>NC_057851.1:112398682-113648682 GCF_015237465.2 Chelonia mydas | reverse complement strand
TATAACCAAAAAGTTTAATTAATATTCATCCCGACTCTGAACATTCCTTGCTCTGGTGAAGAGGGGCAATAATGGTCCAGCTTCAGCACTGTCTTTGAACAATTACAGATTTTTTTAAAATAAATTTAATTGTCTGATCTAGTCACCTTGTGGCTCTGAGGCTGCTTTTTTGTACATTTACACTTCTTTTGGGAAGCTCTTTCCATTTTTGTCTTGCTGGACACTTTATCTGCTTTTGACATGGTCTTGAACATATCTTCTATGTTTAGACTTTAGTTAGGGGGTCAGTCTTTGCATTTGTTAAAGTCAATCAGTCTTTAGTGAATTCAGTTTTTTCACTGAACAAGAATTAAAAATTCATACCCTGGAGTGGCGTAGTTAAGCCGACCTAAGTCCCCATGGAATTAGCACTAGGTTGACCGAAAATTTTTTCCATTGACGTAGCTACCACCTTTCCAGGACATGGATTACCTACTCGGATGGGAGAACCTCTCCTGTTAGCATAGGTAGTGTCTATACTGAAGTGCTACAGCAGTGCAACTGCAGCGTTCCAAGTGCAGACAAGTCATGAGAGACTGTTACAGAAGTCTTGTTTCTTGTAGTTCAGACTCCTTGTTGGCATTTTTGGCTCCCAGGAATACCCCATCACAGGGGTGCCAAAACAGTCCAATGCAGGGACTGGTGGGACAAAACCCCTGCTAGCAATGAGAAGAGATGTGTTGCAGCCAGCAAGATGGAGATGCCTCCAAGAGGAGTTGTCCAACAATCAGAGAAAGCAGCCAGCAGAGTGTGATAGGTCAGCCAAGCACCTACTGGCCCTGGAGACAGGCACTCCTGTGAGGATCCCACCATTAGAGAGACACCAGAAGGACTAAAGGAGTCATGAGGGGTGTAGTGGCACCCAGTGCATATGAAATGACCTCACGGGAGGGACAAGTGATCTGAAGGAACTGGAGACATTTATGAGCCAGCAGCCAAAACACCCAGAGAAAGCCTACAGAGATCATCACAGAATGGAGAGAGGGAGAACCATCCAGAGGCCAACCCGACAGGGAGGGAGGAGACTCCACAGAGAGATAGTTTGTTAGACTCAGAGAGGTAACAGGGAGACAGAGATAAGTCACGCCCAGTGTGGTAGACTGTTGAAGATACCAAACTATCTCAAAACCTACACAGCCAGCTGAGCCCATGGTCAAGATAAGATTCCAACTTGGATATAGGCTAGCAACCTCTAGCTGAAGGGGCACAAGGTGGGCATCAACTATTTGTTCTTAATGTTTATATTAAAATATCTGTATCCTGATCAGTGGAACTGGAGCCAAAAGGCCTGTGTTCACTGAAGGAAAACCAGTGGAACATGGACATGGTGGCAAATAAGGTTGGAAGCAACTCAGCCACATGGACAGAGCACTGTGCAGGATTTAATGACGTTCCACTTGTTCAGCTTAACCTGCATTCAGCATCATTCTCTGTGAGTGAAACAAGAAGGAATTGTTTAGAATGTTTAGAACATATTTGATCTATTCAATATACAATAAATCCAACACAGCTTCTTAAATAAACTAGTGGTTGAAGCAGGGGTCATGCCTAGGGGTTAGAACAACAACCAGGGCCCAGGGTCAGAGCTGGAGTCAGAGGCCAGATACCAGAACCAAGTCACAGCCAGAGCCAGGAGTTGGAGCACAGGTCAGAACTGGAGGTCAGAGATCAGAGCCAAGGGTTAGAGCCAGAGTCAGAAATCAGAACTGAGGGTCAGAGCCAAGATACCTGGAGTGAGGGAAGGTAGAAGAGGTCTGGGGGCAAGGTAGGTGCTATCACAGTCATGGGTAAGTGCTTTGAGCAGCCACTGAAGTGCTGCTGTTGCTGTTGGGTTTAAAAGTCAGGCGTTCCAATCAGTCAGGCAGCCTGCTGCAGGCCAGCTGTGCTCATTGGGTTGTCTGCAGAGTGGCTCTATTGCAAGCCCTGATTCCTGACACTGTGACTAGGATACATTGCACACGCAGCTGCCTATGCATCTCACAGTGTCTCATCTCTGCTGTTTCACTAACACAGGAGACATAAATCTCTGAGTCTTTCTGGTCCAGCTATCTCCGAGGTGGATGGTCCCACAGCTAGGGTGTGTTCTTAAGACTTCGGGACCCTATGTACAGAACTGTAGGTGCCATAAGGCCCACACTTATCTGCTGCTGTTGAATAAAGCTTTTGATCCTGGGCTATCATATTTTCCTTTGAACATACAGGTCAGAGAGAGAATGCCTTGCTTTTTAGACTCCTGCAAGGCTCTCTTTTACAGAAACACAGAATGCCCACTTCATCCCCTTGATCACAGTCTTCCTGGAAGAGACTTCTTTTCTTTTCTTTTCTTTTCTTTTCTTTTCTTTTCTTTTCTTTAAAGGTCTTCTGATCTAAACTTGTCCTACTAGGGAATGGCAGGGGTTTGTTTTGATAGGGTAACTGATTACTACTCAAATCTATATCTCCTTTTTTCAGGATGTAGCTATAGAGAGTTGCTCTGAGACTTCCAGCCCATCCCCCATTCTTTCCCATGTTACCCCCCAAAAGCTACTCATTGCAATAAGCTTCACTACATCTGAAGGGTGGATGCCATTCTACATCCCTTGTATCCACGTTAACAAAGCACATCTGCCACAATGGGTGCATCTACACTAGGAAACTTTTTGTACCTGTTTCCCAGAAATGATGGGACTGCCCCGCATCTGAGCAGATTTGGCAGATTTTCATAGCACTATAGTAAAAAGAGATAGAAGCAGAATTAGACAGCATGATAAAAGAAGTGCTGGCAGCGGTTCTGCACAACAACTCCAGTCATTGTCAGTTGTCCTATAGCTATACTTGTACTAGAGCAGGTCTTCAGTCTTTTCTGTATCTCAATCACTTTTTCCAGATTAGGACCCTCCTTCCATCTAGCCAGGATCTTGTCTGGATTCCCTCTGACTCCTTGACACCTGTTTGTGACCCTAAAGTTGAGAGTGCATATACGAAAGCATTGGTGGGGGAATTTCAGAAGCCCCTCACTGTACACACAGCCTCATTATGCTTGATTGTAGCTAGTGAGAGGAACAACCTGGATTATCAGGGGGATATGCATATGCTTCTGGGAGTGAAGGTGGCAAACAATTACCAGGAAGGAAAGCATGAAAAAGATTTACAGTGTGAATGATGTGATATAGAGAAGTGTTTCCTCTTTGAGGGAATCTCAAGTGTCCTATAACCGTGTCTGAGTGGAATTGATGGGACTGCTCAGAAGGTTCAAATCCCATAACTAAATTGGAAACCTGTTCAAAAGACAGAGATGGTGCAGACATTACAGACATGGCTGCAAGAAGGATTCTGGGCCTAGGCAGAAAACAGTTTAAAATCCTTGTCTCTCTAAATCTGCCATACTTTTCCAACCCCCATTTTCCCCTCCCCAGTCCAACTTCCCTCCAATTTAAAGCAATCTGAAACAGTTCTAAGGGGAGCTCTCTGTGTGAACGGAAAGTTTAACAGAATTCTCTGATTTTCATAGACAATCGAGGTGGATTCTATTAAGAGCTTAGATCATTGTGGGTAATAATCAGGGGGTTCCGAGAAGTTGCCCTAGTGCTGACTAAACAGCTTTTCTCTGCTTGTTTCCATTGCAGCAAGGGTCACTTAGAATGTAATATAGTGAGCTGAAATCAAAAGGGAAGCAGCTCGGAGTGCAGTGACTCCTCCAGCAGAGCATGGAATGGCCTCTCAACAGAGAAGCCAGGAAGTGTGCCAGCTTCATTCCCACAGCTTTGTCAATGAACTTCAGTCATGGTCTGCAACATCCCTCCTATTCCCAGCCCTTTTCTGTGGATAAGTGGTCCACCATGCTGAGTAGGTGGATGGGTTTCTAGTGCCTTATATAACAAGACTAATTTACATGGTACCACACAGTACCAGAAAATCAAAGATTGAAAAGGTTTTTTTTATTTTATTGTTTTTTATTTCTGACAGGGATTTTCATGAACAGTGAAAGCTGTAGGCACCAAAGAAAATAAGCCAATTGAAACACAGCTTCTTGTCTCTGTAGAAGGCTGTGGCATAATTAATGTCACCGTTGTACAATCTCAGAAAGTCTGAAACTGTACCTCTCTGTGGTTTCATGTTTGGGCACATGGTACTAGCAAGCAGTAACTGTTTTAAACTTAAAGGAACCTAAGAAAACAGGGACATTTTCCTGGGAGACAAGTCAACAGCAGAATTGCCCCTGTAAATGGCCCTTGTTCCAAGTGGTCCTGAGATCACCATATTTATCCTATTATTATGACTTATCTGGATTTGAACAGGAGTCTCCACACATGAAAGAGGAATGCATTAATCCTCTGTATTAACTAGCTTCTGGTTTTGCAATCTTTAATCCAGTCATTTTTGATGTCCTGTATTGGTGAAGGAGTGGTGGAGAAATGTTTTGGAATGGATGGTCAGGAGATTGATGTCCTGAAAAAAAACCCCTTCATATTCCTTACAAGAACTCTGAAATACCTGACCAAAAATGCAGCCCCAGTGAAATAATAACGATAATCATAATAAGTAATTAAAATTACTAGCTAGTGAGTGGCCTTTTCTGAAATTGGAGCCTCATTGTGCTAGGTATTGTAAACATACAATAGAGACAGTCTCTGCCCTGAACAGTTTACAGTCTAAGAAGATGAGACAGACAATGGGTGAGATGGGGAAAAAGAGGCACAGAGTTGAAGTGACTTGCTCAAGGTCACACAGGAGGTCAGTAACCAAGCCAGGAAATCTATCTGGGGCCTTATTCAGGCCCTTAGAAGTATATATAAGTAGGCACCTGATCTCACAAAGGCAGTTTCCCAAAGGACTTCTAGACAAATAAAGCATTATAAAGGAATATATTTATATGTGCCTTATTCTAATGAAGGCCAACAGTTTTGAGAGACTGGACTTGCTTTATTTATGAAGGTGAAAAGTGATGATGAAACATGCTTACCACATAAAATTTGGTGGAATTAGTCTAGTAAATGATCTCTACAGCATTCAGAATGAGATCACAACATATAATATGTAGAAATAGAGTAGACGTGGAAAACTAAAATTGCTGGGCCCTGATTTGGTTCCGCTGGCACTGTGGGCCCTTTATACTGGTTCTTCCAGTGCAAAGGAGCCATAAAGCTGGCTGAACCAGTCACCTGGGAATTCCCCTGCAGGGGGGTATTCCCCGGGTAGTGTCGAGCTGGCGTAGCTAGGCCTATGTCACCATCCTGGCAGCTTCTGGAATTGGGGTTGTTGGAGGCATGAGTGGGAAAGAGGGGGCATGGCCACAGCAACTGTGTTCTTCAGCTATTCTTGGCTGTCACAACAGCCCCATGGGTACCATTGCAGTTTATATCAGGGATTCCCGCACCAGCATCCAAATCCTGGGGACTGCAGAGGAGGCACACAACCACGTTCCTCCTGAGCTGTTGCAAACAGCTTGGAAAAGGGGGGCTGATGTTTCCAATTGCATAGAGGCCACTGAGCTATTTGATTAAAGTTTATACAATGGTGAATATTTTTGCATATATATATATTTTTTTTGACTAGGGGATATTTTTATCTTATCAATATAAAAAAGCTATAGGCTCCTATTAATATTTTATTAACAGGAGGAGGTCTCGGGTCCAAAGCCCTCCCCTTCCACATACCTGCAACAACACAGTGAAGCCTTATTTTAGCAGTTTCTGCAAACCAAACAGTTGAGTCTTTGTTTATTTGTTTTTCAGCTAGGCTTGGAATAGTTGCTAACTGGGGAAGCTAATTTACAGTAGTTCTGTGAGCTCCTTTGCTCATCCTCCCCCAAGCTGGGGACTTTACAATCTTGAAGCAGCTTTCTTGAGTATTTTCTCAATAGTTACTTGTTAAATCAGTGCAGATACATGGATTATGGAGTTTAATAAAGTGTCTCTGGGATATTTTTGTCAATGAGCAGTTTTGACAAGCACAATATTTGAGTTTGAGGGAAGGCAAGTATTTGAGGTCTTCATAAAGAGGTATTTTTATACCAAGGATGTAATTTATTAGTAATGGCCGAATCTCAAAAAGTTTAGGCAGCAAAGCATCCCAAAGGTTTAATGCTTATCCATGGTTTCTCCCACCTGAACCTCTTGTATCTCAATTTTGGCCTTTATGTTTTTGAAAAACAGGCCTTCTCCTAAGATTTCTGGGGCTTCCTCAGTCTGACTATACTAGGAGAGCAACTTATCTGATGATATTACAACACTTCTGTTTCCAGGGCTAAAGTCCTGATCGTGCTCCACTAAAGTCAATAGCAGAGCTCTTACTGTCTTCAGTGGGGCAGGATCAGGCTCTTGTAAGGCAGAGGGACATAAAATTAAAAGTAATTGGGTGGCGCGGATGGAATAGTTAGCAGAACTTTTTTGAGCCTCATTAAAGAAGGTTTGAGAGGGCGATGGGCTTTTTCCTTTTGCCAAATTAGTTTCTCCTTCCCTAGTTTTAACTGGGTATAGCACTAAAATACACTAGTGAATTATTAGGTGGAGTAGAAGAGGAATTGTTGTAATGTCCTTCCTCCTGGTATCATGCCAACTCTATGACAAGTTGGGAGGAACAACATGAAAATATACAGGAACCTTTCTCTGACCTTGCTTCAGTATGCTCAGGATTATAGACTGTGAATTTAATGGCTATGACTCAAGATTCCAGATGTTGACACTTTCATGGTAAGGGGACCCCTCATGACTTTTGAAAATACCCCTGCATCACAGCAGCCTGAATTACAGCCAGCATCCGAGGAGTTTTGTGGGCACAATACCTACAATGGTGTCATTCCCATGATTAAATTAAAACTTAGTGTTACTGAAGGCAATTTCTCGGAGGGACCTCTGCATCGGAAAAGGGGATGGTAGTATGAAATGGGCTTCCAGTGAATAGATTAAATTTTTAAAATGACGTTATTAGTCTATTATATTAAAGAAATAGTATTCTAGAATATGACAACATATTATTATGTGAGCTCCAAAATAACTTTGTAATGGTTCAAGCTGGGAAGCATGGAATTTTCTGCAGCATTGTTTTCTTGCCTTTTTTTACATTAATTTCCTATTCAGTGTCACCTACAGGTATGTACTTTGCCATTCTTGTCTGTTATTATATCTGTTTCTTTGTTAAATGCCAACTTTGTACTCGTACTATATCATACGACAACCATCATTGACTCACATGTCCAGTTTTGAAATAATAGCAGAATCTTCACCATAATACCCCTTCATAAAAAAACCCAAACATAAAGAGCTAAGTGTGTCTTCCAGACGATGGTTTCTGTATTATGTAAATACATCAAAGGTCATAAAATGTACAGTGGTAACTTTAGCTTCTGCATTTCAGACTCTACTAACCCCATCTGACCCAATGTACACATGAAAATGGTGAATCATCGTCGTTGGCTTTGACAGTGAGGAAAGCACTAATGTTTTGATCATCTCTGTACAAAGCGAGATCTGTTCCCAGTTAGTTGTTGTTTTTTACATTTCTGTTTGTTTTGTCAGTGCTGCAAACATTCGTAGTTTTCTGTTGAGCGCTTTGTTTATAAGGTTGAAGTACTCTTTAATTACCTGTGATTGGACGGTTTTACCCTTCTGCTTTTAAAACAGAGCTTACATGCTGTATGTAGTCAAAAACTCTTCCCTTCCTGGTGCTTGACTTAAGCAGTAAAGAAATTAACAATAGAAAAACATAGGGTCTGATTCTAATGTACATTAAAGTCACTTTACACCACTTTGGCATGTAAATGTATACTGAGTTTAAATGTAATTTTTGCTCCCTTTAAGGCCCCTTTAAATTGATACACTAAGGTCCCTTTAAAACTGTGTAAATTGTCCTTAGTGTGAATTAGAATCAGGCCATAAAATTCAGCACCTGCGACTTCTCCTCAGGTATGGCTGCTACTAGGGTTCTGACCTCAACACTAATCAGTCTACATCCTCTCTCCTGCACTCTGCTTACGTGATGAAGCACCTGCCTCAGTGAATCAGCAGAATCCACTTAAACCTTTCCCAGCAGAATAAACATCTGCTAACAGAGTGGTGTGGTTCTGGTAAACACAGCCAGCCTGTTCTATTACCAATGTCCATACTCTCTAAAAATGTCAAAGAAACATAAAATGTGACTTTTTTAAAAAGCATGTGGATTAAACAGATGGAGGAGGAAAAAGGTAAGCAGTGTGAAAAGCTAACAAATTTCCAAATTATAAAATGATTTTAGAACATTTCCAAATTCTTCTAGTTTTCCCTTAAAAAGTTATGAACTTTAAAAGAAAAACATTGTTTTCAGAACTTCTGAATGAAATAAAGTAATAATAAAATCTGACATTTTATACTCCCAAACTCTAAAATAATTTTAAAAAATAAAAATTCTGGGGCTCCTGGAGTGGCCCAGTTCTGTAGCCCTTATTCACCTGACTTAAACAGGATTACTTATCTAAGGACTATTCATGGGAGTAAGGGTTACAGAAGCACACACCTAAAGAGGTTCCTGCTCTTACTTAAGTTCTGATTTTTAGGCTGGAGGTTCTTGTCTGATCTAAACCAAGCCTCTCTGTGTTTATCAGACCTCATTTATTTGCCCCTTCTCTTTAGGGCCTGATCCTACCCCATTGCTGTCAGTGGGAACAGGATAAGTCCCATGCAGCCAGTTTCTCAAAAGTGGCCATTAATTTGGGGTACATCAATTTTTGGGTGCCCAACCTGAGATACCTAAAACATGATTTTTTAGGGGTGCTGAGCACCTATAACTCCAACTGAGGTTAATGGGAACTGTGGGGCATCTCTGAAAATCCAGACAAAGGTGTTTTATATTGAGTACCCAGAAGCAGAGGAACTCAAAATCAGTAGCTACATTTGTAAATGTTGGCTGTAGCATCTTTCTTTAGGGGATATGTGTTCTCTTCTGTGTTCAGGTGTAGATTCCCAGTTTTGTTTAGAGGAGTATTTTTCTTCTATCACATTTAACCCAACTCTTATAAGAGTCAGTGGCAAAACTCTATTTATTTCAGTGGGAATAGGATTGGGCTCCAAATAGTCTGTTGATTTCTTACCATATGGATCATTCACACATTACAATATGTTACTTTGCTTTTTCTGCATATTTATTTTCCCAAGGGAAGAAAAATGTACTCTAATTAAGAATTTTAAAGTTTAGTTTTTTTCTGAAAACAACAACAAAAAACCCCAAAACTTGAGCCGGTTGAGTGATGGGGTAGGTTGCTTTTTGTGCTGCTGAGAGCCTAAAAGTACAGGATGTAAGTTTATTAGCCTAATTGCATGTGTAACGCACACACCTCCTAGGTCTGGTGCTCTGTCCCATTTAGTGGCCCTGAGACCACTAAGGCCTGGTCTACACTAGAGGGCGGGATCGATCTAAGATACGCAACTTCAGCTACGAGAATAGCGTAGCTTAAGTTGACGAATCTTAGATCAACTTAGAATCACTTACTTTGCGTCCTCGTGGCGCGGGATCGACTGCCGCTGTTCCCACCTCGACTCCGATTCTGCCTCTCACTGTGGTGGAGTTCCGGAGTCGACAGCAGAGCGATCAGGGATCGATTTACCGCGTCTACACTAGACGCGCTAAATCGATCCCCGATAGATCGATCACTACCCACCGATCCAGCGGGTAGTGTAGATGTACCCTTAGATTAATGATTCTACTATGGCCTTAGCTAAAGGCCACGTGGCTTTTGGCTCATGCATTTAGCTCCAGAGGTTCCAGGTTCGATCCCACCCGCCGACGACCAGGGTCTGTCAGTGTTACACATGCTATGTCCGTTTAATGGGTTCTAAAATAAGGACCACTAGCATGCACTATTAGGAAGGATAAAATAAGGGAAACACTTTTGGAATTATTTTAAAATCTACTTTTTTTAAAATCTACTTTTTCTCCCCTTTACTATTAAAAGACTATATTGGGGTATGAGATTGCTGCCTCAGTGGGGCTAAAGAGGTGGGGGGAGTTAGCTCAAATGGACACACTTTCTTTTAGTATTGGTAAAACACCCAATAGTCCTCCAAGATATGTTACACATGTACTGTAACTTGGGCTGGTCTATGCTGGGAACTTGCATCAGCAGAGCTGTGTCTCGGGGTGTGGATTTTTCATACCCCTGAGAGAGACATAGCTATGCTGACAGAACCACCAGGAATTCTTCTGTTGAGATAGCTACCGCCTCTTAGGCAGGTGGATTAATTACAGTGACAGGAAAACCCCTCCTGTCGCTGTAGAGTTTACAAAGGAGTGCTACAGTGGCACAGCTGCAGCTGTGCCGCTGTTGCATTTTAAGTGTAGACATACACAAATGGGTGCTAACTGTGATGTTTCAGTGTTAACTACTACACCTTTATGGAGATGGAAAAGGAACACAGCGAAGGGTAGGATGCTGCCCTAAACCACCCTTCTGCAGCAACAGTTCTATGGGGTGAGATGGTAACTTTCCAGTCTGCCCTGAGAAATGGGCAGGGCATGGCAGCAGCATCCAGGAGCAGGCCAGAGAGCAAATTGTGACTCAGTCAAATTGCTTCCCTGCTCCCACCCCTTGCTTGCATGGCAATCAAGTTACTTCACCCCTCTTTGTGGAACTGCTTGCTTCCCCTGTGCACCTGACCAGCTATTCTGTCTGATGTGAAAGGGGGGCAGAGAGTGGGAGGAGCAGTGACTCTGTCTCTGCCTCCTCCCTGTGTGGAGTTTATTGGGTGAATGGCTCCTGCTGTCTTTACTAGGGCCAACGTAACAATGTGAGTGGCTAAGCAGGGCTCTTTGTGGTCCCCTGTGCCGCACAGTAACTGCTGTAACAATCTAGTCTGTAGTTTTAACAATTAAGATTGGTGCCATTATCTGCACCATTATCTGCGATACAAATAATACAAGTTTCTGCAAATCAACTGGGCCACGCTCCTAGCTTTATGTATCCCTTTTATCCAAACGTTCCTCCATTAGAGTCATTAAAAGAAACTACATGCCATATCTAACCCATTGTGAGATCATGGGATAGGCTCTGCATCCCACCTCTGCACTTCATCCATATGTTAATCTTTCACATCTATCTCATTCCCTTCCTTGGTACTGTTCTTGATAATTGTTTTCCTTTTTGTCTCTCTCTGTCTCTCTCCCATTGGGCTGACTTGAAATTCAGACTCTCAGATATCACTGCCTCCATTTATAAAAACGACTCTTCCACACACACACACCCAATCCTTTGATTCCTCAACTCTGCACTAGAACCAATATAGCCCAGAAAAAAGTGAATCTAACTTTGTGTAATTCAATCTTCAGCTTCCTCTGATCCTTGGCTCCTAAGTGTGCTTTTGTGGTTTATGATGTCAACAGGACCCTTTAAACCTGGATAAAAACTTGCATAGAATTTCATTAGCTGGCTTTTTTATGCCATTGAAAAGTGTTGCAGATACTTTCCCCTTTGCCAAATAAAATCTTAATTTTTTTATTTCAAATCGCTGGAGAAAGCCATAGTTTCATTCAGGATTAATTTCAGGTTTAAGAGTAGCAGCCGTGTTAGTCTGTATTCGCTGCCGAATAGATGGCCTGGCAAGCCTCTACCCACGCCAAGTCGCCCGAGTCCTGGACCACGAGGAGCACGTCATCAGCGTACGCCGACAGGACCAGCCGCAGCTCCGGCGCCCGCAGCACCAACCCTGTCAACCTCCTGTGGAGGAGGCAGAGGAAGGGCTCGCTTGCCAGAGTGTACAGCTGGCCCGAGGGGGAGCACCCCTGCCATACTCCTCGCCCGAAGCTGACCGGTTCGGTCAGGGTCCAGTTGAGCTTAACCAGACACTCTGCAGAGGCGTACAGCACCCGGAGAAAACCCACAAACTGGGTTCTGTAGCCAAACGCCCGCATAGTGTTCAGCAGGTACCCGTGGTCCACCCTATCGAACGCCTTCTCCTGATCTAGGGACAGGAGGGCGAATGACAGACCGTCTCTATGACCGAATTCTAAAAGGTCCCGAACCAGAAATAGGTTATCAAAGATACTGCAGTCCGGGACGGTGTAGGTCTGGTCTGGGTGGATCACGTCCGCCAGCACAGACCCTAGCCACAGCGAGATTGCTTTCGCTACGATTTTGTAGTCCGTGCTGAGGAGCAAGACGGGACGCCAATTTTGTAAATCGCAGAGGTCTCCCTTCTTTGGCAGTAAGGCGAGCACAGCTCACCTGCACGAAAGAGGGAGGACCCCGCTCTGCAGAGACTTGGCCCAGTCAGTGACTAGGTCTGGGCCGAGGACGTCCCAAAACACGCGGTAGAACTCCACCGTCAGCCCGTCCATGCCTGGAGACTTATAGTGGGCATACGACGGAAGGCTTCTGAGAACTCGGCCAGAGTGAGAGGCAACTCTAGCCGGTCTCGGTCACTCGCGTTGACCGTAGGGAACTCCCAGAGCACTCTGCAAGCGCTAGGTCGGATCCGGGGAGAAAAGACTTGCATAGAAGGCTCGGGCCCTCCCGCACATCTCCATCGGTTCTGTGAGGGGGGTGCCGTCTTCTGCCAAGAGGCAGGTGACGTGTTTCTTGGCCCCCCTCGTTTTCTCCGGGGCATAGAAGAAGCGAGAGCCGCGATCCATCTCCCAAAGGAGGCGGATGCGGGATTGAACAAAGGGGCCCCGGGCCCGATAGTCCTCCAGGGCCCGGAGCTCCTCCCGCTTCTCCCGGCATGCTCTGCAGAGGAGCGGGTCCTCGGGGATGGCGGCCAGACCCCTCTCCAGCTCTAAGACCTCCCATTCCAACAGCTCTATCGCCGCATTTCTCCGTTGGCTGGTGCCCCGGGTGTAGTCACGGCAAAAAAGCCTAGCGTGCACCTTCCCCAGGTCCCACCATCGCCGTGCCGAGGGAAAGGCACACCACTGCCCTTGCCAGGGCAGCCAGAATTCCTGGAAGGATGTCACAAAGCCCTCATCCTCCAACAGGCTATTGTTAAAATGCCAGTAGGCTGGCTCCGTCCTCTCCGCACAGAGGGAGGCTGTCACGGTGGCTAGATGATGGTCAGAAAATGGGGCCAGCCGAATGCTGGAGGAGTGGGCTTGTGAGAGATGGAAGCGTGATAAATAAACGCGGTCCAACCAGGAGTGGCTCGACCGATGGACTTCCACCCGGACAAAGGTGAATGTGGAAGTGTCATCCGGGTGGTGGTTGCGCCAGATGTCCACTAGGGAGTGATGTTCGACTATCTCCCGGAGGGTGTCCACGGTGGCCGGGCTCTGCTCGGTCCCCGAGCAGTCCTGTTCCTCGAGGGTGGTATTAAAGTCCCCTCCCAGGACAAGGCACTTGTGAGAATCTAAGGTGCCGAGGAAGGTGGATGCCCGCTGGTAGAATTGTAGCTGCTCCGGGTCCGATGTAGGGGCATAGACGTTAACGAGGTTAACCACGAGCCCCTCCATACGGACCCGGAGATGCAGCAGGCGACCCGGCACGGCCTCAGCGACCCCTAGCACCTTGGGCTGCAGGTCGGGGGAGAACAGGGTCGCCACTCCAGCCAGTCAAACTGTGGCATGGCTAAAGTAGACCTTGTCCCCCCACTCCAGCCATCAACTGTCTTCGGCGGTCGGGTCCATATGGGTCTCCTGCAGAAAAACCACAGAGTACCCTCCCTCCCGAAGGAAGGAGAGCACCTGGGACCTGCGGAGAGCCATCCTACAACCCCGAGTGTTCAACGTTGCGATGGTGAGAGGTGTCATGGGGAGGGTCGGGGGGGTCCTCACTGGCAGGGACACTCGCATCTCCCAGCGGGCCGCGCAGCAGTCCATGACCCATCCCGTAGGTAAGTAATTGTTCATGGAAGATGTGGACCTGCCAGTAGGCTGCAGCATCCTGCTTCCCTGTCCCTTTACCTTCCCCCATGAGGGCCCTTGTGGCCCGGAGGATTTGAGAAAAGTCCCCCCATCGCTGGAGAGCAAGTTGTACCTTGTTGCAGGAGCCATGGACATCCTCTAAAAACTTCCGCAGCTCTCCTCGCAGCTCATGGGGGGGTGGGGTTACGGTTTCCTGGTTGTTCCCTGGCGGGGCCCTTGGTGCAGCCCTGTGGTCCACTAAAACGGACAAGCAGGGTGCGGACCCCCGACGGAGTGCCTGATGGGCTGGAGCTTCTAGACCCGCCTCAAGCTCTGGGGCGATAGGGGGCAGTGGAGGGAAAATAGCAGCTCCTAATGGGTTGGGGCAGGAGAACACAAAGGCCGCTCCCTGGGGGTCATCAGTTGGGAAAGGGAAGGAGACAGCCCCGGGGGTGGCAATGACATTGCAGGAGGTAAATTGGATAGGGGTTGGGGCAGGGGCAGGGGCAGAGGCGAGGTTCTGGGTTTTGGGAAGCAAGCAGCTGCATGGTGGCGTCTCCTGATCAGGCTCAAGGGTTAAGGGGGTGGGGAGGGAGCTCTCAGTGACACTGGGCGCGCGCTCTGTGGTGGATTTAGCGGCCACAGCATCAGGAGGTGGATTATCTTCTGTAGGACCCCCGCCCGGGAAGGAAGTCGATTGTTCCGCACCAACGGGGAGTGCCCCTGGCGACTCGTGCCCCGGCCGCGTGGCGTCAGCTGTCACCTGAGCAAGCTCGGTGGTCGTCAGCGGGGTGCCATCAGCGGCTGGGTTGGTGGAGGAGTCCAGGGGCTCCTCGGAGGTGGGAGCGGAAGCAGCAGTTAAGGGGAGGGAGCATGGGGAAAAGAGGGGTGGAGTGAGGTTGTTCAGATCGAGATTTGCTGGCAAAAGGTCGTCCTCCCCCTGGGCGACTGGGGTCAGATCTAAGACCTCGATCTCCTCGAACATGGAGGAGAGGACACTTTCCACCGCCCCGGGGTTCTCCCCACTGGCACCCGCCACAACGGTTGCCTCGGGGTGCACGGGGGCTTCGGGTAGCGTCAGGACAAAAGGGGCTTCCTCGAGGGTCTCGGAGGGGAGGGTCTCCCATGGAGGGGAGACACTACCCTCCGGTGCTGCCACGTCTTTCCCAGCTGACACCGGTGGATGGGACGCACTCGTGGGCAAAGTGGAAGGTTCGGCATCAGTGCCCCCCTTCCTGGTCTTCTGGGGGGCCTCCGCCTCGGGTAGATGAGGCGGAGCTCGAGCCTTCCACTTGCCTCGCTTCCCCTGGACTAGGGCCCAGCCCTCCATGGCATCATCTGGGGGCTGGTTAGCAGGGGTCATGTTAGGGGGTAAAGGCGATGGCTCAGGGACTTGGGGGGGGAACGGTGGGGCAGCATAAGGGAGGGAGGATTCTCCCTGGGGCAGGCTCTCTCCCATGCCTATCTCTGCCACACCATCCTCCATAGGCCCGGCTAGACTGTCAGCAGCGAGGGCGGGGCTCTCCCGCTCGTCTGGGCATTGTAGGGGAGGTGCCCCTTGGGCCTGAGTGGGAGTAGCGGTGGTCAGAAGAGGAGGGGGGGCGGGTTCGGGTACCGGGCGGCCAGGGGCGTCGGCAATGATGGGGCCAATGTCCTGCCGGGTCTCGGGGATCCCAGGTGCCCCTCCTTGCCGGGCTAAGGGGCAGTCCCTCTGGACATGCCCCGACACCCGGCAGAGGTAGCACCGGGCTTCCCCCATGGAAAAGTACACCCAGTAACAGGCCCCCTGGTGGGGGACTAGGAAGGACCCTTCGAGCACCACTCCGTCACGCGCCACTGATGGCAGTAAAAGTTGCACTTGCCGGCGGAAGGAAAAAATGTGACGGAGGATGGGGTCCTTGCAGCCCAACGGGAGAGGGCTGATAACAGAAACAGGTTTCCCCAGGGTGGAAAGGGTGGGTAGCAGGGCAGCACTGGGGAGAAAAGGAGGGACAGAGATCAGGACCAGGTGGACGCCCAGGTCCTCTAGTGGCTCTAGGGGGACAAACACTCCCCCCCACCGCCAGGCCCCTCTCCACTGTTTCCTGGGCGGCAGCCTCCGATGCTAAGAAGAAAACGACCTTCCCGTACATTTTGGAGGCCGCCACAATGGCCGAGGGCCCCACCACCCTCGCCAACGCCCGCACGTAGGTCTCCACGTGGGGTGAGGCGGGCACCAGGAGGCATCGGACACTGTGCTTCCTTGTCATGGTGAGAAAGGGGTCCTGGCCGCTATTGATGGTGGTGGAGGTGGTGGAGAGGAGAGATGATGAGGCAGCAGGTGGGGAGGCTGCCGCTGCCCGGGCATACATCCTGGGGGCTGAGGGAGGGACATCCGCAGAGCTGGTGGAGGGGGCAGCAGGGGAGGACGCCGTGGTCGGTGGCGGGGCTGCAGCAGTGGGGGTGGCCCCTGCCATGGAGGGCCCGGTGGTTTTAGCGGGGCCCTTCCCCTTCTTCTTGCCCAGGCCTTTCCCACCGGCTGAGGGGGCTTCCCTAGAGTCTGGGGAGGCGATGGGCAGGGCAGCGGCGGAGGTCACCCCGGTGCCCTCCATTGCCAATGCCCCAGCGGGGGCGGTGGCAGGTGATTAACAAGAGTTGGGGTCAGGTAGAAAGGGACAAGCTGTGGGGTGGACAATTCGGGGGGGGGGGCACATGAACCACCGTACGCTTGTCCAGAGAGTCCTGTTTGGTTGGCTGGTGCTTCTGGCCCACGCGGTGGAATTAGGGCGAGCAGCTAAGTCCAGAGGCAGATGTTAAACAGCCAGCAATGACGATGGAGTGGAGGGGGTGAAGATGGTAATGTGGGGGTTGGGAGGACACAGATGGATCGGGGGGCAGCTCCGTGCCACACCCCCTGTCTCCCTACAAACACAGTCAAGACACAGTCAAGGCCTCCCCCCACACAAGAGCACAGTTCGAAAGTTACTCAGTCTTAGGCCCCCTCCACGGCAATTTGTAAATTCCCCGGGCGGTGTTCCTCCGGTAGATGGCTGTTTCTCTTTCTCTCTGTTCCGGGCTTTCTCCGCAGCTGCAACATTCCAGAAATGCCGGAGCAAGTGATAAGAGTCCCTCTCGACCGGAGATGGGTCCGCAGACAAACAGCAAGTGGCTGGGTCTGGGGGCTGGGTCCTTCCACCCCCCCGTCCGGGGAAGTGGGCCGGCAGGCCCCCCCTCTCTTGGGGAGGGTTTCAGCTGGAGTAGCAGTGGCGGGCGGGGGTGGGGTTAACAGCCGGCCAGTGGCCGGCTAGCACTCTAGCAACAGCAGAGAAAGAAAAAAGAACAAAAAGAAAAGAAAGGGGGGAAAGCGTCTGGCCCAGTCGGGGGGGAGGGGGAAGCTGAAAGCAGGGGCAAAAAGCAAGGAAGCCCAGGCCAGAGGGTAGCAGCAGGAGAGCAGGCTAAGTAGGTCCCTTTTCCCTTGGTAAGGTAACAGGGAAGGTTCCAGAACCATCAGGAACCTTCTGGAGACAATTAAGACAGGCTGATTAGAACACCTGCAGCCAATCAAGAAGCTGCTAGAATCAATTAAGGCAGGCTAATCAGGGTACCTGGGTTTTAAAAAGGAGCTCACTTCAGTTTGTGGTGTGCATGTGAGGAGTTGGGAGCAAGAGGCACTAGGAACTGAGAGTGAGAACACGGACTGTTGGAGGACTGAGGTGTACAAGCATTATCAGACACCAGGAGGAAGGTCCTATGGTGAGGATAAAGAAGGTGTTGGGAGGAGGCCATGGGGAAGTAGCCCAGGGAGTTGTAGCCGTCACACAGCTGTTGCAGGAAGCACTCTAGACATCTGCATTCCACAGGGCCCTGGGCTGGAACTCGGAGTAGAGGGCGGGCCTGGGTTCCCCCCAAATCCTCCCAACTCCTGGTCAGACACAGGAGGAGTCGACCTGGACTGTGAATTCAGAAAAACAGCCAAGCTGAGGGCTGCCGTGAAGCTCCAAGGTGAGCAAATCCGCCAATAAGCGCAAGACCCACCAAGGTAGAGCAGGAACTTTGTCACATACTGTTGGCTTTTTAGGTGCAGAAATGCATGAACTCTCTGTCTTGGAATTGTTGAAAAGACTCATCTGTGTGCTAAGGGGAAATCTGCAAGGTTCACACATGGCTATCATGGAAACTAAACTGCATCCATGTTTTGGGAGGACTATTGCTTTGACTGTGGGAAAGTTTAATATACAGGGAAAGCAGCACATTTCCCCTTATTTGTTAGTTATTTATCTATACACACCCAAGACGACAAGCACTCCAACCTTTTAACAGAAACTGTATTTTTGTCTAAAGAGAAACTTTCATCCTAATTCCTAAAATGTGGTGAAGGCTGATCCAGCCCTTTGTCTTGTATGTAAATAACCACTCCATGGTTCCCACACAGGAAACTCAATTATGTGTGCGCATGGTCTTATACTTCAGTGCAGTTACCAATAAATATCACTACGGATTTCTTCTCCATTTGCTCCTACATATATTCCCATAAAGTAAAAGAAACTTTCTAATGTAACATCATATTTTTTTATTTAAAATGTACAAAGTTTCGCAGAGAAACTACATTCCTCTCACAACATAGAATATCAGGGTTGGAAGGGACTTCAGGAGGTCATCTAGTCCAACCCCCTGCTCAAAGCAGGACCAACCCCCTGTTTTTGCCCCAGATCTCTAAATGGCCCCCCTCAAGGATTGAACTCACAACCCTAGGTTTAGCAGGCCAACGTGCAAACCCCTGAGCTATCCCTCCCCCTTTAATACTGATACCATTTGAGTGGCAGGGTAGATCAGTGTCCAACCAAATTCATTTTTGATCTGTATTAAGCTATCCAACAGGTGTGCCAATTGGTGCCTATTGTGATATGGACACCTGTCTTCTGTGGTCTGAACTGAGATCCACCATCTCATTTCACCTGAGGCATTAGGCAATCATTACCTGGTAACAAATTTTGGTCTCTAACAAGTAAGGTGAGATTGGAAACAGTGATATAGTGGAGGATAAATGACACCTGATTTTTATCTTTCCTCTGGACAGCCACCAAAGCTCTAGGGCAACTTTGGTTTAACATTGTATACAAAGGGTAGTGCTCCTGACACTGCAGCATCTCTGATACTGTGTTGAAATGTCAGCGTTGAGTATGATTATGGACATGTCAGGGGAGGGACACAACTAGACCAATGGAAAGTAGCTCAAACTGAAACCCAGACTTTTCTAGCTCCTAATCTTTTGAGCTAATCACTAAATCCTGTGGGGCTCTGTGAGCCTTCGGGAGGAGGGTTGTGCAAATGTTGCTATTTCAAAATGTTGCATGAAAATTCTGAGGACACCTGTCTTCTTCGCAAAACTCCACTGAAGCAAAATTCAATGTTCTTATATTTATGTCTGTGTTAAGGTGACTGGCGGGGCTATGTTATGTGCCTGTCTGCACAGTACTGGGGGAATTGCCCCCCTCCTGAGGAAACCCTTGGGGGAGAGATTGGATGGAGGAGTTGGGGAGAAGGAGAGAGGTGTGCCTTTTGGAGATTTCCTCATGCTGTTCCATTAGGAATGGGGACAGGGTTCTACCTGGTGGAATGAAGGGGAATTTTAACCTGCAGATCCACCTTGAACCACTGGAGGCCACATGGAGTCTTTGGTGTCCATTATTCCCATCCCCTTGATGCCTTGGCAGTGTGATGCTACACACCTTAGGTGTTCCCCATCCAGAGCTGCCCGAGGACACCCATCTCAAGAGGAACTCCCCACTCTGCAAATAAGTTCATACAGCCTTGGCTGTGTTAAGTTTTAGAATGGAGTAACCACTGGTTGCTGTAGGCCAAGTGATGTGCACAGCCCTGCCCTTCCTCTTGATGCATGCACACTGAAACAGATGAAGCAGGGAGGTGGGGGGAAATCCACTGCCAGGTTAATGGAGATAAATGACCTACTACATTACTTCTTATTCTGAATAAGATGGAAAAATACCTGCTAGAGATAGGCAGTCCTGATTATTCATTTTTCATGGATCCTTGAAGTTTCAGGTTTGGTGTCTCATCTGGGGGTTCTTTTGGTGAACAGCATTTTATTAACCATTTCTTTGCTGCCTAATGCACCAGGTATTTGAGACAACCTCTAGTGTTACCTCAAGAACATGAACCACCTGTTGTGTTAGGTTCTAGTGGTGTTCCATATACCCAGTGTGTCCCTCTGGAATGAAACATGCAGCCTTATTGAGCTATACTTGGTGCTGTTAACAAAAGCTTAACTTGGCTAATAAAGAAACAAGCATTGCTTTCTCTCAAATATCAAAATTCCTTGGGGAACATCAGGAAGAATAACAAGAAGAGGGTTTATTTCTTACATAAATAAAGTTTTGTTCCTGCAGTTGTGAAAAGATCCTGATCCATCTCTTTGATCATTGAATATCATTGTGATAACTCGTGAGCCAAGTAATGAAGCAATGAAATGGATCAGAGTGTCTGCCACTGTAATTCCATGTTCAGGTTATCCATTATTTTTTCAGCAGTGTAGCACACATTTCTGCATTAGGAATCAACTATTTTTTAAAGAGGATCTTCAGAATTACTTTATTCATGGTTGCAACTAGAGGTTTATACAGTCAAAGAAGGAAAATTAAGCACGTGATTTACGAATGAAACTTAATTTCTTTAACTGGCAATTTTTTTTGCCATGTACTTAACAAAAAGACACTTTGATTTTGAGGCCAGATTCTTAGCATTCAACCTGCCAGTTTCCAGTTGGCCATTATTATCCTGAGGAAAGAGCAGAATCAGAAATTTGGTAGAATAAGATTTAATAATACAGTCTCTCAAATTAAATGTAAAAGCATAGTCCTGACCCTTTGTGGTCATTTAAAGTCACATGGCATTTTTCATAAAAATAAAGGTGTTAGTCCTAGGGTTCTGGACAAATTCTAATTTGGGTATCTGCATTTGGCCTGCCTAAAATCTTTCTTTTAGTGTCAATTGATAAGGTTCTCTTCAGTTTCTGCACTTCACTGAAGTAACACCCTTCACTTTGCTTTGTGTAATATTGCCATGAGGCATTAAACAAATTACAGGTGTAGCTCAGAGTTGGCTATATTTAAGTGGAGGATGAAGCAATTCATATAAGATGTTACGATCATTTATTATACACAAAATTTCTTATACATCAAAATTTTAAGCAATGCAATGTAAATAACTTACAGTTAAAATAAAGGGATAATAGATCTGGGTCTAAGTTAACTATATTTGACAGGTGTGGCTAGAGATGAGACTGACTATAGGTGTGGATCTATGAACATAAAAAGGTAGAGAGTTCCTAGGGTGGAACTGGAAAGTGTAGTATGAAACAACTTTCCTTCTAGATGTGCCTTCAAAAGTGACCTGCAAAACTAATACAAAACTTAAGACCAGAAATATATAGTATATGTTGCTTCTAACTAGATGCATTCAACAGAGAAAATCAGTTTAAATTCCCTTTTTAAAAGTTCCTTTTCCATGTCTATGAAATCCACCTCTGGCATATTCTGGTTTGCTAAATCCTCCCAGAATGTATCTTTATGTGACAGCACTTATGCCAAAAATGCCATACAATCTATGGTAGCATTGATGTCCCAGAATGATAAATTTGGGGATGTGTCGCAATCTAGGACATGCCAGAGGATTTCACAAGTGAGGATAAAGAACTTTGTACAATGTAGCTCTGCTGAATATCCCTGACAGCTTGGGTTGAGGCAGCATTTAGCACACATTTCAGAGTTCACTCCATTTTTCATTCCAGCTTTGTAGCCCTCTTGTAATATAGAGATCCTAAGTGTGAACCGGCTAGAACCTGGTAATCTTATCCAGCAGCCTCAAGAAGGCAGACTGAGGGGGAAAACTGGCTTGCATCTCCTCTAAACATCATTGTGAGCTGAAAAGAAGGAAGAAAGATGCTCTGTCTGGCTTCAGGCATAACTGGGATAAAAGGCAAAAAATGTGCAGCATGACGTCTTGTATTTTCTGAGATCTTCATGAATTTCCCCTCATCCTGACCCCCCGCCCCACCGTTACCTATTGTATAAAAAATGGGTATGTATTTCATTATGAGGGGCAGTGGAAAATCTGTAGACATTTTGGGCTAAAAAACCAAAACAGATGAAGTCAGTGGGTGGTCTGTGTTCATTGTGACATCTCACCCAATGACTGAACACGGAATTTTTTGAAATCGCTCACTTTTTAATATAGAAACTGGGGCAGGGGGAGGAGAGGAAAGAAACGAATGTTATGTACCAAGACAATGTGTTCTCATTCACCCTGATAAAACAGAAGAATGTAAAAAGGCCTTTTGGGAAGGGAAACACATAGATGCGTATTGTCAAGAGTCAGACTGTTTATATTTTTGTGTCACAACCCACTCGCAATACTTCAGTGTCAGATCTCTTCATCTTGTTGCTAATGCCTTCTTGCCTTGTTTTATTAAAAGATGCTTTAAATCAAATGCTTGTTGTCCATTAAAGAAATGCTGATCAGTCATAGGTCTTATCCCAATGGAAATTTCATCTCTGTTTCCTACATTCAGCCGACTTCCCTTGGCTTTCATTGTTTAAGGAAATGTCTTGATTGCTGTACTCTTGCCAAACCTATGAAGCACAGTAGCCCTTTTCACTGGAGGGGGTCAATATGTGTGTGACTACTATGCTGTTAGACAAACGTGTTAATGTTGCTTTTCAGATGTGTGGAAATCTCTATATCAATCAGTTTCCTTTACTTAAAAAGAAACCCCAAACCAGCAAAAGCACCCCTTGACAGCTCTATTGATGTCTTCATTCAGGGCTGCCTTGGCTTCAATAGTTAGTAAATAAAGCACTTGGGCCAAATGTGGGCCCTCTGCTGCTATGGGACTCCCTTGTACAGTAACTGCACGTTCGTTGAGAAGGTATTTAGGAATTCTCTCCATTCTTTTGTGTGGATACGCTTCCTGCAATTTTCTCTACCGAGATTTTAAGAAACGTCCATATCCCCAATTTGATTTGATTTTTCAGCACCTGGGACAGGTAGCGCATCAGGGCCAGTTCTGTTATGCAAACTCGCTAGTGTATATGTATAACTGTGGTGCAGGCATTTTCCATTTTCATATACCTGTTACACTATGTCATGGATGTCAATTAGGAACTGTCTATGAACAGGGACGGGCTTTGCTACATGTTTGCAAGCCCCAGTCCTTGATTAGGGCATCTAGGTGCTACTATAATATAAGTAGTTTTCATTTTCTGTCCTAAATCAATGTTTAGTGTTACTATGTACTGCCATCTAAACATTGATGTTACTATCTCTCGTCATTGTTAAATCTGCGAGCTGTGCACAAATCATACATATCGTAGAGTTCTTCATATACTGTAATCTAGGTTCCTGTTTCCTCCACAGTGGCAAGACAGAAATCTTTGTGTGTTTGTCATCTTTCCTCTGTTATTTTTCTTTTGTTTTATTGAAGGAAAGCTGAAGTAAAGTAGTGACTTTTACCCTCCATTCCAAAGAAAGTAAGGTTTGTGGCAACTCTAGCCTACTGCAGAAATGAATTCCTCTGTTGGGCTGGCTGTCAAGAATGCTCTATTTCCAGCTGCTAAACAGCTGTTGCATTCCATCCCTCCCCAGAGCGGGCTGCATTTCAGGTGAAATAATTCATCTTCCTGTCACATGTGCACACACATACATGTGTGTGAAATGCTTTGGGATCCACCTAGATGAAAGGTAACAACTAACAGGAAAGGCATGTTTATTATTAACATTGCAACGATAATCCTTCCCATGTTTAAATAAAATAGCTGGAAAAAAAAGTACCAGCTACTTGACCTAAAGAGGAAAAAAAACTACTTTTAATAAACAGCCACATTTACCTCTTACAAAGTTTTCAAAGCTCAGATGCGTTTATAGTTATTGTATGTTACCTATAGTGCACACTATATGACAGTAAGGTGATTTAATACAATTATCTAATTCAATATGTATATCACACTTTCTTAGAACTATAATAAATTAAGGTAGACAAACCTTGTTTGTATATAGAGAGAGGAAAAAATTTTATCATCTGACCTATAATATTTTGGATTAGATTCTCAGCTGGTGTAAACTGGTGATTCATACCAACTGGGGATCTGACCCTTGGTATTTGTATTATTGAGTACAACTTTCTTTTTAAATATTTTGGGCCTGATGCTCGTTTATACTAAGTTTCCCTTTATGTTGCTCTGGCAGCATAAATTAAATTTAACTCATTTTAAGACGCTTTATGTTGCCAGAGTGGTATAAAGGGGCCTCAGTATAAATGAGGTTCAGGCCCATTATTCTGATAGTCGGGTATGCCTGTATAGAGCAGATGTCAAATAGGACGTAGAGACACTTTTTGCAACACTGTACAGATTTCTTGTTATCTGTAGTTTATATTAAACACAAGCAGAGCTCAAATTCCAATTACATATTAACTCCAGGGCTGAAATCCAGGCCCCATGGAAGTCAATGGCAAAACTCTGACTATCAGTGGAGCCAGGATTTCAGCCCAGGGTTTTTTCCCAGTAGTTTATGTAATAAAACATACGTAATTTTAAGAGGGAAGGACTTTCCCTTCCATTGTTTCGGGCCCCTTTATTGCATTTGGCAGCAGTTCAAACAGCTTTGTGACATCCATCCTATTCAGAATTTTGGATCCTTCAGCAGGGAACTTCCCAAAGAATACAGCTGGAAGTTGTTTCTGCTGTTATAGTGGATTAATAATGACACAGCTACTTTTCTGGATGTGGGGATTTATTTATTTATTTACATATTGCTTTACCCTTTGTCCAGTAAACCTGAGATCTCCTTGACTCAACTAGCCCTTACAAGCAGCAATATTACTGAAGCTGAGGCTGGCTACGTTTTATTGAGACAAGATAATGTCCAGCGTGCACAACTCCCATTGACTTCAGTGGGAATTTTGCATACCAAACCTCTACAGGTTCAGGGCCCAAGTCAGCAGAGGCTATTGGTGTTAATGCTTCTAGCAATGCAGCTGCATACACTGCAGAATAGCAGGAGAGAGAGGCTGTGCATCAGCTGATACTGCTGATGGGGTGATGGATTAGTGGAATGAGAAGAATTTGTTTTGTTCTGAAAACTGGAGGATTAACTGCTGCCCCTGTTGACTCTGGTGGTGGGAGGAGAAGGAAATGATAGGGCATTTACCACAACACCCCTTGCTGTACTGGTCTTTTGCTTCACCTACATCCATCGCTGCTATCAGCATCTTTCTCTGCCAGTTGCTGTGATCTTTACCCTTCTTTTTGCAATGAAAGGAATATTTTTGTGGGGCTTTGCTGGTAGCAGAAAAGGAGCACTTATATTTCCATGCTTGTCCCACTCTGTCCTTGGTTGCTTTTGCTTTTTAATTCTCTTTGGTGGTGGTTTTTGTTAGTCACATTCACAGACCCCCAGTTTTTTACACTGTGTTGCTCTGAACTTCCTTCGAAACCAAAAAAGAATTAGAGATGGGTCTGAACTGCAAAGCTGGGTTCCAGCCTGAACTTCCTTTGCACTAAGGCGTATATGGATTTGAGGTTTTGGTTCAGACCTGTCTCTAGGGGAAAAAATAATAATAAAGCAAATCATGTGTTAATTTAATTTCCTTCCAAGGAAACAAAAGCAGGCTGCTCTGTGAAGGTGAGGCTTTTGGATGCAACGCAGCAAATATTGATTGCAGTACTTCGTGTCTCAAAGGCTCAGCTTTCTTGTTTCTGACACAGTTCAGCAAGATACCTATGCAGGAGCCTAACACGGAGCATGGGCGTAATCCCACTGTAGTTAATGGGGCTGCACACTGGATTATAAAATAAGGCGAGTACTTGAGTACCTTGCTGAACTAGAGCCTCTGCCTCACCAACTTCCAATGCCAGTTAGTCGAATACATATTACTCGAGAAAACAAATGTATAATATCCAGACAGCTTTAATCCCAACACAGACCCAAATCCAGCAATTGGACCTGCACAGGCAGAGCCCCACTGATTGATCCCTCTGCCACATGAGGCACAGGGATCAATCAATGCGTATCTGAGTGCAGGGCTGGGGCCTTTACTTATAGTTGACAACCAGGATATACATTATATAAATCATAAAGCGCTATAGAATCTGAGCAAATGGTGGGCAGAGGCATGATCGAGTACCCTGAGCACATGCAGGACTGGGAGCCACTAACTCATTGGGTCCGATCATCCAACCAGTTGCATGTGCAACTCCCACTGAAGTCAATAATTCTCTATGATCTAGAACAGGTCACTGAACCTCTCTCCCCCAGTTTCTGGACTGCAAAATGGGGTTTTGTACCTATCACACAGGGGTTTGGTGAAGCATTGTTAATGTCTGTGAAGTGCTTTCACAATTAAGAGTGCTATACAAGGGCTAATTATAGTTATCATTCTAGCAAGCAATAATAGAACGGTAGAATAGGGTATAGTGCAGTAAGAAGTATCCTTTTGCACCAATTTCTATTGTTCATCCTGCAATATGTATTTTCCTTAGACTAGAACAAACCTGAACTGTAAAAACCAAGGGCAAGAGTTTTAAACATGGGTGCCTGAAATTAGGCACTCGAATCGCTATTTAGATACCCCAGATAAGTGGCCTGGTTTTCAAAGATGCTGGTGCTACAAGAACTCAATGCCTCGGAAAAAATTGGGCCACTTATTTAAGTGCCTATTGCAGGCACTCCAATTTGAACTTTTTTTTACCCTCAAATTCTGGGGCACCTATGTAAGATCATTACTTTTGTTTAAAACTGTAATCAAACAAACCAAAAGGAAAGCTGTTTTATATGTACAAGTCTTTTGTTTTAAAGTAAGTGTAAAGATTGACAAACGGGATGTTTAGATGAAGTAGATCATTCTCCCTGCCCTATGGCAGGCCAGCCTATTAATAAGGTGTAGGTGAGTTCAGCCAACCATATACATTGTGTACAGTGAGTGAGAAACAGTTGAAGATGAAATATTCCCTTTCACCTGTTTCATTCATGATATGCTGTCTTGCTTCTCCTCACATAGTAATCTAAAGTGCTTTCAGTCACCACAGGGAGTGGAAGGGAGACTGTGTGCAACCCGGAGCAAAACTTGTAAGAAACGCGCAGAAGAATTTGCTGAGTGAGACTTTTTTTATTATTCTGTTTTGAAAAATGTATTTCAAGTTACTTGGTGTTGCTGGGCGAGGGAGAAGCTGGGGAGGACTTGGTCGGGGCCAGCTTTTAGATTTTCTTGTTTTGCGGTGAGAGAAATCCTCTTTTTAAAAAAAAAAAAAAAAGTCAGAGAAATGGAAAGGGTGGGGGGGTGATCGATTTGAGAAAACCACCAAACTAATCAGTTTTATCCTTCTGTTGGATCCTTCACATTGTTCTTAGACTATAGGAAATCATTTCTCCTCCTCCCCATCCTGAAGAATTCTAGTTACGTTAGTTCATTGGAGTGGCACCTGGTCGCAACTGTAATCGTTAATGTTGCAGCAGTGAAGTGCCGCTGCCAATAGGTTGAAGAGGGGCTTCTGCAAAAATTTTATCCTCATAGCCTGAGGTAAATCCTGTGAACTGGGCACGGTTAGACATGCTCAGACCTGTAAAGAGAAATGGATTCCCAATGTCTTTTTTCGTCTTCTCATTTTCAGCAAAAATGTTTTCTCACAACCACAGCCAAAGAAGGAGGCAAGACTACTTTGCAAACAAATGTTACTAAGCTGCATCTGTTGAAATGTTTATATTGTCTTCCTGAAAACTACACTCATTAGACTGAAAGTAGTGTGTGTTGTTCAGCTTGGACAGTTAGAAGTGGGTGTGGGCATAAAGACCATGTCGGGAGTCTGGGGTTTCTTTCCCCGGGAAATTTTCAAAAAAATACCTTGCATTTGGTGTAACAGCTGTGTGCATGAGGCAAAGTATTTGTCCTTCAGAAGTATTTTTATGAGCCCTGAAGATAAACCATCCCTGGCAGGGATAACTACACTGTATTCAGAAAGGAGTGAGCCCCAATAGAGGCAGGGAAAACACCCAAACTTCCCTACTACTGGGTGGTGACTCAATGAGCCACCACAAGCCTTCTGCAGCACATCACTGTGTTGTGTAATTGTTTCCATTTTAATTCCTGATTTGATAACCTGCATGTTCTTTAATTCAACTGCAAGGGAAGTGCAAATGGATTTTGATTAACCTGACTGTGCTGTAGTAAATTCCTGTGATAACAGGACTCTACTGTTCTCCTGCTTACTCTATCCAAGACAAGATTTATAGTCCTGGGGAAGGTCACCCTCTTTATAGTGCCCAGCTCACATACAGAAGGACTTGGATATGTGTGGCTCATTGAGATACTTCTATGATCCACATAGAGTTCAGGTTATGAGCCTCGTTAAGACGTTTTATCTTTCTGTTCACTAATATGATGAAAAGAATCCATTTTAAAAAGAACAAATGATGCAGTTCCCTCCAGGGAGAATGGATGTGGCTGATGTACTAAGACCCTGGAGTTACATCTAGAATCTTTAGTAAATCCTGATGTATGTATTTTTCTGAGTAGCAGCTTAGCTCTCATTGGAAAAGAGAACATGAAGAGAGGTTTTCTGGCTTTTGATCAGTAATTTGAGTTGTTTGGTAGATAAAAGCTATCCAACAGAAGTCTTTCCAAGGATTTGCTGTGGGATCTCAGATTCCTTGCTCTATCTCAGTTCAAGCTGTTTTCTAAAGTATCACTATAAAAAATGATGGTTTAAATGAGTTCAGAGTGAAACAGAAGGTTGATTTAACCCTTTTGTGTGTCTCTTCCAACATCAAACGTTTGTTTCCTTTTCCTCACAATGATAAAAGAACAAATAAAAAATCTTTTAAAAACATAGACTGCCTCTTATTATGTGTGCGTATGGTGCCTAGCATAATGGGGTCCTGAGTTTAGCGGGGCCTCAAGGGGCTGATGTAATACAAATCATTATTAAGAAATAAATGGGTGTTAATTACCAAAACCAAAATCACACTTCTCTTCCTAGATGACAGCTGCTGGAGCTGGCAGTGTACCCACTCTGCCAATGTGTGTCCACCTTGGCACACATGACAGAGCCTGCACTAGTTCAGGCTACCCCAGTTCTTACCCGTATAAAATTCTGAGGTAAGTTACAAAGACTGTTGCTTCCCCAGCAATTAATGGAAATGCTCTTGTGCATGAGCCAAAGGTGCTTTTCAACTGACTGATGTAACTTCTCTAGTGTATGAGCCCTTATTGTGCTTTACATATTGGATCATTTTACTCCTGTTCCAGGGACTAGGCCGTACCCCAGCTAGCTATCATGCCCAGCTGTGCTGGTGGAAGTACCAGCTATGCCTTAAGTTTCTATTGATCTCAGTGGAAAGTTGGGAACATAGGAGGTGCTGCCCTGGACTAGCAAGGGTTAATTTACTTTTAGATTGTCTGCTTTCCTGTCAGTTTGAGGGCTTTGAAATTTTTTTGGCATAGCCTGTGAAATATCTGCTGCATGAACTCCAAAAACTTGCCTGAGGCTTATTTTAAAGTCCTGATATGGACACTTTTAAAACATGTTTAACACTTTTGCTTCCCAGTAGGGCCATATCCAACACTGATGACCTCCTGAAGAATTCAAACAGTGTACAATCAGTGCTGCTACTATTCTGTGTTGCTCCCTCTCATGTCTTTCCCTATCTCAGACAGTTCTGCACGCGCTTCATCACTAATAATAATAATAATAGAGCTGGGGGCAGAGGGCCAGAAATTCAAAAGTCCTTTGTTCCAAGTCAGTGAAGGACTTTTGAAAACCCCACCCTAAATGTAAGAAGGGCCAAACAGACTTGTACAAAGAGCACTCCATTTAAAGAAATCTAAAGCTTTGTGGGATCTATCAACTACCACAGCATATTGGCCTGAATATTTTTGGAGACGGAGTGTGTGTTTTTTTTAACAAGGATTTGGAATGTGCAGAAATGTAAGACCCTGGGCCTCTGATGATAATGTGTTGCATCCATCTATTTTAGTTGCTGTTGATAGCAGCTTCACTGGAACAAGAAGCCCGCAAGTCTGAATGGGGCATGTCTTGAAACAGAAAAACAAAAAAACTGGATTGTGCTACCCTGCCAATGCTAACCCCTTCTAAGGAACTACTGCCAATGTAATCGGTGCCCTTGGCTATTGTTTTGTATACAAACCCTTCCAGGTAGCTGTGATCTGTATAGATCCTGACCACGCAAACAATTTTCTGACCCACATGTTTGCCAGCAAGAGTTCCTGTGCTCTGTTCAGTTTGTACACATTGCCCTTGTGTTACAGAGTTCAGAGTGAGGGTTTTGTGCATGGGGAAGATTCTTTATACTGATAACTTGAAAAGAAAGTTGCCTATAGAAAATTTGTCATACTGAAGCCAAAGGCATTGTGCACGTGCTCAAGTTAAGCATGTGCTCTCAGGGGCTTTGCTACATTGGGGCATGCAAATAGATTCCCCTCCTCCCGACCACCACTCCATTTTTAGGTGTGTGTTAAGCCCACTTGAAATGGAGGCCTTGTTTTAAAAAACCCAGATAAATCCTATGTTCTGATGTAGCGTGTCCTTCACTGGAATTTCTGTTCTTCTGCTCTAAGAGTAAGGAAGGTAATCCATCTTGGGTATTGTTGTTGTTAGAAGAATAGGGATCTCTGATACAGCTGAACTGGCAGAAGCTAAAGTGAAACAACAACACAATTGTAGAACACCCAGATACTACAGGAAAAGGGGCTCAAGTAATACACTTAATTTATCAAAATATGGACAGTTGTCATTTTTGAGTTGGCAAAAGAATATTAAACATAATAGTTGTCTGTACCCAAAGCATTATAATGACTTTAAAAAACAAAACAAAACCCTGTGCAGCTGAGTTAGCTTTTGCCATCACTAGTATTATTTAAGACTACTGGCCTTAGGTTGTTCTCCACCTTTGGAACCAACAACATGTTTAAATATTGACCTTCTTGAAAGAAAGTCTTGTTCAAACTCTGTTCTGAATCTAAGGATGGTGGCTAGCTCTAGTCAGCAATGCTACTGCAAGAATCTGGCTCAGATTCAGGTATGCAGGAACTTAAGGCTTCATTTATCCAAAAGCTTGAATTGTCTTCCCATACATCTGAGTAGTCTTAGCTGGCAATCAGTCAGAAAAACAGAATTCTTTACCAGCAGAATGCAAGAGGTGAAGATGTGGGTTACAGGCGTGGAGGATGTAAGATGTCAAGGAAGGCCGAAGAGGAGAGGAAATTATGCTTTTTCCAAGATAAAGGAATACAAACAGCTGCATCAGTTCAACAGCCCTGAAAATAATGGCATAGTTTTGAACCTCTGCAGTCCCTGAAAATTCTGAAGTCACACACCTGGAAGTTTTTCTTGTTTCACTGATAGCCTGAGCTTTTGGGGAGTCATTTGTTCCTACTAACTCTTTTGTATGCCAGCATCACTATTGACAAACACTCAGATCCTCAAAGATATTTAGCTGCCTAACTCCCATTGAGGTTGCTACCATCTTGGTCCTCTCATATTGCTAAATGGGAGATGGGGCCCTGCAGTAGTCATGGTTGTGGAGGAAGACTGTGGTATGGAAAAGGCTGAGAATCACTGGTCTAATGGATTTATGGGACTGAGAGACCAGCATTAGACTTCTAATCCTGGCCCAGCCACTGCCTTGCTGTGTGGCCTTGGACTAAACAATTTACAGATTTGGGAAGGGAGAAGAGGGAACTGACACAGAACTGTTCCAAGGATTAACTGATGTTTATACAGTGCTTTGAAGAGACTTTAAAAATGTTTTGTGCTTTGAAAATGATGCAAGTACAAAGTATTATTAATGCCAATCCAGTCTCTGCTCCAGCATAAAGTGTTCCTCCGCTGAATCTGCTGCTTTACAAAACAATTCACATATGCATAAAGGAAACACGATACCCAATACAAGTTCTAACCAGTTACAGAAGTCTTGTTATCAACATCTCTGCACCTTGGGAATGCAATAGTGAGAAAAGGAATGGAATCTTAACTTTATAAAAGAGAAAGTAGGCGATAGCTGGTCAGACCAGCTCTTTGTCAATATGACACTTATTAACAGTACAGTTCAGATTATATTTATTTCATTGGTGAATTCATTTTTGTATGTGACGGAAAACACTTTGTCTATTTTAATATATACCTTTTCTGGCACTAATTCGTATCTCCCAGACTATCTTCTGTAGCTGGCCCTGACCTCCCTGGAACTGGTGTTTCAGTACCACACGAAGCAATATTGGAGGAGCTGCTGAAAGGAACTGCTAATAGATGGTGTGAGAGGGAGATTATTGGGGGTTGAGAGGAGGTTCGTTTTACACTAACATATAGCAGCTAACTGTTTAATATTGTAATGACATTTAAAATTTGTCACTGCTTGTACCTTTGTTTTTTGGTATGACCCCGGTAATGACTTTGTACAGTACATCCTGGTTATAGGTCAGCCATCATTCTGCTAGCGAACATGTTCAAAGTTCCATTGATCTGCCACCTTAGGGTAATAGCCTGTAAAGAGCAGCAATTGGCTGAAGATGAAGGACAAGAGAGAACGGTCCGAGAGTGAGTGAAGTAGCGTCAGTCATTTATATTAAACAAAACTGGTACAAAAGAAGGAAGGCTGGAAAGATACAGAAATAGGAACGCACAGTTACAAACTCTGTACCCACACAGAAAAATCAGTCTATAATAAAGAACAACCTTGAAGCACACTTACAGAATCACGCAAGATGTTTGTGAACAGTTGTGTATCCTGGAGATTATTACTACAGGGTTGATCCACTGCAGGTCTAGAAGTGGTCCATGTGCAAAAACTGTTAAATGGTTCTGTGCTTACCCTATTTCCTTTATTAGCACATGGACACAGGTACACCAGGGGTTCGGAATCACTGGCAGTCAGCGTGGGCCAATCCCCTCCAACTCTGTGAGTGGGGCTTAGCAGCTAAATGATGATCTACATTTTGGATTACTTTGTGTGGCTGTCTTCCCTCTGTTAAGCTGTCTAGAGTGGCTAATGACTGTGATTGCTGTGGCTCGTCTACACATACAGCGCTGCAGCGCTGCAACTGTGCCGCTATAGCTCCTCCTGAAGATGCTACCTATGCCGACAGGAGAGCTTCTCCCATCAGCGTAGGTACTCCACCTCCCCAAGAGGCGGTAGCTATGTTGATGGATAAGCCCTCCCATTGACACAGTGTGGTCTCCACCAGCAGTTTGGTCGGTATAATTGCATCATGCAGGGGTATGGATTTTCCACATCCCTGAGCAACGTAGTTATACTGACACAAGTTCGTAGTGTAGACCAAGGCCCAGCCTCAGGGCAGACTGTCAAAAAGCAGGGCACAAACCCCAAACTGGTTGTGTGTTCTATATTTAGATTTTACCAACCAAGCAATAAGTGAATTCCTCAAGTGCTATAACTGCCATAAAGTGGAGTCACAGACAGTCCCCTGGGGTATCCTGGTCTATCTTGCCACCCAGGCAAGCTTGCCTTTGTGATCGATGGTCCCTTACACCAAAAATCACAGAAATATTTGGTTTACTCCCAGTCCCAAAGGACAAGTCACTTACCTTGGTCAAGAGCACCCTCAGTTCTCTCACCAAGACAACACTTGTAGCCGATTCTGTAATAAACTTACTAAAGATTTATTAACTACCAAAAAGGAATCAGAGAGTTATTTACAAGGTAAACATACACACACAAATGTGTTATGGTCTTAGCTTCCAAAAGGCAATAGAAGCTGCTGCAATATGCAAGCTTCCTATGTCCTTTAGAGCTAACCCAGGCCACGCAGCTCGGGGATCCCTTGCTTATACTTAGAAATATTGCCCTCTCCAAATTCCACGCAGCATAGTGATAAAGTTCTTTCAGGTCAGTGATTTTTATTCCCTTCTTCCTAGAGCTCAAGCTCATGGGATGAGTTCATGTGCAGGTGGTCTCTTCTTGGAGGGGTGCGGAAGGGGGGAGGGAGGAATGCAATTAACAAAGTCTTTGTTCTTTCATGTTTCACAATGGCTTATTTGGTTTCAATGGGCCTTGTTGGTGGGCAGGACCAGCTTTTTACATTAATCAATGCTTCTTTTCTGTTTGGTGAGTTGCACTGTTAGGGGTTTACAATGCAAACACTCAATATAACTTTATACCATGGGATACAGATGTTATAAGTGAGATCAATACATGCAGCATCCTACAAGGATTTCATTAAGTCTAAACACTAAACACATTCTTATAAATTTAATGTCTAATTTAACAATACTAACATACAGGTGAGCCAGACTGGTTTTCAGTTAAGCATTTGTCAGTGTTCAGTGAGGCCTAGGAGCCTTGGCATCAGCTGGCACCTGGTCTGCCAGCATCATACCCTCATTTGGACATTTCTAAGAATGCTTCTTATAGGATTGCCCTGGATATCAGGGCCAGATTAATCTTTTGTGGGCCCCGGCACCTGGACCGTGGCCCCGCCCCCTGCTCTGCCTACACTCCACCCTGAGGCCCCACCTCTGCTCAGCCTCTTCCCCAAAGGTCCTGCCTGCCACTTGCATGGGGTAGGATGGGGTGGAGAGGAGCGAGCGGCGGGCAGGGCTTTGTGGGCGGAAAAGGCCAAGCAGGGTGGGGCCTTAGTGCAGAGTGTGAGCAAAGTGGTGGGGGGATTGCGGGTGGAGGGGAGGTGGGACCATGGTCTGGGCACCAGGGCCCCTTCTGAGTGTGGGCACGGTGCCAAGGCGCCATTGTAAACTCGGTACTTCTGGATATCCAAACACCCTACTGGCATGACTGTGGGTGACTGAAGCCCTTGCTAACTTTCCGGAACCTTCAGTTGCTTTCGACTCCTGAAATGCAGTTCTGCCTTTAATCAGCAGGTGGAGTGAGCTAGCAATGCCAAAGAATGCAGGAACCTGCAGAAGGGAAATGTATAGCTCCTGCATTTTTGATGGCAGTTTCCTACTCTTGTGCTTTTCAGAATATCAGTGTCTTACGATCTGAGTGCCAAAAGTTAGGCACCTAGCTAAGTAGCCTGAGCACCACACACATCCCATTGACATCAGTGAGAGTTGTGTGGTGTTCAGCATCTCTGAAAATCAGGCCATGTTTACACAGGGGCCTAACTTCAGGCACCTAAGTTTGAAGACATTGGCCTACCTGCCCAGAAAATAGTATCACTTCGTAACTGGCACTTGGCTGGTTTGAACTGAAATCCCTAGTGCTGAAGACCCTTTGGAATGCAGCTGTTTTCACTGCAGCATTCGTGCATAAGCCATTTGCCAGGACTAGACAGTTCTCTCTTAAATGTATCTCTTTAACCAGTTTGTCTTGTCTGAGGTACTTCTGTTGTGTCTTTCTCCTTAGTATCTAGGTCCCAAGATGCTGAAATTTGTCCCTGAAATTGCCAGAAACAGCTTAGATTACCGATGTGTCCTCTATGTTGGAGGTATGGACTCTTTCTCAGAAGCTTCATAGTCCTTAAGTACCCATGAAACTAACTGGGCTCAGCTTTTGGTATCTGGATTTTGACCGCTTGTACTTGTATTTATGAGTTTCATTCAATCCTCGTATCTGTGAGTGTTGTAGGATCCCAACTCATAGTTTCTGAAGTTATAAGAACATAAGAATGGTCCTACTGGGTCAGACCAAAGGTCCATCTAGCTCAGTATCCTGTCTTCTGACAGTGGGCAGTGCCAGGTGCCCCAGAGGGAATGAACAGAACAGGTAATCATCAAGTGAGCCATCCCCTGTCACTCATTCCCAGCTTCTGGCAAACAGCGGCTAGGGACACCATTCCTACCCATCCTGGCTAATAGCCATTGATGGACCTATCCTCCATGAATTTATCTAGTTCTTTTTTGAACCCTGCTATAGACTTGGTCTTCACAACATCCTCTGGCAAGGAGTTCCACAGGTTGACTGTACGTTGTGTGTTTTATTTGTTTTAAACCTGCTGCCTATTAATTTCATTTGGTGACCCCTAGGTCTTGTGTTATGAGACGTAGTAAACGACACTTCCTTACCTACTTTCTCTACACCAGTCATGATTTTATAGACCTCAATCATATCTCCCCTTAGCCATCTCTTTTCCAAGCTGAAAAGTCCCAGTCTTATTAATCTCTCCTCATATGGGAGCTGTTCCATACCCCTAATAATTTTTGTTGTCCTTTTCTGAACCTTTTCCAATTCCAATATGTCTTTTTTGAGATGAGGCAACCACATCTCCACACAGTATTCAAGAAGTAGGTGTACCATGGATTTATATAGAGGCAACATGATATTTCTGTCCTATTATCTATCCCTTTCTTAATTATTCCCAGGATTCTGTTCACTTTTGTGACTGCCACTGCACATTGAGTGGATGTTTTCAGAGAACCATCCACAATGACTCCAAGATCTCTTTCTTGAGTGGTAACAGCTAATTTAGACCCTATCGTTTTATATGTAAATTTGGGATTATGCTTGCCAATGTGAATTACTTTGCATTTATCAACATTACATTTCATCTGCCATTTTGTTGCCCAGTCACCCAGTTCTGAGAGATCCTTTTGTAGCTCTTCGCAGACTGCCTGGGTCTTAACTATCTTTAGTAATTTTGTATCATCTGCAAATTTTGCCACCTCACTGTTTACCCCTTTTTCCAGATCATTTATGAATATGTTGAATAGGGCTGGTCCCAGAACAGACCCCTGGGGGACACCACTATTTATCTCTCTCCATTCTGAAAACTGACCTCCCATACCCTTTGTTTCCTATCTTTTAACCAGTTACCAGTCCATGCGAGTTATCTTTTGGTGTCTCACTCCTGTTCCCAAAGCACCAGGTAAATAATCATGTTACTTGAGGTCTGTTCCAGGATGAGAGATTGTAACTGAGCAGAGCACTTCCTGCAAGTATTTACTACTGGATTTTTCCAAGTTTCTTTGAGCTGTAGTTGGAGGGTCTTTTTGCTTGTGCTGCTGTTCAAAAGGCTCTGATGAAAACAAAAAGTCCTCTGTGATAAGCCCAGCCAGTGAGCATACATCTGGTGGTAGTCCCTTTTTGGTACCCATGCAGTCTTTACATGCTGTCATAGCTATTCCATCTCTATGTAAGGATTAACCACTAAAAGGAAAATGTAAATACCCCGAGCCCATTTTAACACATGCCAGCTTTGTTCTAGGTGTATCATTTAAAGACTGGAAGTAATTTGCGGGATAGTGAAGGTGAGTCTCTAGATGAACTAGAGTTGTAATAAAGTCTGAAAGCTAGAGCTGCTGGTGAGCATTCATTCTCCCTTTCACACTATGATTGGTTCTGCTTCTGCCCTTGCTGACCTGTCAAGCATCTTGGGACCTGGAACCAGTTACATTAGGCTCCCCAGCAAACTGTAAGGATTCAAGTCAGCAGGCCCTGGTGTGCAACCACAACTGGTGCTGGACTTGGATAATCTTCTGCAACAGATGCAGCACTGGTAGTTTACTCAGGCATCAGCCCTAACTGCTAACATGCTTGCACACCCATGATGTAGATGTAATGGGTGTCACTGCATTAGCAATATGCTATATAACTATTCTGCGCTGCTACGTAACCAGTAATATCAGTTGCTCTAATTTCTTCGTTTGATGATTCCACAAGAATTTAAACCAAGCTGGGGCTGCTTGGGTTTGGTGTAGCATGCGAGCACTTTGCAGAGGTATTTGCCTTCTTGTTACCTTTCTTTTTAGTAGTGGCTAAGTGGCCCTAAAGTCTCTAGACTGACAAGCCATTTGTAGTGTAAATAGGCTTATAGGTGAAAGAGTCCTCCTCATCTTAGAAACAACGGCAAAGCCTTTTGGTCTGAGCAGGCAAAGCTCTTAGGAGGAGTTTTAGGGTCTAATGCTGTGAGGTGCTGAGGACCTTCAACTCCTATTGACTTCAAGAACAGTGGAAGTGCCCAGCACCTGTCTGGTTAGGACAATTAATAAAGAAGAAAAAATTATTTTATTAGTATCAAGAAAACAAATGCTGCAACGAATGCTTGCCTAGCTTATATTCCACTAAAGAGCTAATATTATCTGAATAGCACAGAATACAGTTGCTGACTGTGCCATGATGCTTCAAACAAACTGTTACTTTCCTCTGACTGTCCTCTTCCCCCTGAGTTAAAACTGAACACTGCAACAGGAGTGCTCTTTTTGTTTTTTAATGAGTGGACTATATCTTAATAGACTGTTTCATAGATCCCTCCTTTCATATTTGTGATGTGTACCATCCACCCTCCCAAACCCAGTCATGTAACCTCCTTATGGCAGCTACAGCAATTGCTTACCTGGTAAAATAACATTAGAAAAGTATTTGATATTTAACGGTCTTTTTTCACATGACTTATCAGATGGAAATTAGGAGAGCCAGCACCATGTTACCAGCTTTCAGACCATCACCAAGTGCTCTATGGACCATCAGTGGTCTACAGACTACAGCGTGAGAACCATGGTTAGAATAGGGTCAGTGTACAAAGAGGTGATTTGGACTCTTGTTGTGTCTCACCAGAAATGGTATCAGGTACAACTGTTCTAATGGTACTTTCAGCCAAATGCACTAGGAAGCTGGCTTAGTCCATTGCAGCAGAGAGTCCATCCAAAGGATGTCTGGAATTCTGCAATGCGGTCATCACCTCTCTTCCTCGGGGGCTCCAACAACTAGCCAGTGACACCACAGAAATAGGTGATGGTGACTGGGAAAGGCCAGGGTTAGAACAACTCCGCATCAGACTTCACTGGTGGGTCTTTTACAGAACCCAGATAGTACCGCAAGAGCACCTTTAATCTCCCTCACCTGCCATTTCTCTTGTAACTTTCCACCCTGAGGTGCATTGAGCTAGGCTCACAAAGGAAGGTGCAATCTGGACCTCCCTGTGCTAGTTAGAATGAACCTTGCCCCAAGGAATTAGTTCATAACCCAATTTTCTGACTTGACTCCGACCGCTGGAGAATTGGTGAGGTAAATGTCCTAGTGCTTACCTGCTCCCTTTTCATTCAGCACTATCACTGCAATTGGCTTCGGCAATTGGCTTCTGCCTTATTTATGCCTAATTTATAGCTTGTTAACCTCAAATTTGTTGATATCTAGCAACTAGGTTTATGACTTGTTTACATTTCATTTGTAGTTTGTTTGCACCTAGGCTACAGCATGTTAACAGTCAATTTATCTCTAATTTGCAATCTTATAATTAGATGAATGTTTACACCTACTTTATTTTCAGTTTACAAAATCTGACAGGGAGACATTTTATGATTTAGCACAGGTCCTGATGAAACAGAACAGGAGCTTCATTCAAGTTCAGGAGTGCATGTATTTCTGGGTTTTGTTTGGCTGAGCTTCTGAATAACCTGCAGTGTTAGTGTACTGGAGAAGCAAACCATATATTTTAAGAAGTGGAGAAAGTGAATAATTCCATATTAAGGGTCAAATTGTCCAGTCAAGAAAAGCCCACTTGGGGGAGTGGGGTAAGTTGTTGTTTGTATTGTGAGGCTCCAGTTGCACTCAGGCTCTCATTGTTCAGATTGCTGTAGGAATACAAAGTAACAGTCCCTGCCCCGAAGAACTTATGTACTAAGTTAAGACCAAACACAATTAGCAAACACAAATATTTGCAGAAGAAGGGAGCTGGAGGATGAGGGTAAACAGTGACTGGAAAAACATGGTTACATTTGCTAGTTATGTGACAATTAGGAAGGATATATATAAGAAATGTGTTTGGCAGATAAAGAGTTTAACTCTACCTAAGTATAGGGAAATTGGCTCCATGGGATCATCAGGCTGTTCAGCCAAAACAGGCACTATTTGCATTAAGGCAAAGTTTTATGGGTTAAGCGGAATTGCCAAGTCACATGATGTTACCTGGAGTCTCATGATATTTGTTTATTCTTAAATAAACAGGTCCTGGAGTCAGGTGGTTATGCGAAACTTTCAGCTCTCATTTAAAAAGAAAAGTAAGTTTCTAACCTTCATGGTAGTGGAGATAAGCTTGAAAATGTGAAACCTAGTAGCTCAGAAGCAAGAACACAAAATGTGATCGTTTAAACACTTCTGGATTTTTGGAGCCATTTTTTTTTTTTTTTTTGGAGGGGTCTGTCTCCTTAAAGGGGTTGGCAATAATGCTTAAAAATGCTTTCCACTGAATGCATCCGATGAAGTGAGCTGTAGCTCACAAAAGCTTATGCTCAAATAAATTTGTTAGTCTCTAAGGTGCCACAAGTACTCCTTTTCTTTTTGTGGATACAGACTAACACGGCTGCTACTCTGAAACCTTTAAAATATCAGTATGTGGCCAGGATTACATGTGGAAGTTGAGGGAAAAGACAGGTAGACTCTTGAGAAGAGAGAGTGCCACTAAAAGCAACTTAAAAAAAAGCTCTCAAACTAATTGTAAAAAGTTTAGAATAGAGGACCCCAAAATCTGCAGTGGCCTTTTCATGCCACCCCAGCAGTGTAAAGGGGACATAGAGAGAGAGAGCAGAACTGGCTCCCTCAGGAATTCTACAGTTTAAGGAAGGTTCCCTGCTTGCCATACAACTGATGGAACAGCTCTAGGCCACCCTACCTTGCAGCATTTACTATAGAGCCATGCGAGAGGGCATGAGGGGTGTGGCTGGAGTGCATTGTGCTCCAGCTATTCTGACCTGCCAATGGTTTGTAAGGGAGCTATGGGCAGGCCAAGTGAAAATCTGAGGAGCCTTAAGTATACTTCTACATGGGACTGAGCAGGTCTCTGGGCACTCACAGAATTCTGGAGGCACAAAGGTGGCTTTCTCCTCCTTCATTCCTGTGCCCAGCACATTAGTGGGGAAACAGAGAAATAGGGCCTAGGAGTATAATCTTGAGAGGTGTTGAGCATCCATACATTTCTTTTACCTCAATAGGAATGGCACATGCTCAACACCTATTGGGGCGTAGGTCAGAAGAAATAGATTTTCAGGATAAGTTTAAGGAGGAAGCTGTATCCTGACGGCCCAGTCATCCCCTGCCAGTAACAATGACTCTTCCCCTGAAGCTACCCAGGAAAACACCTGTACACACACTTCCTGTCAGGATAACAAATCATGTCTGAAACAAATGTACATGTGAAAACATCAGAAATGCCTTCTCTGTGCCCCAGGAAACAGCGAGTTGCCCCTGTGGGATAACTGGAACTGTGGCCAGAACCTTACTGATTTAAATTGGTTGAGCTTCACTGGTTCGTTGTCTCTCTGCTTTCTCTTTAAAAGGGCAAATCCAAACACTAAACCATATTTAAAAGTACGATAGAGATGAACCAAACCGGGTGCTTGATTGTCATTTTTGCATCTGATCCTGTTGGTGAACAAAATGTATGTTGATGCTTTGTTGTGCCTCTTGCATCTCCCTGTACTTCTCCACTGAGAAGGTGATTAGAGACAATGGTGGTCCGTGTTGATCTTCCTGCTCCTGAATCCTATGTTGGATGGGCGCTCCCCTCTAGTTGTCTTGTCCCCTGATGGAAGAAAGAAGCATTTCCTTTTTCTTCTGCTCCCTAACCTTTAGGAAAAGGTAACATCTTTTTCTTCTCACTTGCTCCCCTGCCTGATGGGGTGGGAAAGGAACTTCTCTCTTCTTTCCCCTATGATAGAGGAGATGATGATGGAGACTGAGGGGGCGTGGGCTGGCTGGGGGAAGGGACTTATTCTCTTTCTCCTTCCTTCTCTGTGTGTGTGGAGGGAGCATATCTTGTCTAGTGTGAAAAGTGCCATGACAGCAGACACAACTTTGGGCCTGATTCACTGCTCACACCACTGTAAACTCTGCTGGGCCCAATTTTCCTCTGCCTTACACTTTGCGTAATCACTTAGCTCTGTGAAAGGTGGGTGTAAGGGAAAAATGCTTCCAATGGGGTGACTGAGTGGAAAAGTCTGATTTGGCAGCATTTTTCACTACTTTGTATAGCTGTGACAACACAAGGTGCGGGGCAGCAGAGAATCAGGCCCACAGACTAATGTGGACTTATTTATAGGTGGAAGTGAGAAGAGAATCAGGTCCTTTGTTTTTAAGGTTCTCCCTGCAAGAGGTAAGTGTTTGTGATGGCCTAGACCTAAATTCTTGGTATTTGGGTCCCAGGGTTTTGTGTTGGGCCCAGCTCTAGTAAGCATGGGAACAGGAAAGAAATATCTGCACTTTGACTGAAAGATAGGAAGCTGTCCGCAACCACAGCAGAAATAAAAGCAATTACAGTACAAAATATGCAGTCATTAAAGGAAAACATTCCACTGCCTGCATGGTGTCTCCTCCACATGAAGAAACGAAGTTTGACAACTGACGTAGGTATTCCTAATCCTGCTTTGATGACTCCAACTTCCACACAGTAAGGGCTGACAGGTCACAGGGTGTGATTAAAATAAACAGATCCAAGTTGAAGAAGGGGGTGCGGGGGTTGAATTATGTTTCTGATAGACCTACATGAAACCTGTGAACTTGAAGTTTTGGGATAGAGGTCTGAAAAAACAGATATTAGGAACAGTCTTGAGTTTTATAAAAGGAAACCGAGAAAGTCATAATTTCTGACCTCCTTCATTTGTTATGATACACTAGCATGCTGGCTAAAGGAAATAATGAGATAGGTAACGACTGAAAGGAGTGCACTTAGATCACTGACAGAGAGACCAATACGGCATGCACTTAAAATAGTAAATGGTGATATTAAATTCGGGTGCCCAAGTTTAGTTTCAAATTGATAAGATGATTATTTGCATGTTGCTAAAGGAATAGTGAATTGTTAAAGGCTGTTTTCCTCTCCTCTCTTCGTGTGTTTTTCTGTGGGAAAGGAGGTCTGGTTGCACAGGTTTTTGGTGAGAGAAATGCTTTGCCTGTGTTACAAGTCCCACCTTCAGTTATTAAAAAGTAAGAAATATTATATTGATTTTACTTTTAGTAGATATACATGATAGATGCAATGGATTAAAACATGTTATGCCTATGGCCTATCAGCTAAACAATGTACTTTTGTACAGACCGTAACACCTTTAAAAGGTTTCTTTCCCTTTGTCAAGAAATACAGCTGTCCAACCCTTATAAAGCTTGAATCATTTCTCATACAAAGTCTCAACAAAGCTTTACAAATATGTTGGTGATCTGAATACTTGACATGGGCTGACACTGGGGAGGAAATGCAAGACTTTAAAACCTTGATCTTCTGGATGAAACTTGTCTGTTTTTTTTCCGGTGGACATTTCAGTTGAAAGTACCTTCAAGTTCTGTTTCTTTCAGATGAAGGCTGGGCCAGAATAGCAATGGTCATTTCAATTACTTTTTATTTCATTTTTTTCTGTTCTTTCTTTTTCCATAGGAAAGAACCTCTTTAAATCTGTGTTTGGATTTACGGTAAGCAAATAGTTTTATATTTTTTTTCTTATGACTGTAAAAGGAAACCAAATATAATTTTAGCTCTTTAGGAATTCCTTATTTTATGTCTGAAAGTTGCCAGACAACTGAATAAGTCAACAGGTGTTTTCTTGGTGACTTACAATGCAATGAATGATGGTTCTGAGAAGTTTTATAAAGGAACATTATTTTTCTAACACAAATAAACTAAAATTCATTCCCAGCCTGAGGCTGTCTCTATACTAGCCTCTTTTTTTTTTTTTAATTTCCCACCATGACCATAGCTAGTGTAGCTCTCTTGCTGATGGCAACATTGGAAACACTAGTATAGACAAAACGCTTGATGGCTACTAATACTTTAACCACTGTATTATCTAATCCCGCTCAGAAGTCTGCCCAACACAAAGACTAAACCACCGTTAGCTGCCAGCAGCTTGTCAACATGAGTATATCTTCACTTGAAAGATTTGTTGTGTTTTGACACACATTTAATAACACTGTAATGTAGATGGGACACAAGCATTTGTTCCAGGATTTCGTTTGTTCTAAGGATGTTTTGTTTTGAGGCTGTAACATATGTCCTGCTGTCCATACCAGATTTTACAGTCCAGTTAGTTAACACCTCTTCATTGACACATGTTAAAACAACTGAAGAAGAGCTCTCTGTACATTTGAAAGCTTGTCTCTCTCACCAACAGTATTTGGTCCAATAAAAGATTTTATCTCACCCACCTTGTCTCTCTAATGTTAAAACATGACAGTTCACTTTTAGCCTTCTCCTCCCCTCCCCCCCCCCAACATCCCCACTAGAGGTCTCCTCCTTCCTACCAGTGGTTGAGCTGCACTATGGTTACCAGTGGTGGAAAACTTCAGAAGAAGACTACTATGGATAATGCCTGAGAAGGCTGAAGTACTGGAGTCCCTGCTGAGCTGTAAATTTGGGATTATGTTCTCTTTAGCCCTGTCTAGACTAGCTTGATCTACACTACCACTTTGTGTCAATACAACAACATCGCTCAGTGGTGTGGAAAATCTGGGCTTTTTCCATTGACATAGCTACTGCCTCTCAGGGAAGTGGAGTATCTATGCTGAGGAGAGAAGCTCTCCTGTTGGAGTAGGTAGCATTTTCACTAAGCCCTACAGCAGTGAAGCTGAATTGGGGCAGCTGCAGCACTGTAACTGTAGACAAACCATGGCAAGCTGACCTGTTGCAGAAAACATTTTTTGACTGGTCTACATTAGCACTTCCCAGTGTTTTCCCCAGGAATTGAAATTTGTGGGGGTGTTCAAATTTACGGGGGTGAGGGGTTCATGGCCGATGAGGGGTGAGACCGTGAGGGTGAAGGTGGGATCGATGGCACCATAGTAAAAACTGAAAAATGTTTCATGACCATTTTATTAGATTGAACTCATGTTTTAAAATCATCACACAAATTAAAGTTGGCTACTCAAGCCTTCTATGAAGCACTACATCTACATCCTTCTTGGTTTGTTGTTATAATTTTGCACAACTCTGTTAATGAACTTCTTGAATGCAATGCATTCACCTTTGGTGGCTTCTTGTGTGTCTGGTACTTCCATTCCTTCAGTTGATATGCTCATTAGTTCATTCACATGATCAGGCAGAAGGTGACTTCTTTCAGAACACAAAATTCTATTCAATGGTGAAAAAGAGTGCTCAGTTGTAGCTGTTGTGACTGGGAGAAGCAAGAGATGAATTCCTACTTCTTTCAGCCCAGGAAACAGAGCACAAAGATCAGGTCGAGCCACTAGTGATAATAAAAGAGAAGTTGAACTCAAATCTTCATTCATTCATCGTATGATATTCCACTCTATGTTCAAATTCTCTATTCTGTCCTGAGCACACGGCAGCCCCATTGCTGGTAGTGCCTCACTCCACTCAACTGTTGGTGTTTTACAGGATAGGCTTCTGTAAAAGCTATGTGGAGGTTGAGTAGAATCTAGAAGTCACTGTTGTAGATTTTTAAGAATCAAGTCTGTATACTTTTTCAGTTGTCTTAACAAACACTTCTTGATCCAAATGTAGCTTCTGTTGCTGGACAAAGATCTACTACTGTTGTAGCAGATGCCTGGATGTCATTGTTTAATGACCCAAGTGGTTTCAACAGTAGACTTACAAAAGAGAGAATGGCAATAGTCTTCTCTGAACTTAGTAGCAAAAGTAATCCACCAGCCTCACAACTTAGATCCATCCCATCTCGGTAGATGCTTTCCAAAGCCAATAATGATGGATGGAGTAATTTTAAGACAACAGCCAAGGATCGCTCATGAGAAAGCCAGAGGGTTTTCCCAGGTTGGACTAATTTGAACTTCAGTCCCAGTGTATATTCTATATTTTCCAAGATATTCAGTCTTTTTGGACTCTTGCTGAAAAAAGAATATAATGAAGAAATTAAATTTATAGCTTTTTTAATGTCTTTTGAAGAGTCTGCAGCTTGTACTAGCACTCATTGGAGTAGATGGCCTCTGCAGTGTTTATAGGAAGATTAGGGTTACACTTTTCTCTGAGCAGAGCTTGTCTTCCAGAGAAGTTTGCAGCTCCATCAAATGCACAAGCAGCCATCTGTTTGGGGTCAAATTGACAAGCATTTAACTCTTCTAAGATGTGGATTGTCACAGATGCAGCCGATGTGTCTTCTATAACTTGAACACCTAGAAATGAATCTACTGGCCTACCACGGACATCAAGATAATGCATGCAATGACTTAATACTTGATGCCCATTTGCATCGGTGCATTCATCAGCCATGTATGCAAATTTTTTGAATGTGGTGAGAGAGTTCTTCACTTTTTCAACTGTTGAGTCTTTCACTGTTGCACCACATGCTTCTAGCCAGTCAGTTGAGTTTCTTGCAGAAAGATAGTGAGCATTGGCTGGTCTTGTTCAGAACCAGTGTTCAACTTCAGGATGAACAAGAGACAATGCACTTAATATTAGCCTCCAGTTCGTAGTGTGTGATATCTCTTGCTTAAATAGAAAGTATGATGCCACAGCCATGTTTGTTCTCATGAACTGTGTTGTGTCTCTAGCATTCTTAACAGCCTCATTAACACTCACTGGTGTTGTCCTTGGTCAGTGGAGACTCAGAGTTCAGAGGTGCTTTCACATGAGTTCACCTACCAGTGGGGGGCAAGAAGGCACCTTGCTCGTTCCTCCTGCTGCCCACTGTTCACTCTGGCCACTGTTTTTCATTGTGCCACCATTCACTCCATCACTCTGTTGCCAATGGCCCTGCGCCGTCACCTTCTGCTGCCACCTGCCACTGTGACCTCTGTGAGTTGCTCTCTTAAGGTTCCACCCAGCTCTCGGTGTGTTCAGCTGCGCTCTCAGTGTGGGAACCTCGCTGCTAGTGCAGGCTGGGCTGTCTCTTCCACAGAAACACTGTCCCACAGCAGGTCTAAGCACTTAGACCTGATTATCAGTGATTTCAGCTGTAGTGGTCACTTAACACAACAAAAGACTATTTATGGAGCCTAATCAGCTCTGTCTTTAAACAGTGGAGAGGGGCAGATCAAATAGTACTTGTGACTCAGGCAGACCATCGAGCAAAACACCTGTCCCTACCCTCTCTCTTGATGTCCTCAATCAGCACAGGCTATGCCCTGGTCTACACTAGGACTTTAGGTCACATTTAGCAGTGTTAAATCGATGTAAACCTGCACCCATCCACACGATGAAGCCCTTTTTTTTTGACTTAAAGGGCTCTTAAAATCAATTTCCTTACTCCACCCCGACAAGTGGATTAGCGCTTAAATCGGCCTTGCCGGGTCGAATTTGGGGTACTGTGGACACAATTCGACGGTATTGGCCTCCGGGAGCTATCCCAGAGTGCTCCATTGTGACCGCTCTGGACAGCAGTCTCAACTCAGATACACTGGCCAGGTAGACAGGAAAAGAACCGCAAACTTTTGAATCTCATTTCCTCAAGAAAAAAGGCGCGAAACGATTGTCTGCTGCTGCTTTCACGGAGGGAGGGAGGGAGGAACGGGGGCCTGACGATATGTTCCCAGAACCACCCGAGACAATGTTTTAGCCCCATCAGGCATTGGGACCTCAACCCAGAATTCCAATGGGCAGCGGAGACTGCGGGAACTGTGGGATAGCTACCCACAGTGCAACACTCCGGAAGTCGATGCTTGCCTCGGTACTGTGGAAGCACTCTGCCGAGTTAATGCACTTAATGCACTTAGAGCATTTTCTGTGGGGATACACACACTCGAATATATAAAAACGATTTCTAAAAAACCGACTTCTATAAATTCGACCTAATTTCGTAGTGTAGACATACCCTAAGTACAGTTCTACTGTCCTTTACTCATACAATAAGCATAACAACATTTCATCCTCCCCATCCCACATTCAAGTGATTGTAACCCAACCCCAGCCAAAATCTATCACTTGGGCAACACAGCTCTGTTTGCTGGATACCTAGGTAGATGAGGTGTGAATGTAAATACAACCTGGTCCTGAAGCCTTTCCCCCCAGCCGCCAGCTCATCACTAGCTGTCAGGGAGAGCTCATTTAGACTTTGCTTACAAATCATAATTTGAAATTATTAGGTTGGCCAACATCACCGAAATGAATGCACTGACATGGTCATAAAAAACAACAGCTGTATAAGGAAGCTCCTCTATGTTTATACTTTTCAAATGTATTATACTTTTTCAGATACATGTATTTTATCATATACTTTATATGCTTTTAAAGTGTGTATTAATGTTTCAGTTTCAATTCAAATGTTCAAACAATCACTAAATTGGCAACACTGCATGTAACTAGTTCACAAAACTGGGGGGTAGGGGGTGTTGGGGGAAATTCAGGGGGGATGTAAGGAAATCCCTGGCACTTCCTAAATTTTTACTGAAATTAATGTGAGATCAGTTGCTGAAAACAACTTTCCATAAAGGGTTTTCTGTAATATGTGGATACCTGTTTGCATTTAACAGCTCTACTTCAGACATAGGGAGAGATTAATGTATCAGCCCTGCATGCTGAACTGCCTCCCCCCCACACAACTTTTCAGTCGCCCCTATTTCCAGCTTATAGGTTTTGTATTCACATCTTAGGGAAAGACGAAACAATTATGACTGCAAAGGTGCAATATGGGCTATGGGGAGCATTAATCCAATGCCAGGAGATACCAGAGGGACCATCCAGACAGCAGTGCACTCGAAAATCCCCAAGGCAGATGCACTTCCTGTTCCAGTAAAGTATGGAGGACTTATGCTGTATCTGTAGGACTTAACCCCTTTGTTACACTCACTGCTGTCTGGCAGATGCCAGACTCACAGCTCTCAGGAGTATTTTACACACTTGCGGGAGATATTAATTTTTGTGGGAGCAAGACGTTGAAGGGAAAATGTGTCATGTCGTATGCCTAACGCTTATTATTAACGTCTAAGATGGCAGCAGCAACCATATCGGAAGTAGGTCGGGCATATCAAATACTCAGTATATCCCCAGGTCTTCCAACATGTCTGTTATTATGTGACTGCCTTGAGCAAGCTAGGATTAAAGAGAGGGTGGAGTTGGTGCACACACAAAAAAATTGTTTACCTATGTCTGTGTTCACACACACAAAAAATAGCAAATTGAAACATTTCCAAAAAAGACAGGTGTGCACATTCTTCCTTCTGAGAGGAGGTGTGATGCTGTTTAAACTGCTGCTTTTAAGCAGGGTTCATTTAATCACTTTTCAGAATGTAAATATTATGTTTTTAATGAAAGCAGCTGCAGGACATCTGAGAACAAGAGTGTTATCATCAGATCAGAATCTCGCAGCCCAGGCTGCAGTAACCCCATAAATCAGACAACATTCACCACTTGATGCATTTATTTTTGAATGTATATTTAACTGCACAGTTTACAAAAACAAACCAAAAAATATGAGCCTGCACATTTGTGACCATTGTACCTCTGCTTTTTGTCAATGTAATAGAGATATGAATACATGATGAATAATGCAGCTCTAGCTGCCAAATTTATTGGGCAAAGCCTGATTTATTAGTCTTACTCCATGTTCATTCTATATGGGCAGATACTGGGGAGTCTGTGGGAAAAGGGAAGGCAACAGGGAGTGGGGTGCTGACTGTGAACAGTATATAAAATAAATTAACCGTTCATGGATGGTGAAATGTGGGAAGAAACAACTTCAGCTTCTGTTTCCAGAAAGAGTATGTTCATAGCAAATGCTACAGGCCGTATTGTATTTATAAATGGACAAATAAAAGACACAGTGAATTATGTAGGGCAGACTGATAAATTGTATATCTACAGGTATGCACTTAATTGCACTCATTTTTGCTGGTATAATTTTAAAATGTTAACATAAAACAAATGATTGCATAAAGATATTAGAGAAGTTAATGTGAAGAAGCATTTCATAGCTCTTATCACAGTGATTTCTTTACAAATTGCAATTTAATTCTATCACACTGCACATGGCAATTTAAAAAACTGGCATCCAATGTACTTGTTGGCACTGGGCTATTACTCTGATGGGCACGTTTTAAATATGTGATGTGAATAATGAAATTATCTAGCAAAAGGTGTCCCAGTTAAACAATGTGAAAACCTACAGGTTAAATACATTACATAAAATCAGTTCCTAACCCCATGTCCCAATTAAGCAAATGTCCCTATTAGCCAGACCCTGAGTAAATGGAATCAACTGTAGTATTTTTTTAATGCTTTTACCTACAGTAGTACTGCCAAATATGTAAATCCATGAAGATACAATATAATCTCAATATAGTATCTGAGAGGATGTGAAAGCTTTTAAAAATAGACAGCCACAATTTAGATGTCTTCATCAGCCTGATAGTGACCAAATAGAGAAGAAAAGGGTAAGAGAACAAGTAAAGAATGCTTGATCTAAGCCTTTGGATCAGAAGCTGATTGTCTGTGGAGGTCAGGAAAGGATTCACCACCACAAATGCAAAACAAGGCATAACTGACATTAGGGAGAGGTGGGGAGGGTTTATTTTCTTTTAAAATAGCAGGTAGAGGCAAAGGCAAGTTATTGTGTAAGAACCACCAGTGTTCTGATCCAGTATGGCATTTCTTATGCTCATACTTAGTGTTCCATACCCACCTAGGAGAGACTAGTACCCAGGTTGTTAATGGTATTAGTTAAAAAACAAATCTAGATGAAATTAAATTTGTTTTTCTCTACCGCTGGAAAAGTTGAGTGGAGTTAACTCCTGGCAGTCTATTCTGATCTCAGAGTGTCATCGCTGTTATGCTCTACTGTGATGTCTGAGATCAATAATGAAAAGAAATAATGAAGTTTCATATATCCTTTTGATATTAATATTAACAAATAGATTTTAGATTTTAAGACCTGTATATTACTGTCTTATAAAAGGCAGATGTGAACTGGTTTAGATTTTAAAGTCTCAGGATTATGTTAGATCTTTCGAATCTAGTAAGAATTTTTTGTTTTAAAGTGCCATGAATCAGCGGCTATTCAAAAAGTTTTCTACATGACAAGGTACGAATATGTGCAATCACAACTAGTGATGGGCGAATATTTGTCTGTATGGTTTGAATGCGTATCTAAAAATCTCAATCTGCTTTGATCTAGAGAGAAATCCAGCAAGGAAATGGGAAGAGGCTTTCTCACTAGACTTTTGGTAAGAGAATCAGTCCAGCTGGGTCAGCAGTCTCTCAAGAATAGCGTCTCAAAGTATTCCAGTAGTTCACCAGTGGGCCCAGTGAGAACCAGGAAGCGAGAAAAAGGGGTGTGTTGGGAGGGGAGAACAAGGAAGGCTATTCTATCTGCTCCCATTGATTTAGTTTCCACCTTTGTCATGATGACTCACAAATCTACCCCGACCTCTCCCATGTCTTTCATGTCACCTAGGCTTTCCTTGGTGTCATCTGCACATTTTTTCTAGTTTTCTTACTCCACCGCTCCTTGCAGGATCTTGCCAAATCATGCAGCTTCATACTATCTCCGAAATCTGTTCTCACAGCTAATCTCCTGATTCAGGCTATGACTGTTTCTTGCCTCAACTCCTGCAACTTCTTCCTTTCTACATATGACCAGACAGACTTGAATAGTAGGTCTTAAAGTCTGCACTTATACAAGGACTTGCAGTATCCTGCTATTTGGAGAGACCTTCATTTATTTCAGAGGAACAAGAGTGATGAAATTGACAGAGTACATAGTTTGCAACCTTCTGAGTGTTCACTGAACCTGAATGGCTCTGTGCTCTTTCCAAATGGGTGGGAGGTGAGGGGGGGAGGGAGTAAAGGAGCGGTGATGTCAACCCTTTTCACAGTACAGGCTGAGTTTTGGGTGCCTCCACCTTGCTGCACAACCATATAGCACCAGGTTTGTCTCTGAGCTATAGTGAATGGGGGATCTAAATGATATCATATCATCTGTGAGAACTGTGCACAACTGACAGAGCTCAGCATTACTACTCTTGACACTGCACCTTTACAAGGGAAACCAACCACACGTCTTGAGTCTGACTATACTGCAGGATCCCTGCAGTTATTGCTGACCTCCCAGAAAAGGAAAGCAAAAGCTGGTCAATCAATGTCCTCCTCATTAAGTTCCCAGTAGAGGATTTTTGTTGGGGGAGAGTTTTCCATTCTGACCTTCCTTCTGTTTCTGCTAATGTAACAACTATCAAGGCCTTCAAATAGGGATTAGGGGTAATTCCTATTAAAGGATTTATTGTTTATATTACAGTAGTTCCTAAAGACCCCAAACAAGATCACACTTTGTTGTGCTAAGCACTGTACATACGTATAGTAAAACAGTCCCGGCCTCCAAAGAACTTACAATCTAAACAGATGGGAAGCAGAAGGACCAGAGAGTTAGAGTCTCGCCAAAGGTCACAGAGTAGGTTGTTAGAACTTGGAATAGAATCCAGGTCTCCCGAATGCCACTCCAGGGCCCTATCCACTCATTACCTGAAGGCATGGCTTGTGGCCTGGGCTGGGATCATCCCCTCAAGCCTCCCAAAAAGTGAGAAATTACATGTAGAACAGGCTTACAAAAGTGCCTTTCTTTAGGCATCCTCCTTACTGCCCTTAAAAAAAGCACCAGATTTTAACAAAAATAAAATTAGATAATTTTCAAAGGAACAAGCCCTGGAGCTAGTAGTCAGTCTCAGCATCCAAGCTACATGCTGGGGATCTCTGGAGGAGCCAAGGAAATGGAATTTGATTCCTGAGCCACAAAGAGGAAGCCTCAGGGCTGCAGTACATTCTGCTGTTATAGGCCTAACTGCCTGTGTTTGCCCCGCAGCAGAGAATGGTAGTTGTCGGTCTACTCATTCCAAGTTTCCCATCTCCAATAAACTTGTAGCTGGAGTGCAGGAAGTACCAAGAAGAGCTCTGTGGGGCACGGGATTTGTGGACCCTTGCATGGGGTTCCCAACCTTGCCTAGTGCCCTTTTTGGTAGAGGTATCTCTTTGGTTCTAATGGATAAGGCCCACTGCAGCCACAAAACAAGGGAACAAGGTTTGGCTCAAAGATAATAAAAGACTTTCATGTATGGGACTTGGCTCAGACTACAGTAATATTATGAGAGGAATGCATGAACTTGTCATCATGGAGAGCCATGTTGCTACATATGTTCTAGAAGCATAATAAAGTTGGCAAACTGTTTCCTTAGTTCATTAGTAGTCAAGGCTCTCCTACACCAGTTCCTCCCATGGTGGGCTAAATACTCCAGTCAGTGCTGCAGAGTTGGAAGAGAAGAGTAAGTCACAAACAATTATTGTATTTTTAAGTTCAGTTATTCAAGTCGTCTTCTCGGAGCTTGGACTGACCAATCAGTACAGGATAATAAAGAGGCAATCTTATACATCAGAAATTTAGGGACCCAACTGACTGCTCTCCTGTTGGACTTGTTTATCATAGTACTTTCATAGACAGCCACTCCCCTCCTTGACTCATTCATTAAGTCAAGTTGTTACTCGAATCATAATTGAAAAGGGCAAGGACCAGATGAGATGACTTGTTTGCATAATCCTCTCTCACCCCTCCTTGTAGCCTGTAAACATTTGGAGCCATTTTTGGCATAAGTTTGGGTCAGCTGATGTTTTGTCTGTCCACTGATTAGACAGGTTCTGTTAAGGAGCACAACTCTGTTGCTATAATGATACAGTACTATGCGCTTCTTTAGAGCCTTGTCTGTGAGAATCAGCATTTCACAGAAGCTCTGTAACGTAGGTCGGTGGTGGTGTTCCATTTTACAGAGGAGGAAACTGACACATAGATCAAGTGAGTTACCCCAGGTCATGTGACAGTGCCAGGTATAGCTCACAACTCTCCTGACTCCCTGTGCTATAAGTATGTAAAATGTGAAGGCTTCTCAGTTTGCTTTACTTTGCTAACAAAACAGTCGGGTACTAGGATGAGGAAGGTCAACGTCAATTTAATCCATGGTAAATGAATTAATGGTCAAATGTCTATGGTTGTGCGGTGGACACTGTATGGAAAAATTCCTAAGAAGTCATAGCATGTAGTAGCGGATGAAGTGCTATTTGTGAGCAGAGGCACTGAGACATGAAATTTTTGTTTATGCTTAGTGGGCATATTCCTAGCAAGTCAGTGCATATTTGGCAAATTACTGTACTTATCTCTGCATCATGGTCCCGCTTGAGGTAGATCCTCAGTTTCCTTAAAAAAGTCTTGAAGATTCCTCTCCCCACCATTTTTCAGAGTTTAGACACTCATCTGCTTAGAATATCAGCTCTTCGGGGGCAAGGACTGCTTTTTGTTCTCTGTGTGTACAACACTAAGCACAAATGGGGTCCTGGTCTATGACTGGGGCTCCTAGGTACGACTGCAATACAAATAATTAACAGTCACCCAAATTTCCCGTGTGACAGCCACTATACATTCCCTTCCCTCCTGCAAAAGGACCAGGGGAGGATGAAGCTACTGAGACTAAGATTCTGGAGGAATTAGGCCATAGTGGTTTAAACTTGCAATGTATTTCTTCTGAAGATTCAGAAGTTAGTTGTCTGAACCTGGACTCTTCTAATGTCATGAAGCAATTTGCTGTTGATTCAGATCAGTTCCACAGCCTATTAGTAGGGACATTGAATACGAATATATTCCTTGAGGATATGACACAGAATTAAAATATGATTTAATTAGATGTAGTGGGTCTGCATTTCTTTTTCTGCACAAGCTTCTCTACCTCGGGTTGCCACCTGTCCAGGTTTTGGCTTTTGTGTCTGGGTGCCATTTAGGGTTGCCAGGTGCCCAGTTTTTGGCCGGAAGGTCCAGTTGAAAAGGGGACCAGGCAGCGTCTGTTCAGATGTACTGACCGGGACACCAAAAGTCTGGTTACTGCGGGGCGGGGGAGGCACTGGGTCATTAACCCATGCCAGCCCCTGCTCAGTCAGGGCTACGTCCAACCTGCAGGCAGGCTCCTTGTCAGGCTGCAGCAGCTCCCAGCCTAGCTCAGGAGCAGAGGGAGCCCAGCTGGTGGGGGGAGGGAGGTGGAGACAATCCAGCAAGCAATGGGGAAAGAGGGGGGAGAGGAGCGAGTAATGGGGTGGAAGGGGGGGAAGAGGTGGAACAGGGATGGGGCCTTGGGGTAAGAGGCTGAGCAGGGGGCGTGGCCTTGGGGTCTGGTTACCAGTCATTAGAAAGGTGGCAACCCTAGCTCTATCAGCCGATGTTTGTGAATAAATGTCTGTTAGAGGTGGACCCTAAAACAATGGTTTGACTTCCATTTTGGAAATGTGGTTTTTTTTCCTTTTGAGTTAATGAATGAGAAATGCTATCACAGTGGAAATTGTTATTGATTCTTCTTGGCAAGTGACTGACTTCTGAATGAATTCAGGGTGCTTACCTGTTTGATCTGTTCCATTTTAAAAAATGTTTGAATTATAATGCTGTTAATTCACATTCTGGTACTGAGATATTGTGGGAACCATCTTACTTATGTGCCATCTCTTACTAGAGAGACAAGGTGGGTGAGGTAATATCTTTTACTGGACCAACTTCTGTTGGTGAAAGAGACAAGCTTTTGAGCTACACAGAGCTCTTCTTCAGGTCTGAGAAAGGTACTCAGAATGTCACAGCTAAATAACAAAAGTTAACAAAAGTTGCAAGAGACCATTCAAGGTGAAGTGGGTAGTTAATACCTCTTCAGTCACAGGATAAAGGAGGGGTAGTGGTTTACAGATTGTTGCAATGAGTCATAAATCCAGTGTCTTTACTGAGTTCATGATTTTTGCTGTCTAGGAAAGTTATGAAATTAAGCCCCCAGGCGTATCTTTTGAAGGAGCTGTGCAGGTTTCCTTTGAGGATGAAGACTAAGAGGTCAGATATGGAGTGATTGTTTTGTGAAAAGTGTTTGCCCATGGATGTTAGGGTGTTTTTATCTTTTATTATTTTTCTGTGTGAGTTCATCTGAGAGCCTGTTGAGTGTCCGTTTTCACCCACATAGTGGTTATTGGGGGATTTCGTGCACTGGATGACGTACCCCACTTGTTCTGATAGGCATATGTAGGACCCCTGGATCTTGAAATGTGTGTTGTTGTCAAGTGTACCTCATATCTCAAACACAATGCTTGTAGCCAATCCTATAATACTAACAGAAGATGTATTCGCTACGAAAAGGAAATAATAGAGTTATTTACAAGGTTAAAGCAGGTAAACATACACACAAACGAGATACAATCTTAGGTTCCAAAAGGTGATAGTAGCTGCTATAATAAACCGCAAGCCAAGCAGCTTGGGGGTCCCTTGCTTATGCCTAGAAATATTGCCCTCTCCGAATTCTAAGCAGAATAGTGATGATAATTCCTCCTTGACAGGTTTCAGAGTAACAGCCGTGTTAGTCTGTATTCGTAAAAAGAAAAGGAGTACTTGTGGCACCTTAGAGACTGGTTAGCCTCTAAGGTGCCACAAGTACTCCTTTCCTCCTTGACAGGGATTTTTATGCCCTTCCTCTAGCGTTCAAGCTGTGATGGGACCAGGGCTTGGCAACTATCCTCTTCATGGGTGTGGGGGAAACAATCAACAAAGTCTTTTGTTCAGGGAAGTTCCACATTGGCTTGTCTGATGTCTACAGACCTTCTTTTGTCGGGGAGAAAATGACACCCCTTGAAGTAAATTAGAATTTCACCCTTGGTAATGCTTCTCCAGTGGCTGTGGGGTTTGACAGTTTTAGCAAACACTTTTATAATTACAAAGCAAACACTTAAATATAACTGTATAACATGGGACACAGATATTATAAATAGGATTAATACATGCAGCATCCTACAAGCATGTCATAAAGTTTAAACACATTCTTATAACTCTAATATTTACTTTAACAATACTAACACACAAGTACGCCAGACTGGTTTCCAGCTATGCATTTGTCAGTGTTCAGTGAGGTCTAGGCACCTTGGCATGAGCTGGCATCTGGTCTGTCAGCAGCACAGATACCCTATATGGGTTCCAGTATGGGATAGTAGGGGACAATTAGAGGTGTGTGGTCAGAGGGTTGTTTTTTTCCTGTATTGAAGAAGGTTCTCTAGGGTATTTGGGTGGGCTGTTCCATGATGCGATCTATTTCTCTGGTGGAATGTCCTTGTTTGATGAAGGTGGTTTTAAGTGTGTTAAGGCATAGGTGCCGACTCAGTTGGTGCTCTGGAGCTGGAGCACCCATGGGGAAAAAGTGGTGGGTGCTGAGCAACCACCAGCAGCCCCCCATCAGCTCCCCTCCACCACCTGCAGTGCCTTCCGCAGACCAGCACCGTCCCCTCCCTCCCAGTGCCTCCCACCTGTCCCAGTCAGCTGTTTCGTGGTGTTCAGGAGGCTCTGGGGGGAAGGGGAGGAGTGAGGATGTGGCGTGCTTGGGGGAGAGGGCAGAACTGGGCAGGAAGAGGCAGGGTGGGGTGGGGCTTTGGAGGAAGGGATGGATGGGGGTGGGGTCCAGGGCAGAGCCGGGGGTCGAGCACCCCCCTGGCACTTTGGAAAGTCGGCACCTGTGTGTTAAGGTGTGTATCCCAGACTTTCTTCTTGGAGCATATTTTGTGGTATCTGAGTGCCTGGCTGTAGATAACAGATTTCTTGATGTGTTTGGGTGGTTACTGGATCTGCAAAGGTAAGAGTGGTGATCCGTTTCTTGTGTACGATTGTCTGTAGGATTCCATTGTTGAACCTGATCATGGTGTCCAGGAAGTTGAGGCTAGTGTGGGAGTGTTCTAGATAGAGTTTGATGGATGGATGATAGTGGTTGAAGTTGTGGTGGAAGTGTATGAGGCAGTTTAGGTCATCTGTCCATAGACTCATAGAAATATAGGGATGGAAGGGACCTCAGGAAATCAAGGCAGGATCAATGGCAAGAGGATGAAAACATCATTGATGTACCTCAGGTATATCATTTTTTGGTGGTGCATTTGTCTAAAAATTCTTCAAGAAATCAGTTCTCTGTAAAGATGTTATGACCCTGGCAAACCAGGTGCCAGCTTATGCCAAGGTCTCCATGCCTCATACTGACAAATGCACAGCTGGAATCAGTCTGGTTCACCTGAGTGTTAGCATTGTTAAAATAGGTATTAGAATTATAAAAAGTGGTCAGTGTTTAGACTTTATTAAACGCTTGTGTCAAGGTTCCTTCCCCACTCTGAACTCTAGGGTACAGTGTGGGGACCTGCATGAAAAACCCCTGAGCTTATTTTTACCAGCTTAGGTTAAAACTTCCCCAAGGTACCAACTATTTTACCTTTTGCCCCTGGACTTTATTGCTGCCACCACCAAGTATCTAACAGATATATAACAGGGAAAGAGCCCGCATGGAAACATCTTTCCCTCCCCAAACCCTACATCCCCTTTCCTGGGGAAGGCTTGATAAAAATCCTCACCAATTTGCATAGGTGAACACAGACCCAAACCCTTGGATCTTAAAAACAATGAAAAAGCAATCAGGTTCTTAAAAGAAGAATTTTAATTGAAGAAAAAAAGTAAAAGAATCACCTCTGTAAAATCAGGATGGTAAATACCTTACAGGGTAATCAGATTCAAAACATAGAGAATCCCTCTAGACAAAACTGTAAGTAACAAAAAGACACAAGAACAGGAATATACATTCCATTCAGCACAGCTATTTTATCAGCCATTTAAACAAAATAGAATCTAACACATATCTAGCTAGATTACTTACTAAGTTCTAAGACTCCATTCCTTTTCTGTTCCAGGCAAAAGCATCACATAGACAGAGAGAGCCTTTGATTCTCCCCCCCTCCAGCTTTGAAAATATCTTGTCTCCTCATTGGTCATTTTGGTCAGGTGCCAGCGAGGTTATCCTAGCTTCTTACCCCTTTACAGGTGAAAAGGTTTTTCCTCTGGCCAGGAGGGATTTTAAAGGTGTTTACCCTTCCATTTATATTTATGACAGCTTGTAAGTTACTGCATGCATCAATCTCACTCATAACATCGGTACTCCGTACTGAAGATAATATTTAAGTGTTTGTATTATAAGCCTCTGTGACTGTGTCAATCACCAGATAGGAAAGAGACATTATCAGTGGAATTACCTGATTTGCACCTGATGAAGGATGTGTACCATTGGTGCTGAGCAACCAATATCCGCAGTAATAGAGCCCAGTGAAGGATCAGGGCTGTAATTTACTTTCTGTTGACAGAGAAATGTAGGCCCATCAGGGCAGGGACTTTCTCTTACTATGTGTGTGTATAGTGCCCAGCACAAGGGGGCTAGAGCTTGGCTGGGCCTCTTGATGTTACCCTAATACAAATAATAATATAATAGGCTTTATTTTTAAAAATTCTATAACAGGGATATCATTCTCTTTTTTTCCATAAGGATTGGTTCCAGGTACGGTGCTTCCTAGAATTATAGTATTCATAGAACCGTAGAATTTAAGGCCAGAAGGAATCATCTTGTCTGACCTCTGAAACTCACAGGACATTAAATTGCACCCAGTTACCCCTGTATTGAACCAAATAGTTTGTGTTTGGCTAAGGCATATCTTCTAGAAAGGCATCCAGTCTGGATTTGAAGACATCAAGAGATGGAGAATCCACCACTTCCCTCAGTAGTTTGTTCCAGTGGTTGATCATCCTCGCTGTTAAAAATATGTGCCTTCTTTTCTATTCGAATTTGTCTGGCTTCAGCTTCCAGCCATCGGTTTTTGTTATGTCTTTCTCTGCTATATTAAAGAGCCCTTAAGTGTCTGGTATTTTCTCTCCATGAAGGTACTCATATACCATAATTGCATCACTTCTCAATCTTCTTTGCACTGGGAGCTTATGTTCAGTTGCTTGCCCACGGTGACTGGTACTTTCCAGGATAGCCATTCTGTAGGTAGGGCCTGCGTTCCTTGTACCAAGATGAATGACTTTGCATTTGGCTGCATTAAAACACATTTTGTTTGAATGGGCCCAGCTTACCAAATGGTCCCGATCACTCTGTATGACTGCCCTGTCTTCATCATTATCTATCACTCCACCAATCTTTATATCATCTCTAAGTTTCATGACTTTCATATTTACTTCCAGATCACTGATAAAAATATTGACTAATGCTGGGGTTGGTGCCAATATCTACAGAACCCCTGTAGGAACACTCCCATGGGATTATGATTCCCAGTTTTTGAGATCTGTCAGGTAGCCAGTTCTTAATCCACTTAATGTGCTCTATTAGTGTTGTGCAGAGCTAATTTTTTAATCAGAATGTCTTGTAGTATGATAATAAGGCCAATTTCTACTGACCAGGGCAGTCAGGACAAGGCTCAGTCTGGTGAGATACTGAGTGCCCTCAACTCTGCCTGACTTCAGATGGAGTCACAGGATCTCACATGAGTGTTCAGCACCTTTCAGGATTGAGCCCTGCTTTGTAGCAGGGCTGTTGCCTGCAGAAGATAGTGTGGCAGGTCTCAACATTAAGTACAGCTATCAAATGGGGGGTTCTGCTAATGGGTTAAATCTAATGTCAGTGTCTGGATAGCAGTTGGCAGATAACTAGTTGGCTAATAACTGTCCTGTGTGTGGAGGAGGCACCGAAAGATTAGAATTTCTCTTTATTCACTTTTACCAAGTTTTGCAGCCACTTGCATATAAGCCCGAGAAACAGCTGTCCTTAAAGTTTGTGTTTTGGCTGCTTTTGGAGTGTCTGATATAAGCTCTCTCTGACTTGGGAACACAGAGTTTACTTGTCCTTATTCAGCATGACTGACACAGTATTGTCAACAAACAAGCTTCCACTGAACAGTACATTACAGAAGGAAAATGTAAACGTTATATAAATGATGTGCAAATGGTCTGGTTATATTATTAATAGCCTTTATTGTTGTGGGCCAAGAAGTGCTTAGGTCTGTGAAGTGTTTAGGTAATGTGACGCATAGAACCAATCATTAGAGCTGGTCTCGGCTTTAAAAAACACCACCTTGTACATCCATGATGGCATTTTATGAAGCATAGGTGATTTGGTTAGAGCAGTGGAAAACCTTGGATGAAAGGTGCCCTACAAATACAAAGTATTATAGTTCAGCAATTACTGAACTAAATGTTCCCGTGTCTTCCTGTACGTCCACATGTTGGCCTTTTATTAGTGACATGGATTTTCCACATGACTTTATTTTGGTTTGTAAAATGTCTGTGTATAGAACTGCTATAAAGTAACCTATTTACCTCCAGAAGCATTAAACCGTACAGTAAACTGCTTGCCATAGTGAAAACCTGCAGACAGATGTTTCCTAATGAACAGTGAGTGTTGTTGCCAGTTCCATGTGAACAGCGTAAATAAGAACTTTTCAGAACAATAACCATTTTGTGGATGGCTTCCCCAAAGTAGCAAATGTCTCCACCAAAAGCAGAGAGCTTCCTGGCAGAATGTGGGGATGTGACAGCTGTTGGAGCAAATGTTCCCATTACTTAAATGTGTCTTCATGCACCCACAATAAGGTTTTTTTAAAAGCCCACCCAAATACACTGGGATTTCAAAAGGCAAAAGAGGGAAAGGAAGTGTCTGAGGAGGATCCTTTATATACTGTTGCTGAGAGATCCTTCTTGTGGTAATTCAGTAAAAATGTTGCAAAAGTAAAAATGTCTCTTCTACTGTATTTCTATAATTATTGCTCTGGAAGCTGAATGAGACGATAGTTGCCTTGGGGTGAAGCACAGTTGCGGAGTGGAAAAGTTGATTCTGTAGCTCTGTCGACCCTTGGTAGAATGGGCCTGACTTTTAGAGGTACCGCATACTTCCAGGTTCCATTGACTTCAGATGGTGGCGTGGGTGCCCAAGCAGCGGTTCAGGAAAGCGGACCCCAAATTTTTTTTCAAGGAACACCATCAACTTAAAATGCATATGGTGTAAACACGTCTTTAGGGTGTTATTGCTGTATAATAATAGGTATATTATTACTACAGAACAAAATTCAAAAATCCAAATTACTTGTCATGATCTGTGCCTTTTGTCTAGTTTATGTATTTATCTCATCTTGGCTCCAGAAAATAAAGGAAGTCAACTTGTATATAGTAATTCCCCCAGCAACAAGGTGGGAGGGTCCCAGAGCTTGGGCTGCAGCCCGAGCCCGAATGTCACCACTGCAGTTAAGCAGCCCCTTAGCCTGAGCCCTGTGAGCCCAAGTTAGCTGGCATGGGCCAGCCGCAGGTGTCTAATTGCAGTGTAGACTGAGCCTTTGCCTCTCAGTGCCTCAGACCACCCTCTGTAAAGAGCAATGCTAATACTTCCCTACCATGCAGGGGTGTTGTGAGGAAAACTACATTAAAGATTGTGAAGCGTTTTGAAATCTACTGATGAAAAGTGCTATATAAGAGAGAGGTGGTATTATTATTATTATACACACTATCTTCACACAGTGTCTAGTAATGTGAAACATAGACCCAATGATTAGAGCTGGATAGAACATTTTTAACTAAATGAAAATATGCTGTTTCATCAAAGCAAAATGTTTCATGGAGATGTCTCGATTTTGCAAAAGTTTTCATCTAGAAGGTGAAGTCCAGGGCTCTCTGATCACTTTTGATGAGAGAGAGAGAGAGAGAGACTCTAATTGAAATCCTGGGCTTTTGGATCTGAAAATACCCATTTTGATATCATTCCCTTTTGTGAAACATTCAAAAGGTTTTGGTTTTGTTCCAGCACAGAATGAAAATCTTAGACGTTGTTTTAAAACAGAATTGTCATCCTCCCACAAGACCTACCAGTGATGTGCACTCACTCCATTTTCTGTACACAAAAAGATGCAGCCTTACACTGGAAATTTGGCTGTATTCATTGAATTCTGAATTTCTTGCCTCTTATTGTGTATCTCATCTCAACACAAAAGACACAATGGGCCAGATTCTGATTTCACAGTTGTAAAAGTCCAGAGTAACTCCCATGACTTCAAAAACATTATTCCTGATTTACACTGGTGTAACTGAGATAAGAACTTGTCCCATAATCACATTCATTTTATGATGGGTTAAAACATGCGCCCCTTGCCACTGTCAAATCCTTATTACTACACAGCCATGGTGTGTAGTTAGAATGGGAACTATTTCAAATGGTCTTTTTTTGTATCCACTGCTATTTTGGGTATGTTCCCCTTTGACGTACATCCCTGGTAACAATTAGAGCTGCTCAGCTTTGAGTAAAATTAAGGCTGATGGCTAAGGATTTTAGTTATTGATTGGAATCTTTCAATGTTCATTTTCATGCAAGAAATACAAATGTAGGACTTGATTCTCCTCTCACGTGGGAGTAAATCAGGAATGATGATGTGTATGATGAAGTAAGGGCAAATTTTCCTTTTCTAAGTCAAAGGATTTATTTTTACCTGAATGGCAATAAGATTAAGTGATATAGCTATAGGGACGGATTTTGCCCTAGTGAAACCTAAGTGGTAGTGTCCAGCTGTGGGAAGTCTGCCTGGCCACCCACACCCTTTATTCCACGGAAGGGGCCAACAGCACAACCTACAAATGCCATTGTGACAACTGTTGTAGAGAAACCTAGAGAACTAATAAGAATAACCTTGATTTGTGGGGGGAGGGTCATCTGGGAGGGCTCTTGTGGACCAGCAGATAGGATTTAAAACTGCTCTCCTCCAATGTACATCCACTCTGACGCAGCTGTACCTGTAAGTGCAGGTGGGTGCAGTGCATAGGTGCTGGAACTAGGGGAGCTAGCTGGAATTAGCCGCACCCCCTGGCTTGAAGTGGTTTCGATTATATATGGGGTTTACAGTTTGGTTCAATGGCTCTCAGCACCCCCACTATACAAATTGTTCCAGCACCCTTGGTGCAGTGTGCATCCCTTGTATCTGCAGCAGGTGAATCTGCAAGTGAAAAAGGGATTGGGTAGGGAGGATATAGACTTTTAAATGTCCATTAGAAAGTCTCAGGTTAATTTACAGGGCCAACACATCTGTCTTAATGTCAGGGGACTCAATTGTACAAGTTGCTGAGTCCTCTGAACTGCAATGGACTTCAACTAGCAACTTCTGGGAGGTGCTCAACCCCTTTCTGGGTCAGGCCAGGGATTTTGAGGTCTCCTCTCCCCATCTGACCGGAAGTGGCCAGTACAATTGGCTGAGATAATCTCACAGTCACTCCCTGGGTTTAAACTACTGGGGGTGGTGGCAGGAGGTTCTCAGTGGAAAGTCCTTAAATCAATAGTTCATTTTCTTTCACAGTCCATCAGAAGCCATATCCCTTGACTCTCCAAATATTTCTATAATTTAACATTCCCTGGTTTGGGCAGGTAGCCAGGAGGAAGGGAATTTATTTTATCAGTGGGTGGGACTGGCAGACCGTGGGACTGGTTTGGCTATTTCCCAGTAGTTGGCAACATCAGTTTGTTTGTTTTTCTCTAACTGTGTCCTTGCACGGTATCATGACATAACGGAAGCAATAGGATTTTTACAAATACTGCTCAGTAATAGCTGAAGATATTGGTTTCCTAGAAAAACTCATTATTATGGAGTGGTTGTTAAACTCTCGGCTTACAGATCAAATCAGTCCTGTGCGTTAATTTCAGATATCCCACTAACCTGAAATATATGCAGTTGAAAGCATTCTTGTTAAGGAAAGCATTTATTCATACGCAATGGAGTCAATGGGACTTAAGCACACACTTAACTTGTTTCCCTAATCAGGATCTCGGGGAGCTGTTTCACCCAGTCCTTTCCAGCCACAGCCTTCACATTTTAGTTTTTTCCATAGGAGGAAACAAATGTGGTGGGCAAGGGTGACCCTTTCCTTATGTAATTAAACTCCTGAATATAGAGCTATGGTAGCTCCCAAGTAAGTTGTAGTTGCATCTTGAAAATGCAGGAAACTGTTGCTGGCCACAATGGAAAGAAAAATTGACCCATTTCCAGAGCATTGACTGAAATAAATGCCACTTCTAAAAATATAGTCACCAGTGAACGAAAGGCTTGCTGTTCTTTCAAGCTGTGCATTGCTAGTCATACTGCTTGCCTTAACAGCTAAAGCATTATACTGTACATCAAGGAATGAACTAGTTTTATACATGGTACGATGTGCGAGAGAAAGTATTAGGTGGCATGAATACAGATGGCAGAATCAGGCCCTAACACTGAGTGGCACATATCATCAGATGTTTACTGAAAGTTGTATCTTAGCATACTTTGTGTTTGAAATACTTGAAATCCAATGCTTGGATACTTACAACACTCTGGCACGCAAATTTATGTATAAAGTAATTTTTAAGATTCCCTCATTGTCCAAAATCTGTGGCACTGAGATTTGCCATGGCAATTTCCCAGGAGGCAGAGGTCTGCACCTAGTTCGCACGAAAATTCTATCAGTGTTTTTATCAGGAATAAATACCACTGTCCTCATGTGTGCTGGTATTTGCATGTTTCTGGTTAGGTGAATAAATCTACATCTCCTGTCATGCATCTTACAATCATGTGACTCCCATGATGCACCAGGCTGGTCAGTCAGAACAAAGACTGCATTGCTTCATAGGAGAAATAGTCCTGCCGGAGAGCCATAGGCCCCAATAGGACAGAATGGGGGCCTGAATTCCAACTCCCAATGCACCACAACAGGGAAAAGCAGTTTAATGTGGAACTGACCTGAAATGAAATACTTCAGGTGTCAGTTCAAAAATCTGAAATATTCTGATGCAGGTTGAACCCACCTGAAACGAAATACTTCCTTTTGGTTTTTCCCGCAGCATATTGAAACATTTCACAAAACATTTGATTTTTCAGAAACTGCATTTTCCATTGAAAAATTATCCCTACAAAATGTTCCCAACCAGCTCTAAGCTTAAACTCTTTACATGCAAATGTCTCATTTGACCTCTAAGCATTATGAGCTTGATTCAGCAGTGGCTATATAGTCAACTGCTTCAGATAAACAGGGCTGAACTATACTCTCCTTTTTCTCTCCTCAGTGTTTCTGTGGTATCCCCTTTTCCTCTTCTACGCTTCCACAAAAACCAGTGGCACTGAATACTGACTAGACCACATATGGTTCAACCTCACCACCTAGTCATTTTCAGGTAATTATGTTCCAACACCCAATCAATTTTCATATAATTGGGAGGGCAGGTAATGTCTCCTTATGGGTAATTTCTTTTTCACCCTCGAGTTCAGGCAGGTGCTGGTTTGTTTGGTTATTTGTTTTTTCCTGGTTCTTATTTTTATTATCACTCACTGCAAGTTGTTTCCTTAACTGCTATTAACTAACTTCAAAACCAGCCCTTCTAAATAGCAGTTGACTCCCGTATGTGCATCAATTGATTTAGTTTCAACTTCCATAAAACACTCGAAAAGTGGGGTTGGCCTTGTTCCGTGCCCCCCCCCCACCCATCAGAGCTCAAACAGATAAGATCCCTGCCCTGAGTAAGAGTGCCAGACCTTTCTTTCCCACAAAAAGAAATACAGCTCATCTCATGGCAACAGCTGTCAGGTAAAACCCTGGCCTAACCCTCATTAGGGATGCATGTACTCCATGGTGAGCTCGTGAAGAATCCCTGCAGCCCAGCACAAAAGCTCAGCTAAGGCAAGCCACTCTGGGGAGATCCAGCTGTTTCAGAAGAATGCTAAACATGTCTGAGGGGAATAGCCCCCCACAGATGCAAAGCCTCAACTTGCACAAGGGAAAAAATAAAAAAGATTCAAATATGGTAAAATGATGGGTTGGAATCTCCCCCCTGCCCTGCCTGTCTCCTTTCCATTCCTCTCTACAGCACAGACCCAGTGTGGCTTGTCTTCTGAATGGGTGGTGTGACTTGGTGACTATATTAATTCATGTAACTCTCTTTCAACATCCCATAGCAAAAGCAGGCGACTCTTGCTCCTAATTTCTCCTAAGTATCCAAGGAATTGTATAGTGCTGGAGGGAAAGCAGGGTGTGTTGATACGTGTTATGAAGAATGTTAAGAAAATCTAAGCTTACTGGATAGAAATGTAAGGTTTCAAAAATCAAATCACATGACACAATGTATCTGAATGGATTATAATGCTGTAGCTTGTGTCTGTTATGGTTGCCGCCTGGTGAACATTCTCTCCAGACATATTCAAATCACGCTGAAAACTGAAATTACTTTAATCTGTCTGCAACTCTGAATTAATTTTATACTGGTTATATCCAAAGCACTTTTAGAAAAATACAAAACTTGATACTAGTTCTTTAAAAATCTTGGGGTGGAGGGAAGGCATCAAGTTAAAATGCTTTGGGTTTTTTATTGTAACTAATAAAAAAAAATAAAGACTGGAGACGGGATGGCTGAAGGAATTGATAATGGGGTAAGAGGCCTTGCACCCTGGTGCCCAGCAATTTGAATCTGGCCCAGACCAATAGTGACCCCAAATCATTAGCATTTCACACCTTTTCAGTGGTCTATGTGAAATAAGTTGGAGGTGTCAGTTCTGTCCCTAGTGGACAAATATCCACTGGAAAATCAAAAAAATCTCCATCATAATTGTCATTAGTAACATCTTTGTTGGCACCCTGGTGGAAATTCTATTGCTCTGTATTGGTTTCTGTTGTTCTTTGCTGGTTTTAACTGAATTCTGACCAACTGACCAATAGACGAACTGACCAGTAGAAACATTGCTAGGTTCCAAAACCCAGGTATGCACTGGAACCAGATGAAAATTTTCAATTAGTATTTCCACAAGAGCTTTCTCAGAAGAGAAGCCAACCACCGAATGTGGGCATAGAGTCTTAACATTTATCCCTACGGGTGGTTTTGACTGGGAGCAAGAATAGACACACCTGATAACCATGGAGGAGTCTGTTCTTAAGTTATTTCCACCTCTGTTTAAAACCAGTTGGGATTTCCATGCCATGAAATTTGGATCAATGCTAGAATTAGTGTGTGCTTAACTGTGCCTAAATTCACTTCCCAAATGTTTGAGTCTTGTCCACCACTTGTGATGACACATGGGAAGTGAACCTGGAAGAATAAACTCGTTTATGTAATGCAATCAGCTCCACTCCATAGCCAGGCATTTGCATGGCTAAACACAGTCAGCAAGTCATTCAGGGCTTGGAGTGGTTATTTTTTCCACTGGAAACAAAGTATCTAAATGCAAGTATTTCTTCCTTCCCAGAAACAAAAATCACATGGACATGATTTGACTTGACAGTAGAAACAGAGCTGACCTGACCTGTGGCATCAGGGTCTAACGGACTAATGCTTTAATCCACTAAACTACCATGTCAACTCAGCTCTCCCTTTCTATCCATTGTTATGCAGAGAGCTGTTCTCTGCATTTCTTATGCCAGGCTGGTGTAGGTACCTTTTGTGTAAATGTTGTGGGCTTCAAGATGAATCACTACATATTTTTACTGTCCATCTTTGGATTAGTTTATTCATGGATCTTTTTACTCTTTCTCCTTTTCTGTGTGTGCACATGTTGTAATGTGTGTTTGTGCTTGTGTGTATTGAGTGGCATGTTGTGTGCTATTTGTGCTGTGGGAGGGGTAAAGGTCTCTGGTGGGTGAATACAGTATCTGTTTAAGTGGGGTAGTTTGATATGCACACGCTGTTTTTAGTGACCTTATAGAAAAGTAGCCACTTGGATCCATGTGTGGCTTGAGCTTGAGCTATTCTTTTTTATAGACCCCTGAAAATAATTTAGATTGAATTAGTTGTGAAATCTACTGCAGGGGTCTTTTCCTTCCACCACCTCCCCATAGTTTCCAAATCTGTGGCTAGAGTAAAAGCATCCTTGGCTCAGTGATGTTCATTATCTTAACTAATTTCTAAATCTTTTGTTTCCTTGAAATTTTGTTTCCAAAGGAGTTAAAAATCTGGAACAAATCTGCTGACTGAATATTTTTGTAATTATCTGAGCCAGGAAGGAATCTTTGTTGATGAAAGACAGTGGGAAACTGATCCTTTCAGCTAAGTATGTACTAAGATAACAGTCTCCTATGACATGCAAAACCTATCTTTGTCTTTATAAAATGACCTTGCCTTCTTTAATAGGCAGTCCCTAGGAGAACGTGGCAAAATGCTGAAAAGAATGTATATTTTATTAATGACTACAATTCAATGATTTAGGGCCAGAGCAACAGATAGCTGCCTGAATTCACTCCAGATGCTGGTTATGTTATCCTGATTTCTGGCAGATGTTTTAAAATGCAGTATAGGCAAAGACAGCAAAGAACCTTTGTAAATGACATAAATTTATTACTCTAGTGCAAAAACCTATTGTAGAAGAAGTGAAGAACATTGGAGATCCTGTATCACTGGACAATTCTACAAGTAAATCCACTTAAGTTCCAGACTCCAACGAGAGACTGCTGAATTGGAATTAATTTGCAAACTGGATACAATTAACTTAGGCTTGAATAAAGACTGGGAGTGGATGTGTCATTACACAAAGTAAAACTATTTCCCCTTGTTTATTCCCCCCCCCCACCCCCACTGTTCCTCACAGGTTCTTGTCAACTGCTGGAAATGGCCCACTTTGATTATCACTAAAAAAGGCTCCCTCCCCTCCCCTCCTCCCCTCCCCCCCCCCCCCCCCCCCGCTCTCCCGCTGGTAATAGCTCACCTTACCTGATCACTCTTGTTACAGTAAAAAGAAAAGAAGTACTTGTGGCACCTTAGAGACTAACAAATGTATTTGAGCATAAGCTTTCATGAGCTACAGCTCACTTCATCGGATGCATCTCACAGCTCACGAAAGCTTATGCTCAAATAAATTTGTTAGTCTCTAACGTGCCACAAGTCCTCCTTTTCTTTTTGCGGATACAGACTAACACGGCTGCTACTCTGATCCTCTTGTTACAGTGTGTCTGGTAACACCCATTGTTTCATGCTCTCTGTGTATATAAATCTCCCCACTGTATTTTCCACTGCATGCATCCGATGAAGTGACCTGTAGTTCATGAAAGCTTATGCTCAAATACATTTGTCAGTCTCTAAGGTGCCACAAGTCCTCCTTTTCTTTTTGTTTTTTAAATGAATTGTTACATTATATACATCATTGTTAAAACCCTCTTTTAGTAAAAAAATAGAGCAGCAGTAGTTACTTTAGAGTGGTGCATTCAAGACAGCAAGTCTCGGAACATTTTGTTTAAAATGTGAAACGATATCTGCTCTGATTTACTCTATAGCTTTTTTTAAAATGGTGTTATACCTGCAGAGTACACTATGGCCTGGAGTCTGGCCCTCCTGGCCGTGACAACAATCAGCACCTCTGAGGTGTCATACATTTCACTCGATCTGTTGGTGTGTGGGATGATTTTCTCTGGCTCGTGATCTAATGTTTTCAAAAGCGAATTTTGTGTTTGTAATAGGCAGGCCCAGAGGTTGAAGTTCTTTGCTTACCCACTGAACAGATACGGAAGATACAGTCTGCTTCCCTGTGCTACCAGACCATCCTTTCAGGTTGAGTCTCCACATTCAGGCCCCCATTCAGGAAGGTACTTAGGCATATGCGTAACTTTAAGTGTCTGTGTAGTCTCAGTGAACTCAGTGGGACTACTCGAGTGCTTAGATGCTTTGCTGAATCAGGGCCTCAGCTGCGGTTGAGTGGGTTGAACATAGGAGTTGGAGTCAGGAGACCTCAGCTCTGTTCCTTACTCTACTTCTGTCTGACTGTGGACAAGTCAGTTATTGTTTATGACCACACCTGTCTCACTTGAGTTTTAATTAATTAAAGCCTGGGATAAAAGATGCTATGTCATGACATGAGACAGTGAACAGGAAATGCCCTTTGTGCTTTGCTTGATAATTTGTTTCTGTATCTTACATTGTCTGCTTTATAGTTTCAGAGTAACGGCCGTGTTAGTCTGTATTCGCAAAAAGAAAAGGAGTACTTGTGGCACCTTGTCTCTAAGGTGCCACAAGTACTCCTTTTCTTTATGCTTTATAGCTTTTTTTTATGACATAATTAGTTTTGCAGTTATGCAGAAGTTCTGATTTCAGTTATGATTTCCTCACATCCAACTGAAAGTAATTAAAAATGTACTATAACTTTGCCAGTGAACATATATTTTCACAATGTAAACTCCACCTATTTTCAACATTATAGCAATGCAGTTGCTTTAGCCATATGCATTATATATGTGGTACATGGTATACTCTCAACTTGATGTGTAGTGCTTTGGCTGTTCAATTTCCATTAGTGTAAAAAGCTCCAGGCATCAATTTTTAAAATATAACCCTTGACCTGTATCTGCACTGCTGCAGAAACATTTGAGAAGAAAATTAATACTGTACTATAACTGATAAAAATCAGTACTTTTTAAATTTTAATCTTGGAGCAAACCCAGAACTAAACCTAAGGACAATCTATGTCACATGGCCACTAGGAATCCTGACGGACAAGGTGAAGCATGAAACAGCATGGAGTTTAGAGATGGTGCGGAGAAGTCACCAAAACATTAAAATGGGAAAAGTTTTCATTCTTAAAGATGGATGAACTATTATTCTACTTTTTAGTGTAAATGAGAATCATGCCTGCCTTGGTGTGGACACAGCGTTCCACAAATATACTTTTAGATGAATATACAGTAGTTATTGAACTCCTTACAACCAGGGATGTGTCCATTGAGGAGGCATAGTGCAAGAGTTCCAGCTATCCACCAGCAGGCAGGCACTGCATGTAGCAGAATAACTGTCCCATTATCTTATATTACTGTACCTGCATTTATCAATTGGCCTTTCTGTACCTGCATTATATAAAAGCTGTTTTTCCTCACCTTTAAGCCTTGGACAACTCTGCCCCGGCCCCTGATATACATCTCCAATCTTATTTCCTACTACAATCCTTCACTCCTCCACCACATCATGCCTCACTGGCCCCTTTATATGCTTCCCCTACTCTATTCTCCATTCCTTCTTTCACACTGTCCCTTGTTCCTGGAATATCTTCTCCAACCTAGTATAGTAAGCTGCATCCTTTTTCTTTCAGTTCCCCCTTTAAAACACACTGGTTCTGCAAGACCCAAGATCTTTACTGGTTGAAATCTACAGTTCACCAAAACTAAATAAAACTTCCCTCCCCTCTTTCCCCAACAAAAAGTGACTACTGCATCACTGTCCAGCTCAAGTAAGTGCTTTGTGTTTCGTATCTATTGCTGTCTTAGACTGTATGCTCCTTGAGGCACAGTTCATGTCTTACCCTATATTGTGTACCAGGCCAAGCACACTGTCAGTATGTAACTAATAATAAGGATGGGCACAAAAGTCAGGAATTTTTAAGATAAGATCTCTTCAAGGTACATATTTTCAAAATCAATGCTCAAGTTCAGCAATTGTGAGTCATATTGAAACAACATAAAGAAATCATATGAAAGCTTTATTAATATTTATTTAGAAAAGTGTTTTTTTAAATAATCACCTAATTTCTCGTAGCAGAATACAGATAAAATTTATGCTGTTAGTGCCCTCTGATTAGCTTGAATGGTTAGGCCTCCTTCCTCCCCCACCCAAAGTATGCAAATAACCAGCTAGCTGGATAAATAAAAATAGAACAATGCTTTTAAAGCATCTGGATATAATTCTGAACATAATGGAATTGTACAAAGAATTATCTGTCCACAGAAAACTTCAGAAATGCTGTTTCCTATCTGAACCTCCATAAAGAAGAACTGCCAAGTTTCAAATACAGCCTAGTAGGGAGATTTGGAGGAGATTGTCAGTTCTTCCTGTTCTGCAGGAAATAAAAAGTGAATGTATAATGCAAGTAAAAATACGATGGCAATACAAGTGTGTTGAAACAAAACCAGAAAACTTAACAGACTCCGAAGATTTTAATATCAAACATGAGTAGACTAAGGACTAGATTTGTAAAGACTGTTAGGTTCCTAGTGGGATTTTCCAAAGCTTCTGGGTGCCTAACACCCAGTGCTTTTGCAAAATACCACTAGATGCCTAAATACCTTTAAAAATCTGGTCCTAAGTGATTACAAAGGAATGGACAACATGAATGGATGGGCAATGCAGGACCATAATTAACTGATGACAGATAATGGAAGTTTTCCAAAAGAATCAGATTTTTGGCTCTGTTCAGATAAACTCTTAAAAACTTGGATGATTATCTATATCTCTTGGGTAGGATATTAAAAAACTGGGTCTAATTTTTCTCCCATTGCAGTCAATGGCAAAATTTCTGTTGACTTCAGTGGGAGCGGAGTTATGCCAGCATTAAGTGCTGTTGAAAATGCCACCCCTTCTATCTAAAAAATGGAGCAGTATGGCAAATGCCACAATAGGGGTTCGTTGGTTTGGTTTGAATCCACTTTGGTAAAGACAAGACCCAGAACAGAAGTTCTTTATGTTGCATATTGGTTATTGGGGTGGTCGCGAATACATAGGTATAGAGCATATCATGTTAATACTGTATTATACCCAGCACGTGGGCAGATATGTTAACCAAATTATATTGTGTTTTTCCCATAATTCTATCCACTTTGCCAGGGCCGTCCTTAACCATACGCAAAGTACACAGGTTCTCTGAATAGCTGCATGCTGCTCCAGCCCCTGCTCCGCCTCTTCCCCATGGCCCCCATCCCTGCTCTGCCCCAGCCCCACCTCTTCCCGCCCCTGCTCTGCCCCAGCCCCGCCTCTTTCTGTCCCTGCTCTGCCCCAGCCCCACCCCCACTCCCTTGAGGACTGCAGCAGGGCTGGGCCTGCGCTCACCGGTGGCAGGAAGAGCAGCGGCCTGGCCCTAGCCATACGGCTGGTGACTGCTGGGGGGTGGTTCCCCCCTGTCCCCCAAGCCAGACCCCCTCCCCCATGGAGGCCTGCGGGGCGGGGGGCTGGGTAGGGCCCCAGAATAGCTAGGGACAGCCCTGCACTTTGCTCACTTATTTCAAGAGAGAGATATCCCACAAGACTCCGCAATGCTAAATATAGCTTTTGGCATTAGCAAATCTAAAGCCTGTCACAGGCAAAATACATTTATTGTGTACAGGCACTTTCATGGCAACCGGTTTAAAATGTAGTATCCAAAACAAAGACAAGGAAAGGTACCAAACAACATGTTAAGGAACTGGTACAAACTGGTGAGTTGGATCTTCAGTGCTGTACAAAGTGCTTTATAACTTGTAAGCTACTGTCATATAAATATAAGTGGTTTTGAGGGTGCATTTTGAAGCACATTTACTATGTAACGTGAACATGCTGTGAGATAAGAATTGCTTCCCAAAAGATGAGGTGTCCGTCTGCCTTTCACATTGTACTATTTTGTCTTAGACAAAGACTAAATTTTGTTATTCAGTCTCTTGAACATTTTTCATAACAAAGCCCAAGTGTAGTCAATCAATTGGCTATATTGTTAGCAACAGAGGTTTCAGAAGGGTTTGCAGGGGTTGAACAAAGAAGAACATACCACATCACCAAGTATCAGAAGCGTCATGAACCACAATTAAACCATGACTTTCAGTTTTCAGTGAGAGCAAATAATTTTGCTTTGAATTTCAGCAAAGGGCCACATGCCAAGAACAGGTTTACACAATACCCAGTGGGTTTCAGGTATATGTATGAACTCCACATGTTTTGCAGTCCAGTGTGAAAAGTTCACAACGCTCCAATAATGAATGCATATAGGCAGTAGTCCACTTGTTAGATTCAAATACATTAATCATTTTGGGCATGATCTTATTCCCATTCACTTCATGGGGAGCAGAACTGGGCCCTTTTAATGATTTATTGAAAATACCCTGTAATGGGATAGTCTTTCCCTTGTGGGTAGTGGTACCTAGGGGTTAGCCCACCTCCCTCATGTGGTGTGGCCCTTTAAGATTTTGAAATGGGCTGATGTATATACAAGGACCTAGGAGATACTGATAGAGAGGAAGCTGTCCAGGGAATAAGTAGTGCTTGGGAGGAAATCCTGTCACTGTTTCTTTAAGGGCCTGGGAAAATTCCCAAACCTGAGAGGAAAACATTATGGGCCAGGAAGGCCAGTACTAAAACCCCCACGGAAGGAAGGGCCATTAACACCCCGGAATTTAAAAGGGAGCTGTATTGAGGAAGGTGTAGGAACTAAATACATTAGACCCCGAAGAAGGGGAAGATTGTTTAAAGACTCTGGAGCAACATTTCTCAAATGTGACCACCGTGGCCGCATGCGGCCACCAGGGGCGTTTCATGCAGCCATAACAGCCTCCTAGGCTGCTCCTGGATCTCCTGAACCACCTCTGGAGAGAGGTGGGGCACGATGCTGCAGGAGCAAGGTGAGTTCTTGACCCACCTTGCGGGGAGGGGGTTTTGGCGGCAGGCTCCAGAGGTGGAACTTCAGGAGCCTGGCGTGTGGCCCCGGGCTCCAACCGCGGGGCAGTGGGTATTGACCCCCCCGGCTATGGCCATGTGGCCGTGGCCTCCAGCTGCGGGGCTTCAGCCTCCAGCCTCTGGTTCCAGCTGCATGGCAGCAGGCGCTGCCCCCCGGCTTCAGTCTCAGGCTCCAGCCACTGGCGCTGACCCCGGCTCTGCCGCGGAGTTTCAGTTGGCCTCTGGCCCCCAGTTCTGGCCGTGCGGTGGCAGGCGCTGGCCCCTGGCTCCAGCCACGTAGCCCCAGCTCCATGTGCTGATCCCTTGCCCCAGCTGCATGGCAACAGGCGCCAACCCACACTCTGTTCCCAGGCTCCGGCACTGGCCTTGGGCGCTGACCCACAGCTCTGGCAGTGAGCTCCAATCCCTGGTTCCAGCCACACCATTCCTGTCCCTAGCTGTGGGCTCTGGCCGTGGGCACTGAGCCGACCCTGGCCACATGGCAGTAGACACCATGCCCTGGCTCTGGACATGGAACAGTGGTACTCATCATTCACCTCCATCGCATCCTTGGCCCCCGTGGCCCAGTATCCATGCCCCTCCCCCTCCAGACCCTGTTGCCTTCCTGGCCTCGCATCCACACCCCTGCCCATTACTCCGGACCCCCCTGCTACCTCCTCTGGCCTGCATCCATCCCTCCATTGCCTCTGGCCCCTGCTGCCTCCCTCTTTCCCCCCCCGCCCCCTATCCAGGGCTTAACAGGTCCTGGGGCTTGCTGATATTAACAAACAGGCAAGTAGAGTATCACTTTTCACATCAGACTTACTCACTATCTGTGAAAAGTGATACTTGTATGTTTGTTAATATCACTTATCACTTTTCATAGCCTCCCAGGTGGCTAGGAAGTGTGCTCTGATATTAACAAAGATACAAAGATCACTTTTCACAGCAAGCCCCATGGACCCACTCAGCCTGGATGGAGGGGGGCTGAAGAGGGAGGCAGCATTATTTTTGTTATTGAGTCGTCAGGAAACCCTACAAATACACATTACAAGGATTTGGATGTGAATCTGTGCATATTTAATTGTTTTTCCTAAAGTTAATTAAGTATTTTAGGAAAAAAGTGTCAGTGAGGCCACCAAACAATGTGTTGCAAGAACCCCTGCCTGAGGCAATTGAGGGGCGTGTGCTTGCAGAGACTTGCTCGGTCAGCGGAGGGCACTACAGGGTGGGCATGCCCTATGGCATACCTCAAAAGCGTTACTCCTTATTATGGATAAATGGCCTGAAAAATTATAGTGTTAAATGGTAAAATCGTTTTAAAGATTTCCAAGTGCCAGAGAGAATATACATCTTTAATTAAAAATACTAAGTGGGTGTGTTTTGCTTTTTTAAAAATACCTAAATACAGTTCTAACTTTTCATGGCCAATTTCTAACCTCATAAAAGTAACAGTTTGTATTTCAAAAATCTGACAGTCGCTGCACCGTAGTGATACAAGCAGGCATTGCTACAGATATAGGGCCACTCAGACGGTTAGTGCAATTCAATAACTTCAGTAGATTACACCAAAGATTAATTTGCCCCGCTGATTATGTGTGGCGTGGATACTGCTCCCTTTGAATTCAGTGGTAGGACTCTTGTCGACTTCAATGGGAGCAAGATCACGTTCTATATCTTTAAGACAGACTACAGCCATAAGAGGCTTTGGTTTATTTGGCAAAGGAAGACAGGCATTACTCAAACATATCTCTTATTTTTGTGTTCATCTATATTTTTGGCGTATGTCTCTGTGTTTGTGTGCGTATATATATTGTCATTAGAAAAGCTAGCTATTGTATATGAATATATATGATCAATAAGGCTTGAGAATGCATTTTTTCTATTTTTAATTTAGTTTTTTTCCACACAGAAAGGAGAAAATATATATATTACATGGCAATAGCTCTGTATGTGAAAACTGTACTTTCTCCTGTATGAAAATTACTAAAATATGAAAGGAAAATGCATTTTCAGGTCTGTCTGATCGTGTAATGATTCTCAAATACTGCACTAGTAACTGTTTACATAAACCATACCAACTGTTCACCGGTTAAAGACGTTACCTTTCTTCACGCAGAAACAGCAGGGAAGCAGACATGAAGGAGAGGAGCTTGGTATTCCAAACAACATAACTGATCATTTAAAGGACCATCTGGAAAACTTGCCTTCAGATAAACTGCTGATGAAGGCTATAGGATGTTTAACACTTAACCACAATGCTACGCCATTGTCACACAACTTGCAGGGAAATGGGCACACTAGCAGTTATTGATTCACCTTTTAGTATTGCTTAACACCATGGGCTTAAATGTTCAGATTTGGTTTTCACTTTGCCTGGCTAAATGGATTGTTCTACTGTATTTTGCATTAAGAACCTAACAAAAGGTCTCTCATGCCACTGGTATCAGTGCTTTATGGGATTATGTTCTCTTACATCATTTAATATTATATTATGGAGGTTCATTCTTGCAGATTTACAACATACAGTGAATTGAAAGCAGCTCACCTTAGGTTTTTAACAAAAGCAACCATTTAATGACTCAGTGAGTGGAAATGTATGATTACTTTCCCCTAAATAAGATATTCCAGTTGAGAGCAATTCCTCAAAATTAAGGTTTGGTTCAGCAAGGTATTCAAGCACATGCGTAACTTTAAACATAGGAGCAGTTCCGTTTCATGGGGACTGCTCATGTGCTGAAATACCTTGCTGTATCAGCACCTGCTTGAACAAAATCCCCAAACTTTCTTATGCTGTGTCTACACTAGTGGGTTTACAGTTGCACAGCTATACCGCTGCAGCTGCGCCGCTGTAAGATCTTGCGTGTAGCCACTCTATGCCGACAGGAGAGAGCTCTCCTGTTGACATAATAAAACCACCTCAAAGAGTGGCCATAGCTATGTTGGTGTTTTTTTCACACCCCTGAGCTACATGAATTTTGCCAACGTAAGTGGTAGTGTAGACATGGCCTTAATCGACAGCATGGCTGGTTGCTTTACATTTTTGAATGTACATTTGTTCAAAATAAAGTCAATGAGAAAAAGAACAGGTGACTGTGATGAGAATTGTAAAATAAGGCATGATGGGGTCCTCATTGTTAGAAAGTAATTATTTTAGAAGACACAAAGATTTGATGTGCCAAACCATCTCATGCCTCACCAAGCAAGTAATGCATTTTTAAACTTGTTTTGTTCAAATACTATACTGGCAGCCTTAACTATGGCCTTCTCTACCACGCACATGCTATCACAAAGAAAGGTGAAAAAAAAATTACATTGAGCACCATAAAGCTAGAACGTTATCAAAAGACAGGAAAATATTACTATAGAAAAGGATTTTCCAGTACAATAACACTGAATGAAACAGGGACTTGTGAAGCCTTCGGGATATGTATTTTTTTCTATTGAGTTTTTCTCCTTTCAGAAAATAAACAAAGGACTAACAATATTGTCTGGGTAGCCCTCTGCTTTTTCAAGGCAAAAGGTACTGAAATCGTTGGCCATCATTTTAATTTGAACTATTTGACCAAAGCTCTCAATGAGAAGAGGTTTATGTTTTGACACAAAAATGCCGGCAGAATTGCCAGGAGTGAAGATGAGTTAGGGCTTGATCCAAAGCCCACTGAAGTCAGTGTCGACTCCCATTGACTTCAGTGGGCTTTGGGGCAGGCCTTTTGAGGCCAACAGTGAAATCCTGACCACCCTGACTTTCACTGACTTCAATAGTGCTGGGATGTCACCCCCAGAAATCTGCACGTGCAAGGGGTCTTGTGTTCACATAGTTTTCTTACATCTGACATTAAAACCTTGAGGCATGGTTTGCAGAGTTCCTGAGCACCCACAGCTCTAATTCAAGTCATGGCACCTTTTGAAAATTGGACCCTTGTTTATGTACTATTGATATGTCTTTTGGGAGCAAGCTCCAGAAAAGATCTTAAAGAAACATAGAAAAACTAAAGAAAACCAACTTAGACTTCCTGTAAAGTTATGTGGAAAACACTTAAGGAGCCTCAGCAGAGTTGTTGCATTTCTTAGCCATTTCTCATGTAATATCAGCATTAGAAAGCAAAACAGTCAATGCCACATTAAGGGGATGATGTTCAAAAGCCCTAAAGAATTTAGGAGCTTAAGTCGTGCTGATGTTCAATAGAACTGATGCTCTGCACTCACTTATTGAAAATCTCACTCTAGGGCTGTCCCAGTCTTAAAAGTGTGTGTGTGTGTGTGTGTATGCCCGCGTGCACATGTGTAAGATATATAATTAAATAACGTAGTGAATTAGGTATTAATGAAAGAGAAGATATATAATAGCTGCACAAGATACCCATTCCCCAATAGCTCTGCTAATGTAACATCTTTTACAAAAGACAAGTGTCTATCCAAAGCAGAGGGAAAATTGTGCTGATTTGTTCTCATAGAGTTGTGCTGTGGATAAATGTCCATCAGGAATCCTCCGGCCGAGCTGGCTGATCTCCTGAAACTGCCACAGATGGAATGAATGCAAAGACGAATACAAAATACCCTCTCTGTTTTACAGTGCTCTCTACATTAGGGAACACTATACTCTCACAAATAGGTGGTCCCTCCAGAAAGTGGTTGAGGCACATTGGCAATGAAGCACGGGAAAAACTTTGGGGCCTGTTCCAAAGCCCATTGCAGTTGACTTCACCTCCATGCTGTACCAGTTTTGTGGATATAAAGAGGCTTTTAAGTCTTGAACTCTGTCCATTTTCTGAACATGAAATTCACTTTTTTTAAAAGTGACAAAATACATCACACATGCAAAAATAGCCCCCAACTTATAAATGTCTGTGTGCTTCTGTTAATGTGGAAGAGTCAGAAACTCATATGTTGGAACCGCAACTTTGACTCATGCCTAATGCTGACCGCGGCAGTACTTGTGTAAGGAGTGATACACTAGAGATGCCAGACATCCAATGTTTTAAATATTAAAACAATTCTGCCAATCTCTGGTGACTTTTGGAAAGAATAAATGTGTTTGTCTGGCTTGTGCTGCGATAATACATACTACAGACATATTACACACACAAGAAGCCAAGGACTTCAAACAACTTGGTCTCCTTATGGCCTCAGGCATAAACAATGCACACACAGCTGATGTTGATGCTGAAATTTCTGCCCATTGGATCTCCCATCATTAAGTTGTTTTTGGTGTTCACGTCCTGCGAGTTTTCCTTTACATCTTTCTTGTATGCAGTTTGGGTCTGAGGATTCTGTTACTGAGAGGGAGGTCACTGCTGTGGTTTTTACACAAAGGAAGAGAAAAGCTCCTGGCATGAACTCGATTCCTGCACAAGTGTATAATTCTTTCCTTGTCTGGTGGACTCCTTGCCTGTTGTTCAACTTTTTAATTATATTATCATATTTGAAACAATTCCTCTAAGCTGGAAAGGAAATATAATTATCGCTGTATAGGAGACAGGGAAGACTTGTAGACATATATGTTTACTGGAAGTAGTTTCCAAAGTTTTTTTTTGCCAGATTTCTGTTATGAAAATTACTGTCCTGAGGGGAGACAGTAAACCTATTTTTGAAGAGTAGATAGATTTCAAGAGGGACTATTGTACTTCAGATAATTGCTTTACCCTTTCTTATATGATTAATAAGGACTCCCAAAGAATGAACCAACAATTGTTTGTGACTTTTATTGCCCTCAAGGTAGTCATTGATTCAACTGACAGTTTTACTCTTTGGTCCAAATCCATAGAGCTGTGCAAGCCAGTTCCAGTTCACAGATAGATTGTGAGACCTTTTTTTCCTGTCTGTCTGCATGGAGTTCCTCAGCCAGAGTTTCACTTTGAGTTTTAGGTTTGAAAAAGGAAAGAACTGGCTCTTATGCAAAAGCAAGAAAAATCTGGAAAAATCTGTGTAAAACATACAGTAAAATTACTGTATTTCACTATTGCCCTTCTGATTATTTTATTTAAACAAAAGAGAAGTTTAAACATCTCAATGATAAGTAAAAAAGAACTAATATATAAAAGTCAAAACAAACACATGAGTTTAATTTAAAATTCCTATTTGAAGCAAAAGACAAATGTGTTATGGTAGTGATACTTTCACAGCACAAACAGCATTGCTGATGAAGACTGGTATGCAAGTCTCATGACTAGGGAGTGCAGCTCCAGGGTTTGCTAAAGACTTCATATGGGACCTGAACAAGTCATTTAACCTCTAAGTTTTGCAAGTTTTCTCTCATCTGTAAAATGAGGACAATATTTTCCTATATGTCTACATACTCGTAGGGCCCCATTGCTGTAGTATCAGAGCGCCTCACAAGCGTGATCAGATTTAAACTTGCAACCCCCTGGTGATATCCCTTCATTATAGATGAGGAACTGCATAGAGAGATTAAGGCCCTTACTCTGGAAACTCTTAGGGCAAGTCTTCATGACAGCGCTACATCGGTGCAGCTGTGCCAATAAGTACTCCACCTTGGTGAGAAGTGGTGTGGACAGTGCAAAACTTGCATCGCTTGGAGGGGGGGATTCTTCACACCCCTGAGACGTAAGTTATATTGACTTAGGCTGTAGTGTAGACCTGCCCTTAGGGTATGTCTACACTGAAATTAAAAACCTGCAGCTGGTCTGTGCCAGCTGACTTAGGCTGGAAGGGCTCCGGCCAAGGGGCTGTTCCATTGCAATCTAGATGTTTTGGCTTCGGTGCTGTAAGACCCTACGAGGTGGGAGGGTCCCAGAGAGAATATCTATCCCTCAAATAAACTGCCCCTTAGCCTGAGCCCTTTAGCTTGACTCAACTGGCATGGGTCAGGCATGGGTGTCTAATTGCAATGTAGACATACCCTTGGACACATGCTTCCCATTGAAATTAATGGACCTACTTTCAGACCTAAAGTTAAGTAGGTGTGGAAGTTGGTTTAGAATCAGGCTCTTAGCAACGTGCCCAGTGACTTGGAGGATAACTGACAGGGCAAGGAACTGAGTCCCAGTTCAATGTCTTACCCACACAGGGCCACATGTAATTAGTGAGACAATTCATTAATGTTTGCAACATGGTTCGAGAGACGCTGTAGAAGTACAAAGTATTATTATAAGAGCTGTGGATTTGCCTTTCATTGTAGTATGTTTACTGACGTCTAGGTAAACTGTTTATAAAGTAGTGGGGGCTTCTATTCCTGGTGATACTGCATTGTTTGGCTGCAGTAATCAGTTTGTAATATGTGTGTCTTGCGATCTTGATTACACTTAAAACACGCATTAAACGGTGTGAGTCAGTGCAGGAAAACATCAAAACATCTGCTCAGATTATTTGGGGTTTGTTTTAAATATGCAATAGAAATATTTCCTGTCTTTCCCTTATGTTTGAATCCCCTCATCCTCATAACTAACTTTTATATTTCCATGTAAAGCCCCAGTGGAAATAATTAAGAGTTTCCTCACAACTATCTTGTATTCCAAGAGACTAGAGTCTGGAAACAAATGTATAATAGAAAGAATGACAGGCATCTGAAGTAAAATGTTTGCTTGCCTAGCTTGTTTCTCCCCTCCAGAAGAAGAGGAAAAAGAAATATATATACTCGGAGGAGTGTGGGGGAAGAGGGGATGAAGAGAAAAATTCTGCAGTATTTTTGAAAGCGATCTCCTATATAACTTTAAAAATCTATCTATTTCTAGTGCTGCCATCACCAGACCATCTAGGCACAAATACCAGAATTAAAGAACTGTCAGCACTCTCTCCGTTAGATTGTCTTCTCTGCTCTCCCGTTAGTGAGACCTATTCCTGAGGTCTTCCTCTGAGTGAAGAAAGAAAACAGACCAGCCAGAGATGGCAGAAGGCATTTCTGGCCACTGCTGTAATACGTGGGAGCCCTGGTGTTCATCAGTAAGGGTTAGGATGTAGCACGTGCTGCTGTTGCCATTCTGGCTTGTGTGGCATGCTACAGGCAACAACAAGAGATGGCTTGAGTAGCCCCCCCGGGCTGCCTAAATTACGCTGGAGGCTGTTTCAGCCCCTGAAATAGCCGATAGGTGCAAAAGTGGCCTAAAGATATTCCTCCCTCTCTGCCCGCAGTGTTGTTCCATCTCTGCTTCATCTCCTGGAGGCACTGGGTCTAAGCGGAGAACAGAGTTGAATGTGAGTCGATGTTTCTGCACCACTCTGATAAATGATCACTGGACAGACATCCCTGACAGATGGGAGTAGGCATGGCTTCTGCTATGTTCTCAAGGTGTTTCTCCCTCTCTACCAGCATAACCATCACTTCACTTGTGTTTTAAGTCTCTGCCAGCTCTTTTTCATCCAGGGGCATAATTCTTCTGGAGCTGAGGAAACTGGCCATGATGGGAGTGTCTGCTCTAGGTGTCTCTCTTCTTATGTGTGGTCCAAGAGCTTGGTCAAGCGACTGAGGGTGAAGACTTCAGGGTGAAATCCTGGCTCCACTCAAATCAACGGCAACACTCACTAACTTCAGTACGGCCAGGATTTCACCCTAGGCTTCTATTTAAGGCTGATACTGACAGGCTGGCAAATTCTGTACTGCCACTTACCAAGCTGTAAAATATACTTTGTATTTAACCACCCCTGGGGGATGCTGGGAGGCTTAGTTAGTTGTAAACAATGTTGAGATCCTTGCATGAACAATGCTATGTAAGTACAAAACTTATGAAAGAACACGTTTTCTGTTCAGTGATTTGAGACTGACTTTCTAAAATAACTCAAGGAGTTAAGCAATGTAAATAGATTATAAGACAGAGCCCATTTCTGCACTTTTACTGAGGCAATTTGCTATTACAGTCAAGGGGATTTCACCTTGAGTAAGAACTGCAGGAGGAGCCCCTCCATATTTTTTAGCTGTGTTTTGCAAAGTATCAGCAGCCAATGTACCTACAAATAGGCACAGCAGCAAGCAAGTCCCAAAATTCACAAATGGGAGATTTAGTTGTGAACCTGCTGACTGAAACCTCTATTAAAGAAAACTAGGAAGATCCTATAAGACCTACCTGATCCAGACTGCAATGAAATCTATAGGGAACAAGTAGCATGAAACAGGCTGATGAAAAACAATCCTTTCACTGAAGAGCCTGGTAGTTCCATCAAGAGCTTTTGATAACCATCACACTAGATTGCTGTGGTTATTGTTGGCACACTCATAATTACTCTCCTCTTGATGGTAATAAATATAGTTTTATGATCAACTGTAAACCCATAGAAAATGAAACTAATTTAACAAAGGCAAGAAAAAGTCTGGCCCGTCTCTACTTTAAAATCATAACAACACTTAGCACCTAGTCCTCTTCAGAGCATTTTACAAACATCAACTAATTAATTTCACATCAAGCAGGTGAGCCGAGGTCAGTATTATTAACCCCATTTCAGACATAGGGAAATTGAAGTGCACAGGGTAAGTGATTTATACCAGTCTGTCAATGGAATCAGTGTCAAAATTGGGATTAGAGCTCAAGAGATCCTGATGCTTCCAGCCAAAGGGTCAGTTTAATAGACTCCCCTCCTTTCTCTTCATTGCATTCAATATTTTGCTTATGGAAAAACCCTTTATATTAACATTCTGATTTAACATGTATATTTTGGTCTTACAGAAAGAAATTTCATAGCTTTATAACTAAATAATTTTAGATTCAGGACTTAAAGTGAAATGACTGCATACATTTTGGTCAATTTCATTTCACCGTTAACATCCCACCCATAACACCATGAGTTGAAATCCTCAGTTGTGGCCATGTAGTAGAAATTGCATCATGGGAAGAAAGGACACAAAGGTGACTTTTGCACTTCCCAATGCGGGGCTGGCTGTGGGATGGGCCAGTCCCCCAGTACAGTTTAGATTAACAACCCTCAAATTGCTCTAAATTATGCCTGCTCCCAACAGCCCCAAAGGGCTGAAACGGTAGGTTGGGATCTCTGGGGCATAGGGAAAACATGGCCATACTCCCTTTACTGGAGCCCATGGTACAGCACAAACCAGCCACAGAGCAGTCCAGGATATTCTTTTGAACCTCTCAAAAGGAAAATCATTCCAATGGAATACTCCATATTCAAAGTGCAGACAAAACAGACGCATTGTATACAGTGTAGAACGTTAACATCTTCATGTTGTAACACATATACAAAACTCTTCACATATACAGAGCATGTGACAATTTCAGATATCAAGGTAGGGAGTGGGATATAAATGCCCATGCAATCTTGATTTGTCCCCCTTGTGCGCATGTATTATGATTCAGTCATTAATGACATGATCACATGCTAGTTTTTCCATAAGGACCAATCCCAATTCTGAGGCTGATTCACTGTGAGTCACTTAATCTCTCTCTCTCAGTTTTCCCAATCAGTAAAGTGAGGTTTCAAATACTTACCTACCTCAAAGAGTCTTTGTGAATGCTAGTTAATTAGGGTTAAATCCTTTTCTTATTCTGTGAGTGGTCCCATGATTTCACTGGGATTATCTGAATGAGTATGGCAATGCTTGAAAAGCTCTATATAAATGCTAAACTGTTGTTTTGTTGCTGTTGTTATGGGGAGGAGGAGTAATAAATGACATGCTACAGTATGAATGGCACATGGTCAGGAAAATCATTCCCTGATGATAATCACTGATGACAAGGGGAGGCACAGGATTTCTATTTTTCTACTATTCGAAGTTTGCCACTATTTCTGGTACACTGCAAATCCCACATTAATAAATACGTAAACCCTTTAGACACACGCAGTAAAATACAATGAAGCTCTCTAAGCCAAAGATTTGCTGAAGGAACAAACAGGATAAAGTCAAACAACTCCTACGTGCAAAGATATACATTGTAATATGCTGACCTTTAAAAAAAAAAATGTCCAGTAAGAATAACTTTCCTGTGCCCTGAACTGAAACCATTTACGCTTTTTTAATTTCGTGTGTGATGCTTGGCTCGTCACTTAACCCTTAAGGTTAAGTGTGTCTACACTGCAATAAAACAGTTTTCCACAGCTCTAAATAGGGATAATAATGCTTACCTACCTTTGAAAAAGGATTTTGAGATCTAAGCCCCGATTCTGCAATTGGATCTGTGCAGACAAAATCTTACGCCCATGTAGAACCTCACTGATTTTGTTAGGTTTCAGAGTAACAGCCGTGTTAGTCTGTATTCGCAAAAAGAAAAGGAGTACTTGTGGCACCTTAGAGACTAACCAATTTATTTGAGCATAAGCTTTCGTGAGCTGTGATGAAGTGAGCTGTAGCTCACGAAAGCTTATGCTCAAATAAATTGGTTAGTCTCTAAGGTGCCACAAGTACTCCTTTTCTTTTTACTGATTTTGTTGGGATCCACCTGCAGGGATCTGATTTCCAGCATCAGGGATCTGCAGATTAGGACTAGATTCAGTCTCAGCCCTGAGTATAGGGCAGACATAGCTGTATCACCTCCAGAACAGCACTGTGAAGGATCGTGATTCAGACATTCACACAATTCCTCCCCTGCTCCTCCCTCACTGTGACTGGGGGTGTATGACATTATTTCACCCCTTTTCAGGGTGCACTTGATCAGTTTGCTGGCTGTGTGGAGGAGGGAATGGAGCCATGGCTCTGTACTCCCGAGACCCTTCCTGCACACGTGTTTGTGGGTGGGAGTGTTAGGCATTCGATGGCTGGGACTCAAGATTCCAGACCCATTCACGGTAAGGGGACCCCTCAGGACTTGTGAGACTGCTGTGCATCACAGCAGCCTGAGTTACAGCAGGCATTCAAAAACTCTGTGGGCACACAGTCTACAATGGTGTCACTCCCATATGACTCCCTCCTACACCTGGAGCTCCAGTCCAGAAGCCATAATGCAGCTGCATGGCTATAAGGAAGTACTTATTCCCTCATACTCACCTTAGGGCTAGAGTCAGTCTAGCCCTAAAAGTGCTATAAATACTAATGATTATAATTAAGCAAATAATGTACCTGTTGAGAGAATACAGTTAAAATTAAACCTTACTGGACTGAGATTAAACATAACTTTTAAATTAATTATATAAACAAGGAGGGCACATTTTCAAAAAATTGTAAATTGTAAATGGTGTAAATTTGCAAGTGTGATTAACTGCATGTTCAAAATCCCCATATTTTCACGCACAATAGCAGAGCATACCAATTGGGTAATTAGTTCTCTATGGTTATCTGATCTGTACCCACACTTATACATGCTAATTTTTGCAAGACCAAATTTTCAAATATAGTCACTGGGTTGATGCCTCTGGGAAACGTGGCCTTCAAATACTCATCTGTCACTGTGGAAAAACTTTTACGAATGAGGACTGGAGGGAGACAGCAAACTATTTATCGTCATGTTTGTCTGAATGAAATCAGTGCGATGCATTTTGAGTGAAATTCATATAATTGGACGGCCCTTGTTCTGGCCATCAGCAGAGGATTGAACTCCATCCTCCATGAATACACCAGATGTAAGCAAAGAAAGAGCACTACCATGTTTACTGACACCACAGTCATGTCAGACAACATATTGGCATTAAAGATGTCCAGTAAAATATGCAGCATCTGAAGTCATGCCAAGGGGCAATGCTGTTTTTCAAGTAGGCATTGATGGAAATAAAGAAAGCTGGTAAAACTGATTTTTCCCTTCTCCTGTTGCAGCAAGTATTTTAAACAGAGCCATGATTAAACAAATAGCAGTTCATCTAATCATGCCAGCTAATTACATCATGACAGTCATTTACAGTGAACCTTGTTTTAAGGGGAGAAGAGAGTGAGATGATGCAGCTGGAGAAAAAGCAGTTTAATACACAGTTCCTGTCTGGGTTTAAACTGAAGAAACACAGGTAAGCAACTCAGAAATGGATCCATTGACTCTCTGCCTCTGCCCCAAATGAGGTCCTAAAGACCTCCTTCAGTAACCTGAGGGTAAGTGGGTACAGTACGTCATACAGACAGAGTCAACACAATCCCATCTTGTCTAAGAACGCTAAATCAGCCATTTTAAAAAACTGTCAGATATACCAGTGAGGAATAATTAAGAACCACACAGGAATGTACCACCTTGCTAGTCTGCTGACAAAGGACCTGATTTGTATGCCTTAAACCGGGGAGGGGGATTATCCAAGTGGGATTGGGCCCAACATTGATGACAAAGGAGATGCTGCTCACCAGATGAATGCTCTAAAGCCAACAGGGAGAATCATTTGCTTTTCTTCTTACAATCTGGGGAGCTCAGCACCTGTGTAGACAATACAAAATCATTGTTACGTTAACCATTGTTAAACTGCTAAATGGGCACTGCAAGCCCCATCTGTTTATTCAGTCATTTGCCTGAGGTGGGTTGGTTAGGAGGGAGTTGCTTTTTTGTTGTTGTTTAAATTTGAATGACATAGGTACTATGGGAAATCTGTAAACTTCTGGCTTTTGTACCAGTTAAATGTGTACAATGTGGATTTTAACTAATTGCACTGTAGTCTTTCCAAAGTGTTTGGAGACTAACTGACAGGCACATGGTTCACAAACTGAATAGCAAATAAATGAACCAGAACCTAACCAAAAAACTGAGCAAAATGATGGTTCTCCGATAAGTGAAAAATAATTAATATTGAGAAGGTTTTCATGTGTTTGTTTGTGTATGTGTCTGTGTGTATATATATATATATTTTTTTCTTCCTCTCACTCAAAAGTCTTAACTTCATGTTGTTTCTGTTTTTTAAAACTATATTTCTAAAATGCTTTATCCAGCTATAAGCCTCAACAGACTCTGCCTCAGGGTGTATGTATATGTATCTGTTCACTTGCATGCTGTTGCAGCAGTGTCTGAAAGCCGCAGTCATGGACCACAACCCTATATACTAGGTGCTACATAAACACAGAACAAAGAGACAGTCCCTGTCCCAAACAGCTTACAGGGTAAGTATCTGACAAGAGACAACAGATGGATACAGTAAGATAGATGTGGGGTGGGGGGAGCACAAGGAAACAACGAGACATTATTGGACAGCATGATAGACAGTGGGCCCAGCATGTCAGCTGCCTAACCATTGTGAAGACAAAGTGGGTGAGGTAATATCTTTTACTGGACCAACTTCTTGAGATTGACAAGCTTTTGAGACACATAGAGCTCTTCTTCGGGTCTGGGAAACTTAGGCCTGTTCTACACTACAGAGTTAGGTCGACGCAAGGCACCTTACGTCGACCTAACTACGTAAGTGTCTACACTAAAATTTCGCTCCCACCTATGTAATTCATCCACTACATCAACTTAACTCCACCTCCATGAGAGATGTAGAGTCAACGGTGAGGTAGTTAAGTCAATGCTGTCTCAGTGTAGACACTGTGTTGCCTACGTCGACTGTTCAGTTGGTGCAAGCGCTCCTGATGAGGACGTGCACCGCTGACAAAAGGAGCAAAGTGTAGACACGTACAAGTGATGTAATTACTGCAGTGTCTGAAAACCGACATAAATTATGTCGACTTAATTTTGTGGTGTAGACATGCCCTTACCCAGAGTGTCACAAGGTGGAACAGATTGTTCAGCATAAGTAGTTAACAAATATTTCAAGGGACCATTCAAGGTGAAGTGGCCCGTTAACATCGCTCCTATCATAGGGAGGAAATAAAGGGGGTGAGTGGGTGGGAAAGCAGCTGCGGGAGAGGGGTTGTAGATTGTTGTAATAGGCCATAAATCCAGTGTCTCTATTCAGTCCATGGTTTTTAGCGTCTAGCAAAGTTATAAATTTAAGCTCCTAGGCTTGTCTTTTGCAAGTGTTTTGCAGGTTTCCTTTGAGGATCAGGTCTGATAGGTTAGATACAGAGTGATTGCTTTGTTTTTATGAAATCTGAGATTTCATGTAATCACATGACTCTAAGAGCCAGGACTTTAAGAAAAACACCATAAGAGTTGTGATAAAATCTTATGAGTTGGCAACACTGCGGAGTGTTTCTTGCTCCAATCCTGGTCTTTGTGGTGCTCCTCCGTGCAGTCAGTGGCTCCCACTCAGTAGTAGGACTCTGGCCACCCAAAACCAGAATTAAAGTGAGAATGGAGAGGGAAAGCATTTCTCTAAGGCCTGGTGTACACTGGGCGTGGGACGGGTGTCAATCTAAGTTACGCAACTTCAGCTATGTGAATAACGTAGCTGAAGTCAACGTACTTAGATCTACTTACCATGGTGTCTTCACTGCGGTAAGTCGACAGCTGATGCTCTTCCGTCGACTCGGCCTGTGCCTCTCGCCCTGGTGGAACACCAGAGTTGATGGGAGAGCGCTCGGTGGTCGATTTACCGTTGGATCGATCACTGCCCGTCGATCCAGCGGGTAATGTAGACAAGCCCTAACACATAGACAATATCCTAGCATGGTCTCAGGCTTGGTCTACACTAGAGAGTTAGGTCGACATAAGGCAGTGTATGTTGACCTGACTTATGTCAATATGGCGTACTGTCTATGCTACAGCCTTGTTCCCACTGATGTAAGTGCTCCTACTACACCGACATAATAACTCCATCTCCGTGAGACGCGTAGGGCTTATGTCGGTGTAGTTAGGGTGGCGCAGTGTCTGTGTAGATACTGTCTTCCCTACATTGGCTGCTGGCTGTCTTGTCAATTTCATGGCTCTGCTGGATCCGTGAAATTGACAAGAAAGCCAGCTGCCAGCTCCCAGCTCCCAGCCCGGTTGCTGCCGGGTCTCTGCTCCAAGCAGGGCTGCCCTCTGGGCTCCCCACTGGGAGCCCTACTGTCCCTTCCCCCTCCCGCCCCAGGTCCTGGCTCCTCGCCAGGAGCACAGCAGCCGGCTGGACTCCAGGTATGGATCTCCCTGCTGGAGGCAAGACGCCCTGGGCAGCTTCCCCCCATTCCCAGCTGAGAATGGGGGGAGCAAGAAGCCTGGGTTGCAGCTGGGCTCCGGGCAGAGAGCTCTATGGAGCTTAGAGCCCTGGCCCCCACTGAGAGATCCCCACACTGCCCCTCTTCATTCAGTGGAAGTGCTCCTGCTCAGGACGCATACCACCAACAGAAGGAGGGTAGCGTGGACATCAGCCACCACAGTAATTGCCTTGCATGACTGGGCCCAACCAGGTTGTGGCTTAGGCACTACTGCAATATAAATGTTAGTTAAATAATAAATAATAATAATTAATTAATAATACTGCCAGGTGGTTAGGGATGCTCTTCCCCACATACCATCAATGTCCCCAATTTCTGCCATCAACCAAGAAGTAGAGATAGGGGTAGAGAGAGACAGCAAACATAAAAAGAAATAATTTTTTCCAAAAATGAAAAATAATCTCCCCCCAATTGCTAACCCGTGTGAGTTCCCCAGTTACAGTGTGGGTGGAGTGTATGGCATTCCTTAAAATGTTTACTGCAACTGCAACTACTGATCTTGCATGGCTTGGAATTAAATTCCTCCATTTCCTCAAATTATGCCCCTGTAAAAATCCCTATGGAGCAAATCCTTGCTTGATGATATATGTTGTACCCATTTTGGAGGCCCTGTGCAAGAAATTTCAGTTTAAAACACAATATCCAAATACTTTGTGGATGGAAAAGGAATCAACCATTTCCATCTCTAGTCCCATTCTATGTTCTCTGATCCCACTGCATCAGAGGATTGCTATTCCACTTAATGTAAAAGGATTAAATTTTAAAGATTAACTGTTTTGCTGGAATAGTCTCAGTCTAAAGCATTTAAAGGAACTACCTGACAGAACATGTTAGATTATAATAGTTTTTTGCATCTCTACAATTCCTTCCATACAAGGATTCAAAATGCTTTAAAATGTGAATGAATTAAACCACACAATGCCCCAGTAAAGCTGTTTTGATGTTATCATTGATGGGAGAACTGAAGCAAAGATGATGAAGTAACTCACGCAACATCAGGAACTAAGTTAGTCTATGACAGGACCAGAAGCAGAATTTAGATCTCCAGCTTTAACCACTAGACCATACTCCCTCTTATTGACATAGTCAACCATTTATTTTTCTTTTAGGAATGGGCCGTAATTTCCTATGCCAAGGGTTCATTTCCCAAATTATTGAGTGGGTTCCTAAAAGTTTTTATGGTTTAATACTGGGTGACCTTTTTTCTAATGTGAGCGTTCTGCAGCAGTCAGACTTTTCCTGTATTGCAGCCCCACCCCATAATCAGCTTCTGAGGGTATGTCTACACTACCCGCCAGATCGGTGGGCAGAGATCGATCCAGCAGGGGTCTAGACGCGATAAATCGACCCCCGAGTGCTCGCCCGTCGACTCCTGTACTCCACCGCCGCGAGAGGTGCAGGTGGAGTCGACGGGGGAGCGGCAGCAGTTGACTCATCGCGGTGAAGATACCACGGTAAGTCGATCTAAGTACGTCGACTTCAGCTACGATATTCACATAGCTGAAATTGCGTAACTTAGATCGGTGTGTGTGTCTCCTCCCCACCCCCAGTGTAGACCAGGGCTGGGAGAGTGCAAAAGTGTGCTGCAGCTGCACTCTCTCTCGAGCCTAAAATCATTACCTGTACATTTTCTCCTTGCTGGAGAAACTGACTGTTTAGATTTGTCCAGGTTTCCAGGTTCTGTGGCAGTACACAATGTAGAGCTGGTTGGGACAATCTTCTGTTAGAATTATTTTCCAAAGGAAAAATCACTTTCTGACTAATCAAAATTTTCCACAAAAAATTTTCAATTTTGCTAGACAATTTAGATTTTCCATTGGAAAATCATTCTCACCTCTGAGGCCATCTGGCTCTGGTCAGCCTGTCAGGGGTTTTAGGTCTTTCAGGGTCCTGGCTCCTTGGCAGCCTAAAAACCTTAGCTCCCAAGCTGTCTGGCTTCCCAATAAAGCAGGATCCTGGAACTCTGAGCAGCTTGGGGAACCTCAGAAGTGTTTAGAGAAATACAAAATGAAATGCCCTTTTGATTTTTTTCTAAAAAAAATATTTGGAATTCCTGTTCCATGGGAAAATTTAATTTTTCGTTCCATTTTGGAATGGAAGTTTTTTGAAATTTCAGAATTTTCCATGGAATGGGAATTCCAGTTTCTGACCAGCTGTAATACAGTAGAACCTCAGAGTTACGAACACCTAGGGAATAGAGGTTGTTCGTAACTCTGAAATGTTCTTAACTCTGAACAAAACATTATGGTTGTTCTTTCAAAAATTTACAGCTGAACATTGACTTAATACAGCTTTGACACTTTGCTATGCAGAAGAAAAATGCTACTTTTAACCATTGTAATTTAAATGAAACAAGCACAGAAACAGTTTCCTTACCTTGTGAAAATTTTTTTTTAAACTTTCCCTTTATTTTGTAGAAGCTTACATTTAACTCAGTACTGTACTGTATTTGCTTTTCTTTTTCTTTTTTGGTCTCTGCTGCTGCCTGATTGTGTACTTCCAGTTCCAAATGAGGTGTCTGGTTGACTGGTCAGTTCGTAATTCTGGTGTTTGTCGTTCTGAGGTTCTACTGTATAATTCTTATTCAATGGGCCATAAAATAGGGCTCTTCCTTCTGTAAATGCTAACCTTCAGAAAAAGGGAGACTTTTTATGCTATCGTTTTATGCTAGCATAACTATGTTACTCAGGGTTATGGAACGTCCACACCCCTGAGCGATGTAGTTTTACTGACTTAACTCCTGGCATAGACAGCGCTATGTTGAAGGTAGGGCTTCTCCTATCAACATAGCTACCACATCTTGTGGAGGTAGAGTACCTACGCCAATGGGAGAAGCTCTCCCATTGGTGTAGGTAGCGTCTTCACTAAGCAGCACTTACAGTGGTGTAAGTGTAGATTACCCCAGAATGTTGAACATGGGTGCATAACTTTTGTTAGTAGACCTAGGGGGGAAAATGGGGGGGTGAGAGAAGGAGGTTTGAAATCTGTGAAAAAACCCATAGAATTATTTTTCCTCCTTTTTGTTGTTGTTGAAACTGTGACTGATTGGAAAATGTTCCACACAGCTCTACTCTGTTCAAGTTGAGCATGTGCATAAGTGTTCGCAGAATCAAGACCGGTTTCAGAGTAGCAGCCGTGTTAGTCTGTATTCGCAACCAGACCACACGATCCATTGTCTACAGCTAAGCTCTACGATACAACCGCATTTGCTCCAACCCCTCAGACAAAGACAAACACCTACAAGATCTCTATCAAGCATTCTTACAACTACAATACCCACCTGCTGAAGTGAAGAAACAGATTGACAGAGCCAGAAGTCACCTACTACAGGACAGGCCCAACAAAGAAAATAACAGAACGCCACCAGCCGTCACCTTCAGCCCCAACTAAAACCTCTCCAACGCATTATCAAGGATCTACAACCTATCCTGAAGGACGACCCATCACTCTCACAGATCTTGGGAGACAGGCCAGTCCTTGCCTACAGACAGCCCCCCTACCTGAAGCAAATACTCACCAGCAACCACACACCACACAACAGAACCACTAACCCAGGAATCTATCCTTGCAACAAAGCCCGTTGCCAACTGTGCCCACATATCTATTCAGGGGACACTATCATAGGGCCTAATCACATCAGCCACACTATCAGAGGCTCGTTCACCTGCACATCTACCAATGTGATATATGCCATCATGTGCCAGCAATGCCCCTCTGCCATGTACATTGGTCAAACTGGACAGTCTCTACGTAAAAGAATAAATGGACACAAATCAGATGTCAAGAATTATAAAATTCATAAACCAGTCGGAGAACACTTCAATCTCTCTGGTCACTCGATTTCTGACCTAAAAGTGACTGTTCTTCAACAAAAAAACTTCAGAAACAGTCTCCAACGAGAGACTGCTGAATTGGAATTAATTTGCAAATTGGATACAATTAACTTAGGCTTGAATAGAGACTGGGAGTGGTTGAGTCATTATACAAAGTAAAACTATTTCCCCTTGTTTATTCCTCCCCCCGCAACTGTTTCTCAGACGTTCTTGTTAACTCCTGGAAATGTGCTGGAAATGGCCCACCTTGATTATCATTCAAAAGGTTTTCTCTCCCCCCCCACACCACTCTCCTGCTGGTAATAGCTCATCTTAAGCGATCACTCTCCTTACAATGTGTATGATAAACACCCATTTTTTCATGGTCTGTGTGTATATAAATCTCCTCACTGTATTTTCCACTTTATGCATCTGACGAAGTGAGCTGTAGCTCACGAAAGCTTATGCTCAGATAAATTGGTTAGTCGCTAAGGTGCCACAAGTACTCCTTTTCTTTTTGAGAATCAAGACCATAAATCTTATTTTACTAAAGAGTCTCTTCTCCCCTGGAAGCACATCTGAGCCCATTCGTGAGAGAGATGTGCATTCTAGGGCCCTGCTTTGGCAAAGACTTAATGTGCTTCACTTTGGGCAGTCCCACTTTGATAGTGCTACTCCCAATGCATACAGTTAGGCACGTGGGTTAGGTCTTTGCCTGTTTGGGGCCTAGGTGGCACTTAAATTCTCACAGATTATTTCCTGGAGCTTGGGACTTTTGCCCCACAGGGCATGCTGGGACTCCTATGAGTTTGAAAATATTTACTGGAACTCTGCTCCAGATAGCTCTGACTGAATTTAAGCCCTGGCTCTCGGGTTGGGTATTTGAGTTCCATGTGGGGGTCCTCCCCCAACTCCTTGCAGGATCCTGGCCAGCGCTTAATTCGTAATGGAAGAGGTGCTCAAGCAATTGTTTTATTTTCGTAACTGAGGCAATAAACCCTGAGGTTGCTGGGGCCAACCCTAGAAGTGCCAGCAGGGCTCAGCCACACAGCCCTGCCAAACAATTAAGCCCTACTCAGGCCCTCTAAGGGAAAATGAGACCCAGGAAAAGGAAAGAAAAACCCCAGGGGAGAATGGTTAAAGAAGAAAATGTCCATGCTGGCATACGTGCTGGAACTAGGGGTGCTGCAGCCCCCCCGCTTGAAGTGGTTTCCATTATATGCAGGGTTTACAGTTGGCTCTCAGCGCTGCCACTGTACAAATGGAACGAAGCCATTCCCGGGGACGGGTCCATGCCACAGCCCCTGCGCCCGCTCCCCGGGGGAGGCCATAACCCCCGCTCTGAAAACCCATCCGGGCAGAGGCCCAAAGCGGCTGCGGAGAGCGCGTGGGCGCCGGCGGGCGGGGAGCAGACAGCGCCGGCCCGGCCCTGCTCAGGAGTTTCGCTTCAGCCCCCGCTTGGGCTGGAAACAGCTGCACACGCAACCTGAGCCGCTGAGCCGCTCCCGGCCCGCCTCCGCTGGGCGCAGCCTGCGAAGCCGGGAGAGGAGAAGGGGCAGAGCCGAGCGCCGGGGGGTGGTGCGCGGCCAGGCAGAGGGCGGGGCCGGGACGCGGCAGAGACGGGGGAAGCACGTGGGGGAGGAGCCCGCAGGAGGCGGGCGGAGCTGCTGGAGCTGGGGCAGCCCGCCCAGCCGGGGAGCGGGGATGGGCGCTTGAAAGGGGAGCCTGTGGCCGGAGGAGGGAGAGCGGGACAAGTGGCTGGGGTGAGCGTGCCCCGCTGGCGCAGGCTTCCCGGCAGGGACCTTTGTGGCGCGGCTCAGCCCGGCGGGAGAGCGGCCAGCATGGAGCCCGTTACCAAGTGGAGCCCAAAGCAAGTCGTGGACTGGACCAAAGGTAAGAGGGCGACTCAGCCGGGCTCGTCCCGCTCAGGGGAGCCGCCGGGGCTCGCAGCCGGGGGTCCCCCGCGCGCCCCCTGTGGTGGGCACAAACTTTCTGTGTCAGGGAACAGCTGCCTGGAGGGGACTCGCCGTGTCCCGCCACCCCCCTGTTTCTGCCGGGGACGTGGGGCGCTGCCGAACAAGCTCCCACTCTTCCTCTTCCACGCGCTTTGCGGAGCTCGGCCGCCTGCTGACTCCCCAGCTCTGTGCCGTCCCCTTCCCGGGACTCGCCGCAAGCGAACGCCGCGCCTCCGGACATGTTGTTTTGCGGCTTGCGGGGGGAGCCGCGGCTGTGGAGTTAATGTTAGTAGATCTCGCCGCCTCTTGCTTTTGTATATACAAGTGCTCGTGCTGCACAGCTCTGGCCTCCTGCTGGTCTCTGTGCAACGCGCCCGTTGTTGGTGCTCGGCCGTCAGGGGCGTACCGTGACCCTCCTGTGATCCTTTTGAAGATCCCTGAAATGCTCATTAAATAACACACTCTGGAATCGTAGGGCTCCTGAATGCCTGGCTAAACAGTAGCAGTCCTGCTTTGAGCCATTCAACCCCCCAAGGGAGGAGAGGAGCTGATAAAATGTCCCAACGTTACAACTTGAAGGATGTATTTGATGTTGATTCCAAGTCAGTCAGTCTCCTGGGCAGGAAAAGTTATTTTCCATGAGTGCGTGTAAGCTTGGCATTGCTTGTTTAGGATTTCCAGAATCCTGCTGGAAACCTGGCAGTTTGCTGGGAGATTTCCCATCCACTTAGGTGACTTTGGTCTCCTAGCTCCATAGTTCAGAAACCAGCAAAGTTATAGTATTACCTTTTGGAGAGGAGTAGATTTTTGACCTGGATAACTTTGCTTTGGGTTGGGATTGAGAGCTCCATGGTACTTAGTGTGTGTGTGTTCTTCTTTAATTGAATTCTGTCCAATGCTCAGTCCCTTTGTCCATTTCACTTGTGGTCATATTGCCCAGTCTATTTGCATAATCAGTAAAGCAGTTATTTTCAAAGAATATTACGAGTATTATGTGACTCATTCTGCAGAGTTCTAAACAAAGCCAGTTACTCTCCAAAAAGGCATGGCGTTTGTATAATTTTGTTGGAAAACTGCAACCAGCTCTAGTAAGCAAGAATTATTAACCCCATTTTACAGATGGAGAAACTAACGGAGTTAGTGTTAGAGCTGGGATTGGAACGCTGAGCTCCAGATTCTGTGACTATAGCACCCATCTCTCTCATTTATCCACCAAAGTTTCCCACCCCATTTTGAGGCTTCATCAGCGTGTTGACATAGCTGTGGGAAGCTTCAGTGTAGCTGTTGCATCTGAAAAGAGTGCAGAGCATCTTCAAAGCTGAACAAATGGGCAAGTTTTTTTTTCTGGAGGATGGGGAGGCAGGCACCTGGGGAGGTCAGAGCTGTCCGGTTGCAATATGTGTTTGCAGATGCAGGATGCCATAACTTTGTGATCACTCTGGATTTTTATGTGTGATCGTCTCTAACCTCCTGGCAATGCTGTTTTGGAAAGGCAGCTTTAGAGTATTAATATCTGTTTGTTGTTGTTTTTTTTTTTTTTTTAATAGTCAAATCCTGGTAGCTCTAGTTTGACTTACTTTATGATCCATTTATTAAAGACAGAAATTTTGTCACACCATAGAGTATTTTACGAGCTGCTGTTCTACGTTGCAATATGCTACACAGAGAGGAAAATGATTAAGAATTGGGTGAGAGCTTCATTTCCTGCATCCTATCGTTGGCATCTTTTTGAGAGTTTATACATTTTATTGCAGGGTTCACTTGTTAGATGGAATTGGATATAGTAAGATGGATCAAAATGTTCTGTTGGCATCACGCTGACTTGAAGCTATGATTACTGTCCCTGTGAAAAGAAAGTTTCCCATTGATCAGAAGCCCTCACTTAAGCATCTTAATGCTGATTGAGCTGCATAGCTGTGGTCAGTTCTTGGCAACTTTGTCTGAAGAGCAGGCAGATTTGGAAGCCATGCTACTGTTTTGTTATAGGATGACATGGGTAATTTCAGCATTTGTAAGTCTGAACTCATGTAAGAATGCTACAGCACTTATGATGACAGGGCATGCAAGCAGCCTCTATGAAAGAGAATGCTGTAGAAATGTGATGTAATGCATAACTTCACAACACAAATAACTTCCATAGAAAGATCTGTTTCTTTCAGTGGTGTTGATTTAAAAGGAAATATATCTTGCTTTGTCACATGGAATATTTACCTAACACATTCTTTCCTCTTACTAGTCTGTCTCTCCTGCATTTTATCTTAGCGTTCAAATTTATTGCCTTACTTGATAAAGGGATAAATCTGCTAATCATTTGAAAAGGTTTTATTGTATGCCTTTCGTAAACTTGGTTTGTTTTCTTGCATAATTTATTTTAGCTTGTCTATTCCTTTTAACAGGTCACTCTTTACTTGGGCTCTCACTTAATTAGTATGACACAGAATAATCAAGGCCTGGTTGCAGTTTAATCATCTGATTGACACTAAGACATGTGTGCTTTGAAACGAAGAGGCTCATAGGAGTGAATAAATTAAAGACTCTGTCGTTGATTTCCAATTTCACAGTGTGAATTTGACCTCTTAGCTTCACAACAGAAATCTCCTTCTAGTACCACTCCATGCATGACAATTTTGTAATAAGGAAATAGGCAGGGAAAAAGTGTTTCTTTATGGGTACACTTTAACTTCTGTCATTGCATCTGAATGTCAGAATTGTAACTTAAAAGCCTGTAAATAACTGGGTAATAGCCATGTTGGCACAATGTTTCATGTTTAATTTTTAATCCAGAATAAGTCTGCCTTTCAGCCCACCACTGTCAGATTTTATTTCTGACCAAAGATCAATATTTTAAGTTTTATCCTGTGACTACTATAGCTAAAAAAGCTTAGTTTTCTAGGACTGTTTTCTAATTACAGCATGCACACAAAAAACCCTCCAAGCCTATAACTAGGTTTGGAAGGATTAGATTTTTATCAGTAAATGTCAGTAAACATCAACTTCACTGTACGCTCAAACTGATGAAAAATATTTCTGTCAATCAAAATGTATAGATAAGCAACATTTTTCTTACTTTGCCTGAGAACTTATTAGCATTTGATTTAAGTATACTTTATATATTTTGACATGTGGTGTTGACAGTTTGTGTGTTAATGGTTATAAAGGTTAAATGTTTTGAATCACCATGTCTGTTCTCATTAAATAATTGTCTGACTTGCCAAAACTTTCACAGTTGTGGGAAATTAAAATTGATAAAAATAAAAAATGCTTACAAATAAACAGCAATGATACCCATCGAAACTATAAACGGAATACCCTGTAGCATTTGTTTGAGTGTATGTGTGCCCTGAGCAATAGCTAAGATAATCTTCAGCATAGCTGAACAGACCGTGCTTTCTGAGGGAAAAACTGCCTGTGTGTTGGTGCTTCTGTTCTACCTGTACTCAGAACTGTGATGGCATTGAGATGAATCCTGACAAAATGGTATAAATAGATGCAATGGGGGATGACAGTTCTGAGTGGAGGATTCAGGTTTGCAGATACTGATGCATTCCTGTTAGACAAGGATTAATACACTTTTTAGAAAATGTGGGGAATAACCATTTGGATCTGGCTAACCCCATTTGGAAGCTCAACAGGAGATTGTAAAAGAGGTTTTCTTTACTACTAAAGCCTCATCAGCTTCCAATTCTTCTAGAGCAGAACTTCTGGAGTTCCTTTCTCCTTTTAAAAGAAATTCAACAAAACAACCAAACAAAGCTTTTAGTAGAAGTATCAGTAGAGGCACTTAGTTTAAGCAAATTTGACTCTCTTTTTTCGGGGGGGCAGGAAGTGTGGCTAGCGTATGTTTTCTGGCTTTTGTACTTGGATTTATTGACAAGCTAACTGTTGGCCTAAGAGATAATGATATAGAAGCTTATATTACAGGGTTTAAATTTAATTTGAATATGGGCTTTAGGCATACACAGTTTTTGTGTAGGGCCTTATTGTTGGTCATTAAAGTCTAACAACTGATATAGACTAGTTACTGTCACTTGCTGCCTCTTGTTGATTCAGACTAGTACTCCATGATTTTCCTGGACAAGTGTATTAATATAAATACGTTTTTGTGATTAAAGTGGGCTGAATTGACATTACTGGACACTGCATGCAGTAAAAGCAGAACCATGCTAGCTAGCTAAACTTGTTTGAAAATAACAATGTTTGATACATGTCTTTGTCATGGCTTCATTGTTCAATGTGCACAGAATTTTTCTCTGAGCTGTGCTCCAGACTACCCTCTGACAAGTCTGTAGTGCTGTTTCTGAGTATTTGTAATGAGAGGTGAAAACCATGTTACTTTTGTGTTTTCTTATAGTGTCTGAAAACTGTTTGGAACATGCTTACTGGCCCCAGTGAGAACAGTACTTCGGACTGCTCTCCTCTGCTTACAGGAAAAAGTCCAGAGTGGCTGGCAAGCTTTTCTGCACTGACCCACAAATTTACCTCAACCCCATTCTGGGGCCCACCTTTAGCAGTGAGAGCATACTTCATTGTCTAGGTCACTAGGCCCTTTGAATCACTATAGAGACCGCTAGGAAGAGTCATGCCAGTTGTCGTGTGGTCACCTGTTTACTGGAAACTGACTGATTGTACTGAGGTCAACAACCTATCTTACATATGATGTCTGACCAGCCATTAGATAAGAGTGAATTCTGGTTCCATTGAAGTTGATGGGAGTTTAACCATTGACTTCAAGGAACTGAGGATTTCACTCCCAGGGGGCTTCACTGCAGAATCCATTTCATGCTCTTAGGTATTGTCCTTAACCTGAGTCCTGTTGGTAAACACATCCTCTCACCCAAGTGTGTTGTTGCTTTTATACCAAGGGTAGTTGGTCTGTCATAGGGTATTCAAAGTACTGCTTATGCTCCAACTGTAACCTGCTCACTTTGCAGTGTGGGCACAGGCTGAACCACTCAAGTGCCGATAGTCCTCCAGTGCCTTCCTGCAATTTCCCCGTGTGCTCAGAAGGACGGCCAAGTTCTACCACTATTCACTGTGAAAGAATCCTAGCATGATTCAATTGCAGCCCTAAAAACTGTGGGAAATGATGCCAGGAGTCCTAGCGCCCTCAGGTGAGTGAGTGCAGCACCTGCGTGGAAGCACGTGGCTATAGCTTTGCAGTGTGGTTGCTGTCACTCAAGGTAGGTCAACCTGGGTACTGATGACTGAGGTAGCTGTGCAGTGAAGGCATACCCTTAGTCTCTGCCAATCCGGGATAGATTCCACCTAGTTACCAGGAGAGTTCACTGGCATAATCATACCACTATAGTTACACTAGAATGGCGCTTGTGTGGACACTTATTCTGGAATAAGACTGTTCATGTGGGGAGTTATACGGTACAACTATAGCAGTATGATTTTATTCTAGTAAATTTCCCTCTGTAGACAAGTTCCCGGAGGCCTCTGATCCGACCTTAGCCATTTTGTGTTCATTCTTCAGAAAAAATGTTGATAGGGAAGAATGTAGCTTTGTTCTTTTCTGACTTTTTTTTTTTAATGGTGTGATTCTCTTTTGTGTAAAAGCAGCATAGTTGCCATTACGTCTTCCTGAAACAGAAAGGAATTTCATCTATATTTCTTTTGTTCTCTATAGCCATGTTCTTGTCTAGCTGTTGACATGTCTATATTAGTTGTGACTTCAAACCAAACTGCATACAGCAAAGATGGTCTACACTCCAGTATAATTTCACACTTTTTTCATTGTGTATCTCTGTTATATTACAAAATAGATTCTGTGTTACAATTCTGGACTCAGGTAGCCCTGAACCAAGATGACATTTCATTCTTTTACTGCCGCTTCAGGTTTAGTTACTCTGTGCATCTACTCATGGGTATCATTGGCTTCTGCCCTCTGGTATGTCATAAACTACTCTGATTTTTGTTCATGGTGCCTGTAAATACAGTTGTGCTAAATATGTCTTAATGCATTTCCCCATTTTTTTTTCTATTTTCTTACTAGTTAGCAGCAATTCATCTTGAGAGGCTCTTCTTGACTATTTAAAGCTCTTTGTGTTTTATGTTGCTTAACTTATACAACTTGGAAAAGGTCAATTGCATCACAATAGTTTATGCTATTCAGTTGAAAACCATAGCTGGAACAACTATGAATGGCACATGGGCACCCAACTGCTCTAAGTCCTCACTTTTTGTAATGCTCTTTTGGGAAAACTGAATAATGTTGTAAGGCACCAAATAATTTTAAGCACAATATTGTGGGGATTATAGATAAGTACTTGCATCTTTATTCTTCTGACTTGAAAGTTACCTCTAATTGGGCTGCAGAAGAATTTTTGTTTTTCATGTTTAGAAATAATTGTAAAGATGTTTTGCGTAATAGACCAGGAAATGGCTTTGAATGGATGCTTTTTCTGTCTATTGAAATTATGAATAGAGCCAGCCAGTAAATGCTCTGTTAGCGACAGTTGAAAATATTTAACAGATCACTGTCAAGTTTCCTTCCCACTCTGAACTCTAGGGTACAGATGTGGGGACTTGCATGAAAGACCCCCTTAAGCTTATTCTTACCAGCATAGGTTAAAAACTTCCCCAAGGTACAAGCTTTGTCTTGTCCTTGAACAGTATGCTGCCACCACTAAGCGTTTTAAACAAAGAATAGGGAAAGAGCCCACTTGGAGACGTCTTCTTCCCCCACCCCCCAGCCCTACACCCTCTTTCCTGGGGAAGGCTTGATGATGATCCTCACCAATTGGTACAGGTGAACACAGACCCAAACCCTTGGATCTTAAGAACAATGAAAAATCAATCAGGTTCTTAAAAAAAGAATTTTAATTAAAGAAAAGATAAAAGAATCACCTCTGTAAAATCAGGATGGTAAATACCTTACAGGGTAATCAGATTCAAAACCTAGAGAATCCCTCTAGGCAAAACCTTAAGTTACAGAAAGACACAAAAACAGGAATACACATTCCCTCCAGCACAGTTTATTTTACAAGCCATTAAACAAAAGAAAATCTAATGCATTTTCTAGCTAGATTACTTTTACTAACTTTACAGGAGCTGTAAGGCTTGCATTCCTGATCTGTTCCTGGCAAAAGCATCACACAGACAGACCAAACCCTTTGTTCCTCCCCCCTCCAGATTTGAAAGAATCTTGTCCCCTCATTGGCCATTTTGGGTCAGGTGCCAGCAGGGTTACCTTAGCTTCGTAACCCTTTACAGGTGAAAGGATTTTGCCTCTGGCCAGGAGGGATTTTATAGCACTGTATACAGAAAGGTGGTTTCCCTTTCCTTTATATTTATGACAATCACTTATCTGGATTGAAACTGACTTTTTTTTTTTTTTTAAAGTTGCACAACCAGTTTCTATTACTGTTTTTTTTTTAAGTTTTATTCATTTACATCCATCGAGATCAGTGAATGTGTACCAAAAAACAACTGAAGTATGAAGTAAACGTTAGTATGTTTAGCTCATATTTTCAGATTTTGCTGTGTTGCAATTTCTTGAACAGCTCAGGAGTTCCATGAATGAGGTGTGTTTTTTTTTATGTGAGTGTACACAGTCAGTTCTGTCTGTTTACTTTTACATTACATGGCTGATCAAACTATTTTAACCAAGGATCAGAAGCCTACAGACAATATTCCATCAGGTTACTTTAAAAACCTGTTAAACTTTAAAGCAACAGTGACTTATTAGAAAGTTGATTATAAACTTTTAAAAAGAAACAATGTAAATACTACTTGTGGATGGAAATATGCGGAGTGATGACAGTGTGTTTAAGTGTTTTGGGATCCAAAGATGTGTGCTCAATTTTAGCTTACTGGAGATGTCAAGTGTCTTAATTGAGAGAGACCCCTGTAAATTGCCCAAAAGCAGAGATAGGTAAATAAACCCAAGTCATAGCTTTTCCCTCTGAAAAGCTTTTCAGTGACAGGAAATCTTCTGTATCTATTATTTTATCTGGAGTTGACGTAAGGGAAGCCTTGTTCCTGTTTTAAAAACGGGTGCTTGCTAGTTAGTGATGGGCTCTTGCTTTATGTTTTTACCTGATGTTTTTTTCAGAGTAGAAGAAAGCTGGTCACTTTTAGAATGTAAATCTTTCTAGGGCAAGGACCATACTTCCTTATGCTTGTACAGTGCCTGGCACATTGCATGGGCTACTGAAAACCCATAGTGTGTACTGGATAACATGCTGTCAATGTTGTCACAATCTTGGCTGAAAACAAGAGTCTCTACTTTTAGCTCTTTTACTGCAACAGATGACACCCTTTTGAACTGCATTTATGGGAGGGGTGTGTGTACATGTATATAGAGAATTCCTACAGTTTTGTAATCATGTTTAAAAAAAAAACACCTTAAAATATCACAGTCCCTGGGCCTGTCTGGAGTGAGCTGTTTACTTGCAGGTGTGCTGCCCCCAGGAAACAAAAACAGACGACTACTAGTAACCAATAATCCTAAACTTCAGCAAAGTTCAAAAGAAGTGACTTGACCTCAATTCCTCTCCCAAAATATCAGGCAGCCACTCAGTTTTCTTTGTCTGTTGCATTTTCTTGTTGAACAAAACTTACATAGATAAGGAAACATCACAGGTTACAAGTATTAATGAATTAATCCAAATAATGGCCCTGTTCACTGACTTAATGAATCAATAATTCTTGTATTTAATATTCATAATGGTGTTATCTGACCTGATTTGAAGGCCTGTCCTCCAGGCCACCCCTCACTATTTCCCACATCTTAGATGTTATGCTTTCCTGGGCTGTAGGCAAGCAGGAGAATATGGGTTGCAGGTCAGCTTGCTCACCACTAAGGGTACTATTCTTCTTGCTGAGAAGTCAGCTTCTCCGTCTCCTTCTCTGACTGTTCTCCCCCTGCTGATCCCAGCTACATGGAGCAGTGGGGTGGCAAGGAGTTGGCTTAGACAGGAGAAATGGGAAGCAGTTATGGGACCAGGGGCTAAAATAGGCTGCCTTGAAGCAACCCATTATCCATCTAAAGTACTTACATGGCCCTAATTGTCATAGTATCTGAGCTCCTCATGATTTTTTTTTTCTTTTTTAAACTGTTTGTTTAGGAAGTACTGAGATTCACAAATCCTTGGTATGTAAATATCAGAAACAAAACAGTAATTACAACAGTGAGCTTTTGTGTAGAGACATTATATAGTAACTCATCAGTTCTTTCCATAGAACAGGCATTACCCCGTTACAGAGTGTGTATCCTTTCAACACCTGTGATGTCATCTGTAGTGATTTTTATCACTGGCAGCGATTGTGAGGCTTATGCAGGGGCATCGCCCCCTCCCCCAAATGGATATGACTCATGGGGGTGGAGGCAGATTTCTCCCTTCTATTTGGCCCTGTTTTCTTCCTGCAGAGGAATATTCAGGGGGTGGGTTGTGAGCAGTGATGTTGCCAGGGGCTGTGTGTGTCCAGGTCAGTTTCCCCACCTGGGTTGCTAAGGGGAAGGCAGGAGAGCAGCACCTGATGCTCACAGCAGAGCTCCAGCTTGGGGCCATTTCAGTTTTACTAGCCTATAAAGTAAGAGACTTGCCCCAGAAACACAGGCATCTAGACATTCTAATCAGCACCGGTAACATTGTAAGAAAGTGAACATAGATCTGAGCTGCTCCCAAGCATCTGAATAGTGTACAGCATTGACTGCGTCAAGCCCAGGAGAGTGACAGAGTGAACAGATTTCAGAGTAGCAGCCGTGTTAGTCTGTATCCGCAAAAAGAAAAGGAGTACTTGTGGCACCTTAGAGACTAACAGTGACAGAGAAGGTTAAATGTGAATGCAGTGTGCTTAGGCAGATGGGCAAAGGGGACAGACTTTAGCGATGGATTTGTTTGTGTGCATTGCACGTTTATGTATATCTAAAACCAGGGAGACATTATTTATAGTTACATGAAAGTGCTCGGTTCCGTTTATTCAAGAATTTGTTTTTATGCTAGTGTTGATTTTTAAGTGGCAGCTGGTAGACATGGCAAATAATTAAGTTAAAACAAAAAAAGGGTGATTAAATAATGAACGTAAACTGTATTTGTGATTTCAAGTACACTGTAATTTAAGTACCACTAACAATCAGTAAATCCAGAAGTTAGACCTATGCCTATTATTAATAGTATTAAGCCCCTTGCCTTCCCAAATATAGAAGTCAAACTATGCCTATGATTTTTATTAAATTGAGTGAAATCTCTGATAGATCTCTTAACATACTAGTCAAAATAATGGGACAGCGTGCTGGTGGTTTTTTTTTTTTTTTTAGATGAATTTACCTTGAGTATTGAATTTGCTGGGTATGTAATTGGTGGGTTCCATTTTTCCATAACCACCACCTCCCATACTTTTTGAACCATTTCTCTGCAGTTGGACTACATGATTTTTCTAATGTAGTTATTCTCATCATCCCTGTGAAGTAGGGCAATGGTGTTATCCCCATTTTACAAATGGGGAATTGAGGCTCATAGAGACTAAGGCCATGTCCACACTAAAGAGCTTATAGTGTGGCACAGCTGTACTGATGCAACTGTAGCCGCTTTATGCTGATGGGAGAAAGCTCTCCCATCGACATAATTATACCACCCCCAATGAGTGATGAGCGATGTCAATGAGAGAGTGTCTTCCACAGACATAGCACTGTTCACACCAGTGCTTCTTTCTGTGTAACTTATATTGCTCAGGAGTGTGTTTTTTTTTTTTTTTTTTTTTTTTTTCTTCTTCACACCCCTTAGTGACATAAGTTATACTGACAAAAGAGCTAGTGTAGACGTAGCCTAAGTAACCTGCCTGAGGTGACAGAGGAAGTCTTTGAAAAAGCAGAGAATTGAATGAGTCTCCTGATTCCCAGGTTAGCACTCTTAATGCTGGGCCATGCTTCCCTCCCATCCAGCAACTGTTCCCTGTCCAATCCTCTGATTAGCTGAGGCTTCCCATAGACCTTCCCCTGCCCATCTCTTAAGTGGGATGCCCACATGTGCTCCCTGCCCAGGTGGAGGAGCATTGCAAGGGAAATCTGGTGTCATCTTGACTCCTTGCCCTGGCACTAAATCAACAATGTTTTCAAAACTGATGTTTATGATTATAGGCAAGCTATTTGCACACGCGTAAATGAGCTAACTTGCATTAAATGTCACGCACAATGCTGGACAAAACTTGGAAGCTATGAGTTAGTGATTTGACAATGGCTAAAACTACACTTGTATGGTTCACTTAGCTGTGTACTGAATCAGGCTGTGGAGTAATGTGTACTATCCTACTGCACCAAACAGCAGGGTATGTGTCAGTGTAATTACTCATAAATCCCTTTACATGAAGATGGTTTTCTCCCATTGGCACATCAGTGATTGATCCTTCTTAGTGCTTTGTTTATACCTGCAGTTAGCTGGACCTAAACTGGTGCCTGAAAGCACTGTTGCTATCAGTGCATCTTCAAAGGGAAAAGACACTCCAGACCTGATGTGCTGTATGAAAAGGGAAACTGAGGCACACTGCCATATTGCTTTTATGGCTAACTGCCAAGGTTCCTATACTATGGACAACATTAATATCTACATTGACTTGATGTTACTTAGGTTCCACACGTTTGCCAGAGCTTGTATGAATAAAGTAGCTAAGTTCTTTAGCTCTTGGCAAGATCACATGAGACATACAGGAACCATGCTGCAAAAGCAGATCCAATCCACTATTGTTCTAACCAAGTTTTACCTTGAGTTTGTAAAGAGATTCACTCATGTTATTGAACATGACTTTGATAAACCATTTCTGTTATACACTGATACGGCTTCTAACCCAATACTAGCCGTAGTAAGACAGAAACAAGGATGGGGAGCTCTTGGGATGCAGTCAGTGATGTTTGTGTCATCCCTTCCTGCATCAATTTTGCATTGGGGGTGTGACATTATTGACATAACCTGGGACCGTATAGATCATTGTTGCAACCAAGGTCCTGTAGTGGCACCAAATCTTATATAAAGGGGATCAAATGAGGTGTCTGAGACAACGTTATGGTTTGCTGATTATGATTATGCTATATGTGTGTATCATTTTTGTAGTTGAAGTTATGAATATTGGCTCTATACTGCCTGTATTTCAAACTTATGCTATGCTTCTGGGTGACACCCCAGACAAGTTGATGTCAGCTCTCAGTTTGATGAACCATTAAGGACCATCAGCTATACAACTGACCCATTGAGAGAAGGCGGACACGCCTTGTGACTCAGCAAGATATGCAGGGACATGCCTATGGACAGAACTCTGAGGTTTTTCCATGCCATGTGATGGACAGCTTATCTTTGGAACAAAGAAAGCAGAGACTACATGGCAAGAGACTATTAAAAAGCTGCTGCGGCTCCTCCATCTTGTCTTCAATCCTGCTTCATACCTCTGGAAGAACTTTGCTACACTGAAGCTTTGAACCAAGGATGGAAGGACCCATCCCAGCTGTGGATGTACTCCAGAGACTTAATTTGAACCTGCAGTTTATTCTGTCACTGCTGCAAGCCTGATCCAAGAACTTTGCCATTACTGTATGTAATTGATTCCATTTAACCAATTCTAGCTCTCATCTATATCTTTTTCCTTTTATGACTAAACCTTTAGATTCTAAAGGATTGGCAACAGCGTGATTTATGGGTAAGATCTAACTTGTATATTGACCTGGGTCTGGGGCTTGGTCCTTTGGGATCAAGAGAACCATTTTTTCTTTTACTGGGGTATTGGTTTTCACAACCATTTGTCCCCATAACGAGTGGCACTGGTGGTGATACTGGGAAACTGGAGTGTCTAAGGGAATTGGTTGTGTGACTTGTAGTTAGCCAGAGGGGTAAAACCAAAGTCTTCTGTGTTTGGCTGGTTTGGTTTGCCTTGGTGTGCATAGAAACCCCAGCCTTGGGCTGTAACTGCCCTGCTTTAAGCAATTTGTCCTGAATTGGCCCCCTCAGTTGGGTCCTACCAGAACGAGCATCGTTACAGTTGCTGCTTGATCAATGGAAAGAATCCCATTAAAAACTCTTAATTTGGTGTACATCAAGGGTACGGGGCAGATCCTCCCATTGAATTAGATTGCAGAACATGCACCCATGCTAGCGTGATCCTGATTCCTCTGTCTCTTTCATGCACAAAATGGGTAACGACTGGGTTGCCATACCACTAATATTAATGGATAGGATTTTGTTCCTGTATTCTCCTCCTGCTGTGCCACCCAGAAAACCCACCTCCATGCTACAGGAGTGAAATTTTCTTCACTTCAATCAGCCTTTTATATAACAGCTCCACAATGCATCCCCTCCCCTTCTTGCATGAGGGTAAATCTTGCCCTGCGAGGACAGAAGCTTGTGCTTGTTTAAAGGACATGTCAGCTCCGCTTTCCCAGCCAGCTTGGGTCTGCAGGGGCAGGCCTAAGAGTGTGGCTGACCCCCCATCCCATCCCTACTGTCTTGTGACAACAGTAGGCCAGTGAGGCGGCTCCTTCAAGAGAGGGCTCTCATTAGATGATTGAAGTTGCATTAGCAGTCTGGGGGCACTGTTAGTTGGGGCACAGGGCAGTTGGTTATGGAGCCCAAAAGGGTCTCTGCCCTCCACTGCTAAACACTTGTCCAAGATACTCCTGTTGCTGCCATTGTTGTTCAGTGTGTGCATATGTTGTGACTCACAGACATAACATTTTACTCCCATTTTAAACATATCAGATTAGCATTCTCTCTTCTCGTTTGCTAATCACCACTCTTGAGTGGCTGGTATGGACCTTTTGTTAAATTAGTCTGTTTCTGGAGAGAGGTAGTATTGCAGCATCAGCCAGCATCTTGAAAAGTTAGTTTGAAAGTTGGCTACTGTCACGTTGCCCAAAAAGAGGTACTGTGGTGGAGTGCATATCTGAATGGATAACTTGACAATGTCTGCTCAATAATATCCTCATTTTAAAGTATTTACTTTGGCACATGGAACTATAAGATTTCTGTATAGGACTCCCCCCCGAGAAACTCCAGAAGGCAAGAAGGAACAAGTTCAGACATGCCTTAAGAATGTGGGAACAATACAGGGAGACCCCTTTTGGAAGATGAGAGGATGGTGCTTGGCTGAGGCAGCTTATGAACTGGGGAGAGCAAGCGAGAGCACAGTGAAAAGCACAAATCTGAATTCTGATGTGAGATTGTTACCAAAAATATTCAGGAGAAAAAGGAGTTACGCTTTCCCCAAACCATTACCTTAACTATAAAATGTTAAGATATAAAATTTGAAAAAATTGTTGTCTGCCCCAAACTAACAACATAAAGATCAAAAAACTGCATTGCTAATACATTTACCAACAATATGAAACACATGAAAGATGGAATTTTCAAAGGTGACTTAAGAGCTCACCAGTGCTACTGACCCATTAGTTTGCTCACCTGGTAACTTTTTTCAGAATGATTTTAAGGAACTGTATCTGTTGACTGCTTAACTTCCCTCTTTCCCCTCCCAAACCCCCAGTACAAAATTTCTGTTGCTCAATCTCTAGATAGTAGTAGTTAAAAGTCAATTTTAAAGTGATAATAACAAACCACAAACAGAACTTTTAAAAATTCCTAAAGAAAATAAGAGAGGGACTTTAGAGGAAAGAAGAAATAAGACATGATGTATTGTTGTAGTCTGCTCACTCACACGCATATATTCTCTCTCCCCCTCAGATGCATACTTTCACCTGTGATGAATGCTCAGCTAGATGTAAAAAGACTGACTTAAAATATTTGTGTTTAATAACAATTGGGTATCTTTTAATGAGATCTAATTAACATTGGATGAAATAATGAATTAAGTATATGTAAATATATATAAAAAAATTAACAAACTCCGTATATAATCAAAATATAATAATTTTGAAAACCAAGTCCACAGGTTAATCTTTGGAAGGTATTTTGTGCGACTCACTGAAGTGAAGCTTCCCTCGGTGGTACCTACACATGAATAAAGCTAAAAGAATATTTTTAATTTCCCCCCTCTCCTTTCTGGCACTGATTAATGATCAACTGTAATCTGACTGTATTTAAGAGTGCATATGATGTCATTCTGTCCTGGGTGATGAGGCTCATCCATTGTTGGGGGTGGGGGAAGCAAATAAGTGCGGGTGGGGGGGGAGAGGAGGGCCACAGTAATGCCAAGTACATAAAAGGCCCCTGCTCTGAGTATGGCACAGATACTCGCCTGGCAGGGAGAGGGGGGTGGTGGGTGGTGCCTGTGGTGGCATAGCGTATGCCCTTTGACCTTAAGGCCACTAAGATGTGAGGACCTGTTGTTAGTCATATTTGAGAGAGGTTTTCATACTTGTTACTGTCTTGTCTGGGAAAGTGGTTAGGACATCACAGAAATCAGTGGTAACCCACTAGAGCATATGCATGTGCATGATCTGTCTGTGAATGGTGAGATGCTGGCATATGAGGCATATTGTTTAGTGTGTGTGTGTGTGTGTGTAAACCCACCAAAAAGTAGGTAACGATTTAAAAAGACTCTGCAAACAAACTCCTTGGGGGCAGGGCCAGTGTCTGTCATCTGTGTGTTTGCACAGTGCCAAGATCCTATTGTAGGTATTTATATGGTCCCTCATTACTATAGCATGTGAGCACCTCACAATCTTTAATGTATTTATCCTGACAATATCCCTGTGAGTTGGGGAAAGACTATTGCCCTCATTTTAGAGCTAGGGAACTGAGGGACAGAGAAACTAAGCAACTTGCTCTAGGCACAGGTGCCAACTTTTCCAGGCGCCAGTGGGTGCTTGCCCCTGCCCCCCATCCTGACCCCTTCCCCCAAATTCCTGCCCTGGCCCCGCCTCTTCCCCGTGCGCTGCGTTCCCCCTCCTCCCCACTCCCTCCCAGCACTTGCTGCTGCGAAACAACTGTTTCGCGCAGCAAGTGCTGGGAGCTAGGGGGAAAAGTGGAGCTGCAAGTGCTCAGGGGAGGAGGAGAAGTGGAGGTGAGCTCGGGCGGGGCGGGGAGCTGCCGGTGGGTGCAGAGCACCCACCAATTTTTCCCCGTGGGTGCTCCTGCCCTGGAGCACCCACGGAGTTGGTGCCTATAGCAGCTTTGGCAAAGGAGGAAGTGGAACCTGGCTCTCCTAAGTCTCTGGCTACCATCCTAACCACTGGACCCTCCTTCTTCTTTGTGTTAGACCTCTAGGTGCTGCCATAATACTGTATATAAGGAGTGACATTTTGTCCAAGCCAACCAGGTAATGTTGAGTGGAAAGAACTTAGCCTGACTGCGCGTAGGACTGATGAAATATTACTAATTGATAGACCTCAAGTTGGCCTGTAAGAAGGCAGGAAAGCAGCTGCTGAATAGATTCAAGGGTGACCTACTATACAGAGATGATGTCAGGTATCTTGTGCTATCAAGTTTCTGTTAATTCTAAAGTGTATTAGTGTACTTTCTGAATGCTTTCCATTTCACCTTGATGGTATTCTTTGGACCCCCTTCAGAGTTTAATTTTAATCCCTGATATATCTAAAATCATGCTTGTTCTACAGAATTGGCCATAGAAGTGGAACTAGTTGCAACATGGTTATCCCTGGACATGATAAAAACATATAGTCAGTGAAATACCTTCAGTTGTATGCTTTAAAAAGTAGTTTTAAAATGTATCCTATTAGAGAACACTCTTATATTCTTAATCCACCTGTTTTAAAAGTGATGCAAATCTTGTATTTCTAATTTCTAAGGCTCTTCTCAACTTGGTATCTAAGCATCAGATAGTGATTGTAGTAACATTGGCCACTCTTTTTTAAATGGCAGAGGTTTTAGCTCAGTAAGAATTTGTCCTGCACAAATCCCAAGTCAGTCTAATTGGAGAGGAATTCCAGCTCTCGGTAGACAAGTCACATGCCTGACATGCTCGGGGCCTTTTGTTCAGTAGTCATTCACATAAATATTTACTTTCCAGATCCTGAACTTTTCTGATAACTTAGTTATACTTTAGTTAATAGAACTTGGTTACTGCAGGAAATGCTGGATGATGAATTGACTGTCCATGTGTCTCAGACCTATCTGTATATGTTGTACATTCAACTAAATTCTTCTTGGTCAGTATCACTGTCAGGTTTCCAAGGATTAAATGTGTTGAAATTACGGCATATTAACAGTTGGTAAATTCTGCTAAACACCTGCTGCAGCTTTACCAAAATTAATTCTGCTTTTCAGTATAAATTGCTTAAAACCGCTGTGCTCTCATACAAAATTGCTAACTTCTGAAACCTCCACTTACCTTGAGAGCATTCCCAAGAGGTGCTCAGCATCTTGCAGGATTGGCCCTTTTCAGATTGCCTTGTGTGTGTTTGAGTGACTATTTTCTGCAAACTTTGGCCTCCCACTGACTCTAGAACACACACCACTAAAAAAAATACTCTTATGATAAATGTTGCCAAAATAACATGTTTAAGCATGAACTGGTGCTACAGAATGTTTGAGTACAACAGTAAGTACAGATCACATAAGTAAAATTGACCAGGCTTCCAAATATTTGATATGAATTGGTGTTTTAAACATATAAAAGTCACAATGCTACTAGTCAACTTTCTTACAGTTAACAGCATTGCACATGTGCTTGTATGCAGGCAAGTTCTTTGGCCATATTGGGAAGTAACAATCAGTGTGTGCCTCACCTTGGCTTTATGACATGGAATAATTAAAGGATAGGTAGGTAATTCTTTAAAGCAACTATAAAAATATGGGAATGAGGAAAGATTTGTACAGATCGTGTTTGATCTCAGAATCAAACACGGCATTCTAGTAAATCAAATTTCTAATGCTGTAGATGCTAAATCATACTGTGAGGGGTTGTCCCCCTTTAAGGTGCCTCCTGATGTACTGGGATACCATTGAGCTCACCTGTTCTGCCATCCTGGGCCGCTTTTACCCTATGTTGATGACCCAGGCTCTTAAGCCTTCTCTAGCACACACACAGGCAGGGCTACACCCAGCTGCAGAAAGACACCGACACTGAGATCAGCTCTGGGAAGACTCCACTTAAGGGACTTGCTCCAGCACTCAGGTGCCCACCTCCCTTGGAGTGCAGACCCAAAGGTATATTGTATTGCGCTGTTTAGAAAGATCTGCACAGCGTAAACGCATAAAAATTCACCCTCTCCCTCGATGTGAAGAGAGAGATGCACAGCTTCTTGGCCCCCCCGCCCCGCTATCCGATATGGATTACACAAACTGGGTTATGTTATAAACAAGAAATACATTTGTTTAACTACAAAAGACAGATTTTAAGTGATTATAAGGGATAGCAAACAGAGTAAAGCAGATTACCAAGCAAATAAAACAAAACACACAAACTAAGCTTGATTCACCAAAGAAACAGGTTACAAAATGTATTTTCTCACCCTAAATATTATTTTAGGTAAGTTTCAGAGTTTCAGTAGCTTAATATTCCAGTTATTTCTTCAAACAGACTGGACCCCTGTCTCAGTCTGGACTCACCCCTACCTTTCCTTTCAGTTGCTTTCAGCAGTCCTCCTTCTTGGATATGCAATGCATAAGAATCCAGATCAGCCCCCTCCCCAGCCCTTAAAAAGGAAAAGGCGGAAATCCTTTGTTTGATCCCCATCCCCCGTAGAGTGGGAAAATACCAGCAGAATCCAAGGGGGTATTTTTCATCAGGTGACGTTATCACCTGACCTTGTAGTGTCAATGCAGCATTCCAGGAAGCACCTTGAGAAGGTGGGAGATTAGTATCTTCAGAGTTCTATTGTCCTACTGTCTGATGGGTGTTTCTGCAAGTACACACACAGTTGTAGTTGTTACATAGTCAATATTCCTAACTTTTTAGATACAGAAATGATACATGCATACGAATTGGATAATCACATTCAGTAAATCATAACCTTTCCAGTGATACCTTACATGAGCCATCTTGCATAAAGTATATCTTAGTTATGCCGTATTCATATCATAACCATATTTCTATTAAGAATATGGGGTGTAACATCACATACTACATGTTTTAGCATCTCAAACTTATCAATATACTATATTGCACCATGCCATTTTGCTTTTGTCGACATAAACTATTGCAGTGTTGTGGTGTGGTTTAATATGCTTTTCCAGCATGGTAAAATGTAAATAGACCGGTAACAGCATGGCAGGTTCTAGAACCTTGCATATTGATGGAGGGCTTGGACTCATTGATGGAGGGCTTGGAGTCAGCTACAGAGCAATTTTTGTTGACCCAGTGGCAGGTGGCTCTTGTTAAATCTCAAATTTGGCTGAAGTTGAGGTCTGTCTCTGCTGCAGAGGATTTAGGGAGCTTGACAGAGGGGTCCTGCAGGGAGAAATCCTAGGAACAAGCCTGACTCAGGAAGAAATTTAGGCTCATGATTGTTTTGTTGTTCAAGTTAACACTAAAGGCAACCCCCAGAAAAGAGATGAACTTGGAATAATAACCTGTTCTGTGTTGAGGGCAGAGTGGGGGCTCTGTGCTTCACAGGGCCCCTAAGGAAGGAGTTGCTTGTGGCTATAACTTATTTATGATTTGTAAAGGTCCAGTTTTATAGCTATTCCATGCATTAAGCATCTACATAAAGGGATGTTTTGAAGAAATAGCTTTGGAAGTGCAGACCTGGATTCTACAGAGGGATGGTAGTTGTCAAAACTCCACAGCACAGAGACTCATGACTTCCCTTTGACATTATTTCTTTTTAAGTACAGTTTTTAAAAATAAGCTAAAATGCTTAAAATAAAAGTACACTTCAATATCCAAAATCATATTGTGTCTCTGTAGACTTAAAACTGCAAATACACTTCAAAGCAAAATACTCAAACACTTCACCCACGAAAGCTTATGCTCCAATACGTCTGTTAGTCTGTAAGGTGCCACAGGACTCTTTGCCACTTTTACAGATCCAGACTAACACGGCTACCCCTCTGATACTCAAACACTTCAGTTCCTCTTACTTCCCTGCTGAGATTTAAGTTTCTAGCATAATCTGGGAACACAGTTTGGTTCAATCTGTGCCACAAGACTAAACTGAAAACTGTGAACCATGTTTTAACCAGGTTTTGCAAAACGAGAGAGTCTGTAGTAGTGGGATGACTGAAGACTGGTTTCTGTGTTAATTAGTATAGGGTTTGTGATATCACCTGTGCAGGAAAAACGTGCTTTGCTGCAAAGATCATTTTCCTAGCCCATCGCTTTGACCATGTCACCCCTTTCGTGCATCCCTGGCTCCCCTTCTCTATCACATCAAACAGGAGCTACTTCTCCATTTTTTTCAAGGCCCTTTACAGCCTATTCCCTCCCTCCTTATCTGTCTTTCATTATTGAGATGTTGACTCCTTTGTCTGATCAGCCAATGATGCCAGCCACTGTTGCTCAATTTTTTTTTTTTTTTTTTTTTTTTTTTAAAAACAAGCAAGAAGTCCTTGGTGCTTTCTGCCGTGCGCTGCCCCTCATGCTTAGGAGAAGTGCCTCATAAATAGCTGCAAAACTAACTCGTTCTCCAAAAATCTCCTTAAAACTCTCCTGCTGTGATGCCTACAAATAACTTGACAATGGTTAGGCCACTGGTGTGTTGAGACCACTGCCTTTGTTGCTGACCAATGTTGCCTTTGTTTCCTTGTACTCCTCAGTCTATCTCCACCTGTTGTCTCTTGTCTTCTGCTTTGGTCTTGTCTATGCTTACATTTTATAGCGCTCTAACTTTCTGGCTCAGGGGTGTGAAATATCACCCCACTGAGCGCAGCAATTTTGAGCGCTTTAAAGCGCTCGTGTGGACAGGCTCCGAGCGCTGGGAGCCCTGTCCCAGCGCTTGGAGCTATTCCCCTTGTTGAGATGGATTACCACGAGCGCTGGGAGAGCGCTCTCGCGCATGACCACACTCATACTTCAAAGCGCTGCTGCAGGAGCGCTCCTGCGGCAGTGCTTTGAAGTTTCTAGTGTAGACGTAGCCTTCGATAGTAACCTCTTTGGGACAGCAGGTACCATCTTCTTGTTCTGTGTCTGTACAGAACCTTGCACAATGGGTCTTGGTCCATGAGTGGGATTCCTAGACATTACGGTAATACAAATAATAACCCTCCACTGGAGTCAGAATGCTGGTCTTAGTAAGTGAAAACCTTTGTCTCTTTGTCGTAAGGAATGTATCCACAATTTGTTTTTAATTTGGGAGTTCAAACAGTATTTTAATTTTGTTTTCATAAGTCTTGCTCTGCCATATTTAAGTGATTAGCAACTGTTGATAGCTAGTGATCCTTCATAGGAGCGGCATAAACAAAACATCTGGTGACAACTAGATTCTAGGCTTGCTACTCATAAATGTTTCATGACGTTTTGTAGTAATCTCCTAGATTACTATCTCAAAGGCTGGTTATCTGTCAACTTTAGCGGCTTTTGGCTTACTGCGTATTATTCTTTGACTAGCTCATGGATGTAACAATAGTTGTGGCGGATTCCCACATATGTACTTTATTCATCTGTGCATACACAAAGTAATAGACCTTGTTGCATCAACTAGATCAGTTCCACATGGTAGCATGAGAGGAGATGGCTCCCAAGAAGAAATGGGGCAAAGAGTAAATGTTGCAAAACTGCCTCCTGCTTCCACTGTGGGAACAAGACATCAGAGCCTTAATTACTGGAGTTCGGGAAAGGAGCTGTTGTGACTAATGAACTACTCCTTAAACCACAAAAATCCGTACCCTTTTGAACAGAGTGAGCTCTTAATTGCATGTTTTAGGTGAAGGCCTTAGAGCAGGGTTTGCTGCACCGCAGTAACCACATTAAGTTACCGAGCACACAAACCTGATGTATGAGAAATACAAACAAGTAACACACAGTATACTAACACAGTTTTAAAACAAAATAAATTTGGGCTTGACCTGTATAAACTTACTATTTATTTATTTTTTTAAAGATCAGCAAGGTCCCTAGCTACGTTTGCCAATGTGTATCAATAAACATGTCCCTTTCTGGAAGAAAGGGGTTGACCTAATTTCTCTGGGCCGTGTAACTGGAGCCTAAAATATTAAAGTATTTGTTGACCAGCCATGAAGGTAAATCCCTCAGAAGCGTGCTTCAAAGGGAACTTTTGTTTTTGTTTTTCAATAACCCATATGTTTTTATACCAAAGAGTACTGACACTGTAAGCGACTGAATTGCACACTTCGTCTCTTTTTTTTTTTTTTTTCCCTTTCTTAAAGGAAATTAATGACTCTGTCTTGAGTAAAAGTTCTCCTATTAGCAATGGTAAGAAAGGACGACTAGATGGCTAGAGGTTGTGTAAATAGGATGCATAATCTGTGACTAGAAGCTGTCACAGATGTCTTTCTGACTGACCTAAGTGGAATTGGTTGGTTGGTTTCAGTCCATTTGTCCGTGACCAGGTATTCATATCACAAAAGCCATTGCCACAGTTGGCATTAATTGCTCACTTGTTGGGCGTCTCAGCAAAGCGGTTACTCCTGGGGGAATTTTGCATCACTGTTCATGCGCAAAATTCATGTCCCCTGCAGATTTTTTTTGCTTCCCCACAGAAAAATGACTTTTGACAGAGAAGCAAAGGAAAGCTACAAGAGCGGTCACGCGCCCCTCCCTGGCAGTGCAGGCATGTTGGTTTGAGCACCTGGCTTAGCTGGTAGAGACGTAAATCACCGCTGGGGTGGGGAGGGCTGGGCAGTTGTGTGTGTGTGTGAGAGACAGACAGACAGACAGACACTCTGTCCCTCTCGCTTGCTATGGCAGCATGCTCGGTGTGAAGGGGCAGGGCTTCAGAGTGTTTCTGAGCAGTTAAGTGGGGGGCAGGCTCTGTCCCCTCAGGTAGAGCAGAATGTAGCAGCCTGCCTGCTTAGTGAATTATTCCCATTATTTTTGTGAATTCCCCCAGGACTATAAAACAAGTGTAAAAGAAAGTATGGGCTTATAAATGCTTATAGTGCTTTAGTGATTAGAACTGGTCTAGATTTTTGGACTGAAAAAATTTCCCCTTAAAATGTACTCTCTGAACTGTTTGCTACTGACCTTTCTGGAGATGGTTAGTAGCCAGTATAAATTGTGAGTTTGATCCCCCAGCCCTCATTTGCTCTTCAGTTGCCTATATTGTAACACTGAGCATAGGGCTGCATATATTTGTTGACTAATAACTAGAAATAAAGGGTCAAACTTAGCTACATTACCGTTAGGCAAGGGGTTTGATCCCCACTCCGTTTCTCCATCCATTGTATTGTAGTTTAAATAAATTACCGAAATACTTGAAACCAGAGTGATTATATTGTGTTGTTTTGTCAAATAAAATATGCAGAATTTTAAAATACTGTGCACAGAATTTTTAATTTTTTGACACAGAATTCCCCCAGGAGTAAGCAGTGAAGGATTTGAATGGGTTGGAAGCTGACCTATCTTCTCCATCCTAGAATCGGTCCCTTCGGGTTAGAGTATAGTGAAGCGTGCACTGCCCCACTGTATGTGAGTAAATGGAAGACTTTGGTTTGCTTGGGCTGTCAGTCCAGTGTCTTTTACAAGCACTAAATTCACACATGCAAAGAAGGTGCAGGATGGAAGTTGAGAGAGGAAAAATGGTAATTGGAGAGATTTAATTCCTGCATACTCACAAGTACTGGTTGATTCTAATGCCATTAAACTTAGAATTGTAAACTTCTGGGATGGGGGGAAAATTTCATACTTGTTTGATGTGGGAGAGGTAGGATTTCCATTGAGGGAGAAAACAATGAGTTAAAGGGATTGTACATGGATAGAGTGATCTGGCAATATGTTATACAAATTTTCATTTTGTCTTGTGGGCAGCTTCTTTTTCCATTCCTGATCATGCTATGTCTGGCAATCAAATCAATTGCTAATGAGGAAAAATAAGATGAGGGAAGTAATGCATTTTATCAAACTTCAATGCAATATGATTTTTGAAAGTCTTACACAGCCTACTTTTGCTCTTAATGTCGTTCCGCCTTGTTCCTGCATACATCTGTCTACTAATCCTCTTTTTCCTCACGTGCTTCCCTTTTGTCCTCATCCTCACCCTCTTCCCTATGCTTCCCTCTAGATATCTAGCTTTCATCTTTTCCCCCTGTTCTATTGAATAAACTGCCCAGTTATCTTATTTCCTTGTCTACTGGCATTCCTGTCATTGAAGCAGTAGTTCCTGTTCCCTCTCTCCTTTGCTCTTACATAGTTAGGAGCCAGCTTGGCTGCATCCTGGTTGTTTTCAAAGCTCTTCGCAGTGAAGAACCCAGACAGTGTAGAAAGAACAAGGGAGGATGAATACCACGTGGCCAGCAAGTGCTCTGTGGAGCAGCAGTGGTTCATGGAGTGAACCTGGTTTGGGAACTCCTGGTATGGACTGAGTTTTTCATCATCCCCCAGTCGGGAGTGGCCAAATTCATTATTATGTGTAGCTGTTATGATGACAACTATTAAACCAGTTAGTACTATGTCACCTTTCTAATGAATGGGATCCACTTTGCAGAAACCAGCATCGCAACTGATACCCTTACTGAACCTGCCAGAAGGAGGCCAAGAGAGGCCAAGTGGGAGTGGCGACTGAATGATGCTCCTAGTGGCACTCTCTCTAGCTTGGGGATGCATATGTTACTGCTGCTTTGTTGCTGTTCTGTGGGTAGAGGCTTCATTTTCCAGAGCTGTCGGTTTGGCATCTCGCAAAAATATTCCTGTCTTTTTAAAACTGCCACTAAAAATCCCTAGAAATCCTGACCTTTCACAAATAAAGGTAAAGATTAGCTTGATATAAAGAAGGCCACTATAGGGCATGTAAGTGCATGGGAGAACAAAGCTGTTCAGTGATCAGTGTCCAGAAATCATTACATAAAAATCAATAATCTTGTAATTCATGTGCTAAATATGAAGTAAGAGTCTTGAAACCTGCTAAATGTCAAAGTGACTTTAGTCCTCTAACCTTGAAGTTCTATTTGGTTTTAAATTCTCCTCTCCCAAAATAACATGTATGCTTGCACCAAAGTACTTCTTTGAGTTTATATTGGTACATGCGCGCCATTTGGCATGATGAGCAATTTTGCATGATTTGGAACACTGAAAATATGAACATAGGCTGGAAATTTTAATAGATCACACCTACGTACAGGTGACCATCCAAAAATAAATCCTAGATTTTAGTTATGTTGGGTTCTTCATCTTTTTGGGTAGATTGAAAATATAAGGCCCTCCAATGCTTAGCTTAGACAAATGGGTAATGAGGAAACCGTCCAGTCTGTGAGTTTGTTGTCAAAATTAAATCTTTCCATATTGTTTGAATTCACAAAGTTCGCAACATTTCTGGATCAAACTTAATATCTTTTGATTAGCGGATACATCAGTCACCATAAGTTTCCATGCCTTTTAGTTTTATACAGACTTTATCCAGAACAGATGCAACCTTTTAAAAAGTGATGTGTAGTTTGCAAGGTTAAAACCCCCCAAAACCAACACTCTAACTTTGCTAGGGATTTTATAGCCTTTTACTTGTTTTGAGTTAGTAGCACTAATAAAACCACTCTGTGATAGACGTGAATATTACTCCTATAAAAGATTGGGGGAAGGGGAGAGCTTAATATATCATTCTAGCAACATGGTTTTCAACCTAGAAAATGTGTTAGAGGTACAATACTGTTTTGTTAGGGAGAGTTAAAGGCAGCTAGGCTTGTTACAAAAAAGAGAACTAACAAAGCTATAAGTGTTTTAGAATAGTAAACATGCAACATAGTTCTCCTTTTCCCACCTGTCTACCTTCCATTCTCCCTGTGTCTTGCTATTTTTGATCCAGGATCACTCTGCATTGGATTTCTTATGGAATTGTGTATCTTTTTTTATATAAAAGAACGTTGTTATACAACCTGCAGTAGTTCTTACATTGTGCTGGGGTACTGCTCCCCTCAAGTCACACTTCTGCTTAGGACTGTACATGCAACTCAGTATTTTGGGATACCTCTTAATGGACAATGTAGGACCTCTGAGCACCAATAGAAGGCTAAATCAAATAGAAAATTATGAATGACACTAAAAACCCCTAGTCATTAAACAACTAGAAGAACAATTTTATAAGAAACGGAAAGAGAAACAAGTTTTTTCTTTTAAGTGACTCTAGAAATAGGTAGAGGATGGAGGATTGGATAGAAAACTTGGCGAAGTACCAGACCCCTTTCTTGTTTTCAGTGCTGATTGGCCTATGCTAGCTCTGTCTCGTTCTTACCTTTGGGATGAACTACTTCTGTGCAGTGCAGTGCAGTGCTGCCCCTCCTCCTCCTTACTCTTTCTCTAACATTATAGCACTAAGATATGAAAATGTAGAATTCTGTTAATGCTATTAACAGATGTGTAAACATGACTATGTAAAAACTTCTGTGTGCTTAAGCCATATTCTGATTGGTAGTTATCCATGTCCTCAAAGTTAAATAGCTGGAGGGGCTTCCAGCAATAATTGGTCCTTAAAAGATGGTTCTGTATTAAATTACAAGTCAAGCAGACTGAGGAGAGCAGTTAGATTTGAGAAAAGCGACGAAAACGCTGCCTGTTGCTGCAGTGATTAAGTTAATAGAAAGCTTCTCTCCCACCCACAGAAGTTGGTCCAATAAAAGATACTACCTCACCCACCTTGTCTCTGTTAAGTTAATAGATGATCTTTTGGTGACTGCTGCAACATTAGAATAAGCAGAACAACTATTATTATTCGTACTTAATGTTGAGGTTGCAGTAGTGGCAAGTGACTACAGTCAGGATCAGGGCCCCATTGTACTTGGTATTGTATACCACAAAAATACACAATGCCTGCCGTGCCCTCCACCCCCGGGATTATCCTAACAACCATTTATAGGATACTGTATCCCCTCGAACATGTGTGTAATTGAGAATTCTGTGTTTGCACAAAATCTTAGAGACACTGCCAATTAAAATGTTAAAATCACTATACAAAAAATTCCAGTTTCTAAAAAAGCACCCCTTTAAAATAAAGATTAAAAAAATCCTGTTTGCATAAAGGTCTCTTCAGCAGATGAAAAACAGACTGACTGTACAGAGACACAAAGGAACTGACTAGACACCAACTCTGTGTGAGAGAGAGAGAGATATAATATGCATGCATTGATTGAAAACTGTGGCAAGCCTTCCCTTGCATTAATAGTATGGTGATGACTCAAAGTAGGTGTTACAAGGTTGTTTTAAAAGGTAGTATTAACACTTACATTGTTACAACTGTGTGTTTTGATGAGAACATACCATTAAGCTGTATAGGAAGATTCACCCCTCTCCTGCTCCTAGTGTTTCAGTCTGTGGCTGTATTTGTAGGGCATGGCTACACTTGCAGATGTAGAGCGCTTTGAGTTAAACCAGCCTTCGTAGAGTGCAGTAGGGAAAGGGCTGCAGTCTGTCCACACTGACCGCTTCAAGCGCACTGGTGTGGCCACATCTGTCGCACTTGCAGCGGCATTGGGAGCGGTGCATTGTGGGCAGCTATCCCAGCATGCGAGTGGCTGCAACTTGGTTTTCAAATGCGGGGGGGTGGGTGGAGTGTGGCAGGGAGTGTGTGTGTATGTGGGGAGAGAGGGAGTGGGTTTTTGGGGAGCTGAGAGCATGTCAACATGCTGTGTTGTAAGTTCAGACAGCAGGAGACTCCCACCTCTCTCTCTCTCTCTCTCTCTCACAGCATTCCACACTAATGACTTGCTTTGTCTTGGAGCAGATCAGCAGCGGGCTGTCAGAAACGGAGCTTTCGAAGGGCATATCCGCATTCCTGGAGCAATTCCAAAACAATGACAAGAGTGGCCACTTGACTTAAGGGGATTATGGGATGTTTCCGGAGATCAGAGGGCAGTAATGCAACACCTTGTTCACACTGGTGCTGTGGCACTCCAGCGGGGGCGCAGCAAACGTTATTGTACTCCCTGAGGTGGAGTACCAGCAGCGCTGTAGCCACTGAGTCAGAGCGCTCTCCGTGCCTTGCCAGTGTGGACAGGTAGTGAGCTAGTGCGCCTGGGGCTCCTTTATTGCACTGTAACTCGCAAGTGTAGCCAAGCCCATAGTGATTTACTCAAGAGCTTTACTTTCACAATAAGATGAGCTAGGAGAATTAAAATAGGGCAGGGTGGTGCTAAATGTGTTTTCATTGCCTCTCTTAGCAGGTTTTGTTTAAAATGTCACTTGGTCTTTTTGCCTTTTCAGTGTAAAATCAGAGCACTTGGAGCAGGGAGAGAGATGGGCTCTTTTGAAGAACTTCTCTCTGATGATGAGGCATAAAAATGATGATCCATCTCTCTTTAGTGCAAGCTAAAGGCAGGCTGAATGCCACTTCAGTGTCCTGACTGACCTATTCTCCCAGTAACTTGGGAATCTAAGGTATGAGGCTGCATGATTGTATATAGTGCATAACATGCATCTGATATCTAGCCAATTGTTTTATATTATCTTGAAGAATGTGACACTGTTGTATGACTTAGCATTCACCTCAGGTGATGGCGACAATGGTGTAGTCCACAGTGTAGACTTGAATTAGGCACTACTCTGTCAACAGCACTTATGGTGGTGGTAACACAGAGATTAAAAAGGCCTGAGCTCTGTGTGCACTTTCCACCACTTGAATTACAGGGCCTACCGTTCTTACTGCGGATAAGGCTTCAATGTGATAGTCACTACAGGAAACCAAAGCCTATTGTTTGTTTTGTAGAAATCTGTTTTCCATTAAAAAAAAAAAATGCTCTGGTTTTCATAACCATGGGAGTAATTTTCTAAGTTGGAACAAACCTGCTTACTGTATTTTTCACTCCATGCATCTGATGAAGTGGGTTCTAGCCCACGAAAGCTTATGCCCAAATAAATTTGTTAATCTCTAGTGTGCCGCAAGTACTCTTCGTTGTTTTTGCTGATACAGACTAACACGGCTACCCCTCTGAAACCTTTCTAAGTAGGAACAGTATTTTGAGCTCATTTTTGAAAGTGAAATGATGAAATATTTCAAGACCACTCTTGAGGGGGGAGAGTTCTCTTTTGAGCCTTGTGCATATGATAAAACTGAGTGGTGTGAAAAGGTTGAATTCAGTATGGTTGTGAGCTGGCAAAATCTGAGGAAAACTGAATTCTCTGTGTGTGGTTTTAGTTTAGCCAAACTTCCGTATCTGGTGGTTGCAGTGACATCTTCTTACAGATTTCTTTGTGACATAGTGACTGCTGGTGGCTGAGGGAATGTCTTCCAGTGTTGTTGGATCTTGCTTGCTTGGCACTGGTGGCTACTATCGTCCCCAGTTGTTGTGGATCCACTGCTTAGAATTCTGGGAAATGTTCACTCAGTGACAAGGTGCTTCATATTGTACAACGTGGGCTATGTATAATGGACTCTGACATATAGGGATATATATGGGATGGACTTGAAATCTGGTTATAGAGTTCAGAAAAATTGTGAATGTTACTGCACTAACTATTTGTCCATGGAGCTTTAAGCTGATGTCGGGGTAGTCAGCACCACTGAATAGCCTAGGAAAATTCCTCGTAAGTTTCCTGGAACCTTCAGCAGCCCAGGAGATCCAAAAACCCTGGTTCAGATGAGGGAAACTGGATGAGCTGCTCATATGTGCTTAGAAGGTCTTGGGTGAGTTGACTGACCAGAATGCTCAACCTGAAATTGGAAGCAACAACTTGGTCTAACCTCATGTTGCTGCCACCTACCTGCAAAAGAAATGAATGATTTTCCCACTGGTGGTCTCTGCCTCAGCTAATTGTTACTAGATATTATACAGAAGAACGCATGTGGTTAAGCATGCTATGCACTCTCCACAAAGTCCTAAATGGTATGAAAAGGGAAACAAAGGCCTTGTGTATACCAGGGGCTATCCCCAGTTACAGCCATCAATGGCCAGCCTCCACTATAGTAGCGCCTATACAAAGCCCTAGTGTAGCTAGGCAGAGCTGCCATTTGCGCTATTGGAAATTATCCCTGTTTCACGGGGAAGAGTCTAGGGTTGCCTATGACCAATTAACACTTTTTAAACGCTGCTCACCCTTTTTACACTGTACGCAAATGCCAGTCCTCCCTAACTTTACATAATCCTCCCAATTTTTACGTGTAATTATGATATGACTAGTTAAGGCTTTAAATCTACAAATTTTGCAAGCATGCACACATTTTTATATGTATAAAAATGGGTGTCGCTCACTACCGCTTGTGTCCGATGAATATAGCAAGTAGCGCCACAGCCGGGGAAGGGGGTGGGGGTGGACATTCTTTCCCCACTGCCCTTGTTGCACATGCGCAGACTGTGCAGTGAGGGGATGTAAGAGGCAAGCTGTGGTAATTATGAATGGGTTGAGGTGCTCCTGGATTAACCAGCCTAGCCTACTTGGACTATGTTAATGCGCTATAGGTACTTAGAGTGCACCAGCAGGGTCCACATGGGCACTAAGAACATAGCCTGTGGCTTGCCTCCTTTCAGATAGTCACTCTACAGTCAGGGGTGGGCGGGGTCAATTTCCAAGTAACCTCCCTAATTCCTCCCTATTTTTTTCATAAACTTCCTTAAAATTCTCAGAGTGAGATTGTCATCTCTGTAGACTAGGGGTAATTGTCAGTTTAAAACTTAGTTAAAATGTGTTAACTAACACGTCTTAAAATGCAAGCTATTTTTCTAGTCTAGACTCAGCCTTAACTCAGAAATGATGCTCATGCCACTCTATTCCTGTGCACAAGCTTCTGTTTTTTGCATCCAGCTGCTAGGGGAGGATCCAGTGGCTCTTTGACCCCACTCAGTTGGGGAAAACTTCTCTTCTTCCTGGATAACTGAGTTTTCAAGCCCTCTGTGGAGCAGAGTTCTTCCTGGCAGTTTCCAAAATAAAAAAAACTTGGAGAATAGGGTTGCGGTCCTGATATAGGAGGAGATCTACGAAAAGGGATCTCTGTTACTGAATGGTTCAGTGAGTAAAAAAGCTAAAACTCAAATGTAGTTAATCAAGATCATGCATTATGTTGCTGAAGCCAGTAGAGAAGATCATGCTCTTGTCAGCCATGTTGAAAGTAGTGCACTGGGACTTGTAGCCTTGTTGACTGTGCCTTGTATTTAAGGTAAACTGGAAGGGTCCTTTGAGGTTAAAATCAGTCTATATACCACATTAAACTGAGGAGGTATGTGGGTTTGGAGAGAACTCCTGTGTGGTTTAGTCTAAATGCACAAGTTGCACTGAGTTGACTAAAATAATTTTCTTTAGTTAAACTTGTATAATTTTTCTGTGTAGACAAGGCCATAGTTAAATCAATGCAACTTTTCTTAAGAGATCTGTTACCAGTCTTGAAGCAGGATTTTGGTAATTGTTCTGACTGGGTGTTGCTGGTCATGGCACAATCTGTAAGGTCTTGTTAGATATATCTATAAGATTGTTATCTATATTACTTCTGGCATATCTTTTAATAGAAGATTTCTGTTTTGCCTCCCCTTTAAAACACACATGCATAAAATTGCTTTTGATAATTGTTCTGTCACCATGTTAAAAGCGATTTATTTGCGGACAGTTTCCCAGCCATGTGTTTTCGTTCAGCCAGGTGATTTCACTAATAGGCTGTGATAAACAGTAGGCTACATCACAACAATTACTTCAGATGATTACTGTTGGAAGAGCTTGGCTGAAACTGTTAACAAGTTCTTCTCCTAAACCTGGTATTCAGCATACAGAAAATTTTGTAGGGTGTAATGAATGTGTGTATGGATAGTTCTCGTTTTTGTTTTTCTGGGGAAATGAGTGGCTTGTTATTAAATACAGTGATAATGAACTGGGGAAAGATACAGAATGTAACCAGATCTGGGTCACATTTTTGACTTGATGGCAGTATATCCATGTCAGTGGCACTGGTTATGATGACTTATTTAAACACTACATTTAATTATGTTTACAAAAAAATGGAAAGGGATGCTTCTTTCTTTAGAAGACATAGTCTCCCCTTTCCCTTGAGCTCTGCCTCCCCCCACCGTCCGCCTTTTCTGTGGAGAAATGTTTGGGTATTGCCAACAGTGCTGCAGTTGGGTTTATATCACCCACGGCTATCTAAACAGTATTGTATGTCAGTTAAATAAAAAGTCTGGAAATGCGTTATTAGGGCTAGGATATGTGCCCATTCATTTGATTTTTGTCTCGTTCACTCTGTACACTAGTTAGGGATGCAGGTGAATTGTATCTTGCCACAAATATGGTTTTGTTTTTTATTTTTGTTTTTTAATCTACAGAGCCATGTATAATGCTGTCAGCAATGCCGCTTTGTGGTGTTGGTTATGAGGCAAGCCCAGGCAGTCTATGCAGTGCAGGTATACTTTATTTTAATGTATATTGAATGTATTTGGTGAAAGTTGGCTTTTGTAAGTGGTTTTTGTTGAAAATAAAAATGCCAGGTGTCTGCCGTGAACATGTGGACACACTTTGCTTTCATCTGATTTATTAAGTTTGCTGAACTAAACTTGTTAATGTGTGGAAAGGTTAAGATTTAGCCATATGTAGCAGATCAGACAAATGCCAGAGCTGGCTGTTAAGTGACTCAGCCCAAGAATGTATATTCATAAAGCCGCCTCCTCCTCGTCCAGTGAAATTTAAACCTTGATGCAAACACTTGCATTTTGTTTCCTCATGTCATGTGCACGTGTTTGTGTACGTGTGTGTTACTACATGCTTAGATATTGCTTCTGACTCTATCTAGTCCAGTGGTTCCCCAAACTGGGGGGGAGGGGAGGCGTGTGGTGGGGCCTGGGTTGGTGGGAAGGAAGTGCCATCTAGTACAGCTCCACCTTTTAACCCCAGCTCCTCCCCCATCCCCAGTTCAGTTCCTAGCTCTGCCATCAGCCCAACCTCCCCTGCTGTGCAATAATGGAGGGTGGAGTCGGGTGGGGTGGAGGGGTGCGACAGGAAAAGTTTGGGCACCACTGCTCTAGTCAATTACCCCGGTTTTGGTGGAGGTTGGAATTAGTGAGGAGTTAGCATTGAAGAGCTGCCAGCAGTCTGAGACCTGGATGTGGGCCTTGTTTGTAATTCCTGTGCTTCTGCCTGTTACAAGTTGAGTGTTCAGTATCTCAGGGAAGAGTCTGGGTACTAAAGTTTGAGTGGTAAATCCTTAAACAGGGGTGTGCTCATCTTTTCTACCTCATTGAGCCAGTTTCGACCGTGGTGCCTAAAGCTATTGAAGTGACCTGCTATTCAAAGGTGAAGTCAGTGGTTTTGTCTTGACTAGGAAAAGTGGCTAACTTTAAGTCAATTAATATGTGCTAGCTAATCCTGACCTAAACTTTCCTACAACTGCACTAGGAAAAAGGTTGAAGTTAGGTCAGCTTTAGTTAGCATGTGTTAACTAAGCCCAACCTAATGCATCCACTTTTCCTGAGACAAAGGCTATGGGTGGGTGACCAGATGCTTTGAAAATTAGGCCACATAATAGGTACCTAAAGTATGGTGCATTCAGGTGCTTAATATTATTCAACTAACCTTGACAATTTTGTCTGTACTTGTGTTAAACGAATTACTGTAGTGAGGGAAATCATGCATATCCCCAAGATTATGCTATCCTTGCTAGCTGCCTTCAAACCTCAAAAGGAGGGGGAGAGAGAGAGAGGTGGGAAGGAACTGAGCAACTTGTAGAGTTTTCTTTGGTTCTCTTCCTGCATAATGCACAAGTCTGATGCTCTTGATGTTCCTACCGCAATGATATGTCGTGCCGCTTTGTTTGCTTTTATGTGACTAAGTTGCATTGTGAACAAATGACCTGTCTCATGAAAAATGACCATTTAATGTAGGTAACTCTGGCCATCTTTCAGTGTCACTGTGTACAACTTGTAAACAGGTAAATACAGTCTTATAAATGTGTGTAATACAGATTAATAGATTTTTAAGGCCAGAAGGGTTCATTATTATAATCTAGTTTGATCTTCTGCATAATACAGGCCATTTCACCCAATAATTCCTGGATCAAGTCCAAATGTTACCCACAGTACGTGTTAAACTGATTGGGCTGAGGAATAAGATGAATAGCATAGCATTGCTTTTAGAAGTCCTTGCTTTCTCATACTGGGAAGCATGTATGTCTCTTTCTCTGTGTATGCACATGCTAAATAAAACCAAAACAAGCCAGCATGTGCAGATATAATGATTGGGGATGATCTTTATGCAGGATGCATGCAATTGACAGGTTTTTTGGCTTCTGAAGCCCTTGAGATATATGGGTGTGTACTACAATGAATCTCTCTCTGCTAGCAATGTCTGTATTTTCAGTGTATAGCCAATGGTTATATTTTGTTTTTTTATATTTTGGTTTGTATTTTGGTTTCTTGCAAATGTACACAGCTGCACTTTAGATCTCGTACTATTACATTTGTGGAGGTGTTATAACCTATTTTTCAGTGTCGGGTGTGACGAAGGTTCATGGTTGGCTCTTAATCCATATCTTCGTGCCAAATGTTTTTATTAAGTCATTCAGGTTAAAGCCAAATTAAGTTACATCATTACCTTTTTTTTTTAAACACTGATGTGACAGTACAGTTCATTTTTCTATTTATATAGCTTTCCAGGTTTTGGTGGTTTTTCTATTTTGCTTGTAATTCTAAATCTTAAACCTAGGCCATAAATAACAGAAAAATCCCTATGGAAAATAATGGCAATGACTTATAACTCTAGCTGAAGATAACATTATTGGAGCCCTGGATCTTTCTTTTGTTATGTCTAAGATTTCTCTGAAAGTGAGCAATTTTAAAAATGAATTTTGGTTGAGCTTTAGCCAAGATTTCCCTGGGAATGGGCCGCAGGTCTTTAAATCATCATTTCTCCCATGGGATGTCTTTCACTCAGTACAATGTTGTGCTCTGATACTGTCTGCCTCTATTGATTACATGTTTGTCTTGCTGGTGAAAACTCCTGCATTTAGAAATCCTGCTTCAATCTAGACCTATAAATCCCAGAGTGCATTGCTGCTTGCTGTCTATATCGCAACCTGGATTAAAACCTGCATGAACAGCTGTGCAGTTCACCCCTGTCTGGTTTTCGTAGCATTATTTACAGGGCCTGATGTTAGCTAGCCTTTTTCACTGGAGTATGAAACTGTGGCTGTATTTTTCTCATTTAAATTGTCATGCTACAGTTCAATATTAAACCTTTAGCCCTTTTCATTTTTTAATAAATTATTTGAGATTATGGAAGGATCTTATGCCTCTGTGGTGGTAAATATTCATGTATTTAGTTCTTTTAAATAACAAAGCTATGACAAGGGTAAATAGTTTCTTTTTTACAACAACAAAAAAGTTGATATTTGCCTAAGGCTCTGCATCGTCAAACCTGTAAATCAGCCCTATAGGTACAGCATGGGACATAGGAATGGCAGTTTCCCTGCTAATGCATACTATCCAGAAAGACTGCCTCTAACTGTTTCACTACCACAGATGCTGCTCCACCAGTTGTAGCAGTGGTTGGAGCACCAGTGTAGACAGGGCCCATGCATTCTTGCTACGGTGGTGGCTAAACCTGCTTGGTATAGATGCAGTCTAAGGGGTGAGGGGTAATTCAGTCTGGATAGCCATTCAATTAATTCAAAATGACAAGTATGCCAGTGCTGGTCAAGGTGGTAAGTTTTCAGGGGTGGCCAAACCGCAAGCTGCTTGCGGCTCTTTTACAGTTAAAGTGCGGCTTGCGGAGCCCCACATACCGTGTTCCCCCCCCCCCCCCCAATTCTTCGCTTACCAGACTGCGGGGAGGGGGAGACTCAGGGCTTCTACCCTGCAGCAGGCTGGTGGGGCTAGGGGCTTCTGCCAGAGATGACTGTGCCTGCTGAGTGTGTGTGTGGTGGGGGTGGGGGGCACAATTTAAAGGCTCACCCCCCCCAACAGCTTGAGCCCCTCCCCCCCCCAGTGACCCCTCCCTGCAGCTCCCAGGTGTTAGCTCTGTGTGGAGACACATCGGCAAACAGCTGGCAGCTGTAAGGAGGGGCCACTGCTTTAGCTCCATGGGGAGAGGCAGCAGCAAAAGCAGTACCTCTCCCTACTGCTGCAGCTCCCAGCTTGCCAGCTGCTGGAGCTGCCATGCAAGGAGGGGGCCCGGTGGTATCCTTTAACTAAGCGGGGCCAGCAAACCCTGACAAAAATCTGGGGGAGGCACGTGACCCCCTGCTCACCTTCCTCCTCCCCCCCCCCCCACGTCGCTTCTGGCTTTTGCCAGTGGGGATGGGGGCTGTCTCGGGGCTCCAGCTGCAATGGGGCTGGACCCCCGGCAGGCGTGCTCTGGCTCTTGAATTTCTGAAGATTGTCGCATGCGGCTCAGAGGGTCGGTAAATTTGGCCACCCTGTTATATATAAAGCTTTTGGTTTTACCTTGTAATAGAGTTATGGGTGAATGTGAACTATATGGATTTAATTTCTGGGCAAACTTTAATAAATAGTACACCAGACCCTCGCTAGAACACGTGTCTATATAGTGCAAATTCGCAAATAATACAGCAGCGGCCATGGATCCCAAATTTAATTACTTTAATTGCAATTCATTTTAACGCGGTCCCTGCTATAACGCGGTACCGTGCATGGATCCCAAATCCCGAGTTCTAGCGAGGGTCTGGTGTATTTTCAGGTCAAATATTTTTATGTACAATACAATATCCATCATATACAGGGAAAACGATGGTTGCACAAGGTGTGCACTGGGATCTAGTGGCACAGTAGGTGTCCATTAGCAAAGCTGAAGATTGGATACCTCTCCTATCCCTGTTGTGATCTGCTTGAGGAAATGAGAAGGGAGGCATTCTCCTAGGTGTGGCCAAACTGGCAGGCAAACACTGGCAATCCTTCCAATCCCATCTCTGAATGACAAGGAGAGAGAAGAAAGAACCCATACACCAGGTCATGCTGTTCTCTGCAATGTCAGTAGCCGGTAAACCCAGACGTAATCATACAGCACCAGACCTTTGTTTGCATCACCAAGACCTACTTAAATGATTTGACAAAAATTTGGAGGAGCTAATATGCCCATAAGTAAACTTGACCATGTAAGGTGTAGGAGTTTTATAAAAGTTATTTTTATGCAGCAGAGAGTCTATTATGGATTCTTTTTTTCCTGGCTTTTTTGTAATGTGATACTTAGGATGAGATAATGACTGTGCCATGACTGACAGTGGGGCAATTTACATGTACGGCCGAAGCACACATTGAAAGAGGTTTGTTTATTCTGCCTGATATGCTAGAACAAGGGTCGGCAACCTTCAGCATGCGGCCCATCAGGGTAATCCGCTGGCGGGCCGTGAGACATTTTGTTTATGTTGACCTTCTACAGGCATAGCCCGTTGCAGCTCCCAGTGGCTGCAATTCACAGTTCACAGCCAATGGGAGCCACAAGAAGCGGCGCGGGCTGCAGGGCTGTGCTGGTCGCTGCTTCCCACAGCCTCCATTAGCCGGGAACAGCGAACCGCGGCTACTGGGAGCTGCGGGGGGGCTGTGCCTGCGGACGGACAATGTAAACAAAATGTGTCGCGGCCCGCCAGCGGATTACCCTGAGCGGCCACATGCCGAAGGTTGCTGACCCCTGTGCTAGAAATTTTTTCAAAGATCTCCTGGAAGCTTGTATCTTCTTTTAGCAAATCCAAGAAGCCCTCTAAGAAATGGTATAATCTGATGATACTCAAAGTGAGAGAGAATATTTTAGATAATTCAAGATGAATGGAAAATCAAATATAACAATTTAGAAATACCCAGAAGCAGGTGCTGAATACCTATTGCTAACTGTGATTTGCGGGTGGGGTGGGATGGGGAGGGAACATGAATTAACACTGAAATTAATTTTATCTTGCTCCTTCAAAAACAAAACAAAAATCCTGTCAAAGGAACTTTTTGGTTTGCTGAAGACCTCTGTGGCTGCATCATTCCCTGGGTTGCATGGGGCTAATGGTGTCAGTGATATCACTCCATAACTAGGGTCCTACCAAATTCATGACCATGAAAAATGCGTCATGGACCATGAAATCTGGTCTTTTTTGTGCTTTTACCCTACTCTATACAGCATTTCTCAAATTGGGAGTCCTGACCCAAAAGGAAGTAGCGGGGAGGGGCAGGGATCACAGTATTGCCACCCTTACTTCTTCACTGACTTCAGAGCTGACTGGCCAGAGAGCAGCGGTTAGTGGCCAGGCGCCCAGCTCTGAAGGCAGTGCATTGCCTGCACCAGCACAGAAGTAAGGGTGGCAATACCATACCGTGCCATCCTTTCTTCTGTGCTGCTGCTGCTGCTGGCAGCGCCGCCTTCAGAGCTGGGCTTCCGGCCAGCAGCCGCCGCTCTCTAGCTGCTCATCTCTGAAGGCAGCCCTGCCACCAACAGCAAGGCAGAAGTAAGGGTAGCAGTATCGCACCCCCCTCCCCCACACAATAACCTTGAGGGACACCCCCACCCCTCCGCCACAACTTCCTTTTGGGTCAGAACCACTACAATTACAACACTGTGAAATTTCAGATATAAATAGTTGAAATCCATGAAATTTATGTTTTTTAAAATCCTATTGCCATGAAATTGACTAAAATCCAATCATGAATTTGGTAGGGCCCTAACATAGCACTTCCACTGTGCTGCAGCCTGCCTCTGTTAGAGCCAGCTGACTCTCTTCTGAGCTGGCTCTGTTGTACCTCCCTCTAATATATCTCTTCAACCCTATGGCACTCAGCTACTTCAGTTTGAGCTGCTTCTGTAGCTTCACAGAGCTGGCTTGCAGCTTTTCTAGGTCCTGTTCCCTTTTCCATCTACCTGCTATGGTGCCCCTAAGCCTACTTGCTGCTTCCCTACTCTGTCACCCCCACCTATCTTAATGATGCCACATGGTCCCTATAACCTCTACAACTTCCATTCCTTTCAGTCCTGGAGTTGTTAAAATGAATTAATGGGGTTAAATGATGATGATTAATGAAAACATAATATCAAATATAAGAAACCAACACTACGGTATCACCAAAACATGGGATAAGTGAGGCTCTTAGCCAAGGAGTGACCTTCTTTAAAACCAGTAGAGGATTGGATTGAGAGAGATTCTTCCCCCTCCAGGGGTGGTTTCCCAATGGTAGGTGTCAGTGCTGCAGTAAATGCTGAAGTAATGGAGCAGAGTAAGACTGTAATATCCTCAGTTATGAAGGTCAGATTTTTACAACCTCAGAATGTTTGCTTGAAAGTGACAAGGAAACAGATAAGGCTTTGGCAGTCAACATGAGACCTAAAATGCTATTCAAAGTGTTAGGTGTCCGCTTAATTGGTTTCTCCAGTTAGCACTAGAGTTCAGCTATTCTTTTACAGCCAGATGCTATATTAATGTTAACAGCTTTAGCATATCAGATAATTTGTTTTACAGAAGGGAAACTAGGTACAAGTTTCTAAGTTTTCAGTCCGTTTCCATGCTATGTCCTAATTAAATTGTCTGATATCGGCCCAGCATACAGATTAAGCAAAACAAATCACTGTTGCATATATATGTGTTTATGTTGTGTTGATAAACCTTTTTGTCCTCCAATATTCCTAGAATCAAATTTATCATTTCATTGCTGAGTGTCTGGTCTTTTAAATAGTGGAAATTTTAATTCCCTGTGCACAGTGAACTGTTGGCTAAGGCTGGGACCCAACTTTATATTTTCCTTTTAATAGTTCTCTAGGTTTCTTTTTATGATTCAGAATGATCTCCTTAATCATGACAAATTGAGACTGGAAACTAGCTATAATCGTCTAATGACTGGTATCAGTATGAATCTGTAGACTCAAATATTGTCCTAATTTTCTTGCATGGATACAGAATATCAAGTAACTCCTGGGATGGTTTGAGTGGTGATGAAGGGCTATTGTAGACAAGAGAGTCTAGACTGTTCTGAGCATCTGTTGCACATCCCCACACCTCCCAAAAGTAAGGGGAAAGATTTGTACATTTTAAATAGATACTTTAGGATTCCTTGGAGGGTTTTCAGGATATTAGTAACATGAACCTGACTAGGATTTTTTTTTTTTAAATAACTGGAAAAGAGGTTAGCTCTTATGTGTAGCCTCTTTGGTTTTTAGTACACATTATAAAGCTATATCACATATAATCATTATCTATTATAATCCCTTTTTCCATATCCCTACCTCGCTGAGTGCTACTTGAGGTTCTAGAGCAGTGGTGCCCATACTTTTCCTGTCTCATTCCCCCCCTCTGCCCAATAATGGAAGCTGTCTGCCCCTCTCCATTAATGCACAGCTGGCTCAGCAGAGGAGCTTGGGCTGAAGGTAGAGCTGGGGGCTGAACTGGGGATGACGACAGAACTGGCCAGCTGTTGGAGCAGTGGGTAGAGTGGAACTGTAGCTGGGGGTGGAGTTGTGCCCTGGCCCAGAGTTGGGCTGGGGCTAACCTGGGCCCTGTTGCATGCGCCCCACTTCCTATGGAGGCTGACACCCCATCACGTGCCCCCTTGTCCCCCATGGTAGCTGAACCAGACCCTACTGCGTGCCCCCTGAATGTTTCTCCATTTCCCCGCCCCCCCATGGTGGTGCGCCCCACAGTTTAGGGACCACTGTTCTAGAGACATATTTGAAGTGGGTTTATAACATTGAATATAGACTCTTTCCAACTTCATATTCTGAATTGGATTTTATGAGATGCAAGAGGAGGTCTAGTTACACTGAAGAAAACTAGCTTGCTTTTCCAAATGGGCTACATTTTTTCTAGATTACAGGGGTGTACATTTAGAGTAACTCATTGAAATCAATGGAGTTAACTATTTAGTGTGACTGAGATCAGAATCTGGCCCTGGATGTGATACTGAATGATTCATTAATTTGCCATAAGCTAGTCTACCTTTTTTTTATAAAGTTGCCTTGCCACATACCGTACAGGTAATGTTTTGCCCTTCCTTCTAGAACCACGTGTATTCTGTGTAGCTTTGATGCTACTGTCCATTGTGTAAATCTGCTGAAACTGAACTGGAAAGCAGGAGATAGAATATTGTATTCATTTTGAAGTGCCCTGCATCGAAAAAATATCTGAAGAACTAAGCTTTCTGAAAAATCCAAGTTCTCTGAAGCATCCAGGTTCTGCAGATGGAGAAAACTGAAGTGTATAAGAGAATCTCTGCATTGCACAAACTACGTATATAAAGCTGATAGAATCTGGAACATTTCAGATGGTTGGAGGAGATGGAATGTTGCTGATATAGCAAGATTCCCATCACATGATGCATCTGAGTGCTGTTTTTGAAGATGTTTTCCAAATTCTTTTGTTAACCAGATTTACATGAGTTTGTCTGAAATTTCTTTTGCCCTATTATGGGAACATGAGCTCTTTTGGCTTACATACCATACATAAATATTTCATTCACACTATGGAAAATTAAACAATAGACTATAAATCTGCTTGCAATCTCAATTAAAATATAAAAAATCTCACACATGTTCCTTAGTGCAAAAAAGGAAAAAAAAAAAATCAGTGTGAAAACTTGCTATAAAAGTGTTTGGGTTTCAAGGTCTTCGTTTTCTGATTTTTCATAAAAATTATTACCTTTTCATGACTTGGGTCTTAAGCGTGTTTCCCTCCATGAACAATCCTTGTGCCTTGGGGTTCACTGTTTTGGATTAATAGCCATATAACTTGGTAGCATTATTTCAGTTTACAAATATTCTCGTGTAGTGACCATGAAAGTATTGTTCTTAAGGGTTATTGTGAAAAGCACAGGATCTTTCTTTTAAATACGTATTTTCAGAAATAGATGTTGAGTGATGATATATATTCAAGAGGAGGAAAATGTGAATAAGGAAAAGCCCTAAGGAAACTGAAAGGCACAATTCTATTTCTCATGGGGATGTGCACATTAATGTGTCTGGTGTCTTTGTGTAGAGTTCATTTATATTATAAAGCCAAAGAATCCGTCAAGAAAACTGGGTCAGCACCCAGGACAGATACTAGGAACACGAATATTGTGTCCAAGAAATTTTGAAGAAAATTTTTTAGCAATCCAAGTAAAATTTAGTTGCTTGAGGTGTCTGTACAATTTGTAATGGAAACTATGGGCTTCCAATGGGAAGTGATGGGAAACAGTGGTCTACAGGACAAGCATTAAAAATGGGGAATGCCAAATATGTGTACTGTATATTAGCCTTGGTTTAGATTTGTTTAAATCTAGATTTGAATATTTTAAACAATGAAAGCCAGATTTTCTGGGAAAATAGTTTGCATACCCCAAAGGGGAATTTGGCACACACGGGAGAAAGCAAACACTGGACTCAATTTTCAGAACCCTCAAGAACTCGCCAAAATAGACGGCAATTTTAATAGGAGACAGAGCACTGGGAAATTTGTGCTCAGCCAACTTGCATCTGGGCACTAATGCAGTGTTGGCAGCACAAAACAGCTTGATTTTTTTTTTTTAAGCATATGTATGTCAATAGTCATGTGTGTGAGTACATCCACTCAAGGTTTGACATATCACAACAACTAAGCATGCACAGTTCTTGGAAGGGGACAGACTGCCTAATCTCAGTGGTGCCCATTGCTGCTGTTCATTGCTGGTAGGGTGCCATCAGAGCACGTTGAGTGCATTAAACAAGTTCCAGCCCACAAGAGCTTGCAATCTGCAAGGATCCTGTGGCTAGAAATTGTACGGCAGTAGTCACTTTACACTTTGCTGCTGTTGTATGAACACATTGCATTTGACTTGCAAAGTCATCTTTCATTTTCTCACAGATATGGGTGTGGCAAGCCAATGTGTCTGGAACACTTGGTTTTTTGTCACCTGTCGCAAGTTGATGAGTGTACTCCGTACTCTCATCTTTCCTCGTTCCTTTTAGTTCAGGATATTATTACTGTTTCCATTGGTGATGTGTGGAACCCCCACGCCAATCTCCATGAAGAAGGAAAAATAAATATTAACACTAAACTCTTGAAAACATATTGATACATTCTTGTCAACAGTTACAGTATATGTTATACAATTGTCATATATATGGGCTATATTTCAAATATGTAGTTCTCATGTGTCTAGCCGTGTATTTTGTCAGTCACACCAATGCATCTATATAAAGCTGACTGAATCAGGGTGATTTGTTTTCCTTTATTCTGTTTAATTATGTCTACAAATTGGAGAAGGACATTAAGAGGACCCCATCAACTTTAAAAACACTTCTGTTCGAATATTTTTTTTACCTTCTATTCTTACAACTAGCATCTAAGATTGTTATAATTGTAAGGCATTAGAGAAGAGATTTTTTTTCTTCATTTGATTCCACGATGTATAGTTGATTTTCATTAGTTCCTTGTCATAGTCAGTTTCCTCTGTTTTTAAAGATCTTGCATGTAGCAACAAGAGATGGAATTTATTTATTTTTGTAAAACTAGGAAAATTATAATTGTAAAAATCAACAAGGGAACTCAGATAGCAGGTGTTGTACCTGGAACTACTTTTAAATATTTTCTTTTTAAATATAAAAACAAAGCTAACTAGATTTCGTGTTGACTTTGGGCCTTCAACTTTTGCAATGGGGAATGGATGATTCAGGGAATGATAGTAAATGCAATTTGTCTCCTATAAATCATGGAAATATTGAGACATGTCAAACATCTTGATTACTTTGACTTTATATTGCTTCCCTTCCTTTCAGCATGGTGTTTCTGTTTTTTAAACTGAACTTTTTTCAAAGTATGACAGGCCTTGATTTTTCTTGCTTCCTATAAAGCACATAGCTTATCTTGGCTGCTAAATAGTATAGATTGTTACTTGCTGTGTTCTTCTGTAAGGGTCTTGGGTCAATCCTAATAACCGATTCAGGGTGGACGGAACACCAGTTGCAGCAGGCCTTGTTCCCCAGCTGAAAATACCCCAATAAGGAGTGCAGTCCTCCACTAATCTGAAATGAAGGGGAGTATATCTACTTGGGCACACTCCTGGAGCGTGCACTCAATTGAGAGTATGTTCCAAGTTAGACATGTATCTGTTTTGCAGACCAGACTGTTTGGTGCACCTGTTCCCATTTTTGCCAATATGCAACCTGATGTAAGGTGGTGTTTGCTTGATAATCTAATGCTACATATATTGGTGACAGCATTTCTTTGTGCTGTTTACAATAAAACAAAAAATCTAATTGGCTTGTCTTTCACGCTCTTGGTAGGCTTGGATGATTGCCTGCAGCAGTATGTCCCCAAATTTGAACGGGAGAAGATAAATGGTGAACAGCTGTTACAGATTTCACATCAAGATCTTGAAGAGTTGGGTATCTCACGAATTGGACACCAGGAACTGGTTCTGGAGGCGGTGGATCTTCTCTGTGCACTGGTCAGTTATTCAGTGAACATACAGGTGGTTTAAGAAACTTACTGTGTTGAAAATGAAACAGTAGCAGATTCTTTAATTCAAATCAGTGCCATCTCAGAAGTGTTTGCATATTTTTCCCGCCTGTTAACATACTAAATCCCTGGTTCTCAAACTTTTTTACTGGTAATCCCTTTCACACAGCAAGCCTGAGTGCGACCCCCATTATAAACTAATTTTTTTTTTTACATATTTAACACCATTATAAATGCTGGATGCAAAGTGAGGTTTGGGGTAGAGGCTGACAGCTCGCGACCTCCCCCATGTAATAACTTCACGACCCGCTAAGGGGTCCCAACCCCCAGTTTGAGAACCCCTGTACTAAATTATGGGTTACATTTGAAGAATGAAGTTATTTGAGTGGCACTAAGGTAAAATCACATGGTTCCTGTCACTGTACACATTACCGAGAAAATAACTGTCAAGTACAGTGCATTGGTCATAAAAAATGACATTGTGGAAATGGCAGTTGTTAATAATTGTTGATACAAACTGGATTAGGCTAGCCACATCTCTTCTCCATAAACTAGCAAAACTATAGAACTCTGTACTCTTGTAGATAATTTATAAAAAGACCTTTTAAAAATGATTTAAGGAATATTTTGATGGTAGGACTATTAAAAAAAAAAAAAATCATTGTATCTGAAATTTCAGCTGTTTCCCTCCTTCCCTTTGTATTATTGTATGTATGGGTTTTAAATGTAGACCTGCTCTGGAATGAATGCATAAATTGCTGTCTGTATTGGTGGTACAGTATTACAGATACAGTTTATTTAAAAGCCATGATTTGGACACACTTTGAGTACGTGTTTGATGTAATGCTATGAGCTAGAGCCAGAAATATATACAATTACATCACTGAGAATGGTGGGAAAGAATGCTCAGCAATTCTTTTGCCATTACTGGCCTACATTCCATTCATTATGTAACGTTTGCTGCACTGAGTGTATTCTTCTTAAAATGGACAGAGCTTTTACTCCATGTGAAATGTGCTATTCTTGTTTCAGAAAGATGGTACAGAGATCATTTGTACTCGATTAAACCAACGACAAACGGGATATCCTATAACAAAGCAACTGTGTTTCATCAACAGAATTTATAAATATTTTGTTCAAATACTTCAGCCAAAACATTTGTACAATAGCAAAGGCTTTTTTCCTAAATATTTTTGTATATCAATATTTTTTAACGTTAATCTTCACTTAACGGAAGAACTGAAACATAACTCATGCTGTGGGGGTGGGGTATAGTGTGTCAGGCAAGGGAGAGAGTCTGGTGAATTAACAAATGTACTGTATATTGGCCTGAGTGAAATAATGGATGTGGCAGCCACCCTAAGGCATTTTTTCCTTACTATTATAATATGAGAATAAAACAAAGCTGGATGACTGCCAGAACCTAAAGCTGTTTTATCTCCTACAATTTCCTCCTAATTTCCTTTGTAGACAAAAGTTTTGACCTCAGACCCATTTCTGGAAATACTTTTGTGTAGTACAGTTCAAGTTAATGCATTAGACAGAGTTCATATGCTGTAACTAAAATGTCCTTGTTCTTTTTTTGGGTAGAGGGAGTTTTGGGGGGAGGTGTTCCTGTGTTTTAGCTGTGTCTTTTGTCGTCACCTTAATTTCTTTTTTGAGTTTTAGGAAAGGCATTATTGTATCAAATCAGCCTTAATTTTGTGCTCCAATGTTTCTGCTTCATGTTTGGATGTAAGTCAGCTTTTCATGGCTTTGCTAGCGCTTTCACTTTTCATATGAGGGAGAAGGTCTCCTCCTCTTCCTCCTCCTCCCCCCCCCCCCCCTTACCATCCCAAGGTCCTTCAGATACAGTTTTATGCATTAATGCATTCTGGTATTTTGTGTTGAAGTGACTTTTTTCCCCCCTAACCCCCGAATTAAAAAGCCAAAAAACAATCCATAATTACTGTTAGAAGCATACGTTTATGAAGACTTCTTCCACCTCCCACGATCTACTCCTACGTGACCTGGCACATAGTAAATGCAACTGGGCTTATACCCCACAACATGGCCTTGTCAGGATCTTGGTGCTTTTTTTCCCATTCTGAGCCTTTATAAAAGATTGCTCTTTTCCCCCAGTCCTGCCTAGCATGGTTTTTTTTTCTCGACCTCTTTCAAGAGTGTCCTCTGGTTCCACTGCATACCACAAGAACTCCTGTGACCCCAAAAGAAAGAAAGGAAAGTTGCCTTTGAAGCATCTTTCTCCTTAAATGGTCGCCAGATTGTCAATCTCTGAGATTTTTCTAGGCCCATCCAGCCACTGAATACAGGAGAGTCTGAGGCTAAGATGTCATTTTGGAAAGGACATCAAAGAAAATCTAAAGGAGGACCACATTGAAGGATGAGATCTAATGATATTAAAAGGACACTGTCAACTTGAAAATAACTTCCATCTGTAAATGTTGTCTGTTGCTGTAGTACACCACCCCTAAGATAGTATAAGTGAAAATTAGAGTAGATCTATTTTTTCTGTTTGTTTACGTTGTTCATTTGACAGTTCATTGTGCAAAATCAGTTTTTTGTGTTTTGATTGTATATCCTCCCCCTAGCCTTTTCAGACGGGTGTTTATCAAGAACACCTGCAGCAGTACTGTAACTGAAGAGACAACAGGCAAGTGTGTGCTCTGAGGAAAAGGGTGAGGGGCTCCCCTCTGAGCATGTATGTCTGTTGCTTTTGAGCCTGCCTAAAATACCCTTCTCAACAGGTAGATGGGGCAGAAAAAACTTTTTTTTTTAAACCTTGGATTAAAAGGGTGTTCTGTCAGAAAATGATTTTAAAAAAATCAAATTGAGTATCTCTGGCTTTCCATACATTAAAGTGGGGAGCAGACACTTTAGTTGATTGAAATTTTAAAGGGACATACAGTTGCTTTTTAAATTCCAGTTAAACCACAGAAACGGTGGCACAAATTTAAAAGTTAAGATGTCACCATGAAGGAGAATTGTGCAAAAATCACCTGGAAAGGTGGTAAACTTGTGGAACATCTTGCCGAGGATATGACTAGACTTTGGCATAGGTTCAGTGAATGAAGAACAGTGCAGGCATTAATGGGAAATAATAGCTTCATCTTTAGTTTGCTCTTGGGATTAGGTCCCAAATTCTCCTGTAGCTTATAATACTCCTATATATGTTACAGTGCAGACTAGATCTTCAACCATGGTAGAAAGATGCAGCTGGTTTTTTTTCTCTACCTTAGAGTTGAGGGATCTCGGTGTGGTGGATCTGCCTTTGTTAGTTTTGCCTGATAGGGCAAACTCCTCCCTCATGCTGTAGCAATGCTTGTGATGTTGTACCAGTGTGGTGCAGTACAATGTAACTATATTTGGCGTGTCGTCGTCTTCAGCATCATGTGACATGCATGATCTGATCAGTTTTTCACAAGACCACCAGATCAAGTTGTATCACGATGGCATTTTAGAGGATTCCAATGCAAAGTGACAACATATAAGTAGTTCTTGCAGAATTGACCTGAAAAATTAAAGATGAAGGTCAGGCTTGACAAAGCCCTGGCTGGGAAGATTTAGTTGGGGATTGGTCCTACTTTGAGCAGGGGGTTGTACTAGATGACCTCCTGAGGTCCCTTCCAACCCTGATATTCTATGATTCTATGAACCAAAAATACCAGGATGAATAGCAATCTTTGTTTTAGGTTAAGTGTACGCTGCTGTGCTTGTGCTGTAACTGTCCATGTATATAAATTTATAACTTAAGTTTGTGGAGGTTTCAAGCCCGCAACTTACCCCAGCACTATATTCACTTTACCATTTTGAGGCTGAAGGAAATTGGAATCAATGTATATTCAGAATTTATACTTCTTTGGATCTTTTGCCCTCTTTCCCTCCCCCCCCCACCACTTTATTAAGAAGTCTCCAGTTGAAAATATTTTTTTAAATGTCATCTACTTCTATATCAGTTACCTTAACTCAAGTAGTTGTCAGATCAGTGTAGTGTTTAGCAGACTGTTGTCTCTGTAAACTATAACGTGGTTTGGTGGCGGAGTGGGGGAAGTAGACGCACTTTGAGGTGTGTTATTTAAACTGTACCCTTACATGTGTCTTCCCAAATTAATGAATAATCAGATAGGTATGTTTGACATAATGTGCTCCCAAGGGCCCACTTCTTTGTGTGTGTTGATGAAAAATGAAGTTTGTTGATGTATTGAACTAGAAAACAGTTTCCATATACATAAGCAACACAACTTTTTTCTTGAAATAATAAACAGTTAAAACATTAATGTCGGGTTGTATTAAACTTCTTTTTTTTAAAGCAAAAAGCTAAATTTTTGGGGCTTCAGCTACCTGCCAAACATCAGCGACTGATACTTGGTATAAATAGGGAGGGGAGGCATGACTGGAGCATGGGACTGGGAACCAGCAATTCCTGGATTCTAATCCTGACTCTAACTCCTTTGGTGGCCTCTGGTGAGTCACTTAATCTGTTCTTAAAGATGGAGAAACTAAAATGAAGTGGATTATATTTAGCCAGCTCCTGGCGGTGTTGAAGATTGACTGACTGATATTTGTAAAACATTTTGAAGATTAAAAACATTAATTCACATGAAAGAAGGTCTGATTAAATCAAAGAAGTAATTGGAGGGAGATCAAGCATCAAAATAACGTAGGTGTTCAGATCCCATGGTATTAGGTGCAGAATGGGAACTCGGATAGCATGGAACAGAATTAAATCCAATTTGGAAACACTCATTTTCCCATAAAACCTGTATGAGAGGGTGATTTTCTTTCAAACAGTTGTGCAGTAGCTGGTGGTTCTTCGAGTTGAGTCTCTGTGGGTGCTGCACTGTAGGTATGGCTGTGTCCCTGCGCTGCTGATCAGAGAACTTTGGTAGCAGCGTCCATCGGGCTCACACATGCACTGTCGTTGTACTCAGTTGCTTTTCAAGCTAGCTCCACCCCTAGCTAGAGATGGAGCCATTGCTGTATGTTTGTGGATCGTTAACATTCTTATTTTGCTAAAATTTAGCTTCCCTTGAAGCCTCTTTTGTTTCTTTCCTTGTTCCATTTTATTTGGCCATGCCTTTTTAAAAAACAACAAACCAAACTGAAAAGAAGAAAGGACTCTGTTCTTTTGTCAACCTCTGTTGCAAGGGGGAGGGGGAAGACATTTCCCACACAAGGTTATGCCTGGCTCTCTGGGCTTCGAGAAGTGCCGCACTTGCAACAAGGCAATCCCAGGCATGGACAAGCAATCCCAGTGCATCTACTGCCTCGGCGAGGGCCACATCCAGCAGAAGTGTTCCCTCTGCCATCAGCTCCACCTGAGATCCCACTAGGACAGAGAGCACCTCCAAAAATCATCTTTATGGAAGCAGCTCTCCGATGAGCATGAGTCTTCCCCTCAATCTTAGACTTTGAAGGATAGGGGGTCTAAGAAATGGTCCAGGGACTCCCCACTTTTTTTTAAACCTCTGAGAGGAGTTCCCTCAGCGAGAACCGGGATAGCTGAAAGTGATTGCCATCTCACTTGGTATCCTCGGCACTGCCAACACCGAGACTACAATTCAGCACCCATGCCTCACAGTGACCATCGGTATCTGGTACTGCTGTAGGCCCATGGACCCTCTGGGCATGGACACCGAATCTTCGATACTGAGAAATAAGGGCAAATGCCCTAAAATGCTCCTGGTATGTGTGCTGACATTGGTAATGCCAGCGATAATAGCCTACCAGGCACTGGAGAGACCAGTACAGGCAAGGTCTCCATCTCGCCCAATACCGGGACACTCGGTACCAGTAGAATTCCATCAAGCTGGTGATCTAGGCATGATGGAGGCACCCAACTCTCTGCCCCTCGATACTGAGTTCATGGCACCAAGCCATTGCTGGGCACGGGTATGTCTCTTCAATCATGCCATGCCCTCCCCCACTATCAAGTGAGGGATTGGATAGTGAACCGGACGGCATATTGCAGTACTCCTCTCGAGTGCCATATGGACCTACTGTCAGTAGGGTCTGGGAATGTACCAGCAGATGGCACCACCACCATCTTGGTACAGCCACCAGTGGGCAAGTCCATCAGGCCCTATGGCACCACAGTGGCCATACTGGGACTGCTGGGTGGCACACTGACAGCCTGCCTCATGAGCTTCAAGCATCACCTACAACCCTCCAGGCACGCTCCCTCAGCCACAGCATCGAAGGTTTCAGAGCCTCAAGAGACAGAGGAGCAAGAAGGGGATATGGAGGAGGAGGAGATAACACCGAAAGCCATATCTCCTCTTTCTGGATGAAGTGGTCATGCCTGCATCACCATCCATGGCAGATGACTTCCACCTGTTTCAGGAGCAGGGGAAAAGAGTAGCAGATACCCTCCACGTACCATTGGAGGAGATCAGACATGCACCACCAGCTCATTGTCATCCTCCACTTTTTGTCCTCTTAAAAAAATCAGCCTCCCCATCAATAAGGCGATCTTAGAACTGGCTAAAACGGTGTGCCAAACCCTGGCATCAATAGCCCCAATGTGCAAGTGGGTAGAGAAGAAATATTATATCCCCACAAAGGAATCAGTTTTTTCTCCTACCCACCACCCAGTTCCATTGTGGTGGATGCTGTGATAACAACAACATCGTTCTAGGGGGAGCACCCTATGACAGAGACTGGAAGTGCCTCGATGTCCTTGATAGGAAATTGTATTCCTAGGCTGCCTTAAACCTTCTGCTCTTCAGTGTTCGTCCAACCACCTGCCCTAAATACCACTTTTGACAGGCGGGTCGAGGCATCACAAGACCACTCCCTACTACTGTCTCTGACCATGCACCCATTTGACCACTGTTTGGCAGCGTTCCACAGTAAATAATGTGGGACAGATAGGTCCTAGAGAGTATCAGTTCCAGGTACTCCATCCAGTTCACCTTTCTACACCCCCACAACACCCTTCCCCTGCCTCTTCAGGAACCCTTTTCATAAGAGTCTACTATGTCAGGAGGTAGGTCAACTCCTACAGTTAGGAGCTATAGAACAGGTACCTCAGCATCTACAAGGCAAGGAGTTCTGCTGTCTTTACTTCCCAATACACAAAAGGAAGGGAGGTTGGAGACCTATCCTGGGCATCAGAGCTCTCAACAAGTTTTTTGAGGATCAGAAGTTCAAGATGGTCAGTTTATCAATGATTAGTCCATCATTGGAACAGGGAGACTGGTTTTCAGCCTGCAGGATGCCTACTTTCATATTTCAATATTACTGGCTTACAGACGATTTCTCAGATTTATTCTGGAACATGACCATTACTAATACAGAGTCCTCCCCTTCAGACTTTGATTAGCCCTGAGAGTATTTTTCACAGTTCTTTCAGTGGTAGCCACTCATCTACACTTACAAGAGATAATGATCTACACTTATCTGGATGATTGTCTCCTCAGAGCCTAGTTGCTCCAGGAGGCTTGTCAAGCCACCGACTTCATGATATGCTTGTTCACAGGTCTGGGCCTTCAGCTCAACACCAAAGCCTTCCTACCTCAAGACAGGTTCCTGTCCCTGGTGTTACTCATAGATCCAGCTCAGTACAAACCTCAAATACCAGCCAGACTCTGCCTCCAACTCCCGGGGCATCTGGTGCGAGCACAGCTGTGATACCGGATGCCCGACTCCACATGCGATGCCTACAGCTATGGTTCAGTTCAGTTTACAGGCTGAATAGAGACAGTATGAACAAACCCTGTCACTACCTACCAGGATCAAAAACTGCCTGGCCTGGTGGAAGAACCCAGCCAATGCATGCAAAGGGATTCCCTTCTTACAGGTGTCACCATCGTCGCTCCTTATCACCGATGTATTGCTCAGAGGATGGAGCGCGGATCTAAACAGCCATGCAATGCAAAGCAAATGGTCACCTGTGGAGATATTCTTACATATCAATCTCCTTGAATTGAGAGTTGTCAGGAACGCCTGCGCCCATTTCCTCCCGCTGAGAGCAGGATCACATATGAAGATCCTAATGGACAACATAGCCTGCATGTATTATGTGAACCGCCAGGAAGGGGCGAGGTCACCCCCTCTATGCACGGACACGATGAGGCTATGGAACTGGTGTAGCTCTCATGTCACCTTGCCGCAGCTTACCTCCCGGGCTCGCAGAACTCGATAGCGGACAAACCTCACTGGCAAATTTCTGCATGATCACAAATTAGAGATGCATCTGTCAGTTCTTCACAACTTGTTCTCACAGTGGGGAACACAGTTCACAGACCTGTTTGCCACTTACCAGAACAAGAAGTATCCAAGATACTACTCCAGGGTGGAGATGGGACAGCACTCTCTGTGAGATCCTCTCCTTCTCCCTGGGACAAGGACCTTCTTTACGCTTTCCTTCCATTTCCCCTTCTGCTGAAGATCCTGCTAAAGGTAGAGGGATGGAGCTCACATAATCCTGATTTGCTCCTACTTGGCCAAGACAGACCCGGTACCCTTACCTGATGCAGCTCATAATGTGCTTGCTGATCTCCCTTCTGAACTCTCTGCACCTCCTCTCACAGGACAAAGCATACATCCCAACTTGGGGATTCTCTGCCTCCAAAGCATGGCTCCTACATGGTTCCAGCACCTAGAAAGGTCATGCTGAAGGGAAGTGCAAGAAGTTCTGTAACACAGTAGAAAGTCCTTCACGCAAAGCAGTTACCTGCGAAGGTGGTTTCAGATTTGGTGCATGTCTTAACAAATCTTTCCAGTGTCAGCAACTCTTCCACATATTCTGGAATATGCTCTGACCCTTAAAAATTGGGGTTATCCCTGAGCTCTCTCAGGGTCCACTTAGCAGCCATCACAATGTTTCTCCGACCCATAGAGGGATACTCAGTACTATCGCATCCAATGACCAAAAGGTTCGTTAAGGGTATAACTAACCTCTTCCCTCAACTTTGACTTTCTACCCCTCATGGAACCTAGACCTGGTACTGAAAAGGCTGACCAGGCCCCCCTTTGAGCCTATGGCTACCGGTTCACTGACATACCTATCGGTGAAAACGGCCTTTCTGATAGCAATCACCTCGGCTAGAAGAATAGGGGAGATAGCAGCTTTGATGGTGCATCGCCCTTACACAGTATTCTTCCCAGGCAAGGTTACGCTCGGGTCGCATCCAAAGTTCATTCCTAAGATAACATCCTCATTTCATATGAATCAGTCTATCCACCTTTCCATCTTCTACTCCAAGCCTCACCGAGACAATAGGGAAGCCATACTGCATACCTTAGATGTTAGGAGAGCCCTTGCATTCTACCTCAATAGGACACAAAGCTTCAGGAAGTCCCCTAAACTATTCCTCTCCATGGCGGAAAGATCAAAGGGTTCAGCAATATCAGCCCAAAGACACTCTAAGTGGGTCTCGAATTGCATCAGACAGTGCTACCAAATTCGTAACATGACCCCCTCCAGACTCTCTCCATACACATTCCACAAGATTGATCTCCTCATCTGTCACCTTCTTTAAGGATGTCCCTATTGCAGAGATCTGCAGAGTGGTGATGTGGGTGTCCGCTCACACTTTCAGAGGTCACTGGGGACTCCACCTCTGATGCCATCTTTGGCTTCACTGTACTGTCATCTGTGACTGACTCAACTCCGAAGTCCCAACCCTCCAAAAGGGGTGCAGCTTGGTAGTCACCTACAATGGAGCATCCATCGAGGAGTGTCCCTAAGAAGTTATTACTCACCTTGTTCAGTAATGATGGTGGTTCAAGATGTGTGTCCCTGTGAGTGTTCCACAACCCGCCCTCCTCCCCTCTACTTTGGAGTACTTCTTTAACTGTGGTAGAGAAGGCAGTGAGGACAGTTAGCCCACACGCACTAACTAGTTTCATGGCGCAGCATAGGCCCAACAGACACTGATACCAAAGTTCTCCGATAAGCAGCGCAGGGAAGCAGACACGCCTACAATGGGGCACTAGTAGGGTTGCACATCTCGAAGAACCATTGTTGCTGCACAAAGTGAGTAACTTCTTCGCATGCAATGGTGATAATTGCTTGCACTAATTAGGCATGCAGTTGCATTCTCATTTTTATGCATATGAGTGCATGCCTGAGTGCTTGAAACTCAGGCCTTGGGAATTCTGCAGTTGTCCCTCACCCTGCCTCATCTGAAAGGATCACAGCTCTTTATCGAGTGGTTCTAATAACTTGTTTGAGTAAGTTGCTCTCCTTGTGGGTTAAAAGGACCTATAATGTTTTCAGTCCCGAGTGAAGGGATATTCTGTTTGCCCTCTCCCCTTGCCAGAGTAATTAGGCTTTTATACTCTTCTAGCACGCTGCTATTTTCACGTTCTTGTGGCTGCAGGAACTGGCTTGGCACTCAGAGCTGGTGGTAAGGAAGCAGCACACCAAAAACAAATAATATTGCAGCATCGTGTAAGAGGATGAAAAAACTTGGCTGCAAGAAACTCATCAAAATGATCGTCTCTTGTTTTTGTTTTACTTTAAATCGAAAGGTGGCAAGTTTTTATATGGCTACAGAATGTAATGCTCAGACTTTTATTATTAAAGCCAGAAATTTTCCTGCTCTAGGATGACTGAAAACTTAAGGATATCCTCTGCTGTTGGAAGGGTGTTGTTTCTTAGACCACATCCTCTCTCATCTCAGCAACACCTCTCTAGCTGTACTCTAGATACCATGTGCTCCCTTGTCAAGTGCTCTAGTAGACTTTTGCAGTGTATACCCGCTGGACTGTGGCCAGAACTGGGAGGTAGTTTTAAAGGCAATTTGGTGGCTGAAAAATGCCAGTATGTTTTAGCTTCGTGGATTCTTGGGGGGAGTTCTATAGGCTTTTTTTTTTTTTTTTTTTTTTTTTGGGGGGGGGGGGGGGTTCTTTTAAAATAAAATAAATAAATAAAAAGTTCCCTGTCACTTGTGCTACAGCTTTTTCAGTCCAAGGTATCCCAGACTTCATTATGCACATTTGACCAGGAAAGCCAGGGAGTACATGAAACTTGAGTAGAGTGGAGCACAACAATCTGCATAAGAGATCCTACATCAGGAATATTGCCAGTAAAGCTGGGTCACGGATCATGTAAGCTTAATGGAGTGGGAAGAGGTGTTTTTGAAGGCCATAAGGGGGCTTCCGGGAGAAATGCTGTGATTGAGGGGAGGGGAAGGAGGCGGCGGCGGCATGAGATTTGTATGGGGACAAGTGGTTTGTTGTCTCTCATCTCTTACAAATCAGTATAGATACAAAGTGCAGTTGAAAATCATCAGAAGGCTTTCCCCATTCCTAGCACGTGTTCTAGCCCATCATGTCTCTGTAATAATTTCTTGAATTGCAGTGTAGTTTTTTTTGTTTTGTTTTGTTTTTCTTTCTAAGTGATCTTTGTGCTAGAGTGGTGCCCTTGGGCTATGTCTAAACAGAGGTTTTTGTAAATTCCAGTGTTGCCCTGGCATTAGTGTAGCTCCAACTCCGAGCATAGCTAGTCTGTGCTAGGGCTTCTGCCATTGCTAGGGATGGTGGAAATTCATCTGGGCAATAGCAGTGATGGGAGAATTTCACAAAGATCTCAAGTACAGATAAGACCCTAAAGACTAGGGCCAAGCTTTTTCAAACATGACTAGTGATTTTGGGTACCCCTGTTTTTCGGTGCTCAGCCTGAAAAAGGGACTTTATTTTTCAGAAAGTGCTGAGGGACCTATCTGCCCTCTGAAAATCAAGCTTCTTTAAGATGTCTCCAGTGAGGCATCCCAAATTATTAATCACATTTGAAAATGTTGGCCTTAACCTCTGTTGTCTACAGAACAGATACAGCATGGGTTTTGTGACTGACATTTGGACTGAGACAAACTGATTTTGCGTAAGCCAACTGGATTCTAATTTTTGTTACTAGTGACTTGGGTGCATTTGAACTCGCGACCTAGATGTTACAGGTTCTCTGTGTATTATCACTCTCCTGAGTGATCTAGTATTCCATAGGTTTTACCTTTTTGGGATGGGGGGAAGGGACTTCAAAGGCAATTTTCACTGCTATGCATAGTGTTGATGCTGTCCATACACTTGCAAATAAATGCCCTTTCCTAGTAGGGGAACACTTACCTCAGAAGTGTTATAATTTCACAGTCAAAACCCTAGTGTAAATATTTAATCCTATCTGTTGCCTGGTAGTTCAGCTTTTGTCCCTCAGCAGGTTCAAACTTCCCCCTCTTTTTTGTTGTGAGTGGAACATAGCTATGCTGCTTCTGGTTTTCCACCATAGTACTGGGAGCAGCCAGACTTCCATTCTCTTTAATGGGAGAAAAGTGAAATCAACGCTGCTGTGTTCCATTAAGAATCAAGTGATGTGATGGGATTTTGGGCCCTAATATTCTGAGATTCTGAGTTCCCTCAACTCCCAGTGACTTTAGTGGAAATTGATGAGGTTTGTCACATAGTAAAGTCAGGCCTTCAGTCAGGTAGCTTTTGTCTCCGTGGCGTTCTGCAGCTGGAAGTGGAACCCTGCTGCATCTGAATGTTCAGAAATCTATGGACTGCTTTTCAAGTCCTTGCATCTGGGACAGCACCTACACCTGCTTTCCAAACCAGTTACCTACACACCCACAACAGGATTTGGGGACTTCCTGCATTGTCTAGGAGTTAAGAGCACTGAGGATAACTGGGATTAATAGCATACTTTCAAATGCCTAATATAGATCAGAGACTGCATTTCACATAGCAGGTTGTCCAATGGTGTCTGGTTCAATCAAGTTGCTTTTTTTTCCCAAACAATTTTTCTTTTGTTGAGAGAGTAATTATAAGCAGTACTCTGGATCTTCCATCCCAAATAGCTGATTGCACCACAAAACAGACTTAGATGGGATCTCTATATTGACTTACAAAACTATTTAAAAAAAATCTTTTTTTTGTAGAATTATGGCCTTGAAACAGACAATATGAAGAACTTGGTTCTCAAACTGCGATCTTCTTCCAACAACCTGCAGAATTACATCAGCAGCCGGAGGAAAAATTCGAATTATGATGGAAAAACCTCACACAAACCCCCCAATGAATTCCTCACCTCAGTGGTGGAGCTCATTGGCGCTGCTAAGGCCTTGCTAGCATGGTTGGACAGGTATGAGATTGGTACTCTCATTTAAAAAAAAAAAAAAAAAATCCATATGGTCACTTGTGTTAGTGAAATGAATGTTTTCGGCTTCCAAAGGCAGCTTCTAGAGTGAAGTCTGGATGTAAATGTCTCTGTTCCCACCCAGACCACCACTTTATTTAAATCTTAGGATGTCGGTAATTAGCAAGTTGAATTGCCAGGCTGTTGGTGGCTGCAGGGCATGGGGTGATGATACTGCTAAAATCCAATGGATTTGACCAGTGTTTACAGTGATGGGAAACTCTCTCTCCCCCCCCCCCCCACCCTCCCTCAAATTTCCCTAGTTCAGACAGGGCTTTAAAGAAAATTCCCCATTCTCCCCGCCCCCTTATACAGATGCAACTTTCTGCTCCACCCCCTCACACAAAATGATTGTCTAAAAAACAGGCATTTGTTAACGTGGCTTTAATTTTTGACTGAATTTGCTCCTTTCCCAAATGTGTGCTTCAGGGGCCTGGAAAAAGACAGGCAGCAAGAAAGACTCCTTTGCTTTTCCTTACACGGGCTAGGGTTGCTCTGTGACAGCTGCTGCGGAAACAGACAGGCAGCTGAGCAGATAGTGTCCAAGCAGTGATGCTGGGACAGGATAAGAGATGACTGTAAATTCTCTCGCATGTTGCCAGCTTTCCTAGGGACCCAGCTTGTGGGGAGGGAAGTCAGAAGGAGATCATGGGGAGGAAGAGCTGTTATCCCATGAATGGCCCTCCTGTCACTGTCAGGTGGTGTTCCCTGGCAGTAGCTTGCTCTTCTTGCTTGGTCCTTTCCTCCCGTCACTGCCAGCCCCCACCAACTTTCCTGTCTGCTAGCCCCAGCAGCAAGATGGCTGACTTATCGAACTTTGAGCCCAGTCAGTGTTTTGGAACTCTTTCCCTTCTCTCCCTGCCCCTCATAAAGTAGCAGGTGGGGCTGAGGTGCCCCCTCAACAGCTCTCTAAAGCGGTCTCCTTTAAGGGAGGGTATAATCACTGAGCTAGACTTGAGTCCTTTGTAAACAGTGCTGAAAGGTTAGCAGCTGTTCAGATTTACCTCTTAGAGGAAAGCAAGCCATTACAGAGGCTGATGTTGGCTGAGATATTTTTTATGATAAAGAATACACTTGTTATAAGGGTAGTTTGTTGCTCACCATATTGGTGCACTTGTGTTAAAAGGCACTTTAGTCTATTTACTGCAGCTACGGTTATTCAGATTACATTTTTACTGTGTTAACGTGATAGTTCCAGCACGTCTCAGGTTTGCTATCTGACCTGCAACTGTGTAAATCTATGTGCTGTGCCCATTAACAGCCAGAGTTGGAAGCCGAGAGGGCTTTTCATTCTAAGGGGATTTTGTCTTGTTACAGGGCCCCATTTACAGGGATTGCTGACTTTTCAGCGACAAAGAACAGAATCATTCAGCTCTGCTTGGATCTCACTACCACAGTTCAGAAGGTCAGTTGACTTTTTCCCTCCTCCCCGCTTTTCTTCTCACCTCTCCAAAAAGGAAGGAAGGTGGGTGGCTGGGGAAGTAACTGTGTGCTAGTTATGTGCAACTTGTTAATGAGGAAAACATATGCTGGAGTATCATACACGTGATAATGAGCAGGTGCATGCTGTCTGCTACCAACTTTGGTCACTCTGTTCTCCTGCAGTTGAGATTTTTGTTTAGTTAATTTCAAAACTTTTCAGCAGTGTTGAGCTAGGTGTCTCCCATTTTAAAGTCCATTAGTGTTTTCACTAACTTTAAGAGTTGGGTTTGGCCCTGGAATAGCTGCTTTGAATTTGAAAACCTGAAAGCTGTTTTTTTAACTCCAGTTAGAATCAACGTTGGTAACTTGTTTTAATAAATACAATAGCAACTCAAATTTATACCCTGGAAGAGAGCAGTAGCTGCTGGGTGTGGACTGCAACAGGTGACTGGAAGAGCTGCCTTTCCCTCACATTTCTGTTTCCACCAGGCTGACTTCCACAATGTTTTATTAAAAATTAACTATTAGCTGTGGTTGGCCAAAATTGTAATGGCTAGAGGGTCATTTGGCATGTAAGTGACTTTCAGCAGACCAACTCATTTCATGCTTTGGGTATAGCTGGGGTCAGAGTGGCTGGCTCCCACTCTCCTTCGATGCCTCAGTACGTACCATACTGTGATATGCAGCTCCCACTGATGCCTGCTGGAGCATGGAACTCCCTTGTAGAAGGTGGTCAGGTAAGTGGTGTGTGTTGGGGATTTTATTGTGGGGGTTTTTTTGTAGGTGGGATGAAATCTGTGGCATGAACTTGTGCACTTCGTGTGTGAGGAAAAAGCTATGTCATTTTCAGAAACTTCTCAAAACCATATATACAGTATATTGAAAGAAAATGAGTTAATTGCTTCTCCCCTTTTGGGGTAACTCTGTGCTCTTGCAGGTGACCTCAAATGATTCATGCTGGAGTGTCCTATTAAAAGCAGGAAACAGGGACCCAAACAGGATTTATTGCTTAATTGCTCCACACCCTTCTTATCCTTGCTGTGGGGCATTCTGCACATAACCCTGTAGCTAGCTAACTTTTAACAGTGCATTTGCAGATGACCATTCAAGGCTTCTCAATCTACCTCTGCTCCCCGACATGTTCACAAGCCTCCCTTTTTAACCAGTGTATGGAAATTAATGAGATGCTGCTGCTTTTAGAATTGTTTCTAACCATGGGAGCAATCAGTGTTGGATCATGTGTACTAAGCAGGCCAACTCAAATTGAAATAATTGGGAATTGGGATTGTGGTTGTGTTTGGTGGGGGAGGAAGGGATGGAGACATGGGTCCATCTGCCCTATCAAATCTGCAGTTTGAGGGTCATGTTTAGAACATGAATTTTAGTAACATGGTTAAAGCAAGATTAGTCACTGACAAGACTTAATTCCTACACAGCTTGCATGGTTCACAGGGACTCACTGATTAGTTATTATATGTTGTTCAAATACCCAAAGGAAATTCTTATTAAAAAAACAAGCAACTTTATACTGGAGTCAAAGTTGTATATTTCTATCAATTACTTAAGAGACAGCCCTTCGGAGCACCTGGTAGTTTTCTCAAAAAACCTCTCACAACTAAGTTTTTTCCAAACTTTCTAACTTAAGTTACACTTAAAACAAAACCAAATAAGGAAGGGCTTAGTTAGGCCTGGTCTACATTAGAAAGTTAGGTTGACACAAGACAGTTTACATCAACCTAGTTGTGCATGTGTCTTCACTTTAAATTGGTTTCCCACTTACATAAGCACCCTGTTATGCCAACATAGTAACACTACCTCCCTGAGTGACACAGAGCAAGTGTAGACACTGAATTACTTACGTTGAGCCTAAGTGTCCTCCAGCAGCTATCTACAATGCCCCACGCTGACCTCTCAGGTCACCATTATGAACTCTACTTTGCAGGCATCACAGAGACCGAGACTGGAAGCCCCCTTCTCTTTAAAGCCCAGTGCATTTTTGAAATTCCTTTTCTCGATTGTCCAACTTGATGAGCACACCTAGCAGCTCTCCACTGTTGAGTGCAGCTGCCCGTGCTGGCTACATGCTCCAGAAGCACTCTGGCTTGGAGTAGACAGGAGATACTGGATCTCCTGGGCCTGTGGGAAGAAGAGGCTGTCCAGGCACAGCTCTGAACCAGCCTAGAAATGTTGATGTCTATGAGCAGATGGCTCAGGGGATGCAGAAGAACCGGTATGATGGGGACCAGCAGCCATGCAGTGTGAAAGTCCAGGAACTGCAGCAGGTGTACCAGAAGACCAGGGAGGCCAACAATCGATCTGGTGCTGACTTGCAGATGTGCCACTTTTACAAAGAGATGGAAGCCATAGTCGGTGGAGGACCCCCAGCTCCCCACAGCATTGTGGATACCTCTGAGGAGCCCACCAAGTCACAGGCCCCTGCTGTGAACAGCAAGGAGGTGGATGAGGGGGAGGAGTATGGGGTCAGACAACCTGGAATCCAGTTGCGCAGCAAGTCAGACCTCTTTTTGGTGATGCCACAGTCTCACCAGTGGATCACCGGCGAGTCCAGTGCAGGGAAAGGAACCTCAGGTAAGTGTTTAGATAAATTTTCAATTACAGGGATGGCAGAACACATCTTTTGACTTTTTTCATTAATTTACTCATGCTAGAAGAGGTAGTGGTACAACCATGAGACGTAGAGTTGCTATTTGCTTTTCATTCCTCTCTGGAGTTAGGCAGGGGCCTCACAGAGTAGTTTGTTTATGTATACAGGGGTGTCCCTTGAATCTTCCTGAGAGATCTCCATGAAACTTTCATTGAAGTACTCGGCAATCCCCTCCTGAAGGTTTTTAGGGTTGGCAGCCTTATTTCGTCCTCTGTGGTAGGGCACTTTCCTATGATGCTGAGCGATAACAGGCTAGCAGCGTATGGACTCGGGCAGCTTTAGGACACCGCAGCAACTGTGGGGTCTCTGCCTTTGTAACCCTCAGGAGTGAGAGATCAGCTTACATATGAATCACCACTACCTATGGAAAATGGTGCGAATATTCAGTGCCATTGCTCTACACGACTGGAATCATGCAACCAAGCAATTCGCTCCATTTCCCCCAACCCCTGGCGGGCCATACTCACCATGGCTGGTGCTGTGACTAGCGCCGTGCACAAACTATCCCAAGCAGAAGTGAGAATGTTGTGTTTACAACTGCAAGGGAGCAAGTTTCCCTTTCTGTTGTGAATACGCTGACAAAGGTACCTCAGTGTTTTTATCTTCAGCTGTTGCCATTGCGGCCTTCACACCGCCTTCCACACGTGCAGAATGCCTGAGCCAGATAAAGCGGAGAAAGAAGAGGACTCAGGATGACATGTTCAGTGAGATCCTGCAAGCCACTGCCGCATCAGACTGCGAGCACAAGGCCTGGAGGATGAATATTGTGGCCAGCCTGGAGAAGGAAAGAGTGGAGAAGAGAGAGCTCCAGCGGGAAAAGGAGAGGGAGATGCACAAAGACATAATGAGGCTTCTCAGGCAGCAAACACAGAGGCTGCAGACTGTGGTGGACCTGCAGGTTCAACAGTCCTGGGCTCACCTCCCTCTGCAGCCCACTGAGAACTCAATATCCGGACCTCCCTATACCCCTCCCATTCCCCCAACATTCCGTGTGGCATCAGGGGCCACTGCACTACCCCTGCCATGCCACCCAAGGGACATTAAAGAGAATCATAGCTAAACATTCCTGTGACAGCCACGGTTGGTGTATGTGTAGCTGAAATGGGCATCAGTGTTCTTTCCCCTTCATACATTCTGTTTATTAAATTTTAAGTTTTTTAATGTATTGTTTTAAAATTGTGAGGTTTTTTTTTTTGCACTGATTGTGATTTTTGGAACACAATTCATCTTTATTAGTTCACAACGTATGCTGCCAAGTGATCAGCAGTTCTGATAGCAACCAGTTACCTATTATTGCTAAGTGCCACATAACTCATGAGATGATTCAAAAACAAAATTAATAGGTGCATTGACAATGTTGTATTCCTACATGTACAGTGATCACCACACGACTCCTGCAGAGCCAGGTAGAACACACTACAACAAGACACCCTGTTCTTGCTCAGTGTTAAAATGGTCTTTCAAAGCCTCCCAGAGCAATATAGCTCTGCACTGAGCTCTTCTAATAGCCCTTGTGTCTGACTGTTCAAATTCAGATGACAGCTCCTCCACCTCTGCCCTGCAGCCTGATGGAAACTTCCCCTCTTTGCTTCACGTATATTATGCAGCACACAGCAGGCAGCTATAATCATTGAGATGTTTTTCTCACTGAGGTCCAATCTTGTAAGTAAATAATGCCAGCGACCCTTCAAACCACCAAAAGTTAATTCAACTGTCATTCTGCATCTGCTGAGCCAGTGGTTGAATTGTTCCTTGGTGCTGTCAAGGTGGACGTATATGCCTTCATGAGCCAGGGGAGCAAAGGGTAGGCTGGGTCCCCCAGGATCATGTTTTGGCATTTCAACATTTCCAATGGTAAACTGCTGATCAGGAAAGAAAATCTTGTAGCTTTCACAACAGTCCTGTGTTCTTAAAGATGTGAGTGTCATGCATCTTCCCTGACGAGCTCACACTGATGTCAGTGAAGCGTCCCCGGTGATTCACCTGTGCTTGCATAACTACAGAAAAGTAGCCCTTCCTGTTCGGTGTACTGAATGGCAAAGTGGTCTGATGCCAAAACAGAGAGATGCAAGCCATCTATCGCACTGCAATTCAGGAGCAGCACTGCTGCAAATCTATCTGCTATGTCCTGTACGTTGCTGAGAGTCGTCACAGTCCTACACACTGGCCCTGCATACTTGCCTCACAACAGCCCTCATGGTGAATTTCCTTACTCCAAATTGATTGCTGACTGACCGGTAGCAATCTGGCATTGCAAGTTTCCACAGTGCAATTGCCACTCACTTCTGCACTGTCCGTGCAGCTCTCATTTTGGTATCCCTGTGCAGGAGGGCTGGATAAAGATCACTGCACAGATCCAGGAATCAGAGTAACAGAGTTAGTCTGTATTCGCAAAAAGAAAAGGAGTACTTGTGGCACCTTAGAGACTAACCAATTTATTTGAGCATGAGCTTTCATGAGCTACAGCTCACTTCATCGGATGCATACTGTGGAAACTGCAGAAGACATTATATACACACAGAGACCATGAAACAATACCTCCTCCCACCCCACTCTCCTGCTGGTAATAGCTTATCTAAAGTGATCATCAAGTTGGGCCATTTCCAGCACAAATCCAGGTTTTCTCACCCTCCGCCGCCCCCCCCCCCCCCCCCCCCACAAACTCACTCTCCTGCTGGTAATAGCCCATCCAAAGTAACCACTCTCCCTATAATGTGTATGATAATCAAGGTGGGCCATTTCCAGCACAAATCCAGGTTTTCTCACCCCCCCCCCCCACACACACACACAAACTCACTCTCCTGCTGGCAATAGCTCATCCAAACTGACCACTCTCCCCACAATGTGCATGACAATCAAGGTGGGCCATTTCCAGCATAAATGCAAGTTTAACCAGAACGTCGGGGGGGGGGGGGGGGGGGAGTAGGAAAAAACAAGGGGAAATAGGCTACCTTGCATAATGACTTAGCCACTCCCAGTCTCTATTTAAGCCTAAATTAATAGTATCCAATTTGCAAATGAATTCCAATTCAGCAGTTTCTCGCTGGAGTCTGGATTTGAAGTTTTTTTGTTGTAAGATAGCGACCTTCATGTCTGTGATTGCGTGACCAGAGAGACTGAAGTGTTCTCCGACTGGTTTATGAATGTTATAATTCTTGACATCTGATTTGTGTCCATTTATTCTTTTACGTAGAGACTGTCCAGTTTGGCCAATGTACATGGCAGAGGGGCATTGCTGGCACATGATGGCATATATCACATTGGTGGATGTGCAGGTGAACGAGCCTCTGATAGTGTGGCTGATGTTATTAGGCCCTGTGATGGTGTCCCCTGAATAGATATGTGGGCACAGTTGGCAACGGGCTTTGTTGCAAGGACAGGTTCCTGGGTTAGTGGTTCTGTTGTGTGGTATGTGGTTGTTGGTGAGTATTTGCTTCAGGTTGGGGGGCTGTCTGTAGGCAATGTGGCCTTGCTCATCTGAAAGTTCTGCAGCCATTGTTCATCATACCAAACCTGCATTATGATGCTATTCCACAAGTCAGTGCTTGTTTCTCGGGCCCAGAAGCAACACTCCACCGTCTGCAGGTGGTCCCTGAATGCTGCTAACAACCTTGAATTGATTCTTACTATGTCCCACAGCAGTCTGTCCTCTAAGGAATTGTCGTGTTTCCCCACTTCATTTGGTGGTTCTTGTAGCTCTGGAAATGTTTCAGGATCGTGCAAGCTGTACTTGCAATGCTTGTGATAATAGTGCAGGCTCCATGCTTCTTTCGGGAATGGTGGAGAGAGGAGGCCATGTGTGTTTGTGGGATTTTTTTTCTTTAAAAAAAAAAAAAGCATGAACATTATGGGATACAGATAACATCATGGGATGGAGACAGTTGCAAAATGGGACATTCACCCCATGCTTCCAGTCACCCCTGCGTGACTCATTTCAGCCCCATCATGCATTGCCAAAACTTCCCAAAAGATAGTGTGCTGGATGGTGGCGAGTTGCGCAGTGAGATACCTACCCGTGGTGCACCGCACTCTGCATCAATACAAGCGCTCCTGGTGAGCACGTAAACTGCTGACACAAGGAGCCAAGTATGCATGGGCACAAGCGATGTACCAACCGTGGCATCTGTATGCTAACATAACTTGAGTCAACATGAGTTTTGTAGTGTAGACATGGCTTTAGTCACCACACTATTCTGTCCTTGTATGGCTGTCCAGAGAACAACAAAAAGACAATCCTACGTGGAAACGTTGTCATTACTTCAGTGACTGAAAATTGAGAAGTGATCTAAAAGGTCTTCTAGTACCTTACTCTTGTTGATATATTATTTTCTATTGGAGCACTTAAAGCAAAGTACATCTCTCTTTACATTAGTATAGCAAGCTACTCTTCTTTTTTTCCTCATACGACTACACTGTCACCAGAAAAAGTGAGGTTACTGTCTGTTCGCTAAAAGTGACTGCCTTTGGAGCAATTTTCAGGACACGTCTCAAAAGCATATGGAGCATCAAATGTAAAAGTGTGGTCAGACTTGGTATAGATACATATGCAGTGGCTCTAACTCCCTTAAGAACCAGGCCAAAAATAAACTTAATGCTAAGGACTCAGGATATTGAGCTCACGCTTCCATAACATGTACGTTTATGTACAAAACCCAAGTTGTGTGCTAAGTTCTTTGGCAAACTATATAAAGTAAGTAGACTTAAAGATTTATGCAGACTGTGAATACTTTGTGTTCAGCAAATCCTTCTTCATGAAATCTCTTCGTTAAAATGTCTCAATCTTTTACGATGAGGTGTGACAGTTGTGCAGCTTGGAACTCTGGTGCGATATGGGTCAAAGTTAATATTGTTAAAGTGATCTTTGTAATGTTTAGGTTTTTTCCCCCAAATATAACCTTAACTTTGTATTTTCTAACGTTTTGTTATTTTTGAGAAAAGTCTTAGTGGGGGTTTCTTAAGTAATTAATAAATATTTACAACCGTACCTGTAGTTTACCCTCCCTTCCCCACCTCCTTCTTTTTACCTGGGAATGTATTGGTGTGTTCCAGTTTTGCTGTTTTTTTTCAGAGAACAATGGTCTCTTCTGTAATCTACTAAATGAACTCTTTTCAGTTCAAAGTCTTTTGTACCTGAGCTGTGTAAATAATGCTTTGTGTGCCATTCCCTTGCCTTTGTGAATGTCATCAATAGCATATTTTAAAAGCACTTCTGAAGCTATTTTTAACCCGTGGTTTTTTTTATCCATTTTGAAATGATGAATACAGTAATAGCTGGCTCAGTATTTGTAGTATCTAAAACAAGCTTGTATGGTTTACCTTAACAAAGTCCATCTTTATTTGTGCATAACTCATTTTTCCTGGAAAATTCTTCTGCAGTAACTGAAGGCTTGTATTCTTTTAACATTTTGAAGGTCTGTATTGCCTTTTAGATCAGGTGTCAGAAAATTGTTGTTCAATGGTACATTTCATGCCTAGAAGGCGAAGCAGATGTCTGATTAATCCCTGCTCCAAAGATACTACCCTTTTTGCTTGAGGTCAGAGGTAGCTGCATTTCAGTATTTTGCAACCTAGTCTGTTTACACAGTTCTGTTAATTTAGTGCTTGTTTTCTCTTTTTAGGATTGCACTGTGGCTGAAATGGAAGATAAAGTTCTACATGTAGTAAGTATGCATTTCAGTTACGACCTAGTTATTTGTATTCCCATTTATTTCAATGACTTCTTGATTACTCAGACTGACAAAGCTGAAATATACCATGTAAGCAAAACCCCATTGCAGGCTGTTTTTATCATTCATTATTCTTTCAGAAGGGATAATGGTGAATTTTTAATGATGTATAAATTAGCACTGCTATATACAGTAGATGATCCTTAAGGTTTTATTCCATAGGTATTTCTTCAAGTCCAATGTCTGGCTCAGTTTTTAGGGGAGGGGAAGGAATGTAAAGCAAAATGTCCATGATCCGCAGCGTGGGATATAGCACTTTATTTAATAGATAATGTACTTTGCTGTGGTCCCTGTAAAGACACTGTCCTGCCTATGGAACTAGAAAGATCTATGTCTAATTATACTTCATTCTGAAAGCTCTAAGTTTTCAAAATCATTTTGAAGCAACCTTGTGACCAACAGTGGGATGTAATGAAATACTTTTAATATTTTGTAACAGTTAATCATCGCTTCCTGCTTTTGACATGAGCCAGGCTGTGTTCTTTGATAAGGCCTTCCGTTTGCTGATAGATGCTTAGGCATTCAGTAGCACAATAGCTAAAAATAATTGTGTCCATAAATAAGGAAACCAAGCAAATAGGAGTTTTCAGTTTCTCATTTTTCCACACCCCATTCCATATACGTACTGTTGTTTGGAATTCCCTTGTTTTAGCAGTTCCTCGTATTCATACTTGGGCATTGTTTCGATTTTATTTAAATTACATTACTTCAGTTCTATAAATCTGGTTTAGAATAAAAAACCTTGAGAATAATTTACCGTGTGCCCACGGTAAATTAGATAGAGGTATCTTTATACAAGGCTGCAGCCCCTTAATTACATATGTCTCCACTGAGTGAGAAGTCCCAAGGGCACTTGGAGATATTTACTTTCTCAGGTGAGCTACCTTCCAGTTTCGCAGCCAATTACAAATAAATGCTATCCTGAAGATTTTAGGGCCTCTTTTTTTTTTTCTTAACTGTTGAAAACAACTTTAACTTAAATACATTGTATTTTGTGTCTTGATATGAATTTAAACAATGAGGTGTGTAATGTAAATTTGAGTGTGTGGGAAGAAAATAGATGTTTTGACCATCACGTTTTCTCTGATTAAACAGTCATTTTGCCTGTTCGAAACTTTTAGAACGTAAAAGACAAATTACTCCCTTCTGATACATAAGCCTGACTTTCACTGGCTTCCTTAGTCCGAGTTACATGTGTTTAAGGTCAGAATGTGTCCTTAGAAATGGTATTGGGTTGGGATTGGATATATTTTTGTAACAAGGAAATTTAAGTTTGTAAGGATTCCAGCAACTGGCACAAAGGAGATAACTGCTAAAATACTTACTTGTTAAATGCCTACCTACTGAAAAGCTTGGTGTAGAGTACTCACCAGTTGCCATTGGCTTCTTTAGCACCATCCTGCATAACCCTTCTTAAAGCAGATCTAAATAACTGTTGGCAGCTGTTGGCACTAAAGGTAGTCAAATGTTTGGGATTTAAAAATAAAAATTCCAAAAAAATATAGACTAAATTTTTGCAAGAGTGTGGTGGTGTCGTTGTTGCCTTTTTTTCCAGGCAACTGTAGCGGCATCTTGTCCCAACATGCCTTGTCACTGGTGGTAGCAGAAGTGGCAGATTTTTACCCCAGAAGCCTAGGGTAGACAAGGCCATAAAGGAGAATTGTCTGAATGGTCTCGTATTCTGCTACCAGTTCTATCAAGCTTTCTTAGTGGGCCAGATTTTATAATTAAATAACTTCTGCTTTATTGAGAAATTAGTGTGGGGAGGAATTCTAGAATGTGGCTTTCCTAATGAATTTTTGTTCATTTTCAGTCCAAGATTTTAAATGGAATTTGTGACAAGATGATCAGATCAACTACAGATCCGTTGATGAGCCAGAGTGCATGTCTGGAGGAGGTTCATTTAACCAACATTAAACCTGGGGAAGGCCTGGTAAGAACTCAGCTGTGTCTGCTTCTGTGGTTACTATGTCTGCATTGTTAGTGCCTGGCCCTGCAAGCTGTTACGCCTACGTGCATTGTTTACTCCCATTAAAATCAGTAAGGATTCAGCGTGGGACTAACTAGACTCATGGGCAAAACTGTCTGCAGGATCAGTCCCTTGTCTGTGTTTAAGGCATTTTTGAGGTGGTAGTATGCTGAGTACACCTGGCTATTGGTGGGATTCCTCGATGGAGGTGAACAAAGTGGTCCCTTACCTTCGCTGGTCACCTAAATCAACTGTACATAGAGAGTTTCTGAAGGATTTTTTTTATCTATACTGTTTTTTGTGACTTTTTTTTTTTTTTGATCTGTAGTTTTGGTTGGATGTGGGGCGTATTTGACGTTTGTTTTTAGCAGGGGTCTGTGGTAAACCTTTGACCATGGGCTGAATATGGTTGGTCGGGTTGGATGTTCCATTGAATGGTGTTTACAAAAAATTGGAGATGGGACCTTTCTGGCTGGAGTGGAGGTGGTTCACATTTAAATGCCTTAAAGGAAACTGAAATATTTATCTGAAATTATTTAACTTACTCTTAAAACTATGAAGAAGTGAGAAATATCTTTTGTTGATCAGTTTTTAAAAAACATGGGTGCTGTTATGAGAACCTACAGTGTTTTGAGCTACATTATTGCAGGGCTAACGGAAGGGACACAAATGAACTAACCATGTTCCAGAACTATGGCAACTTCTTCAGTGCGGTTTGGGTATCAAATAAGGGAATTCGCTGAATGATAGCTTGTGCTCTGCAAGAAATGGGGGGACAGCGGAGGAGGAGGAGGAGGGAAGGGAGGATAAATCTTTGCAAATGGAGAAGAAAATCAAGAAAGAAAAATGTTGTGTTCACGCTTCTAAGTGGTGGATAGTAATTTCTGGCACATAAATTGCACTTAGCACTTGAATGGCACTGCATAGCTGAAAAGCACAGCATGGTAAGTAAGCTTCAAAACAGCGTATCAGGAAGGAAAACTACCTATGTTATCTATATGGAAATTGATACAGAAGTCTACTATGTGTAATTAAAATGTGAGTATTAGCCCATTTGTAGATGGTATGTTAAGAATCCACACGCTCAGACCTATTTCATTAGCATTTATCCTTGCATCCACACCCAGTAGTATAGTAAAGTGGTGCTAGCGCATGGTTTGCCTGTGCTCCTGGTTTACGCCAACACTGTAATGTTACAAGATGGCTAGCATTAAGAACAGGGATTATTTGAGCTTGCTTGTCTGTAGAATATTTGTAGCAAACTTGTGAGGAGGTGCTTGGCATGCAAGGGACTCTAAATGACTTATCTAAAATTCTCCAGGATAGTCAAGGCTATAAAGAAGTTAAGTTACATGATTTAAAAATAAATATTTTAAAGATCATCTGCAAAGGGTCAAGTATAAAATTCCGATCTCTTTAACTTATATGTACTGAGTGCCCAAGAATTCAGGAAAAGAGGAACATTTAGTACTTTGATACTAGATCACACTAGTTACAAATGTGAGTCCATGAATTTTCATATATTTGATGTTTTTTGCACAGAATGAGTTTTAAGTTTGTTGTAAGATGTTGCTTAACCTGTTACATAATTAGTATGCAAGTTTTTATTCTTGGCACTGCCTTTCTTAAATTTGACCTATTTTCAATTTCTTCTCCCCTTCCCTCCCCCCACATTAGGGAATGTATATCAAATCAACTTATGATGGATTGCATGTAATTACTGGAACTACAGAAAATGTGAGTACGTCTAATTCAATTTGAAGTAGATGTATTTTTAATTTAAACTATTCTGGATGAAAGTATGTTGAGGCTTTTTGTTTCTGCCATGTATGGATCGCAAAATCCTATTGCGAGCAACTTTTGTGTGATACACCATTGGTTTATCCTGGATTTATAAAGATTATGCATATATGTATGTTTTAATAGAATAACACAAGGGTATCGATCTTCTGTTGATATAATAGCTTGGTCAAATAGTCACATTTTGTAGGAGGCAGCCTTCTACATTGTGGTGGCATACATCTAGGTATGATCCTATGTTTCTCTTTCGGTGATGGTCCTAAGAAGGGCCATTTCACTGGATTGTCACTTGAGTTGCTTTTTAGACTGTGAGGCCATGGACTGCTGTTCGGTTGCCATGTTGACAGTGTTGGTTATGCCAAAGCACTTAACAAGAGAGAGACTTATTGTATAATGAAAAAGCATCAAAACATGTAACATTACAGAATAACATTTAGTGGGGAGCCAACACCCTCCAAAACACGAACTGGCAACATTTGTGAGACAAGCTCTGGAAAATCTGCTGCATGGTCTTGAACTCTTCACCATATGTCCGCAAACTCACCGACTCTCGTTGTGACATCCCCAACATCTATAAGCCACCAAATGTCTCCTGTACCACGCAGGTTTTACTGAATCACCACCACTCTTTAATATGTGTTGGAGACCTCAAGAGCCATCATAAATCTTGGGGTTACGAGACAATGATACTTAAGATGAACAACTTTTTGAATGGGCTTCGAATCAAGACAGGCATCTACTGTTCAATTCCAAGTAGCAAGAAACCTTCTGTTTTGCCGGACGGAGGCAAGTCTACTTGCTGGACATGTGGTTTGTGTTCTGTGGCCAGAACACATGGCCTCTAGTTGTGGAACGAACTGTCCTTGACAATTTTATGCATAGCGAGCACCCTCCTGTTGTCATAGACGTTGCTCTCCAAGTCCCCCTAATCACATTGCTACCAAGGCTGTGTTGGAACTTGAGGAAGGCCTATGCGAACAGCTACTCAGAAACCACAGGAAAAGTGGTTCACAGGATACCTGCAAACATCAGGTTCATCAGCCTTCTTAAAGAGGGCACAAAATGGAACATCCCCCCCCCCCGCCCCCCCCACACACAGCTACAGGAAAGCCACAGTTCTTGTTGGTTGACAGACAGTGAGGCATTCCTAAAGGAGTACTGGATAACTGGTGACCCTGCTGCTTCAACTCCTGGAATCACTGAACTCCACGTAGCTTTTGCCCATCACTCTCATCTAGCAGAACCTAGATTCCACTCGCTCAAGCAGGAAAGCCAGAAGCTGAGAATGGGCGACAGGGGATGGATCACTTGGTGATTACCTGTTCTGTTCGTTCCCTCTGGGGCACATGGCATTGGCCACTGTCGGAAAACAGGAGTTGAGGTCGATGTTCAAAATACCATTGGCTTTAGAATATTTGCCTTACGGAATTACTAGAAATTATTGTTCAGTTACAAAGTTTTTATGGTGTCTTGTGTAAACAAATGCTTGCTGAACAAATATGCTCTTCCATACTTTGCTCTTATTAGGACAACTTCTCTTTACCAAAGGAGATCAGAGAGGGTAGTTTAGACCAGGAATAAACTATGTGCTTCTCAGTGGCAAAGTAACAGCAGCTAAGTTCACAAAAAGTTTTTTTTTTTTTTTTTTTCCTCTCTTGGGTTTAGGATGTTGCCGTCTAGATACTAGTCCTCTGGTGTGCTGAGACTGCTGCCTATTTATTGTGTGCTTGTACAGTGCCTAACACAATAGGGTTTTGGTAAATGACTGTGGCTCCTAGGTGCTACTATAATCCAAATAGATAATAATAGTAGGACTATATCTACGTGGATGGTGTGGTTGCTGAAAGGAAGAACCTGTGAAGTGCAGCTTGTGTGATCTTTTCTAGTTAGAAAAAGGACTGGTGATTCCTTCTGAACCCTTGCTAAGTTATAGTGATTAGGGAGGAGTGGGTGGAAATCTGTACTTACCATTTATCATGAAAACTGTAATCTTTTATATCTGCCAACTCTTAATCTTACTGGGTTATTTGGCATAACTTGTTCACCATAGGCTGAAAGACTGAGTCTACTGTGCAGCAATGTCAACATTTGATAGATGTGAAAGATTGTAACTTTGGTCACCATTAAGTTGTATAGGTAGTTGAAACACAGGCTGAAAGCTCTGAGTGAGACTCTGCTGCAACCATAAACCAAAACTCTGAACCCAGGTGAATCTGTAAGTATCAGTTCTTCTCTTAGGGAAACCGCATTCTCCTTGGAGAAATAACATCAACTAGGAGATGAAAGTGAGAGATCTACTAGCAATAATTAGACTCTTTTCCCCCTTCTTTCTGATGACAAAAGATCTAGTTTATATTCGGCTACAAACTACCTTTCTGACAAAAGTAGTAGTATCTGCATTTTATTTAGCTCTCAAAAAATTACTTTTAACATATGTGAATGAAACCTTTGCCAGGTGGCTGTTATCAGAACTCTAGTACTGCACCAACCACACTGAATGGTTCCAGGAAAGCAATACACTGTCTAATTTCAGTCAGTTGACAGGATTTCCAAGATCTTCCTGCCTGTTCGTGATTTCCTGTGTTGCATGAGAACACACTGGCCAAAACAAAACTTTCCACTTTCTTCCATGCTCTCCATAGGAGTGGAATAGCTGCCTTGTGAGCTGAAACTGGCTATATATGTACTATCTGAGATCTCTCAAGCAGACTGTTGATCATCCTGTAGGATACTCTGAATTCAGTGCTCACTGCTTAATGAATCAGGAATCACAGAAATATAGGGCTGGAAAGGACTTTGAGAGGTCATCAAGTCCAGCCCCCTGCACTGAGGCAGAACCAAGCAAAAACCTAGGCCATACCTGACACCTCTTTTGTCTAACCTGTTCTTAAAAATCTCCAGTGATGGGGATTCCACAACCTCCCTTGGAAGTCTGTTCCAGAACTTAATTTCCCTTACAGTTAGATTAGCTATTAGAAAAAAAAAAATGAAATCTTCCTGGCTGCAGATTAAGCCCATTACTTGTCCTACCTGCAGTGGATTTGGAGAACAATTGATCCCCATCCTTTTTATAACAGCCCGTAACATATTGGAGACTGTTATCCGGTCCCCCGTCAGTATTCTTTTCTCAAGACTAAGCAGGCATAGTTTTTTAACCTTTCCTTACTGGTCAGGTTTTCTAAATCTCTTATTTTTGTTGCTCTTGTCTGGACTCCCTCCCGTTTATCCACATCTTTCCTGAAGTGTGGCACCCAGAACTGGACACAGTACTCCAGCTGAGGCCTCTCCAGTGCTGAGTAGAGTGAGATAATTACCGCCTGACTCTTACATGTGATGCTCCTGTTAGGCTAATATTCTGAGATGTTCTTTTTCCCTACTGCATCTCATTATTGACACTCATTCCATTTTGTGATCCACTATAACTCCGGATCCTTTTCAGCAGTACTGCACCTAGCCAGTTATTCCCCATTTTGTAGGTGTTCATTTGATTTCTTTCCTTCCTAAATATAGTACTTTGCAATTTTTTTTGAATTTCATCTAATTGAATTCAGTGTCAGACCAATTCTCTAATTTGTCAAGGTAGTTTTGAAATATAATCCTGTTTTCCAAAGTGCTTGCAACCCCTTAATATCTTCCACAGGTTTTGTAAGTCTGCTGTCCACTCCATTATCCAAGTCATGAATGAAGATATTGAATAGTGTCAGATCCAGAACTGACCTGTGTGGGCCCCCCCAGAATGTTTTCTGCAAGCATAATCACAGCCCAAAAGATGCCGTTAGCCTTGGTTTGGACAGTATTCACCCCTCCAAACAGGCATTTCCTTGATGAAGAAGCAAGAGGATAGCAAAGGAATGTGTCAGAGTAGCAGCCGTGTTAGTCTGTATTCGCAAAAAGAAAAGAAGTACTTGTGGCACCTTAAGGTGCCACAAGTACTCCTTTTCTTTTTGCAAAGAAATGTGGTTACTCATAGTAGCTGGAGCCTCTGTCACATGTACAGCATCTTCCTCATTGCACAATTTACTCCTATAGTGTCCCACTATTACAAGATATTACTTGAGTTTTGAAGGTCTGGTGGTGATGAGAGAGAAACTTCCATCCAGGCTTTCAGTTCTTCAGTAGCTCAGGGATATTGTCCTCCTATCCATATTGTTGTTTGTGGGGAGAGAGTGAGGCTTTTGCTATGGTGAGTAGCCCTCCCTGTGTGAATTGCGCTGTGGACACGTCTGTTAGTGTATCTCTGTTCTGCCAGTGTTGCCAAGGCTTCATCAGAGTTGATATGTTGTTATGGTAGCAGGAATATTTTTTAAATAACTGTAGCAGTAACCTGTGCATGGCACCAGCTTTAGATAACTCAGAGTAAATATTTACATGTTTAACAGCTGCTTGTTAATGTCTAGCTGAGCATGTTGTCTGTTTTGGGAGGAAATTAATTTTTAAATGTTGCTGTTTTTTAACACCTATATCTCTCAGTACACATCATGCGCACACATAATGTTGTCCTGTTACTTAAATATAATTTTCTTATTTTCTTGATGCAGACATTTGGATTAAATGACTAAATTAGGGACTTAAATTAAAACTTGCAGCTTTCATTTAGATTAGTAAGCAGTGAGGGGAAAAATGAAATGGCCCCAGCTGTACTCGTTACTTTTCTGTCATATATCTTCAGTCTTTGAGACTTAAGGCTTTTAGTGAACACACTAAATGAAACCACGTTATTGTGTTTAGATTCAGTTATAACAAGTAGCAACATAAATAACTAACAGTGCCCATATTGTTTCTTAATAGGATATGTTTAATCTTTTATTATCCACTTCAAAGCTGTTTTCTCTTCTAAAACCTTTTATTCAGTGTAGTTTGTGTAAACATTTTGTTTTTAAACCAAATTTAAAATAGCACAAAGTTAAAAACTCTTTGCAATGCAGCTGACTATTCCATCCCTGTAGAACCAAACAATTTGTGATGCTCATTTTAGCTCCTGTTCCTGGATTTTCTTAGCACTTATTAATTGCCACTTTTTCTTTACTTAGGTTTATGTTGCTATTGATGATAACTATCTGATCTGCTGTTAGCTAACACAGACTCTAGAACATCCAAATTGAAGTATCTGAGATGACTGGTGTGTCTTGGGGGTGTTCTGGGTGTGAGGCTAGGATAAGGAACTGGCACAGATGGGTGTATATTAATTAAAGCTTGGTGTTTTCCTGTCTTGTGAAAAATTTAGAGGTTTCAGATGTGTTCCTGATCCACATTGGGACCAAACTGAGATCTTTTTTTCAAGGATTTTCCCAAAAAGAGAGAGCATGTCTGTGTGCTTCTCCTTGAATAGCCCACTGGTTAGGGCACTCACTTGGAACATGGGACAAACAAATTCAAGTCCCTGCTCTGCCCAATTTGGACCTGACACTTGAACGTCAGTCTGCCACATCCCAGCTGAGTGCCCTAACCCATGGGCTATTCTGGAGTCTGGGAGGTGGGGAGGGGGAATGTCTCAATTGCTAAATTGTTGAAGCTGAGTATTTATTTATACAAAGCTGAACAGATCCAACAGGAGAGACTGAGATCACAAAACGGCCATATGCTGAGATGTGGGAGACTGATTTATTTCAAGTGTCTGGTCCGAATCAGGCAGAGCAGGGACTTGAAGTTCTGATTTAGACCAGGAATTACATCCTAGACCTGAGAAACTGTTCCCGGTGACAGTTCTGACAAAACTGATGAAGTCCTGCAAAAAAGTTCCGTTTTGATTAATTGATATTTTCCAATGAAAAACCATTTTGTCAGAAAATTCCCTCCAGGTGGCAGACGGGATTCCGGCCGGCCGGGGCTCGGTTCCCTGCTGGTCTGGGGTTCTGTCTGCTGCCCGCGCTGCCAGTCTGGGGTCCTGCTGCCAGCTTGGATGGAGGGAACCCTGGGCCGGCAGCAGGCTGAGCGGGGCTGGCGGACAGAACCCCAGACTGGCAGTACAGGTGGCAGATGGAACCCCAGACCGGCAGTGTGCTGAGCCATTCAGCCCGCTGCCAGTCTGGGGTTCCCTCCTCCGGCCCCTGCCAACCAGGGTGCCGGCCGCCGGCACCACTCAGCCCGCTGCCGGCCCGGGGTTCCGTCCATCCAGGCCAGCAGTGGGCTGAGCGGGGCTGGCGGCCAGGACCCTGGCTGACAGCAGAGTGCCACTAAAAATCAGCTCGCATGCCGCCGGTTGCTGACCCCTGATCTAGCCAGCTTTCTATCCACCTTATAGTCCATTCATCCAGCCCATACTTCTTTAACTTGCTAGCAAGAATACTGTGGGAGACTGTATCAAAAGCTTTGCTAAAGTCAAGGAATAATACATCCACTGCTTTCCCTTCATGCACAAAGCCAGTTATCTCATCACAGAAGGCAATTAGGTTAGTCAGGCATGACTTGCCCTTGGTGAATCCATGCTGACTGTTCCTGATCACTTTCCTCTCCTCTAAGTGCTTCAGAATTGATTCCTTGAGGACCTGCTCCATGATTTTTCCAAGGACTGAGGTGAGGCTGACTGGTCTGTAGTTCCCCACATCCTCCTCGTTTCCTTTTTTAAAGATGGGCACTACATTAGCCTTTTCCGAGTCTTCCGGGACCTCCCCTGATCGCTATGAGTTTTCAAACCACATGGGTACTGGGGACATAATACACACTTGACAGTTCTGTGTATAAATATAGTTTATATATACACATATTAGCTCTGCTGCTGCTTTAAATATTACTTTCACAATCTGAGTTTTGGCATAAAAGAGCAGGGTTGTTTTTGGTTTTCTGTGGTGTTTTTTTTTTTTCTTTTTAGAAAAAGGGAAAGCCTATTGAAACACATGCCTGTTATTTATTTCTCTGTAGTCCCCCGCTGATCGATCTCAAAAGATTCATGCTGGTGATGAGGTGATCCAGGTTAATCATCAGACTGTAGTAAGTAATCAAAAACCCTATCAACCTTTTCCTAAGCCTTGCTTGTTCTGCAAGACTTTTCCCTCCTAGATGATAACTGGGTAACAAGTTTTGTTATATTTAGGGGGTTTTTTTGTGTGTCCTTATTGCAATGTGTGTAAAAATGGTTTCACTTTAATGTAGAAGTAATTTCTTCTACTGAAATACTTGAAAGATTTGATTTTTATCACACATTGTTTTTCAATAAATCCTTGCAATATTTTTGGATAAAATGATTTCTTACTTAGGGCCTATGTTCAAAGTGAAATGTTGAATTTGTGTATGTTACGTTAATAAAAAGTTGGTATTTTTTAAAGAAATTTTTTTGGCAAATACCTTTTTGCCCCTCGGAGAGTTGAGGGATTCTCCCTCTCCCCCCTCATTTTAGTTCCCTGTCCCATAAACAGTCACGTTTGCATTTAACTTCACACACAAGAGCAGACCCCTAGAACTCAGTGGTATTAAATATCAGGTATAATTATATTGGAGTAATTCAGTGTGACTACTCATGTGTTCAGAGTTGAGCAAATGCATAAGCCCATGCTGAACTCCGGAGCCTGACCTATCACAAATGGACATGCACTTGAAATAATTGTGATACATTTTTGAGAGACCTACTAAAAAAGAAAAAAATTTAGCGTTTCAAGTTTTGTACCCTTTACAGCTGCTTCAGTGGGTTTCTTCTATTGTTTGTTTTGTTTGAGAGAAACAGTCTGACCTAGTTATATTCCATTCATTCTGAATGCATGCAAGAGGTACCTTTTCTTCTTTTTAAGGTGGGATGGCAACTAAAAAACCTTGTGGGAAAGTTGCGAGAGAATCCTGCTGGAGTTAAACTGCTACTTAAGAAACGTCCTACAGGCTCTTTTAATTTTACTCCGGCCCCACTGAAGAACCTACGCTGGAAACCACCGCTTGTACAGGTGATACGCTGTTGGAAGAGTTGTGTTCATACGTTAATAGTTGGATATGAATTACTTCGCAATCCCCCCCAAGATAATTTATTATTTTAATATCTGACATCAACAGCCAATGTGACCATATATCTGTGGAGTTTTGGGGGTGTTCGTTGTGCAGTGGCTGTCCCTTTTGGATCAAAATTAAAATGAGAAGGGGTCCTTTCTTTAGCCAAATCTCATCTAACATTCCAAAAGAATAAGAGTATTTAATGTTGGCTTTCATAATCCAAGTTTTCAAGGCACTGATTTTAGAAAAAAGGCCATTTGAGGCTGAAAGGCTGATAATCTGCCCTGATGAATTTTGTAAATAAACAATAAATACCGAGATTAGTTTATTCAGCAAAGATAATCTCGTATAAGTTCTCCAAACCAATGTTATCCAATGTATGCTTCCATTTTAGTCTGGAGAGGGAAAAGTAGTTCAAGCACTGAAAGAAAAGGGTGTGAGCTTCTTGTTTGTTTTGTGTACGTGGTCAAATGACATATGTAAGCATAATTTGGACGTTGGGAAAGCCAGAGGAGGGGTAACGGGTAGGGGAGGAACAGGGGTTCTAATAACTTCAAAGACTAGTTTTGGAAGACAGCATGTTATAGCAGAAAGCAATTTGTTTAACAGCTCCAGGAAGATACAATTAATTACATTCTAATCTAATAAATTACCTATGACTACAGGTACCATTTTGTCCTTTGTTCCAGCCTCTGTTCTGGCACAAGATCTCTATAGCTATGGGGGTACTTTTTTCTCAGCAAAGTGTACAGATGGCTATCTGGAGTGCTTGAGGGGTGTGTGTATGTGCATGCATGCTCCAGAAAGCTGTAAATCTGAATTCCTTGCTACTTATGAATGAGACTATCATCTTACACCTGTGCTCTTTGAGCATCATTATTTTACATGGTTTACAATGTGGACACTATTTATAGTACAGAGTCATTTAAAATGTGACCATCCAAAGATCTGGGTGCATATACAAAATACTAATAAATCTATCCAATATAAAAACTCTGCCCCAGTGTCCAAAACTAACCCTCCTGCATCCACACACACCATTTTCTCTTGGACACACCCTCCATTCCAGGAACTTGAGTGCTATGATGACAGGTTATAAGAAGATAGTCTTCCTCCTCATACTCCCTCTCCCCTGCAAGAGAAAAAAGAGAATTTGAAGCTTCCCCTGAAGGACATCAAATCCAGGGTCTGGCAGACCACAGGGAGAGAAGTTTTCTTCAAAGCTTAGGAGATTCTGAGACTGTCTGGCCCCTCCCGCAGCCTGTCTTGTTAAACCAGGGCTTGTTAGCTTGAGTGCATCAGCTGATCACAGTTCTTCTTGTATAGATGCAGACGTTTATTCCATTTAGGTGTGTCTGTGCCCAGCACGCTGGAGCTGGAGACTTTTGCCTAGAAGTACCTGTAGAGGGGTGGTGGTCATGTCTGTGGTTCCTCCCCAGCTGTATGAGGTGCTGCCCCTCTGACCTCCTCCACTCCCCGCTCAGTTCCTTCTCATTGCCATTGGCTGGAGTCAGAGCTCTGTGTGGTTGTAGACTCTCAACCTCGCATTAAGTCTTAGCCTAGTTTATTTTAGTTAGTCAGTAGATGGTGTTAATTGCTCAATTGTGTCCCTGGTGAAGCCCTTACCGAGGTTTGAACACTGTCCTTTGTGTGGAGGGGTGATCCCCAGCAATGCCCCCTACATGAAGCGTTTTGCTTTGTCTCAGCAAAAGAGCATTGTGCAATCTGTAGATCATTCAAGAAGTGGACTCAAGTGGCGTGGGACTTTCACATCAAGCAGCACCTCCACAAACAGGCCATGTAGCCTGTTCCGGTACTGAGGCCCTCCTTGGGCTGAAGATCATTCTTGGGTGTGGAAAGTACTGCCACCTCTTGTTACAGGGCAAGTGCCTCTCCGAAGAGGCAGAGGAGCCTTTCTCCATCATCAGTGCCAACGAAGAGATCTCATAAGACCAATTGGGACAGCTCTAGGTTGCGGGGCGACTCTTCTGCCTCCCCCAGAAAAGAGCAGTCTGGCCCGGCATCATTTCTGTCATGTGGGATGGCATTGGTGCCTCTGACCCTTCTCTGGTACCAAGAGGGAAGGGCAGAAACCCTGTACCATCTGGTCTGGTTCCGGCCTCTGGGTGTCCATTGAGGCCAGTACTGACGAGGGAGTGCTGGTACCCACAGTGTCCATTTCGTAGGCATACCAGGCAGCTGTGGACCTATTCTGCCTTTTGGTCCAGGACCTCCCAGGGCTGCATCACCTATATCCCCTCTGAATCCTCATGTCTGTCAGAACCACATCCAGACCCTCCCCTCCCCATGATGGGGAGAGAGCTGGTGCTGGAACTAGGGGTGCTGCCACACACCTCGGCTTGAAGTTTCCATTATTTCGAGAGTTTGCAGTTTGGTTCAATGGCTCTCAGCACTTTCATTACGCAAATTGTTCCAGCACCCCGATCAGAATCGGTACGGGGGACCTTGGCACTGGGACCATCTTCGGCCCTGCTACATTCAACACTACAGATGCTCCCATAGTGGCTCTCATCACCCTCAATGTTGACACGCTTGGGTGCTCCGGTACCAGTGTTTGCACCGGGACCAACACTGCCTGCAGCACCAACATGCTCGGCCTTCATCGAGGGCACGAATTCCATCTCGTTCTGGGTGATGGATGAATCGGACTGCCTGTTGGCTCCCTTGAGCATCGCTTCTCCCATGTCTCTGAGATCTTGCGGCTTTTCTGATTCTGAGGAAGTGTCGTCATCTTCTTGTTCTGCATCATGTGATGAGCTCCGAGGTCCGCCAGTGGACCAGTATGGTTCTCAGAGTTGGCATGTTCCCAGGCTGGGAAGAATTTCCCTGTCCGTGCTCCTACTGGCCACCAATGTCCTATCCATATCAGTGACCTCCTTGGACTCAGCGGGATGCTCCTCATTCCCAGTGATCCCATTCCTTGTCCTGTTCAAAGCCGAAATCCCCTGCCAGGTCAACAATGGTGACGGCGGATCAGCTGCAAGCCTAGGCATTGGCAGTCTTCCTCCCAGTAGAATCTCCAAAGTCCTCCCTCTCGGGTATGCCTTCCTGGGAGTAAGAGCTGGTTTGCACTCAGCCAAGACCCTCATTCTCATTGCCGGACTATGCTGTGCTGTTTGGTTCTGGAGGACTTTAATGTGCATTGGGACCTTTTATGCTGTGTAGCCGAATCCCTTGACATACAAGCAGAGTTTCTCAAAGAGAACACACACAAACTAGTAGATATTCTATAGCCCAATGTCCCTGTGAGAGTGGCCCTCCCAATTAATGATGCACTCCTCGAGCCAGCGACCTCTGGAGTACACCGGCCTTGGTACTGCTGGTGGCTTAGTATATGGAAAAGTGCTATTTTGTTCCCATGATTTGAGGGGTTCTGTTTCCGCCTGGCCCTGAATTCCCTGATCATAATGGCAGTAAACAACTGGGCCAGGCAGGGTAGGTTTAAGTCTACACTGTGACAGGGTCGGGCCAAATGGCTATAGGAGAGTAATAGAAGGCAAATATATTAGCCCCAGGCTAAGTAGGTCCCTTTTCCCTGGGTAAGGTAACAGGGAAAGTTCCAGAACAATCAGGAACCTTCTGGAGACGATTAAGACAGGCTGATTAGAACACCTGCAGCCAATCAAGAAGCTGCTAGACTCAATTAAGGCAGGCTAATCAGGGCATCTGGGTTTTAAAAAGGAGCTTACTTCAGTTTGTGGTGTGCGTGTGAGGATCTGGGAGCAAGAGGCACTAGGAGCTGAGAGTGAGAACACGGACTGTTGGAGGACTGAGGTGTACAAGCATTATCAGACACCAGGAGGAAGGTCCTATGGTAAGGATAAAGAAGGTGTTGGGAGGAGGCTATGGGGAAGTAGCCCAGGGAGTTGTAGCTGTCACACAGCTGTTCCAGGAGGCACTCTAGACATCTGCATTCCACAGGGCCCTGGGCTGGAACCCAGAGTAGAGGGCAGGCCCGGGTTCCCCCCAAACCTCCCAACTCCTGGTCAGACATAGGAGGACTTGACCTGGACTGTGGGTTCAGAAAAACGGCCAGGCTGAGGACTGCTGTGAAGCTCCAAGGCGAGCAAATCTGCCAGTAAGCACAAGACCCACCAAGGTAGAGCAGGATCTTTGTCACAACACTCAATGGCAGAGACTCGGAGCGGTTGGATCTTTTGGGCAGTAAGATCTATACCTCCTCATCCCTACAGATGAGGATTGCTAATCAACAAGCTTTGCTGTCCAAGTATGATTCCTCAGTTGAACAGCCATATCTAAAGTCAAAGACCAGTTGCCCAATGTCTTGCATGAGGAAGTTCGTGCGTTTGTTGTGGAAGGCTGCTTGGTGGCCAAAATGTCTTTGCAGTCTGCCTTTGACATTATGGACACCTGGTCATGGCCTCGGCAGTAACTATGAGATGGGCTTCCTGGGTGCAGAACTCTGGGATTGGTTTGGAAGTCCAGCAGACCATCAAGGACTTGCTTTTTGACAGCCGAGTCTTGTTTTGTTCTTGGATAAGACAATGACACTCTACACTCCTTTAAGGTTTCCAGGGCTACCTTGCGGTCCTTGGGAGTTTACATGCTGTTTGCACAAAAACACCACTATAGGGGTGCAGCAGCAACAACAACATTATCGCCTGCAGCAATCCTTTTTGCAACCTTTCCCTCTGAAACAGTGGGACGCAGAGGAAGCAGTTGGTCTCAGGCTTTGGACAGTCCACACACACTCCCTTGGTGCTGGCTAAGCACCTATTTTGACTCCTTAGTCCAGAGCAATGGCCCAGTCATTACTCTGCCCTCTCTTGGGACTCGATTACCTCCGACAGCAGGGTCCTAGACACGGTCAGATCAGGCTACAATCCTGTTCCTCTCCTTGCTCTCTTTCCACCCCCACCTTCATCCCCAAACCCTCCATCCCTCTTCAGGGATCCCTCTCACAAGACACTGCTCATCAAGTAGGTCAGCTCTGTTGACATTAGGAGCAATAGAGGAAGTTCTGCAGAAACACTGGGCCACAGCTCTTTCTCCCAGTATTTCCTGATGCTGAAACCGAAGGGCAGGATGAGAGACCTATTTTTGACCTTCGCGGCCTCAACAAATTAATCAAGTACATGAGATTCCACATGGCCATTCTATTGGCTATCCTTCCCGTGCTGTCTCAAAACAACTGGTACGCTGCTTTGGATCTTCAGGACGCTTATGTTCATGTGGTAATTCTATGGAGCCACAGGAGGTTTCTCTGTTTTGTGGTAGGAGAATGTTACTTTCTGTATATGGTTTTCCCGTTTGGGGTCTCTTCTTCCCCTTGAGTCTTCACCAAATGCATGGTGGTGATCATGGCATATCTCAGGAGAAAGGGAATCCACAATTTCCTGTACCTCGATGACTGGTTACTGATGGGTGGCTCCAGAGAGGAGGTTCTAGCCCACATCGACACCACATAGTGTTTGCTTGACCGTCTGGGACTCATTTTAAACACCACAAAGTCAACCTTGGTTCTACTCAAGAAATCAAGTTAGATTTTATGAGGTCGAGGGTGTTCCTGCCAGCCAACTGCTTCCAGGCATTTCAACGGCTCTGACTTAGTCTAAAATCTCAGCCCTCCATGACAGTCCGCTTGTGTCTGAGCCTGTTGGGTCATGTGTCCGCTTGCATGCAAGTGGTCCAGTTTGTCAGGCTGTGCCTTCGCCCTCTTCAGATGTGGCTCAGGATGGTTTACTGCCCTGCTTTTCATACTCTGGATAGGTTGGTTTGCTGTCTTTCAGTAGTCCTAGATTCCTTGTGCTGGTGGGAGTCCCCACACCATGTGTGCTAAGGAGTCTCCTTCACTCGGCCATTGCCAACCAAGTCAGTGGTTCCCTTCTGGATTTGGGGAGGAAGGGATGGACATCTGGACTCATTGAGGGTGCAGGGTCTGTGGTCAGGATAGGAAGTCTCACTCCATAACATGTTGGAAATTTTGGGCCATCTACAATACATGTTGTGACTTCCAGGACCACATCAGAAACTCAGTGGTTCACATACTCACCGACGAAACCATCGCGATGTAATATGTGAACAAATAAGGGGAAGTGCATTCCGTGTTACTCTTCCTCTAGGGATCAACTTGTGACAATTTTGTATTGGAGACATCACTACGGTAGCAGTCCACTTGTTGGGGGTGCAAAGTTGTTGTTGTCTTGTGGACCACCTCAACAGGGTTTTTTCCCTGAGTCATGAGTGATCTCTGAAGGAGAGTGTCTTCCAGGTCATCTTTGCAACATGGGGCATCCCCGTGATCTACCTGTTTTGTGAGAAGGGAAAACAGAAAGTGTCTACTATTCTGCTCTTGACAGGTCCTCAGCAGAGGCACTCTCACAAATATCTTCCACTGCAGCTGGTGGTCAACTCTTCTGTACGCCATTACACCTATTCTGGTCATTCCTCAGGTCCATCCTCAAGCTTAAGGTGGATTGGGCCAAGTTCATCCTCATTGCTCCAGCACAGCTGAGACCGTGCTGGTTCTCAGATCTCCTTGCTCTGTTGTTCAACTTCCACACTGTCTCCATCCTGACCCTTGTCACTCAGAACCACAGCTAGACCCTGCATCCTGTGATCAGCTTCCTGCATATTATGCAATGGCTGTGGCATGGATGAATGAAGAGGAAGAGCAGTGTTCGGAGGCTGTCCAACAAATCTACTCAAAAGTAGGAGGAAGTCCTGCACTCGGACGGCCTACTTAGCGAAATGGAAGAGGTTCTTGGTGTGGTCCTTGGCCCATGGAACTTGAACAACAGGGGCTTTCATCCAGGACTACTTAGAGTACCCGTTACATCTTCAGAAATCGTCCCTGTGCTCAGTTCACTAAGAATGCATTTGGCAGCAATATCAGTGTTTCATCCTCCCTATTCAAGGGAATTTTTTTTTTCTTCTAATGCCATGGTAATGAGATTTCTGAGGGGCTTCTCCACTTGCGTCCTTTGGTCCAAGAGCCAATTCCCTTGTTGGACCTAAACATGGTTCATTCGGCTCTGATGGGCTCTCCATTTGAGCCCCTTGCACCATACCCACTTCCCCTCCTGTCTCAGAAAACTGTGTTCCCGTTAGCCTTCGCTTCGCAAGAAGGACGTGAGAGTCGCAGGCCCTAATAGCGGAGTTGCCTTATGCTCAGTTCTTGAAGGGCAAGGTAACGCTGTGACCACGCCCAAAGTTTTTTTTTTATCCAAGGTGGTCTCTTTCATCTGAATCAGCCGATGGTATTTACCTGTGTTTTTTCCCTAAACTGCACTCTTCCCCCGAGGAACAGCGCCTCCATAGTCTGGACATCAGGTGATGTCTAGCCTTTTATCTAGACAGGACTAAACCATTTTATGTCATATGCGCACCGCATGAAGGGGAAAGTAGTTCTGCACAAACCATCTCTAGACTGATAATATCCTGTATCAACACTGTCTGACGAAGCAAAGCCGATGCCATCTCAGCAGGTACGGGCTCTCTCCACGAGAGCGCAAGTGACATCGATAGCGTTCCTCAGTGACCATTTTCCAGACTGGACACTTGTAGGGCAGCCTAGTAGTCACTCATAGGTATGTTTACAGACCATTATGCTATTATCACATCTTCCGGAGCGGATGCACACCTCAGAAGGGCAGTCCTGCGATCCCTATTTCAGTAGACTTCGAGCCCGCCTCCAGATTGGGGTACTGCTTGTGAGCTGCCTATGTAGATTACATGTTGGCATCTACTCGAAGAAGAAGAAACGGTTACTTATGGCAACTGATTTTTCATGATGCAGATATGTATTCCACAACCCTCCCTCTGTCCAATCTGCATCTGCATCTCCTCATGGGCTTTTGGTATGAAGGAACTGAGGGGGGCTAGGGTGGTGCTGCCTCACAAAGCCAGGCTTGGGGCCACAGTCATGAGGCTCAAGTCCCACCCCTTTATGGGTACTGCTAGGCAAGAGTGTCTGTCTCCAGCATGCTGGGTGCGCACTTGCTTACATGGAATAGATGTCTGCATCACATCTCAAAAACTCAGTTACAGTAAGTAACCTTTTCTTGCTGTGGTATCACAAAGAAGGAGAGGTGATCTCTGTGGTAGTCAGAAGTCAAACCATTTGTTGGCTTTCTAGATCAATCTGAAACTTCAGAGAAATCAATTGGTGCAGCTTTTATATTTATCCCTTTGGGAAATACAACCTGATAAATGAGCAAGCGCTTGGTGCACGAGCAACTTCCAAATGGGTTTCAAGCTGTAGCTTTATGTAAACTGGGTACTAGTGATCTACCCACAAGGTGACAAAACAATGGATAGCTGTGGAAAGATCTTCATTCGAAAGTAAAGGACACAATCTCCTTGCTAAGGAAAGATAAAAACACTCCTTATATTCTCTGCTGAACTAGGAGGTTGTGAAACTGAGTAAGAGGTGGCAGGGCAAACCTTCCAAATAGTGGGGCAAAAATATTCCATGCTTTTCTTCCTCTACCCTAACAGTGTTACCTACATTGTCTGATATCTTGTTCTCATCCATGCCCTTTAGACATAAAGTAAATTGTTCAACCATGCCAATGGGTTGAATGAAATTATATTTCTTCAGCATACTGAAGACATCCGTCACGGTCCCTACATCAGCAATAACTTCTATAGTCTCATATACACATTGAATAGTCTATTTCGACAGTGAGTTCCACAGTGTAAAATATGGTAACTCTCTGATTATAGGATTGGCTTCTTCTGGTGGGTGGTAGGAGATGCTGGAGAAGATAATTTCAAAAATATCTTACAGGTATTATATTGCTTTAATTTCAGACCAGTCCTCCACCAACTACAACTCAGTCACCAGAAAGCACCATGGATACCTCGATGAAGAAAGAGAAGCCAGCCATCCTGGACCTCTATATACCTCCACCACCAGCTGTTCCATATTCTCCTCGGTATGCAGATAAGCATGCACTACTGAACAAAAAGTTCCTTTTTATCAGACTTCTCTATGCTGGCTTGCCTGCAAAACTCAGTGCAAATTATCTTGAGGAAATTGCAGATCTTGCAGATTTTCTCTGGGCTTAGTAAATGCATAAGCCACTAAGTACTTCTTATTGTTGGAGAAAACAGTTGTGTACAGTTTTAGAAAATCACTGTGTGCTACATAGAGCAGAGTTGCCCAGAAAACTTTAATGGGTGTTATTCTGGCATATGAAAAACCACTGAGTAGCAAAAATAGCCATACTTAATCCTTTTCATGACATACTTTTTTCCGATGTTCTGTTCTGATCAGCTTCAATAACTACTTGGAAGAATTTTATGATTGAACACAACCGGTTTTAAATTTGTTAGACACAAAGAACCCTAAAACTCAGGAGTACTCTAGGCAGAGTAAAAGAATCAGTTGGCAGGCTGTGTCTTTGTCTTTGAGGATCTCAATCCATAATAAAATTCAGACTTAGTCACATGAGGGGAGAGAGAGAGAGATATCAGGTGGTTGAGATCATGCTAGCTTTAGGCTGTTCCCAAATCATTGGTGATCTGACCTACCTAGTCTCCCCTCCCATGGTAATACTTCTGAGAAGGTGCTGGGTGCTGAGCACTTCTGAAAGTCAGGTGACTTGTCCATAAATACGAAACATAAATGTAAATAAATATGTATTTAGCAACCTAACTGAGATACTCAGGTTTTTAAAACATTGGTCTTCAGTGCTAAAATTTGTCAGACTAGATATGCTTTAACTAGCATTTTTAAACAGTTTTTACTATGAGGCTCTGCAGTGCTTTTAAAAAGCCCTTTTAAGGTTTTTTAGGACCAGAATAGCAAATCTATGCCCAACTGTGTGCACCTTGAATAAGTGTGTGTAGGGATAGAGTTGGAGTTAGGGGGTGGGGGTTTATAAAACTTGGACACCCCTCCTGGACGGGGCAGGGAAAGGCAGTAGATAGTTGTATGTTGGTTTTGTTCCCTGAAGGAAGTAAACGTGGGAAGCTTTTGGCAGCTGGAAGCAGGAGAGAGGGTGCCCGCTTCCTTTTATATTTTGTCTGCCGTTGTCATTTCTCTCCTCCCACCCTTAGCGTGAAGAGAACCATGGGCATTTGCCCAGCCTGTCTCAGTTGCCTCTTGCATATGGTGGTGACATACCTGAGCTCTTGTAGGCTAGACACTCGCTTCAGTTCTGTGTGGCTCTGTCTCTGAATTCCCATAGATATGACTGTACATGTGTCTCTTGGGCCTCATAGAGGCCTGGATAGGCCTGGAATTATATGAGTGAGGATGGGGGGGGGCCCTAAGGTGCATATATACTCAGAGCCTGCTGTCCGTTTCATGGCTCAGCTGGTTGCCAGCTCCTTCAGATAATCATATTATAGTGGGTGTAAAAAGTGGGTCAGATCACGGTTGTGGGGTGGTGTGTGTGTGTTTTTTTAGAATTAAACAGGTGCTTCTGGTTTTCATGAACATATGGTCACTCTAGGAAGGGAAGTTCATGCAGAAACCACCCTAGAACATGTGAAAATCTAATTGGAGTATTTTTTTTTTTTTTTTTATAATTAGAAACTCTAAGAGAATCATACTTTGGTAAGTGGGCAGGGAAGGTGATATATTCCCATTTGGCTAATATCATTTGTAATGACTGAAATGCCAAACCTCCCAAATAGGGATATGCACCCAAAACTGAAAAAAAATTAAGAACATCATTATTTTAACCTGCACTTTTCCCTTCAAAGAATTTTTAATGCATTCACTAGAGAACCACAGTATCCAAAGTACTTTGCAACCCTGAGGGCCACATCGGGGTTGCAAAACTATATGGAGGGCCAGGTAGGGAAGGCTGTGCTTCCCCAAACAGCCTGGCCCCCACCCCCTATCTGCCCCCTCCCACTTCCCGCCGCCTGACTGCCCCCCTCAGAATCCTTGACCCATCCAAGCCCCCGCTCCTTGTCCCCTGACTGCCCCCTCCTGGGACCCCTGCCCCCGACTGCCCCCCGGGACCCCAACCTCTTTCTTGCCCCCCGGGACCCCAACCTCTTTCCAACCCCCCCTTCTCCCTGTCCCCTGACTGCCCCAACCCCTATCCACACCCCTGAGAGGCCCCCTGGGACTCCTATGCCTATCCAACCCCGCCGCTCCCTGGCCCCTGACTGCCGCCCTGGGACTCTCCGCCCCCTTACCATGCCGGAGCCAGCCACACTGCTGTGCTGGCGGCGTGGCGCAGCACGCTCAGGCTGCGGGGGAGGGGGGACACTGGCGGAGGGGCCGGGGACTAGCCTCCCCGGCCAGGAGCTCAGGGGCTGGGCAGGATGGTCCCTCGGGCCGGATGTGGCACGCGGGCCGTAGTTTGCCCACCTCTGAGCTAGAATGATCATTCTGGGCTCATGACTGCAGTATAAATTACCTTTCACATTGCTAATTGAGGCAAATGTCCTTTCAGGGATGAGAAGGAGTGTCTCGTTTATGGAGGAGGTAATAAACCTAAGCAGCCATTACCTGGCTCCAAGGGCGCAGAGTCTCCTAATTCTTTCCTCGATCAGGAAAGCCGAAGGCGAAGGTTTACTATTGCTGATTCTGATCAGTTGCCTGGATATCCCATGGAAGCAAATATACTGCCAACAAAGATGAGAGAAAAAACACAGTCTTATGGTGAGTTCATGCCTCTTTTTATTGTTGCTATTCAAGATTTAAATTCTTGGGTGGGTGTGGATTTTTTGTGAGAGTGTGAGAACTGCTCGCTGAATTTTAAAGGTAATCTGAGGAAAACAAACAACAAAATTCTAAGTTTGAATCCACTTATTCATTTCACTAAAAATTAAACCCTGTTCATTATTTTAATGACTGGCATCAAAGCCCAGCTGGATGAGATCAGATTTTGGTTTACCGTTTGTGCATTGGTTGTAACTTTTGGTGGTCAGTTTTAGTAGAGTTGGAGATAAGCATTTTGTGTGGCTGTCAGATCTCCTCATAATGCTTCCTTGTTTTAAAAGCAAAAATTATCTTGAAATAATTTGTTCCCACAACACTGTGATGAGATAAATGGAGATGAGATAATGTTCTCCTAAACTTAACAGTACATTCCTCTTATAACCTTCTCCATGTTGCCCTTAGGAAAACCTCGCCCTCTGTCAATGCCTGCAGATGGGAGCTGGCTGGGAGCTGCAGATCCTTTCTTGAGGCCCCGAGCACAAGGAAGAAAAGGCAAGACTATTAAAACAAACAAAAACTTCCTTCAATCAGGAGATGAATTGGGAGAAGAAAATCTTAAATTTAGGAATAAAGGATTGCTGTTTGCAGATCAGATGTTCAGCGCTGATGTCACTGTTTTATGCTTTAAGTATTAATAACACGAGGTCGTGGTTGGACAACTCAGGCTTAGTTTGCATTGAGACCAAAACCTTTGTTGTTCTGTCTTGCAGTTGACTTAAGCATCTGAGATGGGTTGGACTGATTAGGGCAGATCTGTACTTGTATTTGTTTCTGCTTTCTACTAACGGCTGTTCCATTTCCCACAAACCCTTCGCGTCCCTCCCACATCTGTCCCGTGAATGTTGAGGACTAAGCTGTTTCTTGATCGGAGCTTTTATGTTTGTTCAATCTGAAGTAGGGACTGGTTTTGAAGCAAGCTCGAAGCAGAGCTTTCCAGGAATTATCCCCACTACAACTACTGCTAGTGTCCAGCACTAGAAGCTTGACGCTCTTAGAAAGTGGTTGGGATGAGGGGCACGATTTAGCCAAGTGATTGCAGGGAGAGGAGACCAGGCGAAAGGAAAGGGAGAGAAAACCAGGAATGCTATAGACAATGCTTATCTCACGAGAGACAGTGCATCATTGTCAGACAGACAAGAAGCACTTCCTCCAGAAGTGCCAATTTAAGCTTCAGCAAACGTGAAGGTAAGAAATCCAAAACAAAATTGGGTCATCACTCTTCTAAAATTTTGGACCCAGGTTTTTTGTTGCTAATGGGACATGGTCCCATTTGAACAATTTTTTTTTTTTTAAATGAAGCCAGGAGAAAATCAAATTTCTTTTAACATGTACTCGTGCTGGCAAAACTGATTAGCGATTATGCATGAGCGCTTGACCTGCGTGGCAATTTGGAGGTCAATTAGGAGGTGAGGGATTCTAGAGCAGCATGCACAGAATGGCAGAGAAACTTAGTATGATGGTGTTGGATACTAGCTTCTGGTTCATATTGTTTCTCTGAAGTTCAGGTACTAAAGTGATGGGGTTGTATAAGAACCTGTGCAGAATAGGAAAGCAGACAGGATGACTATTGTTGCGTGTTCTTGAAGTCAGTTACAGAAGACTATGTGCATTTCCGAGAAAGGTCATTGCAATATAGAGAAGCTCCTTTGAGGTTTGCAAAATGCTGAAAACTGACTAATTAGCCAATCCAACAGAATGATCAGCAGGTGGCAGGGCTGCTTTTTGTTTAGATTTTAGGAGGTTTTTAAATGTACCTGAACTGTTAGTACAATATAAATGTGCAATCAGAAATAAAGAGCTTAAATTTATATTTTCAAAATACTTGATTTCCAGTGTCCAGACAGAATATTGTGGCTTTAAGAGGGTTACAGCAAGACAGGAGTAGGTGCGTGTTCAACTTGTCGTTCAACAGTATGAAAACAATGTTTTCATTCACCAAACATGCATCATCATGGTTTTAACTCATGTGAAATGTTGCTTTACAGCAGGTTTGTCGTGTTTGAGTCTTCCACTTAACCTTCAAACACTGTTCCGTGCTTATCAATTTTATTTTGTTTTGGGTATTGAATAACCTTGCCACACTTTTATTGGCTAAGTGTGCGCAGATAGGGCAGGTGGTTGGATGCCAGCACTCCTAGGTTCTGTCACTGACTTCATGTCTAAACATGGGAAAGTCACTTGAAACCTCTATGGACCGCAATTTACCCATCTGTAAAATGCAAATAATAATTATTCACCCCATAAGCACACTTTGTGCCTTAATTGGTATTTGTATCATGCCTTGAGATCCTCTCAATAGGTATAAAAAAGCAAGATGGTTACTTAATAATGAATTGTAGAGGCAAAAACTACATGATTTCCACCTTCTGTTTTACTGCAGGTGAAGATGTCCTCTGCAGGTACTTCAGTAATGAGAGGATACCCCCAATCATTGAAGAAAGTTCCTCCTCGCAGCAGCATTTTGCAAGGCCAGTGGCTGACAGGCAGTTAGTGAGGGGCGCAGACTACATTAGAGGCAGCAGGTGCTTTGTGAATACAGATCTTCATAACAGTGCAACCATCCCTTTCCAGGAGGAAGGAGCTAAAAAACTCTCTGTTACATCACCCACAAAATCTTCCTCCACAGAGCCCTCACTACTGGTCAGTTGGATCACAAGACTTAAACTGTTGACTCACTGATCGTTTAATGGAATGTGTTCTCATCTTCTGTTACCAAGTGCCTTTGTTTCTCAGTCAGACTTCTTGCTTTTCAGCTACAGTATTACATAGTGACTGGTGTGTTGATCTATTCCTGGAGAGTTGTACACACCTGCCCTTTTTTGTGTGTGATTTTTTGATGGCTCTAATGTACTGGAACAGAGAGGATTGGATAACGTGAGATGGAAGTGGGATAAAGATCTAGTTTCTTTTTCCTGCCCCAAAGTTGAGGGAATTCATTCCTCTGGAAACAAGTAAGGCTCCAATGAATCAGAGGTCACGTCTGATCTGAAATCCGTATGACCTGTGCAGAAGCAATCGTTGCATTACAATGAGGTCCAGTGGCACTTCATTTGCTAAAATGCTCTGATGCTGCGCAACCTACTGGGTTGCCGAAAACGTAGGGCTCAGCAAAAATCCAGAGCTGTTCTCCTGACCAGAAAGGCAAGAGGGGAAACATCTATTTTGTATAATAATGTGGGGTTGTGGCAAGTACTGCTGCAGCTTTAACTTTGTAAGGAATAAAGGTAGCTTCTTCTCTGTGATAACCAGAGAACTGTGTTAGGAATATATTAAACCTGGTTTATAATCCAGTTATTGAGATCTCAGTACAGGCAAACTAGTGTTCTCTGACTTGCTGCAGTGCTCATCCATAAAGATGTGGATTGCTACAACATGCCAAGGAAGTGCATCTCTAGAGGTGGTAAAAGAAATGATTTCTTTCCTTCATTGTTTAAGAATGATTTGCTGTTAACCAAAGTATCCATATAAAAACAAACCCTGCTGGTTTTATGGAACCTCTACAGTGGTTCAATTTTTGAACGGATAGATCTGTGTTTTCAGAAAGAAAAATATGCTGTGATACATTACAGTAGTAAGACACCTGGCTATTTTTAAATGTAGCTCCAGTTTTTCACCTTTAAAAGTCTCAAGCAGCAGCTGGTTTTTGGGAAGGGGGAAAAAGCTTGTAAAATTATGGTTATTAAAGAATCTTTGTTTAAAACTGAATGTACAAGAGGTTGTTAGTATGCAAAAAAGTGTTTAATTTAAGTGTTAAATATAGCTGTATATTTTTTTTATTCTTAACCAGATGTAGTTTGTACATTCCTATCTACAGCACTGTGCACTAATTAACCAGTGCCAAAAAACAAATACTGTCATGTTCTCCATTCCATCAACTGCCAAATGCTGCATTGGGTGATCTTGCAGTAATGACAGTCTCCTGTGTTCCATCTACATTAAAGAAAAGAAAAACAGTTTAACAGTTTTTAAAGTCTTTGTCTGTACTGTGGATTTTAGCATGTTGGGGCACTGCCCTGACTATGTTATGACATAGCATGGTTTTGCCTATGTAGATGTGACCAAGCTGATGTTACGAAAATGTTATGGAACTCTGTTATGGCCCTCTAGAGACCAGGTGGTTAAATTTAGCTCTCTGGTAAGCTAGTGCAACTCTGACTTCAATGGTGATTTGTACGAGGGTGGAATTTGTCCCTAGAGCTGTAACCCCATTCTATAACACGGTTATAACACAGTTTGGCCCCATCTTCATAGATATGACCATACCACATTATAATAGTGAGTGCACTATGGCACTACTCTCCTCCAGCATGACAGAATTGGTAGTGCAGACAAGGCCAACTGAGTTCCATCTGTGTGGATGGGGCGGAGCCGAGTGCAGAAACTGCTCTGGTATAAATAGATCTAGGCAATGAACACTGTGTGTCAGAAGCCACTGACAACATAGTCCAGCCCTGTGCACACAGGCTAGGCTGGCTGCTGTTGAACTGTGGTCCAATTCAACAACTGCTGTTAAATTCAGTGTAATTCATAGTATACAAGTTCTGCTTGCCTTTGATAGGCTTAAAGATGTCTGTAGAAGCACACATTTGTGAACAGGGTTGTACATGTGTTCAGATGGGTGGAATCAGAGATATGTACTGCTTTTTGCCTCCCGAGAACACTTGACCCCTCCTGGGTCTAGCAGTGATAGCTCATCCAGTCTGATTCTCTGGAAGCCACACTCGGTCTAACAAGAATAGTGAGAAAAGCTTGCTCTAATTTAGCCAAAGTAGTTTAAAACTTCGGTAGTCATTACAGCTTAATCTACACTGGCTTTAAATTGTGCTTGAGAATGGTTCTTAACCCTAGTTTGGATCTTAAGTTTAGTTTACTCTGTTGCAGCTTTTGTGCTGATCTGATATGGCCAGTTAGCATCCCTATATTTTGAACACTGTTATAACAAGTCTTTGGTCACTTCCACACCTGTCCAACAAACCATGTTAGAAATCTAAAAATCTGTCTCCCAGCTATTCCCTCTTCCTCCTCTCTGCCTTTTCTTTAAAGTTAGGCTGCAAAGCAAAACTAAACTTTTGATCTTGCCCTTTACTACATATAAAACATAGCTTCAGACTTTTTAATAAAAAACAAATGATATTGCAAGGCTCTTACTACTTTCTCTTTGTTGGAGGAACCCAAGAGTGATGTCTCTCACCTCTGTAGTGGCATTGCTCATTCCCCCCAGTTGAGAGGTGCTGTGACGCTGATTCTAGGGGACAGATTTTTAAAGCTATTTAGGTGTCTGCAGATGCAGATAGACATTTAATAGGTTTTCACAAGTGCGTAGGTGCCCTAATTCCCATTTATTTCAATTTTGACCTCCCTTTACTTCAATGGGAGTTTAGTTCCTAGGCATTTCTGAAAATCCCACTAGCCCCATCTACATATGTCGGCACCTAACTACCTTAAAATATGGCCCTTGCTCTTAAATTTTTTTTCATAAACATCATGAAATGTAAGGCCAGAAGGGACCATTAGATCATCTAGTCTGACTACCTGTATTATCACCGGCCATTGTGTATATGTGTACACTACAATTAAAAACCTGCGGTTGGCTTGTGCCAGCTGACTCCAAGTATGTCTACACTACCCGCTGGATCCGCAGGCAGCGATCGATCCAGCAGGGGTCAATTTATCACTTCTAGTCTGGAAGCGATAAATTGATCCCCGAGCGCTCTCCCGTTGACTCCTGTACTCCACCGCCGCGAGAGGCGCAGGCGGAGTCGACGGGGGAGTGGCAGCAGTCGACTCTCCGCGATGAAGACACCATGGTAAGTCGATCTAAGTCCGTCAACTTCAGCTACGTGAATCGCGTAGCTGAAGTCAATGTACTTAGATAGATTCCCCCCCTAGTGTAGACCAGGGCTCAGGCTTATGGGCTCAGGCTAAGGGGCTGTTAATTGCAGCGTGTTTAGGCTTGGGCTCGAGCCTGGGCTCTAGGATCTTGCAAGGTGGAAGAGTCCCAGAGCTTGGGCTGCAGCCTGAGGCCAAATGCCGACACCGCAATTAAACAGCCCCTTAGCCCGAACCTTGCTGTGAGTGTGTAATTGCAGTGTAGACATACCCTAAACTTCACCCAGATGCCCCTTTGTTGACTCCAGTGACATTAGATCAATGCATTTCAGTCCTCGGGAGAGGCAGAGGACAGGTGTGACTGAAGTGCCACTAATGACAGAAGCCTCTGCAATGGCAGAGAGATGAGATTAGGTGGGATATATCCAGACAATCCTAGCAGGACCTATGCTGCAGAGGAAGGTGAAAAACTCTACCCCAGCCAACCGCCTGAGAGGATTCTCTGAAACGTCTCAGAGCGACGATCTTGAACGTCATTGAACAGTGAAGGGTACAAGCAAATTTATTTTTGATTTACAGTTCACCTTGGAGAAATCTCTGGCTTCTTTCAAAGTCCTGCCATCAATTACTGTGATTTTGGAGTGCAGGTTGATATTTTTTGTACTTTGGCAATTCCTGATTTTTGGCTGGGTTGGAAACTACTGTGAGAAGTAGTCACTCTTTGTATTGCTGCTTCCATTGGAAACCAAAATACTACGAGAGCCTGATCTCGCAAGATTTCTAGCCCAAAGTACATAATAGGTCCCCACACCCTGGAGGCTTGCCCATCACTAATAATTTAGTTGGCCATTGTAGACACAGTGCGTGCCCCTCTGCCCAAACCCACCCCAACAAATTTTCAAATGTCAAATAATGTACATGGTACCCAAGAAATGCAATCAAAACAGCAGTGCGAGGAGGCTCAACAACATCTAAACCAGAGGTAGTCCATTATTTTTTGGTCAAGGTATAGTCAAGGTCCACGCTCCAGAGAAAATAATTTTAAAAACCAACAGTAGTAATAATAAGCCAATAAAAAGATTTTGAGGGTTTGTTCAAAAGTGTCTGGCGGTCCAGGTTTGGCCCTTTGACTACCCCTGCTCTAAGCTGTGTCTGAGACGGATACTTTTAACAGCTAATATCATGGTCCTACTAAAGACACTGAATTTGTGGCATATTACAACAACCTATAACCCACTAACCCCCCTTTTTCTGTTCTATGACCACAAAGGTGTTAATGGGCCACTTCACCTTGAATGGTCCCATTAAAACATGCTAACTACTTATGCTGAACTATTTGTTCAACCTTGTATTTAGCGGAGACACTTTTTTAGGTCTGGTGTACACCACAGACTTACATCGGTATAACTACATCCCCGAGGGGTGTGAAAAATCCACATCCCTGAGCAAAAGTTATACCCACCTCACCCCTGGTGTAGAGAATGCTATGTCAAAGGGAGGGCTTCTCTCATCGACACAGCTGCTCCCTCTCTAGGTGGTGGATTAACTAGGCTGACATAAGAGCTCTCTCTTGTCGGCATAGGAGCATCTTCATTAAAGCACTATAGTGGTGCATCTGTGCCAATATAGGGTTTTAAGAGTAGACCTGCCCTTAATACCTTTCGCAGACCTGAGGATGAGCTCTGTGTAGCTCAAAAGCTTCTCTCACCAACAGAAGTTGGTCCAATAAAAGATACTACCTCACCCACCTTGTACCTTTTTAGCAGCACTAAGGCTGCACAAGGGGGGAAAGAATGAATGCAATCAAAAAACCCCCAGTTCTGCAAGAAACTGAGTTGGCGGAAGCTGCCTCTGCCAATTCCACCAGAAAGAAAACCACTTTCCTGAGAGCAAGTCTGCAATCCCTTCTTCCTAAACATAACTGCTGTGAAATAATAGATCACCCCATATCGGGTCTGCCAAGGTTAACGAGCACCAACAGGCATACACTGGTAGCAGAGCACGATGGACTGGCTCCAGATGCTGCAAAAGGCACGTGCTTATCAACCATGCTTTAATGTGTGTTTGAGCAAGCTGCCTGAGCTCGCCCCTCTCAGGGGGGAATAGGTCTCTTAGCCCCAGGCTTTGCTTACTTTGTTTCAGCGCAGATTGCAAGCTCCTTTTGTAATATTGCTTTCTTTGTGAAGCTGGCATTTTGCAGGCCTGATAGGAGGTGACTTTAATTAAAAAGTACGGGATTGCCAAATGGGGAGGCGACACTGTCTTTCTTTCTATGGCAGCATCTGGGAAGTTTTCCTTTGAGGTAGGGCTGGCAGAGGATGTTGGAGAAGGAAAGAGACACTAACATCTTACCAGCCCAGTGGTTTGTTTCTAGGCATAAACTGCCCGGCACAGAGGTACCTAACGTGCAGCCCTGCTTTTGGTTTTCTGTATCTTAGAACACACTAAACCTATTGCTGCTCTCTGACATCCTTGTGAACAGCCTAACCTGGCTCTTTGTTTTCATTGCTGGTAAATCCAATTAATAAGGAACACAGCACATCAAAGAAGCTAGAAATATCACCATATATAATGGTTGTGTATGTTTATATATTTGATAGTGTTGTCAAATAGACAACACTCAAGTTCCTGGCAGTCTGCCACCATGGCCCTCTTTGGTGTACCTGGCCTACCCTTTTGCAAGTGTGTTACCTTCCTGAGGACCCAATCTTAATTTGCTGCACAGGTTTACACTATTAACACGATTAACAATTAAAGCAACCACTGAAAGTTTCTAATCCAAAGAAAACATTTAAATTATTAGTGTATATCATTAAACTGTTTCTGGGAGCTGGGGTTCTGCACAGACTTTTTACCTCTGGAGCCCTGGGTTCAGGGTGCAAGTGTCTTCTCCTAGAGCTATTTTGTCCCTCTTCAGCATGGGGAAGAGGATGAATAGGGAGAACAAGGGGAACAATGCTTCAGACTGGGTTGGGTTACAGGAGAGGGAACAACCTTCCCATCATGGTGGTGGGCAGGGTGAGAGAGAGGAAGCTAGGAAAACCCTGGAAAGGGGTGTAGCTATTAAAACATCTTCAGTCCAAGAATCTAGAGAAAATCCCAGGCTCAACCTTTGAATGCCTTTCCTTTTTTTTTTTTTTTTTTTTTTCCTCTCTGATTAAGGCTCTTCCGTCTCTTGAGCAGCATGGCCAGGTGTTTGCTCCCCATGGTAGCTGTGCTCTTGCTTCCTTGGGGAAGGGTGGGGGGAAGCAGCTGGGCAGAAGTCTGTGCAAGGAACATTGTTAATTTCTGGCTCCCACCCTGCTTTGCTAGGAAAGCACTCCATGTTGCCCCATGGTCATCTCTCAGTTCCGTGAGCCCACGTTCTATGTGGAGAGGCTGCAGTTGGCTCTCAGAGCGTTCCATGTGTTTCCTGCCCCATGATTCATGAATAAGTGATCTCCCTCACACCAAGGCAGGGAGCATTTAGCCCTTAATACCTTGTTATACCTAAAAAATGGCCATACAGCTGGAACCCTGTACTGAAGGAGGACTACAATGGCAGAGGGGGTGGTTCAGGCTATAATTGGGGAGTGGGAGGAGCCTTGTCAGAGCTGTGAAGGGGAAATGTACACACTGGTGGCCTGTATTATTGACACTGGTAGAGTGGTGTACCAGGGGCCTTAGTGTAAATGACAATCAAGCCCTACATCCTTTTTCAAGTCAATATCAAGCCTCTCACTTTTCATGAGCATTAAATGAATGAGAAATCCAAAAACCAACTCACGGGGAAATGCACAGAATAAAAAGAGCAGGAACTTGAAGATAGCATAGTGTGTCGTCATTGCCACAAGCAAGGTATATCTGCAGATAGTGGTTACTTCCCTATCTGATGTTCCTTTGCTGGCAATGAGAAAATGAAGTATATGGGAGAAGAATAGACTTAAGATAAGTCTTACTTGAACAGCTCTCTACCTTCACCCCAAGCTTCAGTATTAATTAGCTGATGTTTAGCAGATAGCAAGACGATACAGAACAAGTGCAACTACTGGTTTAGCTAGAAGGATTTAAAATCAGAGAAGAACTGGCAGCAATGAAGGTCAGATTATGGCAGAGTCTGGATTGTGTTTATTCTGTACCATAACGGCCTTTGTTAAAAGTTCTACCTGTTTTTAACATTGTTTGTAGCATAGAAAAGTATTAAAAATGTGACTTATCCAAAACATTCCTGTCCCTTCTTAGTTCTCAGCTGTAGAAGGGAGCCTCACATCTGGTGTGTACATGTGTCTCTATGTGAGTAATGTTTTTCTCTTAGCTTCCTGTTATCTCTGACACCACCCACCTTATTCAAATAGCTGTTTCTGACTCAGAAGGGGAAACTTCTGAATGTTTTTATTTCTCCTGGGTTTCATGCACACGTGCTGCAAGCTTAACTATATTTCCTGACCTACATTTGTGTCATAGGGCCTGCTCCTGAGAGGTGCTGAGCACATGTAACCGCCATTGACGGCAACAAGTATTGTGGGTGCTTTGCAGCTTTTGGGATCTGGATGAAACTTTGGAAACATACAAGTTCAAGATTGCCTGTTAGTACAAACTTGGCTGCCATGGGTTTGACTATTGGGTATGTAGGCTGTGTGTATGCTAATGAGCAATACCTAGACTAATTTTACTAAAGAACACAGCAACAGTTGACCTTTGTGTATGCAATAGTAAATTTACAGGAAGCTGGTAGTATTTATTAGCCTGCTGTGGTACAACAATGCAGAATCACTGCATCCATTTGCAATATAGAATCATAGAATATCAGGGTTGGAAGGGACCTCAGGAGGTCATCTAGTCCAACCCCCTGCTCAAAGCAGGACCAATCCCCAACTAAATCATCCCAGCCAGGGCTTTGTCAAGCCTGACCTTCAAAACTTCTAAGGAAGGAGATTCCACTACCTCCATAGGTAACGCATTCCAGTGTTTCACCACCCTCCTAGTGAAAAAGTTTTTCCTAATATCCAACCTAAACCTCCCCCACTGCAACTTGAGACCATTACTCCTTGTTCTGTCATCTGCTACCACTGAGAACAGTCTAGATCCATCCTCTTTGGAACCCCCTTTCAGGTAGTTGAAAGCAGCTATCAAATCCACCCTCACTCTTCTCTTCCGCAGACTAAACAATCCCAGTTCCCTCAGCCTCTCCTCATAAGTCATGTGTTCCAGTCCCCTAATCATTTTTGTTGCCCTCCGCTGGATGCTTTCCAATTTTTCCACATCCTTCTTGTCATGTGGGGCCCGAAACTGGATACAGTACTTCAGATGAGGCCTCACCAATGTCGAATAGAGGGGAACGATCACATCCCTAGATCTGCTGGCAGTGCCCCTATTTATACATCCCAAAATGCCATTGGCCTTCTTGGCAACAAGGGCACACTGTTGACTCATATCCAGCTTCTCGTCCACTGTAACCCCTAGGTCCTTTTCTGCAGAACTGCTGCCGAGCCATTCGGTCCCTAGTCTGTAGCAGTGCATGGGATTCTTCCATCCTAAGTGCATGACTCTGCACTTGTCCTTGTTGAACCTCATCAGATTTCTTTTGGCCCAATCCTCTTAATTTGTCTAGGTCCCTCTGTATCCTATCCCTACCCTCCAGCATATCTACCTCTCCTCCCAGTTTAATGTCATCTGCAAACTTGCTGAGGGTGCAATCCACACCATCCTCCAGATCATTTATGAAGATATTGAACAAAACCGGCCCGAGGACTGACCCTTGGGGCACTCCACTTGATACCGGCTGCCAACTAGACATGGAGCCATTGATCACTACACCTTATAGTCCATTCATCCAGCCCATACTTCTTTAACTTGCTGGCAAGAATCCTGTGGGAGACAGTGTCAAAAGCTTTACTAAAGTCAAGGAACAACACGTCCACTGCTTTCCCCTGATCCACAGAGCCAGTTATCTCGTCATAGAAGGTAATTAGATTAGTCAGGCATGACTTGCTCTTGGTGAATCCATGCTGACTGTTCCTGATCATCTTCCTCTCCTCTAAGTGCTTCAGAATTGATTCCTTGAGGACCTGCTCCATGATTTTTCCAGGGACTGAGGTGAGACTGACTGGCCTGTAGTTCCTAGGATCCTCCTCCTTCCTTTTTTTAAAGATGGGCACTACATTAGCCTTTTTCCAGTCATCCGGGACTTCTCCGGATCACCATGAGTTTTCAAAGATAATGGCTAATGGCTCTGCAATCACATCCGCCAACTCCTTTAGCACTCTCGGATGCAGCGCATCCAGCCCCATGGACTTGTGCTCGTCCAACTTTTCTAAATAGTCCCGAACCACTTCTTTCTCCACAAAGGGCTGGTCACCTCCTCCCCATGCTGTGCTGCCCAGTGCAGCAGTCTGGGAGCTGACCTTGTTCATGAAGACAGAGGCAAAAAAAGCATTGAGTACTTCAGCTTTTTCCACATCCTCTGTCACTAGGTTGCCTCCCTCATTCAGTAAGGGGCCCACACTTTCCTTGACTTTCTTCTTGTTGCTAACATACCTGAAGAAACCCTTCTTGTTACTCTTAACATCTCTTGTTAGCAGCAACTCAAGGTGTGATTTGGCCTTCCTGATTTCACTCCTGCATGCCCGAGCAATATTTTTATACTCTTCCCTGGTCATTTGTCCAATCTTCCACTTCTTGTAAGCTTCTTTTTTGTGTTTAAGATCAGCAAGGATTTCACTGTTAAGCCAAGCTGGTCGCCTACTATACTTTCTACACATCGGGATGGTTTGTCCCTGTAACCTCAATAAGGATTCTTTAAAATACAGCCAGCTCTCCTGGACTCCTTTCCCCCTCATGTTATTCCCCCAGGGGATCCTACCCATCAGTTCCCTGAGGGAGTCAAAGTCTGCTTTTCTGAAGTCCAGGGTCCATATTCTGCTGCTCTCCTTTCTTCCCTGTGTCAGGATCCTGAACTCGACCAACTCATGGTCACTGCCTCCCAGGTTCCCATCCACTTTTGCTTCCCCTACTAATTCTTCCCGGTTTGTGAGCAGCAGGTCAAGAAGAGCTCTGCCCCTAGTTGGTTCCTCTAGCACTTGCACCAGGAAATTGTCCCCTACACTTTCCAAAAACTTCCTGGATTGTCTGTGCACCGCTGTAGTGCTCACCCAGCAGATATCAGGATGATTAAAGTCGCCCACGAGAACCAGGGCCTGAGATCTAGTAACTTCCATGAGTTGCCGGAAGAAAGCCTCGTTCATCTCATCCCCCTGGTCCGGTGGTCTATAACAGACTCCCACCACGACATCACCCTTGTTGCTCACACTTCTAAACTTAATCCAGAGACTCTCAGGTTTTTCTGCAGTCTCATACTTGAGCTCTGAGCAGTCATACTGCTCCCTTACATACAATGCAACTCCCCCACTTTTTCTGCCCTGCCTGTCCTTCCTGAACAGTTTATATCCATCCATGACAGTACTCCAGTCATGTGAGTTATCCCACCAAGTCTCTGTTATTCCGATCACATCATAATTCCTTGACTGTGCCAGGACTTCCAGTTCTCCCTGCTTGTTTCCCAGGCTTCTTGCATTTGTGTATAGGCACTTGAGATAACTCGCTGATCGCCCCTCTTTCTCAGTATGAGGCAGGAGCCCTCCCCTCTTGTGCGCTCCTGCTCGTGCTTCCTCCCGGTATCCCACTTCCCCACTTACCTCAGGGCTTTGGTCTCCTTCCCCCGGTGAACCTAGTTTAAAGCCCTCCTCACTAGGTTAGCCAGCCTGCTTGCGAAGATGCTTTTCCCTCTCTTCGTTAGATGGAGCCTGTCTCTGCCTAGCACTCCTCCTTCTTAGATCACCATCCCATGGTCAAAGAATCCAAAGCCTTCTCTCTGACACCACCTGCGTAGCCATTCGTTGACTTCCACAGTTTGACGGTCTCTACCCAGGCCTTTTCCTTCCACGGGGAGGATGGACGAGAAGACCACTTGCACCTCAAACTCCTTCATCCTTCTTCCCAGAGCCACGTAGTCTGCAGTGATCCGCTCAAGGTCATTCTTGGCAGTATCATTGGTGCCCACGTGGAGAAGCAGGAAGGGGTAGCGATCCGAGGGCTTGATGAGTCTCGGCAGTCTCTCCATCACATCGTGAATCCTAGCTCCTGGCAAGCAGCAGACTTCTCAGTTTTCCCGGTCAGGGCGGCAGATAGATGACTCAATCCCCCTGAGGAGAGAGTCCCCGACCACCACCACCCGCCTCCTTCTCTTGGGAGCGGTGGTCGTGGAACCCCCAACCCTAGGACAGTGCATGTCATGCCTTCCAATTGGCGGAGTCTCCTTCTGTTCCCTTCCCTCAGAGGTATCATCTAGTCCACTCTCCGCAATAGTATCTGTGGAGAGAACATGAAAATGGTTACTTACCGGTATCTGCATTGCTGGTACATGGACACTTCCCTTTCTTCTTCTGGAGGTCACACGCTGCCAAATTTCTTCACCGTCCTCCTGTCCCTGCAGTGCAGCCTGCTGTGAATCTTCAGAACGTTGTGTCTGTAGAAGCACATCCTGACGTCTGTCCAGGAATATCGTTCTGGGAGGTGGAACAACACATTCTGAGGGAACAACATTAGACAAATCATTTTCCATTCTGCAAAAAAGGTTGGTGTACTGAATTTTTAGCATTAGTGAGTGGTGTGTGTGCATTGTACATTGAAGTTGCAGGATTGTTTACATCAAAAGCAGTGGAGGGGGATAGCCAGGCCAACAGAAGTCTTCAGAGTTAAAGTGAAATAAATTAACTGGTAGAATGAGGACAGTCTGTAATGATCTATTCAGGGCAACTATAAAGCAGTTTTGATTTGCTAGGATTTAGGATGACTAAATTTATAAGTGTTCTGGACAACTGCTATTTGGAAATGGGCTGCCCAACAGTGACACACATACAGGGTAAATTTTATATGTGTGGTTTCTTTAAACCAAAGATTAAAGGAAATTAACAAGATGTTTTCTCTTACTAAGCAAAACTTGCTTTAAAACAATATTCTGTGTAGACTTGTGTGTTCACTGAATACAACATGAAACCTAAAACTCAGCCAAATCAGGAAGCAGATGGTAAAAATTCGACAGCTTTACATTTGGAGGAATGACTGGACTTCTCTTTGCAGGAATATGATTTAAGTGACTTGTTTTTCAAGTACAAGTTGTAAAGTGATGGGTTTTTGTTGCATGCGGTGAGCAGGTGTCTTCCTCTACTGTCCTACACACACATCCACAGCATAGAGAGTCCAATTTAAACCCAATTCTGGGCTTCGGTTTTAACCAAGTATTCAACAGTAAGTTCAGCTTTCACCTATTTTCTGGGTTTTGCTGCTTTTAGGATTCCTTCCTAAGAACTGTTCAACTTACATCCTAGGTCCTCTTTGAGTTCTCCTGCCTCTCTTTTATCTGAGTAGGGTAACGACACCTGGACCTATCAGTCATCAAAATGCACCTTCTAAACAGCCTCATTGCACATGGTTTCTCGATTATTTTTTTTGTACTTGTTTATCTAACTTTCTCCATAACTAACAGCTTACACAGTCTCAGAGCATGACTTCAACATCAGATACTCCGATATAGAAGTGAAGTGTTGGCTGGATTATTTGATACTATACAATAAACAAGGCTTTCTACTTTACCTTCCTCTTTTTGGCCCTGATCCTGCATCAGACTTGCTGTGCCAGTGCAGAACCTAATAAAAGATCTGGGCAATTGTATGGATGTGCTCTTTTCTTCTCATAGCCTTTGAGTTTTATAATGTGCTACAGTGCTTTAAAAAGCCAGGGAATTCATTAAAAACATTAAGTGTAGGAAGAGTTCTCAAAAATAATTATTTACACGTTTTGGAACAAGATTTGCTCTAGCCTGTGAAGAGTAAATATCTCCATATTCTCCCTACCACAGTTTTAGTAACATAGTGTCAAATCTAGAAAGAAAAACCACACAAGTTCGAAAGTTATTACTTTCCCAATTGGCTGATTTTCTGATTTGTGTGGTGTTGAAATATATGAAACAAGGACAGTCATTCAAAGTGGTTATATATAGCTCTGTGCACAGGACTTGAGCTGTAAAATATATGACAAGAGCAGTAGAGTGCTTGCTTTTATGTGTAATCTCACGGAACTCAACTGCCTACATTGCGGCATCAGTTTTAAATAGAAAACTCACAGCAAGCTGCACTATGAGAACTCTGCACTTTGTCCATCATGTCAGCAGCACATTCACTTTTTTTGAGGGAGGGAATAAGGGACCGTTAGATTAGATAGAACAGGGTAGTTGACTTGTTTGCACACTCAAAACATTGGGTGATTGTGAACACCTGTCACCTGAGAAGTAGTGGAAATCAGTTAATTTGTTTTAGAGCACCAAACAGCAGTCTGGAAGGTGATGGCTACTTTTTGGTCACTATGGACTTAGTCTAGAGCTGAAAGATTGAATCCCATTAACAATGTCACTGACCTAACATTCTTCAGAGCTGTGGTGTTCTGAGGACAGTTTTGAATGGCAAGCTCTCACTTTAAGAGCAGGGGTGAAGGGCTTTCCAGGTCCTGAGGCAGCCCCTGGAGTTTGTAAATATGGGTGTAGGTTTTCTTGGCCATAGGAGGTGGGGCCAGAAGATGGTGGCCAAGTCCTCAATGTACCGCACAAGCCAAGCTGGATATGTATATTTTAGTCTAGTTAGGCACTAGACATGAGATGGCTGCCAAGGCTAGTTCTCTGATGGGAAGAATGAGGATTATATGTTTACTAGAGAAGAAATCAGACCTGAGTATTCTCCAGCTCTATTCCCAGTGGGGGAGAGAAACATTGTAGCATGACCTAGAACAGATGTAAATATACTTTTTTACAGCTCCCTGCATGATTACCTCAATCATCCCTTGAAAGAATGCAAGCACCTCATTCCCATGTGGAGTTTATGCAGTAAAACCGATCTCTTTGTCTATTCTTAGGTGTGTGTGTGAATTGTTAATTCTGGAGCCTGAGGCTGTATTTATTCACAGAAGAGGCAGCAGCAAAACAAACATCTCTCATTCCTGACCTGGAAGGACCCCCCCTCTAGTGTCTGACTGTAGTTCAGTGCTTGTCCTCTGATGAGGCCACAAGTTTGCCAAATAGTGGTGGTTTGGAATGAGAAAATCTGCCCCTTGGGAACTGGATTGAAGTCAATCACTTAAATTCACTGAGAGTTTAGGCGGGGTCTGAACTGGTAAATTGGTTGGTTACCAATCCCTCTCTCAATATAAACGAGCAATAACATTTCACCTGTGAGTAAGGTAACCCTTCTAGGCTGGTCTGTAAGGGAAAATGTAGTTGAGAAAAGGTCTAACTAGAACACACTCGGAGAGTCTAGTGGAATCCACTGGGCTATTTTCCAGCTGAAGGCAGAGCTGCTGTGGCTTTGGGACTGGTCAGGAAGGGTTTTTTATTTTTTAAATGGCTAATAAGCGTCAAACCATTCCTCTACAGCTTCAAGAAGTTTTTATTGCAGAGGACTATTTATTTGGACTGAGGTATGTTCTATAGCTCTGAATAGAAATTCAACCGTCTATCCCTACACTATGACCTTTCACAGGAACATCAAGAATTTGAAGGTGCATCCCATCACGATTCATAAGCAATCTTTTCTGGATATTGCTGGTCCAATGATCAGGTTGAAAAGGTTCATGCCAACCAGTATGCATAAACTTAGGTTTTAAAGGAGTCCAGAAGCTGGAAAAAGTTTTTTGAGGTGCCATAGAGACACTATTGTCCAAGGATATACACACCTGGCAAAGTGAATTCTAATAGCTGTTTCTCAAAACATGTATTTGGGTTCAATTATTGGATGATCATGGGAAACAAGTATTTATGGCAATTATAACTATAGTATACTGGTTCCTTCCAGAGTTTAAATTGATGCTAATTATCTGTGCAATGGCTCTGAATACAGCACAAGCCTATGCCCTCTTATAAGTTAATTTCTGGAGGAGAGAGGACATAGCTCATCTCTCATTAGACTAGACTGTAAGGGGGGATGGAGACTTATCAACCAGCCTCATTATGTAACTCTGAGAGTGTTATCAAGTGGCTAGTAAGAAATCTTATATTCTTACAGATGGGGGGTGGTCATTTATCGTCTTCTGCCTCAGTTTCCCCCAATTTGCCAACATCTAGTGGCTCTTAGATCTGTCTACTGGCCTAGTTCTGCAAAAGTCCCCCCGCCTCCTGCATGCATTAGAAATGAGGTCTTCTGGCTTCAAGGTCGGTACTTAAAACTCCAATACTATTCTTCCCTCTCATGGTACGTTGTAAGAATGAGATGTTCAGTTTATAGGTGTACAAATGAAGCTTCTTTTTTTAAACAAACAAACAAGCCCACAGCTACAGCTGAACTTTTCACAATCCAAAATCTTCTGCAGCAGTACAGTCCCCTCAATATATTGACGATTTATAATAGTTTGACATCAAAGTTCTTGATTAACTGCTTCACATAAGGAGCCATCTTTTCTTTTCTTTTTTAAAGTGGAAGCGGAGTACAAGAGACTCTGATGTTGATCAGAACTTCCTGCAAACTAGAATTGTATTACATTAATTCCAAGTGGTCTCTTTCCAGGAATTTATTACACAAACAGTTAACTATAAATGCTATTTTAATTTATAGTGTTTATCCAGCCGTTTGGTTTACTGCCTAAGATAACGTCAGCCAGAGCTTTACTGTTCTTTTCAGTAATAATAGCATTGACTGGAAGACAGTGTGTCCAGGAGCGATCCTCATTTCCAGGCCTTTGATTTTTCTGAAAATTCCTCTGATACTTAGTAAGCAGTCAGTTTTGACTCTGTTTAAGAATTGCTTGGACCACCCTGAGCAGCAGTTGTGTCTGGAAGCTTGGCCCTTCATCTTCAAACACACAGGTCTCTAAGACTTGAACCAAAGGAAAATCCTGCTTTTTTTCCTGGTTGCTGAACTGTAAATCCCAATTGCAGACCCTGTTAGTGAAAGGAGGTGGAGCTATAATCCTGATCTCCTCCTTTCTTTCCCTTTTCTGTCCTTCCCTCCTTCTGCTGAGCTGACTATTTCCTATGGAGGAAGAGCTAATAGCAGGGAAGAGAAGATACACACAGTTTTTGTCCAGAAGAGGGAGTGAAATAGGCATGTCCCAGATGGGACAACTCTTCCCCATCAACTGCTAATACTGCTCCACCGACTGGCAGGAAATGTTAGGAGTCTTAGCCCTGGTCTACACTGCGGGGGGCGGGGGAGGAAATCAATCTAAGTTATACAACTTCAGCTACGTGAATAACGTAGCTGAAGTCAATGTACTTAGATCGACTTAACATGGTGTCTCCACCGTGGTGAGTCAACTGCTGCTGCTCCCCCGTCGACCTCTGCCTATGCCTCTCGTGGTGCTGGAGTACAGGAGTTGATAGAGCTCTTGGGGATCGATTTTTCACATCTAGACTAGACATGATAAATCGATTCCTGCTGGATCGATTGCTGCCCGCCGATCCGGCGGGTAGTGAAGACATACCCTTAGAAGTAGCAGAAAACCTATTAAGATCTGTTTCAGCTAGTGCTCCCCTGACTGCATGTAGCAAGGGCAGAAGTTGGTTAAGACAGTTTGAATGACTAGACCTGAACAATCCTAAAAAATCATTTTAATCAAGTAGTGTCCAAACGGGGATGGGGCGGGGGGTGGTATAATCAGGCTCCCTGAAGTAATTTTTAATCTGGTTTCCTCGCATACCCTTCCAGAGTTGGCACAAGCTCTTAAACCAATATTATCTCCAGTCTGTGATGAACAGAGCAATTGGGGGAAACTAATGTATTGAGAACACTGAGCCCAGTACCCTTCCCTTACCCCACAACTTAAAATGTGATTATCCCACTGGGGGGGCAAGAGGCTCTATCTGGTCTTTTCAGGCGCTGCTGACCTGTGGTATTCTCAGAAATACCTCCTCCTGACTTCCAGATTTGCATACATGAAAGAAGAGATACACAGAATGGTCAGGCCTTGGGAATTTCCATCCTCCACCAAGCGTATTCACGTTTGTTTCACAGCCTAACTAAAATGGCAGCCATCACTACCAAAAAGTCCTAGAGGAACACAAATTGCTTATGGTAGGTACACTGATGAATGCTATTGTGTAAGCAGAAAAACTCCCAGAATCAGTTTGTGTTAAATTTATGTGATGATCTACTTCAGAACAATAGGTGCAACATACAAGGACAAGGGGTGCAACAAAAGAGGAAAATTAACCAGAAGTTCAGGTTTGAACATAAAATCACACCCACTGGGCTGGATCTTATTGCAGAGCCACCAACTTGGAGCCTCTAGCTGCAGAGGAGACAAAAGCCTTTTGCAGGTGGTTTTAAGAAATAAACTCATAAAACAGAATGTACAAAACATAGGCTCAGGTGGACCTAATTAGCTCCTGACTTGGGAGGCCTTGCGGGACTGCTTCTGAAACCTGGTTGGGAATGAACACCCAAAACTGTAGGCCATCAACTACTTCAGCGGGGTCATTGTGGAGTGGGAAAGGGCTTTGGGGTCCTAGTCAGTGATCTGCCTAAAACGGATCCCTTTGTTAGTCATAAAAGTTACTCCATTTGCAATTCTTGAGGTGGTTCTCAGATTCTGCCATACTGGGATTCCCACCAATACTTCTCTCGTTAATTGGGAGACAGGTGGTACCTATTCCCCATTAGCAATATGGAAAAGACTAGGCTGTCACAACCCCTATCACTTTTTTGTGACCCCCTTCTAACTGTCCAGGAATTGCAAAATCCCATCTTGAGAATCCTTCATGTATTTAATTGTAATAGTCACAGTTTTGATGAACTATAGACCAAGAATAATTTGCTGAAGAAATTTGTGAATATATTTGAATCACAGATAATTTGGCAATATTGCAACTACTGTGCATGGAAAATTTGTAAGCAATATAAAACATTTGTTGCACATTATTCTCTTAAATTTTGTTTCTTCAAGTACTGATAAACGCACCTAGGAAGCCATCATAGGACACCATTTAAAAAATATAATTTAAAGAGTGTACATGCGTGTGCATGTGCACACAGCCCCCCTCCCCCATCTGGTGAAGGAAAATAAATATGTAATTATTTTATTGAAAAAGTTAATTTTGGGAAAAATTAAGAAAAAATAGGATTTTTGTGTGTGAAAAGTTCCCCCCCCCCACATTGAAATTTCAGTCACATTTCTAACTTTAGAAAGTTAAATTTCAAACTTCAACCAGTTCTATAACCAATTGAAAAAAAATCATTTTTTGTTAAATTTCTCTTCTTAATTTTGATGAAAATTAAAAATGTAGAGGATTTTGGTCACTTTTAGTTGTATGTAGTTCTCTAGGGCTATGTTCACACTGCACTCCGTTCCAGGTTCTGGAAGGGAGTGTATTCAAGGACAGGGTTTCTCAATCTTTTTCTTTCTGAGGCCCCCAGTAGCATGCAATAAAACCTCCACGGCCCACCTGTGCCATAATAATTGATTTTCTGCATATAAAAGCCAGGGCCGGCTTTAGGGGGTAGCAAACAGGGCAGTTGCCCAGGGCTCCATGCCACAGGGAGCCCCATGAAGCTAAGCTGCTCAGGCTTCAGTGTCAGCCCCAGGTGGTGGGGCTCAGGGCTCAGGCTTCAGCTCCATGCAGAGGGGCTTTGGCTTTCTGCCATGGGCCCCAGTAAGTCTGATGCTGGCCCTGCTTGATAGACCCCCTGAAACCTGCTCGTGGCCCCCTAGGGGGCCCCGGATCCCTGGTTGAGAACCACTGTTCTAGTACGCATAGACTCTCAGCAAAAGTAGATGCATGTGTGCTGGAGTTAGCCCATTAAAAATGATAGGGCCATGGTGGTACAGGCAGTGGCTCAGTCTAGCTGTCCAAGTACAAGGCTACCCAACCGCCCACCCCCACATCCCCCCCAAGGTATGAACTCAAGTGGGTAGCTAGAGCTGCCAACCATGTAGCTGTGGCCACGTTGCTATGTTTAATGTGGTAGCTCCAGCAGAGCTAGTGTGTGTCTGTCTACCTGTGTTTGGAGGTATGCTCCCAGCTGCTGTACATACGTAGGATTGCTTGAATGGTTGAGTGTTGGTCTGAGACACCTGCTGCTATACAGGGAGGGTGTCAAAATATGGGCTTGATGCAGGAATTGCTGGGTGAAATTCTATGGTCTGCGTTATGTTGGCCAGCGTGGCTGATCATCGTAATCCCTTCTGGCTTTAAGATGTTTAGGTCTATGAATTGGGACAATGAAGATCATTATGAAAGAAAACAAAGCCACTGGCTGTTTGAGGAACAGAGGCAGCACCTCAGCACGCTCCTCAGGTGCCTTCCACCCAATGACGACAGGACCTGTGCTCACCAGTGGCCAAAAATCCCAGCCACTTAACCAATACAAATGAGCATTTTCCACAATCCAGTGGCAGCACTATCAATTAAAGCACCAGCATGTACCATGATTTTCATCATTCTCAGAGATGTTAAACTATTTGCAACAATGAACAATACATTCACAGTGTCACCTTCCCCTACCCCAGCTCTAAGGAGATTGCCAGGACTGGTGCAGATTCCCACCATGCACTTGGGCTGCAATGTGTTCCTCTAGATCAGTGGTTCTCAAACTTTTTTTTTTTGCAGACCACTTGAAAATTGCTGAGGGTCTCAGCGGACCACTTAATGATCTTTCCAAATGTTGTTTGTACCGTTAGCTTGATATTGTAAAGCGCTTTGGAGAAAAGTGCTATATTAAAAAAGCCTTAATAATAATTAATGGGTTTTTTTTGTTCTACAAATAAAAACACACAACTCATATTTTAATATCAGTAGTCTTACCTTTCTAATGCGATGGATGTGCCCTCTCTCCCCTGCCACGGCAGCCCCCGAGGTGGGGTTGGGAAGGAAGGGGTGTGGGGTCTCTCCCTCTCTCCCCCACTGCAGCAGCCCCCGAACAGGGGCTAGGATCTTGCCCCTGCTGCAGAGCTGGGGCTGGGAAGGAGGGCCGTCTCTCCCCAGCAGCTGCAGCCCTGGAGCTAGGGAAAGTTGCCTCTTTCTCTGGCCACCGCAGCCCTGCACATCCCAAATTCCCCCCACCCCCTCTTCTCACCCCACTGCCCCCTCCCACCTACCTCCTATTCCACCAAGGCCACCACCTCACCTTACATGTGCATCTTCTCCAGCGTCCAGGCACCTAATTAGTGGAGCCACGCCTGCGCGGCTCCACTAATTAGGTGGGTGGCCCTTCATTCTCTCGTGTGCAGCCGCCCAGGCACTCACCTTCGAGGGAACTATCCGCGGACGCCTGAATGGAGCTCGCGGACCACAGTTTGAGAACCACTGCTCTAGACAGCTTTAGCAATAGTTTATCTTTATTCACTGACCAACTGACATGATTTCTCTAAGAAGGACTTAGATTTCTGTAAACAGAGTGTTCAGCCCTCCAGCTGAGTTTATATTTTGAATGTTTGTCTTGAAAAACAATACTGGGAGTGAGCAGTTAGTCTGGCACTGAGTGCTTTCCCAGAATGCACTGGGCCTGATTCTTCTTTCACACTGCTTTTACACCAACACCAATGGAGTCGCTCCTGATTTACACTGGCACGAGCGAGAGGAGAATAGGGTGCAGTGTATTAAACTGAAGGTTTCAACAAAAAGGCACTGCACCTGGAGAAGTAAAAGAGGCACTTCCTTGTGTTTACTGAGATCTTACTGCATGCAAGTTTGTATTGGCTAGCAGTTCCCCACTGCCCAGAAAGCTTCAGTCTTAATGCTGTTCTAATAGGCTACTGTATTAACACTTTCTGACTTCAAGCATCTCAAGCTTTCAAAATGCTGCCACAGAGAGGGGGAGAGAGAGCTTTCGAAACAGCGCTGCTTCTCAGCTTGCTGCCTGGTAAGTACGAGTCTTCACTGTCCTCTGAGAAACAGCCTGGTGTGTTTTGTTTTGTTTTTTTCCCCTAAAACCAACACATGTCACGGTCAAGTAGCTTTAAAATTGGTGATCCCTCGACTAGATCTTTTTATACATTTTTGTTTTATTATGCATGCTTTAAAATAGATTTCTATTAAATAAGTACACTACCGTACATATACACTACAATGAGGGAGTAACGCAGGGAAAAGGTTATTAAAAACATTGAACAGCAAGAACTGTAGCTGTTGTCTGCCACTGAGCTGAATGTGCTACTCTCCGGATAGTTAAACATGCCCTTCCTCTGTTTCTCAAATAGAGATTGTTTTGATGTGTACTACTTGGACTATTAACTATGGACTTGATTCAGAAAAGCACAATGTACCATTTGTGCATTTTCTGCAAAGTTTGCGTGGAAAAAATGCATAAGCGGAGTGGTCTGAATAAGGCACGCTCTATTGGACTGCTATTTTGTTCTGCATGCAGCTGGAGATGCCTCCCCTCCTTTAGTCACCCCGGAGAGAATCAAAAGAGGGCAGAGAGTCAAAGGAAAAAGTGCCACGCTCCAGCTTCAAATGCGGACTAGCTAGAATCAGTGGGGGTTCTCTGGTCCTGCTAAAGTAAAAGATATCCAGTGGAGTGGAGATGTGTGTGGTATGGTTCTGAGCTACCCCAAGGAAGCCTTCATTTATAGTTAAGAAGTATTTCTCAGCCTTGTTTTTGTTAAACTAGGGTGTACTTCTAGTAGCCTTCCTTGGCCTACAGCCTCAGCTTCACTCAGGCTGTGCCTCCTTGAACTTAGGGCATGTTCTGTGCTGAGCCTGGGCTACTTTATAGTAGCACAGAGGTTGCTCTAAAGCAGGGGTTCTCAAACTGGGGGTGGCGAGGTTATTGCCCCGGGGGGGGGGGGGGGGGGGGGTTCACGAGCTGTCAGCCCTGCCAGGTGCGGGGCTGACAGTCTCAATTAAATTAAATTAAAATGTAATTTAAAATTAAATTGAAATCCCCATTTTTAATTTATAAAGGTGGGGGGGGGGGGGAGAGGGTGTTTCGCACTCAGAGGCATGCTGTGTGAAAGGAGTCTCCCATTCAAAAAATTTGAGAACCACTGCTCTAAAGTCAGCGAGAAGATAGCAGCCCCTAAGAGGGTGTGGGGGTGTCATCCACTAGCCAGGAAGTGTGGGAGTGCAGCATGCCCCACCTCCAACATGCCCCCTATGTTAAGAGGTACAGGGGGAGGGGATGACATAAACACTGTCTGTGCTGGCTCTGTATTAACTAGGCATTGCACCAGGCTGGGGGAATCTCCACATAACGAGATATGGCTGCACGTTGTGCCACTCGAATGGTACAAGGGGTCAAACAGTCCGGATGACTCCTACTCCAGCGCTGAACTGACTGGGTCTCCTGTTGAAGCAGGACAGTAGAATGAAGGCCGCCGGGACTAGCCGCCTGCATTTCCAGCAGATTTACTGTATTTCCACACACAGGTTTGCAGGACCAAAACCCGTAGAAGGGGATGTGGGGAGGGGGAACAAATAACATCCTGTGTGAACTGATAAGTGAGGACTTTCTGCTCCTCACTGAGTGATTCACAAATGATGAAGATGAGTAGGCCTATCATCTGCACAAGTTTTTAGTGAAGTTAATAAAGCACTTTGGGCTCCACATGGATGAAGGATGCGATAAAAATCTTCAACTCTCTATAGCTTATTAGATTTGCAATAAAGGAGAATGCATTGGGATAAAGCAATCTTGCGAGATGTATTGTCAGAGCACCGGTTTACTTTGAAAAACAACAGTCATCTGCAAACTACCCATTTTTGTAATTTGACAGCTTGTTAAACTAAAACCCTCATTTCCTACGGGCAGAAAAGTTGTGCCAGAAGTAAGTGTAGCTGAGGAAATTGAATGGTATTTTTTCTTAAGAGCTATTTCAGTTTTTTGTACAGAAAGGGGAGGGTTTGGGATTAGATGGATCCTTTAGTGGAGAAAGATTGACAGTGCCAAAACATGTTGCTTTGCTAAAAAACCACCCAATCTCTCTCACCACATATATTTATTACACTGGCCTTTTAAATCTTCTCTTCATATACTGTAGATACCAGGAAGGATCATTCTTGATACGGAAATGATCAGGTAAGAGAACATTTCTTTTGCCCACCCCCATTTTGATTCTCATTCTTGTAAAAGGGGGAAAATAACACAGAGCTTGAAGCCAGCTAGAATGCAAGCCTTGCATTTCTCTAGATGTCTTGTCAGTTTTTACAGATTGTAAACTGTCATTTAAAAGGAATTAAGATTCTCTTCCCCTCAATAATCAAAAGGCATAGAACTATCCCATTTGGTGTCCCAAGAGGAGAAAACATGTGGCCCAAGATCCTGACAAGCAGTTCATCTCATGAGTGTGCATTCAAAGGTGGCTTTAAAAATCATCTTTGTACCTACCTTGTGGCCCAAAGGGGAGTGGGTTGTAGGGGTGCTGCTATGGTGGCTCTATGCAGGATGAATCTATTCCTCGGTGACCAGAGTCACTAAATTTAGGGCCGCTTTGTTCAGATGGAGCAGCATATAGAAACCCAAGTACACTGGCAAAGCAGGCCTTCGCTCAAAAGTAATACAAGAGAAGCAGGTGGAAGAACCCTTTTATCGGTGGCAAAAGCACCCCACCGGCATCAGAGACCTGGAACTATTTTTTCCACTTTAGCAAAACAGGTGTATTTCAAGGTTCTTTGCGGCAGGAGTGGATTGAGACATGCCTGGAACCTAGGATCTATCATATTTGGACTCTACTGTTTGGACTCAAGGGAAGACTAGGCCAGCCTTCCCTTGAGAATCAGTGAAATGCATCCTATGAAGTGAGCTGTAGCTCATGAAAGCTTATGTTCAACTAAATTTGTTAGTCTCTAAGGTGTCACAAGTCCTCCTTTTCTTTTTGTGGATACAGACTAACACGGCTGCTACTCTGAAACCAGTGAAATTACTGAGCAACATCCAGCAGTGTCCTCCACTCCTACACTCTTTCCACAAAGTAACACATATGCCTCTTCAGGCCTGTCACCATCACTCACTAGGCAGGTTGTAAGCCTAGTGCAATGCTCTGATAAAGGGGCTATTTCATTTGGGAGGCAATAGTTAGGTGGCTCTGTTAATGCACATTCACCTATAAGAACAATTTCTTTCAAAATGAAGATATGTTTTTGGTTAGCTTTTCAAATAGGGCATTTTAAGTGCAATTAGCTTGTAAAGTGCTTTGATGATGAAAAAGCTATGTTCATGCCAAGGACTGGTTACGCATGCAAAGAAGTGGAAGATTCATTACAGCAATTTAAAACTGACTTGTACAGGAGGAAGGAGATCATATTAAACGTATTAATTTGTTCTTTGTCACAGCGGCTTGTGATCGGGGGCTTGTATTAAACTTTGTAAGTACACACAAAGCCAAGATGCAATGCAAACAACATTTTTAAAGGATTTAAAAATTAAGGCCCAAATTCTCAGTGTCAGCTAGGTTCAGAGGGGGGCAGGGAGCTGCAAAGAAGCTGGTTGGGGCTCCCTGATCTATGCAAGGTCCAGCATAGTTTAGTACAATCCCTGGGGTGTTCTACAGTACAGTAGCAACTGTGATTCTCAGCTCCTGCCGGCTGGAGATTATTGGAGCATGGTAGTGCTATGACTACACACCCTTACCGCTCTGCAGGTATTCTGCACTGGGGGCTATAGGGAAGCTGGTGCTATGTCAGTTCTATGCCAGTAGAATCCTTAGCTGGGACAACCTGCAAACTTTCTGACCCAAAGCAGCACAGAAGCGCCAGACCAAAGAAGAGAATCTGGCCCCATACACCTTGTGCAAAATGCTGTCAAAGCATACTGGTAGCATTTTCCATTCACTTTACAGAAGCATCCAAGACACCACAAGGTGGGTGGAATGGTACACCAGTGTAAAACTGGGACAAGGAGTAGAGAGCTAGTACCCCCACTTTCTCCCTTCCTTGAGCACATCTCCATCCTGTGACCAATGAAGTCTATGACAATGCTCCCATTGACTTCATTAGGGAACCAGGATCAGGTACTTTCATCTAGGGAACAGATAACAGAACTTTACAAATGAATTGTTTGTAATAATTACTGATCCATGCAAGCTCAGCAAGGTTAGAGGCACAATTATGTGAGTAGTTACAGTAGAAGTGTAGGAGTACTAGTGGCACCTTAGAGACTAACCAATTTATTTGAGCATAAGCTTTTGTGAGCTACAGCTCACTTCATCGGATGCAGAAGTGTGATTGAATACGCATTTGAACAGACTACCATACCCCCCGCACTGTCCAGGAATGTATGCACCAAAAAACTTCTTTGCTATTTGATGTTAGGTGCCAGCTCTTGATAACACCAAAGCTTGCCTGAGTGCAGCCAAATTCCACTTAGAGACCTGTAGCCGCCGTATCTTACTTGATCTGATGTCAGGCCCATCCAATGCCTCCGTTTACCTCTTCCAGTCAAAGGGCCTACAACTGGGGCTTTTGAATTAGTTCACCATATTGGGGTCTAGTTTATTAATATAAACTATCAGCTTACCATAAAGCAGATCTCCCAACCCTCATCCCCAGGCTCACTAGCTCTTATTAGCACTTTACCATACTTTATAGCCCAGGTTCAAACACTGCCTTTAGCCTGGTCAAATAGACCAGAGAATAGACCAGACTTCCTAGATATTTCTCTTGCTTCCTTCAGAAGATCCCCTGCTTCCACTTTTTCACCTTTATTACATCCCCTCCTTGCAGGCTACTGCTTCTCCTTATAGACTGTAGCTAAGTCACATGATTGTCAGCTGACCCTTGGTCTCAATCCCATTGCCTAGGAAGCAGGTTAAACCAGCCCCAGCTCACCTTGTGACATACTTCAATTACTATTTTAAACATGTGTGAGGGAGGGTGCGACTCTTTTTTGTTTTGGAATATGCAACAAATATTCTTTATAATTGTTCAGATGCTGATGATTATGCAATGTTCTGAAAGTGTTTTAATTTGTGGTCATGGCTGCCTAATAGTATATACAAGGTTCAGTGCAAGATTTTCTCATCAATCACTATTCGGCATTCCTACGCAAAGGATTTGCTCCTCTGTGGCAGCTGTCTGTCTTTAAAAGTGAGTCAGGTTGAATGCTGACCTTGCTCGAGTCTGCAGCTTTACCCTTTGTTTTGAGTTCTGCTTTGGAAATACTGGTGTGACTTCATGACCTTTCTGAAACTGGTATCCTGTGCCTTTTAAACACAGCCTTTTACGTGAAAGAATTTACAGCAGGTTTTCCTTTCAGTCCTTCACACTTAGATGCTGGCCTCATGCCAGAATTTAGAAACTAGATTTGTAATCACTTTATTTACAAGGTGGTTTTTTTCCTTTTCTTTTTGTTGGCTTAACTTGACAGATTGTAGACTACAAGGCGCCACTTGCACTTCTTAAAATATGCTTTATTTTGCCTCTTTTGGTTGTATAGACACATTTATCCTCTGGCTCAACCCCCCTCTTTGTGCATGTGGATAAGGTAAGGCATTCTGGATTTACTCTAATGTTACAGAGACTTTTTCCTTGTGAAAATGACTGAAGTTCCGTGGAGCTGTGCTCATTTTTATCAACCGAGATTTGGCCCTATATTTTTGAATGAATTCACGTCTCAGGTAGGGATGGGCAAACCTATTTGGATAAAACAAGAAGTGGCCTGAACTTCTACCCCAAACCTGAAACTTGGTATGAGAGTCAGAAAAGCATGATAAGTATTTTGGAAAGAAAATCCCCATGTTTCTGTCCTTCCTGGCTGGTGAGCTCATGTTGCCTGGTGCTGCATTTTTAGCTGCAACCTCTGCCACTACCACTTGGTTAACAGTAGGAGACTGAACAAAGGTGGGGGCATTAGTGCTAGGAGACCCAGCAGAAAGGAGCATGCCTTCAAAACGTGCTCAAGCACTGCCCTGGCAGGTGAGTACCTCTCCACTACTTGCTCCTCCCACCCTCTCACCTCCAGGAGCAGCTCCTCTTCTTTTCAGAATCTACTTCTACTGTCCAGTAACCCCAGCAGAAGGTGTGGCATCTTCTCAGGAGGAGGGAACAGGGTGGGCCAGATTCTGGCACAGGCTATGGTTCCTTTACATGTTTCAGAGGTATAAAGGGGGCTTCAACAGCCCAATGAAATGCCTAGGGCAAGGGCATCAGCATTGCTTTTAGGATGACCAGCATCTGGGGCCCTCGGGCATGGGGTGTCTGAACTATATTCACTATCTCATTTAGAATGTCCACTTCTATGGACAAGGACCAAGTCTGCCTCTATGTTTTAACAATAGAGAGTGTAACCCGCTGATGAATATTGTTATAAGTGCTCATCTGTGCCCGATCTGTAGAGGCTATGAATTTGTTATAGCCCCAGCTACAGAATTTTAGCTTTATTGGCAAAAGCTTTTGCTTTTAGCTCTGGTGGTTCCCCAGATCTTTCGCTGGAGTGTTGGCCAAGATGGTGGCTATCATGTGAGCAGTACTGATGGTGGTTAACAAATAATAAATAATTGGTTGAACACGCCTTCTCAAACCTTTCTTTATGCTATCATTTAAGCAGAGCTGTGCAAAGGGGGTTACTTTTTCACCCATTTGGGGCAGCATGTTTTGTCATTTTTGTTCTGTGCTATTTGCTGAAACATTGTTTTTCATGAAATTGCCAAGAAATGACTATATTCTCACTGAAAGTGTGTAACAGAATATTATCAGCTGGGCTAACTGTCCACAGTATAAAGGCTTTTATCCTCTTTACACATCAGGCACTAGAGGGTGAAATAAATACTTGAGTGTCTCTGATGGTTCATCCAGAAGAGCACGTGTCTTGCCTGCAGGGCCTGATCCAGTAGGCATTTTCTGAGAGGTCTAACACCACACATAGGAGGAGGAGGAGGAGGAGGAGAATGTTTGTTTGTAATAACCATTAACCCAGTGGTTAGAGCACTCACCTGGGAACTGGGAGAACCCCAGTTCCATTCCCTCTCCCTCTGTGAGTGAAGAGATTGGAACAGGATTTAGACAGAAGAGAGGCTTCCAGATGTCTCGAGTGAGGCAGCCATGTGCATGCAAACAGGCAGAAAGTTAAGTGCCTAGGGAACATTTATAGCAGAAATGTAGGTGCCCAGTGAGTGTAGGCACTTACAGGGTTAGGCAGCAGCCACGCAAGGGTTATGTGAATCACAGATATGCCTAACATTGGGACTTAGGAGCTTAAATCTGGGGTTTATTCATCAGAGCTGGAGCTAGTTATAAGCAGACTAAGCAATTGCTTAGGGCCATGAGCAGCTCAAGGGGACCTTCTGTTTGCTTTTTATTATAAGAACTTGCCTGTTTTACTTGTGTGTGGGGGGGGAAGGGGGATGAGGACAGCAAAAATATTCCTGTTTAGGGCCCCCAGTGGGCTAGCACTAGGCTCTGCTGTGCACTGAAGTCCTTTTGTGGATCTGGCTCTCTGTATCTCAGTTCCCCCATCAGTAAAATGGGGATTTTGGTACTGCCCTCCCTCATAGGGGTGTTGTGCAGATAAATACCATTAAGGATTCTAAGGTGCTCAGAGACTACGCTAATGGGGCCATAGATAGATCTTAGCTGGATGAGTATTCCCATTTGAAATCAATGGGACTACTCAGCATGTGTGTAACTTATTGCAGGAGTAGGGCCTAAGAATTATTGAGAACAAAGACCCTTGGATCTTATAGTGAGGAGGCGATCTCAGCGCATTTATGGCCCTGTCCATACAGTAAAAACCACAACCTAAGCAATCACATTTTAAAACGTTGTGGAGCTGAACAGTGACTGGATCAGGTTTGGACACCATTTGTTTCACTATGTGTGGACAAAGCCAAACTATTTTATAAACAGGTTTTAAAAAAATATGATTTAAGTCCAGCCACAGGCAAGCTTAGCAACCGTTCTTAATCACAGTTGTTTTGGCTGTGCATTCAGGAGCTGTCAGAAGTAGCTTCTTAACAGACATGACCTTACTGGCTATAAAGCAAGTCACTGTACTGTTCCACCATAATTGCTGTAAAATTATCAAATGTCACTTGTTTTGTCAGGATTTTTTTTTCCAGGTTGGGTGGTTTTTGGATGTTATGTGTGTTATCTCACTTAAGTTTTGAGTTTATAAAACACTGATAAAAATAACGCATGATTGATCCCTAATGAAGGCCAGGAAGTGATTAATAATAAGAAAAGATCGTGAGTGAGAACAGGAAATCTAATCTTCAGTTTTTCTATATATATAAAAAACACCTCAAGGACAAGCACGTAATGTTTTGTATAAATACGTTTAAGATGTGTTTTGTAGGCACATATTTTCAACATGTTGTCATGATCTGAAACACATGTAGACCCTGAAAAATTATGTGAAATATGCTGAGCTCTTGCCTATACACATAAGTAAATGTTATGCACAGTATATGTGTGTAAATATTTAGCTAGCATAATGGCCACAGGAGAACTCCATCAAAATGATCCTGGAGTCAGGAAGCCACAAATTATAGCTCTGAAATTTTCGATGCTTGTGTCTCTACATAAATAAAACCAACCGGAGCAACTGAAAAAAGTTCACAAATGGTGGCATTTCAGAGCGAGGACACTTTGTTTTTTTTAAACTGTTTTCTTGGCTCTGATCAGAAGGCGTATGCAAGAACATAAACAGCATCCCCAGTTCTGAGTTTGATTCCTGATAGATATGCAAACACGTTCAGATTTCTAAATATTCCTGTTAATTTCATTATTATTTTGGCAGAGGCCAAAAGTGGGCTAGTTAGGTGGGGGCAGGCTTTGCTTCTAACCATTGCAAAGACATCAGTTGATGGCTATCTCACTTGTTCTTGAAAGCTCATCTTTGTAGGATCTTTGGGGTAGGATGGCATCTTCCTATGTGTTTGGGCAGCAACTAGCACAACGGGGCCCTGATCCTATCTGTGGGTTTTGGATAATAATGAAATATCAATGTTTAATGCTGAATTAGGAAACAATGTTAGGAGGCCTGACTTCTTGTTCCTTATTTTAGCTGGCACCAGTTCAGCCAAACACTAGTGGTTACTATCAATACCTGGAAAGTCTCTGAGACAGCTGTTGGTTATCAAAAGTGCGTATACCAGGGATTGGCAACCTTTGGCACGTGGCCCACCAGGGTAAGCCCCCTGGCGGGCTGGGCCGGTTTGTTTACCTGCCGCGTCCACAGGATCGGCTGATCGCAGCTCCCACTGGCCACGGTTTTCCACTCCCACTGGCCACGGTTCACCGCTCCAGGCCAATGGGGGCTGCGGAAAGCAGCGGCCAGCACATCCCTCGGCCCGCACTGCTTTCCACAGTCCCCATTGGCCTGGAGCGGCGAACCGTGGCCCATGGGAGCTGCGATCAGCTGATCATGTGGATGCGGCAAGTAAACAAACCGGCCTGCCCCGCCCGGGGGCTTACCCTAGCGTGCCGCTTGCCAAAGGTTGCCGATCCCTGGCGTATACAGACAATGATAGCTCAAAGTATTCCAACCAATGGCTTCTCACAGTGCTTTGTTGCTTAGCTGTCTTAGTCTGCCCATCTGTATGTAGCCTATTCAACAGTGGGGCTCTTATTGCCTCCATTCCTGTTGTTGTCACACCTGAGTCTTTACATTAGCTTCAGCTGGATTAGTGCAGCCCTAACAACAGTAACTGCCAGGAACATCTGGATGCTTCAGAGATCTAGACTCTGGATCAGGCTGGAGAGAGGACAGCAGGCAAAATAAATTCCTTAAAGGGCAAGGGGAAGGAAGGAAAAAGTATTTTCTCTGTGGCAGGCTTTGGGAGACAGATACTACATCATTTTGAAAGAAGGTTTGGTATCATTCATGGTTTTTGTATTTCTTTCTCCCTCCCCTGGAGAAAAGATTCTTTGAGCAGAGAAGATTAAATGAAAGGGGAACATCGCTGGATTTTAAAAATGGAAGAAAGGAGGCTGCTACCCACTTTCTCAGGAGTTCTGCTCTCTGACTTCTGTATTTCAAACAAACAAGCTGGTGGCAAGAAAGCCTCCTTTTCTAACTTACGTTCCCTGAAGCCCTTCCCTGCCCCTGCCTGACCATCTTAAAGAGCAAAATGGAGAGGGAAATCTATTGTATGGAGGGGTGAATACCCATATCATATCTGGCAACATTTGAAAATGTTTTAAGTAGGGAATTAAAACAACCCCCCATAATTTTCACTGTACTGAGATTAACTGTCCTGGGAGATGCTTGTGGAGGGAAAGTGCCAAAATACTAGATTAAATATGGTGGAAAATAGGAAGAGTTGGCATCTCTGCCCTGTTACCTTTGGTATCTGGGAAGAGGGAAACATCGTGTCTTCAGCTGGGTCCAGGAAAGTTGTTCTATTTCATTGATTTCAGACACAGGGAGGCTTGCTCGGTATTTAGGCCCTACTTCTGCGATTGGATCCTCACGGGTGGACGCTTGCAGCCCCTGTGTTCAATAGGGCTCTGTGCGGATATCAGAATTGGCCTGCATGGATCCCATTGCAGCGTCAGGGTCTACGTCCCTGGTGCTGAGGGCAAGGACTTCTTTAGCAGCAGGGTCAGCTCTGTTGCTTTCTGTTGTAGTCAGACCTAGTTGGAAGTCTTTCTGTACAACTGCAGTTATTGTTTACAGTGCCTAGCCTTTATTAATCACACTTTGGCTGAGCAGTTTAATATGCTCTTGTATTTCTTTGAATTTGTCTAATTTCTAAGGTGGACACTGCTATGGATGGCTGGGTCTTCATGCAGAATGGCTATCTATCTAGTATTTAAGATATTTATATCGTCCCTGTAACCATAGCGTCTGAGCACCTCACAGTCTTTAATGTATTTATTCTCACTGCCGCTCTTACGCCACAGAAGTCAATGGGAGTTTTGCCATTGACTTTAATGGGAATAGTACAAGGCTTCATGGTGTTTGCTCAAGATCACACAAGAAGCCCGTAGCAGATCAGGAAATTAAACCTGGGTCTCCTAAGTCTTACATTAGTGCTCAAACAACTGTGCCATCCTTCCTGCCTCTCAAAGGTCCCTCAATTTAGTGTCGGCAGACTATTCATTAAACTATGATGGTAGGCACCATCAGTCACCTAGCCCCTGATCCTGCAATGACCTCTGGCTACCTAGTGACAGATGATGTGGAAAAAGCTGAAGTACTCAATGCTTTTTTTTTTTTTTTGCCTCGGTCTTCACAGGCAAGGTCAGCTCCCAGATTGCTGCACTGGGCAACACAGTATGGGGAGGAGGTGAGCAGCCCTCAGTGGTGAAAGAACAGGTTAAGGACTATTTAGAAAAGCTGGACATGCAAAAGTCCATGGGGCCAGATGCAATGCATCTAAGGGTGCTGAGGGAGCTGGCGGATATGATTGCAGAGCCATTGGCCATTATCTTTGAAAACTCGTGGCGATTGGGGGAGGGCCCGGATGATGGGGAAAAGGCAAATGTAGTGCCCATCTTTAAAAAAAGGAAGAAGGAAAATCCGGGGAACTATAGACGAGTCAGCCTCACCTCCAGAAAAATCATGGAGCAGGTCCTCAAGGAATCCAATTTGAAACACTTGGAGGAGAGAAAGGTGATCAGGAACAGTCAGCATGGATTCACCAAGTGCAAGTCATGCCTGACAAACCTGATTGCCTTCTATGATGAGATAACTGGCTCTGTGGTTATGGGGAAAGCATTGGACGTGATATACCTTGACTTTAGCAAAGCTTTTGATATGGTCTCCCACAGTATTCTTGCCAGCAAGTTAAAAAAGTATGGATTGGATGAATGGACTATAAGGTGGATAGAAAGCTGGCAAGATCATTGGGCTCAAAGGGTAGTGATCAACGGCTCAGTATCTAGTTGGCACCCGGTATCAAGTGGAGTGAGCCAGGGGTCGGTCCTGGAGCCGGTTTTGTTCAATGTCTTCATTAATGATCTGGATGGATTGCACCCTCAGCAAGTTTGTGGATGACACTAAGCTGGGGGAGAGGTAAATATGCTGGAGGGTAGGGACAGGGTCCAGAGTGACCTAGACAGATTGGAGGATTGGGCCAAAAGAAATCTGATGAGGTTCAACAAGGACAAGTGCAGAGTCCTGTACTTAGGACGGAAGAATCCATGCACTGCTACAGGCTGGTGACCGACTGGCTAAGGGGCAGTTCTGCAGAAAAGGACCTGGGGATTACAGTAAATGAGAAGCTGGATATGAGTCAACAGTGTGCCCTTGTTGCCAAGAAGGCTAACGGCATTTTGGGCTGCATTAGTATGATCATTGCCAGCAGATCGAGGGAAGTGATTATTCCCCTCTATTTGGCACTGGGGAGGCCACATCTGGAGTATTGCATCCAATTTTGGGCCTCCCTGCTACAGAAAGGATGTGAACAAATTGGAGAGAATCCAGTGGAGGGCAACGAAAACAGTTAGGGGTCTGGGGCATATGACTTATGAGGAGAGGCTGAGGGATCTGGGCTTATTTAGTCTACAGAAAAGAAGAGCGAGGCGGGATTTGATAGCAGCCTACAACTACCTGAAGGGGGGTTCCAAAGAGGATGGAGCTAGGCTGTTCTCAGTGGTGGCAGATGGCAGAACAAGAAGCAATGGTCTCAAGTTGGAGTGCGGGAGGTCTAGGTTGGACATTAGGAAACACTGTTTCACTCGGAGGGTGCTGAAGCACTGGAATGGGTTACCTAGGGAGGTGGTGGAATCTCCATCCTTAGAGGTTTTTAAGGCCCGGCTTGACAAAGCCCTGACTGGAATGATTTATTTGAGGTTTGTCCTGCTTTGAGTAGGGAGTTTGACTAGATGACCTCCTGAGAACTCTTCCAACCCTAATCGTCTAGGATTCTGTGATCCTGCAATGACCCCTGGCTGGACAGACCCCTATGCCTGCAGAGCATTCAGTGCATGGTCAGAAGCCTAGTTTATTGAGAACACATGAGACTAAGAATCTATATGATATCACGGAGAAAGGTGTAGGGTAGGATTTCGCTCTATCTAGAAGGATTTTGATTTTCCAGCTACTGTTCTGCTCTGTCAGGGCAATTCCATAACTTGTGTTTGTATTCCCCCTCCCCACCCCCACTTTATTTCTTTGGCAGAGACAGCAATGATCAATGTCTAAATCGTTTGAAGTTCTACTGGAGCTAAGTCAGTGTAAGATGTTTGTCCTTAACAAATCGTAGTTTTAGACGCATCTCAGACAGCCTTGTAGCCTTTTGTCATTTGTTTTTTGCTAGTTTTCAGTTTTATTTTTCTTAATAATATAGAGTGCCTGTATTTTTTCCCATTTTTGAGAATGGACACACACACACCACCAAATTGTGTGTGTGTGTGTGTGTGAGAGAGAGAGAGAGAGAGAGAGAGAGAGAGAGAGGATATTCACAAGTTACTGGAAAGTTATGTGTAAGAGAGGCTTGAGATTTGTAGTTTGCTATATCTGTTACACATATAGGGTGAGTTCTCTTTAAGTTCCTAGATTGTCCTTCTGTAGTGGTGGAATGTAGGGGTCCACAGAAATTGGAATCATAGAATATCAGGGCTGGAAGGGACCTCAGGAGGTCATTTAGTCCAACCCCCTGCTCAAAGCAGGACCAATCCCCAACTAAATCATCCCAGCCAGGGCTTTGTCAAGCCTGACCTTAAAAACTTCTAAGGAAGGAGATTCCACCACCTCCCTAGGTAACGCATTCCAGTGTTTCACCACCCTCCTAGTGAAAAAGTTTTTCCTAATATCCAACCTAAACCTCCCCCACTGCAACTTGAGACCATTACTCCTTGTTCTGTCATCTGCTACCACTGAGAACAGTCTAGATCCATCCTCTTTGGAACCCCCTTTCAGGTAGTTGAAAGCACCTATCAAATCCCCCCTCATTCGTCTCTTCCACAGACTAAACAATCCCAGTTCCCTCAGCCTCTCCTCATAAGTCATGTGTTCCAGTCCCCAATCATTTTTGTTGATCTTTGCTGGACGTTTTCCAATTTTTCCACATCCTTCTTGTCGTGTGGGGCCCAAAACTGGACACAGTACTCCAGATGAGGCCTCACTAATGTCGAATAGAGGGGAGCTTTGTACTGGGTTATAATTGTTCAAATGGCATTGAAGTAAGATCTGTACATAGTTTTGCGAGGATCTTAATAACCTTCTTGTGCCCTTTCTTTCAAAGTCTCTCTTTGCTGCCCATTTCTTCTCCCAGGGTCATTTGGCTGGGTTCACAGAAAGTTGTGCACCCATATGTGTTGTAGGGCAGGACTGTGTAAGGCTCTTAAGTGCTTAATCTGAGTATTGTTCGGGGAATTTAGAGCCGGTTGTAACTTGCACTCTCTGGAAAATCTTGCATAGTGCTGATCATAAGCTCTAAAATATAACACAAGTCAACACTGTTCTAGCTTGACCAGCTTTCACCACGGTTTGGCCAGCTACAATGGATGGGATCATCATGTTAAATTATTTTGTAGCCTCCTGTAGGGACTAATAGCCTCACTTGTTGCCCTGATTCTCTGGCATTTTGAACTGAGATCTGTACAAAGGAGCACATGGTTGAAATTTGAATTCTCTGTAGCTTGAGCCCCGATGGAGAAGAGTGGGTCCCCACGGTCTTCTGGTTGTTCAGGTGGGTCACATCACAAAAATACCTTCTTTTTATAACACTGCTTGCTCCAGCCCTAACACACTGAGGAAAACCGAACTTATTCTGTACCTCTTAGAAATCCTTCACAGTCCAGCAAGTAGTTAATAGTTAAATACATTATGGCTGGAGGAGATAGGGTTGCAGAATGCTTTACATTTGTTATATGGGGTCAGGATCTAGAAAAATCTTGGGAGTTACTCCGCTTCAGTGCTTATGGCAGACAGCCCAAAGATTTGGAGTAGAAGGCCTGATGATTTAAATATAATACTTAAGATTTAAAAAATAAGCAATAGCTGCTTAGAGTGTGCATGCAATGCATACAGACTGTATAATGTCTATTAATCAAGCAGTCTTGCATAGCAGTGCTGGCATGTAACTGTTTCCATTTTTCTGTTTGTTTGGTGTGTGCAGCCGCTTCCCAGCACAACATTGCCAGTGACCTTTAAAATTCCTATGAATGCCACAATGTAAAAATTACCGGGGAGTTGTGGTCTGAGGTGCTGCCACCTTGTGGAAGTTCTTGGGCAAAACCATGACAGACAAACTCCAGCTGCTCTCAAGGAGAGGCCAGGACTGCCAGTGAAAAATCAGCTTTTGTTGTGAATCTTAGTGCAGTTCAAGATCTTTATGAGTGACATGCGATGTCATAGAATTTCTTTTCAAGGTGGTATGGACTCTTACTCACCCTGAGATGCTCTTTCTGAGGATTGAAAAAGCCTTCAGGCTAGGGAAGCCTTATAAATAGGCATATCTAGGATGAACTTGGCTCAGAATTTTATTGAGTGGGAAAAATGTTATAGGCAAAACTTTTGTTCTGGACATGAGGTAGCCCTGAGAAACAGATTTCGGAGGGTGCGGGGAAAGGTTACATGCTACAATCAGTCCCACATATCTCACCTTCACTAGACTTGAACAGATATAGATCTACTTATTCAACACTTGTTTCCTTTCCATTAGGACTGTGTGAACTAACTCAGAAAAACATGTTTCAGAGTAGCAGCCGTGTTAGTCTGTTTTCGCAAAAAGAAAAGGAGTACTTGTGGCACCTTAGAGACTAAGCAATTTATTTGAGCATAAGCTTTCATGAGCTACAGCTCACTTCATCGGATGCATACTGTGGAAAGTGTAGAAGATCTTTTTATATACACACAAAGCATGAAAAAATACCTCCTCCCACCCCACTCTCCTGCTGGTAATAGCTTATCTAAAGTGATCACTCTCCTTACAATGTGTATGATAATCAAGTTGGGCCATTTCCAGCACAAATCCAGGTTTTCTCACCCCCCCCCCCCGCCCCCGCCCATGGAAGCCATCTACCACAACTCTGTCCTCTAAAAAGTATGAGCTTTAGGTCTGCATCATCTTACAAATGCATCATCAGACAAATCCAAACTGCCTTCTGCATGTAGAGAATAGCATTATAGGTGTGATCCATGTATTGAGGCCAGTGCAGCAGTTGAAATCCACTTCACTTGTGTAAAGCTAGAGCAACTTGCTGCAGTTCTGTGCAGAGACTGAAGAAGTCAAAGCGACTTTCCCAATCCAAGGTACAGAGCTGCAATGCTATCCTCTTGAAGCCGCTTTTCCCTCGTATAAGAAGAATAGGTGCTGCAGCCAGATTTTCAAAAGTGCATTGGGTGCATATTGGGTGCTGAGCACTTTTGAAAATCTGGCCTCACATACCAGTCGCGTGGACCTGGAAGCCACTGGATCTGCACAAATGTGGATTTTATGGACCCTCAGGTCAGCTTTTTGCTCTAGTTTATTTAAGGCTGGTTCAAAGACTCAGGAGATATAAGGGCATTTCTGCATGACTGCTCTGCTCACGGTTTCATTGCCTGGTCCTGTTGTGGGGCCAAAGAGTGCAAAGGGCCTTTTGCTGTTCCTCCACACCCTGGGTCATGTCGGCCTCAGATGAGTACTGATTCAGGAGCAAGATTGCAGGGACAGTCTGAGTTGGGAGGTAACTCTAACTGAAGGCTAGGGCCTGAGGTGGGCATGGTTTAGTGTGAAACACCTGGTAAGGAAAGGGGGTCTCCTGGGGGCTATATACTGGGGCAAGAGAGAATTTCCATCATAACGCCTTGTTAGTTTTGACTGTGAAATTCTGGAGCTGAACCTACATTATTTAATCCCAAATGGATAGGAACTGGGGCTAGAAAAGGTTTTAGCAGGCAGCATTCAGGACAGGCAGTGCCCTTGAAATGGTGACATTTAAAAAAAATTGAGCCCACCTAAGAGGGTTGGGTTTGGAAAGCAGGGAGTGACTGGAGCTAGAAACTATCCAGTGCTGTGCTGAGCTCCCAAAATATGTTGTTACCTCTCTGGCTAAATGTCCAGGATCTCCATCCCTCCCTGAAGGGTCTGTAAATGTTGAGCTGGGGGATGGAACACATGCAGTGTGTAGCAGAGAAGCAGGACATCATGGAAGCAAATTCAGTAAAGCAGGAATGAGCAATACAATGCCAGTCCAGTTAGAGCCTTAATTGTCTCTTGCCTTTCCTTCACCACCCTCAAAATCTATTTCCTTTTACACCCTATTTCATTCTCTTAATTGCTTCACCATTTTGGGTAGTTAAACAAGGAACTGTTTTAATCATGGAAAACAGGAGTTGAAAGCTGCTGAAAATAGTACCACACCCAGAGCACTGTGTCTTGAGTGGGTGGGGGCTCAGCACTTGATTGCACTGAAGAAAAATTTCTTAGGAGTGTTGAGTGGGTGAATGGGTTTGACCCCTGCTTGATTTGAGGGTAGGCGAGTCACCTGGAGGGAGCATCTTGTAAGGATACACCGCCAGAGCCCCGACCAGGGGTATTCTATCTGCTACCCAAGATCCATAAACCTGGAAACCCTGGATGCCCCATCATCTCAGGCATCGGCACTCTTAGAGCAGGATTATCAGGCTATTTGGACTCTCTCCTCAGACCCTACGCTACCAGCACTCTTAGCTACCTTTGAGACACCACCGACTTTCTGAGGAAACTACAGTGCATTGGTGATCTTCCTGAAAACACTGTCCTGGCCACCATGGATGTAGAAGCTCTTTATACCAATATTCTACATGAGGATGGACTACAAGCTGTCAAGAACAGTATCCCTGATGAGGCCACAGCACACCTGGTGGCTAAGCTTTGTGACTTTGTCCTCACCCACAACCACTTCAGATTTGGGGACAACTTATATCTTCAAGCCAGCGGCACTGCTATGGGTACCTGCATGGCCCCACAGTAGGCCAACATTTTTATGGCTGACTTAGAACAACGCTTCCTCAGCTCTCGTCCCCTAGCACCCCTCCTCTACTTGCGCTACATTGATGACATCTTCATCATATGGACCCACTAGAAAGAGGCCCTTGAAGAATTCCACCTGGATTTCAACAATTTCCATCCTACCATCAACCTCAGCCTGGACCAGTCCACACAAGAGATCCACTTCCTGGACACTACAGTGCAAATAAGTGATGGTCACATAAACACCCTATACCGGAAACCTACTGACTGCTATACTTGCCTACGTGCCTCCAGCTTCCATCCAGGACACATCACACAATCCATTGTCTACAGCCAACCCCTAAGATACAACCGAATATGCTCCAATCCTTCAGATAGAGACAAACACCTACAAGTTCTTTATCAAGCATGCTTAAAACTACAATACCCACCTCGGGAAGTGAGGAAACAGATTGACAGAGTGAGATGGGTACCCAGAAATCACCTACTACAGGATAGGCCCAACAAGGAAAATAACAGAACACCACTGGCCATCGCGTACAGCCCCCAGCTAAAACCTCTCCAGCACATCATCAGCGATCTACAACCTATCCTGGAAAATGATCCCTCACTCTCAGACCTTGGGAGGCAGGCCAGTCCTTGCTTACAGACAGCCCCCCAACCTGAAGCAAATACTCACCAGCAACTACACACCACACCACAGAAACACTAACCCAGGAACCAATCCCTGTAGCAAACCTTGTTGCCTACTCTGTCCCCATATCTACTCTAGCGACACCATCAGAGGACCCAACCACATCAGCCACACCATCAGAGGCTCATTCACTTGCACGTCTACTAATGTTATATATGCCATCATGTGCCAGCAATGCCCCTCTGCCATGTACATTGGCCAAATCGAACAGTCCCTACGTAAAAGAATAAATGGACACAAATCGGACATAAGGAATGGTAACATACAAAAGCCAGTAGGAGAAGACTTCAGTCTTCCTGGACATTCTCTAACAGATTTGAAAGTAGCTATACTTGAACAAAAAAACTTCAAAAACAGACTTCAAAGAGAAACAGCAGAACTAAAATTCATTTGCAAATTTAACACCATTAGAATAGAATATAGAATATCAGGGTTGGAAGGGACCTCAGGAGGTCATCTAGTCCAACCCCCTGCTCAAAGCAGGACCAATCCCCAACTAAATCATCCCAGCCAGGGCTTTGTCAAGCCTGACCTTCAAAACTTCTAAGGAAGGAAATTCCACCACCTCCCTAGGTAACGCATTCCAGTGTTTCACCACCCTCCTAGTGAAAAAGTTTTTCCTAATATCCAACCTAAACCTCCCCCACTGCAACTTGAGACCATTACTCCTCATTCTGTCATCTGCTACCACTGAGAACAGTCTAGAAAATGTGCATCCCTTTTACTCAGCCCAGCAGTAGGAAAGTGCACAATATAAGCAGCAGTGGTCACCGTTTATAAACTGTAGATGTATTCTGATTATTGGAAACTTGTTTCTTGTCAGTTCTTCTCATGTGCTGTCAGCCTCTCAAATGAGCTCACTTTCACCAAGATGGCCACCTCCACCAATTGGGTCAGCAGTGCCAACTTCAAAGACCTTTTTATAAAAATAATACAATTTTCAGGATTTTTTTTAGACTTGTGGACTGAGAAAAATGAGTGCAATTTTCCTACATTGCCATTCATGGGTTTAATTTATATTCCTTCTCATCAGTAAAAATGACTAAAAATGTTTTTTGAAATTAAACCAGGATCTGAAAGGAAAACAGATTTCTCCTTTAGAATCTAAGGTGTTCATGAATTAAAAACACAATAGCTAACTTTGCTCTGATGTCATATTGATGAGATGATCTTGAGTATGCAAATGATATTGCCTTATTTGACGAGATTACAGCTAATGCTGGAGGAGCGGTGGGAAAACGGCAGAAGCTATGGGACTTAAGGTCAACAGTGATTAAACTAAAGCTATGCATGCCGCCTATAAAACAGAAATGAATGGCCTGCCAATGCTGAACATAGATGGCAGTGACATTGAATGGGCGTATAGTTTTTATCCACGTGGCTATTCGGTTGACAGCAGAAGGTTTTACATCCGAAGAAGTTGCACTTTGGATTGGTCTTGCGCCAATGGCATTTGAGTGTCCTCCAAGGCATCTGTTTGGGTGTAGGTTGTCTGTGTAACAGCTAAGATACAAGTGTTCAACACAGCAGATATGATAGCTGTCTTATATGGAGCAGAGAGACATGGTCATTAAAAGCAGAGAGGAAACTAAAAGAAATATTCAATGTGAAAAGTTATGGTGTGTTCTTAACATCCGATGGTTTGATATTTTTTTTATCACAAACAAGATATTTGGATGATCCCAGCAAGTTGGAATCTTGTGCCAGCTAAGAACAAGATAACCGCCATGGTGGGGTCATGCCCGACATGCAGAAGAAGGTATGCTTTTACAGAAGGTTCATAGAACTGAAGTTGAAGGATGTAGTGCATAGGCCAATGATCTTGGAAGATACAATCTTGAAGGCTTTAAGAAGCCTAACCCCTTCCATATGGACTCTTGCCAAAGGAAGAAGACTTGCAAGGGGTCATACAAGACAAAAGTCCATTCTGCGTGCCACTACGGCTGGATAATAGTTATGGGAATCTGATTTTTTTTTAAAAAATAAAAGATGGTTAAGGATTATTCACCTCTTACATATGAGGAAACTGAGCACCAAGATATCATGTGACTTGCCCAAGTTCATGGAGTGAGAACAACTATACTAGGCATTTCCAGTGCTTCTGCTATTAGTCTAGTATGAGTGCATCTTCATTACCAGTAGCAATGGTGAAAGTGCCAGTGTAGAAATGGCAGAGGTTTTTATTTTTAAGCAGGATGTCATCTAACACTAGCACTTCAATTTCCTCATATGCAAAGTGGGAATAATACAATACTGGACCATACTTTAATGTTGCTTTGAAGTCTCCAGTTTTAACACACAAGTGGTAGGCAGCACACGAGTGAAAAAGTTTGCTCCTTCTCAACTCTGTCACTCCTGCTGTTGCAACCTCTAGTGGAGTTTGCACCAGTGGTAAATCAATGGTGAGAAAAGTGCTACTGTAAACAAGTGAATCAATGGCAAAATAGAGAGAACCCAGATGTCTTGATTCTTGGTGCCTAGATACTATAGTAAGGGGCACATTAAAAATAAATAAGGCTGGAGTCTAACCACTAGACCACGAGTCTAACATTAGCAGAGTATTTCTTGATGTGTCTGAGTAATTAGTCCCTTCCTTGGCCTAGTGAACTGATCTTTAATAATGGAGAATGCAAATAAACCGGGGGTGGAGGAAGCACAGAAAAAAGAAAAATAACCCAAAGAGAAGGAACTTGTGTCATTCTTTGCATGCTAGAACAGCATTTGCAATGCTCAAGAGAGCAATAAAGTGGAGGAGCAAAGTATAAAAAGAGGAACTGAAAAACATTGCTGTCTGCAGTCTCAGCAGAAAGTGCTGATGAGAAATGACAAGTGAACAGTTTTGGAGGGTGGCACCTGCTAATCCTGCTCTAACCAAGAATTTATCAGCATTTCCATTGTAAAGCTTTCATTTTGGGCATTAATTCATTTTGATCTGTACATTTTCACAAAGGGCTGCAACTTGGGTGTTAATTTGGCTTTGGCAGCCCCCCCCCCCCCCGCCCCGTGTATATCATAGAATCATAGGACTGGAAGGGGCCTTGAGAAGTCATCTAGTCCAGTCCCCTGCACTCATGGCAGGACTAAGTATTATCTAGACCGGGTGTCTAACTTGCTCTTAAAAATCTTCAATGGTGGAGATTCCACAACCTCCTTAGGCAATTTATTCCAGTGCTTAACCACCCTGACAGGTAGGAAGTTTTTCCTAATGTCCAACCTAAACCTCCCTTGCTGCAATTTAAGCCCATTGCTTCTTGTCCTATCCTCAAAGGTTAAGAAGAACAATTCTTCTCCTCTTCCTTGTAACAACATTTTATGTACTTGAAAACTGTTATCATGTCCCCCTCTCAGTTTTTCTTTTGCAGACTAAACAAACCCAATTTTTTCAATCTTCCTGCAAAGGTCATGTTTTCTAGACCTTTAATCATTTCTGTTACGCTCTCTGGACTTTCTCCAGTTTGTCCAGATCTTTCCTGAAATGTGGCACCCAGAACTGGACACAGCAATACTCCAGTTGAGGCTTAATAGCATGGAGTAGAGTGGAAGAATTACTTCTCGTGTCTTGCTTACAACACTCCTGCTAATACTGATGAGAATGATGTTTGCTTTTTTTGCAACAGCATAACACTGTTGACTCATATTTAGCTTGTGATCCACTATGACCCCCAGATCCCTTTCTGCAGTACTCCTTCCTAGGCAGTCATTTCCCATTTTGTATGTGTGCAACTGATTGTTCCCTCCTCAGTGGATTACTTTGCATTTGTCCTTATTGAATTTCATCCTATTTTCTTCAGACCATTTCTCCAGTTTATTTTGAATTTTAATCCTATCCTCCAAAGCACTTGCAACCCCTCCTAGCTTGGTATCGTCTGCACACTTTGTAAGTGTGGTCTCTGTGCCATTATCTAAATTAGTGGTTCTCAAACTGTGGGTTGGGACCCCAAAGTGGGTCGCCATCCCATTTTAATGGGGTTGCTAGGGCTGGCTTAGACTTGCTGGGACCCAGGGGCAAAGCTGAAGCCCGAACCCCCGCCTGGGGCTGAAGCCCAAGGGCTTCAGGCTGGGGTGGAAGGTCTGGCCTTGAGCTTTGGCCCCCTTGATCTAGGGCGGCAGGGCTTGGGCGGGTTCAGGCTTGGTCCCCCCTCCTGGGGTCATATAGTAATTTTTGTTGTCAGAAGGGGGTCTCTATGCAATGAAGTTTGAGAACCCCTGATCTAAATCATTGATGAAGATATAGAACAGAACCGGACCCGGGACTGATCCGTGTGGGACCCCACTAGTTATGCCCTTCCAGCATGACTGTGAACCACTGATAACTACTCTCTAGGAATGGTTTTCCAACCAGTTTTGCACCCACCTTATAGTAGCTCAATATAGGTTGCATTTCCCTAGTTTGTTATGAGAAGATCATTCAAGACAGTACCAAAGCTTTACTAAAGTCAAGCTATACCATGTCTACCACTTCCTCCCCATCCACAAATCTTGTTACCCTGTCAAAGAAAGCTATCAGGTTGGTTTGACACAATTTGTTCTTGACAAATCCATGTTATTACTTTTCACCTTCTTATTTTCTAGATGTTTGCAAATTGACTGCTTAAGTATTTGTTCTTTCTGGGTACAGAAGTTAAGTGACTGGTCTATAATTCCCCGGGTTGTCCTTATTTCCCTTTTTATAGATGGGCACTATATTTACCCTTTTCCAGTCTTCTGGAATCTCTCCCGTCTTCGATGATTTTTCAAAGATAATCGCAAATGGCTCAGATATCTCCTCAGTCAGCTCCTTGAGTATTCTATGATGCATTTCATCAGGTCATCTAACTTGTCTAAGTAATTTTTAGCTTGTTCTTTCCCTATTTTAGCCTCTGCTCCTACCTCATTTTCACTGGCATTCATTATGTTAGATGTCCAATCACCACCAACCTTCTTGGTGAAAACAAAGAAGTCATTAAGCACCTCTACCATTTCCACATTTTCTGTTATTGTCTCTTCTCTTCCCCACCCCTCACATTGAGTAGTGGGCCTACACGGTCCTTGGTATTCTTCTTGCTTCTAATGTATTTGTAGAATATTTTCCTGTTTCCCTTTATGTCTCTAGCTAGTTTGAGCTCGTTTTGTGCCGTGGCCTTTCTAATTTTGTCCCTACATACTTGTGTTATTTGTTTATATTCAACCATTGTAATTTGACCTAGTTTCCACTTTTTGTAGGACTCTTTTTTGATTTTTAGATCATTAATGATCTCCCGGTTAAGCCAGGGTGGTCTCTAGCCATACTTCTTATCTTTCATGCGCAGTGGGATAGTTTTGCTCTTGTGCCTTTAATAACGTCTCTTTGAAAAACTGCCAACTGTATTCTACTGTTTTTCCCCTTAGACTTGCTTCCCATGGGATCTTACCTACCAATTCCCTGAGTTTGCTAAAGTCTGCTTTCTTGAAATCCATTGTCTTTATTTTGCTGTTCTCCCACCTACCATTTCATGATCACTTTCACTCAAGCTGCCTTCCACTTTCAAACCAGTTTGAAACTCAACCAGTTCCTTCCTATTAGTCAAAATCAACTCTAGAACAGCCTCTCTCCTACTGGCTTTCTCCACCTTCTGAAATAAAAAATTCTCCAATACATTCCAAGAACTTGTTGAATAATTTGTGTCCTGCTGTGTTATTTTCCCAATAGATGCCTGAGTAGTTCAAGTCCCCCTTCACCACCAAGTCATAGAATCATAGACTTTAAGGTCAGAAGGGACCATTATGATCGTCTAGTCTGACCTCCTGCACAACACAGGCCACAGAATCTCACCCACCCACTCCTGCGAAAAACCTCACCTATGTCTGAGCTATTGAAGTCCTCAAATCGTGCTTTAAAGACTTCAAGGTGCAGAGAATCCTCCAGCAAGTGACCCATATCCCACGCTGCAGAAGAAGGCGAAAAACCCCCAGGGCCTCTGCCAATCTGCCCTGGGGGAAAATTCCTTCCCAACCCCAAATATGGTGATCAGCTAAACCCTGAGCATGTGGGCAAGACTCACCAGCCAGACACCCAGGAACGAATTCTCTGTAGTAACTCAGATCCCACCCCATCTAACATCCCATCACAAGCCATTGGGCATATCTACCGTGAATAGCTGAAGACCAATTAATTGCCAAAATTAGGCTATCCCATCATATCATCCCTTCCATAAACTTATCAAGCTTAGTCTTGAAGCCAGATATGTCTTTTGCCACCGCTGCTTCCCTTGGAAGGCTGTTCCAGAACTTCACTCCTGTGCTTTGGATGATTTTGTTAGTTGTTTAAAAAAGCCTCATCCACCTCTTCTTCCTGGTTAGATGGTCTGTAGTAGACCCCCTACCATGTCATCACCCTTGTATTTTACTCCTTTTATCCTTACCCAGAGACTTTAAACAAGTCTGCCTGCTATTTCCAGCTCAACCTCAGTCCAAGTGTATACATTTTTTAATATAAAAGGCAAGACCTCCTTCCTTTTTTCCCTGCCCGTCCTTCCTGAGCAAGCTGTACCTTTCTATACCAATGTTCCAGTCATGTGTATTATCCCACCAAGTCTCTGTGATACCAACTATGTCATAGTTGTGTTTATTTACTAGCATTTCAAGTTCTTCCTGCTTATTCCCCATACTTCTTGCATTATATATATTTTAAAGCCACTATTTTAGAACTTGGGATGTAAACATAAAACTTACACGATGTTACTTTCCTGTTTTGTTACTAATATAAAAATGGCCTTTTTGTAAATTTAAAATCGTCCATAATGAAGACGAGGTCTTGCATGTTAAAACATTCACATCATATTAACATTGAGAGGTGACTGCTGCACATGGGGCCTGTACCAAAGACCACTGTAGTCAATAGACTCCAGGTCAGGCCTATATAGAGTAACAATTGTTAATGGTTTAATTGCATATCCATATCAATGTAGTGGTTCTTGTCCTTTGTATTACCATTGGGCTGGAATCCCATTGTGCTAGGTGTTCTACAAATAAATAAAAACTGCTCCCTACCCCAGAAAGTTCACAGTCAAGTAGAGCTGGTTGAAAAAAATTATATGTAATTATTTGTTTTTTAAAAAATTCTGACCAAAAAGTTTTCATTTGACAATTTTTGTTGGAAGATTTTTTCAATTTGTTTGGCAGAAAAGTTTCTAAATGCAAATGTTCACTAGGAAATGCATTTTTTTTCCATTTCCAGTTTTTGAAAATGGAACACTTACATTTTTTTTCTTGTACTTTGGGAGGGAGAGGTATATGCTACAATGCACCCATTTTTTTATAATAAACAGTCTCAGTTCGCCATCTGTCTAGCCATTACGTCCATACTGTGTTACTTTGGCTGGTCCTCCAAGGGGCTGTTACAACCTGTCATGTCAAAAAGAAGTTGCTATAACTGTATTGTAGTCGGTGGGACTAATCGGCCAAGCAGTTTGTGTGCAGAGTGATTTTCATTGTTTTTCGATGTGCAAAAGTCTTGCTGGATCAGGCCCTGCTGGTATGAAGAATAAATTGCCTCGGGAGGTTGTGGAATCTCCATCACTGGGGATTTTTAAGAGCAGGTTGGGCAAACACCTGTCAGGGATGGTCTAGATAATACTTAGTCCTGTCATGAGTGCAGGGGACTGGACTAGATGGCCTCTCGAGGTCCCTTCCAGTCCTATGATTCTATAAGTTTGCACTCCTGCCCGCCTGCCCCCCTCCTCCCCCAGCCTTCCTTACCTTTAAAGTCTCTTGAACTCCTTTATAGCAGGCCTTCAGCTGAACCTGCTGTGCTGCCATCATTCTTTTAGGCCTACAGTACACTAGAAAACATTGCTGGCAGTGCTTAAAGTGGAGGTGCCGTGGGGGGATGGGTCACAACCCGGCAAATATATTTAATCGAGCCACGTCAGGGAAGGGGCCACTTTAAGCATTGCCTTCCCAAAGCTGAGCGCCCAGATTGTGATAGGCTCCCCCTTTTTTCAGAGCACTTTAAGCAGCATTTGCCAGTATAACTATCCTCATGAGTGCAGGCGCAGCTTAGAGCAGCAAAAGAATGCTTTTTTTGGATGGTATAACTTCATCTATACTAGGGCTATTGTCCGTATAGAAATGTCCTTAAAAATAATCGCACCCTTAACCAACATTACTATATCAGCAGAAGTATCTAGTATTGACCTGTCCATAGTGCAGGGGTGGCCAGCCTGTGGCTCCGGAGCCGCCTGTGGCTCTTCAGAGGTTAATATGCGACTCTTTGCATAGGCACCGACTCTGGGGCTGGAGCTCTGTAGATGCCAACTTTCCAACATGCTGGGGAGTGCTCAACCCCCTGCTCTGCCATGCCCTCACTCTTCCCCCTCCCCACCAGAGACTCCTGCGCACCGCTGAACAACTGATCGCGGGAGGTGGGGGGAGGGAGTGGGAGGTACTGATAGGTGGAGCTGCCGCCAGGCAGGAGGCGCTGCAGGTTGGAGTTGGGGGAGCTGATGGGGGCTGCTGACATATTAGTATGGCTCTTTGGCAATGTATATTGGTAAATTCTGGCTCCTTCTCAGACTCAGGTTGGCCGCCCCTGCCTTAGTGGAACATTCGTATGGAATTGGTAACACCAGCAAGCACAGCAGGTACCTACTGTATCTGGAACATTCAGTATAAATCAAGGGTTATGGGGGTTTATACAAAAGGTGGTGTCACACTGGGGTGTAAGCACTGTGACCTCGTGGTCAGAACTGGAGTCTGGCTGAGTAGCTGGAGAAGACTCAAAGTGCAGAGCCAGAGGCGTGGTCAGGGGAAAGCCAGGAGTCGGAGCCAGGAGTTCTAAGGAAGATAGGGACTAGGGCTGGAGTGGGAGCAGGCATGGGTTGGAGCCAGGGCCAGTACAGGAAGCATGTCTGGCACCGCTGCGGGCCGTGAATGCATGGAGTAGCCACTGTCCTACTGTTGCTACAAGGCTTAAATGGTGATCGATTGGCCCTTCTGTCTAATCAGGGAACACAGTCACTTAGCGGGGGTTTATTGGGTCTAGCTGAGCTCATTGGGTTGGTAGGTGACTGCACCTGGAGCCAGACGAGTTCCTGACAGATGTCAAGGAAAACTGTCTACATGAGTACTCATATGAAGATAAACTACTGCATGCTACTAATTACACAAACACATTACAATTATGTACATACAATAGACAGTATTTGTGTTAACTTGTGGCTGGAGCTGCTGGAGTCTACTCAGTCAAAGGTGGTGGGAGGGGAAAAAGCAGCGATGTACCTTTATGAAATGAGTGTAACCCTTCTGCCTGTCAGAGTTGGCAGCTACAAGGGCCGGGTTCAGTATCTAGGGGTTCCATTCCAATAACACAATGCAAAACTGGCTTGAGCCCCCACCCAGTGACCTGGGACAAATGTATACCACCCCCACTGGGCGCCTCCAAAGAGGCAATACTTCCCCTCTCGCAAGCACATAGTCTGAGTGTAGCAAAAAGCCTTTTAATAACAGAGAGAAACAATGTGGCATTATGTTGGGGAAACACCACCAACAGGATTCATAACACAACCCATGAGCAAAAACCCACCCCAAGCAAATTGAGGCATGTCCTTTCCCTTTGGTTCTTGAGTCCAGCAACCCGAAATCATCCGAAGTCCCAAAAGTCCAACAACCCAAAAGTCTCTGTCCCTGGTCAGGGCAGCCCCAGAGTTCAAAAATTTATCTGCAGAGTTTTACCTCCCAACCTGGGTGGAGATGGGGGGGTGGTGGTTAAGGGGCACCTTACGTGGTCCAAAGCTGATGGGCCCCACCTCTCCATGGGGCTCCGCTCTGCCAGCCGCCCCATGAACTGCCTGAAGATATATGGTGGAGCAGTTTGTTGGATTCCTAGGTGAATCCAACAAACTGCTCCACCATATATCTTCAGGCTCCCCCACTACTTAACACAACACTCAGTGATTTCAGCTCTTAGTAAGTTTAGCTCTTTTGTGATGTCAGCTTGTAGTAGGGGAGCCTCAGTGCTGGTGCACCATTAGCCCAAAGTGAATTCAGCTCAGCAGCCTGTAACTAGACTCCTAATGGAATCAAAATTAGCTCTGATATTCCACAGTGGAGAGAGGAGAAAGTGCAATTAGCATGTAAGGCCCTCACCTATGCCACCAAGTATTAATACCTGTCCCAAGCCTCTCTCAATTCAGAGAGTTTTGGCATCCATGTCCCTTGCCTAACGAGTGGTACTTAGTTGATGGCGAGTCCTTCCATCATAACAAAAGGCCAAGTACAGTTCCACTGTCCTTGATTCCCATAATCAGGGTAATAACAATTTATTCTTCCTGCCCCAATAACAGACACACTGGGGATCCCACAGCAGCCAAAGTGACCATTTGGGCAGCTCTGGCCTCATTCTAGTTGAGGTGGGTGTGCCTATGCAAATGAGATCAGCCCCTGAAGTTCTTTTCCACAACTTGCCACACCTCACCACCAGATGTCAGGGTGGAGCTCAACCTGACTCTGCTTACATGAGTAATTTGAAAAGATGCATTGAGATTTACGATTCTGTTCACAAAATGTTAACAACGCCTTGCCCTGGCTAGTGCTGCTGTTGACCCAGTATTTTGTTCTCCGCTAGATTCACTGGCTGCTCTTTGTTTTCAAGTCATTTAATCAACCCTCTGTTCACTCTGGTGAGATTCTCTTTCTCCTTCCTCTCGTTCTGTTGTTGTCTTTTTAACAACTGCAATATATTGCCCGCATATGAAACATTTAATCTAAGCAGCATCCAACACTTCATCACAAGTATGTATTAATGAAACCATCCAACATTCTTCTGAAGTAGGTAATTACTATTTATACCCATTTTACAAATGGAGAAACTAAGGTGCAGAGACAGTCAGTTGTTTGCCCTAAATCACACGGTGAGTCAGTGGCAGAGTTGGGACTAGAACCTAGGAGTTCTGATTCCCTGTTCTAACCAAAAGAAAATGAATCCCTCAAAATCTGTTGAGATTGTTTTCAAAGACAAGAACTGGCCTTAATGGGAGTTGTACAGCCAAATCCCTCCCAATTGATTTGAAATAATGCTCCTGAGGGCTTGACTTGAACCCAGAACATAAGGAAAAGTAAAATTCAGGCTACAAATGTGTTTTTATGTCCCACCAGCCTCTTTGTATTGAAGCGTTGCTACAGTTTTCAGACACTAGTTGATTTTTATGAGCTGCGAAACCACTTCACGCTCTTATGCATGCAAGTAGAAACGAACCCAAACAACGACTTTGTGCATGACTCAGAGCTTCCTGGCTTTGATGAGTTAAAGTAAAATCCTTTAGAGTTATCTGAACATAGTGTATGTGGAGTGGGGGGGCGGGGCGGGGGTGGGGAGGGAAGGGTGAGGTGAGGTGAGGATGGTGTATGGTTTTTAAATATAAATCTTAGATATGTGCTGTGACTGTTTCCCTGTAGCAAGTGGGTGTGGCAAATCTGAATCATATTGGTTGAAAACAGTTGCATCTTCTCATTTGTGGTATGTAATATTCGGCAGAAATCACACGGAGTGCAGAATTTGGGAAGTGTGCTGAGCAATTTGCCTTCAGTGGCTTTTTCGTTTCTTTATGCATAGCCACCAGTTATTAAATTGGATAGACAATCAGGAGTGGATGGGAAGAATAGATGGACAGCTTGATTTTCCTTTCTGATGGGAGATACAGAGATTACCAGATTTTTGTGCTAAAAACGTATTTATTGAGCTTTTCTGACAAAACATTTAAATAAACAGAGTGTGTGTGTGCACGCGTGCGGGGGATGTGGGGGTCAATTTTTTTTCCCCTTGAGATATGTGTAATACATGGTAATGTTAGTAGGATTTATTTTTTGCTGAGGGAAAATAGTTTTGATTCTTCTGGGGGTTTGCATCATTCAGCAGAATCAAAACCACACATATTCAGTGCACAGAATCTATCCTCTGGCCCAGAAATGGCCTTTTATTTAGCATAACCATTTGAGTCTGGAAAACTATGCCTATAGCTAACTTCTTATATTTGAGTTATTGCCTGTTAGACATGTGGGATGTAATATTTCTACTGGGAAGTACTTTCTTCCTGGCTGTCCCATACGCAGTGATCCACCATTTGTTATGCTTCACAGGTATAATAATTCTGCTTCCATGCCAGCTTCCAGAGCTCTAGGTGTAGCATACAGTTGCTGGTGCCTTTATGCACCTGGTAAACCCCATGGGTTCAATCTTCCATTCTAGCTTCTGTGTTTGCAAGGAATCCCCTTCACATGTTATCTTTACTTACACAAACTGCAATGCAAATCTCTAAGGAACTATCTATAAAAACACTTGGTCTGCTGCCTGATTGCCAGACCTTAGGGGTCCACTTTCTTTATTATGTCCCTCATACCTTTAGGAACATAGGAATTGCCAGACTGGAGCAGACCCAAGGTCCATCTAGTCCAGAATGCTATCTCTGACTATGGCCAGCACGAGATGCTTCATAGGAAGACAGTGGTGCTAGAACTAGGGGTACTGGGGGTGCTCTGCACCCCTGGCTTGAAGTAGTAATAGCAGCCCAAATACATAGTTTCCATCATCAGTACCCACACTATAAACATTGTTCCAGCACCTCTGGAGGAAGGTGTCAGAACCTTCCAGAAGGGCAATATCGGATAAACTGCCTCCTAGGTCAGGTCTCACCCTGATCTCTGATAGTTTGATTTAAACCCTGAAGCATAAGGTTTAATATTTCTTCCACTTTTTGTCATAAGCCTAGATATTCTTGATATCCCTCTAGATACCCAGTCTCTTTAAAACATGTGATGTGTTTGGCCTCAATGACTTCTGTGGCAGTGAGTTCCACAGGCTACACAATGTGTGAAACAGTATTTCTTTTTTCAATTTTGATTTTGCCACCTTTTAATTTAATTGAACAGCCCGTGTTCTTGTGTTACAAGGCAGGGAAAACAGAATTTCCTAATCTACCTTCCCTAGACCAGTCGCTATTTTACCATGTCCCCTCTTATTCATCGCCTTTGTAAGGTAAAAAATCCTAATCTTTTCAATCTCTTTTCATATGAGAGTTTTTTCCAGGCTCTGGATCATTCTTGTGACTCTTCTCTTGAACTCTCTCTAGTTCTGCAGTATCCTTTTAGAAACAGGGTGACCAGTACTGCTCACAGTAGTCCATAGGAGGTCACACCTTAAATTTCTGTAAGGGCATTGTAATATTACTTGTATTATTCCCCATGCCATTTCTTGGGCATCCTAACATCCTATTCAGACTATTAATTGCAGCTGCATATTGTGCAGAGAGGCCTTCACTGAGCGGTCTAATATGACACCCAGGTTCCTATTTTGAATTGATACTTTTGTGGCTCAGTTGGTACAGATTACTCTGCGGAATACCCTTCAAATATTTAAAATGGTAATGCAGAACCAAATATGCACACACTTATCCTTGTCTTCCCTATGTACCCTCAAAATATACAGTGGAAAGAAGACGTAAATAGACTTTTCTCTCTGGCAAGTCACTAGTACCTTAGATAGCTAGGGACTGGAGAAACTGAAAAGCTTCTGATTTTAATGTCCACCTGTTTCCAGTTTTATTTCTCCCTGGAGTCAGGTAGGGGACTCAAACTGACTAGTCATGGAGGGAGTGGAATCTTGGTCAATATAGAATAAAAATATAGCAAATAGACTAATAAATACAGTACAGACCCGTTTACGTGCGGATGTCGGGAGTGAACCCATCACGACCGCGTGTTAAAAGGGCCATGCTGAAAAAAGTGTCTCTGATTCACTTAAAAAAAAAGCTGTTATTTTCTGCTCTTTCTGGCTCGCATTTTTTTTTCTTTCTTATGAAGTCTGTCATTCGCCGCAGATGAAACGCGTTCACGGCTGATACATCAGCTGATCGGCTTTCTCTAGAAATTGATACCTGCGCTATGCCATGATGCTTTTTAAAACAACTTATAAACCCCTTGCTGGCTTGGAATGATTCATCCCGCCATTAAATTTCCAAATTTTGTTGCTTGGGCTTGAAGGCTTGGCCCACTTAGCGGCATTCCTTTCAGCCTTTCCTGAGCAAACCCCGCGGGCATGGGTTTGTCTGGTGTGGGCTTTGCTGAATAGCGCACGCGTTTTCGCTTCAGCCCCATGGCAGAATCGATATTTTGTACAAAGCCGTTCAGTTTAGAGTCGTTTTTTAGCCAGCCTCGGAGAGTAGATTCGGCAGTCCCCATATCTTTTGAAACTTTGGCCTGGGTTTCTCCGCTATTTACTCGATCTATTGCAGCTAGCTTTTCTAATATAATGTGTGTGTGTGTGTGTGTGTATATTACTATATAACTACTATATATTATCTCTCTCTCTAGCGTGACTATGACTAAGCGTGCATGATACGTCTTTACCAATATCGGTAAAGATGTACAACACGTTTCCGCTCCGCACTTCCTGTCGATTTCTATGTCAGTGAGTTAGTTAGCAAATCTGTAGCGCTACATAGCAAGTTCCTGTACCACATGTTGACGAGCCTCGCGTGTTAAATAGGTAGCACTAGGAGGCATGGCGCTACCGCGCGCTAAGCAGATTCGCACGTAAACGGGTCTGTACTGTACAACTGCTTCTGATTAAAAAATATTAGTACCTAATAATGCTTAACTAGCACATTCCCATTCAGAAAATTCCAGTGGTGCTTTATAAACAGTACAAACTTCCAAACACAGATGACTTCATCCATCATGGAGATGTGGCAAAAGAACAACTAAATATTTAATAATAAAACATCTTTTTACTCTGTTTAAAAAAAGTAACCTTGGTGCTGAATTTACATACAGGCGTGTAGACTTTAAGGCCAGAATGGACAATCATGCTCACTTAGTCTGACCTCCTGCGCATCGCAGGCCACAGAACCTCCCCAGTCACTCTTATAATAGACCCATAATCTCTGGCTGAGTTATTGACATCCACAGATCTTAATTTAAAGTCTTCAAGTTATACCATTTGCTCTAGGTCAAACCAGCAAGTGAAGATGCCCACACTGCAGAGGAAGGTGAAAAAACCCTAATGTCTCTGCTAATCTGACCTGGGGGAAAATTCCTTCCTGACCCCAAATGTGGTGATCAGTTAGACCCTGAGCATGTGGGCAAGACCCACCAGCCAGACACCTGGGAAAGAATTCTCTGTAGTAACTCAGAGCCCTCCATGTCTACTGTCCCATCTCTGGCTGTTGGAGATATTTGCTAATAGCAGAAGTCTTCTATTTAAAGAAAATCTGACATGGGTAGCAGCAGTGTAAACTTTTGCCTTATTAACCTGTCTCAACCTTGGCATAAGCCTAGTCTTAACATAGGTCTGGCATAGGCCTAGTCTGCACTTGGAAGTTATACCATATATCCACGTTGGTTAGGAGTGTGACTTTCTACCAATAAAGTTGTTATACCAGTACAAACCCTAGTACAGATGAATTGTAATGGTGTAAAGGTACCTTACACTGCTGTAGTTATTCCCCTTCCCATACAGGATTAATTATCCTAGCACCTTTATGCCAATATAACAGTGTCCACATGGAGGTGAGTAGCTGTACTGCTTTAACAATGCCAATATATTTAAAGTGGTACAATCTCCCCAGTATGGTTGAGGCTTTAGAATGACTGCCACTAGAGTGTGAAATGAGTCATTCATTTTCTGTGGTCATTAAATCCTGGGCCTCTGCTCCATTGCCAATAAGCGCAATAATCTGTAATACGGTCTTTCTGGCCAGATCAAAGCAAACCCAGATTTAATTCGTCTTTTGAATGGTCTACAAATGACATCAATAGTGTCAATGACACCAGTAGTCAAAACAATAAATGTGCTGTGCTGTAAAACAAACCCAAGAAGAAGCTAACCACAGTAATATGGAACCACTAGCACTGAAAGCCCCAAATCTAAACTAAGACGATTGTAAAGTTTCATTTAATTTTTGCCCCGTTGTTTCATTCTACACTTTTGGATTACAGGACTAGATCTGCAGGAATACCATGAGAGAACTTGTTCATGAAATAGCCACCCCAATTTTGCAGGCCCAACTAGCATGATCCTGGTTGGCATGGCGTTCAGCAGTTGCTATGTCAACCGATTTACCACCTTTAATTTGCATAGTCATGGCTTTTCAGAGACGCACCAGTTTCCTCTTGGGCAACTTCAGCATTGCAACTAATTTGAGTAAGAATTTCCTCTTCATTTTGAGATGTATAGGAGTTGGCAGGGCAAGTGTGTGGCTGGTCACAGGAATTCCTAGCTGGTGGGTATGTAACTTTTAATCCTTTCCTCCTAAATTGGATGCTTTCTTGTCTTTGCTGAATGACTATTATGGTATTGAATTTTCACTTCCTTTCAAATGATCAGTAATTACACTTATAAAGGAAACTGTTCACATTGGCATGTAACTGCTCTGTTCTATAAAGGTCTGCTTAAAAGAGATGTGCTACTTCCTTTTTTCCTTTGGTTAAACAAAGGAAATGGATTATTCTGAAATATTTTTTTTTAAATGAATGTATTTCTACTTTGTAAAAGATCCCACTGATTATCTCTCAGCTGCATCAGAAGTGAGTGTGAGAGCCTCGTTTTGGTTACTTCACTGAAATATGATTGATGTATGTGAAGATGAGCATTTGATAGTGAAGTAAACAGAAACTGCTAAACCAATTTCAGTTTCTCAGAGAAAAATGTGCCAGTCTCATAACGGTATATGGATTTATGGTGCTATATAAACAATGGGATTTAATCTGCTGTAGCAATAGCCCTAAGTAATTTTTTTTTTTAAAGAAGGAATGAATATGTGAATCTTTCATCTTTTTTGCTCATAAAAATGTGTGTGGCGGTGGGGAAGGGGGGGGCGGTGGTGGTATCCAAATTGACAGGCATGTATTATGTCAGCTTTCTCACTCAGCTAAGGCTTTAACTGTCACTCTCGTATTGTTCAAATCCTGGGCTTCTCTGTGAATAGGTTATTCCAGATTACAAAACACTGGATCCAAACCTAATACCAATTCCCCTAAACTGAACTCAGACCTATTTAAGGTTCAGATAAGTAACCTCTCCAAGCATCTCTGACTCCCAAGAGGTGCCCTTTGGGAAGTATGATAGTCTCTCTGTGCTTGGTTGAATTTAAATCCTAATATACCCCTTGCTAATATATTATTTTATTTCAGCTAAGAAATCTGAATACAGTGTCTTCAGTTATTGAGTATTTGTTATTTTCAGTGTTACATCTGTGTTGGTCCCAGGATATTAGTGAGATGAGGTGAGTGAGGTAATATCTGTTGTTGACCTTTCCCAGACCTGAAGAAGAGCTCTGTGTAGCTTGAAAACTTGTCTCTTTGATAGAATCATAGAATCATAGAACTGGAAGGGACCTTGAGAGGTCATCTAGTCCAGTCCCCTGCACTCAAGGCAGGACTAAGTATTATCTAGACCAACCTTGACAGGTGTTTGTCCAACCTGCTCTTAAAAATCCTAATGATGGAGTTTCCACAACCTCCCTAGGCAATTTATTCTAGTGCTTAACCACCCTGACAGTTAGGAAGTTTTTCCTAATGTTCAACCTAAACCGCCCTTGCTCCAATTTAAGCCCATTGATTCTTGTCCTATCCTCAGAGGTTAAGAAGAACAATTTTTCTCCCTCCTCCTTGTAACAATCTTTTCTGTACTTGAAAACTGTTATCATGTCCCCTCTGTCTTCTCTTCTCCAGACTAAACAAACCCCATTTTTTCAATCTTCCCTCATAGGTCATGTTTTCTAGACCTTTAATCATTTTTGTTGCTCTTCTCTGGACTTCCTCCAATTTGTCCACCTCTTTCCTGAAATGTGGCACCCGGAACTGGACACAATACTCCAGCTGAGGCCTAATCAGCATGGAGTACAGTGGAAGAATTACTTCTTGTGTCTTGCTTACAACACTCCTGCTAATACATCCCAGAATGATGTTTGCTTTTTTTGCAACAGCATTACACTGTTGACTCATATTTAGCTTGTGATCGAGTATGACCCCCAGATCCCTTTCCGCTGTACTCCTTCCTAGGAAGTCGGTTCCCATTTTGTATTTGTGCAACTGATTGTTTCTTCCTAAGTGGAGTACTTTGCATTTGTCCTTATTGAATTTCATCTTATTTACTTCAGACCATTTCTCCAGTTTGTCCAGATGATTTTGAATTTTAATCCTATCCTCCAAAGCACTTGCAACCCCTTCCAGCTTGGTATCGTCAACAAACTTTATAAGTGTACTCTCTATGTAATTATCTAAATCATTGATGAAGATATTCAGACTCAGAACCTATCCCTGTGGGACCCCACTCGTTATGCCCTTCCAACATGGCTGTGAACCACTGATAACTGCTCTCTAGGAATGATTTTCCAACCAGTTATGCATATAGTAGTAGTAGCTCCATCTATGTTGTATTTCCCTAGTTTGTTTATGAAGCTGATTCAATGAAAGATACGATCTCACCCACCTTGTCTCTCTCAGGATTTGGTAGTCTTTCAGTTATGCCAGTGTTTTACAATTCAGCATTTAGAGCAAGCTTCTTTTAGGCATCTCTTACTATAGTGAGAAATGTTTTGGTAACTTCCATTGGGTGCTATCACTTCTGTTCTTTTCCTAGTCTTTCAAGTTCTGTAGCTTCCTAGAGATATTTAGTGCACTCTGGGAGTAGTAAATATTCCTGCTATGCCATTATTACATAGGCGGTCTAGCCGCATTCCTGCATGTACCTTGATCAGGTAGAAGTCCTACAGTACGAGAAAATCTATTTCCATATTTCTGAATTCAGAGATGTGTGGACATTCCTCTTTTAACTGTGTTTTCATTGTGACTTTGTTCGCTCTCTCTCTTTTCCTTTTGGAAATGGGAAATCTCTTACTCCTAATAGAAGGAGTGGGGTGTGCACATTCTGTTTGCAGCTCCTGTGGTCTTTATGAATATGGCACTGACTTTTTCACTGGAGAGAGAGAGAGAGGTGAAATTGCACACGTTAGTGGAGTAACTGTTAGTTCTTCATGCACAAGCTGCTCGCCAATTGCCCTGATAATTGTGGCACACTTCTGATTTTTATGGAGCTCTCTTGCATCCAGCAAGCAGGGCTTACAGGGCATGAAGGTGGCTTCTTTCACCAACAGAAGTTTACCTTACTCACCTTGTTTCTCTAATATTCTGAGACCAACATGGCTACAACTACACTGCAAAGGACTTTAAGGTGGTGTTAAATGTCTTTCAGGATGGGCGCAGTGTTTTGATGTTACAGTTCAGCATGGTGTGCTTGCTTGAGTGTTACACTGCTGAGTTTTATACTGTTCCCCATCCTGTTCAAGGTACTCTGAGGCAGCTAGGGGAGACAGTGAGACAATACAGGCTTCTGGTAAAGTCTCTGTTTTTATGGTTTCAGTGCCCAGCTAAAATAATAGGGCCATGGATGGGAATGAATTGGCTGGGCTTCAATCAGGATGAAAGAGGTAGTAATAGTGGCTGGAGGGAACTATCCAGGGAGGGAGATATGGTTTGCTCTCTTGATTAAAGGATGGGGAATATGCAGACTTTTGTGAGCAGGTTTGCAGAATGGAGATCCTGTTGGATCTTCAACTGCTACTGGATTCCAGCATACAGCAGAAGCCATGAACACTGTACCTTTGAGATTTGGCTGGGTGGGTGCACCCCTTTTTTTCTGACATGCAAATTGCTGCAGTTGTCCAGGCCTTTGTCACTGTCAAGTTAATTATTTTAGTATGCTGTGCACGGGGCAGGGCTTGAAGGCCACTCAGACTTCTGATAGTGCATGTAATATGATTAGTGGAACTGGAGAAAGAGGCCTGGCTGCTGCATCACTTATTGCTAGTGAAACCAGGCTGAATGTGGTTCCATGATGACTTAGCAATGCTGCTTGCATGTGCAATGGGTGATGAGATAATATTACGTATAACTCTCATCATTATCATCTCTTTTTTTCCAATGCCAAGGTTGAGGTAGGATCGAGGTTATGAGCAGATTCCATCTTACTCATTTTGTTGGTTTTTTGGTTTATGTAACTAAGTACCTGGGTTGCACCATGAGGAGGTTGGAGTTGCACTTTGGATTTGTGGCCTGGTCAGATCCAGTTTCCATGTAAGGTACCTGCCAGTGTTTGACTTGATAGCAGGAAATCCACTCACTTTTTTTACTGTCCCCATTTTCTGCACTGCAGCTTACCTCTTGAGGGAGCACAGGTCAGAGTTCTGTCTTTTCACAATTTTTTCAGAGAAGTGTTAAACAGAGTTAAACCTCAGAGCTATGAAATGCAAAACTCTAAATGTAAGTGTTAATAATAGCTGTCTCACAGCCTCAAAGAGAGAGTACCATGTGAGTTCTTACTGACAAACAAGTAATACAAACACAAACATTTGCAAACAGTATCAGGAATACTTTTGAAGTGAGCTGTAGCTCACGAAAGCTTACGCTCAAATAAATTTGTTAGTCTCTAAGGTGCCACAAGTCCTCCTTTTCTTTTTGCGAATACAGACTAACATGGCTGCTACTCTGAAATCTGCAGGAATACTTTTGAACAACTTCTTAAAAACATCTGTCAGGCAATAAACCTGTTGGTGTTCCTTAAACAGACTTCCCCCACTTTGTTGCTGTTACACCTATTTCGGAATAAGGTTTCAATAGATCAGTTACAGTTTGGGGCTTGTCTACACAGGTAAGTTGCAGGAAAGTTAATGAGAAATAAGTTAAGGTGTGAATTTAAAGTGCAAAGCTATTCTGCACTAACTCCTCATGTAAGCACTCTTATGCTGCACTAAAGCTACATCTACACTACAGACCGTGTGCCGTCATAGACCCCTTGTGTCGGTGCCACCTATGCTGACAGTTTCTCTGTCATTGTCGGAACACCACCTCCCTGAATGACAATAGTTACATCCATGGAAGCACTTTTCTGTCAACACAGCTGCATCTACACTAGGATTTTTGTCAGCATAGTTATGCTGGTTGGCATCTGTTTGGTTTTTTCAACCCTTGATTGCTATAGCTATGCTGATATAACTTTTAAGTGTAGTCCAAGCATAAGACTACACTTTACTCCTGAGTGAGAGCATCCACAGGGTCATGTGAGGAGCCAGGGGGTGTTAAATGTGCTTTAACTCATGCACAGTGATTTCACGCCTTTACTTGATTCATTTTATTTTTTCTGAGTGTCACCATATAGACATGCCCCAAGAGTGCCTTTGTGCTGTTTAGATTAGTCCACTTCGGAAGTGGATTAAGCTAAAGCTCACAAAGGCACTCTTAGGATTGGTCCACAATTACAAGTTATGTCACCATAGCTATGTCAGTTGGGGCTGTGAAAAAAAAACAACCCCCCCCACTCCCCCGGCCAATGTAACTATGCCAGCAACCTCCCCCAGTGGAGACGCTGCTATGCCAATAGAGTGCATCTGTTTACGTAGCTAATGTTGTTTGGGGAGGTGTTCCTGCACTGTCAGAAAAACTCCTTGTGTTGGTATGGGTTGTGATTACAGTAGGGGGCTGTGCTGGCATAGGCTCTGTAGTATAGGCGTAGCCTCTGTTTGCTGTTGGATTAAGTTACAGCAAATTAAGATAATTTTACTCCCGAGTGAGAGCTGGTGGTAGCATGCTTTAACTCACGCACATTCACATCACACCTACAGCTGAGTCACCTTAACTTCCCTGCCTGTCCCTGTGTAGGTAAGCCCTTAGTGTAGACTAAGAGTATCCACGTAGGGAGCTAGTGAGCTAATGTGAATAGCTATTCAGCCAGAGCAATTCCGCATGAGCTGTTCTGGGACTTTTCCCTGTGTAAACAAGACCTTATGTAGTACACTCCTCTACACACATTCTGCTCTAACTAGAGCTGGGTGAATAATTGATTCTTTTGGTTTGGCCAGCACTTACTTCAACAGATATGATTTAGATTTGTGAGATTTGCATATGCAAGGACAAAATTTGTCCCTCAGTTGTGGTGTTTGTTATGTACCTTTTAATTTTCCCAAATATTTCTTCACTATTTAAAAGCAGGTTTGAGCATGCGGTATAGAAACCCTATCTCAGGAAGACTGGCTTTTTGCCCTTATTGAATAGGAACCTGGTTTTCTGCAAGTGCACTCACAGCTTTCTGAGATCTTTTATCTGTCTTCAGTCAGACCCGGGTGTCAGAAAGGCATCATCACTGGTCACAAGGCACTAATTCAGTTATGGTAGGGTACTAGTGCCAGCCAAAGACTGGTCTTAGATGAGCTACATCCAAAACATTAAATAATAGTAATAATAATACCTAGCTCCTATATAGTGCTTTTCATAAGTAGGTCACAAAGCACTTCACAACTTGTAATGTATTTATCTTCACAACGTCCCTGTGAGAGCTGTTAACCCCATTTTGTAGATAGTTTTTCTGTGCCTCAGTTTCCTACATAGCAAGTCTACATAGCAATTAGACACCCATGACCGGTATGGGCCAGCTGATTCAGGCTTGCAGGGCTTGGGCTGCAGGGTTGTTTCGCTGCAGTGTAGACTTCTTGGCTTGGGCTGGCACCTTCCCAGCTTGCAGGGTCCTAGAGCCCGGGCTCCAGCCTGAACCTGGAAATTTACACTGCAATGAAACAGCCCCACAGCCCAAACCCCGTGAGCCCAAGTGTGCTGGCACGAGCCAGCCCCGGGTTTTTTCATTGCAGTGTAGACGTAGCCTGTGTGACTTGCCCAGGTAACTTGCCATTACAATACTTCTGTAAGACATTACTATTTGTTTATTATCTTATGCATGATAACACTTTTGAAACGTATGCGCTAGATTAGAATATCTGGTCAGAAGGTGAGAAGAGTCATGTAGCAGCCAACAAAAACAGGATGCATAGCAGCATGTACTTGGACAGGCCATTAATACTAGGTGGGAGGGACAAAAGTGCCATTCCATATGTTAGGCAAGAGTTCAGGCCAAAAGCACTGTCCTGCCAGGTGGATTGGTTTAAGTCAAGGCAACTTAAATCACTGGTATTTAAACTACCGATATTAATCTTTTAAAAAAATCTCTAGCTGATTTAAATTACTGCAGCTGAAATCAACGTACATGACTGTAGGATGTACTGAGTGTGGGTTAGCTACCTTCCAGGCACTTACTGCTTTTTGATAACATATATGTGCCATGTTCAAGAAGTGATGTGTCTAAATGAATCTCTTCAGTCTTTGTTCCTAATTCTATTTACCATGTGTCATTCTTCTTAGCGTATGCACAACACGCCTCAGGTGACACGTGACCAGGACCGATCACCAAATTTGGTCTGCTGTTTGGATCATTAGCTTCCCCGGCTTGGTCCGGGTACTGATAGGGAGTGCGATGTGAAAGCTGATCCATATCCACCCCCACGTGCCATTGAAATACAGTATATGCAAGCTATATCGTTAGACTTAAATTACACAAAAACCCTAAACAGTTTGTTACAATGTTTTTATTTTGTACTTTTTGTATTCAACAGAGTAGTCCATGCATTTATCACTCTAAAATTTTGAAAGTATGCTTTCTTTTCCCATCAGAACTGTAAAATTAATAATTGCATCAAAATTATTGGTGAAGTATTTGAGGTGCTGTACAACAGTGTAAATTCAAATAAAATATCTTCTTAAAATATAAACACATACAAACAAATTGCGTCCGATTTAGAGAAAAAGGGGGTGTGGGAGAGAGGGAAGGTGATAGAGGGTCACCTGTGGTCATTCAAAAATACATTTTTCCCCATTTTAAAAAAGAAGCCCTCAAGTTGTGTTTTATGTGGCGAGAGATGTAATAGGATAGATTTTAGAGGGCAATGAGTTCCACACTCTAAAGCCCATGAGAGCAAAAAGTGTAATTCAGATCTGGTCACAAAATAGTAAGTATTTTTTATTAAAATTTTTGAAAAATTTCCAGGCTTTTCACAGAAATTTTCAATTTTTTTTATGGGAAAAAATGATGAAAATTTTTCCACCACTATTTTAATTTTGTTAAAAAAAATTCATTTAGAAAAAGGGCCATTTTTTGTAAGAGACAAGTTTTGATCACTATTTTGGACCAACGTTGTTGCAATCAGATACCAATTTGAGGTGCAATGATGGCAATTCTTAATCTATGGGTTGAGTGTGTTTATCAGCTATTCAACAGTAAAAAGTTCAAAAAGCAGTTGTCTGAGCTGGGGCTACCCCCCTACGAGTGGTAATTAACAATCTTCCATTGGGGATCCATTGCTGTGCATTTTAGGCTTAAACAGGAAACTATAGCTACAATAGATCCAGTCTGTTCAGTCTGGCCGATTACAATAGTAAAATATCTACAGCTACCCTTGCCATTATCAGTGAGCTTTGCTAATGTTTTATTCTTGCTCCTAGGCCTCTCTGGTGGTTTTTTTTTTTTTTTTTTTTTTAAATAACTGGTACATATGCGATCCCTTTTCCAGACTGTCCATAGGTATAGGAATTTTTCCAAACATAGGCTCTTGGTGTGATCTATAAACACAGCAGGTTTTCCTCTCTTCTGTCTCCTCTCCATCATCACTACCCTAACCAAAAAAGGCACGGGGCATGTCTAAGATCTGTGAAGGGTACAAGTGCACAAACATCTGGTAATTTTGGGCCTGAATCTGCTGCCTTATACCCACTGATATAACTCAAATAAAGCCATGGATTTAAAAGAATTTATTCTGGATTTACTCTTGTATATTTAAAATCTGAATCTGGCTATTTGCTGCCTTACATAAATTCTTGGACTTTAACTCAGAGACAGAGGAACGGCTTGGTTAGCTCAAGTTTAGCAGAGCAGCAGTAAGATTCCTTTGGAGATATTTCTATCCCTTCAGAGAGGTGCCTCTTCTGAGTGACTGTCTTGCTTCTGAGTTTCTTTGTGGTCATCATGACACCTTGACACACTTAAAACTGCTTTCACCAAACCAGGACACTCCACCAGAGAAATAGATCATCTCATGGAATGGGCCACCCAAATATCCTAAAAGAACCTACTTCAGTACAGAGGGGAAAAAAACCAAAATCGCTGACTGCACACCCCTATTGTCACCTACCACCCCACACTGGACTCCTTATAGAACATCATTTAACCAGTTACAACCCATACTTGATGGGGACCACATCCTGAAAGAACTCTTTCCCAAACCCCACTATTCTGGCCTTCAAACAACCCCTGAACCTCACCAAACTCATCAAAGGCAAGCTTCCCACAGATTAAGACACACCAACTCAAAGTGGCATCAGCCCCATCAGAACAACAGATGCAAAACCTGCAGACATTTTCACTGCTACAATGATCAATAACCCCCCCCCCCCCGCATCCCCAATATCCCTTTCAAGATCCATGGGTCCTATACATTCCCATCACAACGTATGGTGTACTTCATCCAGTGCACTAAGCGCTCCAGTAACAACCATGTAGGTGAAATGAAACAATCCCTACGCTCCCAAATGAACTCTCACAGAAAAATAAGACAAATATACCATATCATCTGTGGGGTGAATACTTTTCACAGAATAATCACTCCACAACTGACCTCTCAGTCCTTGTCCTCAAAGGAAACCTGCACTACACCTTGAAAAGATGACCTTGGGAGCTTAAATTCATAATTTTGCTAGACACTAAAAATCATGGACTTGATAAAGACACTAAATTTATGGCTCATTACAACAATCGGTAACTCATTAACTCTCTGTGCTATCACTGCAGAGGTGCTAACTACCCACTTCAACTTGAATGGTCTCTTGCAACATGTGTGTTAACTCCTTGTGCTTAATGTCTCCCACCTTGTACCTTTCCCAGAACCTGAGCAAGAGCTCTGTGTAGCTCAAAAGCTTGTCTCTTTCACCAACAGAAGTTGATCCAATAAAATATATTATCTCACCGCTTGTCTCTCTAATGATCCAAAGGAGGCAGTTTCCATGCAGACAATTCCTACGTCCAAACTGAAATTGTCACACTTTTCTAGAAGCTTTGAAGGTGGTAAAGAGGACAGTTAACCTCTGCCACTTCTCCCTGGTTGTGGTGTGTAGCATTTGAGTGCTAGGTGAAGATAAAAGATTTGTATTGTGAAACAGCTGCTTAACTAGAATACTATCTGTGGTTCAGTTACAGGAGAAACACCTAACATTCTCTACATGCAGTTCCCAGTGCTTGGAGCTTCACTCCTCGCACATCATGTTTCTCTCCTTCCTGCCTCCTTTACTTGGGGGTCTGAATTCCCAACGATTTAATAATATAAACACACTAGTACTAATTATCTTTTCATTGAACACCATTTTCTCTCTTTCCTTCTGCGCAAACGGTGTCAGACTATGACTGATTGCTACATTTTCTGGGTATGTATAGAGGAAATTCTTGAACTACGCCATGCAGCTTATTACAACTTCCATCTTTTGCCTGTCCGTGTGTCATCATTTGTGGATTCTATTGCCAACTTCCAGCTTTTAAAATTAGTCAGGCCCCAATAAAATTGTGATTGTAAAAAGCAATCAGCTTTGTGTGGTTTTTTATTTGCTTCCAGAATCTTTGGAGTTCACATTTTTTAAGCTTTTCTCTCCAACTGTGAAGACTTTTCTAAATGGAAGCTGAGATTCTTACATACTTATGTGACCCCAAGAGCTGAGGCTTTCAAAAAATCCATGCCCATCGCGACACTCATGATAAAATTGTGAGTTAGCAACACTGAATGTAGGGGGGGAAATCCCCTTTTTTCTACATCATATTAGCTTCAGCAATACTAAAGCTATGGTCAAATTTTCTTCAAAAGCGACTAGTGGTTGTGGGTGCACCATTTGAGACACCTTGGAAAGGCCTGATTTTCATTGGGCAAGTGCTCAGCTTTTCCTGAAAATGTCTCAGCCATTAGTCGCTTCTGAAAATCTGTGCCAGAATCTTCAAAGTACTAGATTGACTCAAAATACTGTATAAATACTAAAAGTGCAGAACTCACACTTGTGGGAAAACTTCCAGTGCACCCCTCCCTAGATGACACTGTGAGGGTGCTCAGGGTCAGTTTTTTCTTTTCTGTTCTTGACAAGTATCATGTGTCATTCCCAGAGTCCTTTTACCCAGACCAGTTCAGTCTAATATCCTCGCCCACCACATGGCGATAGAGGCTAATCATATTGCCGGTTTTCCTTGGGCAGGAGTCAGTGAGACAAGGAAGCCCTAAAAGACCGAGGAAGGAGAAAGGTTCCCATTCCGTGGGGACTGAATGCAATTAATACTGATTGTTCTTGTATGTTCATACTCCTCTGCTTACCTGCCTCTCTCTGAACCCTCCTCCTACAGGTGCAACTCTGCACCCTTAATGTTCATGTAGCAGTTTGGAGCTATAGAGTGCTACATAAGTGCTTAGTACAATTACAAACCTCTTCCTTTCTAGTCAAACCTTCATTTCTAAAATGATGGTCAAAAAAGTGAAGGTCAATCAAATAGGGGAATAAAAGGAAATGAAACGTGTTGCTAAAATCAATAATACAGTTAGTGGGGAGACTGTCCAGTAAGTAGCAAAAATATTTTTCAGTGCAAACAGTGTCTACAGTACAGTTGCTCTTTGAGTTTAATATCTTAAAATAGACTTTTTCCCTTCAGTGGAGCAATACCTGCTCTGATTCATAAATACCTGAAACAGCATGATTTGGTGAATCTGGCTCTGCATCGTATTGATGTTTAGGCTTGGATATTAAGTTCTGGAGCCATTGCCAATTCAACTGTTACAACAAAAACTCCCATGCTGGCACTCTGGTTCCCCTAGCACCCTGTTGTTCTGGAAGTGCCCTTCACCATTCTATACACAGGACATGCACAAAATGGTCCTTATCTGAATGGATTTCATTCTAGAATGGTGGTATTTTCCATCACCACTACATCCTGTCATGACAGTCTAGCCTCCTTTTAGCCCTCTAAGAAATTCACTGTCATGAATATAGGATGGAGGCTTTTGATGGAGGAGGACAGCTGTGGCCAAGCTGTTTCTCCACAGCTTTCCCCTTTCTGACCAGCATCATGGATTTTGTTTTGCTTTGTTTTATATCTGTTCACTTTCTATGACATTTCTCTTTGATTCTCAGTGCCAGATCTTTATACATACAATGAATTTATAAAGGTGGCCAGATCAGGGAGAATATCCACTCACAAACCAGAAAGAGCAAAAATTGTAGAGACATTCTGTTTTCTTTTACTCTTAAATGTATGCATCAAAGGGAAAGGCTGAGTATTAGTGACTGAGCAATCCTACAGCAGCTTTACCATCAAGGGCTCGTTCACCGGCACATCTACCAGTGTGAGATCTGCCATCATGTGCCAGCAATGCCCCTCTGCCATGTGCATTGGCCAAACCGGACAGTCTCTATGCAAAAGAATAAATGGACACAAATCTGACATCAGGAATCATAACATTCAAAAACCAGTAGGAGAACTTCAATCTCTCTGGTCACTCAATAACAGACCTAAAAGTGGCAATTCTTGAACAAAAAACTTCAAAAACAGACTCCAACATGAAGCTGCAGAACTGGAATTAATTTGCAAACTGGACACCATCAGATTAGGCTTGAATAGAGACTGGGAGTGGTTGGGTCATTACAAAACCTAAACTTAATTTCCCTAATACTAATTTCTCCCTACTGTTGCTCACACCTTGTCAACTGTCTGTAAGGGGCCACTCTGTTACCACTTCAAAAGTTTTTTTTCCTCCCTTGGTATCCTGCTGTTAATTGATTTATCTTGTTAGACTGACCTCACACTTGGTAAAGCAACCCCCATCCTTTCATGTATGTATACCTGCTCCTGTATTTTCACTCCATGCATCTGATGAAGTGGGTTCTAACCCATGAAAGCTTATGCCCAAATAAATTTGTTAGTCTCTAAGGTGCCACAAAGACTCCTAATTATTTTTGCTCATAAAGACTAACGCAGCTACCACTCTGAAACATGCTACTATTATCTTGTTCCACTGACAGTCGTGACATGTTTAGTATCACTTCTTAAAAGGACTGGTTGCTCTTGCCACAATTGCCTGCCAGTCAGTTATATTAGGTTCAGATATTAGATTGTTCTATGTTCAGTTTGGAACATGAAGTATTCTAATGAAATCAGAGGGCATTTTAGGCATGGGTTGGTGGGTTGATTAGTTTCTGAAGTATTAATGAGTTCACTGTCTTAAATTAAATTATTTCTGGCCACTAGATGGCTCTGTGCATATATACAGGTTTCAGAATAGCAGCCGTGTTAGTCTGTATTCGCAAAAAGAAAAGGAGTACTTGTGGCACCTTAGAGACTAACCAATTTATTGTTTAGTCGCTAAGGTGCCACAAGTACTCCTTTTCTTTTTGCATATATACAGTTATAGGGTAAATTCCTTGTTAAGACCTTGATGCGGATGACATAGCAATGAACTAGAGCTGGGAGGAGAATCGGTAAAATCAATTTCAGAGGATTTTAAAATGCATTTTCCTTCCAATTTGGAACAAAACCCCCCAATTGAAATTCTACATGAAACAGAAATTAAAAATACGTTTACATTAAAAAAATCATAACACGTTGATAATTTCAAAATGAAATTCTGCCTGGTAGGCTGAAGAGGAGCTGGGAGCTGAGGAGCTTGGGAACCAGGGTCTCCAGGATCTCCGCTCCTTGTCAGCCTGGTAGGTGCACTGCCCCAGAGCAAGGGACCCTAGCACACCAGGCGGCTGTGAGCCTGGGAGCTGGGATTTCCAGGCTTTTAGCTCCTCTTCAGGTGGGCTACTGAGGAGCTGGGCAGGTGAGCTGACAACAAACCTGGTAGGTTTATTCTGGAAACCTGCCTGACAGGTGGGGTTACATTTGAACTATATCAAAACCAACCTGTCTTTACAAGAGATTTTGATTTTTGACAAATCCACAAATTCTAACCAAATTCTGACTGGAAAAAATGCTTTGTCAGCATTTTTCTGACCAACTCTACAATGAACCTTACCCCCTACATTTTCTAAATGTTTGTCAGTGGTTTATTCCCAGGATTCCTTCACTTGACTAATGTGAGTTGTGCAGCTAAAACCTCAGGGAATGTTTTGGAAACAAATATTTTATTTTAGTGGGTGCCCTTAAAAAATTCTACTAGTTCTAGCTCTACCTCCTATTTCCCATGTTCCAGAAATATTCCCTATACCTTCTATTTCAACAACTGGGAGAAATTTTTAAGCGCACTCCAATGTTGCCTCTAATTTTTGACAGGCTGTGTGCGCAAAAATTTTCTTCTGTGCAAATTTTTGTGCACACGGTGTTTCGCCTTGTGCGCGGGGTTTAGGATCTGCATGCACGTGCACACATGCACAGCTTAGAGGGAACAGTGACGCACTCGCTATATTTAGACTCAGATGAATGTGGCTTCTAAGAATAAATTTGGAGCTCTCTATTGTTGGGATTCACTCTGAGACCTCTTTCTACTCAGCTACCCAAGAACTCAGTTATTATGAATGAGAGCAACAGGAGTTGGAGTATGAGAGATTTTTCTTTACCTTGTGTTGGAGCGACTGCTCTGGGTATGCTTGTCCATTTCTGGTGAATGGAGGCAGAGTTTTGCTTTTTCTCTTTTTGGAAGGTGATATTTGAAATCTCCCCTGCTGACATGCTTGCTGAATGGACAGGGCTCTCTGCAGTTGGCTTCCACAGGGGGGAGTAGATGTTTCTTGTCTGTTCCATGTGTGTGTTATTTGCCGGGGATTTGTTTCTGGGGGGAAAAAGTTTACTTTTACTTTTCCACAGAGGGAAGGAAAAACACTACAGCTTAGGACCCCTGCATTGCCTTTGTTGTCAGTCTTTCCTGGGCCTCAGTATCTCAGGAAGGATTCCAGGCAAGGCCTTTTTGCTGCCTCACTGCTCCTTTCTTTCATCTTCTGGACTACCAAGGGAATTTTGTGTTTTGGAATGGAGAGCAGCTTGTGGGAAGGATTCCTTTAGCACTAACGCTTCCCCCGAGCACCTACACCCACCAGCAATGGGCGTTCAGGAGCTGTTCTCACCCATTTCATCAGCCTCTGGCTTAGCTTTGCTGTATGACTGTTTGAGGACACTACAAGGGGTTCAGTAAGAGGGCTTTAGCACCTTCAGAATCACAGTCCTGTCTCTCAGCAGGTCTCTGCTTTTCTGGCAACCCATTTGGGATTATCTTGGGGCTAGTAGCAGAGTAAATTTCAGAGCCAGGCTGCCAGTCAGCTCACCCACCTGAACTTGCCGCATGTTACAAGCCTGCAAGTGTGAGGGCTGCTCACATGGTTGATATGCCGGGGATTGAACCAGGGATCTCCAGACCTAACAGCATGAGCTGCTAGAGCTGGAGCCAAAGTGCTATAGTTAGGGGCTGTAACAGCTCAGACCCTCTGTAGATCAGCACAAAAGGTATCCTATACCACATACTCACCAGTTGGTTGCACTGGCTAGTGCAGATAAAGGGTAGAAATATACCCCCAGTACAGTTAGCCACCATAACAATTTGGTTTTGTCCTGAGTGCTTCAGGAGTGGCTTTAGCACCAGCATCCTTATTCCCTTTAATCTACTTTTTCGTCCTCCCCTTCTCTTCTGGGAGCCAGCTACTCTTGGAACTGCTTCCTTCAGACTTCCTCAGAAGTGCTTGCACATTCAGTCTGTCTGCACATCTCCCTGCTGGATTGACAGCTCAGTAACTGCCTGTGATCCAGTCAGGATTATATCTACGGTTCCATTTACGGTAGGATCAGTGAACCTTGCCCCAGTTTTTCTTGGGCCTCTCTCAAAAGGAGTCAGAAATCTTCTTTTTGGGGGACGTCCATGTGAGGGGATTGAATCCCCTTCAACCTATTTGGAAATATATGAAATCCTCTAACCAAGCTGTGTAGAAATCTGTTAAATGCATTTCTTGCTTCCAGGACTGGCCTTGATTTTATACCTATCATCACCTTGTAAAGGGCCATTTATCCAGAGGGGGCCCTGTCAACCCCTGAATATATAATTCTAGTCCAGGGTGCAGGAACTCTTTAGAAAAACATTAATTGTTGATGATGCTTCAGTGTAGAGTTCTTGTCCTTTAAAAATCAAATGGGGAATCTGTAGTTTTGCAGCTGCTTTAATGCATTTACATTTTGAAATGTTATTTCATTGCAGCCAACATAGGGCAGATTGCAGCTGCATCAACATGGGGTACAGTACATGGGGAATTCAAAAAGTGTTCACCGTTTGGGTCTGAAGCTGGCCTGGTGGAACAACTGATCAGTCTAGTTTCTGACCTTCCTGGATACAGGTACGTCAGAGAAAATCTACAGATGATCCTCCATCTCCTTGAGATACAAGTGAGATAGTAATTTGGGAATAGGGAAGTCCACGCTAACCGAGAACATCTCCAGTTGCCAAAAGGATGACACAAAAGGTGTTGCTTCCTGGGTCCAGATGAGTCATCTGTTTTCAGTCCAGATGAGTCAACGTGGGGTTAAAGCTCATGTGGCTTTACCCCGTGTGGCTGAAAGGACCTTCCCCAGAGAATGAGAGATGACTCATGTTATGTAAGACTATGACCTTGATGCAAGTCAACTGCAGACACGCCTCAAGCATCATTATAGTTTGTTGTGATGAAATTGTTAATGGTGATTAAGTGAAATCTATGGTGAAGTCTTTTTTTTAAATAAAGCTGTGGCTAGTTTAATGTCATCTGTCAATTCATTATCTACTGGAGCATGGTCTTTCCAGCAACAAAAAAACAGCGGGGCTAAAGTTAGTGAGAAACGTAAGAAAAGAAAACAAAAATGAGAGAACTCCAAATCATTTGCCTACTTTCAGGTTGTTTCAGAGCCCTGATTCTAGCTTGAGTGAAAAATGGAATTCTTTTGGCCAGTCTGTTTTATACTGTACACTTTTCTGAGCAGGAACGGAGCCATGCTCATTTTGGATGCTACCACAATACAAATAGAGTCATGTTACATATCTAAAGTGTTTGTTCACAAGCTGCAAGGCATATTCCCTCTTTCTGGATGTCATCTGAGGGATGTGCCAAAAGCCAGACTTGTGCCAAAAGCACTGGAAATCAGCACATGCACTGTATTTTACAACCTGTGAGATACAAACTCAGACACTGTAGCTTTTAAATTCTGCAAGAAAAATGTGATTAGCAGATTAGGGCTTCCCTTTGACATGAGGACTTTGGGTACCTGTTTATTTCCTCTCTGTGTTTTTGCTCTTTGACAGTGATATCTCTATTTTTCAGAATGGAGGCGGTAGCCAGGTGGAAATGATTGCAAGATATTTCTTATAAGTCACTTGCTTGTGTTCTCATGCTCTTTGCATCATCTGTTACTCACATGCCACTTGGTTAATGCAGATCTTGTGAGAACAGGAGTAAAGACTACTAATAATTTATGCTGGTCTAAACTCTGCAAGCTACCCCCTGACTCCCCAATGCGCAGAAATTTCAATGGTTTTTCAATATCAGGGATTTCTGAAAATGAAAACATTCATCTTTGAAGAAATCCCACTGTGACAAATTGGTTGTGTGCAGCTACTCAGGGTCTGCTGCTGCATATCGGCATTTTAGACTACGGTTGCCAACTTTGCCATCAGCATTTTAGACTAGGGTTGCATGAATTCCTGGAGGTTTCATCACAAGACATTACTTTTAATTAAGATTAATCTTTAATTCCTGGAGACTCCAGGACAATCCTGGAGGGTTGGGAATCCTATTTTAGACTGTTATGTTTTGTTCAGACTGTTGCTGTCTTCCCTGGTTCATGGTTATTACATGTTTTGATTGACAACTTACCTGTGTGTTTTGCTGCTGCTGCTTTTTATTTTTTTTTTGGTGTGGGTGTTCTGGGGTGCATTTGATTGTGACATTATGGTAACAAGCTGTCATAAATATAAAGGGGAGAGTAAACACCTTTAAATCCCTCCTGGCCAGAGGAAAAACCCTTTCACCTGTAAAGGGTTAAGAAGATAAGACAACCTCACTGGCACCCGACCCAAATGACCAATGAGGAGACAAGATACTTTCAAAGCTGGAGGGGGGGGGAAGAAAGGGTTCTGTCTGTCCGTGTGATGCTTTTGCTGGGGACAGAGTAGGAATGCAGGTCAGAACTCCTGTAAAGGGTTAATAAGCAATCTAGTTAGATATGCATTAGATTCTGTTTTGTTTAAATGGCTGATAAAATAAGCTGTGCTGAATGGAATGTATATTCCTGTTTTTGTGTCTTTTTGTAATTTAAGGTTTGGCCTAGAGGGATTCTCTAGGTTTTGAATCTGATTACCCTGTAAGGTATTTGCCATCCTGATTTTACAGAGGTGATTCTTTTACTTTTTCTTTAATTAAAATTCTTCTCTTAAGAACCTGATTGCTTTTTAATTGTTCTTAAGATCCAAGGGTTTGGGTCTGTGTTCACCTATGCAAATTGGTGAGGATTTTTTTCAAGCCTTCCCCAGGAAAGGGGTGTAGGGCTTGGGGGGATATTTTTGGGGGGGAGACGTTCCCAAGTGGGCACTTCCTCTGTTCTTTGTGTAACACTTTGGTGATGACAGCTTTTAACTAAGCTGGTAAGAATAAGCTTAGGGGGTCTTTCATGCAGGTCCCCACATCTGTACCCTAGAGTTCAGATTCGGGAAGGAACCTTGACACAAGCGCTTCTATTGTGCAACCCATGCTGCCTGCACATCATTTCTGCTGTTGACTTGTGCTACTTTATTTGAAGATTGGAGGCTGAGAGATTAGTATGGGAAAGAACAGTAAAGTGTTGATGACAGGATATATGTGCAGATCATGCAACTCTCTGCTGCTGCTAGGTTACCCTTGCTGCAGGACTGCTTATGACATGGTAACATAGATATTTAGGATGGACTTCCAGAGCCCAACTCCTTTGGTGTGGCTGGACAGTGCCTCAATGAGCATTTTTGCACTGGAGATTCTGTTCTGTTCGAGGAAGACATTTTTTGAAACTTGTCAGCAGCCCAATGAAACCATTCATGAGTTTGCATATTGTTTGCAGTGGTTGGCCCAGGACTGTGAATGTAGGGATGTTATGATAGTCATAGTTAGGGACATTTTTGTCACCGGTGTAGCCGATGACTGCCTGGGCGACTGGTTACAGGTGAAAGATGCTAGAATGCTGACCCCTGATGATGTAGTTGCTAAGAATGAGGCAGTTGAGATGGTCTAGGCTGAAAGGGGTTCTGTGTGTCAGGCTGCTACTACCTTTGTGTCTACTCTTTAAACCGTCAGCTCCCCCTTCTACTTCAGTTGCCCGGAGTCATGCTACCTAATGCTACCTAAACCAGGTTCACGACCTCATCAGCAAAAGGTGCCAGCTCCTCACTGTTACTGTTGTGGCAGTATGGTCACATAGCCAATTTCCCTGCATGCTCAGCTAGAACTGCTAAGTGTTGGGCTTGTGGGAAGGAAGTACACTTTAAGTTAGTGTGCCATGGTACACTATGACAAGGGTAGGCCTGAAGTGCATACTGTGAATATGAAGCTGCAGGAGACTACCTTTACCAGGGACCCTGATGTCACCTTTTAATCTGGTTTTCGCACGTGGTAAGGCATTGGGGTTGGTATCCTGTATTGTAGAAATTAATGGTACACTGATGAAGTGCATGGTGGATACCGGTACTTAAGTTTAACATACTCACCTCTGGGTTAGTTCATAATCTGGATATTTCTCTGACTACAGTGGACATAAAAGCTTGGAATTGGTATGCTTTGCAGACACTGGGTGAAGCTGTATACTCTGTGCTCTACAAATGCATAGCGTTGACTTCAAAGCTTTACGTTGTTAAAGGCGCTGTTGTGCATATAGTCCCAGTATTGTCATATGACCTGTGCTATGCATGAACTTGCACAGGACACCTCAGGTGCATTTGTGTCGGCTAGATTAGAAAGGGATACCCAATGTATTGTTCACCATGATTTATTTAACAGTGATGGTGTTCTGTCCATGGGATGTGTGTATTCTCTGCAGTTGGATTGGAATGCCAAGCCCTTTGCACTGCCTGCATGTTCTGTATCCCCTGCACTTGTGGACAAAATACAAACAGAACTGCAGTGCATGAAATATTTAATGGTATTATTCAGGATATGGAAAGGAGCTCACCCGCAGTGATTGTATACAAGAAGAATGCTGACATTTGACTGTGCACAGATTTTAGAGCACTTAATAAATATGTGGAACATGAGCAGCTTTAATGACCAAACTTCAAAGAGGTGACATGCCGGGTAAGTGGATCCTGGGATGGGGAGCTGGAGGAAGGGGCCGGGGGTACCCAATAGAGAGAGCAGAAGGGGGTGAGGAGAGGGTCGAACCCCAACTAGTGAAAGAACCCCCCCCCCACCCCACAGTGTTGGGGAAAGGGGGAGAGACGGGAAAGAAAACTCCTAGACAACAAGCCGAGCACCTTAAGGAGTGGCAACAAAGGACCCTCTGAGCAAGAATGCCTAGAGTGTGGCTCTCGGGAGCCCGAGGGAGACAAGGACCAGGAGGCCGGGGACCCGAACCCAGAGGTGGGGTACCCGGGCCACCAGACACCACCGGACCAGGTCTGCAGTCTCTGCCCGGCCAATGGGCATACTGGGGAGGCCTGTCCCTCCCGTAGATGTGGAGGGGGGCCTGGAAGTCTCGGGGAGGGTCCACAGGAGCCCCTGGAGGGGATGCAGGCACTCCCACTGACGGGCGGATTTGTCTGCCCGAGGAGGGGCAGGGACAGGGTGAGCCTGGCGGCTCCTTGAAGGGGGGAGTTGTGTGGCAGGGCAGGGGTAAACCCCTTTAAGGCCCTGCCAAAATGCTGGCTGCAGGCTTCACTCCGGCCAGGAGGTCAGGGGTAGAGACTCGGGTATTAGCAGGGAGCCCAGCTGCAAGCCCTAATGAGGGCTGGCTCAGAGGAACATGCTGAGCTAAGTGCTGACAACTGGGCCGAGGCATGAGAGAGCTATAAAAGCCCTGGGCAAACCTCAGTGGGGAGGCTAGCCTGGGAGAAGACAGGAGGGTGGTATCGCTGTCTCCTTACCAAAGAAGGAAGCCTCAAAAACCAGGAGACCCTGGGAGTATTTGTGGGGCACTAGCTTTGGGGGGATCTGGGAACTGCACTAACGCTGTAAATAAAGGGGCAAGGAGTCCTGTGGCACCTTATAGACTAGCAGACGTATTGGAGCATAAGCTTTCGTGGGTGAATACCCACTTCGTCGGATGCATGTAGTGGAAATTTCCAGAGGCAGGTATAAATATACAAGCAAGAATCAGGCTAGGGATAACGAGGTTAGTTCAATCAGGGAGGATGAGGCCCTCTTCTAGCAGCTGAGCTGTGAACACCAAGGGAGGAGAAACTGCTTTTGTAGTTGGCTAGCCAGTCACAGTCTTTGTTTAATCCTCAGCTGATGGTGTCAAATTTGCAAATGAACTGAAGCTCAACAGTTTGTCTTTGAAGTCTGGTCCTGAAGTTTTTTTGCTGCAGGATGGCTACCTTTAAATCTGCTATTGTGTGTCCAGCGAGATTGAACTGTTCTCCTACAGGTTTTTGTATATTGCCATTCCTAATATCTGATTTGTGTCCATTTATCCTTTTACGTAGGGACTGTCCAGGTTGGCCGATGGACATAGCAGAGGAGCATTGCTGGCACATGATGGCATATATCACATTGGTGGACGTGCAGGTGAATGAACCGGTGATGGTGTGGCTGATCTGGTTAGGTCCTGTGATGGTGACGCTGGTGTAGATATGTGGGCAGAGTTGGCATCGAGGTTTGTTGCATGGATTGGTTCCTGAGTTAGAGTTACTATGGTGCAGTGTGTAGTTGCTGGTGAGAATATGCTTCAGGTTGGCAGGTTGTCTGTGGGCGAGGACTGGCCTGCCTCCCAAGGCCTGTGACAGTGAGGGATTGTTGTCCAGGATGGGTTGTAGATCAGTGATGATGCGTTGGAGAGGTTTTAGCTGAGGACTGTATGTGATGGCCGGTGGAGTTCTGTTGGTTTCTTTCTTGGGCTTGTCTTGCAGCAGGAGGCTTCTGGGTACACGTCTGGCTCTGTTGATCTGTTTCCTTATTTCCTCATGTGGGTATCGTAGTTTTGAGAATGCTTGGTGCAGATCTTGTAGGTGTTGGTCTCTGTCTGAGGGGTTGGAGCAAATGTGGTTGTACCTCAGCGCTTGGCTGTGGACAATGGATCGTGTGGTGTGTCCAGGGTGGAAGCTGGAGGCATGAAGATAGGCGTAGCGATCAGTGGGTTTTCGGTATAGGGTGGTGTTAACGTGACCATCACTTATTTGCACCATGGAGTCTAGGAAGTCGACCTCCTGTGTAGATTGGTCCAGGCTGAGGTTGATGGTGGGGTGGAAGCTGTTGAATTTGTGGTGGAATTCTTCCAGGGTTTCCTTCCCATGGGTCTAGATGATGAAGATGTCATCAATGTAACATAGGTAGAGAAGGGGCGTGAGTGGACGAGAGCTGAGGAAGCGTTGTTCCCGGTCAGCCATAAAAATGTTGGCATATTGTGGGGCCATGTGGGTGCCCATAGCGGTGCCACTGGTCTGGAGGTATATATTGTCACCAAATTTGAAATAATTGTGTGTGAGGATAAAGTTACAGAGCTCAGAAACCAGTTGTGCTGTGGCATCATCAGGGATACTGTTCCTGACAGCTTGTATTCCATCTGTGTGTGGCAGTTTCTCCTACCTTGGTGTTCACACCTCAACTGCTAAAAGAGGGCCTCACCCTCCCTGATTGAACTAACCTCGTTATCCCTAGCCTGATTCTTGCTTGCATATTTATACCTGCCTCTGGAAATTTCCACTGCATGCATCCGACGAAGTGGGTATTCACCCACGAAAGCTCATACTCCAATACGTCCGTTAGTCTATAAGGTGCCACAGGACTCCTTGCCGCTTTTACAGACCCAGACTAACATGGCTACCCCTCTGAAACTGTAAATAAAGACACTTGGGTGATCCAGCAAAAGAAGGCATGGAGGATTCTTTATTATACCAGCTTAAACACAGGGCACAGGCTCAAGAGGAAGAAAGCCTGCGGGGACCCTGTGACAGTTGGATATTAGGAAAAACTTTTTCACAAGGAGGGTGGTGAAGCACTGGAATGCGTTACCTAGGGAGGTGGTGGAATCTCCTTCCTTTGAGGTTTTTAAGGTCAGCTGACAAAGCCCTGGCTGGGACGATTTAGTTGGGGATTGGTCCTGCTTTGAGCAGGGGGTTGGACTAGGTGACCTCCTGAGGTCCCTTCCAACCCTGATATTCTATGATTCCTATTAGCCATACAGAAACTTTTTCCTTACCTAAATCTCTTATCTTTCGCTCACAGGCTCAGAGTGATCTGAATCTGTGTAAATTCTCATAATTACAAAAAAATTAATGAAAAATTATGGAAAGACCTGTCACGTCACAGTAATCACCATTGTCAATTGTTCGTTCAGTTACTCCCTTGTTTTCTGGTTCAGCATTTGATGCTTCTGCTTTAATTTGTTTGTATAACTAAGATGTTTCCTCTCTTCCTGTTTTTACTTGGATATGACTTCTAAACCTTGACATTCTTTTCTATAGCATCTCTCCTTATTAATCTATTTCTTCAGATTTAGGTACTTTCATCTCTTTATTTTTGGTTTGAAACTGTTGGAGGCCAGATTCTGTATATATGTATTTTTCTGTTTACTGTTTTTATTTTCAAAATAAAACAAATATTACATGTTAAGAATGACATATCTCTTAAATTCACAGTTTTAGACAGCACAGAAAAAAAGTACTAATTATAGTTCACTGAAGAGTGACTATATTTCCTTACATTCCTGCTGCTGCTCATTTAAACAAAATACTATATTCTCTAAACTCTCCGGTTTATTGAAAGACTCTTTGATGTCCATTATTTTTGAGGGATTGGTTTTCTAGTTAGTTATCTGGTCCTAGTAAAGTTATTGTGGCTTTCTTCTGTCTGGTAAGTTGCTTTGATTTTTTCCCTGACACAAATATTTCAGGGTCCAAAAGAATATTGCTTTCCAAAATCATACTGAGTCTTCAGTTGATATTATCTAGACTCGTGGCCTAAAACCTGGAGAGAGATTCTCTCTTTGGGAGAGATCCCCTGCTGGACTATATCTCCTATAACACACCCTGGCCAAGGACTTAATGTTGCACTGCTTCTCCCCGCCAAAAGTGGACACCAGGATGGCTTATGGGAGATGTAGTCCAGCTGGGGATCCTAGCCCAGAGAGGAGAATGGGGACATGAGGAACAAACTAAACTCCTTTGATACACTACTCCCATTTTTGGCCAAAGCCTTTAGTCGGAAAACTCTACATTTCTTATGAAAATTTTAGGGTTTTTTTAATCAGTTCTTCATATTAATCAAAAATTTCTATAGGGAAAATTATTTTTAGACCAGCTCTACCCATTGCCTAAAACAAATTTTATCCTTGAGCTTTTATATTGCGCATCTTGAAAAAAGACTTGATGAAGCTAGACCTCCGGTCCAGATCATTATTTTACTTCTCTGCTAGTAAAGTTACATCATATACACATTAAGTTTGAAGAACATAACTTTTGTAAACTTAGGCAATTTAGAACATTTTTGAAATCTATTTTCTCGGTTCACTGAGATTTATGGCTTAGATCTTAAATAAACATATATTTTTTCTTTGTTGCAGCTTTTCCCCTTGGGTTTTGGAATCCTACATGGCTGCTGATGGGAATGCTCTTGTAAGTATATCTACAATTTTGGCTACAGCCATTAGTTGCAGGATGGGTTGAGGGAAGTGCCCTACTTGTGTGTGTAGTTTTGCTCTCCAAAAGGTTGAGGTCATGTTCAATCTTTAAATAAGTTCTTGATTATTGATTGGGACAGCCAATGACATTGTCACAACCTGGTCCAGTCCTGCTCTCTGGAGGAGCGTCAGTCTGTTTTGCTTGGATCCAACAGCTGAGTCCCATGTGCTTTTAAGCCCATTGGGTCTTGGTAGTGACTCTCATCACTGTTCCTGATTCTGGGTCTCTCTGGCACTCTCTCAGGTGCAGATCCCATGTCTGACCCTTCTTGGGCAGAGGTATCCCACAATCTGTTAGCCTAGACCCCAGAATCAGTGTTTCAGCCCTCCCAAACCTCCTGTTGCTTAGACACATTTTTCCCCAGAGATCACCTGGTGTGGGAGCTCTGGTTTTCTACTTACACCCTTCAGGGATAGCATGGCAGTAAAGCAAGGAACACAGGCTTAGCAAATATATTTGCTTCTATATTCACTCTCATACTCTCACTTTGCTATATGTGGGCTTGGGAAGGAATTTTCCCCAGGTCAGATAGGCAGTGACCTTGGGGATTATTTGCTTTCCTCCGCAGCATCTGCATGCGGGTCACTTGCCAGGATGATCTGGGCATTTCTCACTTAATCATTTCCCTACCATTATGGGTCCTTCGGGCATTGGTGCACATTGGGCTCTCCTATTCTCTACTTGCAGTGCAATAGTCTAGTCTCCTATGGACTAATACTTTGGCCTCATTTCGGTTGTTGGGTTAGTGTGCAGTTGCTGGGTGGTGTTGATGGCCTGTGCTATACAGAAGGTCAGACTAGATGATCTGGTGGTCCCTTTTGGCCTTAATCTCTAACACTCTACCATTAAAACACAAGAGATTTACAGGATGCCTTAAGGCCTGGTCTACATTTAAAATTTAGGTTCGTGCTTAGGGGTGTGAAAAATCCACATCCGTTAGTGTCGCAGCTATTCCAAGAGTACCCCCAGTATAGACTCCTCTGAATTGCTGGAAGAGTGCTTCTGTTGACGTGGCTGACGTTGTTCAGGGAAGTGGTGTTCCTACAGCAACAGAAGAACCCCTTCCATTGGCATAGGCTGAGTCTACACTATGGAGCTATGCTACACTATGGAGCATACTCCTAATCTGTCCTCCAGATGTCAGTTCCTGCTACCAAATGAATGTTCAAAGCCACACCAAAGGCTACCTTCTAGAGGGAGGTTGAAAATACAACATGATGTTCACAAAACCAAAATGGAATTTGTCAGCTGACACAGACGTATCCCCCAAACTGTCACACCTCTATAATTCCTGCCTATTGATTGGGTCAGCCAGTGAGGTAAGTGAATGTGACCTAGTTTGAGCTCTGCAGTTTCATCAAGCTACAGCTAGGGCATGTATGTATTTGCACTCTGCAGAAGGAGCTCTGGATAGTAAGCCATAGATTTGCGGTCTACATTTAGGTGCAGAGGTTCCAGTAGGCCACAGTCCCACCACTGTCCACCACATTCCTGATGTGTAAAACTACAATGAAAAAAATTGCAGTATTGTCAACTGCAAGCAAAAATCAGGAGTCAGGCTGCACAAAATCAGGAGTGGCTTAAAAATAATGAAATTTTTAAAAATTAAATTCGGTTTATTTGCCTTTCTGTTTTGGGGCCATTAGGGGATTCATGTTTTCATCTTTCCTCTTTGAAGGATAATGAAAGCTGAGATTCTCACATAAATTGGATGACTCCAGGAGCTGGGGCTTTAAGAAGCATACCAAATAGTCATATATTGTTCCAGTGAGTGCACCTTATGTAATCCATATAGTCTCTTCTGACATGGCTGCTATACCACTGGTTTGGACCATCGGTTCTATTGGTTATGGTTGGGTGTGTTTTTATAGTGATTTTCAGCTGCTTCTCATTGTCTTGAAAAACTCTTCCTTGTTAAAAGGATTTGTCTCTTGATCTGAAATTAAACTTGCAAACTGGAAAATCTCAAGTGGCTCTTTATTGATTCCTTGTGCTACCCACCTGAGTATCCTGAATTGAAAGATTCCCTATACATGGTGGCCATATCTGGATATCTTGCAGATGGGAAACTTCAATCTGGTTTTTGGAGAACCATTTGCTAGTACAACCCAACATCCTGTGTGTTTTGTGACAAGCTGGACCTAAATTTTGCAAGTCTCTGGATTCTTTGTCAAACTGCAGACTGCAAGTGTAGTGGTAGATTAAATTTAAAAAAATGGAGGTTTCAACAATATTAAATATGAACACGAGTTCAATGAGTACAGCTGTTTTTTCCCCATATTAAATTTATTAGCTTTGGGACCAGGAGGGATATCAGAGCTGAAATTCTGGAGCACAATTCTGTGAGAGTGGGGAGATTCCATGACAAATTCCACTGCTGCAGAGTCCTGGACTACAGGGACCCTTGACTGTGCCCATGACCTGTTAGGAATAAATGGAATATTTTTTTAAAGGAGAAAAAATGCTCCTGTTCTTATTTTTATATGATTTTATTAACAAGTAATAAAGGCTGTTGGGCTTGTGAAAACAGAGCACACTAGTCATAGGTTTCATGTTTGTCATCTAACAGAAAAGTTCATGGCTTACTGCTACTAGAACCATAGAAACTGGTACCAGAAGTGTATATTAATTCATGGTGACTGCAATCCATGCCCAGATCCCGGGATTGCTGCCTCCAATGTATTTACCAGTGATTCGTCCAGTTCAGTTATAAATGATTCATGCAGTGAGGATTCTGTCTCTTCCGTTCAAACCAGTCTATGGTCTAAGCTATTTTGCTTTAGCTCAGTGATAAAGGTCGTGCATTAGCAAGAGAGCTACTTCTTCATCAAGTAGTTACAGAGAGCCACATCCTGTCACTGTGTTGCAATCTTACCATCATGACATTTCGTTAATCTGGATTTATACGATGCGATTTACAGCATCATGGAATCATTCCCACTACCTGGTTTCTGCATAAGAGATGTTATTTCGTCTCCCTCTTTCGTCATCCCAGCCTAATTGCTAGGTAGGAGGTACTGGGTCCAAGGAGGCAGTCCTGGCAGCTCTTACTATTTTCCGATGGGCTCAGGCCTGAGTCAGGGACAACTTCCTTTGGAAAGACGACTTCAGGGTCATTCCATATGGGAGTGGGGGAACATTAGTGGCTCCCATGTAACTGGTCTATTTGCTCATTGCTCCATGGGAATAGATCAAGGAAAACATTGTCCTGAGAGAAACATCCAATGGACCACAGCATAAATAAAAAATGATGAGTCTGGGATCGTTCACTCTTGGCAAAGCCATCCACAAGTGAGTTAGGTAGGTCATCCCAAATAAGCACCAATAAAAACTTTCTGGTGCACAGTTATGTATGTATGTACCTATGTTACAGAGCAAAATATTGAGAAAATGTTTGAGGTTTAAAAAAACATGATTTTGATATTTGTGTGTGTGTGTCCCTGGCCACTCTAAAGCCAAGCATCTTAGTTACCATGAGTTCACCGGTACGTGGAGCCATGAAAAGCTCCCCAAAGAGCATAAAATAGCTTTTCTTTCCCTAAAGATAATATAACTTAAAGGACGAATATCTTGGCAAGTTAAGTGTTCAAGATACATTATAGTCCTTTGTTACACAGTTCTGCAATTCATCAGATGAATATCACCTCTGCATAGCTGGATTGTGTGTGTAAACAAATATCAAAATACTAAGCTTGTATGCATCATTTTTCAGTGAGAGGTCTGAATGTTTTAAAAAGAATATCTATTATTCTCCCCATTTTGTAGATGGGAAAACTGAGGCAAAGAGCAGTGAGTTGCCTTGTCTGAGGTAACACAACAGGTCAGGGGAGAGCTAAGAATAGAACCCAGGACTTTTGATTCCTAATTCCCTATTCTCTGGACCCCACTTCATTCAGTTTAGGTTATGTGTACACTGCACAAAATGGTATGTTCTTAACTTGGGTTAGCTAACCCACATGAACTAACTCAGGTTAAAATAGCAGTGAAAACACAGCAACTCAGCTTTTACTTTGAGTTGGCAGCTCAAGTTCAACCTCAGGCTCCTCTACAGGTTTTAACTCAAGCTGATAACCCTTAGTTTCATGTCTTTATTTTTCAGTAAGGCAAATGTATTTTCCATATAATAATGTTGGATAAAATATACTATATGTAAAATATGAAAATGAGTGCCTATAATTAAAATACATAAATATATATGGGATAATATAATCAACTAAGCATATATATTATACATTATAATGAGGAAAATCCGCCAAATGTGGACCATATTTTTTTAATATTGAGACACTATCCTCCTATCTGTAACGTATTCTGTCAACATCTTACTCATGTAGGGGGCGATGTGTACTAGAAAGACAAAGAGGGGGGAAAAGCAGTGATATTTTTGTTTTTATTATTTGTTTACAGTAATGCCCACAATGTGCTATATCAGTGATGATAAAATACCTGCCATGTTTTTTTCACCCTTACATATTAGTAATTATCCCTAATAAAGGCAATGAGGCTTAAAATGTTGCAGGCTTAACTTTTCTTTTTTTTGCTTCAGAGAACATTATACGATTCAGCTAAAAAGCAATCCGAGAGAGGCTCCTGTGGGTGTGAAACAGGAAGCACTAGTGGATAGATTCATATGTATAATAGTGCTACATTTGTTCTTGTTCAACTGCACATACATCAGTTTTAATTAACACATTTTATGCTTCAGCTAGTAGCTTCCCTTTAGCTGCAAGTGCGTTTTTAGATTCCATCCTCCGTATAAACACCCCCTTCTCCAGTTGCCCCAGTCTTTCTTTACAAATGTTGTAACACAATCTGAAATTTCCTTTCTTTCCTTCCTGCATTTCTTGCAGGTTCCCTTGCGTCAGAAGACCAAACAGAAAAGTCAAGGTAACAGATCTTTCCCCTCTTCTTTTCTTTTTTTTAAAAGTGTGTCTTGTTGGGGGGAGGTCGAGGTTTTCGTACCGCTGGTTAGCTGGTGAAGGACTGTTGGTTAAACTCTGCTTATTTTTGCATCGATTCTGAAAAAATGACAGCATGCTGTTCTTTTGGACTAAGCCTTTGTGGTATGTCAATAGACACAGAGCTGGAGATTCTAGAGAGAGACATGCAGCTTTTCATTTAGTTGAAAGCTAGTACTCTCTAGCTGTGACTTAAATAGATCTATTGTTTTCTAATGCAGCTGTAAGAAGGACGAAACACATTTTTATCTAGTTTGTTTTATTTTACAATAATTCATGTCTTATTTGTGTGCAATTATCTTTAGAGTAATCAGTACATGTAATTTATTTTCTGAGAACATCTTCTCATTTTATCTTTGTACATTTAGAATGCCTTTTAAATGAATGTGTCTAACAGACAACATAAAACTGACTGACCATCTGACTTTGATGTGCATTTTAAGAGACACTTGGATGACTGTTAATATAGCAAATGTAGATGGTCTGATATATTTAATTTATTTAGCTTTGTAGATTTAAACAAGCAGAACCATTTATTTTAATGGCACAGAGATTGTTGTTATGAGTCGACGGAGGATATCGTGTAAGGACCTGGGACGAGCTGATTACCAGGGGTGGCTCTACAAGAAAAAGGAAAAAGGACCTTTCATTGGTAACAAATGGAAAAAGTTCTGGTTTGTGCTGAAGGAGTCATCATTATACTGGTACAGCAGCCAATTGGTGAGTACAATAAACTCCTAACTGTGTGTGAGTGACTAAGCAGGGACTACTGGCATTGGGAAGGAAAGGGTTGGGGGAGATCTGAAGTATAATCTGGAGATATATAAATGATCGGGCTTATTTAGTTTTTGCTCAGCCCTGAGATTTCTTGCAAAATGAGCAAATACTAGAAACTTTCTACATTTTTTGCTTCTGCAAGCACTTGTGAAATGGATTTGTCAGACAGTCTGTTCCTTTAAGCCTGCGTGTTCTTCACAGGCTCCACTGTCATTTAAATGCTGGAAGGAACTTGCAAATTGAAGAAGCTTACAGGCACTTACCGTCAAGGAAGGGGCAGCGCTCTCCTCATGTTCTCAATGGAACTAATTGCATAATTTTAATAAGGGGACTTGCTTATTTCTCCCACCTCCAGTCTGAACCTTGCTTGCTTGCTTGTCTTTTACTCTTCTTTTGATATTTTTGTTGCCTGATAGTAAAGCTGGTGTCAGAATTACAGCTTGGCCAGCTCATTGTGGTGTTATCTCTTGTCTTGTTGTCATCACATCCACTGCTCTGTTTCACTCATGTGTCCCATGGATCTGGCACAAAAGCTCCTACTGTGTTTTTTCTGTGGACACCTGCACTGAATTGGGAGGGGTCAGGGGATTAGGCGACTAGGACAGCACAGTGGGTTGGAACCATGGAGTTTAAATTGCTGAATAGTGAATGATTAACTTTTAAAAATGCAAATAGCTGTCCTGCTGAAAAAGGGATGTCCTGGGCCCAACAAGGGGTAAGATGTCACTGAAAGCTTTGTTTACAATTACAACAGTGAACAGTTAAGTGTGGTCTGGGATTTCTTGTCACATCTTCACTGGCTTAGTTACATTGTAGCAATTACCGCTAAAATTTTTAAAAACCTTTTGTCAGAGAAAGCTGCTAAAACATTTAAACGTAAAATATGAAGAAAGGTTTTCATTTTAACATCCCTTTAGCTGGAGAGAGTTCTTTTATAGAGAGAAACCCCTTTCCGGGGCTCTTTTTAGATGCTATTAATTGTTCTTTTAGAGGAAAAGAGAAGACCATGGAGGTGGTTTGCAGCAGTTCTTGTTGCCGCCGTTGTTGTTGAGTCCAATCCTTCCTTCTTTAAGATAAAAAGAAGACAGACACACGAGGGGAGAAGAATAACAAGGCTAGAAAATGCAGCTCCTGACTCTGCTGTTGAATCTGACTTTCAGCCTTGATCCTGGAGAGGCACGGGCATAGCACAGGTTTATCAGCCACTTCTGAGACATGTCAGACTTGGCCTGCTAAACAGAATTTTTTTGGACCAAAAGTAAAGGGAAAGAGAGAGATCGGAAAGAGGAAAACTAAGAGTGGGAAGGAAATTGACATGAGGGAGTGAAATGCAAATCTTACATCCCAGGTGGAGGTGGCGATATCATCAGTTTCCTCTCCCTGGCTTGCTCTGTTCAGGTCTCTCTCTTAGGATCAGGATGATGAAGGCCCAATGGTAGATTCTGGGGTCCGAGGAGATGATGGAGATGGAAGCCATGGTGATAAAGTTGTCTCCTTACAGTCCATGTCCCACACCCCTGACTGTCACTGAGTGACCCCCAGATGGACCATGTCCAAAAAGGGGTGGCTACTTTATTTAGTTAACCATTCAAAAAACATTTCAGTGATTTCAACCCTAAACATTTCCTCCCATTTTGAGACTCTTTCAGTTCAATGTCCTATCAATCTGCAACTTTATGCCTGGAAGACCCCTCATCACCGTTGTTTTAATGTAAGCAGTCCAGTTTGTACTGGCCCATTTGTCTCCACCTTTTCTTGATTTTATAAACAATTTTATGTAACAGGCTGAGCTGGTCTATTGTTACCTTGGACAACTTAAAGAACAGGCCTCCCCACAACGTAGCTCTAGACAGTGCTCAGCAGCATCACACCAACGAAAAGGTGTCAAAGGAAGAGGAAACCTTTCTCGCTTACCCTTTATTAGGCCAAAGCCATCCCAGGTGCAGTTTGATTAATTTCAGTGGAATTCTCCTGCGGCTGTATTTTGCCCATTGTATTTTATAGCTTAGCGAATATTTCCACCTCTTCACTGATGTTTAGAAATGCTTGTTAATGCCTTGGTCACTTAATCACTCCTGCTCCTAAATGCAAGTGCCTGAAGCAGAATAAAGATGCAGTGTTTGTGGACCAGCATATAATAAGATTCTGCTGGTTTCTTATTGACTTGCTGAAAGATATTATGGACCCAAGTTACCTGTATGACACCAATTTTTATACTGGTGCAATTATATTACCATTAGTAGAGTTAATCCTGACTTACACCAGCACAACTGACCTAAGAATTGGGCCCAATATGTTTTAAAGAACATTAGAATATTCTGTAGTTTCAGCAATGTGGGGATCAGCTGCTGTATGTCAGGCTGGGAGGATGCAGCAGAGTAACTTTCCACTTTAGCATCTAAACACTCAACTCAGATTACTGTAGAAAAGGGCCTTTAAACATAGATCCTTCGACACTGACACACTGGTGAAGAGTGGTGAGGGCGGAATCAAGCTGAGGTCAAATGAATGAATGAAGTCAGTGACCTAGGCTATCTGTGGTTCTGTATGATCCCTTTCTTTATTTTAAGAAGCAAGAGGTTTTTTCGCTTTCTGTAGATGCTACAGTCAACCAGATACTGACAACGGTAGCATAGCAACAGCAGTGTGCTGTTGATGGCCCTTTTCTAGTAAGGCTGGAGAAATATCAGAATTTGTGTGGAATCTCTAACTGAATCCACATTTCTATTTTCTCAGGTTAGGGTGAGGTATTCTCCAGTGCATTGCATGCTCTTGATTAAATCTGTCCTAAGGCCTCAGAAGCTCTGTAACTTTGTTGATCTGGCTATTGTGCTCAAATATTGGGTCTTCCACAGAAGAAGGAATGGGGAACGAATGCATTCACGTCTCACCAGCAGTGCATCAGAAGACAGCAGCTGGGCAATCTCAACAGGAACAGTGTCAGATTTGTGACCTTAATAAAAAAGGATGAGGAGAGGCAGTTAAGGTAGTCAGGGAGTACCTTGGGAGAAGGAAACAGAGAAGGATCTGATTGGGTTGAAAGGTGTGAATGAGAATTGATTTGGGAGTAAGTGGGGCAATCTTAATAAGTTAGTCTGATAAGCTTCAAAATGTCTGAATGCATATCCAGACTGAACTCCGGACATCTTTGAGAGTCACTGTCTGCTAGTCTTTAGTTCCCTCTTTTTGTTGCTGTTCTGTACGGATGGATGCTTCTAAACGGAACATTTAGAAAGGACATCATCAGGTTCTGCCTCCCCCAAGCAGTTTTAGTTCTAGTCTGGAGCATTCATACTGAAACCTTGTGAGTAGGGCATTACTTCTGCATGGAAGGGAAAAAATGAACACAAATAATTCTGGTGCTAGACTCCTGTTTCATCTCACATCTGTTCACGTGCACCTGTGTTTCACTGGAAAGTGGGAGACTAATCAACTGTTTGTTGTGTATATGTAGGATTACTTGTGTGACTTTCAGTGGATAGACAAAAATTCCAAGTTTCCTTCTATAGCTGTACACATTGTTCAAAGTCTTGATCTCTAACACCGTTTCATGAGGAATCAGCTTAGAAAAATCATCTGATGAATACAATAAAAGGGGGTTCAGGTGATGATGGACTCAACATTTATCCTTAAGTTTTGCTCTAACTAATTGTGTATAAACTGTGCTCATCAGACCCCTTGACATTGACGAAAAGTCATTGCCTTCTGCTGACTGTTTGTTGGACTATGAGGTCAGTTCATTTTCATTCTGGTTCCTCACAGGCCTGGATAAACATTACAAAAATTATCCACAACTGGCAATCTTAGGATTTATCGGAGAAGCAGAGCATTGAGTAGACATGGAGGTTGAACTTCTCACTCATGCCTACAAATGGTCCCCCCAGCCACAACTGAAGCATGCTGATGAGGCCACAGAAACCAGTTTGTGCTGTCAGTGCTCTGCTGTTCTGTGGATGAAGTGACAACTTCAATCTCCAGCGCTATCAATTTCTCACCTTTCCCCCTATTGCTTATGTTCTCTTAACTTTTAAGAGAACAGAAGCATGTTGCCTGGGATAGCCCTCACTGGAAATGCCAAGGTCAGGGCAGGTTGCAAAAGGGAGAGCAGATACTCCCAAGACTGGTGGATAACACTGAAGTTAAACTCCCCAACCAGTGACAAACTGTGCTTCTGATTCCCCACACCAATTATCAAGAAGAAGAAGAAAAAAAATCACACAGCCCTCTTTATTGCATTCCAGTTCTCTGGCTCCCAGCCAGCACCTAAGTCCAGTACAGTGAGAAGTTATTTTAAAAAAACTCTGCTCACATATACAAAATGTTCTTCTGACCCCAAAGGGTCAGCCACATTACCAGGTCAATATAGGTTTGGATCTTACCCAAAATACCACGCTGCCAGCCAATCCGTTAGTGTCTAAAACTAAAGGTTTATTATAAAGAAAAAACAAGAAGAGAGATGTTAAATGGTAAAACAATCACATACGTACAAAGACTTCAAAGTCCACATATCAAGTTCTTAGCAGTATTGGTGTGTTTGCTGGCTTGAAAGTCCCTCTGGAACACATCCACAGCTTGGATAGATCATTCAGTCCTTTATTCAGAGCTTCAGTTTGTAGCAAAGTCCTTCCAGAGGTAAGAAGCAGGATTGAAGACAAGAAGCAGGACTGAAGACAAAATGGAGAAGATGCAGCTGCCTCTTATAGTCTTTTGCCATGTGGCCTGTGCTTCCTTTGTCCCAAATGCAAGCTGCCCAGCACATGGCTTGGAAACCTTAGAGTTCTGTCCATAGGCATGTCCCTGCATGCCTTGCCGAGTCACAAGGTGTATCTGCCTTCTCTCAATGAGTCAGTTGTATAGCTGATGATGCTTAATGGGCCATCAAGCAGGCTAGGCACTGCTGAAACTCTCTGGGGGTGTCACCCAGAAACATAGCACAAGTTTTGAAATACAGACATACATACAAAGAAAAGGAGTACTTGTGGCACCTTAGAGACTAACCAATTTATTTGAGCATAAGCTTTCGTGAGCTACAGCTCACTTCATCAGATGCATACTGTGGAAAGTGTAGAAGATCTTTTATACACACAAAGCATGAAAAAATACCTCCCCCCACCCCACTCTCCTGCTGGCAATAGCTTATCTAAAGTGATCACTCTCCTTACAATGTGTATGATAATCAAGTTGGGCCATTTCCAGCACAAATCCAGGTTTTCTCACCCCCCCACGCACAAACCCACTCTCCTGCTGGTAATAGCTTATCTAAAGTGACCACTCTCCTTACAATGTGTATGATAATCAAGATGGGCCATTTCCAGCACAAATCCAGGGTTTAACAAGAACGTCTCGGGGGGGGGGGGTGGTTAGGAAAAAACAAGGGGAAATAGGTTACCTTTGAGTGGCTGGAGTGGCTAAGTCATTATGCAAGGTAACCTATTTCCCCTTGTTTTTTCCTAGCACCCCCCCTCCCAGACGTTCTTGTTAAACCCTGGATTTGTGCTGGAAATGGCCCACCTTGATTATCATACACATTGTAAGGAGAGTGGTCACTTTAGATAAACTATTACCAGCAGGAGAGTGGGTTTGTGTGTGGGGGGGGAGGGGTGAGAAAACCTGGATTTGTGCTGGAAATGGCCCAACTTGATTATCATACACATTGTAAGGAGAGTGATCACTTTAGATAAGCTATTGCCAGCAGGAGAGTGGGGTGGGGGGAGGTATTTTTTCATGCTTTGTGTGTATAAAAGATCTTCTACACTTTCCACAGTATGCATCCGATGAAGTGAGCTGTAGCTCACGAAAGCTTATGCTCAAATAAATTGGTTAGTTTCTAAGGTGCCACAAGTCCTCCTTTTCTTTTTGCGAATACAGACTAACACGGCTGTTACTCTGAAACCAGACATACATACGTATCTATAACCCATAATACGAAGGTGGTACAAACATATAAACAAGATCATCGTATCTGGCAAATTATAACATTTTTTTCAGATACCTTACAGGGCATATCTGGCACAACTCATTGCAATTTGACAATATTGATATTCATAATATCCTCAAGTGTCCCCCAGATTCCATACAGCATCACATAAATAACACGTAAAAAGTAAAGATAAGAATCCAAAACCATAGCCAAGGGTATTCAACCTATTAAAGTAAAAGGGAAAGTGGCTTAGTATCTTTCACTGGGATCCTGTGTTTTGTGTCTATCACAAATATAGTTGGTTGAAATCTTTTGAATGAAAAGGGTTTTCTTGGTCAAAAATTGATCCGTTTTTTAAAAAAGTTTTCAAAAAAGTTGGCATTAATGAACCAGTTTGTGTTTTGCAACAAATCTGGTGATATTTTTAATCAAAATACTTCTCAAGATTTTTATAGATATTTTTTGTTTGCCTAAAATGGAAATGATTTATATTTTATAAATTGCTTTAATATCGCAAAACATTAAAACTAAAAAACAAATGGGTTTATTTCAAACCCACTGAAATGAATATTATACATTTAAATTGGTATTCTATTACTGTTTAACAGTGCGATTAATTGCAACAATTTTTGTAATCTCGCAATTAATTATGATTTTTAAAATCATTTGACAGCTTAAAAATTTTGAAATTTTTCACAAACCAGCTATAGTCACTGACTTTTCAGCAAGAGGGCTGCTTCTAATACTAGGCTCTAACATACCAATGATAAATATATATATTTTTTAAATGCACATCCCAGTTTGTTCATGATGATATACTGTATCTTGATTTGTGAACTTTCAAACGATTGGGCAGTTTTCCTTTCTATGTAGGGTAATCCATCTTAAAATCACAATGTAACAGTTTGTTCTTTCTTTTTGAACATCCTGCTGTAAAGGTAGATCAGGGTTCTTTTAATTTGAATACTTCATGGCCATCTTGAGTTATTACAACAGGATCATAGAGAAGCTTGACCATATCCTTATGAAATTAATAATGGTACATTTAAAATCATGTTAGAAAATAATTCTTGAGACAAATGATAATGGCTTATGACTTTCACAGAATTTTCAGCTTTTAAAATGCCATTCCACTCCAAAAAGTGACTGTCAAAATGGCACATTATTCTGCTCCCTGTGCTTATTTAGAATCCATCCCATTTGCTGATTTCTGTGACAATAAGATTTGACTGGTTTTTACACATGCTAATATTGGGGAGCAAACACAGCTATCACAACTTTGTTCCCAGTTATACCTACTGCATGTCTTGGGATTTCAGGGAAGATACCAGGTCTAGTTTATAGAGCTGTCAGTTTAAAACAGAAACAAAACAAAGCAATAAGAATAATAATTAATAAAAAAACACACAACCCAAAACAACAAAGGCACGTCCAACTTGCAAATGAATCAAATGTGTTGTGGAAATTATAAAGTCACAATGAACATGGAACCCTAAAATGCACTTACACTTTGATCCTGCAAAGTGCTAAGCACCATTGTTCCGCTCCAGCAAAGTATTTTAGCACCTACTTAACGTTAAGAACGTGAATAGTCATGTGGCTTCAGCTGGACTGAATCCCATGCTTAGTTGAAGCACCTTTTTTTAAGTGCACTGTTGTACTGAGGCTGTAAGTATCCATCTTCCTAAATGACTGAGGGGAAAGATTCCCTTTTAAAACTGAGTGGCCCACAGTGGAACAAAAAGGTCAGCTAATCTGAAAAATCCCCAAATGAGACTTACAGCTATATCCTACACTTGTTTATAGAGATACACTCTCTGTAGATGAATAGAAAGGGCTAGGATTCCCTGGATTTATAAATTCATAGATTTTTAAGGTTGGGGGTGGGGGTGGTCCATTAGATCATCTTGTCTGAACTCCTGTATACCACAGGCCATAGAATTTCACCTAGTTCTCCCCATGTTGAGCCCAGTAACTTGTCTGACTGAAGCATAACAAGTGTTTGGCTATCCATCTGGATTTGAAGATATCAAGCAATAGAAAAAGTGTCACTTCCCTTGGGAGCTGGTTACAATGGTTATCACCCTTACTGTTAAAAAAAATTAGTGCCTTATTTCTAATTTGTATTTAGCTGGCTTCAAGTTCCAGTCACTGGTTTCTGTTATACCTTTCTCTGCTAGATTAAAGTCTAATACCTGGTATTTCATCCCCATGAAGGTACTTATACACTGTAATCAAATCATCTCTAAAACTTCTTTTTAATAAGCTAAACAGATCGAGCTTTTTAAATCTCTCACTGTCAGGCATTTTGTCCAACCTTCGATCCATTTTTTAGCTATTCTCTGAACCTGCTCCAATTTTTGAACATCCTTTTAAAATGGTAAAAAGTGTATTAAGAACACTCTGAATGCCTTGAATTTGCATCCGTTTTCAGTAATGGCAAAATTTACGAACAAGTAGTATCTTGTTGATCCCTCAAGGAAGATATAAAAACATATAGTATGGTAGTGTGCATTCTTCTTCTTCTTCTTCTTTCTTCTATAAATGGAGATACATATTATGTGCTGCCAAAGAGCCTCCTGGTGTTGCAAACTTTATTCGTTCTTGCTTTAAATTTTGGTTAGTTGGTGTGTGGCTAGGGCTGGGGGTGAGGGTGTGAGGGATGTTCCTTTTTAGAAAGATCATCTTAATCTCGATTTCTAAAATTGTATAGCTAGATTGGCGGTGGATGGAGTGGAGAAACCAGCATTGTGGATGTACCTTTCCAGTCCAATGGTGCATTTAATAACCACTGTTTCAATGCTATGCTAGGCACCACATGGAGCACTCATCTGTGTTGGCATTTGTTTTTGTAAGCTTATACTGGGAAGAGAAATGTAGACATAGTCTGTTTACTGTACTTAGCTCAGGAGGTAACCACGATTTCGGTACTCTAACCCTGCATAACTTGTTCTCTTCCCTTAGTACTGTCAGTAGCCAAACCTTGGAAGGCACTTTCCCAGAATTCCTCTTTCTCTTACTGGCTTTCATTTATTTTTCCATTCATTTACTGTGGCTGCTAGGTTGAAAGCATTTGTTCAGGGTATTGTTTATCCCATTTTAAATATGATACGATTTTGGTAAAATTCTCTCTGACACATTATTTTTCCTTTTTAAAAAAAAACATACTTCTGATCTCCTGCTTGCTGTTAATTTAACTTCATTACATTTCAACATGTGAAACATAAAAGAAACCTAACCCACTCTCTCAGCACCCAGGACAGATAATTAAAATTATAATCCAGAGAAGACAAAAAACAACAGTAGCAAACCAACAACATTTCTCACTGCAGAAGAAGCCAGTCTACCAAACTGCAATTTCCTCACCTCCTATGATTAACCTCACTGCTTCCTTTGCACTTACTTTCTCAATCAATGTCTTCAGTTGCTCTAGTTTAAATATTTGACGTATAAAAACGTGAGACTATTCTTGGCTAATATCCTCCTTTTTTTATAGTCACTTCAGATTCACACACAAACAATGTAGTTTGAGATGCTGTCAGTCTTCTGCATCTCTGCTCCATCTGAATTATCCCTGCTCTTTGAAATATCTTTAGATAGCTCAGTTGCTTTTCACAGTATACGTTTTCAGAATTATAATGCGGTAGGGTTGAGGGGGAGGCACAAGAAATGCATAGTTCAGGAATTAATATTTCTAATCTTTTTTTGAAAGAACAAATCCATATTTCCCCCACACATACAGATGCAGGTTCTTATTTGTCTGTATCACCGCCATTCATAGGAGGGGAAGGGTTCAGGTCTATAGTGATTGAGCAGGATGCACAGGTGAATGAAGACAGACATGGGGATGGATTTCAGCAGCAAGCTGCAACTTTATTAACTCAAATCTGGGGAAGTGCGCTTTGTCCGTCCTTCCTCAGCACCTCTGTGTTTCACTTACCAGGCATTTAACCGGGTCCAGGATGAGCACTTCTGAAAATCCCACCTGCAAATGCTTAATTAACTAATTATACCTGCAAATCAGAGATTTAGATGTCTAAATTGCACTGGCTATGTTGTGGGTGAATAAAGGAAGCCTGGGAAATCGGGCCCTTTATTTTAGCAAGGTGTATGAAGCACTGTTGTACTGAATGTCAACTCAAGTGCTTACCCCTCTGAGACTGTCTCTAATGGCCACGCCTGAAAAGAGGATATGGTTCTCACTCCTATTGACCTATATTGACATTATCCTTCACCTCAAATGAGAAGAAACTTCTGTTTTTTGGAGCTGAAGGTTCAGGGTTCAGTTTCCCATGCTGCATGTATGAGGTTTGGCTGATGACTTTGCTCATGTACAGCAGTATCGGCATGAGATCACTGATCGTTACAAAGGGAGCTGCTTTCCCCTAGCGCCTCCTCTATTTTAGTCCTGTTCAGACCCGAGGCTAAATTTTTGCTTTTGGAGCTTGTATCCATAGCTGACCCTACGAACCAGAGTATGACTTTGTGTGACAAATCCTGAATATGAGTCAGTGCATGGTTGCTCCAGAAGGGGGAGTAATCTTTCCTAACCCTATACGAGGTGCAGATTCATCCCCTGCTGTGCCAGTTCACCTGTGCAGCTTGATTCTTGGGGGTGTGGAGCAAAAGCTATGCCCACACCCTGCCCACTTGCACAGGAGGTGGAATGGCACCGCCATCACAATGAGATGGGCAACCCATGCAGGGTTTCTGATTCCCTTACACACAGTCACATAAAAGTGGGTCCTATCTCGCTCCTTGCAGTAGAAATCTATATGCATGGAATAAAAGGTTGTCGGGAATTAATGTAATCTTGGTCAGCAGTGTCCACCACTGGAGCCTGGGTTAATTCTGGTGACATATTTTGTTGCAGGCAGAGAAAGCTGAAGGATTCATCAACCTGCCAAACTTCACTGTGGACCGAGCGAGTGAATGCAAGAAAAAGTAGTAAGTTTGTCACTCAGCCCCATGCTTGGCTGTATAAAGATTTTACATGCCAAAAGCTACATTTGAATTTGGTGCAGGTCAATGAAAAGGGATGGAGGTCAGAAATGGCATGAATAGACTATCTGAAGAACTTCTGAGTTTCTTACAGGTTTCAGAGTAGCAGCCATGTTAGTCTGTATTCGCAAAAAGAAAAGGAGTACTTGTGGCACCTTAGAGACTTACCAATTTATTTGAGCATAAGCTTTCGTGAGCTACAGCTCACTTCATTGGATGCATTCAGTGGAAAATACCAGTCGGATGCATTCAATGGAAAATACCTCGTATTTTCCACTGAATGCATCCGATGAAGTGAGCTGTAGCTCACGAAAGCTTATGCTCAAATAAATTGGTTAGTCCCTAAGGTGCCACTAGTACTCCTTTTCTTTTTGAGTTTCTTACTTTCACCATGACTGGGCTTAACTTTTGTGCAAACAATAGCTAGTTTTGTGTGTTTGACATTGCCTGGAAAATTATTATTATTACTTTATTTTGTTTTGTTTTGTTTTCCTGCTATGCCTTTTGCTCACTACGCCTCCTGCGTATTGCCGCCCTATCTGGACTGAGCAGCTAGCCTTCCACGGAGAACCCTGGCATGGGATTTATGCTGTTTTAGGAGTTGTGGAAAGTGAATTTGGTGCACCCGTGTAAAGATAAAATCTCTGGTATGCAGAGTCATGATACTCTATTAAACAACAAATATGACTTTATGCCAAAGGCTTTCTTCCAACTCGTGTCCAAATGAGAATACTCTTGATTAGCTACCTTTTCTTAACTGGGAGGGTTAATAATGGTATAAATAATACTGCTGTGTATTAACAGGGATTATTCCTTAGATTAGATTACTGCAATGAATTCTTTGGGATATGCTTGAGGATCACACAGAATCTCTGCTTGTTCAGGACATGACAGCTTACTTACTTAGCAGCATAAACTGTTTAATATATTACTACAGTTGGGGCAGGCGACCTAGGTGACTGCCTAGAGTGCCAGGCTTGGGGGACACCAGGCTCAAGATGCTGTTTTTGTTGTTAGCAACAAAAGGGAAAATAGAATGTCTGAAGTCAAATGTTTCAGGTATTCCGTATGTGAAATCACTTTTCATTAACCTGCTGGAATGTTCTTTGCAGAATCTTGTGGGATCTTCCAGACTTTCCGAGAACTACGTTTTCCTTGAACCTCCTAGAATGTTGTCAGCCATGCTATATAAGGGGAGGGGCATCAGCAGTCAGTCAGTGAGATATAAGAACAAAGTGAAGTGAAATGAGAGCCCAGCACTAGGGTAACCTTCTAAGACTGTCACCTACTGTAACACTATTTAATACTGGTCCACCCCGTTGGTGCACAGTTCAATTTCTTGATATTAGTATATTTCAGTTATTCTTAAAAATTAAAATATTTCTGTAAGATTTAAGGAAACAATTTTTTTCTTATTTGCTTACATATGGCATGAATAAATACAGATTTACAGATCCTAGCGTGAAAATTTATCATCTTATATGACAGGGATAAGTCATGTATGCAAGTCATGCATCAAAGTCATGAAAAGGGCTACAAATGCAATAAAAAATAAGGTATTCAAAATTTTAACAAATGGAAGGGGGTGGGGGTGCTGGAGATGCTCCTTGCCTGGGGCACCATTTTATCTAGGGCTGGCCCCAACCATCATGCTCCATACACTGCACTGGTTTCCAGATGCTTCTAAATGCAGTTCAAGGATTTGGTTTTTCATCTATAAAACACTACATGGTTTTATCCTGGCTTTTAAGAGAATGCCTTCCTCCCGGTGCTCTATCCCCACATTTTTCTTAAGGCATGCTTGCTGGCAGGCCTATTACTTGAATTCTTGAGGAACAGAGGCAAAATGTTCTGAGTATGAGAGTCTGTGGCTCCAGAGTTCCCTGCTGGTTTCTCAGAGCCCTTGTTTGCTGAGCCACATAACACACAGCAAGTGCTGACTGTTGCCTTTGGCTTCAATGGACCATTTGCAATGCTAAGCCTGATAGATAGTGTTTGCAAATGAGGGGCTCAAGTATGAAATGTTCAATTGTAAGTCACGGGGTATGTTTACATTTCCTGACTGGATGAGTGAAATTTTTAGAATGAGGATTCCTCTGCGAATACTCTTATTTGCAAATTCAGTGTTTGCTTTCTGTGGATATTCTCCAATTAATTTCCAACTGGTTGTTTCAGTAATAATTTCTGACAGAAACTGGTTTGGTAGAATATTTGCAATAAAACAACACAAAAAGGCTGCAAATAGTCAATGAATTCATCTAAAAATTGGAATGAATGTTACCAGAAACTTTTGAAGTTTTCTCCCAGTACTAATTACCACATATGGGAGACCTCATATGATCTTATTTTCAAAATGCAGAAATTAGCATAATTTGCTTTATTATTTAAATTATGTGATAACAATAATCTCCTTTCTAGAGTTTGGTGCATATAATTAGCTGTAGCTCACGAAAGCTCATGCTCAAATAAATTGGTTAGTCTCTAAGGTGCCACAAGTACTCCTTTTCTTTTTGCGAATACAGACTAACACGGCTGTTACTCTGAAACCTATAATTAGAAAGCTACCTAATAACATGTAGGAAGAAGGGCATATAAAGTTGTGCCCTTTCAAAAATGGTGAGATGTCTTAAATGAAAAAATCATAGGTATTTTGAGACAAGGTGCCCCATGATCTGCTTAGGCTGCCTGAAATCCTCTAGTTATCCACAGAACAGAGATAAAATTGGCTGTAGAAGTGTAAATTTCTTCTGTTTTAACTTATCAGTGTGTTTCAACCAGCTAGTTCAGTCTCCGTTGCTCTACAGTTCGTCATTGTAGCTGTCACTTATTGACAGAGTTGATGATGGTCTTTATGTAGCTACTTGCCTGCAGTATTTGGACTGAGTTCAATTCATTTTATATAAGCCACCAGACAACCATCAAATGGAATCAACTTTCAATTCAGTCCCCTGGGCAGATTCCAGTCCCATTGGCCCTCCAGTCCTTCACTAGAAGGCAACTGTATTGCTTTTCTGAAACAGGCTGACTTTCTTTTTGGGGGGGGGCAACTGAACAGAGGTGAATTGAGATGGATTCTTGGCATGTAAACATCCAGAATTAGAAACTTTTTTCTTTAGCCGGCACATCTTTCTTGTTATACTTTAGTGCTGATTCCCAAGCGTGTACCATTGTTGGTTTGTTAGAGGGCAGCTAATATCATTATAACGTTTATTTTCACAAGAATCTTTTTTACTCCCTTCTCTTCACCAGAAAGGTGTACAAATCAGGAGGACATAAAATGATGCTAATAGACTAGAAATACGTCTATTTTTTTTTCTTCTGAAAATGTCCTTTCAGTACTAGAACACCTCTTACCTATCTTGACCCAATGTTTTTTGTATCTTTGCTAAAATGACAGACCTATAAAATTCCACTAAAAATGGCACAGAATTTTGAGGAAAGAAATACATTTCTTAATGGATAACTTGGTCTGCATTAATAGAATGGGATGTACAAAGGTGTTATGCTTTGGATAATTTGCTCTCACAATTTCATTGTTTTTTCCTACCTAAATTAACTTTTCCTCTCTCTCTCTCTCTCTCTCTCTCTCTCTCTCTCTCTCTCTCTCTCTCTCTGTCTCTCTGTGTGTGCATTGTTTTTGTTGTTTTTTCTTGAAGTGCTATTAAGGTCAGCCACCCACAGATCAAGACATTTTATTTTGCAGCAGAGAATGTGGAGGAAATGAATAGGTAAGTTACAGCAACTGAACATATCTATCCTTGCCTACCATCTTAGAACCATTGCTTTGTTTGCATGTTGGTTCTTTAGTTGTCAAGTAGTAGTTTGTGATTCAAGAGTATTCTTGGACTGCTGTTTTTGTTTTTTCATGCTGATGGAGTGGTTATCTTCCAGGTAAATGTAAGATAAAACACCCTGCTCTAGTGGTGGCTATTTAAAAACATGTCAATTTAATTAAGATATTATGGAGTGGCAATATTTGCTCCATAGTTAAGGTTAAGTTAGGATCCCATTATAAGGCCAATTTTCAATAAGCCTACCAATGTTTCATAAAAATAAATCAGTGTTCCTGAAGTTGTCATAAATCAGCAAATCCACAAAGATTAACTCTGACCCTTGAATTTAGGCCTTTAAAATATGATGTGTATTGTGAATTATGAATTGTCTGACAAATTTTAATATATATTATATAATACAAACTGAAATTTCTTATACAACCTTACAGACTAAGTTACGGTACAACAAGGCATACACTAATTTAATATTGGCCTTGATTTTTAAAGCCATAATGAAATTTACTTAACAACTGCAGTTTGCAGAAAATCTTTCTTGAGGATGGAGTGAGACACCCCTGAAGAGGGTCAGAGTTAATCTTTGTGGATTTGCTGATTTATGAGAACTTAGATTTCCATGGCAAACATCAGTACTAATACCACACTCAGAAATTATTATATATAAAAATCAGACATGCATAAAACTAGAGTGAACGGTATTTGCCTTCTTGGTCCCAATCCTGAAACTGTTTACACTTGTGAGTAGTCCCACTGAACTCGTTGGGACTATTCATGCGTGTAAAGTTACTCATGTACATAAATGTTAATAGGAGCAGGACATTTGTTTGTAACTCTTACAGGCATCCATCCATTAAACCACTAATGGGTTTATTCAGGAAGTAGTTTGCTTAATTTATTTAGTACATGTGCTAGAAAATAGCAGATAGCCGCATGCATTTACCACGGTGCACTTTACACTCCTACATGATGGTAACCTTTTAAATCTGGACTTTTTTTTTGACCTATCCATTCTGTTTGAAATACTAAGAATTCTTTTTTACTTTCATTTCTATTAATCTTCATTGAGTAAGGTCAAGGTCCTTAATAAACTGGAGCCAAAATTCATTCTCCACTTTTACAGGAATGACAATCCGTAATCTTTAGTTGTTATGCACATTGATACTTCATACAGTGATCAGGAGGAGGTGGACCCAATCCTACTCCTACTGAAGTTATTGGCAAATTTCCCAGTGACCTCAATGGGAGCAAGATCAGACACTATGTCATCTAATTGTTGTAGAACTAGTTCCCAGAGGCCCACTAGACCTAGAGATTGGTCTGAAGAGGAGGGTGAAAGAATTTTTGAGCAGGTAATATCTTACATACTATAGCACCTTACAGTTCAAAGGATCCAAACGGTTTATAAATTGAAAAGATACACAAACTATAACCAGGTGTCACTTCATGCACTAAGAAAACACAGCCCTCTAGGGAAGGTGGGAAACGCAGCAGCTGTTAATAGCATGCCACAATGCTACCTAACTGTTTAGAACAGGAAGTGAAGAATGCTATATAAAACTGGGGGTGTAAGGGGACGTAGAGCATAACTTACATAATTTTAAATTTGGTCAGGAAGCCTGAGTTAAAGAACCTACTCTTACAAAGTATGCCATGGTCTGATAAGAGCATAAGATTGTGTAACTGTGAGGAATAAATAATTTGTTACAGTATCTTAAATAATTAAGTCACTGGTTCAGATACCCATGTATGGAAGCAGTTTAAAAACAGAGGGATTTCTAAACAGCCTTATAAACTGTTCCTTAACCTGTGAGTTGAGGGGTACATATCTCCTTGGGAGGTGCTTGAATGCTCCTCAACTTCCTTTGAAATCAAAGGGAGTAGCAGGTATTCAGCACCCTTTAAGGAGAGTCTGCGCTACAGGGGGGCTCACCTTGAGCTGCGCTGCTGTAGCACTGCGGAAGGGGTTATTTCATTGCTGTTGTAAATCCACCTCTGCAAGAGGCAGTGGGTAGGTTGATAGAAGAATTCTTCCATCAACCTAGTGGTGTTTACACTGGATCTTATGTCAGCTTAACTACATTGCAGAGGGCAAGAAATTTTTCAACCTAACTTTTTAGTGTAGACCAGCTCTGAATCCCACAGGAAGTTTAAACCGAGGATGAAAGAAAAAAATACTGGTGGTGATAATAAAAGATAGGAAGATCACTGTATCTGAAGACTGTCAGAGGTGTTGCAGGGTAGAATACAAATATCCCTTAAAATGTGCTTGCTTTTTGTTTATAACATAGGTGGCTAAATAAACTGGGGCTAGCTGTAATTCCTCTGGCATCCGATGGAAAGAATGAAGAAGGTATGTTCACATCACAATTTTTGCATGGAGCGATTTCATTTTTTTTACACAGTGAGATTTTTGGTACAATTAATTCCATATCAACGCTGTTCTTTTTAAACTTTCAGTTTGTGGCTCATCAGCTGGTGCATGTTTCACTAGCACCAAAAAGCCAGTTGTGCCCTGAAATATCTGATTTCCATATCAACCAAGGCACAACAATTAACTGTCTGACAACTGTGGAATTTATGATTTAAAAGAGTTCCCATTATTTATTCATTAATACAGTACTATATGTGTTGATGGTGCTTTAGAGATATAAAATAGCAGGTCCCTGTACCCAAGGAGTTTACAGCCTAAATGGTTCACTCTATTTGTGTTTATGAGCATCAAAGAATTCTGATACAATCTTCTCTTTAGGCCGGGGTGGGGAACCTACAGGCTGCGGGCCAGATCTGGCCGTTGCTTGATTTCATCTGGCTCGTGGCTAGTCTTGCTGCTCTGGGCCTGAAGCCCCGAGCCTCAGCGCCCCACCCTGTGGGACTGGAGCTGTGAGCACTGGCTTTCCCTGCTGCGGGTGGGAAGCCCTGAGGCTCTGTGCCCCCCTGTGGGGATGTGTGTGGCCCGTGATTGATTTTTTTATGTGGGTCAATGGCCCGTGCATAGGCATTGAGTTTCTGATTTGTTGGGGGTGCTCCCCCCAGCTCTGCCCAGGCCCTGTTCCCATTCCACCCCTTCCCCCAAGACTCCACCCCTGCCCTGCTTCTTCCCACCCCCGCTCCGCCTCTTCCCACCCCTTCCCTGCCCAGTTCCGCCCCTTCCCCCAAGCGCTCCGCCTTTGCTCCTCTCCTCCCTCCCAGAGCCTCCTGATGCCATGAAACTGCTGATCAGCAGAAGGCGGTAGGCACTGGGAAGGAGGGGGTGGTGCTGATCGGTGGGTCCCACCAGCGGGCAAGAGGCGCTGGGGGAGGGGGAAGCTCCGCACCCACCATTTTTTTTCCCGTGGGTGCTCCAGCACCGGAACACCCAGGAGTTGGCGCCTATGGGCCCATGATAGAAAAAAGGTTAACCCCCCTGCTTTAGGCCCTCTGCCACCTTTGTGAATGGGGACATAGCTCATACATAGGACTCATTCATACAGTGCTAGGGTTAACTTTGCTGAGCTTGTTCAGTGCCATATGGAGTGGTATTACAAGCTGTTTGTGCTGATAGAAATCACTGGTGATGATAACTTGAGGTGCCTGGAGAATCAGGATGCCTCACTGTCTCCTTTGTTTTGACTGGGATACAGTGCATTTCCCCTTCCTTCTCTTTAAGAGAAACCTCTATTCACTGGTCCACTAGCTTTCTCCAGAAACTTGCCATTTGTGGATACGTTCCCTAGTGCCTCTTCATCCCCTCACCCAGGTGTTAGAGCAGAGTGGTTTGGGGCAAGTGGAGGGCACGTTGCTATACTGAATCTTAGGTAGCAGGGAACCCAGTCTGATAATTTTACCAGAGGAGGAAAGGGGTCCAGCTTTGCTTGAGCTGTTTAGACAAGCAGCAAAATGGCTGATTGAAAGATGATGATAATAATTTGACTGGCAACCTCTCAGTATTATGGAAACAAACAGGAGCTTAAAAATGAAAGTTCCAGGAAGTACAGTATGCTGGTTGTGTTTGGAGAAATAGCTGAAGCAAGAGAAGAGTTAGGAAAATAAGAAGCAATTAAAATTAGGAAAGTCAACTGATCTTAATGGGAACTATGTAAGCAAATGAGAGAGCTCCTGTCCTGAGAAACTCTACCCAGCTAACCTCTGCAACAGGTGACCAAGTTACCAGCACTTCATCATCAGAACAAACTTAACATCGTCAGGTATTGCCCAAACCTTTTAAAGCTGACACCCCGCACCGCTGTTTTCAGGAAAATGCACCCCTCCCCATCTCCTGCTCTGTACTCCTGATGTGTGTGTGTGTGTTGTTAAAGGCTTATCCATCTTCCTGCCATTAGCTAGGTGTGCACACCTCACATTTTGGGAAAATGCTGACATAGCCTAAGGACATGATACAGTTTCCAGTATTGTAAGTCTTTCCTGAGTGTCACACATCATAACTATTCAAGGAGCTCTTAGATCCCCACTCTTGGATTCCTGCTTTTTTAGGGGGAGACTGAGGGGAATGGTTCCTGTGTATTTAGTCCCTCCTTCAATCAGTTTCCAATATCAGAAACCAGATAGAGATTTTACTTTTCCGGTGTCATGTGTGTGAATAAAAGAAAAACCGCAGAAAGAATATTTTATTTATAAATCAATAGTTCCTTTGATTTCTTAAATGTTTCTACTGGCATAAAATTTCAATCTGTTATTCTAAATATGATTTTAAAATATGTTGCTGGCCAAAGTTTGCAGTAAACAAAACCGTAGCTATGTTATAAAATAATCCTCTAGTTCTGCCAATAATAAAATGAGAACATGTGCAAAACTACACAAAACCTGACAAATCCCCTGGATGTCATTTCATCAACATCTTTATGACATCTTTCTTTTGCTTAAAATCTTCACGTCAGAGCTTTTTGCTGACAGGTGACTTATTAGAACCAAAAAAGTGACCCACACAGTTTTCCATATATAAAAGAAGGGGAAAAAAAGTACAGCCAATAATTTATCTGAAAGATATGATAATTGATTGTTACCAAATGGTGATGCTGCACACTTGTATGGTGCCATGAAATCCAAGAACCACAAAACGCTTCATGAACATAAAAATAGAAACCTCACAGACTCCCTGTGAGCGATGTCAAAGATAGTCAGGTGGCATTGCTACTGCTGTTTAGCAGCACATAGTAATATTGTGCAACAGCTTAGAAGAGGAAGTGAAGAATACTGGTTCCAATTGAAACCGCAGGGACAGTCAGTACCTCAGTCTGCCAACACCCACTGATGTTGTCGTCATTACACTTTGCTTAACTGATTCTTGCTGACCACACGATGTCTCAGTTCAGATCAGATGTCCAGGTACAGGGTATGTGTGTACTCTGTCGCACATGGTATGTGGTACGGGAAAGCATTTAAACAGACTGAAGTCTCTCAGATAAACACTTGCTCCGAGTTTGAATCTGCAGTGCTGGTGGCTGCCGCTGAGGGATTTAATCCAGTGGAAGCAGTGTTTTCCAGTGACTACAGCAGGGCCCTGGGAGTTAGGACCAACAGCATGCTGATTTCCTTTGTCACCTTCTTTGCCATTTTAAGCTCTGTGTCTCAATTTCTCGGTCTGGAAAAGAGTATAACTGGATTAGAACCTATACCATGTTTGTGAATGCTTTGTTTGTTTAATCTAGTTTTAAAAAAACCTCTCCCAAGTGGCAGCAGTGAATACTTCCACTAACTCCCCTACTATTTTCCTTTTTATTCATATTGTTGTCCCTCTGCTGAGCAGTAGCAGATGTTGGGGCCTTTCAGGTCTTTCTCACTGGAGTTAAATATAGTGAGGTGGAATCTGAGTGTATTCTTAGTGCAACTTGTTTGTTTGACCCTATGTACATCAATCCTAGAATGAAGATGGTCACAAACAGTATGCAGGCAATCACCCTCTTCCAGGAATCTTGGCCAAAACACCAATGCCTCCTTCCCCAGGAGCAACTCTGCCCCAGGAATTGACATGAGATAGAGAGACTAAGGAAGGGAACAAACTTTCCTGCTGCTTGCCACAGCTTCCCCAAAATTGCAAAACCAACAACACAGCATTTCTGCAGACTGAAAACTGCTCATGTGCCAAGAAAAGGAACTTGTAAAATTGTCTATGGCAGTGCCATCTGATGACTCCTGCCATAACGATAACATTGGAATAAAAATACATTTCAAAACAAAAGGAGTACTTGTGGCACCTTAGAGACTAACCAGTTTATTTGAGCATGAGCTTTCGTGAGCTACAGCTCACTTCATCGGATGCATAGCATATCGTGGAAACTGCAGAAGACATTATATACACACAGAGACCATGAAACAAAACTTCCTCCCACCCCACTCCCCCGCTGGCAACAGCTTATCTAAAGTGATCATCAAGTAGAGCCATTTCCAGCACAAATCCAGGTTTTCTCACCCTTCCCCCCCCCCCCACACATACAAACTCACTCTCCTGCTGGCAACAGCCCATCCCCCTTTGAAACCCCTCTTTATAATGCGCATGATAATCAAGGTGGGTCACCTCCAGCACTAATCCAGGTTTTCTCACCCCCCCCCCCACCCACACCCCCCCCTCCAAAAACCACACACACAAACTCATTCTCCTGCTGGCAACAGCTCATCTTACAATGTGCACAGCAATAATCCAAGTTTAACCAGAACGTCTTGGGGGGGGGGTTTGCAGGAAAAAAACAAGGGGAGACAGGCTACCTTGCATAATGACTTAGCCGCTCCCAGTCTCTATTCAAGCCCAAATTAATAGTATCCAATTTGCAAATGAATTCCAATTCAGCAGTTTCTCGCTGGAGTCTGGATTTGAAGTTTTTTTGCTTTAAGATAGCGACCCTCATGTCTGTGATTGCGTGACCAGAGAGATTGAAGTGTTCTCCGACTGGTTTATGAATGTTATAATTCTTGACATCTGATTTGTGTCCATTTATTCTTTTACGTAGAGACTGTCCAGTTTGACCAATGTACATAGCAGAGGGGCATTGCTGGCACATGATGGCATATATCACATTGGTGGATGTGCAGGTGAACGAGCCTCTGATAGTGTGGCTGATGTTGTTAGGCCCTGTGATGGTGTCCCCTGAATAGATATGTGGGCACAGTTGGCAACGGGCTTTGTTGCAAGGATAGGTTCCTGGGCTAGTGGTTCTGTTGTGTGGTATGTGGTTGTTGGTGAGTATTCGCTTCAGGTTGGGGGGCTGTCTGTAGGCAAGGACTGGCCTTTCTCCCAAGATTTGTGAGAGTGTTGGGTCATCCTTATATACACACAGAGACCATGAAACAAAACTTCCTGAAGGATGACCCAGGAAAAACCTGGATTTGTGCTGGAAATGGCTCTACTTGATGATCACTTTAGATAAGCTGTTGCCAGCGGGGGAGTGGGGTGGGAGGAAGTTTTGTTTCATGGTCTCTGTGTGTATATAATGTCTTCTGCAGTTTCCACGATATGCTATGCATCCGATGAAGTGAGCTGTAGCTCACGAAAGCTCATGCTCAAATAAACTGGTTAGTCTCTAAGGTGCCACAAGTACTCCTTTTCTTTTTACGAATACAGACTAACACGGCTGTTACTCTGAAACCTGTCATTTCAAAACAAGTTGCCATAAAATAGCAATGAAGAGACACTGCTGTAGGAGACATTAAGACCATGGGTTTTGGCCTTCAGACCAAAATACATAGGACTGGAAGGGACCTCCTGGGTCACTAAGTGCAGTTCCCTGCAATCGGAGGCAACTCCATCATACAATTGAATATAATCATATAATGATCTTCAGCTGCTGAGCAGCTAGAAGGAATAAATGGGTGTCTATTTATTTTTTGTTTCATTTTACTCTTTTTTCCTAGAATGCTATAGTGAGAGTGAACATGAAGATCTAGAAATAGCAGGAGAGACTCCACTCCCTCCTTACACAGAACAGCCACCTCCTCCTCATTTGGTATGTATTACAGTAATTAGCTTGTTTCCAGTTGCTAAACCGCTGGTACAAATGTCATCACATCCTCTTCAAAAGGTGCACATCTGACTAATATTTTACAATAAGGGCTGTAAGCATTTATTTAATCTGCCTGTGAAATATGGATGCTCTTATTTTGCTGCACTCTTCCCCTCCCTCCTTTCCTTCCCTCCTTCCTGGTGACAGTTCACACTAATATGTCATCCTTCTCCATGATAGTGCACTGAGAATTGAACACATGGATGAAATGATTAATCTGCGGGAAGAGCTAAACCAAAAGTTATCATTTTAGAACGAAAGTTGGAGGGCACTACCCTGCCCTCATTTAAATCCCTCCCAAAGAGCCTCTTCTGTGATACTGAAAAGAATCTAGCTCATAGTCACCCAGCATATTGATTTTTATCTACTTATCTCATGAGTAAGCTTCTCATTAGCATGGAATGAGGGGGTTTGGTGTTGAGAGAGGGACCCAAAACCATTGGAACTCGAGTGTGTGTGTTTGTGAGTGAGTGAGTGTGTGTGTGTGTGTGTTATACTTAGAAAATAAAAACCAGCAGGATCTTATTCAGGGGATAAGGCAATATGCCATGTTTATTGTGAATACAAATTCTGCAAGTTTCAGAGTAACAGCCGTGTTAGTCTGTATTCACAAAAAGAAAAGGAGTACTTGTGGCACCTTAGAGACTAACCAATTTATTTGAGCATGAGCTTTCGTGAGCTACAGCTCACTTCATCGGATGCAAGGTTGTTGTTATAGTTACCAGCCTAGAAGCTGCTTGTGCCAAGTCACTGGCCAGGCAGCCTGGACACGAGGATGGAGAGGGCCTTGTCAGATGCGCATCCAATGCCCCTGGAAGTTGGTTGCAGAACCAGACCCAAAGACCACAGTCTTTAGGATCTGTTTTTGTAGGGATTCATCCTCATTCAAGTCTATGGAGTTTTCTTCATCATGCTGTTCTCACATTTGAAGTGAAAATCAATCACGCAGATGGCACAGCAATGATGACTTGTTATCTTGTTTTTCGATTCTTTGGCCCCCCTCTGTCCTTGGGGTGGTTGTGGGTGGATTCCGGTGTGCCCTCAGGGTTATCAGGCTATTTCACCCAGCGCATTTTTCAGCCAAACGGTCCTGGGTAGTTGTTTTTTTTATTTTAAGGCTGGCACCTTAACCTTTTATTGTTTGTTTAAACATGCATTCGCAATTACATTTTATTTTACTTAACATATTTTTTATTACATTTACATTTTATTGCCTATTTATTTTTTACCATGACTATCTTAAAATCATTGGGCATGACAGACTTTAATAAGCCCATTCATACCACTTGTTACACATGAAAAGAGAACAATCAAGATAAGAATGCAAGAGTGGTGGTTAACAAATTTTATTTCTGAATTTCGGAAAACAGAGTTGTAACAACAGCTGTCCTTAATGGTTATTTTATTACTTTAGAACAGATTTCTGTTTCAGGATGTTCTCCTACAATTAACACAGACCTTGTAAACTGAAAGGCATGTTTCAATTAGCACAAACTCAGCAGACTGAGAGACCTATTTCTTTCTAATGGGGTCAGGCAAAATTTGGGGTCTGTTCTGGAATTATTCATTTTTACATTTTTCCATAACATAAATGTATTAATTATTACTTTAATTCAGAGTGTGTGTGTGTGTGTGTGTGTGAGAGAGAGAGAGAGAGAGAGGTGAATGGAGGGAGGAGGATGTCATGTGACGATAAAAAATCACTTTCTTCTAACATTGAACAGGGAAACGATAAGAAAAAGGGAAAAAGTGCTATTACTAAAGCTAGGCTGGTTGTCTCTTTCTTTCTGTTTCCCCATAGAGCTTCTGTCTAGAATATTCCCCAGTTCCCTTCTGCCTGGATTCTGATATAGATTAAAGTAAACAGCTCCTGGGTGAGGGGACCGGAACATAAAAACAAAAATCAGACAAATCAACACCTGCCGAGAGTTACTTATCACCTTCCTTGCATGTTGCAGCACATTGCCCCACCCCCTCCTTTCTCTTTCTCTTTAGACTCTTTAAGGGTATCTCTACACTGCAGTGGAAAACTTGTGGCTGGCCCAGGCCAGCTGACTTGGGCTTGCAGGGCTCAGGCTCAGGGGCTGTTTAATGGCCAGTGTCAACGTTTGGGCTCGGGCTGGAGCCTGAGCCCAAACGTTGACACTGCAATTCATAGCAGGTGTTGATTTGTCTGATTTTTTGTTTTTATGTTCCCTTCCCCTCACCCAGGAGCCATTTACTTTAATCTATAACAGAAGCCAGGCAGAAGGGAATATTCTAGACAGTAGGTCTAGCTATACATTTTTATCTACTTATCTCATGTGTAAGGAGGGGGTTCAGATGGAGAGGGACCTACAACCTTTGCAGCTGAAGTGAATGTGTGTGTGTGTGTCTTACATTATGTCTTAATTTATGTTTGGAAAGTGCTTAGCGTGTTTTGGGCACTAGTGCAATCTAAATAATCCACCCCAGGCCAGGAATAAATGAAAGTTGTTAACATCAAAAAGGAGTGAAGTGACGTGAAATAAACTGGTCTTATTTCCAGTTCCTAGTAAACAGTTGTCCACATCACAAGAAACATGAGCGTGGTTGGTACTAAGAGGCTCCCATATTGATTTTTCCTAAGCAAAAAGTAAAATACTAAATACCCCCTCACCTATAGAGGTGGTTCTTCCTGAATACGTTGAGGCACATGGGTTAGTCAGTGAAGCTTGCACTGTAGTTGTGAGTACTGTTCTGTGGATAAAAAGAGAATCTGTCTGCAGGAATGTCCGTCTGGCACCCTGCACCAGAGCTAAATTTGCATTTATAAAGTTAGGATTATGTGTCACACGCTCACTTATTTCCCCTTCTGTTTCAGTCAGATAAATTAATCTGCACTTCCTCTCCTAAAACTGTTGTCTAATGTTAAACACTGTAAAACAACCCACCTGGCACTCCTGGAACATGTATTGTTCACTGGCATATAAAATTCAAGATTCTTTATTTCCTGCACTAACTGAAAGTTAAATGTGGTCGAGAGGCTATAAATAGCAGAGAGAATGAAAACCTTAAAGACTCTGCTCAAAGATTTATTCTGGGTCAAAGGCTAGTAATGAATAAAGTATCTTGAATTTTATACTGCAGTGAATGATTGTCTTAAGAGTGCCAGCATAAAAGCAAATGGGTTGTTACAGTACTTTGTAGCTGCCCTTCCCTTATGTTGATCTTGAGTTTTTAATTGAATATCTCTGCATTTCTCCATAAGTGGGTTTAATCATGTACTATTTTTAATATTCTCTTTCTGGCATGCCAGAAGCTTGCCACTCCATTACTGCAAAGGCCATCACTGGGTGTCTCCTTCCCATATGTTCTTCTGTTGTATGTAAAATCCACTGCATCAGGAGCAAGGCTGGCTTTAGGATTTCAGCAAGGCAGAGAAGTGGGAGGGGTGCAAGCAAGATGGACGTTGTGAGGACTCACATTTCCTTGATCTCTCCCCTCATCAAGCTCCTCTTTCCTTTCTTCTACCCACTTCCCCCTTTAGCTTTCATACCCCCACATCACCTTTCTGATGGAAACAAGCCTATTATCCACTAAGCAACCGCGTCATTTTTTAGAACTGGTCAGTAGGCAGTGCACTGATTGGCATTGGTCGGTCCTACCCACAGCTTTCTTCAACTGCTAGTCACAGCTAGCAGAACGCACTCAGACACCAGCAGACCTGATTTAATGTCATACCAAAGTCCTCCTTGGCCAAAATTTCATAAATCGCCAGAGGCAGCTGTTGGAGCAGCAGAGCCACTGGACAAATGAACAGCATGTCTCATACTGGGGTAATGTTTGAAATGGAGCAGTTGGTTTTGGGAAGGTATGTGAAATGATGGTTTTGACGTGTGCCTTCAATATAGAATTTTTGTGCTATAAATCCCTGAAGTTTGCCAGACTTTGGATGCTTTTGTATGAAAAATCTACTCTTTGGGACACACCCAAGGTTGGAATCCATACCCTAGTTGCATACTTTCTAATTTTTATTAGAAGTAACATTTATCTTAGGAACACAAACCCATGTCAAAAGTGATACATTTGGGAGCCTAAATCTTTCTGACTTTCAATGACACTTAAGCCCCTAAGTGTCTATGTCACTTTTGAAAATGGGACTTATGCTTCTGAGGGTATGTCTACACAAGAGCTGGAAGGTGTAAATTCGATTGAGCCAGCGCGCTAGGAATTAGCGTAGCCCTGGCAGTGCTAACAGCAGGAGGAGCTAGCCACCCTGATTCTGAGCCCATCCAAGGCCATAGGTACATACTTGGTCAGAGCTAGCGCAGGTATGTCTTCTCAAGCCGGACTATATACTTCAAGCTTTCGAGTCACTTAGGCTCTCTTGAAAACTGTGGCTTCTCAGGCAGGAAGGTCCCAATCCACTTGAGGCTTTAAAGGTCAAAACCAGCATCTTAAACTCTCTCCAGACACCAATAGGCAGCCAGTTCAGTTCATGGTGTCTGTTAGGGTAGTGAGGATTGAGCTGTACTCCCAATGTAAAGTTTCAGCTGCTTCTTTGTAGTCCCCTAACCCAAAATCAGTTTGATAGTTTAAAAACAAAACATGAATGGTCATAAGTCTACTATGTGGAGTAGTGTCCCTGGGTATTTGTGAAAAAAAAATATTAAAAACAAGTCCTTTTGGACATTTGTAGGACAAAAACTGTTGCTGCCCATGTGTGTTAGGTTTTCCCGCATGTGAGTGTATTTATTGCTCCCAAACAGCAGCTACCTTGCGATAATAGACTGCAGAGGTCCCAAGAGGACAGTTAAGGGGTTTCATGTCAGTAATTTCTCTCTAAAAGAGGCCCTAAAGACTCATTGATCTCTAGTGGGATCCTTAGGATTGCCTTGGTCAAACATCTGCTTTTAAAAATGTCTCTAAAATGAAGATTTACTAGTATATGGAAGATTGCAATAGCTCCAAAGCAACCACTATGGTAAGTTAGGTAAATACTGGATCTCTTTAAAATAAATAAATAGAGAGAGAGAGAGAGAGCTAGAAGAGTTTTTCCTCTATCTCCCCCTCATCCTTTTTCTCTGTAATACAAAACGAAAAGAAAAAAAGTCCTTCACACAGATGCAAAGTTTACATATCATTAAGGCTCTTCTTTTACATATGTAAATTCCAATTTTTTCTTTCCTGATTTTTGAGCATTTAAAATCAGAACATTAACATCACATTGGCATTCATTTTTATGTTTTACTTGTACTACTTTGGGGTACAAATACTTGGCCAGTGTCTCTCCTTGACTTAAATTATAGGGAAGAGGAGCTGGCACTGGACCCTGGGCATCAGTCTTCCCAGATGAGTATTTCTGAACCACTAGTGTCATTCCTATTCTCTTTCTCTGCCCCAATGAATATTTTATACAAAGTGGAACAATAGAGATGGAGAGGGACCCACTCCAGAATAGCCTAGTGGTTAAGTTGCTCACCTGGGAGAGGGAAGGTCTGAGTTTCAAATATCTGCTCCAGAGAGGGGATTTCAACCTGGATCTCCCCCATCCCTGGGAAGTGCCCGAGCTACCAGGCTACTGGATATAAGGGCACTGCCAGGGACGACCTGTGCCTGCCAATAGTGGGGGGACAGATGAAATGCAGCCAGTGTCAGCAGAGTTACTGAGCATGCTCAGTACAACCCAAGGTGCAAATGAGGGGGCAGGTAGCCCCCCATGCATCACCTCTGGCCCTCCCCACCTCCAGTTTTGTGAATCTAGTCCTTCATTTTCTTTTATTAAAAATACCCAAACAAAACATTTTGTTTGACATGAAATAATTTTTTTTACCTTTTTTGATTCACTGAGAACTCTGAAAAATTTCAGTTTCTATTCCACCCAAACTGAGATTTTTTTTTCAATTTTTCAGACCAGCCAGTGACTGAAAAATCAGTTACTCACATAGCTCTAGTCAGGATATTTTTTTTTTAATCAACTCTCCTTGTCTGCTGCAAAAGATTAGTGATTACACCCCAGGAAGAAACTATGCTTCATTTCCCTCCCACCAACTTTAAAAGGAAATCGTGAATCGCAAAAGCTGGTACAGCATAATATAAAATGTTGTATTTGGCTTTTAGATACGCTGTTAATCTATGGATCATTAGTGTATTGTTAATAGGTATAATAGACTGGCCCTTTATCTAAGGATAGGAGTATGTATTATGTTTGTCATGCCTAGCCAGGAGGTTTCCCTAGCAACCCACCTTCAACATTTTTCCCTGCTCCCAGTTTTGATGTTCTCTCTTCTGATCATTAGAGATATCTCGCCTATTTTAGGAACACACTGGGACATAGTTTGCTCCCCAGAGGAGCGCCTCCTGCTCGCCATCGCATAGATTAGCTCCCTCATCGGGCGCACCCTCTCCTGGTAGTTCCTCTCCTGGTCTTGTCTCCACTTGTAGACCCACCCCAGTCCAGGAACTGCTGCATCCTTTGTATGACTTAGCCCTCCGGCTGCATCACTATCCGTGTTTTTCCCCTTCTGGGAGGGGAAGTATCTCCCAGTTCTATAGTTCAGCCACTTCCCCAGTGATGAGTGGGGAGGATCTAGGCCCACCCACTATTCTGGGTCCTGGCCCAGGGACCCTATAGACAGGGACCCTATTCCTGCTGCCTCACCTTAACTGCTCCGGCAATATTGCTTCAATTCCCTGAGCCACTTCCCCACAGTCCCAGCACCTTCTTCACCTCTTCTCAGGGCCTACAGCTAGCATGACCTGACAGCCAGCCAGGAGCTCCCTCTGGCTCCCCCGGTCCCTGACAGCAGCTTTTCTGCTCAAAGTGCTACCTTCCTGCAGTCCACTAAGAACACAGTCATCTCTCCTTAGGCTCCCTGTGGCAACTGCATGTCTCAGGCCCTGCATCTCCCTTTATGTAAGCCCGCTGGGCTCTGATTGGCTGCTCGCTGTGCAGCCTCCCTAGGCTGCGTTTAACCCCATCCTTTCTGGTGTGGGGTGAACACCCCCTTCCCACATAAGAATTGCCATACTGGCTCAGTGCTGTGACCCATGGAGTCTCTGACAGTGGTCAGTACCAAATGCTTCAGAGAAAGGTATAAGAACTCCACAATTGGAAGATGTGGGATAATATGCTTCTGTAAAGGTCTCATCCTAATCCTGAATAGTTTGAGATTGATTTAAACCCTGAAACGTGGTTTTGCCTCCCTTCCCATACTCTTTTTATTTTTCACATCAACTGTTTGAATGCAAGATGCTGTTGTTATCTATATAAATGTTCAGTCCCTCTTTGAGTCTTGCTAATCTCTTAGTGCCACCAACATTCTGTGGCAATGCCACAGTCTAACTGTGTTGTCTGTAGAAAAATATTTCCTTTTATCAGTTTTGAATTTGCCATCTTTTTACTTTCATTAACTGCCCCTTTGCTCATGTGTCAAGAGAGAGGGAGAACAAAAGCTTCCAATTTACCTTCTCTATACCTTTCATTACTCCATATATTATATTCATTACTCCCTTCTTATTCACAGTCTTTACAATCTCACTTCATATTAGACTTTTTCCATGCTCCTAATTATTCTGGTCGCTCTTCTCTGAACCCCAGCTAGTTCTGCAATATCCTTTTTGAGATGGGGTGACCAGTACGGCATACAGTGTCCTAGATGAGACCACACTACTGAATTACATAATATTTTCTGTAAGCTTTCTCCATCCCATTTTTCATACATTCTAACATTGTTTGATTTGATGACTGTAGCTTCATGTTGATGAAAGATGTTTTCATTGATCTGTCCATGGTGATGCTCACGTTCCTTTCCTGAGTTGATTAAGTAAAATTAAAGCCCTGTTAGGTGTATGAGTAGTACAAGTTTTTCCTTCCAATGTACATTACTTTGCATTTATCAACATTCACTTTCATCCTCTATCATGTTGCCCATTCACCTATCATAGTGAAGTGCCTTTGAAATTCCTCTGTCTTCTCTGGGTGTGGCTAACCTAAATAACTTTGTCCTCTGCAAATTTTGCTACCTCACTCCTTTTTCCCCCCTTGCCTTTTTTAGTTCATTAATAAATATATTAAACACCACCATACCTAATACAGAATCTGAAGGCACCCTGCTGTTGTTCTTTTCCCATGGCGGAAATTGACCGTTTATTCTTGCTCCTTGTTTTCTGTCTTCGGCAGTTTTCGTCATAACAATATTTTGCATTTCACCCATGACTTCTTACTTTCTTAAATAGCATCTTGTGAAGGACCTTGCCTGTTGTACCTCAGGCCTAGTATACAATGGGGTTTTGATCTGATTTTAGCCATTGGTGGCCAGCTATGAGTGTAGCTGCACTAGTGCAACTGCCTAGTGTAGACAAGGTCTGAGACACGTGTAGGACAGACACCTGTAGTCACCAGAACACAGATCATTAAAGCTGGGAGAACTAAAATCTATTGAAGTTTGAGGTACCAAGAAGACCAAATCCAAAACATAAGCATTCCACTGATGGAGTTTTCCCCTGTTTGAAACTGGGGTAAGTCTCACTAGTGCAAATAGTGGATGTGCATGTCTACACTGGAGTTTGCACCATGGCTGTAAGCAGAGCGGGTCCCTGATATAGACAAGGCCTTAGCTGATATTTGAAAGCCATATGCTCACAGTTTCAAAAGAGAATGTGCACTCGATGGTGTCTGAAAGTGTGTATGGGGAGAAGTTGTTGATTTGTGACCATGCACTTCTTTTCATACTTTGAAAATGTGGGAAACTTTGAGCAAAACTATATATATAGCTATCTCCTATTTCATGGGCCATTATAATAAGATAACTATTTCCCCCCCCCCGCTCAATTTGTTCCGGAAAACAGGCTCAGCAGCAGCCCTTGTTGATCTCGCCTCTATCAAGTGAAGCATCCTGTTCTCTCTCCTCCCTGGAAAGCACCATGAAGTCACAAGGTTCCTCATCTTCCTTGCTAGCCAAAATGGCTCATCCAGAGAGACAGTCTTGGCTTGACATAGTTAACACAGAAGAGGTTGATCAGCCTTTATCCTTCTGTGTCCAGATTCATGCTGATGATCATCCAACGGCAGACTGTAGTGAAATGGCAGAAAGCCAGCTTCTCAGATCTAATAATGGATCTCAGAACTCTTTATTAAGTGAAGACACAACTTCATCAGACAGCAGCAGGGATCGCCTAACTGTGCCAGAAGATTTGATAGGAGCGAGGACACTATCCAAAGGTGAGCATGTCGGAGAGGCATCTCTCTGCAGGACTATACAACATGAAATCTGCATTTTCCTCTCTTCTTTTTAATTTTTCTCTGAATAACTTGCCAGTGGAGTGTGATTGATGAGAGAATGTCTGTACAGTGCATTGAGTATATAAACTGCTGTCACGGCTGGGTAGTGAGCAGCCAGATCTAATGGTCAGAGCTAGAGTCCACCATCACGAGACAGGAGTCAAGAGTCAGGCCAGGTCAGGATACTGGGAGATCAGAAGCAGGAGACAAACCTGAGATCAGAACCACAAGTCAATGCCAGGAGTCAAGCTGAGTTGGGATGCCAGAAAGTCAAGCTGGAGGAGTGGGAAGCACACAGCCCAGAGCAGGGTGGATCTCAGTTGTTCAGACAGCTTTCTGTTCCTGCTGCTGGCTTAAGTTAGGCCAGTGGGACTCCACCAATAGGACCTCAAGGGTGGAACCTCAAACAGGGGCTGGGCTTCATGAGTCCTGGGTAAATAGTTGTCAGCAGGCTGCCAAGGGGTGGGTTGGAGCGTGGTTGCTCCTGTGAACCCTGTGGGCCAACGTTCAAGGCCTGTGGGTTATGACATCATCCCCTCTCCTAGGGGTGCTCTCTGGGTAACATGGGTCCAAGTTTCTCAGAGTGGCTTCTATGAAAGACCTGAACCAGGGCAGGAATGTGAATGTTCTCAGCTGGCTCTCAAGTGCACTCCTCTGGGCCGTAACCTTCCCAGTCAATCAGGTACCACAATTTACACTGCTTGACTTTGGAATCAAGGACTTTGTGAACAATGCATTCCTCCTGATCTTGTACTTGTACTGGTAGGAGTGGTGACGGGAGTCTATGGGGAAATGCGTTCTCAGTGTAGGGTTTTATGAGTGAGACATGAAATACAAGGTGGACTCAAGGGACTGAGGGAGTTGGAGCTCAAAGATGACCTGTTTGATTTGCCACCAAATCTGGTATGGGCCAAGGAACCTGTGGTCTAGTTTCTGAGAGGGTCTGTTTGTCTGTCTATAGAAATTCATATCTTCTGTCCTACAGAGTAGGTAGAGCCTTATTGCTCATGCTGGTCTATATGCCTTTTGTAGTCCTACTTCTCCTCTTCTTGGGTGTGATGGATGTGTTGTGCTAGGTCCGAGGCCAATGAAAGGGAATGAGGATGTTGATAGTTGTGGGTGAAATCAGGGGTGGGACCCATAGTTGACAAAGAAGGGGCTGTGGCCTATGGTTGCATGGTCTGCATTATTATACAAGAACTCAGCATATGGTGATCGTGTAGACCAGTCATCCGGGTGATGGTTGGTATAGCACCATAGGTGTTGTTCTAGGATCTGGTTGATTCTTTCCATTTGGCCATTTGACTGAGGATGGTAGACAGAGGACAGGTGCACATTGACCCCTAATAGATGTAGGGCCTAGTGCCAGAAGCAGGCAGTGAACTGGGGCCCCTGGTCATAGGTGACATGATCTAGGAGGCCATGAAGATAGACTGCATTGTTTAGCCAGAGCTGGGTGGTTTAACCCTGCAAAGGGTAAATCAAAGCAGGAATTGAAGTGGGACATTTTGGAAAAGCAATCCACCATTGTCAGAATGGTCATGAAACCACTGGATTCTGATAGTTCTACCACAAAGTCCAAGGAAATGGCCTTCCAGGGCTGAGATGGGGTGTCCAGAGGTCGGAGGAGACCATAGGCTTTCTGGCATGGGATCATGGTGCAGGCACGTGTCTGGCAGTAAGCAATAAAGGTCCCTATTGTGGGGTGCATACAGGGCCACCAGAAGTACAGGATGTTAATTGTTTTATGTCACCCCAAGTGTCCTTTCTGGGTGGAGTCTTGGCACAGTTGAAGAACAGCCACTCTTGAAAGTCCAGGGGGAACATAGATGTGGTCCCTGACAAATGTGATCCCCTCCTGGGTGTCATGTGTTTCTCGGTCAGTAATGGCCATCTCGTCTGGTGGAACTCCAGAGACAGAGGAAGAGTGGATGAGCATCAGCAGGTCCTGGCAGTGGGTCACGTGAATGTGAGCTGGTTCTGGACTAGGGCCTTGTGGGTTAGAGCTATATCTTTTGGGACAAGGTGTCAGCCTTGCTGTTTCTAGTTCCAGGGAGGTAGGTCAAGGTAAAATTGAATTGGGAAAAGAATAGGGCCCACTGGAGTTGTCGTTGGTTTATGGCCTTGGCCCTGCGCTGTATTCGAGGTTCTTGAGCTCAGTAAATACATGGACTGGATGATGGATCCCTTCCAAGTAGTGACACCACTGTTCAAAGGCAGTGTTAATGGCAAGAGCTCTATGTTCAAGATCCCATAGTTTCGCTCAGGTGGGGTAAACTTCCTTAAATAGTAGGTGAGGGGGTGCAATATTTGCTTGGTTCCATGCCTCTGGGAGAGGACTGCCCCAATCGCTCAGAGGTTGCTATTCAAATCTTTGTAGCTGTACCTTTTTTGCTTAGTATACACTACTGTGATATAATCAGTTGTTTTGACAATTACTTGTATTACTAAGATTTAGCATATACAGTATAATTGTAGCCATGTCGGTTCCAAGGTATTAGAGAGACAAAGTGGGTGAGATAATATCTTTTATTGGACCAGCTTGTCTCTTTCACCAACAGAAGTTGGTCCAATAAAAGAAATTACCTCACCCACCTTGTCTCTAAGATTTAGCATGATAATGAATAGGCACAAGAATATATAATAAACTAGGAATACAATTTTTCAGAATCAAATCTTACTAAGATAACACAATACCAACCACTAAAAACGATGAAGAAAATCTGTGAACGTTTTGGTATAATTGTCTTGTGAAGTTATAAAGGTCCCATTGGTACACTGGTTTAAAACGGCTGAACATATTTTGGAGAAAAGTAATGTTTCCTCCTCCCCCATTGTCTAGCTGGCAGCTGTCAAAAAGGCAGAGTGCTTGCAAACTGATCCCTGGCTATTGAAGGTCTGTGATGGAACTCCAGAAATAGATAACTTCAACAGCATAGTCACTATGGAAACTGAATAAGCATGTTTGCTTGTGTGCATCATAACCCACTACCGAGTAATCCAATTACATACTGTACACGTCTTTCTCTCCTTTATTTGGTTGGGAGTGGGGGTGGAGGGGAGGGTGAGGGTGGAGAGTGAAAGCTTTTTATTGTAGCAGATGGGGGGGTGAAGTCTCAGTGGCAGATAAATTTCATGGTGTTTCAGCTGTGAGATTTGAGAAAATCAGGGATTCAGCTTGAGATGAGCATATTGGAAAGAATATAATGCTGGTTCTGAGGCTCATAAAGCAGGACATTCCCACTCCAGTTAGCTAATAGTGATGTGTCTGAACCCTGTGAAGTACATTAGCAAAGCCCAGGCAAGCCAGATGTAAAAATACTCTATTCAGAGCAAGCAACAACAGAACAAAAGGACTGTTTTAATCAGTGAAACAAATATACCATGGCTTGAAGATTTGTTAATGCAACCAGTATTGGTTCTTCCCTGTACTTGTACTGCACTCCTGCACTCTCTTAGGCCTGGTCTACACTCGGGGGGCGGGATCTATCTAAGTTACTCAACTTCAGCTACGTGAATAATGTAGCTGAAGTCAACGTACTTAGATCTACTTAACACGGTGTCTTCACTGTGGTAAGTCGACTGCTGATGCTCCCCCGTCGATTCCGCCTGTGCCTCTTGCTCCAGTGGAAGGGAGAGCGCTCGCTGGTCGATTTATCGCGTCTTCACTAGATGTGATAAATCGACCTCTGCCGGATCAATCGCTCCGGAGGTAAGTGTAGACATGCCCCTACATACCCCTCTGCCTCCGAGATAGGATGTAAGGGGCAAGGTCCCAGCTTATATTGCAGCTCCTTGAAGGCCCAATATTTCTATTGCCTAATGGCCTGAACCATTGTAACCAGAACAATTATACAGTTGATTAATACTCTGGCTTTGACACATTCAGCTCCATGCACATGCCTCCCTCTTCACTCTTGAGGGGACAGAAATAACCTGTCACACAATCTGCTTTGAGGCCCTTTGGCAAAGGGAAGTGCCAGAATGGAATTTCTAACATGGTGGCATGTAGGACCTAGGTGAAAGGTTGCCAGAACTGATGAATTCTTTGGTTATCAACAACTGGGGAAAAAGGATCTACATAGGGAAAATCCTGAGCTACAGGGAGGGAGGAGTATCTCTGACTTTGTAGGAAGGGGCTGTGCAGGAAAGAAGGGGGCCTGGTGGGTAAAGGGTTCCATAACCCAAAATGAGACTTTCCAAGCCCAACATCAGGTTAGTTGTATATACACAGCTTGTTTGTCTTCAGCTGAGTTTAGCCTGATGTTTTGCCATTTGCTATGAGGATTATGTGCACCATTGATGACTATATATGTGAAGAAAAAAAAATTGGGACAAAAATAGATTTAAACAGTTATTTTAAACCTCGGAGAATGTTCAACACCAAACAAGGAATTTTGTTTTACTGATATACTGGCAAGACCAAATGAAACGCAGCAACCCCAGTTTTAAACAAAAATGTTCTGCTGCAAAGAAAACCAACTGTATAATAATGAGCTGATAAGAATAGGAACAAGCAACAGTAAATTTATGAAATACAATCCCAGCTACACCAGCAGAGTCCCTACTATGTGATGCACCTTGGGAGACAGAATTCAGTAGACCCAAAACCATGCAGTGAGTCATAGGGAAATATCATGTTTAAGAAGTAACGTTGTATGGACACAGGAAGACGGAAATGAAACAAACCCATTCTCACTTTTTAAAATGGCTATGTCCTTACGAGAAGCAAAGGATTCCGTTAAATGTTCAGACTCGAGTTATTATTCAGACTGAAATGCTGAACGTTTTGAGACTTGCACAGCGCTTTTAAATAGCAGTAGTAGTATTAAATCCACTGCGCTGTATTTTGAGGAAGGTTCAGATATTGTAGAAATGAGTGTGATACAAAACCCTAGATAAGAGAGAAGACAGAGGGGACTATTTTCTGTAGAGAGAAGTAACAGGTTTCTCACTCTGAAATAGGAAGTTGATTCCATTATCTGCTTTTTATAGAAATTAATATTGCAGGATTGTTGCCTGCTGCACATAAGACAAAGGAATCAAAACTCCATCTGGCATAAAGAAACAGAGAAGTAAACACCAGTCAGTTAAGAATATAAACAAGTATCTGACTACGTGCTCTGTATCCAGGAATTTCTCTTACCTCCTCCCTGGCAGCAAGCTACGCTCAATAGCCAATCCCTATAATTTTTATTTATTTTGGCAACTGTTGGAACAAATTGCCTGATTATGACCACCACCACAAATAATAACAACAAAGAAAGAAAGGAAGCAGAAGATATTGAAATATTACTACAAGAGAATGGGAACATTTATTTATATTTATATAGGTTTCTTCTACAACAGCAATAACATCCTTCTTCCTGAGGATTTACGACCAGCTGAGGTTAATGGCCTAAAGCTTAAGGCAAGAAATTCTTCCAGCGAATGATTCTCATGATGGTTCTTCTGTTGTTTCATTTTAGACAGTAACATTTGATGATCTGTCACATGCTTATAATTAGAGATGGTGCAAAACTGGAGCCTGTTCTCCAATCTCCTTGAACTTTGGCAGGGGTGGCTCTGTGGGAAGGAATTTGTTAATGAGATCTGGATCTGAACAATTCCTGGTTTTCAGAGTTGACATTCTCTTCCCTTGGTTTAACCCAGCTCTGCTAATAATGCCATGGACCAGATTCAATAGTATGCCTTGACCCCCATTTCCTGCTCTGACAGTATAAAGGGGTCAGATTCTGGCTGTAGCTGAGTAACAGAGTTCTCTTGGTGCAGTTCTGCTTCAGGAGAGAATCTGGCCCTGCATGTGGAAGGTAGTCCTGTAAGTGGATGTGGCTAACCTGAGCTTTATTTTGATGATAATTCTGATTGATGTAGAAAAGGATCAAAGTTTTAAAGTGAAAATTTACCTATACATTTTTCAGAACCTTGCAAATGAGCTTTTAACTGTGCAGCTCCTAGTCAGGTCTCAGTTCTTTAAAAATTGATTCAGTTCTGAACCCAAAGTACAAGTTGGGTAAATGGCCTGGTTTGTAACGACATGTCCTTCCTGATTCTTCTGTCTCTCCCTTTTACAGAATTGAGTTTTGCAGCTCTGCATTCACTGGGACTAGTATGTTTAACCTATGCTCTCTTAAGTCAATTATTTCCCAGTTTCTTTTGTCTGAGGCTTTGAGGGAGCTGTAATTAACTTCCCAGGGACATCATCAAAATCTTGAAACAGAACTTTTTTTAAAAAAAAATGAACAATAAGATTTTAAGTCTCCCTGGTTTTCTCTTAACCACAGGTTCTATGTTCTTCCATTACCATAGAAAACAGACAGTGGAATTCCACAGTCATAACTGGGAAAGGAGACGAGATGAGAGAGAGAGAAAGGGAGCCATAAGATGGAAGTGCAGAGTTCACTCTCTTTTTTTTGTTTTTGTTTTTAAATTTTTCCCTCCGATCTCTTTTCTCTTCTGTGAACCTTGACACCAACATATTTGGTACAGTCAGAAGTTGGGGCATTGTGATAGCCACAAACAAGGCCAGATTAACTCTTTTATGGGCCTGAGGCTATTAGGTTTTGTGGGGCCCCTGTCCGAGGGGATGTGGGCTCTGGGAGGGAGTTTGGGTGCAGGAGGGGGTGTGGGCTCTAGGCTGGGGCAGAGGGTGGGGGTTCAGGAGGGGGCCAGAGTGTCGCCCCTTACCTTAGGAGGCTCCTGAAAGTGATCGGCACACCCTTCTGGCAGCAGCTCCTAGGAGGGGGGCTCAGGGGGTCTCCGCAGAGTGCCGCTGCCCTCAGGCACTGCCCCCATAGCTCCCATTGGCCGCGGTTCCCAGCCAATGGGAGCTGTGGAATCAGTGCTTGTGGCAGGGGCAGTGGGTAGAGACCCTCCCCCAGGGGCCTCAGGAGCATGCCGGCCGCTTCCGGGAGCGGTAGGGAGCGAGGGAGGGCAGGAAGCCTGCCTTCGCCCTGCTGCGGGCTTCTGGGCAATTGTCCCCTTTACCCCCCCCCCCCGTCCATTCCCAAGATGTTCATAATTCTGAGGTTCTACTGTACATCATCAGAACAAACCCCATTTGGCTGATCAGCCAACGCTGGGGGAAGGCCCTGAAAGGATAAACTTTTACATGGATGTCACAATATAGACGACCTATTGTTTTTTCACGCAGACATGTGAGACTGAGTGATGTGTACTCTCTGCATATCCTTTCACTATCTGACACAAAGTAAACATATTGCAATGATACAATAATACACCCTAAGGTTGCTCAAGTTTTATATGAACTATTGAATTCACTGGACCCCAAAACATCTGTTTGCAAAGCTCATGAGAATTCGCTTCCTTGTGAGATTTCTTATGCTTCCTGATTCTGTTTGGAATAGAAATACTGAGTCACTCTTGTGATATACTGTATCAGTACTCTGTTTCCAGTCATGGATGGAACCAGAAGCACTAAGCTGAGTACCTGTGAGTACATCACATTATTTGAACCAGAGTCACCAACTTTCAGATTTCCCTGGGGGTGCTCGACTCTCACTCCACCCTTCCCCCAATGTCCCACCCTCACTCCACTCCCCCCAGCACCTCCTGCCCGCTACTGAACAGCTGATCAGCGCCTATGATTTGAACCTCAGAAAAAGTTCAGTTCCAGGTCAAGGTTTGGGTCAGTGTTTACTTTGTCACAACCATCCAACCTTAATTTTTTCCCTAATATTTTTATGGGAACAAAACTACAATTAGTGTCTTGTTTTCTGACATGACAAAAGGCTTGTGAAACACTTCAAAGTTGATAAGCACTGTCCAAGTGCTAAGTATTTTTTATTATCACAAATTGTTTATTGGACTTGTTAAAACACCTAATTGACATATTAAAATGAGGCGTTTCAAAAGCATGGACCACATCTGAAAAATGAGTGTCTTGTGGACAACTCCTTTGCCATTTATAGTCATCTGGATCACCTCTCACATTTGCAACCACATAGCATTGAATATGAAATATTGAGCGAAACCTTCAATGCCACAAAGCATTGGGCTTTGCTTCTGGGGAAGGGGAGCTCAAAAGCCAGGCTGCTGAGGTCAGAGCTACAAGCCAGGCAGGAGTCAAATCGGAAATCTTCTGATCTATAGACAGACATGTTATCTATTGATAACTGCAGGATTTGTTTACAAAAGAGAAATATTAGAAAAATATTTACTTAGTTATTTTTAACTTTTCTGGTGGCAACTCTTCTCCTTGGTTACAGCTCCTGGTTGATGAGCAACTGGAAACAGGGAACATCATGTGACCACTCCATCAGTGCTCCACATACCATGGACAACAGAACCCTGTTTTAAACCATTTCCTAAAATTCCATTTAGATTCTACACTGTTGCTACTTTTATTCACCTGAGCAAAACAGCTTTGTATTTTAACATTCCATGTAAAATCTACTGACTCTGACCCACCTTTTTTGGAAAAAATCTTTAATTCTGCAGTTTTGAAAGGCTTTGCAAGTGGAATTCAAAATTCAGGTCTAGGGCGACCAGATAGCAAGTGTGAAGAATTGGGATGGGGGATGGTAATAGGCATGTATGTAAGACAAAGCCCTGAATATCGGGATTGTCCCTATAAAATTGGGACATCTGATCACCCTATTCTGTCTGTCCTTTGAAGTGCTAGTCACTTGGGAGCTACCATATGGAGTTTCTTGGGAGCTGCTGTGTGGATTTTTTGGCCATAAGGAAATCCTCCCTTCTTGTATCATAAGATGTACATTGAGAAAATAGGCAGGTAGGATGAGAACACAAGTTACTGGGCTCAGTGGAGTGGTAAATGAGTGACATTTAATGGCCTGTGAGATTTAGGAGGTTAGACTAGATGATATAATGGTCCTTTCTGGCCTTAACCTCTCCGAATTGATGAAGTGATTTAATTAAATGTGAATTTACATCAGCTCATTGTCATATAGGCTTTGAGATAGATAGCTGGTTTTCGCCTTTGACTATGTGAGTGTTTTAGTAGCAAGTTGAGAATCTTTCCAATTGAATTGTTTTGTGCAGGCGATGGAAAGGGGAGTTGATCAAAAAGAGTTTGAAAATTGGCTGGTTGGCCTAGGAATTACTACTCTGTGTTGCCACATAAAATACCCTGATTATTATTATTATTATTTATTATTAAGAGTATTAATTTTGCTCTATGAGATGTCAGTATGCAGAAATCAGAAGAGGTGTGTTCATGGGCGGCATGTCTCATGCTCCTCAGTGGCCCCTGTAGTGCATCAGTGATCATCATTGAGTAGCTCCAAAAGAAACTCTTGTGTAAGAACATAAGAATGGCCATACTGGGTCAGACCAATGGTCCATCTAGCCCAATATCCTGTCTTCGAACAGTGGCCAGTGCTAGGTGCTTCAGAGGGAATGAGCAGAACAGACAATCATCAAGTGATCCATTCCCTGTCGCCCATTCCCAGCTTCTAGCAGTCAGAGGTTTAGGGACACTCAGAGCATGGTGTTGCATCCCAACCCATCCTGGCTAATAGCCTGCTTATACACCTGGTAATTGTTACCTTCACTCTGAAATTGAGTGTCAAATTTACGATCCCAGTGTGTGGTGATAACAGCAAAACCAACCGTGCCATGAGCAGAAATCCACTTTTGAACCAAACGCAGCTGCTTCTTCCAAGGTAAACAGTGTGAGCCAGCAATTTTCAGGAAATATTACTGCCGTGTATTATGCCTAGCACGTGCAATTTTTTCGGTTTCCTGTAGCTTGTTAAATATCCCCCCTCCCTCAAATATTGTATCAAAGCCATAAGCTATATTTAGTTCCAGTCAAGGTACAGTCAGTCTGTTTATATTTGCAGAGTAATGTAAAAATGCCAGATAACCCACATACGCCTTGAGCACTGGAAACACAAATATGTGTAATGTACCATAAAACTAAAGTTTTCTCACTATAGCCAAAGGGTTTTAAAAAGCATTGTGGGGAGGGGGAAAGAGAGCAACATTTTCTAGAACATGGGAAAGATCTTTTATACTACTTCAGCATTTTGTGCCTGAGCCACTGCCCACTGAAGTCAATGGAAAGATTCCCATTCACTTCAGTGGATATAGGATGAGGCCTTTAGACATTATGGTCATGGGTGCTATAAGAAAACCTTACAGAGATATTCTTAGGATCTTGGCTCTTAGCCTACTCTTTGATCTCCCCTAGTGCTGCTCTCTAATTGCAAGAGTCACTCAAGAACCTGTACGGCATAGGCTTATAAAAGTAGCTTGTGACACAGTGGTGGCTTCCATTTGCCTTTTCCTTAAGACATTTACTGTGGAGATCCAAGAAGAGGGCTCACTGTGGGCAGTATTAATTAATCCTTTCCTTGGAGAGGTTAGGGGAGTCATAATCTGAAGGCTCTTTTGTATAGAAGAGAGAGAGACAGACAGAGTGTGTGTGGGGGGGGGGGGGAGGGCGGGGGAAGGTGGGTGGCACCTGTTACTTCAGACAAGAAAAGACAGTTAGGTAGGATGAAAGGAAAGGATTAATTTCACTTTTTAATTTACTTCAGTTTATAAAATATTCTGATCAACAAAAGTCAGTTGGTGCCCATTTAAAAAAAAAAATCAGTGAAATAAAGTTGAGTGTTATACCCCTGCCAGCTAAAGGACACAAAATTACAGAAAGAAACAATAAACTCAGGCCATTTTCCTGAGAGATTATGTGGACTAGATGAGCCTAAAATGTGTAGCTTGTAGTATGAGCTAAAATCTCTGATGACCAAAAATCTCTGCCCTTGTCGGACCAGCAGAAAAATGAATCCTACAGTCAAAATTCCCATATTGAAAATGCCTTTTTACTAGGGCTGTCAAGTGCTTTAAAAACTAATGGTGATTAATCGTGCTGTTAAACAATAATAGAATACCATTTATATAAATATTTTTGGATGTTTTCCACATTTCAAATGTATTGATTTCAATTACAACACAGAATACAAAATATACAGTGCTCACTTTATATTTATTTTTTATCATAAATATTTGCACTGTAAAAATAAAAGAAATTGTTTTTTTAATTCACTTAATACAAGTACTGTAGTGCAATCTCTTTATAATGAAAATTGAACTAACAAATGTAGTTATATACAAAAAAAACTGCATTCAAAAATAAAACAATGTAAAATTTTAGAGCCTACAAGTCCACTTAGTCCTACTTCTTGTTCAGCCAATCACTCAGACAAACAGATTTGTTTACATTTGAAGGAAATAATGTTGCCCACTTCTTGTTTACAATGTCACCTGAAAGTGAGAACAGGCATTCGCATGGCACTGTTGTAGCCAGCATTGCAAGACATTTATGTGCCAAATGTGCTAAAGATTCATATGTTCCTTCATGCTTGAACCAGCATTCCAGAGGACATGTATTCATGCTGATGATGGGTTCTTCTCTACAACGATCCAAAGCAGTGCAGACCAACGCATGTTCATTTTCATCATCTGAGTCAGATGCCACCAACAGAAGGTTGATTTTCTTTTTTGGTGGTTTGGGTTCTGTAGTTTCTGCATTGGAGCATTGCTCTTTTAAGACTTCTGAAAGCATGCTGCACAGCCCATCCGTCTCAGATTTTGGAAGGCACTTCAGATTCTTAAATCTTGGGTCAAGTGCTTTAGCTATCTTTAGAAATCTCACATTGGTACCTTCTTTGCATTTTGTCAAATCTGCAGTGAAAGTGTTCTTAAAACGAACAACGTGCTGGGTCATCATCCGAGACTGCTATAACGTGAAATATATTTCAGAATGTGGGTAAAACACAGAGCAGGAAACATACAATTCTCCCCCAAGGAGTTCAGTCACAAATTTTATTAACACTATTTTTTTAACAAGCATCATCAGAATGGAAGCATGTCCTCTGGAATGGTGGCCAAAGCATGAAGGTGCATATGAATGTTTAGCATATCTGGCACATAAATACCTTGCAATGCCAGCTATGTTCTCACTTTCAAGTGACATTGTAAATAAGAATGAGGCAGCATTATCTCCCATAAATGTAAACAAACTTGTTTCTCTTAGCGATTGGCTGCACAAGAAGTAGGACTGAGTGGACTTGTAGGCGTTAAAGTTTTACATTGCTTTGGTTTTGAGTTCAGTTATGTAACAAAATTTGTAAATTGTGCTTTCATGATAAAAAGATTGCACTACAATACTTGTATGAGGTGAACTGAAAAATACTGTTTCTTTTATCATTTTTACAGTGCAAATATTTGTAATAAAAATATGAAGTGAGCACTGTACACTTTGTATTCTGTGTTGTAATTGAAATGAATACATTTGAAAATGTAGAAAAACATCCAAAATATTTAATAAATTTCAATTGGTATTCTATTGTTTAACAGTACGATTAAAACTGTGATTAATAGCGATTAATTTTTTTGAGTTAATCGCATAAGTTAACTGTGATTAAGTGACAGCCCTACTTTTTACTAATTTTCACTCATCTAAACCTGGCACATATTAATTGTTGTACCTTCATATTAAATAGTGTCTTTAAAAATTTACCTTTTATCCCAGGCTGCATTTGTTCTATCTTTCTGCTTAATTCCCAGCTGTTCTCTCCTTTTCCCAAGTGTCCCCATCTAGAGGAGATGGTGCTGCAACTAGAAAGCTGTCAGACTGAAAGGAATAACTGAAACAGTCTTAAACAAGGATTCATTGTGAAAGTTCCATGAGGAATTGTATGCCACAGTGTATGAAATTTGGCAACTATATGTAATGTGACCATATGTCTTACTTGTTCATACATTGTCCCAGTGTCTTGGAAACTTCTTACGTGACTCCTGAAATGTCCCTTTTTTTTTATTCTCTCAATCAAAATATTTTTGGTTGTGTGTTTAAAAACTACAAAATGTCAGTTTAAGATATGCTGCTGTACCAAGCAGAATTTGCTCTGTGTTTTCTAGGAACAGAGAGAGATCAGTGGAACAAGTGTTCAAGGTGATGAACGGTGTTTGGAGTGAAGGGAAAAGCTGAATGAGAGTAGATTCTATCAAAGCTTCTTTTTGTTCAAAGTGCATGTTGTTAACAGTTGTTCAGAGTTAAATAATAAAGACACTCAGAACACAAAATAACCCTTCACTTCAAGAAATAGACATGTCACTGTTGAGACAGCAGCTGGAAGTATCAATACCAGCATTTACTTTTTTTTTTTTTGGTCATATGTATGTTACTGCCATCTGTTTTTATTTTGAAAATATAGTCCCTTTAACTTTGTAAAAATCCTATTAATTGAATCCAGCATCACTGCAACTTGCTGTCAGAGTCACATTCTTATCTTATTTATTATTATTCTTTTCTTTATAGAACAGGCAAAATGCTCCGAAGACGAAATGGAGCGACTTTACAAGTCATTAGAACAAGCAAGTTTGTCTCCCATCGGGGACCGTCGACCTTCAACCAAAAAAGAGCTCAGAAAGTCCTTTGCCAAACGGAGCAAAAACCCCTCCATGAATGAGAAACTCCACCAAATCCGAATGCTGAATAGCACATTAAAGGTGAGGTGTAACAAGGGGTAAAGTTCCCGCCTGAAAAGAGGAAAAACAGATTGTATTGAAAAAGAAACAATCCTAAGCTTCACCCAATCTCAAAGTGAATGTTGTTCAGTTAAGTCTTTCAACTAATGTTTCACTTTCTCCTGCCTCTGTGTTTTGTGGCTATATCTGAAAGTGGAATCAGAAGCAATAGTTCAGTTCTTGCTGTAGTTCCAGCCTGACTGGAGAAGGTGTCAGGAATTTATAAGAGATCACATGGTAGTCAGTTGTCAAATTCACACACTCAGTGGGTGTTTGGTGAGTTCACTGAATGGGACAGCGTGAAAGGAGGGAGAGCAGAAAAAATACACAGATGGTAGTGGACAAACAAATGACCCTTAGCCAAGAAAGTTTTCCTTAAGGGATTACTGCAGAATGCACAGGATGTGCTAAAGCTATTTTAAGGGCCTCCTGGAACTAAAATAGTTTCAATAACACAAGCATCCTGCTTTCATGTTGGAATCTTACCATGGGTAGAGGATGAGAGGGTTTCTCAGCACATTCCCTGGAGGGTCTGAGAGATAGATAGACTCTGCAATACTCTGATGGATAGGAATCACTTGGAGCCTCATTTGTGTCTCATGGAATTTCTAGTCCTGTTTCTGGGTGCTACTAGAGGAGAGAGAGAGAGAAAACTTATTAATGTAAAATTAAATTGTAAATAGAGAGATGGAGGGATAGCTCAGTCATTTGAGCATTGGCCTGCTAAATCCAGGGTTGTGAGTTCATTCCTTTAGGGGGCAATTTAGGGATCCTGGGCAAAAATTGGGGATTGTTCCTGCTTTGAGCAGGGAGTTGGACTAGATGACCTCCTGAGGTCCCTTCCAAACCTGATATTCTATGAATGAACATTAAAACAATTGCCTTCCCCATCCTCTTGCTTTTTTTATCAGAAGTAAGAAATGAGTACGTTACCTCAATTGTTTTTACTTAGCTTTAAGTCATGTCTACTTTGGAGAAATTTATAAAGAACTTTCTCACTGGTACTAATGCCAAATCAGCTGTTCTGAGACTCATAATAATCCATTCTTCTGTAGCATCTGCTGTCTGAGGATCTCATCATTAATGAAGTAAGCCCCACCACATACTTGTAAGATAGATAAATAGTATCCACGTTTTACAGGTGAGGAAACTGAGAGACAGAAAAGCGTAACATGGCTTTTCCAGTGTAATGTTTGTCACCAGTAAAGGAAAGAACAGAACCGCTTAGTGCCAAGTGGATTGGTAGCTCACATTTTAGTGTTAAATCTTCAGATTAGAATAATGGTGAGTTGGGGATAAAAACTTTAGTGCTATTAGAGTTTTTGTTTATTTCTTAAGGGGATTCACATTCCTCTGGGTAAATAAATGAGTAAATTATGGATCTGACTGTGGTTAGCACTCTTTTATAACCAGACTTTTTTTTTTTTTTTTTGGTCTAACACTAATTGAGTATGGAAAGATCATTTTCTTGGATGCTTTTCTTAATGCAGAAAATATGGGTTTTGCTTTATTCAAACCGAGAAGTTGGAGTGTCGACAAGATAAATATGGCATTAGAGAATTTCATACAGAGACAAATAGAATTCTTTAAGCCATGGTGTTTACATTAGTTAGTATGAAAGGCACATTCTCATAGTAAGGAAAATGCCAAACTGTGAATCAGTAGAAAAGTATGCTTTTAAAGTAATTTCTTCTTAATATTATATGAAGCAGGACATAATTAACCCTGCATGATCTATTGGAAATGCAGAACCCCGGGAAGTCTTACATCTGATCCATATTTGCTGTGCTTTGACTAAACCTTTATCAGCTTAAAGCAGAGTGATTTATGAACATACCGAGGCTGACTGGGATTATTAGTTTGGACTTGCTACTCCACATCTCTAGCAATGAATCATTGCTGCTGCCACAGTATATCAATAGCAAAACATATTTCGGATGGCTAGGAAGAGAGGGAAGCTGTTTGCAGAGTGTTTCGCATGCTAAATGATTGGAGGAAATTAGTCTTTTTTCCAGAGATATGGAAGATAGATCCACCCTGTCAGAAAATTTCTCCATTGGGAAAAAAAATCCCCGCTTCTATGTTAGCAGCACCTGTCTGTTTCTCTGTCCTGTGCCTTTTGCTGTCCTCTTACAAAGGTTGCCAGGTAGACATAGGGTTGAACCTGAGTAATCTGCCTTTCTAACAAGCTGTCCAATTCCAGTTGGTTCAAGAATCACAGATCACAGAGATTAGGCCTTCTGGGAAAGTTGTTGAGGCTATGGGTCAGGACCACTTTTGTGCATAATTCTTGGGGTCAAGAAAGTTCTAGGCCCTCTTACCTGCCTTTATTTCCCCACTTACTCTCTGTCTCATCCTCCTAGCTCTGACCTTGAAACCGTCTCTGTCTTACTTTTGCCTCTCTTCTGTAATGACCCTTGCCTGAGGCTGACTAGAGGTGCTTGACATAGGCCAGTGGAGGGGTCCGTTGCCTCACATCCACTGGAGGGAGACGAGCAACGGACAAACTACATACATTGTTTTTATTATTTTTTTCTAACCAGGATGGGTGTTTGCTTATCCCTTCTTATTATAACACTAGAATTCCATCTCATGGGGCTGTTTAACAGCAGAGGCCTACTCCGAGCATACGCCAGAGAGAACTGGCACTTTTGCAGTTAATTTGTCTCAACAGAGGCTTCTGTCTGGAGCTGGCATAGCTAAATGATGGTTGGTGGAGAACCATTTCAGTTCAGATCCGTTTGTCCTCATCCTAGAATTACTAAGAACATTTTGTTGAAGTCTATGTCTCCATAGTTGAAATCCAGTACCACTGCTTGGAGAAGCCCTGTATGCCTGGGACACACTAAAAGAATAGTAAGATACTGTAGACCTGGAAAAGGAAAATGGAGCTCTGCAATAGAGAACATAAGAATGGCCATATTGGGTCAGACCAAAGGTCCATCTCGCCCAGTATCCTGTCTTCTGGCAGTGGCCAATGCCAGGTGCCCCAGAGGGAATGAACAGAACAGATAATCATCAAGTGATCCATCCCCTATTGCCCATTCCCAGCTTCTGGCAAACAGAGGCGAGGGACACCGTCCCTGTCCACCTTAAGGTGTTTATTCTCCATGTACTGATGTCTCTGCTCACATCCTCTGTGAGGACTGAAGCTGAGATCTCTGGGCCTAAAAATGTGAGCTCTACATACTGAGCTAAAGGAACGGGGTTCATTAACTTACAAGTAGCAGCAGCCTTGTAAACCTCCCTATATGGTCTAGCCACTAGAGTGGGACAGATAGCCACCCTATGTGAGTGTGGATTACATCTAAATGTCTAGGACTGAAAGTAGGGGTATTTACAATGTGGGAAGGGAGTGTTTTTCTTGAAGGTCAAAAGCTGTGTCCAAATTGCAGTTATTGCTGCTGCTGCTACCAGTTTTTTTTAAATTTAGCATTTTATGAAAAGTGATCAGTTCTTCATGTAACTCTTCTCTTGGGCTTTTGTGCAAAGATCCTGTGAAAAATATGGGATATTTTAAACACTCAGGTATAAACAGAACTGTAACTTCCAACTGTAACTTGGAAGAAACTTTTGCCATGGGCTTGTTTTAAAATTCCCATACTCAAAAAGGGAATCACATTGCCAAGATGGGCAATTTAGGTTCATACTATTTTTATTAAGGAAAATATGGTGTACAGTTCGTATGGGAAAATATATATTTATTAACCCTCTTGATTTCCTACTAGTGTAAAGAGCATGACCTGGCCATGATTAACCAATTGCTGGAAGATCCTGAGCTGACGGCAAAGAAGTATAGAGAATGGAAGAATACAAACACCATGTTGGTCCAAGAGATCTATCAGCAGCACGATGCCCTAGCTGTTGTGGAAGGGAATAGCAAGGAACCATAGATGAATCCACCACCTTTCTTTAATTGAAAATGCTATCTGAGGACAGTGGAACCTGCAGTACATGACAGGATTCCTCCCTGTCCCTCTTTACCTCCTGATGCTTTAAGCTACTACAGTTTCAGGTTTTGTTTTTTCCAAGTGCTTATCTCTTCCCCTTTAAAAGAAAAACAACCCATTCTCCAAAGCATTATTTCCTCTCTCCAAACTCATTTCATGCCAATAAAATGGAACCCCAAAATTAAAAAAAGATGTCCCCTCTGGGTACATGTCTGAGGCAAACATTATCTGAAGCAGAGAGGAAATGGATTGACATTCAGGAATGGCTGATCTTTCATCAGAGGTAAACTGAGCACACACAGACCTGAAAGTCTCAGAGGAATGTACATATTGTAGATACTAGACCTTCGGGGTCATTTTATTCATGTAACCTATTGATGGAAGGAACTTTTTTAAAGCTATGATAATGCTAACAGGATACAATCTTCTCTCCTACCATTTGTCTCTTCAAGACAACTACAAATAAGAACTTTTATCTCTACTTACACTTGTTTTGACTGCATTACTATGTAAACGGTGGCAACAAGGATAATGATTATGCATAAATCTGAATTTTAAATAATTTTCAAGGCACCCAGTCAATGGACACCATAAACATTTCCTAATTGTATACGGACAAGATCAAGATGCTGTTTTCCTACGTCATCTGGAGAGGGTCCCTTAATGTGTGTTGGTGACAAATAAATTTGTTCTGCAATGCGGAAACTCTGTCTCATCAAGTTTCAACTTTTCTTATGGAATATAGGACGCAGTAAAGGACAATTTTCTGCTTACATATTTTTGATAGTAGTGAATACGTAAAGTACAAGTTCATCTTGAATTCATAGTCATAATAATAGACCTTTTACAGTGCTTTTAATCAGTAGAACACAAAATGCTTTACAAAGGAAGTCAGTTTATTATCCCTGTTTTACAGGGGAAACTGAGGCACAGAACGGCAGTGACTTGCCCGATGACACTCAGCACGCAGTGGTGGAGCTGGGCAGATCCAAACATATAAAACATAGTTGATTATATTTTTTTTAATATGTGTCACTTTATGGCTTATGTGAATGTGTGACCATGTACTGTATATATTTTTATTTATATATTTATGTACTGTATTTCTACTGTAAAAAGGACTACATGTTATAGATGAGATTGTTTATCTGTTGATTTCAAGAGAAATGCCTGCACAGTCTTCATACCCAAATATAATTAATATACATTTATATTATTCATACCATTCCAAAGTTACGGACACATTGGGAGTTGCATTGTAAGCTCTTTTTTGAGTACCTTGCTTCTACTTTTTGACCTCAGTGTGAGATTTGGTTGAAAATTTCACTGTATATTCTAGGGTAGGAAAATATTTTTGTATAAAATTTCATAACCCCAGGTGGCATAGTTTCATAACCCCAGGTGGCATAGTTTAACTAGTATGTTAATCAAATCAAAAATTAACACATTGTTTTGCTGCAATGGGTCATAATTTTCAGCCTTAAGTTTCTCAGCACAGGATATACATTTGAACTCCCAATTGGGTGTTGAATTGTCTATACATGTGCAGTATAGTTTGATTTGCACATTTCAGCATATGTGACTTTGTAAAATCACTGAGTTTTAAGAAATATTCCTCCTTATTAAATGGATCCCCAGCACAGGAACTAGCATTTAAAGATATACACCCAAATACTCTGGTGTGAAGGAGATGCACTCCAGTTAGCCAGTGTGTAAAGATGTTCTCAAAAGTTTTTGGACTCATCTAGCTTTAAAGCAGAATACGCTATAAATATCAAAAAATCATACATGTTCAGATATTGACCCATGTGTATGCATAGTGTAGATTATTAGAATTTTGATTATGAAAAAAAATTAACCATCTTCACTGGAACAGATTGGATCTCCTCCACTTGCTTAGCAATTAGTTTTAATTGCTTGGAAATGTTTCATTACTAAGCAATTAATGTTTTAAGATCTAAACACTTAGCTGTATCCCAGAACATCCAGGAAATGTTGGATCATTAGAGATGGGTTGGACTTGGGAATTGAATGCAGCAGGAAGCAGGGAGGCTCTGATGTTTGGGCACTTTTGGCAGCTGGTAAATCTACTAAAATTTGATTGAAGGGAGCCATGCCTAGGTGGACTGTATAAGTTCCCGTGAAGCAGGTTTTCCCTTCTGCAGATATTAGCGGGAGGAGAAGAGTGGACTGAGGGATGGAGAGACACAGGAGGCAAAAACAGGAGGTGGTTGGATGCTGTGACTCGGAAGTAGGGTTGTATTTGGGATACCAGCACTGCCTCAGGACTGGAACTAGGGAGTGGGACTGGTTGTTGAGTCCGCGTTAGTGTTGGACTATGGAGAGCTGTAGCTAGAGAACAAGGACTAGCTGGGGACTGGAACTGGGTGGTAAGAACTAGTATAGGAAGCAGAGAAGGAAACTGAAACAATCACTGGGCACATCCGTTAAAAATAAAACCACAGAATCTTTTAACTAAACCTCCTAAACTATGGAAACCACAAGCTAAGTGATGTAAATAGATCTGACATCAGCCTTTCCCATCCAGACCATTCTCTTGAATTGCACTTAGCAACCTTAACTATAACATGATGAAGGTTTGTTTGTTTTATGTCTAAGTGTGTGTGTGTGTGTGTGTATATAGATATATAGATTATCTTGTGTTAAGCAACAATACTGAAGGTTTTTTGTTTTTTTTTGACAGTTGCACACTGACATTATGCAGCCAAAGCTGTAAAATACTTCAGGAACTTAAAGAAAATTCTGTTTAAGATAAATCAAGAAAATATTGACTTATGAAATTAAGGAATTCCTCATTATGTTTTTAGACTTTGTGCATATTTTTTTCGGTTGTTCCTAGTGAACAACAAAATTCAGATTTTTTTTAGCGACATTTATTATTCTGGTAAAAATTCTTTCCTTAAAGCTAATCATCTGTCATTTTGTAAAGTGTGCACCCACTACCCAACAAACAAATTATGCTAAACCAATATTTTCACTCACACTTAGAATATTTCCTCGTTTCTTAAAAAAATCAATTGTCAAGATTTTAGACAATAAGTACATTTTAAAAAAAGCCTTAAAATAAACTAAAGTTTGAAGGGACAGATCTTCACCTGTAGGCATAGAGTGCCTGGTGCAGTGCCCTTTGGACTTCCTGATTCTGGGGCTGCTCTGTACCAGGCCACAGTCCCAAGATCCTTTCACCTTCATCAGCTGCCAATGGCCCCATATGGCAGCCAGGTTTATGGAAGCTCAAAATATTAGACCTTGTCCCTAGCCACACCCTCTACACTGACAGCCAGAGTAGTTGGTGTGGGAGTCATACAGGAGCTCTGCACCACTCAAGGATATATCTATCCAGGAGAGTCACTTTAGGGGCTTGATCTGCTGAGTTTAGGGCTGCTTTCCACTGGAAAAGTGACACCAAACAGCTGGACCTCAGTCTAGTAACTTGGCCAAAGCCTTGGAAAAATATAAAGACAACGCAGAAATTTGTTGCACATTTTATATATATATGTGTGTGTGTGTGTGCGTGTATTTGTATTTGCCTAACTTTTTCAGTTCTGTTTTGTTACAGTGTTCACTCAGTATGGAATAAATTCATTCCACCCCAACCCTCTGATACATGCTTTGGTCATATAATTAGTTATTCAAACCAAGCCCTTCTAGCGTTAAAGTCTACCGATGATGTAAGATTTTATTGTCAGTACATTTTTGGCTTGACAGACAAAATTACCTCCCAAAGTGCATGTGATGAACTTGAAATTAAATGAGCTGGATAATACCAACATAGGGTGAGCTGCAAGGCCTATCCACCACATCAGTCCCATGCAAGCCCTCGAAATAATGTTAAGTGGGATGTAAGTCGTGGCTAGGCCTTGTATGGGCCCTCTGCATAGGAGTGGATTTTACCTATGGAGAACCCGTGTGTGTGTATTCGGAAGTAAAACAAATAATGTAAATGATTAGCACGCATCTGAGAGTGAGAATTAAATTGTTGGCTTTATAGCAGTACAGACTCCAGTGAAGAAAGACATTTATCTACTAATTAGCGTCTCATGGCTGACTTATCTGTGTATATATTTTTTCACCTGTAACATTTTTTTTTCTTTTTTTTTTTTTTTACTAGCTGTAATGATTCCACCAGAGAGTGGACTGAAAAGTTGTCATTGGTCCAGGACTGAATGATGACAGCCTTGTGCTGCAGACAAATGTCATTGTGGGGGGGGAATCCTACCATTTGGGGGGAAAGGAAACATTTTTGTGGCAGATTGTTGAAGTGCGTATATGTGTGTGTGGTAATAGAGCTGATTTAGATCTACTCAGAGTTTTGGAATTAATGCTGCCTGGAGAAGTTAATGGGCAGAGTGCAGGTAAATCAGTCAAATGTGGAAGATAAATGCAGTTTGTTGCCTGGGTATCATGTCTACATATATGGGCATGGGTGTGAACATAATACTGTATATTTGGTATACCAACTTATTTTTTGATAAAATCCATCTCTAACTGTAAGGCATTTCCACGGGAGGAGTTTCCCTGTCCTGTATGGGAAGATTTTTTGTGTGGCTCAAGAGTGACCAATTGCAATGGCAGTATGTGTCATTTCTGAGAAAAACTAAACTCTAATAACTGCAAATGGAGTGTTTTTTTGTTATCTTGCATCATTTCCAGCAAAACCTCTAGAAGGTGGGAAAATCCAATTGTCTGATGCCTGGATGAGATGCCTCCCGAAATGAGAACTACATGATTAGATGTGAAAATGAAGAGATGTGGAAATGAAGAGGGATCTCTGCCCATGTATTTGGCATTAGATCAAATAATTACTTAACCCATTTGTGGTATCCTCATGTTCAGAGATACCAACTTGGGGATTAATCTCTGGGGTCCATCTCAAATTTAAACCTGTTGTTAGTGCTAAACAATCAATAAATAAATGAAGGCCAAATTTCAGTCATTTGGGGCTTGGTCTTGCAAGCTGCTGTTTGCTTTCCCATGTGCTTAACTTTAAACACCTCCACTGCCACATGCTCCAGAGCTTTTCTGAACCAGGGCCAGAGTGATCAGCAGCAGCAGTGATGAGCCCTCAGACCCTTGCAAACCTGGAGTAACTCCACTGGTTGAAATAGATTTACACTGTGCAAATGAGAGCAGAGTTTGGCCCAGTGATTCATATTCTCTTACTCTCAGCGTGAATGCATGCGTACGCACGTGTGTATTTGTAGATGTGTGTATGTCTGCATAATATATAGCGATGCAACAATGTCCTTGGATTGACAAACGCAGTACAATTGGTTGTAACAGGGTCACGTAGCCTGAAATAGTTTTGGAATACTGCCCTGTTAGCTGGCCAATAAATTTTTGAACTATTGACGTTTCCGCAACTAGCAGAGAGTGGGTCACATCACTTTTACTTAAAATAGAACAGAGAATTCTCAGCACAGGATAACTTTAAAGTAGCTAATATCTCAGGCAAAAAACTCCTGTCTGAAAAAGTAAATTTACTGTACCTATAAGTGCAGCAATCAGAACTCATTTCCTGCCTCTTCAGATGGTTTTGAGGCCCCCCAGACATGAAGGAAATAGAAAGCATGGAGCATGTGAAGTGAAGATAGCATCAGAATAAAAGGACATATTTTTCATTAAGGGAAAACATTCCAATCTTCTTAGCTGATAAATAACTCTACTGTCTGATGCTGAAATAATTGCAGCAAAAACAGCTCAAAAATCTCAGATTTCTAAGTCAGAGTGAGAAGAGACACAGGAGGGGATGAATCCTATGTAGACAGATGTACACAAGTGGTGTATGTAACTGTTAATCACATCAATACAAGAGAGCACTGAGCACCATGTTCTCTGCTCAGTGGTGTTTGCCATCAATTGTGTTTGTATAAAAGGTTTTGGGCATGAATTTCAAATGGCAGCATTACTCTAAAATGTGAAATACACATGGTCCTAAATGGGTGCCATTATATTACTGCATCCATGTGTGTTGTTTCATATATTATTCAGGAGAACTTAGTTAGAAATGTTTTAGAATTAAGTGTGTGTGTGCACGCGCGCGCGAGAGAGAAAATAAAAAGCTTTGTTGTTATTTCTTTGTCCGTAAGGCCCATCTCTATATTAGTACAGGGAGTCCGGCTGTACAGATCTTGGAGGGATTGGAAAAGTAGAACTTAACCATTTTAGTCATTTCTAAAATCCATTTTTAATGGCTTTTCTGTAAATCAAGGATGTCTCTCTATTTCAGTTTTCCAGAGCTCAGAAGCTACAAGGACTAGACTTGAATGCTGTAATCCACTGAGATGGGAGAGAATCCCAGAGCGTCATTTCTAGCTGTAATGATTTCATCAGAGAGTGGACGGAAAAGTTGTCATTGGTCCAGGACTGAATGGCGACAGCCTTGTGCCGCAGACAAACGTCACTTTTGGGGGGAGAAAATCCTACCATTTAGGGGGAAAGGAAATGTTTTTGTGGCAGTATAAAGTTGAAGTGTGTGTATGTGTGATAATGGAGCTAATTTAAATCTACTCAGAGTTTTGGAATTAATGCTGATTGGAGAAGTTAATGGGCAGAGTTCAGGTAAATCAATGTGGAAGATAAATGCAATTTATCGCATGGGTATCAGGTCTATATATATGGGCATGGGTGTCAATATAATACTATATATTTGGTATACCAATTTATTTTTTGATAAAATCCATCTCTAACTGTAAGGCATTTCCACGGGAGGAGTTTCCCTGTACTGTATGGGAAGATTTTTTGTGTGGCTCAAGAGTGACCAATTGCAATGGCAGTATGTGTCATTTATGAGAAAAGCTAAACTCTAATAACGGGAAATAGAGCGGTTTTCTTCTAGTGGTAGGGCCAAAGTGGTATTTCCTGTTTTATGTGGGACATGTAGAAAGAAGATAAACTTTGAAATGTCAGTCATGATTTCCTTGAACTCTCAGCAAGTTCTGCAGTTTACTCTGTTCCCATCCACTGAAATTAGAAATCTTGCTTTCTTTTTTACATGGGCCCTTTAAACAGAAGGGCTTACTATTAAAGTGAAATTCCCCCTCTGCATAGGGGCACTACCAAGTTGACATGCCACTAATATTCCACTTAAACCCTATTTTGAGGAGTTACGTGAACATGAGCTTTTTTGTGGGCCATCTGCACAGGGATAAATTTTCTCCAAGAAAATTTGTTTTGCATTAGTAGATTGGTCAAGAACTTAGGAACCATCTGAGTGCTAATGCTCACTCTGTCCCAGATATTGTGTGGCCTTGAACAGGTTACTGTAGCTGCACTCACAAGTTATCCTTCCTGTCTCACTTTCCTCCGGCTGTAAAATGAAGATACATAAACACTTATCTACCTCATATGGTGATGTGAAGATTGATTAATTCCCAGTCTTGTGGACACTTACACAGGTGAGTAACTTTACCCATGAAAAGTCAATGGAATGACTCACATGAATAAAGTTACACACATGCATAATAATAATAGATCTGAAAGCACTTTACCAAGAAGGGCAGTATCATTATCCTCTTTTTACAGTTAGGGAAACTAAGGCACAGAGCAATGAAGTGAATTGCCCAAGGTCACCCAATAGACCAGTGGCAGAGTCAGGAACAGAACTAAGATCTTCTGAGCCCCAGTCTGGTGCTTACTAGCTAGTTAGGTTAATATTTGTTCAGTATTTTAAAATTTAAAGTGCTATAAGTGTGCTCAGTACTAATTTTTTTGCCTCTTAGTGCATGCATGCATGTAACTCCTAAGTTTAGGGGACATGACATGCATGTAGCCAAGGGGAACTAGCCTCTTACATTGACACTTCTGTGTTAAACATGCAAGACAGAATTCTTAACTCAGACTTTTGTTTTTTTTCCAAATAGGTTTTGAAAAAAAACCCCAAAACAAACCTAACAGTGGGGGGGATGAGAAAACCTGGATTTGTGCTGGAAATGGCCCAACTTGATTATCATACACATTGTAAGGAGAGTGATCACTTTAGATAAGCTATTAGCAGCAGGAGAGTGGGGTGGGAGGAGGTATTTTTTCATGCTTTGTGGGTATATAAAAAGATCTTCTACACTTTCCACAGTATGCATCCAATGAAGTGAGCTGTAGCTCACAAAAGCTTATGCTCAAATAAATTGGTTAGTCTCTAAGGTGCCACAAGTACTCCTTTTCTTTTTGCGAATACAGACTAACACGGCTGTTACTCTGAAACCTGTCATAAAAAACAGGCACATTCTTAAGACAGGCACATTTACTTGGGGATTATTATTTCAAAGCCTGTTTTTTTAGAATCAGGAAGTTTCTGTGAATGGCTATTTTGAAAAATGCCTTGCACTCTGGGAGAGAATGTACCTTTTGGAACAGCCTGGCTGAAACAGTCCCCTGAACTGGCTGCTGTATCTGTTCCTAAAGAAAGACACCTCATGCCAAATGAACGTCCTTGAAAGACATGTGATGTGTTTACATTTTCATATATGTAGCACGGCCAGGCAGATCTTTTTACCAAAATAAAATAATAAAGGTGATGGGAGCTGCATAAGGGAAATTTCACTTCACTTTAGAAAGGCAACACATGCAGCAGCATGGGAAATATCCTTCCTCCAGATCATCGTCATACACTGTTATGAAGCAAACTTAAGTCTTCTCCATTTCCTCCTTTCTCGTCAGTTTTTTAGGTTACACTGTCCTTTGGTGGCATAAAGTGTAACTGCTCATCAACTTGTTTTTGTAAGAATGTAAATGAAGGGAACTCTTTGATCTGGGCATGTATCTTATCTGTAAGTAAAACGTTTAAATATGTGGGAGACTGTGTTATATATACATAAAATGTGTGTATGTGTATATCATTCTGTATATATCACAGTAATCTATGGTTATTGGGCAAGATCCTCAGCCTATGTTCCCTTCTTACATTTGAATAAAACAAAGGAAAAGCAGGTGACAATGTTTTGTGCTAAAACTACCTTTTGATTGCCTTTGGGAAAAGGCAGCTTTCTGATAGCTTTGTCAAATAGTAGGGTTTTTTAATTAAGAAAACTAGTACACATGCACAGCCTGCTGGCTTTTAGTGATATTGCAAGTGAAGTAATAATGCAATGAGCTCATTCATAGGACTTAATGATTTTTTTTTCCTTTTTATATCTTTATATTTTCCCATCTGTATTTTTATTGCATCACTGAAGGTCTTGGCATTATGCACAAAAACCATTGTCACATCTATAGGTACTTGAACTTGAGCACTGAAACCTAATTATAGTAACCGTGTACGTCAGTTGGCCAACTCACTTTCCCCGGCACAAAAACATGTTATGCAGGCTGTATGTCAGTTATGCTTCTGCTATGTGCCACGTAAATGGCTAAGTTAGGCCCTGATCCTGCAAGAAGTCCAGGCAGGCAGACTCTTTGCCCACATGGAATCCCAGTAGACCTCTGTATTGGAGCACTCGAGGTGGAGCTTTTTTCGGGATGAGGCCCTTGTCATTCTACAACCCTGATTCAGGCACATCCATTATGTGCAGTGGCTTAAACAAGAAGTTGGTGCCTAATAATTAAATGGTATAACATTATCTATCTTCATGACAGAAGCTTGATTTTGTTAGACGCCTTATGAAGGTTGTTTGGCTCTCCTTGGTTTTTTGTTGTTGTTGCTTCCATATATTAAGTTGGTACAAGCAAATATCAATGCAAGGGCACTAATACATATCTAAGCAATTCTGTATTTTAGAATCTACTAATAATTTTTAAAGGGCTAGAAAAATGATTTTGAAATATTAGTCAATCCTAGCTAACTGTAGAAATGACATCAGAAGCTCCACAAAACACATCATTGTATTATCTAACAGACTTCAAGTCTAGTTAAGGTATTAACTGGTACGGAAATATATGGTCCCTCATTTACATTCTTATACATAATTATTTTCTCTCCCTTACCTATTTTGCTGATAGGTAGCAAATGCTATTGTGAGACTAGCTGTGTTGTTTCTGTTATAATACACAGTTTTCTCACAACACGTCAGAACTTCCCAAAACATTTGCCTTTTTATTCTGAGATACTCCATGCTTTGTCTCAGTCCCAATAACAATTTTTTTTTTTTTGGTGAAAGTTTAAGCAAGCTGAATCCAACTGCTTTTAAGTTACTGCGAGCATGGATAAAAATACACTCTTCCCATTCTAAAAATATGCTACATTTTTTCTTCCTACAAATAGCTTAAAACCCAGCTGTGATTTGAAATATGAAATTTAGCACATATGCTGTATCCCCCTTACTGCACTTAGAAAAATTGGTTAGAAATTTTCAAAGTTATGAACTTGTGAGAAAGTTGCTCTGAGCAAGCAATGTGCCCTTCAAATATTGTGTTTATAGACTTTTCTATGGCATTATTCAAGGCAGTAGCGGAGCACCTCACAAACATTAATGAACCTATCCTTGCAAATCTCGCCTTGAGGTAGGGAAATTTCCCCTTTTACACATTGGGAAACTTATGCTTAAAGAATAGAAGTGACTTTCCCAAGGTCACACAGGACATCTATGGCAGAGTTAGGAATAGAATTCAGCAGTCCTGAATCATAATCCAGTGTTGTTACCACAAAACCATCTTTCCTTATGGCACTTCAAGCACTGCTCTCTTTGTAGATCAAGCTGCATTTTTTTATTCTCAGTCTTCTTAAAGACAGTGAATTATATTCGCTCCTGCTAGCACGTGGTGACACAAACTGCATGAGTGGTGAAGGCAATGTTGCCACTGCTATCCACCCAGCAGGGTTCTGCTGAAGGAGAGCAGCATTCAACCCTGCAATGGGGGGATTGTGCCAACAGAAACCATACACAATGTTGCACATAACTAGAAAAAATGTGCATTACTTTCATTGTCTGCATGTGTGGCCTTTGTTTTCTATTTCACGTTGAGGCCGCTTGTCAGTTGATATTGACTCTGTATTATTATTCAGTCTGGAAATTCTCCTGCTTGCATGATGACAAGCAAAGGGAATTCAGATTCAATCAGCCTGTGATTTGAACCCCATTTTCTTATACTGTAAAATGCTGAATTATGTTGCTAAAACTTTTGGCTTGGGGAGTTCTAGAATGCTCACATCCCGTCTATGCAGACACAACTCAGAGCCTCTGAGAGTGACACAAATGGTAGCTTGCTGTGACTGAGAGACCCACATAGCTTGCTTACCAAGGAAACATGGTTTCCGCAGTCTTCAGGAAATTAGATGGGCTTTGAGGATATAGGAAGGAATGGCTTGTAAAACAACTCTGTCCATGTAAGAACAAGGGTACGAAGTAGAACTGACTGACACACACAATTAATTTAGCCTCTCTCCTTGCTCAAGAAACATCAGTGAGCAGAGTGTGATTTCCTTGAATTTGTTATTGCAGTTTTACCAAAGACATGTATTTATTTTCTGTGCTGCTGGGTGGGTTGATCACAAACATTTGGCTCTGAGTATGTTATTTGAAACTCCAGCAGTCAGCATGAAGGATCAAGCTGAGCTTCACGTTACGTCACCTTAATGCTTCCTTTCTTGTGAGCTTGTTACCTATCAGCTCTGTGTTGTTGGGGAACCAGGGCACAGCACCCAGACTGTCTGACTCATGAAAGATCTCTTCTCCCTCCCCTCCCCGCCCCCGCCTCTGCTTGAACCAAAGCTGAGCAGAAGAAAGACTTACAAAAAACAATGAAAAGGCAGTGGGAGACGCACCTAAACCTCTCTGAACAAGGGTGACAGGATTAAGGAAACTCCCTGTGCCTCATTTGCATCAAGGATGGGACAGGGAGGCATCCCCATTAGCACAGAGAATGGAGAATAGAGATTCCAAGGCAGGAACTGCACTGAACTCTGGGACCAGAAAAGCAGGGAAGCACTGCATGATGGGGGATTTCTGCTCCAGATGTTAACGAACCCATGCCTGCACACATCCAGCTCAGTAGTTATCAGACCAATTCTAATAATAAATCCTTTATTGGAATCCAAAATACTGAAGCTGCCTAATTGTATTGTTAGCTCCCTCAGAGGAACACCGCCCATAGTCAGGAATGAGCAGTTCCTATTGTCTAGCCCAAGGGTGGGGAAACTATGGCTCGCAAGCCACATCCAGCTCGCAGGACCATCCTACCCAGCCCCTGAGCTCCCGGCTGGGGAGGTTCACCCCCGGCCCCTCCCCCTCAGCAATGCCGCCTTGCGGGCAGCACAGCTTGTGCCCGCCCACCTCCCAGGCTTTCAAATAAGCCTATCCTGCCGCTCTGAGCGGCATGGTAAGGGTAAGGGGGGAGGTTGGATAAGGGGCAGGAGGCCCCGGGGGGCACTCAGGGGACAGGGGCGGTTGGATGGGGTGGAAGTTTGGGGGGTGGTGGTCAGGAGACAGGGAGCGGGGGGGGGGTTGGATAGGGGGTGGGGTCCCAGGGGTGCGGTTAGGGGCGGGGGGTCCCGGGAGGGGGCAGTCAGGGGACAAGGAGCAAGGGGGGTTGGATGGGTCGGGGGTTCTGAGGGGGGCAGTCGGGGGGGGGAAGTGGGAGGGGGTAGATGGGGGTGGGGGCCAGGCTGTTTGGGGAGGCACAGCCTTCCCTACCCGGCCCTCCATACCGTTTCGCAACTCCAATGTGGCCCTTGGGCCAAAAAATTTTCCCACCCCTTGTCTAGCCTGAACAAAACAACTTTGGTATACTTCCCTGAGCCATCAGTTTACCCATAAATGAATCTAGTGTTCTCTCTTGAACCACTGTTCTTTGCCTACAGAAACCCCTACCAATGCTCAAGTAAGTGCTCTGATGCCTGGATCCAAAATCTGCATCAGTTCCATTGGGACTTCATCTTCTCCTGACTGATTGTGCTGGGGGCTCTGCCTGTCTCCAGTACTCCAGACCCTCAGCTACCACCTCCACCTGGGACCCCTGATCGATTCAAGTTTCACGGCATGATGAGAACCCAGCTCTCACTCTCTCTCTGTAGGTATGACCTTCTGACCCTGACTTGTGTGATCAGTTATAGTTTTCTAAACCTGACTTTTATAAGCAAATTTAAGTTAGATTTAATATTATAACTGTTTTGTTTGTTTGGCTCCCCTTGTATGGTTATTACCTGGCAATAAATAACTTTCATGATTAAGCTGGTTGCTTCTCTCTCTCTCGTGGATGTTTTTTGGCTTCCCCATTCACTCTGCAGCAACGCTTCTCGTACCTAAGCTAAAGATCCCTGCAGCACCCAAAAATCCTGTGGGGTTTGCTCATCAGGTGGGTTACTACCAGTGCAATTGTAACTTGAAAGTGGGTTTAGGGACCTGCTGAACCTGGGGCATATGAGGGTGGCAGCTTGGAAGTGCTGCTCAACACAACCTCCTGAGTCCGGGGACATATAAGGGGTCAGCTTGGGAGTGCTGATTAACCCGGTCCTCTTCAGACGTGCTCTGTTAATGTGTGTGTGTGTGTGTTCGTCTGATTCTAGAGCAAACATTTTTTTACAGTTATAAAGCAAAAATGTAAATATTACCTAATAGCATGTGATAAAAATATTATAAGTGAGATTAATGCATGCAACAACGTCCAAGCATTTCACAAAGCCTAAACACTAAACCCATTGTTATAAGTGCAATATTCATCTTAACCATACTAACATGCAGGTGAAACAGACTGGTTTCCAGCAATGAATTTGTCAGTGCTTGGCTGAGCCTAAAGCCCTGGCAAGGGCTGGCACCTGGTTTCCCAGTGTCTCAGGTGTGGCACTCTCTCTTATGGAGCCTGACCTGTCTGTGCCCTCCCTGTGGCTCTGTGGAGTGTACAGACAGTTCTCTCCCCTCTCACCCTACTAACACAAGAGAGGCAGGACAGTAACATGCATCTTTGTTGGATAGAAGTTGTACAGATGATAGAACTAGCTTTAAAATGTTATTTTTAACTCTAGCAGCCCAAATGGCCTTGAAGAAGGATGACTTGGACTTGCTTCATTGTTTGGAGGTTTTAAGGCTCTCCCAGCTGACTCCTGTCAAATACGGGGAGCTTGAAAGCTTTCTGAGTGCAGGGTGAGAGGCAGATTGCATCTTTAGATAATCTGTGGCTTTTGCTATCTTTGTGTGTTTATATTGCAAATTGGTTTTTGTGAGTCTGGTCTCTAATCAATGATATTTATTCTAGGTAAAGTTTATCAGGCAGGAATATAGTTTGAGGCTGGTAGATTTTCCAGATGGGAATGTTTTTGTGATTTGGAGCTAAGGATAGGATCAGTTCAGTCACTTTCTATATCCATGGCTGCTTGAGTGTTTGGCTGAACTCTCCAACTACGGGGCACATGCTCCTTTCTGCAGCATGATGCCGATAAGAGGAAAATCACAGAAAACCTACCTGAGCAGGGACCTGGGGCTTTATCTACATCAGCATCCTGCTGCCTTATAATCTAACTGTTGCAAAGGGCTTGTCTACATTTAAAATGCAGCATTGGTGCAGCTGCCCCAATGCAGCTGTGCTGCTGTAACACTTTAATGAAGATGCTCTAAGCCGATGGAGAGAGCTCCTGTTGGATTAGTTGATCCACCTCAGAGAGGCAGTAGCTAAGTCAGCAGGAGACACTCTCCTGCCGACAGAGTATTCTCTACGCCAGCATTTAGTTTTGTATAACTACATCACTCACACCCCTGCACCATGTAGTTATACCGAAGTAATTCTGTAGTGTAGACCAAGGCAGAAATTTGGTAATAGCTAAGGAGCCACTGCATGGCAGCTGGCTGGGGGAAGAGTTTGGAGCAGCTGCACAACAAAGTATATTGATCTCATCCCAGAGCAATCGAGCTTATCGTACAAAGTACTGTAACTAACTCCCCCCCCATATACACACAGTGTAAGAGATCTGCATGTGATGGGAAGGATGGCTTAATGGATAGGATACTGAACTGGGATTCAGGAGACCTGGATTAAATTTCCAGCTCAGCCATAGACTACTTGTGTGACCTTGGTCAAGTCATGCCATCTATCCAGTGTCTCAATTCTCCAACTGTAAAATGGAGATAATACTTGCCCATCCCACAGGGTTGCAGTGAAGATAAAAATCCATTCGTAATTGTGGGGCATTCAAATGATACAGTGATGAGGATTATATAAGCACCTAGACAGACGGGGGCAGAAAGGGGTGGCAACATAAGTTTCTCAGATCTTGGGGATGGGCTTTTAAGCAGCTTCTTTTGCGGGTCACTCCCTCTGCCTGATTAGTCTACCACACACTGTGCTTCCCAGAGGGCATGTTGTGGTGGAACAGAGTGAGAGAACATGTCTAGAAGATTTCCTGTTTAGACTCCCACTTGTGCATTGTTGTATGGGACAAGGAGGATTTGCTGAGGAGCCAGCCTAGCCCAAATCCTGGGGCTTTCTGGGTGTAACTTTTCCCACTTTCTTTATATTTATACCCACTCTACAGCTGCAAAATGTGAGGCTCTTGAGCCTGATGCTGACTTTATCACTTTCACTCCACTGAGTTCAACTGAATGACTTGTTGTTGACACATGTGAGATCAGAATCTGGCCCCTGGTGTCTCTCTCTGAAAAGAATCTGACAAGAGCAGGAGTTAGTCTTCAAATCTCATTTCCTCTGATAACTGTAAAGCTTTTGGCTCTTCTGGTGCACTAATTTCAGTTTGTTAAACCCCATATCACTCTGTTCAAAGCTCAGTCAGTCTATTTGGGGAATTCATATAAAAATATGAGCAATTACTTTCAAAAGAAACCTGACTCATTTCTCCAGCAGTGATTCAGAACTAGATGAATGGTTTTCACTATTCTCTCAGAGTGTTTGGTAGTGTTCCAGAAGATTCCCTGGTCCAACAGATGTTATAAAAGAGTGCACTACTGACTGACTTGAGCCACTGGCTTATATAACAATATTTATCTACATCTTCTAGAACTGGATACTGCCCTCATGGTGGGAACTGATAATTGATTGGAAATAGCTATTACAATTGCAGATACTATAGAAACCTCTAAATCAGATAGCCAGAGCAGCTCTTTAATCTCCTAGTTTTTACCCAAAAGTTTCTAACCTGCCCCTCTGCCCTTCTACTGAAACATTTTCCTGCCCCCTTCCCAATTCTATTTCCAGTTATTAAATGTCAAGCATTTTCATCTGAAGAATGGAGTGAATCAGAAACTATTTATACTGTTTTGGCTGAATGCTAATTCAAGCATGTATTTATATGTTTAGCCTAGTCCCCTGCCCAAACTAAAAATCTGAGCAGTTTTTTGAATTCTCCACAAGAACAATATATTTGCAATTTTTTCCAGTGGCCAAAGCATCATGAAACCATAAAGGTCACTTACAGTCACCTTTGTAGCTCTCTCCTTCCCCGAACTCCAAGCTGTACTTAGTTCCAAACAGGCCGCCCTGAAGATCTGGGAACCATCTAGTCCCTGCAAGTCATAGTTTTCAATGATTTGCTCACATCATTTGTTGTGTGCCTTTGTTTCTATAGTCTCACCTTTCTGAAGTAACAGTGAGGGATTGGAACTGTGCTACTGCTTTTAAAATTACATGTATTTGTTGATATTCCACAGATGTAAATATCCCCATATAGTAGTTGTCTTGTGTATATCCCCATATAGTAGTTGTCTTGTGTCTTGTCTCTAGTATAGCATTTGTGTAAACTAGGATAACTGTCACCTGTGATCTTCACATTGGTGTAAAACCACTTTTCCTTTCTTGTACCTCACATTTCCTTAGAGCCATATGTTGCCTTCATCCTGGTCTGGGAACTCCCATTGTTAACAATGGGACCTTTGCACAAAGAATGGGGATGGAACGATGACCTTCAATATTTTGGTTTGCGCAGAGAAAGTGATGTTAGAAGTTATTCCTCTGGGCATCAGAGTACTTCTGCTATTGCATTGCACTCCAAGGAAATTCAGATGATACTGACAATCATATCCAATAATATGTACTCACCAAGGGCAAGTCATGCCTGACTATTCTAATTGCCTTCTATGACGAGATAACTGGCTCTGTGGATCAGGGGAAAGCAGTGGACGTGTTGTTCCTTGACTTTAGCAAAGCTTTTGACTCAGTCTCCCACAGGATTCTTGCCAGTAAATTAAAGAAGTGTGGGCTGGATGAATGGACTATAAGGTGGATAGAAAGCTGGCTAGATTATCTGGCTCAACGGGTAGTGATCAATGGCTCCATGTCTAGTTGGCAGCCGGTATCAAGTGGAGTGCCCCAAGGGTCGGTCCTGGGGCCGGTTTTGTTTGATACCTTCATTAATGATCTGGAGGATGGTGTGGATTGCACCCTCAGCAAATTTGCAGATGACCCTAAACTGGGAGGAGAGGTAGATACGCTGGAGGGTAGGGGTAGGATACAAAGGGACCTGAGAAATTAGAGGATTGGGTCAAAAGAAATCTGATGAGGTTCAACAAGGACAAGTGCAGAGTCCTGCACTTAGGACAGAAGAATCCCATGCACCGCTACAGACTAGGGACTGAATGGCTAGGCAGCAGTTCTGCAGAAAAGGACCTAGAGGAGACAGTGGATGAGAAGCTGGTTATGAGTCAACAGTGTGCCCTTGTTGCCAAGAAGGCGAATGGCATTTTGGGATGTATAAGTAGGGGCATTGCCAGCAGATCGAGGGACGTGATCGTTCCCCTCTATTCGACATTGGTGAGGCCTCATCTAGAGTACTGTGTCCAGTTTTGGGCCCCACACTACAAGAAGGATGTGGAAAAATTGGAAAGAGTCCAGCGGAGGGCAACAAAAATGATTAGGGGACTGGAACACATGACTTATGAGGAGAGGCTGAGGGAACTGGGATTGTTTAGTCTATGGAAGAGAAGAATGAGGGGGGATTTGATACGTGCTTTCAACTACCTGAAAGGGGTTCCAAAGAGGATGGATCTAGACTGTTCTCAGTGGTAGCAGATGACAGAACAAGGAGTAATGGTCTCAGGTTGCAGTGGGGGAGGTTTAGGTTGGATATTAGAAAAACTTTTTCACTAGGAGGGTAGTGAAACACTGGAATGCGTTACCTATGGAGGTGGTGGAATCTCCTTCCTTAGAAGTTTTTAAGGTCAGGCTTGACAAAGCCCTGGCTGGGATGATTTAGTTGGGGGTTAGACTAGATGACCTCCTGAGGTCCCTTCCAACCCTGATATTCTATGATTCTATGATGTGTAACCCAAAATATCTCTTAGTATTTAATGAAGTCCTATGAATATTCAGATTTCTCAATCTCTGTAATAGTGAGTACTTTCTTTTGAGCATTTACTCACTCTAATTGACAGTGTTCCTAGAGAAATGCACAAGATGTTCTGGTTTAATTATTTTTCTTTATTTGTAAACCTGATTGTATCTCATATGCAAGAATATTACAATACAGAATAACATGTTTGTATATTCTGGCACCACCATTAAAAAAGCAATACAGTACAAAATAATCTGGAGGTTTATAAATGACTAGATAGGTAATAGTAACAAAGGGCCTTAGAGATATACTGATCCATCGTGATGTTGATCAGGTGATCCTCCTTTACAAGAATGAATTGCATTAACTTCTGATCTGCTGCAACTTCGCATGTGGCTTTTTTACTTTTTGCATGCCATGTCAACTTAGGCCACAGTATCCAGAAGCCAGTCAAATGTAAAAGATGGCCAACTGTAAATGATAACTTGTGATGGATCAGTGTGTGTGCAATGACATTATCTCTTGGTAATGCAGAAGCTAGTGTGTCACTGCTGGAGGAGCAATTTGAATGGTGGGCCACCGAGTGATGATAATTACATAGGGTCTCCATGTCTGCAAGCAGCTCATTGTCACACCATATGTATATTTTTCTTATAAAAAATGGTAGCACTTTACCTAGATTTCTTTCTTATCATTGTGTCAGTCCTTGGAATTCAGATGCAGTGTAATCTTAAAAAGAAAAACATCTTTTTTTGGAGGAAAGGCAATCTTTTAGTATATAAATAGTCTTAAAAGTAGTAGTAACAAACATACATATGCAATCTATAACCTCTGTTCAATCTATTAGCGTTACTGTAATAGAGATTTTAAATTTAAAATGACTGTCCAAGTTTCCCTTGGTCCAATACTTTAACATTTTTTCCTCCGTGTTTTTCCATCATTTATATCCTCGAGCTATTTTTTAAGAATTGAGGAATTCAAACCAATCTTTGGCAAAATGTATGTAATTATTATATTGGCTTGTGCTGGCTCAACTAATAAAAAAGAGTTAAATTCCCAGCTTATGGAACGTGATTTAAATCCGTTGACTTTGATTATGTTGTCCCTTGTTATGTCAGTGGTGAATTTGGCCCAATAAACTTACTACAGTTTGCATTGTCAATATGTACTAGCTATTTATGTAGTAATGTAGGAATACATTCAACAGTTTATTGGCTGCTGAAGTGGTGGGCAGTAACTTCAATATGTGACTTGTTTTTAGAGGAAAGAGAGCTTTTATATTATTAGGGAGATACTCCCGGTAGTTCAGACCCCAAACCGAGATTTTAGTTTAAAATAAAATGTGAGCAAAATATCATAGATTACTTTTTAAATATTTCCCTGTGGCATTTGCCATAGTGCAGCGTTGTTCTAGTGCAAGAGAACCAGAAAGTGAAACTGACTAGAAATCATTGAGTCTGCCACTGCTGGAGTGATATGCAAAAATGGTGGAAACATGACATTTTAAGAATATTTCCATTTTTTGTCAATGATTCATTGACTTTTCTTGTTTTTAGTCCAGCATGAATCAGTAACCTAGTGCTGAATACAGCCAAGCACATGCACCAGTATGGATTGCTTGGTAAGGCCAGGGGCATACATATAAGAATAATGAATGTAGGTCACTCTTACAAGATGGGGGACTGTGTCCAGGAGTACAGTGACACTAGGAAGGACTTGGAGGTAGAGAGTCGACTGAACATGAGCTTCCAGTGTGATGATATAGCTAAGAGGGGTGAACACGATGCTGGGATGCATAAGCAAGGGAATATCAAGTAGGAGTAGGGATGTGGTATTACCTTATTATACAGAATTAGTGTGACTCCTGCTGGAATAACATTTTCTTATCTGGTGTCCACATTTCAAAAAAGATGTTGAAAAATTGGAATGGTTCAGAAAAGAACTATATGCATGATTACAAGTCTGGAAAAATACCTCCTAGTGGAAGACTTAAGAAGCTCGATCAATTTAGCGTATTCAAGAGAAGATTAAGAGGTGACTTGATCACAGTCTACAAGCACCTATATGAGAATGAGACTATAATGGCAGAGAGCTCTTTGATCTAGCCAAAAAAAAAAAAAAAAGAAAGCTGTTACAAGATCTAATGGTTGGCAGCTAGACAAATTCATTCTAGCAATAAATCACAGATTTTACACTGTGAGGGTAATTAATCATTGGACCAGATTGCCTCGGGACATGATGGATTCTCCATTACTGGAAGTCTTTAAGGATATTCTTCTAGAAGATATAATATAGCTCAAACAGACAATACTGGCTTATGAGGGTCTATGGCTTGTATTATCATAAAAATATAGGGCTGCAAGGAACCTTGAGATATCATCAAATCCAGCCCCTGAGTTGAGGCAAGACCAAATAAACCTAGACCATCCCAACAGGTATTTGTCCAACCTATTGTTAAAAACAGTCAATGATGGGGATTCCACAACCTCCCTTGGAAGCCTATTCCAGAGCTTATTTACTCTTATAATTAAAATGTTTCTTCTAATATCTAACCTAAATCTCCCTTACTGCAAATTAAGCCCACTACTTCTTGTCCTATCTTCAGTGGACCCAGAGATCAGTTGATCACAGTACACTTTATAACAGCCCTTAACATACTGGAAAACTGTTATCAGGTCGTGACCCTCCTGTTCTTTTCTCTTGCATGTTTAGTATGTTCTTGTAGCCTTTCCTCATAAATCTGGTTTTCTAAATCTTTTAATCTTTTTTGTTGCTCTCTTCTGCACTCTCCAAAGTCTGGCATCCAGAACTGGATACAGTACTCCTGCTTAGGCCTCACCAATGTCCTGCAGAGTAGGACAATTACCTCTCAGGTCTCACATATGACATTGCTGTTAGGACACTCCAGAATGAGTTTTTGTAAGTGCATCTTATTGTTGACTCATTCAATTTGTGATCCACTACTTCCACCAGATCCTTTCGGGCGGTACTATCACCGACCCAGTTATTCCCCATTTTGTAGTTGTGCATCTGACTTTTCCTTCCTAAGTGTAGTACTTTGCACTTACTTTATTGAATTTCATCGTGTTGATTTCACACCAATTCTCCAATATGTCAAGGATGTTTTCAACTGTAATCCTGTCCTCCAAACTGTTAGTAACTGCTCCCAGGTTGGTGTCTTCTGTAAATTTAATAAGTGTACTCTCCACTCCATTATCCATGTCTTTAAGCTGGAGGTCAGACTAGATGATCATAATGTTCCCTTCTGCATTTGTCTGTACAGCACTTAGAAAAATGGGGTGTTGATCTCTAATTAGGACCTCAAGGTGCTGTTGTTTTCCAGATCACTGGATAGTAGCATGTTAGCAATATTTATTGGGAGTCCCAGGCCTGCAAGCATACACACTCTGGGTACCACAATATATAAAAAATAATTAGAAAAGGGTTGGGGTAAGGTCTTATGGTAGCAGATACAAGGAGTGTGTGAAATGGAGTATCATATTTCTCTTCAGCTTTATGATGAGCCTTTTCTTTTTGCTGTTCTTAGTATTTAAAAAGTTTATGAATAAAGCAGAATGTACCATGAATATTTGATCATTTTTCACAGAATTCTCTCTCCTCATGGAAGGTCTTTTATGTTCATTGTAATAAATATAAACATATTCAGCATCACAGTTGACACCCTGGCACCCCAATATTCACCACTACCGTGTAATTACGGTATGTTTGTACAAAGTATGCTTTATGAGGTATCATTCTAAAAGTCTTGATCTGCTAGACATTAATATCTAATTGGATTGTATGTGCTATCCTCATATGTGAAATTAGGCTATGTATGTGTTACTGAAACATGTTATGAGATTGAAAACACCCACAAGCAGCCTTTCAGGTACAACAGTAAAAAGGCCAAACAATGTTAATGGCTCATTGAGGAAATGCACACAGACACAAGGGTTACCACAGGAACTGTGTACAAAAGAAACCTCTCAGAGATAGCTCTACACAGTGGAAACTGTTTGACCCAGGTCACAGCAAAAGAGCTTTCCAGCAAGTAGGAAGAAGATATAAAAGGGGAAAATGATGGTACCTCACTTTCCCTACAACCCCACATCTGGCAACACCGGAGGGGCAAGGACTGAACTGTGGGAAGTGATGGTCCCAGGCTACAGGGCTTTGTAACCTGTGTATGAAAACCTGGGAAAGCCACGGCAGCTTGTGCCTTAAGAACCTGTCAGTCTGTTTATCACTCAGGGTGAGAATTTGCTAATTCATATCCTACCTATTTAGTGTGTTAAACTCAGTTTGCAGTTTTGTTTATTTAATAAGGTAATCTGCTTTGATCTGTTTGCTATCACGTATAACCACTTAAAATCTCTATTTTGTAGTTAATAAACTTGTTCTGTTTAAAACCAATGTGTGTGGGAATTATAACTTGGGGCAGAAAGCTGTTGCATATCTTCCTCCACCTTGAAGGAGGGTGCAAATTTCATGAGCGTAAGCTGTACAGTTCTCTGTGCAGCGCAAAATGGTATAATTTTGGATTTACACACCAGACGGGGATGCATGCCTTCGTCACTGGGCAGTGCCTTAGCTGAGCCTTCCAATGTAGAGCTGATCTCAGCATGTGCATATAGCTGCAGCTGGGTGTGTCCCTACCTATGTGTGTGCTGGTTAAGTGCAGTTGGAAGCCTGATGGAGGGCTTGACAGGCTGCATAGCAGTACAGTGTAAAGGGAACCCAGGCTGGTGGGTCAGGCAGGCTCAGTGGTACCCCAGTTCCAAGTGGCACCCTGAGGGAAACCTGTCACAACAGTGTTTAGTAGCCTATATATTGGGGTCCAACAAATGTTTCACTCTCACAGACTTCTTTTTCATTCTAAAAAGTATAAAGCCTGAAACTATCAAACACGCTATCATTGTCAATTTTTCCTAAAGTGTGACTCTTTCATCTGTCAACCAGAAGGGGGAAAAATAACGCATATTTAGTCCAAGTAGATGAAAAGTGTCACACCATAAGTTAAAATAAGGAACACAGAGAGAGTGTGAGAGAAATATTTACCACCAGTTTTTCAATTAAAGAAGAAGGAGACATTTTATTTAAGTGTAGTCCCTCAAATCTTAGGTAACCAGGCTTATAATAATAATAGTAATAGGCAATAGTTTTTCTTTTAAAAGAGGGTAAAAGATCACTTTCACAAAAATTAATTAATTTAATCCTAAACTGTGAAGGCTGTCTAATGACCCTCAGCAGTACGTTAATGTAAGCAACTGTTCAGTACGTTACCTGCATCCACTCAGAGGACGTCTCTTACAGTTCCCAAATACAGGGCCTAATCTCCAGACCTTGCCCAAGCTGTAGGAGTTCATGCTTTTAGCTTTTGAGGTTCCCTCATTCGTTCCCGATATCAACCAAGATGTCAATTGTCTCACTAGCAGTGGCTGAGTGAGGGGACTGACTTGAACAGAATACTCTTAAAATAAATAAATAAATAAATAAAAAAGACCGATATACTTGCTGCAGAGAGGAGACAAATTGTGACTGTCTTAAAAAAATTTCTGAACTGACTTCAGGAAAAGCCTGATGTGTGATTAGATGGGACTGATTCTAGCTGTGGTCAGTTTTGCCATCCAGACAAGATACCAAACAGAAGGTAAAAGGATGTTAGGGTTGGACGTCTCTTCATAGTATGTTATAAAACACAAAATGGCAATCAAAGGGTGCTGTGTTTTCAGCAGTATGGGTGAGTTTCCTTTATCTTCACCAAACAATATGTGGCCTTTACTTTCCCAGATTGAGCGTATTCCTAGATTAACACAGAAACAAAGGCAAAATGCATGGATGAAGTCTGAAAAATATATTCCAAGTCATATGGATAGCACATGGATTTTTCTTAGACTATGAAGTGATCCCTTCAAAGGTTGCTGATATTTCATGGAAAATCATCATCTGGAAAAGTGAGTCTTCCCTTTTATTTTATTTCACATTGTCTGTACTTTTCTATGCTTCTTTTACTTCTTTCCCAAGGACACTGACAAAAGCAGGAGGGTTATTTCTAAAAAATCCTTGTGCTCTGCTGATCTTCACCTAAACTTCTCCCTTACCTGAAGTCAAACTCTTCTGTTTGTGGTGTCATATTCATGTCCATAGGAACCTAATAAGTACTGTGATAATTCCTTTATAATTCTGAGTTGTACAGTGATTCTGCCTGACAACCAATTGTGATGTGAGAGAGGACTCTGAACCGATCAGGAATAAACAGCAGCAGATGAACACTTCAATACACATCTTCATACAGATGTTCTTAAATAAAGAGCAAAGAGGAGGAATATAGAATTATATCTAAACAAGATACTACATTAAAATAACATTAAAGTTGTAAAAACAGGCACACAAAGGTTAGGAAGTGCTAGAATTAAGAGGCAGATAAAATTCAAGTGGTAAATTGCAACAAATTTAGTTCATTCACCTTTGCTCACTACTCCAGATCCCTGGGGTTTATTCTAACTATTCAAAACCCAGAGCTGCTTCTAACAGCTAATGTTAAACAAAACAAAACAAAAACAAAACAAACAGAGAAATGCTTTTGCCTCCCACCAAAAATTTCCAAAATACTCATATGAGGGTTGAAGTTGGGACAGTGGACTTACTCTATATGTTGGGGTGTACACTCCCTCCTATAAGATTGATGCAGTAAAATAGGCCAATTAATGTTATAGGCTACACTTGGATGTGATGGCTAATGGCTGATAAAGCCCAGCTGTGGGAGGAGCTGGGACAAGCTTATAAAAAGAGGTAAGAGACAGCTGAGCTGGCCTGAGGGTTGCCAACTTTCTAACAGCACAAAACTAAACATCCCTGTTCTGACCCACCCCTTCTCCGAGGCCCCATCCCCACTCACTCCATCCCTCTCCTCTGTTGCTCGCTTTCCCCCACCCTCACTCACTTTCACCTGGCTGGGGCAGGAGGTTGAGGAGGGTAAGGGCTCTGGATGTGGGTGAAGGCTCTGGGGTGGGGCTGGGGATGAAGGGTTTTGGGTGTGAGTGAAGGCTCCAGACTGGTCGGGGGGGGAGCCGTGCGGGCTCCAGGAGGGAGTTTGGGTGCGGGAGGGAACTAGGGTTGCCAGCTTTCTACTTGCACAAAGCCGAACACCCTTGCCCTGCCCTGCCCCTCCTCCAAGGCCCTGCCCCTGCCCCACCCCTTCTCGGAGGCCCTGCTCACTCCATCCCCCCTCCCTATGTCGCTCGCACTCCCCAACTTTACTCACTTGCTTATTTTCACTGGACTGGCTCAGGGGGTTGGGGCCAGAAATTAGGAGTTCAGGGTGTGGGAGGGCAGTCTGGGCTGGGGCAGGGGGTTGGGGCATGAGGGGGTGAGGGCTACAGCTGGGGGTGTGGGCTCTGGGGATGAGGGGTTTGGGGTGCAGGAAGATGCTCTGGGCTGGGATCGAGGTGTTCGGAGGGTGGGAGGGAGATCAGGGCTGGGACAGGGGGTTGGGGTGTGGGAGCGGGTCAGGGGTGCAGGCTCCGGGCAGTGCTTACATCAAGCAGCTCCCAGAAGCAGCAGCATGTCCCCACTCCAGCTCCTAAGCAGAGGCATGGGCAGGCTGCTCTGCAGTGTGCCACACCCCCCCAGCTCCCATTGGCTGCAATTCCTGGCCAATGGGAGCTGCAGAGCCTGCACTTGGGGGAAGCGTGCAGAGCCCCCTGGCTGCCCCAACACATAGGAGCCAGAGGGGGGACATGCCGCTGCTTCCAGGACCCATGGCAGGTAGGGAGCCTGCCTTAGCCCCACTGCTCTGCCGACTGGACTTTTTAACATTCCGGTCATCAGTGCTGACCGGAGCCACCAGGGTCCCTTTATGACCAGGCGTTCCGGTCAAAAACAGGACACCTGGCAACCCTAGAGAGGACTCTGGGCTGGGCTAGAGGGTGGGGGTGCGAGAGGGGTTTTGGGATGCGGGGTTCTGGCAGCACTTACCACAGCTCCCAGGAAGCGGCCTCCAGGTTGCTGCAGCCCATAGGCGTGTGGGCAGTGAGGGAGGCTCATGCCCACAGGTGCTCCCCCCCACAGCTCCCATTGGTCCTGGTTCCCAGCCAATGGGAGCTGCGGAGCCAGCACTCAGGGCAGGGGTAGCGCGTGGAGCCTCTCTGGCCTCCCATGCGCCATGGGGTTGCAAGGACCTGGCGGCCGCTTCCGGGAGCCGCGCGGATCTAGGGCAGGTAGGGAGCCTGCCTTAGTCCTGGGCCCCTGCTGCATCGCCGACTGGACTTTTAATGGTCTGGTCGGCAGTACTGACCGGAGCTGCCAGGGTTCTTTTTGGACTGGGTGTTCCGGTCGAAAACTGGATGCCTGGCAACCCTAGTTGGGCTATGGTACTGTGGCTAGTTGGCTGGGGTAAGCTGAGAGATTGGACGGGCTGAACAGAGCTGGAAATACAGGCTGAAAGAGAAAGGCTGAAAGTTATGTTGGCAAATGAGGGAGAAGAAGCAAGGGATGAGAAATGGCTTCAGAGTAGGAAGAAGTGGGGGAGGAAATAGAAATATCAGTATCTGAAAAACCGGAAGCAGGCAGGGAATGGGAAAAAAAAAGAGTAAGGAATCGGATCAACATTCTAATCAACAAATCATTAGCGGAAGATATAAGAATAGGAGATGTTAATCCCTTGAAAACAGCAGAATGGGTCACATGAAGTATTACAGATCTATTAAGCGCTAAAAGAATGCGGCATGGAGACTTATTAGTGGAATGTACACATAAGAAATAGGCTGAGAAAATTCTTAAAACTACAATTTTAGGGAAAAAAAAGAGTAATTTGCCAGCCACTTAAATTTATGACAGAAGCAAGAGTGGTAACATAGAGGGATCCACTAGGCATGATTGAGGATGAAATTAAAAGGGTACAAGTCAGGACCAAGTGCTGTTTGTTAAGTGACTGATTAGCAAGAGAGGGGAGAACACACAACGTCTACAACTGTCTGAATAACATTCAAAGGTGCAGTGCTGCCTGATAGGGTTAATATAGGGTATCTATTCTTCTGGGTTAAGCCACACAGCCTGGCTCCTTTGAGATGTTATAAATGTTGAAGATTTAGGCATGTGGTGGCTCTCTGTAAGGTGTGGAGGAGAACGCTTGTATGAGAACTGTGTAGAAGGAACAACTAAAATGCAGCAGTGGTGGGGATAAGCCCAGTGCATCATACAAAGTGTGCATGGCAGCGGAATAAGCCAGGGAGATACATAAAACTATCCATAAAACAGCCTATGCAGAAGCTACCAAAAAAAATTCACAGCATAATGTGGAGAAAGAGGAAAATGCCAGTGAGGGAAAAGAGCTACTGGTAAAATAATATGCAGTTCAGGGCAGGAAAGATAACATAAGGGGGATAGATGAAAATATATGGCTTGTAGGTAAAGATAAATTTATAGCATTTATGAAAGAAGTGATTAATTGTACTCTACAGACAGGGAAGAAGACTGAAAGAATAAAAATTATAACAAAAGCCACAGGAAGTATTTTGATATAGCCAATCTCTTGATAGGCTGCATGCATGCAAATTTAAATGAAGGTAAAAATGTAGTTTAAGCAATGTGATTCTAATGGTGGTTTATTTTGTTTTTTTTCCTGGAATGCACATAGTTTAATAACGCATGGACAGGAATAAAAGAAAACTGTTTTCTAAAATGGGAAAGCAAACCTGATGTGATATGAGTACAAGAAACATAGATGGTGAGAAAAGTTATATTTGTTTAGACTGGCAGCATATGATGTCCTCAGATGTGACTGAGAAATAACAGGAGGAGGAGGGGATTTGTATATTTATAAAGGAAGGTCTTAGCTACATTCACATGGATATACAGAATATAAATCTTGAGTTCAATACTGTTGAGGGTCCTCTGCAGATAATGGTACCTTAATACCTATCTAGAATGTTTACAATCCATGTAAAAAAACTAGGCAATCTAGAGCTGGAAGAGATAGTTAAAGGTGTCATAGGCCCATATATTATTTGTGGAGACCTTAATAGCCATAATGAATTATGGGGAAGAAGAAAAACTGATTATAATGGCAAATGCCTGGAACAGTTCATTGACATACCCAATCTGGTATAGCTCAATACTGGAGCACCTTCTAGGTTTAATTCAGTGGCTGGAACATTTTCATGTTTAGAGCTGGGAATTGCAACAAGCAACATAATAATTAAATGTAGCTGGGAAATCTATAAAGATGATGGAATGGGAAGGCCACTGCAGGAGTTCCTACCTGGAGCCTTAGAAATGAAAACTGGGAACTCTTAAAGAGTAAGTGTGCTGAGAATCTAAGTACCAATTCTATAAGTAAAAATCTAGAGGAATTTCAATGATAATATAAAGGGAGTTGAAGCAGCAGCCAATCTCACCATAGGTAAGACATCAAATTGCCACAAACTCCAAAATCCAGTTCCCTGGTGGAACGAAGATTGTAAAGCGGCAGTTAAAGAAAGAAATAAGGCCTACAAGCAAGCAACGAGTACAAGGACTAGCAAGGACTTACTGAACTATACAAGATGTAAAGCAGCAGCACGAAGAATTATTAAAAAGGCAAAGAAAGGGTTGGAGAAAGCATTATGAGAAAATGAACAAAGATTCCAAGTTTTCAGAGTTATATAAATAAGTTAACAGAATGAATGGAATATGAAGTAAAAACAAATTTACACCTGTCTATCGTAAGTGCGGCAGCACCAACCATTCTTTCTCTCAGGTGCTTGGCTAGTGGTTTTCTGTTCACATGCTCTGGGTCTAACTGATCACCATATGCGGGGACAAGAAGGAGCTTTCCCCCAGGTCAGATTGGCAGTGACCTTGGGGTTTTTTGGCCTTGCTCTGCAATGTGCAGATGCGGGTCATTTGCCAGGATTGTCAGCGTATATCTCACTTAATCATTTCCCTGTCTTTTCTGGGGGGCCAGAGGCAATGGTGCTCCTCAGGCCCTTCTGTTCTCTGCCAGGGGTAGACATAGTAGTCTAGTCTTCTGGGAGCTGTAATACTTTGATCCGATTTTTGGTGGTTGTGTTTAGTGTGGGTGGTGGTGGCCTGTCACGTTTAGGAGATCAGACTAGATGATCTAGTGGTCCCTTCTGGCCCTAAACTGACTCTAAGTATAAACACAGAATTTGACCCCCGGTCAGATGTTGAGCCCTGCATGTTTGGATACAAAGTTCACGCTTACATCTGCAATTCCAACCATGTGGGTTGTTTATTAAGAATCCTCTGAATGGACAGAAGTACAGTACTACAGTAATTTATAGTAGCTGGATACTATATATGACCAGAAGTCTTTGAGAATTCTTCCAAGTTGGGGGAGAGGAATGAATGGAGTCAGCTTGTGTAACTAGCAAATAATCGGGTATTACTTACATTATTTGGAATTTGTTATACTTTACATGTGTAAAAATAATTTTCCTAACTTGTATATTGCTTGACTGACAGGGATCATATTCTGTTTTAACACAGTAGTCTGTGTAACACTCGTAATTTCAGCATGGTTGCATGCGGTGCAAGTCCAGGCAGAGTTTAGCCCCTATGTTTTGTTTTTATAATAAAACATAAGAAATTTCCATTGTTGCACAAAGAACATTGATTTTCTTCGAAGGCAGCTGGATAGTTAAGAACATGATCCTTCAAGGTGACTCTATGGGGGCACTTCTGAAAATGTGGTCACTTGTTTACATTCCCAAATATTTATTTTGGAGCCAACTTTAAGCACTCATTTTTACTATTCTCAACTGAACTTTGTTGAGGACATGTGGCAGGATACTAGGGTGCCAGAAGTGTGACATTTGTATCCGAAAAGGCCTGTCCACAAACAAATATCAAGGAACTTGGTTACACTGTGTTTGTCCCCTAATGAGGTAATAATATGGTTCCATTTTTGTAGTGTAGACTGGATCTTAACCTTGTTTCCTAACTAAGCTAAAAGCTTGGACACTGAGACAAGCCTTTAGATGTTTTTGTTGAATGGATGCCATTTGGAATGCAGTACATTGTGCATGAATGAAAAGCACAATTATTTTTTATTAATGCATTGCAACAAAAAGTCACATAGTAATTTGTGACATTTTAAATCATTGCCAGAAATGAAGGAAATGCACTTTTCTAATGCTTCTAATGCTTCACTACAATGTCTGCTAATAGGTATTCACATTGAATAATGATAAAAGTACTTAATTATTGAACTGTAGGAAGCCACATTTTTAAAATATTTGACTAACCATGAAGAGTGGACATTATTCCATTCCCAGTCTAAAAGAAACTGGGGTTTTAAATAACTAAGCCCTTTGAGTGGAAAACTGAGTGCAGGAAGCCATGACTTCTGTTTTTAATTAATATATTGCTCTTCTGGCTTACCACTAAGGGCTTTAAGAAGTTGGTGATCTTTATATTTCACTTGGAGTTTCTTAAACTCCATTAAATGGACTATAGCAGAATAGTGACATTGTTGGTGTTGGTCAGTAACCAAGCAGGCTGAGGATTATTCAGTTTTCCTTCCTGGTACAGATAATGTGTGAGATGATTCTACTTCTTGCTGTTAGCCAAGGAATAATAAAATATACTAGCAAAGTGTGCATCACATTCCTCTCTAAAGGCTCACCCATCATTGCAACCAGATCAAGGACTTACTCCTTGAAATCTGTTGTTGTAAAGATGACCCATGCAAGAGGTTCATAGTTTTGTGTTACTGCAAGAGTTGGCTTCCCTGGATTAAATTAAGCAACATGAGGCAGCTTTCAACAGAAAGAGAAACAAATGGGTTCTATTTTTTGTATTCTACTGATGCACACGGTCAGATACTCAGCGGGAAGGAACTGGTGTAGCTTCATTGACTTCAGTAGTGCTACCCTGATTTATACCAGATCGGGGTTTGGCTCTCCATATGTATTACACTATTCATGACAGAAACAAACATGTTCACACTAAAATATTAGAATTTTATATGCACTTTAATTACAAGAGGGAGAGTAAGTTTTATTTTACAATGCACGTAAATTCATGTAAGTACGTTTTGCCTCATGAATAACTTGACCATTTAATTATATACAGCAAATACCAAATAGTGGCTACAAAATACCATATTACCACAAATTTATCTACACGGATAGTTGTCTTTTATACCAGAGAGCAGGTTACACGGCAATTGCTTCTGCACAGTGTTTCTTTTGTACATTTTAAAGTGCTTTAGCAGCCAACAGAAAATGGAAATACAGACTACAATTTTATTACATTGATTAGAAAAACATAAATGTTATGAGCTTGGTTTTAAAAAATTAATTTACTTGCAAAATGTAACTTTACTGTTTTTCTTTTTTAAAAAGACCTAAAGTGTGTTCTGTATTTGCTTAAGCTCGTCACAGATTTAACAATAGTGATTTACATTTTATATAGGTCCTTTCATCCTGAAGGATCCCAGACTGCTATACAAAAAATGAGTACTTGGATGTGTCTGAGATGTTACTGATTGGACAGGTGAAACTGGAGAAACTAGCTCAAAGAGAATTTATAAACACACTGTGCTAGCTCCGAAAAGATTAACAATATACATATATTCACAATGGAATTTACAGAAAAAGCTGCAGTCCCTTTATTGATCCATTTTACCAGCAACAACAACCCAGAGGAACATCAAACCTTTCCAACTGTTATTCCCACTTGCTTCGTCCTGAACAAATGACAATGCATTCTTTTTATTGGTAAAATATTTTTGTATGTTAAAAGTGGAAGAGGAGGTTAAGGTTTGGGCTTTTGAAGTGAGCATTGAAAAAAGTGAGTAATTAATTTTCCATTAAAATGCTGAAAGGGTCATACTTTTTGAGAAAGTTCTCTGTGTGACACAGGTAGCTTTGATCTCCTTTGTTATTGTAGCTGATTAAGTGATGATTGTTCATATAAAAAACGAGTTGTAACTGATGCAAGAAAACACCATTAGAAAGCACATTTCTAGCTGAAACTGTTCCAAAATATCCCTTGCTGTGTTGTATGCAATTCTGCTTCCATTTATTAGAAAATCACCTCCATTAAGCAGCCTATATTTGTCCATCCCTTGAGTTTTTGCTTCCAACCTAATGCTACTGTAACCATTCAGAGCAAAACTCAGGCCATCTGACCCCAGTAATGTCCAGTATTCCCCTTTTAGATAAATGTATATATTCTAGATGAATATGTATATTTTTGTACACTGGAGCATGCTAAGCCCCCATTTCATCTGACCCTGCCTGCTATTAGGTTTCATGCTTCTGTAACGAGAAATGCAGATTTGCTTAGTGGCAAATCACTTTGATGGATCTTAAAAGCAAGCACTTTCCTCCAGGAGGGAAGAAGTGTCTCCTACACATTCCCCACAAACACACCTTGGCACTGGTGTTGTGATTGCTTTGAAGGCTATGCGGCAGGACACCCTCTCATGGCAGTGGTGTGGCTTCAGCTTCCAGAAGTTCCAACTGAAAGGAAAGAAATTGTAAATACCATGAGTAGGTCATTGATTTCCCCTCCCATGTGTTTCTTGCAAATATTTTTTTTGGGTGAATTTACCCAGCATTTGCTGCTACTATCTCACTGTGCAAAGCTGAAGGCAAGAATTTCCTTTCAGTTTACATCATGAAGGCAGAGGAAACTACCACAAAAATTGTGGTTTGAGCTAGTGATCTGACTCTGATTTCAAAATAAGAGTAGTTTTTCCACTTAAAACCTCTTGCTGGTTCTCAGTAACGTAAGGTGGCAACAATTGTGTTCATTTAACTGTTTACTCACATATTTGAATGGGCTATACCCTCAGCTGGTGTGAATCGACATAGTGCCATTGAATTCCACTGAGTTATGTTTATTTACACCAGCTGAGGATCCAGCCCAATATGTTTACAACAGAGGAATTAAAATAGAGAAATGTCTTCTCCATGACATACACTATGTTACCATGTTTAAACTAGAATACATTACATGCCAAGCACATAATGGTGGCAGTTTTCTTTCTATACGGAGAATCCTATGTGAATTTCATTAGTAGAGAACAACTTTGGTCCCTTCAATGCACTTTTTGCAGTCATTGCTGAAAAGTTAGTGTTCTCTGTGATACATGAGCATCTTCTTCTAAGCTTTTGCTTCCTATTGTGCCAAATACAATCAATTGTCACTCTGCTAAATTAAGAGTTTTAACTTTCCTATAGTTCATCTGTAATAGTCCAAAAGTTCAGTCTGAGACGGGAATTAAATCCTCCGCCCACGAAGCCCCCAGTAGCATATCATATGGTAGATAGCTACAGTTTTCTTTGTGATCAGTGCTGCACCTGTGCAGAAGGGCACTACCAACAATTTCAACAGCAAAACCTGCCAGTTTTTCTCTCCTTGAAAGCCATTTATCATTTCTATGCTCTGACAATGGGCTATATTTTTCAGTGTTATAGCAAGTTGAAATCAAGGTGAAACATCTTCCAAATGAAGTGTTTGTTGCTCAAAAAGTAGAGCTCCTGATTAGACTTAGACCACTGGTTTGATTGAAACAGGAAAGGAGAAGCTCTCCCTGCACAAGTCACAGAGGAGGAGGTGCTTCAGGGCAGCCCTGCTCAGCCAGCGAAACACAGGAGAGGAGCCTCTTACTTTTCTTTCAGCAAGGAGGTGTTTTCTTTAACTCCTGGTTTAAAATAAGATATGACCTGAGGTCAAACCCGAGCTCAAATTCAGGTTTAGCAGTGTCAAAATTTCACAAGCTTTATTTCAGCTCTGTCTGCAACTCTGTGGTGGAAATTCCACTAGCAGCTACTTAGTTAGAAATGGATTATAATCCTCAGATCTGAATATCCCTATGCTTTGGGGAAATCTGCATCCAAAAATGAATGTTGTGGCTTAGGCCCATCTCTAACTTTTATCGATCAGTTAAAGCTTTCCATTTTTCATATACTAATGAACATGTGTGTTTCCTGATCATTTTAGTTCATTTCACACTTTTAAAAACCAGCTTCAGCAATTGCGTGCATTTTTATAAGAAAATCAGTTAGTTCCAGTCCACCGAGTGTCATTTATTCTTGATTTTCTTCATGAGTAGTAAGCCAAACAGATTTGAGAATCACATACATTAGAGAAAAAGCAATGAGCTCATTTCTAGAGCTACTCCATGTACAACAGTTATAGAGCTTCAGAATAGGGCCCAGTTCTAAAGAGCTGCTGAATTTAGCAATAAACATTCACAAAAATGACACTTTTCTGCCAACAATGTTATTTAGGAGTATTCCATTAGAACCCCCCTCCCCCCCCCCCCAACACACAATGCTTTATAGTAATTGAAGTATGCTATTATTTATAGTGTGGCTATGCCCATTTTTAATAATATAAGGTGCAGTTCTCCCTTAAGATATACAAAGCAGAATTTGATCCACAGCATACTTCTGAGATGGTGCAAAATAATTTAACAGGGGAAAAAAAGATAGGGGCTACTCTACCTTGCTAACACTGGGCATAATGTAAGGGTGGCATGCTCCGCTCCTGCGAGATGAAGCAACTTGTGTCACTCTTCGGTGATTCTCCCTGGCTGACTCAAGGGATGGAGCTGATGGGTTCTGAAGTGAGTACTTGTCTAAACCTTCTTGGTTAAGGGAAGCTTGGCACACTTTGATTTTTTTTTTTTTGACTGTGGGGCTGTATATAAATGTATAAATGCCACTTACAGTGATGTATAAGTGAGGAAGGAATAAAAAGCAAAGAAGGAATGGAGGGATCCTGAGGAAGTCCGTTTCCCCAAATAAAACTGCTTAATGTTAAAGTACTTTGGACTCTTCTATGAGTGACCCAGCATAGGTATGGAGTATAAAGGAAAGGTCAGACACTCAGCTGGTGGAAATGGCATAATAGCTTTTTGTTGAATTTGATGGGACTATTCGGGTTAATATCAGCTAAGAATCTGGTCCAAGATTTTAAAATCACTTCTTACCCCAGTCAGGTGAACACTATCTGCAGGATTCTGTTTCCTAGGTTAAAATTTGCTTGAATATTTTTCCTGCACCAAGGATGCTAATGATCCTATTGTTACTGAAAAAGACGTTTTTATTATTCTTTTTTGGCAGCTGCTGATTATCTTAACAAAGATCAGCTGTTAACAAATTGTGTTGATGATGACTGCTGAATTCTGAAAAGTCCAATTCATTTTGATGGATTCATTTCTAGCTAATTGATTGTCATCACCACAGTATCTGAGCACCTACTTCAATGAACGCAAGTGAGATACTGCCATCTTTTCAGAACAATTCAATGAATTGTCACTTTCTGACACACAATTCTTTGTCAAATTCCCAAGCAGCTCAAGTCTCAAGCACTTTGGGCTTAATCTTGCTTGGGTTCTCAGTGCCTTCAGTTCTCATTAACTTTAGTGGGAGTTAAGAGCATTCAGTCAGCACTTTGTTAGGGTCCTTTGTCTGTTCCACTGAAAATGATATGAATTGTGCTGAGCAGTCTAAGGAATTAGTACTCATACGAAATCCCCTCTAAGGCTTTGTCTACACTAGAAAGGCTTGTTGGTATAGCGATAGTGAGAGTTCTGTCAAACCCTCCTAGTGTACTGTAGATGCCGCTTATACTGGAAACAGAGTGCTTTTGCTGTTTAAGGGCCAGTCTACACAAACACTTAAGTTTTGCAGCAAGTTGGGGTGTGAATTCACCCAGCACCAGCAGGTTTTGTGCCCTTTTTCTTTTTTATGTGAATTGTAAAGAAGACTCAGAAGATCTTGATAAAGGTTTATTTTTCTGCTTCATTTCTTTGATCACAGGAACGTTACGTTTTTCTTTCCCTGTTTAGCTTGATGTTTCCCTGGGAAGACTCAGATGTGGAATAGAAGCTCTCAGACCTAATTACAGGGGCATGGGTGTTGAATCACGAACAGAAGAGCTTCTTATCCAGCAGTTTGACAACTGAATTAAATAGGTGTCAATAAAACAAAAGACAAAACAAACCCCAGCATTTTAAATAGCTTGAATAAAAATCTCTTCCCCTCTCAATAAATCCAGTTTGATTTCCTTGGTACCTGTGATGCCATAAACCTACTAGTTTTTTAAGGCCAGTCTTCACACACATGTTGTACTGCTTTAATTATACCAGTATAGCTGAATAGGCACAGACCTCCCCCCCACAACAAGTGTGGACGCATTTATTTTGTCATAAACTTGGCTTGCATTGTAATAACTTATTCTTCTATGGGAAGAGGTTACAAAGCTTCTTTATACTGGCAGAACTGTGCCCACACTGGGGGTTTCACTCGTATAACTATATAGGTTAAAAATATCACACTTCTAACCAACATAGTTGTACTGGTACAAAAACTGTGTGACGACTGGGTCCAGGCTTGCATAGACTTCCAGGAAAAACAGGACCTTTCAGAGCTTCTTCATAGACCATAAAGAAGCAAAAAGATTGCACAAATATATTTTCTGCCTTTGAAAGTCATCTTTAAAATGGTTGGAGGATAGGGATATCTATTTGGCTTACCACCATGCACTAGTGGTGTGAATAGAAAAGTCTATGATCCTTCATAAGTCATTCACAGAATGTTCAGCAGTTGCAAACATTCTGTACGTAAGATCTTTCGGCTTCTTTGTGTGTGTGTGTTTGTGTGTGTGTGTGTGTGTGTGCGCGCAGCCACACACACACACACTAGGCCTGATCATGCAAAGTCCTTTTGAGAGCCCCCTACTTCCAAACTTCATTGGTATTGCGAGCACTTAGCATCTCACTGGATTGGGTTGTGTGTACGTGTACACCAGCTGTAAAGATACACCAAGCCACCTCCTGATACCTATAAATCAGTAAAGACTGTAACTTCGGAATACATGTCATCTCCAGGAGGGAGGCCTGAATCCAGAGATGACATCTCCACTGCTAGTCATACCTGATGGTTAGTCCTATCCACAGTATTGGCAGTGGAGGCATGATCACGAGTGTTTTGTCGGATTCGGGTGGAGTTTTGTTGCTCGATAGTGGAGGAAGTGGGAATGCAGAATTCTCTGAAACATCTTTTGAAGTTTTCATCTAGAAATGCATAAAGGACTGGATTAAGGCAGCTATTTGTGTATCCTAAAGCGATACAGAAGTGCCAGGAGACTGTTTGGAACGTAGTTTCTGGAATATTGATCAAGGCTTTAATGATGACATAAATGTGGATGGGAGTCCAGCAGACAATGAACACCGCCACCACTACAAGGACCATTCTCGTGATTCTCCTCAGGTTTCTATCCTTTTCTTTGGAGCCAGACAGCATGCGGACACTCTTCAGGCGTAAAATCATCAAGCCATAGCACACGGTAATGATCAGGACTGGCATGATGAAGGCAAAGATGAATACACAGATTTTCAGTAGGTTCTCCCAGTACCAAGCTGGGTGAGAGAACGTAAGAGTGCAGTCAATGGAACCTAAAGTAAAACAAAATTACAGAGAAGAGTGAACAGTTCAGTGTTTAACTTGCTTTGCTTTAGTCTTTTCCTCCCCTCCCCGCGCCCCACAACATTGTACAATGCAATTTTATAAAATGAGTAACTGAAACAAAACAGTTTGAATGGCTGATGCATGTTTGTTTACAGCCATGCAGGTACTTTACCACAGGTCTGTACATCTTCTGAAGAATGCAGTGTTATTGCTAGCTAGTTGTGACGTTTTTGTTTGAAAGCCAAAACCAAAGGATTCTTGCTTTGTTTTTGTTTGTCAAAAGGTTCACTTATGGTTTACAAACAAACTTGGGCCAATTTTCAGTTTCAGCATGAAATCTGTCGAAACAGGGCAGTTTAAACAGTGTTTTGTTTTGAGGATTTGGGAGTTAAAAGAACAATGAGGAAGGAGGATGGTTTTCCAGCTGTAGAAAGCAGCATGAAAAAGACACAAAAGCAAGAATGGGAGGAGGGGAGCAGCAAGATGAGTGGATGAAGCAGAGGGAGTGATAGGCGATGAGTTGCAAGCAGGGGATCTCAAAAGTCAGGAGAAGTTTGAATTTTATGCAAAATGAGACAAGATGGCATTGGAGAGATTTGGGGCTCAGTCCTGTAAGGTGCTGACCTGCATGCTATCCTGATCCAGCAAAACACAGACACATGTTTACACACACTGAAATTAATTGGACCATTGTAACAGGACAGACGTCTCTCCCTCCCTGGGGTCCCTTGCAAACAGTCTTGGACCACCTCTTTATTGTCAACACCTCTGTTTTCATTTGTTTCCTCCACCAAGCCATCATCAAAATTCCTGTGCAGCACTTCTACCTAGAGTGTCCTTCAATCCTCAGCCCTTTCTCCAGGGAGGAGAAGAAGACAAAGCAATCTCACCAGCCAGCAACCTGGCTTCCCCAGGGCCCTGCTAGCCCCCTCTCCTCCCTTTGCACTTCCTTCTTTTGGTTTTTAACTATCTTATTAGCGGATGGGATAGTTAGCTTCATAGCTTATCAGCACACAGTCTTCTGCCCCCCCAGTCAGGCACTAACTACTTTCCCCAGAGAAACCCTAAGGATACATCTACGCAGGGATAAGAAACCTGTGACTGGCCCAGGTCAACTGACTCAGGCTCCCAAGGCTCAGGCTCCCAGCTGAAAAATTGCTGTGGAGACACTGGGCTCGGGCTGGAGCCTGAGCTCTGGGACCGTGCAGCCTGAGCATCTACACAACAATTTTTCAGCCGAGAGCCCGAGCCCAAGCCAGTTGGCCCAGGCCAATCGCCGTTTTTTTTAACCCTGTGTAAACGTATGCAAAGTGACCAGAGTGCTGGCTCAGCTGCTAGCTCTCAGCAGTCTGTCACAGTCACCTGAATGCTCACAAAAAGCATGTGTTTAAGTCCATCCCTAGTTACTACAGCGTTTACATTTGTGCATAAGAGCTGTGTTGTCTCAGGCTCAGAGTGGTCAGCACCTTGAAGGTTTGAGGCCTTAAAGAAGTGCATGGATGGCTGAGGGAGGGAAAGGAAGATTAATTTAGCTGCTGATTGTTAGAGTAGAGAGGCAAGAGCCCAGGAGGCTGGAGAGGAGGTGGTTATACCAGTCTTATTAAACATGGATAATAATATACACATTCAAAAACATAACTCGCTGGCTGAAATGATCAGGTAAGATGTCATCAATCAGATCAAATGTGATAAATATTTCCACTGAATGTTGGGAGTGAAGGTGATTTTGTGCGTTTATATGAAATCCCAAATAGTAGAACTCAAGAGATTCCCATAAATATTTTTGAGAGTGTTTTCTTTGCAATTTAATGTATTTAACACACATGAAATGTATTGGCTAGGCAGTTCTTTTTCTGTTATCCATATAAAGACAGCAGTTGCAATGCAAGATTTTCCACACTGCCCTCAAACTGTAAAATGGGTATCTCCACATCTGTGGATTTTTCAGATTTCCCTCTCATTTGTATTATTGCTGCACGTGGAGTTCTTAACCTGCATTTCTACATGTGTGTTTAAATTATCTTAACCATGACAACTCATCTGTTCAACTCTAAATTGTGACAATCATAGTGGCTACTCATCTTCCAATGTGAAGTTCCTTTCTTTTATTTGCTTCTTGGCTGGTAGCCACAACTCCCAAATGTCAAGCCGTAGAAGATACTTCTGCTCCACAGCATCAATATCTTAGCTCTTGTATCTTGTTGGCTTTTCTTTTTTTAGTCCTGGATCTACTTCTGCGTTTGCTAGAATTATTATGCAGATGAATTTTCTACACGGCTCCGGTGTTATTCTGGGTAATATTTCCTGTTAATGTGCTCGTTAAAAAGAAATTCTGAAGTGCTAATATGCTATTATATTCTGGCATATCAGGGAAATGTAATGTTTTATATTATGGTGAATGTAAATCACTAGGTGGGTGTGCTTGATTACAAAAATAAGTTCTGTAATAAAAAAGGAATATTTTTATAAAGGCAGAATAGGCAAAGTCTGAGTTGCATTGTAGGTGCTTTATATGTCATAGGAGAACTTTATTTACAGCATTTCTGTGCATCTAATATATGTGTGTGTGTGCACACACATACATACAATGAGAACAAAGCTCTTTAGTGATCTAAGCCAAAGTTCTCAAATATTTAAAGAGGGGAAGTGACATACAATGCCTTCCATATATAATATACACAAACAAGTTGTGCACACAGCTATTACCGTAATGCAAGTTAACATAACACCTTACAGTTTCCGTATAAGGAGAGATTAATAAGACTGGGACTTTTCAGCTTGGAAAAGAGATGGCTAAGGGGAGATAAGTTTGAGGTCTATAAAATCATGGTTGCTGTAGAGAAAGTAGATAAAGAAGTGTTGTTTACTACTTCTCATAGTACAAGAACTAGGGTCACCAAATGAAATTAATAGGCAGCAAGTTTAAAACAAATAAAAGGAAGTATTTCTTCACGGTCAACCTGTGGAACTCCTTGCCAGAGGATATTGTGAAGGACAAGACCATAACAGAGTTCAAAAAAGAAATAGATAAGTTCATGGAGGATAGGTCCATCAATGGCTATTAGCCAGGATGGGCAGGAATGGTATCCCTAGCCTCTGTTTGCCAGAAGCTGGGAATGAGCAACAGGGGATGGATAACTTTATGATTACCTGTTCTGTTCATTCCCTCTGGGGCACCTGGCACTGGCCACTGTCAGAGGACAGGATACTGGTCTTTGGTCTGACACAGTAGGGCCATTCTTACGTTCTTAAACCATATCTTCAGATTGTGTGCAGTATCACTAAGCTAACTCATGCTCTTGTCTCTGCAATCCTATTCTTTCTATCATCCTTCCGCTGTCCTCCCCCGCCACCCCCGGTCATATTTTTACTTAGAACTTGATTGGCTATCTGGGACTCCTGAACCCCATGAGGAGTTCCAATAAAGTCAGTGCGGGCAAATCTGTTTGCAGGATTAGACTGTAAATGCTTTGGTTTGTACTAGTGGTGCCCTGCACACTTTTTGATAGTTAAGGCTTGATCCGGTGCATTAAGGCTCTTTCCTACATCTTTGAAATCAATGGGAACTTTGTTACCAACTTCAGTTGGCTCAGGATCAGATCCTAGGTCAATGAGTGTCTTTCCACTGATTTCCTTGGGCTTTGGATGAGGCTCTTAATAGGTCAATAATAATTTTTCTTACATGAAAACTGGAAGCATATTTTAAGAAACAAAAGCTCTTGAAAGTATGTTCCTTACTTGTCAACTACAGTTTGTGTACTTCTCATGACGTGACAGGCTTCATCTACATATGTGTTCATCTGCAGTACTTGGTGTATATTTTGTAAATATAGATTTTTGTTTTTTGGAGGGGCAGAGTAGATGTGGAGGATAAGACTTAAAACCATAAGTCTGGGGACCTTATGGTTTTAAGTGAGCATTTAAACATTCAGTTTAACTCAACCCTGGTTATGAAAGTCAGACTCACCGTGCCTGTATTTTGTGGTTGCCATGAACATAACTGGCAGACCTATGGTTGAAGAAAGAATCCAGTTGCAGACATTGACAATTTTGGCATTTCTGGGAGTGCGAAAATCAAGAGCCTTGACTGGGTGGCAAACAGCTATGTAGCGATCCACACTCATGGTGCAGAGTGTAAAGATACTTGTGAACATATTGTAGTAGTCTATGGATATAACGATCTTACAAAGGATTGTACCAAATGGCCATGTTCCCATCAAGTAATTCACACTCTGGAATGGCAGAGTACTTGTTGCTAGGGCATCTGCCAGAGCAAGGTTGAAAATATAGATATTGGTGGCAGTCTTCATTTTGGTGTACCTAGAAAAATCAGCAAAGTGGGTGAATGAACACAGCTATCAGTATTAATCAATACAATCAATACCAGTGACTTACCTGTAGGAAGCATCTGTGAAACAACAGTATTGGCTTTGAGATTATCAGACACATTTTATAATTAATTTTATTTAATCAAGCAACTGTCTAATTCACAGGCTTCAAATGAAATATTTTTACGTACCTCCATGAATGTTTGTAAAACAAAATGCAGTATTGCTCTAATAAGTGACAGTGCAATCTAGGAGAAAATTTGCAGAAGAACCATTATGGCTGAAGCAGAATTGAGACAAAAACTGATTCAACAAATATGTTTAGTATCCATTGGGCACCACACTAGATGAAAAGAACTGCTGTATCTACTAAGTATTGGAATTGCAGTATATAAAAATGGAGACCTAAATCATATATATCATGGCATTGCAATGGTTCAGATTCTTGGTGAAGAAATAAACAAAGAGAAATGTCCAATATGTCTAAAAATCCAATTTTATTTTAAAAGTTTTTGGCTTGCTACTAATTTTAGGAAAGTTATATTTAAAACTTACAATATTACATAACAAATTTACTATAATTACGTTACAACAGTGGAAAATGTAAGACGATCTCATATCCTGACCTGGTATATTGGTCTGAGTGACTTACATAATCAGGAAAAATTGAATGAGAAAAGAGCTGCTGTTAATATAAGGACTAACTCTTTAGAAGTGTACACTTAGTAACCAGCTTTAAAAATCAATCAGTTAGTTTTAAATCTACCAAGTATCTTTCAATCACAGCTGAACAAGTAGGTTTTTGTTGTTGTTGTTAATCTAAATCTTAATTTGAGTTAGGCCTGGTCTGCACCTCAAATGTAGGTTGACCTCCTACGTTGCTTAAGGCTGCAACAAATGTTGTGCCCTATATGACATAAGTAGGCTGACCTAATCCCGTAGACACAGCTAGGTCGATGGACAGAAGGATTCTTCTTCCACCTAGCTCCAGTCTCTCTAGTGGGTGGATTTACAGGGATGGTAAAACCCCTTCCGTTGCTGTAGCAAGTGTCTATGCTATAACTCTCCAGCGGCATCGCCGCAGTGCTACAACTGTGCTCCTGTAGTGCTTGTAGTATAGATAGACCCTTAACATTGCTCTGAGTGGTGCATTAACTTCCCCTTTGTTTCATTAAATTTTGTGAACATCCTACAGTGTAGTATTCACTAAGCCATTTGATACTGCTGGAGGTCGTTGAGTTTAAAAGATTTGCAGAGGTAAAATGAAACTTTCTCTCACAAAGTAAGTTTCAGGTCATTCTGCTCTGGAATTCTGATTGCTTCCTAGATTGCTAAGCACACTGATTGTCCTGTTCTCAGTGGGTCAGATGATCTTTTTTTAAATTAAACTCCTTTGTGGTCCTACAAAATAACATATAAAGTGCCTTATCAAACAGAAAATGTCTTTACATTTTAAGGACTGATTTGTAAAAGAAACAAATTACTAAAGATCTTTTTAGGAGGCCCTCTGGGGAAAGACGTAAAGGTGTAAAGGAAGATATGCTATGTTTCTTTCTCTTGCCTTGCTCTGTTTAGGAGTTTTACTGAACAGCTGCTGGCTGTAAGGAATTGGTGGCCACCATTAACTAGTGAAGGCAGATTTGTACAACCTGAACATGGTTTCAAGAACTTTGTTTAAAACTTCTGACCTAGCAGAATATCTGAAGCAGCTACTAATCTCCTAATTTTCTCATTTTATAGCACTGTGTATGTACAGCCATAAGCAACCTACATTTAATGTTTTTGGTTTTTTTATAGTTTTCTCATAGTTTAAAACTAAAACAGCAAGCTGTTGGTATCATACTCATATTGCTTTTTTGGGGAAATTATGATTCATAGTTATGTATCTAAATTATAAACCAAAGCACCGAATGAATTCTGAAACAATAAAGTACCCAGGCTGCTCATTCTACTGCCACTCCCCACACTGCCAGGACAGAAGGGTTAGTACATAGGTTACTCAACAAACATCAAGGTGATCAGAGAGAGACGTAGGTTCTGTGCGAGGTTCTCAGAGTACCCTGTGGAGACTTCTTTCCTGTGGAGAGGTACTTAGAAGAAGCTGCTGGGATCCTAAGAGATACTGAAACTGTTAGGGGAGATTCCATGTGGGAGAGATTCAGAAAAAGCCAGAGCTATCAAAACAACAGATAGGGAGGAGGGAGAAAAAATTGGCTGGTAGGTGATGGTTTGCTGGAGAGAAAGGGTTAATATGGGCCTGAGAGCCAGTTAACCAGCCTGTTTGCGCCAGAGGGTGGGCCAGGCCTAATTGGAAATAAATCTCAGACGGGGGAGAATAGAGCTTGTTGCCATAAAGAGGTGGGTGAACCCAGCTGAAGGAGGAAGACTCACGGGAATGGAGGTGGGAAGTGTGCATGTGTACTCACTTGTATGTATGTATGTATGTATGTATGTATGTATGTGCTTGTGTGCTCTCTCTCTTGCAAGCAGCCTGAAAGAAGACTGAAATGGAGGAAGGAGAGCAAACAAGCTACTCCAGGGATGAGCTGGAGACAAGGGTCTTGCCCACATGCTCAGGGTTCAGCTGATGGTCATATTTGGGGTTGGGAAGGAATTTTCCTCCAGGGCAGATTGGAAGAGGCCATGGGGGTTTTTCCCCTTCCTCTGCAGCATGTGGCACGGGTCACTTGCTGGAGGATTCTCTGCACCTTGAAGTCTTTAAACCATGATTTGAGGACTTCAATAGCTCAGACATAGGTGAGAGGTTTATTGCAGGAGTGGGTGGGTGAGATTCTATGGCCTGCATTGGCAGGAGGTCAGACTAGATGATCATAATGGTCCCTTCTGACGTTAATATCTATGAATCTATGAAACTGTAGTCTCCATGAACCCCTGAGTGAGGGGAGGAGTGTGCCAGCCCCTGAACGGTAGGGTTGTTGAGGGAACAGGAGCCTGAGGCTTGGGGTAGGGACAAACTGTAGCAGATTAAAGCTACTTTTGAGGAAGAGGTGGCTTGCTGAGCCCAACTGAGCTGAAGGTTTGGTTTTCTGTTTATTTTTTGTTGGACTTTGGCAAAGGAAGCTGCACCCCTGACAGGGGTGGGGCTCTACAAAGGGGTTTGGCTGAGGGCCAAGGCACTTCTACAGCCATGGTACCTCAAAGGATGGGGGGGGGGGTGGAAATTGAGGTAGCACTGCTGCAATGCCACATCTGGCCATGACGGGGCATGCTGGGACAACAACATGCCACACCACATAAAAGGGCTTTTCTACACTTAAATGCTGCAGCTGCACTGCTGTAGTGCTTCAGTGAAGACACTACCTGTGCCAATGGGGTGGATTCTCCTATCAGTGTAAGTAATCCATCTCCCTGAGAAGCGGTAGATGCGTCGATGAGATTTTTCACAGCCCTGAGCAATGTAGTTATACCGATCTAATTTTCTAGGGCAGACCAGGCTCAGATACTTTCATTCTTGCTGTCTTTGCATTATTCATTGTCAGTAGGGCCTTAAAAGTTCAAAGACTGTGAATTATTTCATTTCATGGACTATATAAACCACCGATGGAGGCTCTTGCTTGATGCACTATGTAATCTTTAAATACCTAACTGATCTGTTCTTAAATATAAAGGAAGCAGAGCCTTCATGCTTACTGAAAGTATTTGGCTCTCAAAGGCCTAATCAGGTCTTAAATAGATTGGTACAAAGGGGTTAGAGCAGGGGCCAAGATCTGGTCCAGTGAGGGCACAGGAGGTGGAAAATAAATATCTGTTTCTACTGTACATTTTAAAGATTATATTGGGGGTCGGCAACGTTTGGCACATGGCCCATCAGGGTAATAACCTGGCGAACCGTGGCCACTGGGAGCTGTGGGGGGCCGTGCTTTTGGATAGTCAACGTAAACAAAATGTCCTGTGGCCTGCCAGTGGATTACCCTGATGGGCCACGTGCCAAAGGTTGCTGACCCCTGGATTATATAAATGGCTTTTTTCTAAAAGATGAACTACATTAAAAGTGATTATTTGTCCAAATAAGGGGATTGTTCATATGTCCAGTATCATGTCGGTGTGCAAATAGATTACTGAAGTAACTGCTTTAAAAGACTTTTAACATCATACAAATATAACAATCCTTCCCTAAAATATAGATTCCAAAGACTTCATCAAAGCTATTATGTTTTCTGTTTAAGTATCAACCTGCTTGTGTGAGTATTGTGCATAGACTCTTCTGTTATCCAGCCCTTCTGGCATCTATGATGTGGTTACAGTACCTTGAAGTAAGTGTGTGTGTGTGTGTGTGTAATTGTACCACATCTACATAAGTTAAAATATATGTAGTAACATTTGTAAAGAAATATGATGGTGTAAATTATCAAGAATTTAAAAAGTTGGAATTTTATTTAAGGCAACTTTGAAGCCTGAAAACTATCCTTTTATTGGCTTTTGTATTTAAAAAAAAAAAAAAAGCCTTGCATCAAAACCTATAAAAATTTGAATGTCAACATTTGGCATATGGAATTGCAACGGCTGAAATTCTGAAAATGCTGAGGTAAGCTGACTCTCTCTCTCTCTCACTGGTTATGTAAAAAGTAACTTGTTCTACCATCAATGTTGTCTCCTTTTTCAATGAAAAATGGAAACCAAACTACTATTCTCCTAGGAACCCTTAACAAATGGATCCAAATTTCTACAGGATAGAAATACATTAATTTTTTTTAAATTGAAACTACGGGTTGCGGGTGTTGAAGTTTCTTATTTGTAACAGGTTTGCTTCTCCAATGCCTTGCACCTTGTTTAGTTGTTTATATCTGTCCAAAAATGGGCCAGATCCTAAGCTGCCCTAGACATCATCTCAATACAAACGGAGGCAAGAGACAGAGGTGTGAGAATTGCAGCTTTCATTAAAATACACATTAGGTTTCTCATCCTCAGGGTTGCAGAGAAATGCTTGAATATATAAACCCTAGAAAGATTCAAAACTTAAAGCCAGAAGGCAACCAAAAAGTAGCTTAAATATCATGATCATATGACTTTTCCAGGCTTGACTCATGCATTTTGAATACTACTCCTGCCCCACCCAACTTTGTTCCTAATGTTCCCTGGGTGTACGTGTTACATCGGAGGGGGCTGGGGCCAGTGGAACTCCAAGCTAGAGGAATCCTCAGCTGTCCCATTAGAGCAACTTTCTGGCCTTAGGGCCACCAGATTGGTACAAAGGGGTTAGAGCAGGGGCCAAGATCTGGTCCGGTGAGGGCACAGGAGGTGGAAAATAAATGAGAAAATGGCTGTGATGTCATTTTGGGAGTTTCTTTGCAGGAAGAAGGCTCTTATGAAACTGTTAGGCTGCTGTTGTGCTCACTGAAATAAGGGGGCAGGCAAACCAGCCATTAGGAAATGTGCAGGAAAGACCCGTATACAAATAACGGACACGGTTCCTACAAATCTCTCTCTGCTGTGCTCGGGGACATTAAATTATCTCCCCAAACTAACACCCTCTGTGCACAAATGACGTGTTAAAACAAATGAAGACTTATTACGTTCAGATGGATGCATGCATTAAACTAGTTTATGCAGTTGAGGTCTCCTTGAGTGGGCTTCAGAAGATTAAAATGCATGAAATACACCAAGCTGAACTAATTTAAATTAGCATTTATTTTCATGGCTGCTCTGATTAATCTTGTATACATGCCTAGATAATGTATCCCCCCTAATAAAGCAATAATTAGCAACAACATGTTTTCTTTTGGGGCTTTTACCATTGTTAGTTCATGGCACTTTAACACAAGTTGTACAACTTACTGAAGTTGCTGTTCCTTTCCTTACTGAAAGGAACTGCCAGGAATCGTTCTGTTCAGAGGTATTAGATGAGCGTTAGTTAGCACATGCTTTTTATATTGATACGTACAGCAAACCTTGCAGCACAATGGTGTGTCAGCAGCAGTGCTCTGTGTTATACTGTTAAAGAGCTGGATTAGGAAATAGAGACTTCTCCAGGCCAGTCTTGTCCAGCAACCTAGTTTTGTACCTGATTGTATGAGGATATGTGCTACAGGTCCCCAGACCATACAATAAGCACGGTATTTGTGGCCTATCGTGGGCTCAGGGCCCAGTTCCTCATGGTCCTTAGTGAGTCATTGAATACCAAATACTTTCAGTTCTCACTGGGCCCAGCACAAATATGTACCGTTCAGAAATATTTTTACAAGCATCTGTCCGTTCTGCTGCCCCCCACTCAAGTGGGAGAGGGTAAAGTCAGGTGAGGCCTGGGATGTGAGGAGAAACAGTCTCCGTGCCAAGGAAAAGGAGTGACATGGGCTCTCCATGTCATGGCTGCCTGGGTGTATTGGCATGCTGAAGCAGCAGTTTAGAAGGAGCTCAGTGTCTCTGCATTGGTGTTTGATGGGCTTTGCACTGTTGCTTTTGGGCTCTGAGGAAGTGAGGCAGAAGTACCAGGGCGAGCCCTTCAAATACCACTATAGTGGCAAAGAGACACTGGGCTTCCTCGCTCTGGGCCTCTCACACAGACATTGCCTCTGCACACAGGCTTCTCCACTCCACCTAAACCCAGCCCCTGCCTCCCTAAAACTTGTACCCCTCATGCTTCCTGCCTGACTCACCAGCTCCTGCCATACCCCTTACTGCCAGGACTGCTTCCCTGTCTCACCAGGTGCATGTACAGAACGCAGCTGGGGAGTTGGGAAGAGCTGGTTGAAATAGCATTTTGACAAAGGCTGAAAATGGACGTAGCGGAGAGATCTGAGCGGTTTCATCAACTTATCCTGACCCAACCCAGTTAGATGATGATGAGGAAGGGGGTTAACTAGCTATGTGTCTAATTATAAGAGTTCAAAAATGGCGTGTGTGTGTGAGAGAGAGAGAGAAGAATGTACCTCCGGGTTTTAGGGACTGTGATTATTTAATTAGAGGAATCCAAAGAAGTGTGGTGGTGGTGACTGGGGGTGAGGGGGTCAGGACAAATTTCAAAAGGGAGATTTAAATGTTTGTTCTGCAAAAGTTTAATAGATATGCAGCCACTTCTGGGATGGAAGGAGGCAATTTGCTGGACCGCATCGGTTAGGAGAAAGACACATTTTGAATAGGATGTTGGGCCAAACCACTGTTCTAACAAAATGGACCATGCAATCCTTATGATCCAGGCCAAGCTGTCAAGACCTCTGTTTTGTGTCTAGCTTTTAAATTAGCTAACCATAGTCTAGGAAGCACGTGTAAATGCAGGGACAATAGTTGGTTTCTACTTAATACTTACAAAAGTGATAAATGCTGTATGGAGGCCAGGAAAACCGCACTGATTTTTAGATAACTACACAATATGTATAATACAGTCCAAATGGCTTCTTTGGAAATATGGAACTTATTTGTTTTCCACTACCTGCTCTGTAATTCAGTCATGAGCCAGGGAGCATCATAGAGAGGAAAGAGTTGCCAAGACATACGTGTAGCCGAGTGTTGGGAGGCTATACCAGAACTGAGATCACACTGAACAGTTATAGTTCTTGCTGTGCTCAGCATGGAATGAAGCAGTGCCACCAAATAATCCAATTTCTGGCTTTACTGTTGGATGCAACCCCCTTCTCTCCTTACATAACTGCTAGATGATGTGCAGCTTCCCAAAGGAATTTCTGCAGAGGCATTTGAAAAGATATACAGTAGATCTGAATGTAGAATGTACTGGACTAGAGCATAGCTCCTATATTCAGGGCTTTGGAGCTGTGCTCCGGCTCCGCTCCAGCTCCAGGCAAAAACCTGTAGCTGCACTGCTCCGGAGCTGCTCCGCGGGCTCCGCTCCAAAGCCCTGCCTATGTTGGTGTAGGTCAACTGGTTAGGTTAGTTTAGACCAGTCTTTGTCCACCCAACTCCTCCCTCCCATTACTTTGGTCTTTTATTCTGTGGATTCCCCTCCCCACAATGTCCTTTCTTCACCTCATTCTTTCCCCTGGACTCTATTCCCCTTCCCCAAGGTGTCTCTTCCCCTAAATTTTCTTTCTTCCTCCAAGTCTCTGCCCTCCGAGCTACTCTCCTCCCATACTAGAGGGTGCAATGAGAGGAGGAGAAGCATCTCTAGGAGACGAGAGCAACGCTAACCCCCACCCTGAATTCACAGAACACCTGCAGGATAGGAGAAGGAAGTAGCTTCAAAAGACTAAAAATTACTTTGGAGAAGCCTGTGTGTTCACTGCCCTTTCTCACGCATTCAGGGCCAATTAGCAGCTTCAGCAGCAACCCAGCTTCTGGAAAGGAGGGCATGAAAGCTGAGCTAATTGTTGGTTCCAGTTGATTTTTAGCACCTGCCACTGCTCTTGTAGGGAATGATGTGACACCCACTTGCATGTCTCACTGAGGGTGTCTGACTCATTCAGGTTTTTAATTAATTGTTTTAATATGTTTGGCCTTGGGCTCAAGCTGCCCATTAATTCACTAGTTGCTTTTTTTTAATGGCTCCTCTCCCCCGCCTCCTATCACTTTCTCCCAATGGAGGGACCTCTTACATTTTGTCCATGACTTATTATGCATTATTTACTGATATTAGTCCTCCTCCAGATGGAACAAAAGAGCTTTTTTCTTCCCAAAGAATGGCAGTTTGTCTCCATTCAGAGAGGAAATCTTATCTGCCAGCTGAGGCAACATTTTCTGCTTTGACTGCAAAGACTCTAGCAGTCAGAGAGTAAAGAATTTATTTTAGCTAGCATGTGCCATTGCTGCAAAGCTTATATAATTATTTTACCACTGTTTTTATCTCATGATTTTATTTCCTCTTTTTTATTGCACATATATGTATGGAAATAGCCCTAGCAGGAGCCTGCACTAAATAAAAACAATCTGATAATGTGGTGTTTCTTCATTACAATATATCTCTAAAAGAGAAAGAACCGCCAGGGGAAAAAAATTCTTTGGTTTTTTATGTTTCAGTGCAAAAAATTCTTATTGTCTTAATCCTCCTCTTTTCCCAGACTTGCAATGAAGAGCAATTTCATTTTAGAAAGAAATTACTGTAAAGTGAATGCTCTGATACACAAACTAATAAACAGTAAGAACATTTGGAGCCCTATCAACTCTAGTGTAAATGGGTGAAACTTCCCTGCAGTCAAAAGTGTTTAGACTGTCGAACTTCCCTGCAGTCAAAGGAGGTAAGACTGTCAAACCACCTTTAACTCAGTCCCATTATGACTAGGTAGTATGACACAAGGTGGGTCTCCAGTAGCAACTGTTGCTCCCATACGAGCTGTGTAATACACCACCAAGAAAAGATGAACGTTGCTAATACCTACTTCAACTACTCACCTTCCCTCCCTCCCCCATGCTTCCAGTGAAACATATTTTTGAGAAAAATCAGTGGTTGCACCCATAATAACAAATGCAACATTTGCAGGAATACTCCACAGGACCTGTGTGCACACAAGCAATGCTTCATGGCTGCTAGGAAATGTTTTAATTAAAATTATTTAATAATATTTTAAACACCAATCAAACATGGATCAAAACAAAATGCTTCCCTTTTGTCTAAAAGGACCCTCTTGTTTGCCCTAAAACAATTCAGTTTTTCTGACTTGTCAATTTGCCAAGAATTTTAAAAAATTCTGATCTTGATAGCTGAACTTGATGTCTCAATGTCTTCCCATTAATTATAATGGTCCACCATTGACTTTTCCTGGGCTGGACAAGGGATGGGTAGTTGTTGAAGCTGGTTTCCTGTAAACAATTGGCTTGGGAGGTGCCCCTCCCTGCTGTGAGGTATAGCTGAAGTTGTACTGGTTAGGAGTAGTTTTCTACAGATTCATAATCACAATATATAATACTTATCTCAGAATGACCATCAAGTTCAGAACATCACAAGCTTTCATAAAAGGCCTTACTCTTTTGTAGTACAATAATACAGTATGCAATCAGTTGGTTTAACTGCTCAATTTTGGGGTGGAAGTAAACCTGTTCTCCCCCTGTGCTGTGTGGACCCTGATTGACACAGTCATGATCAGACAGCACACTGGACTAGATGAATTATTGGTTTGAACTCAGAAGGAAATTTCCATATGAATCATGGTCCATAAAAATAGAATCATTCTGCATTTAACAGCTAATTACTTCATGAGTCCTGGGCTAAATCCTGTCCTTAGGCTTAACAGGGTAAATTCTGAGTAATCCTTCTGGAACAAATTGATTTACTACAAATTTCCATTAGCGGAGGTAAGAGCAGAATTTGGCTCAATAATAACTCTAATTTATTAGTTGAGAACAACATGTAGCAAAGTGGAGTGACTTTGGCTTTGTAATATATGGGTCAAAACTGATCATCAGATGTGCATGCAGCTTCATGGATATAATTTGGTCCTTAGCTTTTAAGGAAAATCAGCAAACTCATCACTCTGAGTTGTATGTGAAGTGATTACAAATGCCTTAAATCACTTAGTATGATCTTTGCAAGACAAATAACTTTAGATGATAAATGTTGATCTCATCCTGTCACTGTTATCTGACCACAATTGTTATCATTAACATGGAGTTGCAGGATTTTTACACAGTTGCATCTAATGAGAAAGCTAAATAAAGCTAATTCGCACAGCCCAAAGTAAGATATGGGGCACAGATGTATTGCCCTGGGGGTGGTCTGGGAGGCATTGTTCTTCAGGGACATTCCTCAGAAGCACAGTTCTTCCTGGAGTTCCTGTGTTGCATGGTGTGGTAATTTGTGTAACACTCCTTTTATGAGACGCAACATTCTCTCCACCCAGTATTTGCTTCAAGGTATGATATCGTAACGTGCGTTGCACCAAATCATCCAGGGGTGTAGCAGAGGTATTGGATAACCTCACAGGATTGACCTCTAAATGGTAACAACAACTTTTAATCGGTGGCAGTCTGAACTAGACTTAAATAAGACGATAGCTTATGCGGCCCATTACCAATCCCCCGAGGCACCCAATTTATCCTAAATGTGATATTTCAATGTAAAAAATGTTAATATAGATTTTTGTTAACGAGGCTGAATAAAGGCAGAGAAAAGAGCATTTGAGTCATGTTCATCCTTTGTTCAAGTTCTAATAAAATAAATACAAAGGTATAAATGCTTTTCATCAATTTGGTTCCCTTGATCTCTAGGGGGAAAATGGCCTGATAGTCAAAGATTTACCAAGCTGTAGAGATTACACAGGCTAAATTTCAACCACAGATGGTATGCAAACACAGACACTTGTCTTTCTGTAAATATAAAATATATGGATTGATAGACTGATAGCTACAATTGTGTTCAGGTTATTTAACATGAAATACCAGGTGGTATTTTCTCATAACTGTTCAATAACTTCATAGTAATAATGCTAACCATATGGACTTTAATGCAACATATAACGGGTGCATTTTTCATATCATCACTGGGCTAACTGTTACTCAGGAACTGTGATGGTTTGAATTCTCAAAACATGCACTATTTTCTTCTCAGTTAGCCTATTTTTGATAGAAACAAAAATCACCCTCCACCCAACCCACAAATACTGAAAATGTGTTCCACATTAATTGCTATTTACCATTTATCTAACCTCCTAAGTGTGCTCAGTTTCTCTAAGAACACAGAAATGTCATGATCCCTGACCCAAAGAGTTTACAATCTAAGGGCTTACATTGTACTGACCTTGCTTATTTTGAATACCTTGGGGATAATGTAAACACGTGTGTCTGGATCTAAATAAAGAAGGGTTACAAACAGAGTTAATGACAAACTTAGGAGGGGTAAGTCAGAGGCCAGAGAGAATAATAATACAAAAGTAAGAATGTGTGGTACAGACCATGTTATACCCGCCTCTTACTCCTCAATGTGTATACAAAGTAAAAAAAAAAAAAAGAAAAATTTGGATATAAAATATTTCCAACCAGTCCATGAATATTGATAAAATTTCCTTTACAATAATTTTTGTCTGGTTATTCAACCTATGCCTGGTCCAAACAGTTCCCATCTTAAGCTATGGCTACACTATACACTGTGCCTCTGTAAGATCCGTAGCCACTTTATGCTGGTGGAAGAGCATAATTAATCCACCCCCAATGAGTGGCAGTAGCTATGTCAGCAAGAGACTTTGTCCACACCTGCACTTTTGTCGTGAAACGTATGTTTTTTTCACACCCCTGACTGACAAAAGTTTTGCCAACAGAAATGCTAGTGTTGACAAAGTCTTACTCTTAGAATGCCTTAATTCGTAATCCCTTGCTATCTGTCAGTTTTGGACCCTATTCTTCCCTGTGAATAACGACTAAAGCTTTAAATCTTGTCAGAGAAAGAGTTGTTGAGTCTTCTTCCATCACACGCACAGCATCCTCCGTCACCTTCACTGACCTCCTATCTATATCAAAATTCAGTCCAAAACTACCTTTCTTGGGCCCAGTCACCCCATTCCCTTGTGCAAAGCACACAAAGGAATGAAAAGGTATAAATTGATATGAAACAAAGGGTAATTCATACCAAATCAGCAGCACTGGCATCCTATCCCTGCACAATTGTAGTGCCAACAGTACAGGATGTCTGCAGCACTCCATTCTTGTGCAGCTTCAAGACAGTGAGCAAGTAAAAATTAGAGTTGGAAGAAATATTTTTGACAAAGTGTCATTGTGTCAAAGCTGAAACACTTGAGAGAGAGACTTTCTCATACTCTATAGCCTTCTGATCACTGATTTGCACTGACTTGAGAGAGTCCCAGGTTCAAGTCCTTGATTCACAGCAGAGTCAAGGAACTTGAAGCAGGATCTCCCACAGCCCAGCCAGTGCTCTACCCAGCAAGCTATAGAGCATGAGAGTTGCTCTCTGTGGTCTGAAGTATCCAGCGAGCCATGGACTCAAAACACCTTCCTGACCAGAAAACCTCATGTTTCAATCTGAAAACAGACATTTCAACACAATTCTATTTTTCATGAAAACATTCAAAAGGTTTTGGTTTTGTGCTAGTGTGGAACAAAAATTTTGAAGGCTGCCACAAACCAGAATTGTCCTCCAGATGGCTCTCATAAAATACTAGTATAGTCTTAAAGGAAAAGCTTAAGAAAGTCAGTACCCTGGTACGACTACTAAAACTAACATAATTCAGGCTGTCAAACCATTAAAAAAATTAATCACACTTAATCGCAGTTTTAATCGCACTGTTAAACAACAATAGAATAACAATTTAAATGTATTATAAATATTTTGGATGTTTTTCTACATTTTCAAACATATTGATTTCAATTACAATGCAGAAAACAAAGTGTAGAGTGCTCACTTTATATTATTATTTTTGTTACAAATATTTGCACTGTAAAAAGATAGATAATAGTGCAATCTACAAGTCAAAGCATGAAAGGGCATATGAATGTTTAGCATATCTGGCATGTAAATACCTTGTAATGCCAGCTACAACAGTGCAATATGAGTGCCTGTTCTCACTTTCAGGTGACATTGTAAATAAGAAGTGGGCAGCATTATCTCCTGTAAATGTAAACAAACTTGTTTGTCTTAGCAATTGGCTGAACAAGAAGTAGGACTGAGTGGACTTGTAGGCTCTAAAGTTTTACATTGTTTGTTTTTGAGTGCAGTTATGTAAAAAAAAAAAATTCTAAATTTGTAAGTTGTACATGCACGATAAAGAGATGGCACTAAAGTACTTGTATGAGGTGAACTGATAAATACTATTACTTTTGTTTAGCTTTTTACCGGGCAAATATCTGTAATAAAATTATATAAAGTGAGTACTGTACACTTTGTACTTGTGATATAATTGAAATCAATAGATTTGAAAATATAGAAAAACATCCAAAATATTTATAATAAATGTAAACTGGTATTCTATTATTACTTAACAGTGTGATTAAAACTTCAATTAATTGCAATTAATTTTTTAAATTTAATTAATTTGGTTTGAGTTAATCACTTGAGTTAACTGCGATTGACAGCCCTACAAATAATAATACCATAAATAGAAAAAGGGATGTTAGTGTCCCAGACACTGCACATAGTTTTTATCCCACTTGAAGAAAGTTAAAAGTGCAGCACTATTGCAACCCCCTCCCCCAAAACATTCACAGTGGGATTTGGTTTTAGTGCTTTGCACTTGGAGCGATTGTTAGGTATGATTTCATGAAGTGGGTTGTCCAAATAGATTTCTGACAGAATTCCGTTGTTGATAACACATTTATTAGACCAGGGCTTCTGCACGGCAGAAACAAGCACAAAACATACAAAAGCAAAAAAACCCACAGTAGAATTTGCTAATCCACACTCTATAATTTGCCAGAAATGCAGTTTCTTTCCGTTACTCTGCAAATGCCTATTATCAAATACAATTACAGTGAGGTCACATACTGCCCAGAATTAATTCATTTTACAAATTCTACTATAGTAGTATATCCTGGAACATTATCCAGTAATTAATAACAATAAGTTTAACTATTTGAATATATAAAACATATTTTGTGATACATCACCTTTGCTTTTTCACAGTGTTCTCCTACTGGGCCTGATCCAAAACCCACTGACATCAACTGAAAGATTTCCATTGATTTCTCTGGGCTTTGGATCAGGCCTTTTGACAATTTCAATAATTCAGCAGTGGGTCTCTTAGTCATTAATAAGTTAATGGGATTCCAATGTACAGCATTCCAAACAACAAACACTCCCAAAAACACTGTTTTACCACTCAAAAAAGCAATTAAGAAAACCAAGCACGATAAACCCACTGTTGCCATTAGGAAAGAAAAACACACATACCACATGTCAAAAGCAGAAAGAATCTGAAGAAATCAGCAGCATTATTTTCCACAAAATAAGCAAAGAAAAAATTACCCCCACAATATTGACACATAACACAAGAAAAAGAATCATTGAGTCCCCTTCTAAAAGCCTTCCTATAAAAAATACACATCAGCATCAACATTTTCCATCCCTTCTGTACCCCACTCTGAGCCTGGATTGAGGCATAGGCACTTTGGCCCCAGATTCAGGAGTCCTGTGATTACATGAGAAACTTGTCTTTCAGTTAAAAAAAAAGTTTCTAGTCTTCTTGGTTGTGAAGAAAAATTTGAAAATGTACCTGCAGTGCAGCCGATGCAGAGACATTAGTCTGAGTTTGCAGAGACCCTGAAATTACACTCTGAGAAGGGTGAACCTCACAATGCATATCAATGAGGTATTAACTTCCAGATCCCTGCTTTGAGGCTCCCTGCTAACACCAATCCAGCAAAGCACTGTATGGGTGGCAGGAGCAGAAGAGTGCAGTGTGTCCAACCCAAGGAGATGCACCTTAATTACCGAGCTAAGTACTGGAGGGACCCCAGTGCTGCCACCCTACCTCTTCAGATAAGAGAGATGATCTTGGTTGCTACAAAAGGGGTGCCATAGCATTAGGTCAATTTCTAATAGTGTGGTGTGCTTACTGCCCTGGATAGGCTTAATTTGGCCCTAGACCTTCTCTCTGCCTCCCATCATGAGCTCCGAGGACTCTTTCTTCTACACCACAGCCCCTCACTATCCCGCTAAGCCCATTTCCCTCCTTTACTGCCCCCCATCAAAATCCTGAACAGCCTGTCTTCTGCCTCCTGCCTCTGATCCTTGAGGGCTCATCTTCCTCCTCTTCTCCTGCTCCATGCTAACACAGGATGACCTATCGAGGGGTCATGGCTACTTAAATTGCTAGATGCCAACTCACCACTGAATCAGAATTCCCAGCTTTCACATGGAAAATGTTGGTAATAGTTTTGATAAAAAAGTGGGATAACTGTGAAAAATGCCATGGCAAGCAAAATTCTTAGAGAAAGTTATGAGTTTTGTGTGAAATGTTTGGTTTTAAAAAGGGCCATTTTTCAATCATAACTTTTTTTTTTTACAAAAATTGACCTGTTTTAGCTGTAACTAACACACGGAGATCAGCTAAGTGCAGGTTGGACTTGCTGTTGCCTGCTGCTTCCTTCTTCATCTGATCACAAAGGGATGACTCTGAAATATGTCCTGGCAATAGGTTGGGCTCTAACCACCATGTCTTGACTGAAAGAACAAAATAAAATTTTCAATTGTTTGAAAATTGTGATACAGCGTGGCCAGAGGGCAGCAGGAGAGTACTAGAAGGGAGCCTTATTCCCTGTAGAGGGAAGAAAGTTTGCTATAGACTAATTAAAGCACCTCAAGCCAATTAGAGCACCTGAAGCCAGTCACATGATAAAACCCCCCTGCTTCAATCAGACCAGGAGCGGTTGGAGCAGAGGAAAGTTTGGAGAAGTGCTGTGGCTGGCTAGAAGACTAAGACCCTAGGTAAAGAGACACCAGGCTTGTGCAGAGAGAGAGGGCAGGAAGCCCCACAAGCTGAAGAGCAGGAGAGGGAAGTAACTCAGGGGCAGGAAGCACTAGTTCAAGTGGTTTACCACTATCCCAGGGGCCCCTGGGCTGGGACCTGGAGTAGAGGGCGGGCCCGGGGCCCTCCCCCTCCACTACCCTTCTCTGGGTTACTAGTGGGACAGTAGATACCCTAGTTCTGGGGCAGGAAACTGCACCCTGAACCCCCCCCCCCAAAAAAAAGAGGAAGCGTGGGACCCATCATAATCGTACCAGCAATTTGCCACAATATATAAAGCATATTTTGTGATAAAAACTAAAAGTAATGTTATTTTTTATTCCTACAGAGCCTGATCCAAAACCCGCTGAAGTCAACTGAAAGACTTCCATTGATTTCAGTGGGCTTAATCATAGCTTCTCTTTCCTTTCAATCATTAGTAAAACAAAAAAAATGTCCTGAGAAATCTGAAGGGAGGAATTTTGTTTTCTATCATTTGGCAAAGACTCCTTTCATCTGGGTGTCTTAAGCGTCTGTCTGCCAGAAGCTGGGAGCGGACGACGGGATGGATGTCTTGATAATTGCCAGCTCCTGTTCATTCCCTCTGAAACAACCCGGCATTGGCCGCTGTCAGAAGGCAGGATACTGGGCGAGATGGACCGGTGGTCTGACCCAGTATGGCCGTTCTTATGTTGTAATTTCAAGTTTGTGGTACTAGGCAAATCGTTTACTGTCAAGATACAAGGCATTTCTTGTAAAGAACACATCACCAAGGGAACTTCAGTCTTAATTTATGAGAAATGCAGTTAAGGCTTCAATCCTGAGAAGTGTGCTGTGCCTTCAGTTCCCATTGACTTTACTGGGTGTTGTGGGCACTAAGCTCCTCTCAGGAGGAGTTCAGTACCTTGCAGGATTGAGCTCTGAGGTAAATATTCCGTCTTTTCAGACATCCATGTAGTGTCAAGGATAACTGACTACATTTGTATTATATCTTTCTAACACTGGACATGCTAAAGTCTTAGTCCCAGATCCTCAAAGGTATTTAGGCAATTACCTCCCATTGAAATCAGTGGAAGTTAGGTGCCTAAATAGCTTTGAAGATCTGACCCTTAGACGCAATCCTCCTCCCATGCACATCCATGACAAATCTCCCACTGACTTGAATGGGAGCAGGACAGGGCCCATAGATTGCTTTGGTAACTGAATTCATTGTGTTACTAATAGCACACTGTATCTATGTACCACTCAATAGCTAGAAGTCACATTTGTTGTTGCCTAACAATGTTTGCCGATGAAAATGTTAATTTAAGAAGAAAATTATAATTCACCTTCATGTCTTTTGAAAAGCATTACAGCATCCTATTCATTTTGGAATTAATATTTATATGGCATCCATAAAGAAAATAGCTAATATAGCACCAAAATAGTCAAGAAATCAATGGAGGGTGATAAAATGGAGTTCTATTGTTCACTCAGAAACACAGCAGAGGAGCTGCTTGATCATCACTGAGAAACAACTTAGAGTTGGCTACACAGGACTTGATCTTATATGGTGTACATATAAATTCAAAGTAAAGTGATGAGAGAGTCAGGATGTGCTGGAGAATCTGATCCTGCATCAATGAGAATGCTGCCGAATAGCTGCCAAGTCACTCCTCCCTATTGGCAAAAATTTTGTCAAGGAAAAGAGCAAACAGATAAGCAAAGCACCTAATTTGCAAACCGAGATTCACATTTAAGCCTATATCTTTCACTCTTTGACTTGACCCCTTTTGCTCAGGAGAGTAAGGGAGCAGATGCAGAAGTGGCTTGAGTAGTAGTATGGAGGATTACAGTTAGACCTGAACATTATGCAAGGACTTGCATGATCAAGGCCCCAAAACCATAATTTTAAAACCCCTTTTCTTAACCTTATCAAACTTCCTGGAAAGATAATGTACCTAGGGATGAAATGTGGTGTGCAAAATTTCAGAAAGACCTTTTCTTTTTGGAGGAGCTAGGGGTAGATGTTTGACTACTTCTAATGGAGCTTTCACCTTAACTATGGGGCAACTCTATGTGCTTTCGACTACATTTCCAAAAGAGCCGGAGTTATTGAAGCTCAACACCTGTGAAGATCAAGTCATTACTGTTCTTGCTGGGCCTGCCCTCCAAGGTACCCAGGCCCAGTTCCTCAAAGGTATTTAGGTGCCTAACTCCCATTGAAGAAATAGAATATTCTGGCGCTGATCTCTCTCAATCTCTCCAATTGAAGTTGTTCCATTTTAATTAAATAACTGAATATTAATTGAGTCACAGACAGTTAGAATGACTCTACTGCTTAGTGGTTAAAGCACTTACCTGCAAGGTGGCAGATCCCTATTCAAATCCCTTTTACTTATCAGGCAGAGGGGTGGACTTGAACCAGGGGTCTCTCATATTCCACCTGCATACCCTAACCACTGGGCTAAAGGTTATAAGGGAGGCCTCTTCCCCTTCATCCCTTGCAGTTTTGTGTGAACTCACCTGAGGAGCTCAATGTGGTAGGCAGCCTTTGAGCATGCTCATTGCATCAAATTCTGCACCCCCACCCCAACTTAGGCAGCCAAACACGTATCTTCCCCTGGTTTGCAAATGACTCTGGGGCTTAGGTGGGAGATAGGTACCCAGATGCCTAGAATGAGGCAGCAGTGCACATGTCCACAGGTAGGAACATGGGTGCCTGGGGAACATTTACTGCAAAAGCATAGGTGCTGAGTGACTTTAGCCACTTATAAGGTTATGTGGCAGCCAAGTAGGAGTTTGGTGGATCTCACTGGTGCCTAAAACTGGGACTTAGGTGCCTAAGTACCTTTGTGGATCCCACCCTTAACCTCTTTGTGCCTCATATCCCCATCTGTAAAATGAAAGTAATAATACTTCCTTTCTCCCACTCTTTGTCTTGTCTATTTAGATTGTAAGCTCTTTGGGGAAGAGACTGTTCCTTAAAATGCCTATGTACCATGTCTAGGACACCGAGGCTTCTTGGTGCTGCTGTAATACAAATAATAATAAAAGCAAAGATTGTTAAAATGGTGCTATCAGTTATTGGATATTTAACAGGTTCAGTCAGCATAACTAAACAACTCCAAACCAATACTTATTTGATTACAAGCATCCTTACTCTGTTATATTATGCATCTGATTTTCCCCAGTGGAATACATTCAATACATGCATCATACAATTACAGTCATCATGCCATTTAGAAGTATTTGTACAGCTGGAAAGTTGCCAGGAAATGGCATGTCTTGCTGATTGGATAAAATCACAGAGTGGTACAGAATCTTTCCAGCTATTTCAATTTAAAATCCAGTTCCTAAAGGGTTATTTGAAACAACAGCTCCTTGTCCTGGGATAGGACTACTCCAGTTAGAACCACTGATGTATATTACTGAATCTCCATTTCCATTAACCCTGTCGGCCAAGTTGTCTTATTAATTGGTGTACCATAAATTCACTAGCATGATATTTCTGCTCTTAAATATATACTGTGGGTGAGACAAATTTCTACTCTCATCAATATCTCAAATCCTGTATTTCTGCAGTTAAGATTTTCAGTATTGGGAAATATGACCACTGTGAAGTTTCTGTGGTTGCTGCTGTAATGCAAGCAGATGCTGTGGGACTGTCTCCATCCTGCCCTTTCAGTTACAAAACGGCTCTCATCACTAGCAACTAGTTTCCATGCCATTCCTGCTAATTGTGCCCTGCTGCACCAATCTGCCAAATTAGTCCCAGGTTGAATCAGACATTAAAAAGTTCCCTCCTGTTTGTATTCCCTGGAAAATACAAATTTATTTTAAAACAACAAAATTAAATTAGTGAAAAACATAACAATTTTAGAAAATAACTACTAATCTGGTTTTGCCTTTGGTAAGGCATCGTATTATTTTTATTTATTTAAAATACTAACGGTTTATAACTTCAGGACCACTCAGGATAACAACATATCGCCTTGCTTTAATATATAGAATTATTTCCATTTCCTCTTCTCATCACATCATGAAAACCTTTAAAAATTACATTAAAATTAATGCAAGAAAGGTGTTGTTTCTCAAGAGAATATGTATTCTAAATGAAACCCCAATTTCCTACAGCAATTCCATCTGTTGCGATCATTGCTTTCAATAGATGGTGCTGTTTTCTCAGAGAAAGTGATTGTAATCTGATTTCTCCCAAATGTTAGACAAATGTAATGAGCAAATTTCATTCCTCTCTTACTTGCCTTGTATTAAGAAATCTGATTTGCAAGTGTGGAGGGCTCACTCATGAAGCAACTGCGACTTATTTTTAAAAAAAACCTTTAAATCTTAAATGGCTCCTTTGAATAACAATTGTCCCACTAGTAAATATATTTATCTGGAAGTGGGATTATCTGTGAGAAAGCTAAGAAAGATTGCAACAACATCGGAAAAACAATAATTAGTTTTAATGGGCCCGATCCTTTCCTTAGTAGAGGTCAGTGGGAATTTTGACTTTAATTTCAAGGGGGAGACTACAGAGCCCCAGGAAGAAAGGGCTATGTGTGTTAAAAAGGTTAGGTATTATAATATTCATGAGTGTGTGTAGTGTTAAAGAATCATAGTTTTAAATCCTTCTGTCTCTTTAGCTAGTATGCTAGAGTTCTGCGTGAAAGCACATCACAAATGTTCTGAGCAAATGCATTTCTCTCCACTTATTTTAGAGCATTGGTTTTGGACTTTCAGAGAGTATTTACCAGATTATAAATCACAGCCATGAAGATTACAAATTGCCACGTAAACAAATAGATGTCACTTTTGCCTCTGTGACACACTGTGCTAATTTCTTTCTCTCTAATTTAACATTATTCGTTTAGTTAGCTCACCTCTGAGCCTTGCTGAAATTTCCTTCATCAGGCAGAAAGGTCCGTTGCCTTCCTCTGATCTGATCTTTGTGAAATATTTTTCTCTCACTACCAGACCTAGAGTGCAACTTTTCCCCAGCACCTCTTCAGTTTGCCCCTGGCAGAGGCGTCATGCCCCCTCATAGGGTATTTTAGCAATACATTAATATCGTCTCGATTAGCCACAAAGCAGCAAGAAGAAAACAGAGAGGTCTGTCTAAAAGATCCCCCCGTCTGAAGCAGGAAGAGGCAACTTGCGAGCATCTCAGACCCTCTCCAGGTGGCCAGCACAACCGCAGCGGGAGAGACGGAGCTTGGTGTGGAAAGTATCTCCAAGCAGGACCCTACTTTCAGCCGAGCCAATTCAAGAGTGATTAACGCCCCCCCTTCCAGCCCGCCTCATCAAGGCAAAGACATCCTGTCCTCTCCCAGCCCCGGGGTCAAGCAATTGCACTGTCTGGCGCCAGGTAGCTACTCGCGGGTTGCGGGCAGTGCCCAGGACAGTGACTAAGAACAAAGCGTTTGATGCTTTATAGCCTCCTCGGTCTCTCTCCCTCCGGCCCCCACCCCGGCCCCGGGGCAGCCTCCTTCGGCCGCCTGCCCAGCCCCTTACCTGATGATGACATACATGACCAAGAAGTTTCCGAAGAGCCCCACCACGCACACGACGGAGTAGAGAGCCATGATGGTGATGGCGGTGATCATGGAGGGGCTGACCCCGCTCGCCGGGCACGGGCCGCCGCCGCCTGCCCCGTGGCTGCTGTTGGCGCCGCTGCAGGCGTCGGACTGGTTCCAGCCCGGCTCCTCCGGGCGCCCGGACAGGTTGCCCCAGACGCCCGGCGGCAGGGGCGGGCAGGCGGCGGAGGGGGGCGCGAAGGGGCCGCAGGCGCTGGAGTTGGCGGGGAAGGCGCTGTCCATGGTGCCGGGCGGAGGAGCGCGCAGGACGCGCCGCCGAGCAGCAGGTAAGCCGCGGGGCGGGCAGCGGGCGGGCTCAGCGGCGTCCCTCGCAGGCCGCCCCCAGCGGGAGAGGGAGAGACCCCAGCCCGCAGCCAGCGAGGCGCACCGGGCGGCGGGGAGAGGCGAAGTGACACATGCACAGCGCGCCTCGCAGCGCCTGACACGCCACTGTCTTCGGCTGGAAGCTGCCACCCCCCCTCGGCCCCCAGAGGAGCGGCCGGGAAGGGGCGGGGAGGGGGCGCCGGGGAGCAGGCGGCAGCCTGGCTCGGGAGGGAGAGCGGGATCTTGCGCCAAAGAAACCGCAAAGCTTCGCTCGCCCGCCCGCCAGATGCGCGCGCCCGCCCGCCCGCCGGCACGTGCGCTCCCACAGCTGGATGGGCGGCAAGTGTGTGTGTTGGCTGGACAAGCGTGGAGAGGCGGAGCCTGCGGGGGGAGGGGAAGGGCCGTGGGTCGCCTTTTCCTCTCCTGGCATTTGTTCTTTTTAACGGACTTGTACCAGGAGGACACGATGTGACGCCCACCGCTGTGTCCCAGACTCCCAAGACTGGGTGACTTTCAACTCCCCCCCGCCGCTCTTGTACAGCCCCCGGGCAGAGGAAACGTGGGGGGGGGGGGGGGTGAGGGGAGGCTGAACTTACAAATCCCCTTTGCCTTCATTACCTCCAGCTTTGTTCTGCTCCACTCCTTCCTCACCGAGGGGTCCTTCCTCATGGGAGGGGAAGGAGGAACAGAAGGGCAGGTACAGTACTAGGACAAACCACACCGCTTTCTTTCCCAAATGCAGCACATTCTTTTGGACCCAGCCCCTGGCAGCAATGGCATTTATAATAAAATCATTTCGAATCTGCCATTCCCCAGGAGCTTGTACCTGCTCCTGTTAGATCTTGGAGCACAAGAAAGCATGAGCATCAGTACAGAGAATGCACTGCATGCATCCGATGAAGTGAGCTGTAGCTCACTAAAGCTTATGCTCAAATAAATTTGTTAGTCTCTAAGGTGCCACAAGTACTCCTTTTCTTCTTAGTACAGAGAATGTGACCTGAAGCTAGGGGTTCAACAGGCTGAGCTTATAAGGTGTTTACAATGCAATTGATTAACACAATGAGTCAAGGGATCTTAATGGGGGGTTGCCCTCTTATTAGATAAGATCAGCAGGAGTTTGCTGTATCCAGTAATAAAATGTGATTTACCATATGGCAACAGGTTGTGAAATGATTGGCAAACAGGCTTGTGTTCTGCTTTTCAAGAAGCCTAAGGATTGTGACCAGAGAAACTTCTGCTTGATCAGTGTAATGATCATTTTATCAATGTGTGGAGATTTTAAAAGATTTGCTAACATTACCAGGAATGGACCCAAAGACACCACATTTGAAGGCTGTGGGCATGTATTTTATGTACACATTGCTTGTTTGGACAGGTTGGCATTTTTAAGTGGAACGTTCATTCCAAAGCTAAACAGAGATATTCCTGTGCATTTCCGGAAGCAGCCTGCCTGCTCAGCATTTCTTGGACCAAATTCTTTTGCTGTCACATTCCTGAAGTCGAAGGGGCTCGAATGCAAGTGAGAGAGAAAAGTTAACTCCCAGTGAACAGGAAGCAGGAAACATAGCTGGCAGTGTGACTGCTCCATATTCTGTATTACATTGCTCAGGCCTAGCTCAGCCACTGCTCAGTGTCAATGCACCTCCTTCATGCAGAGCAGGGAAAAATTTCTAGTTTATTATTTGTAGTGGGGTAACACCCCTAGAGCCCCAGGTAGGTGCAGTATAAACTGCCGGGGCCTTGCCCTGGTAAGATGTTTCCAAAGTTAAATGATAATTTCCAAGCTTGGTGAACTCCAAAAAAGTAATAGAAAGTAATCTAGATTTTCTACAATTGTTTCAATTGTTGTGTTCAAGAGTTAGCAACAAATTAAAAATATACTGTGACAGGGTCAGGCCAGATGGCTAAAGGAGAGTGATCAAAGGCAGATATATTAGCCCCAGGTTAAGTAGGTCCCTTTTCCCTGGGTAAGGTAACAGGGAAGGTTCCAGAACAATCAGGAACTTTCTGGAAACAATTAAGGCAGACAGGCTGATTAGAACACCTGCAGCCAACCAAGAAGCTGCCAGAATCAATTAAGACAGCAGGCTAATCAGGGCACCTGGGTTTAAAAAGGAGCTCACTTCAGTTTGTGGTGTGTGTGCAAGAAGCTGAGAGTGAGAAGGCATACTACTGGAAGACTAAGAAGTACAAGCATTATCAGACATCAGGAGGAAGGTCCTGTGGTGAGATAAAGAAGGTGTTGGGAGGAGGCCATAGGGAAGTAGTCCAGGGAGTTGTAGCTGTCACACAGGTGTTACACAAAACACTATAGACAGCTGAAATCCACAGGACCCTGGGCTGGAACCTGGGGTAGAGGGCGGGCCCGGGTTCCCTCCATCCCCCCAACTCCCTACTTGATACCGGAGGAGTTGACCTGGACTGTGGGTTCCACCAGAGGGGAAGGTCTCTGGCCTGTTCCCCGATCCACTAGGTGGATCAGCAGAGACTGCAGGGATTGTTCTTCTTCCTTTTCCCCATGCTGGCCAGTGATGAGGCGAACTGAGTGAATGGCAGATTTGAGCCACGAAAGTGGCCAAACTGAGGGCCGCCGTAAACCTCTGAGGCGAGCAAATTCGCCAATAAGCGTGGGACCCACCAAGGCAGAGGAGGAACTTTGTCACAATACATTAAAATTTTAAACCTAACCAGCATTCCTTAAGTGACTTGTCACAAGATGTGAGAACATGTTGGTATTAGAGCTGAGTGGGTCTAATATTTATTTAACTCTGTTTTGTTATATAGGAATTAGATACAGTGCTCCTATGAGCTAATTTCTAAGTTATTATTTAAAAAATAACAACCCTACAGTTTTCAGGTGCCTAAGTAGCCCCTGGAATCACGGTTAAAGTTGCCCCCCAAAATCTGAAATGGTGCCCCTGGTGTAAGGCTCCAAAGACTAGTCACTGTACATCCAGGAAAGGCAAGATGGCTGAGTAGCATCCATTTTGGGGGTTGGGAGTTATTTTCACTCCATACCAAGAACAATGTGTCCCATGCAGGTGCTCTATTTGCATTCCTAGTGGAGGTTAAAGTGGTTACCATAGGAGGGGGCAGCAAATTCTGATGAAGTACCTCGGTTCATTGGCAGTGGGAGGAGGAGGGGAAGAGAAGCTATAGAACTTCACAGTTGGAAAATAATTATTTGAGATGTATAAATCTGGATAAGGGGGATTATTCTTCCTTTTTCGAAAGTGACGTATCATCAGGGGGTATTGGAGTTGTAAGGGAAATGGAGGGGAAAGGTCAAAGAACCTGCTGTGTGTGCAAACTGGTGATTATCAGCATGCACTTTTCTACACCCAGGTGATTATTTTCAAAAGCCCCATGGTCTGTGTGGATTGGGCATAGCCAGTTAGAATAATATTTTTAAATGGTGCTTTAGAATAGGAACATTCCTCTTCAGTGTGAAAATCTACAGGAGGGGGAAAAGTATAGCAACAACTTTGAGTTTTTTTCCTTTCAGAGTTGATGCCTCATTCTCCCTCATGAGAAGAGGGACTTTCTGACGTGCGGAATGAGTAGATGAGAAGGCCTTGAAACTAAGCCACTCTCAATGCAATGGATCTTGTAGCATGCATGCAGTGGAGCAGCCCCTCCTTGTGCTCCCTCAGCCCTCATCAAAGCCATCTGACAACTTAAGTCAGGACTGGAGCCAGGTGGTCATTAATCTGTCTGATGTGCCATTGCCTAGCCCCCTTCTCAGAATAAGGTGTAGGGCAGAAGCTAATGCAACTAGGAGAGCCTGTTCACATCCCTTCTCACTCCTTAATTATCACAACCACCTGTTGCCTGTTTTGGTCTTTGATTTTAATGAAGCTCAATGATTCATCAGACTGGTCATTAGGAAGACCTTTGACATTTTAAAATGAGTTATTGATGCCTAGATAGAGGTGGTGGTACATAATAATCTCTGTTACATGACACTGAAAAAATAGCATGTTAAATGAAATTGACCTTTTGACAGGTGAAAACCTTGACTGCACTGAGGACTGTCAAGAAGCCCCAGGGATTAGTCCCATTAAGAACAAGCCTCATTAAGCAAAATTTCAGAGGTAAGTGAAAGAAAAAGAACACTGGTTAAACATAGCATTTTACAAACGCAGTACAAACTTCATTACTTAAGCGGCATGGGAGACACTGAATAAATCTGAATAATCAAGGTTTCAGTTAATTAAGTGGATTTTTAATATGATTAATGCATGTGACCCTCTTTTTGATAACAGGGGATTTAGGATAATTGAGGGCAGGATAATCAAAGTTCTGCTGAGTATACACTTGCAAAGTTGCTGAGTCAGGTGAGAAGGGCTAGCTGGCACACACAGGAGGTAGAGGCATCGCCTCTATGGACAATGTCATTCTGAACCCCTCAGATTTTGGGGGTACTTGTGATATTTCCACTTAAAACAGGAATAGTAGGTGAACTCCTGGCCCCACTACTCAAATGGACCAGGGTTTCACCTGGTGTGTTGGAATTTCCAATGCTTTGCACATTGTAATTTACACCTGTTTAAAGTGAGTGTAAAATGCTACCAGAACAAAATACACAGGTGTAAATAACTATATAAAGTCAAAGGGGGTGAACAATGAGGGCCCCGTATCTCTTTATTATGTACAAATAATATAGTGTATCCACCCCAAATGTACAGAATGAATATTCCTAAGAATTTAGAAATAAATAGGTTAATTGATTTAATAGATTATAAGATCAGAAGGGACCATTCTGATGTGATCTCCAGCATAACACTAGCCATAGGATGAGGAACTGAGGCAGAGGGGGTGGGATACACAAAGGTACTTAGGCATTGCAGTGTTGAATGTCACAGCACCTAGAAAATCCAGGAACAATACTGTGATACACAAAGCTGAGTTAGGCACCTAAGCTCCCTCTATGTTGAATGGGGAGAGATAGGTGCCTAAGAATGCTACCCACAAAAGCCAGCATGCTAGGTGGGGAAATCATCTAACTTAGCCACTGGGAGATGCCAACCAGAATGTGGGCCCATAAGCTCTGCCCCCGCTCAGATACCAGTGCGTAAATCCGGGCTGCAGGCAGGTGCCTATGTCTGTTTAGCGATCCATGAATGGGAACTCCCTGCAGTTAGATGGCTTAGGCACTTAAGGCATTTCTTGCAGGAATGAGTTAGGATGACCTTTAAAAGGGTCCTTGAGTTATTTCAAGGAATAAGTCACCTTGGACAGTGCCAGTGTCCTCAGTGTCTCTCCTGCAGTGTTTGTCTCTGCCCATCTGGCCCAAGTCAGAGCATAATTTCTGGAAAAAGCAGCATTTGATCCATAGGGTGTTCTGTGTGAAAGCCAAGTCCCATATGTTCATGGAATATATTTTACATTTTGTATGAATTGATGAAATGATCAAACACTGAAGGAAATGTTGATGCCTGGAAATAAATGTGCAGCAATACAAACATAGATGTGTACATTTATCTGGAAGACTGCACTTTGGCATGCCTTTGAAAGTTAAGGATAGTGTGGGCCTGGAGAGTTACAGTTCATAATCTCAATGTACCTAGATCAATTTTCTTCGAATTGCTCGGATGATTACACGCGAGCAAAGTTTTCAGTTTAGAAAAACAAGCCATTCTGAATTGTCAGAGTGCAGAGGAAATGCTGAAAAATATGTATTTGTCCATGATACAGAAATGGCCAAACAGAATTTTTTCAGACTTTCTCCCCAAAATCTTCATCTAGACTCAGAACAAGCATGATGCACTTTTAATCAAAAGGTTTTTTTTAAAGGAATATTTTATGTGCCTGGATATAGGAACTTTAAATTCGTCACCTGTGACAGGATAGACAAATCCTGCACCAGAGAGGAAGGGGTTAAAAAGCAGCCCTTGGCTCAGTTTGCCCCATCACACTACACTTAGGCTGTGGGTGTCCAACTTAAGAGGAGGAATGCCAAGCAATTGAGGACTGTCAGTGAAGGAGAGCAGGCAGGCTTCTCCTGCGTAGAACAAGGAGCCTGACTTGCACCAGGGATCGTAAGAGGTCTGTGGCCTGCTTGAGCACTGGGAAGGAAGGCAGGCCTGGCCTGGTTTGTAGATTTGAGAAGAGCCATATTGCTGGTCATAAGTGGGAAGACATGGGGATGCTCAGAGTGCTCAAGGGTTGGAGTGTCCCTATTGTTGACTTGTAAAGAGAGAGTGAGGGCTGTGGCCTGGAGGACAGTGCTAGCGTTGTCAGAGGTTGGTGGTGCTGGAGAACTGACCCATAGCAGGCACAGACAAGGCTTCCTCATGTTAAGGGCAGGTGGTTGATAGTGAGACGCCTCACAATCCTGGATATGCCCAGGAAGCGTCACAAGCGCCTTGCTGGGAGAAATGTAGAACTGCATTGTCCCAGAGGGGAGTCCTGGGAAGGATTGCGCTTTAGAAAGGCATGGTAGAGCACGATCAGTGCTTCTTGTCCCTTTTGCAGAAGCAAACGCTGTCAGTAGCTTTTGTGCTCCCTTGAGTGCCATAACTCTCCCTATGCCCAACCCAGTGTAAAGCTGAAAGATTTAATAAACACTAATTACCTTATTATTATCTATAAGTAGTCTTCAATATCATTGACCTCTATTTAATGTATACAGCATAGAAGGGTTGTAGTTTTAGAAATCTCTTAGAAGATAATTTGTTTTTTCTGTCAGAGAAAGAGGCATAATTTAAGTCCTGTTGCTATTATTGCTTTGCATTATCTTACGTGTGTCAGGATTGATCCCAGGTCACTGGGTCAACCCCTGAGCTTGTTAATATTCATTGAGAAGGTTGGCAGGATTTCATCAAGGAATCTTTTATGAACACATTTTAATTATTTATCCAGCTATAGTCAGAATTCAATCAATAAAAAGTCTGAAATGGGGATTTAGAAGCAATGCAATTAACATACGCTTCTCTCTTCAAGGCAGAGCTAAATTACACTCCCAGGAAGTTCAGTTAGGGACCTATAGACTGATGTCCCCGTAAAAGAATTCAATATGTCTCCCTTTGTAATTTTAACTCACCCTTCTTCCATATGCATAAGAATGGTCATACTGGGTCTGATCAATGGTCCATCTAGCGCAGTATCCTGTTGTCCAACAGTGATCAGTGCCAGATGGTTCAGAGGGAATGAACAGAACACGACAATTATTGACTGATCCATCCCCTGGTGTCCAGTCCCAGCTTCTGGCAGTCAGAGATTTAGGGACACCCAGAGCATGGGGTTGCATTTCTGACCATCTTGGCTAACAGCCATTGATGGACCTATGCTCCATGAACTTATCTCATTCTTTTTTGAACCCAGTTATTCTTTTGGCATCCCTTGGCAATGAGGTTGACTGTGTGTTGTGTGAAGGAATACTTCCTTGTGTTTCTTTTATTCCTGATGTCTGTTAATTTCAGTGGGTGACCCATGGTTCTTGTCTTATATGAAGGGGTAAATAACACTTATTTATGCGTGCATCCGACGAAGTGGGTATGCATCCACGAAAGCTTATGCTTCAATACGTCTGTTAGTCAATAGGGTGCCACAGGACTCTTTGCCGCTTTTACAGATCCAGACTAACACGGCTACCCCTCTGATACTTATTTATTCACTTTCTCCACACCATTCATGATTTTATAGATCTCTATAATATCCCTCACTAAGCCGTGTTCTACACTGGGGCGGGGGATCGATCTAAGTTACGCAACTTCAGCTATGTGAATAACGTAGCTGAAGTCGATATACTTAAACCTACTTACTGCGGTGTCTTCACTACGCTCCCCCGTCGACTCTGCTTGCGGCGCTGGAGTACAGGAGTCGATGAGTGAGTGCTCGGCGGTCGATTGCTGCCCACCGATCCGGTGGGTAGTGTTGACATACCCTTAGTTAGTCCTTTTCTAAGCTGAACAGTCCCAGTCTTTTTATCTCTCCTTATATGGAAGCGGTTTCATACCCCTAATAATTTTTGTTGCCCTTCTTTGTACTTTTTCTAGTTCTAATATATGTTTTTTGAGATGGGGCCACCAGAACTGCATTCACTATTCAAGGGATGGGAGTACCATGGTATTATATAGTGGCACTATGATATTTTCTAACATTGCTAGTTTTTTGACTGCCTCTGCACTTTGAGTGAATGTTTTCAGAAAGCTATGCATGATGACTCCAAGACCTTTCGTGAGTGGTAACAGCTAGTTTGGACCCTATCATTTTGTATGTATAGTTGGGATTATGTTTTCTAATGTGCATAACTTTGCATTTATCAACACTGAATTTCATCTCCCATTTTCTTGCCGAGTCATCCAGTTTTGTGAGATCCTTTTGTAACTATCTTGAATAATTTTGTATCATCTGCAAAATTTGACACCTCACTGTTTACACTTTTCCAGATCATTTATGAATATGTTGAACAGCACAGGTCCCAGTACAGATCCTTGGGGGTACCCTGATATTTACCTCTCTTCACTGTGAAAACTGACCATTTATTACTAACCTTTGCTTCCTGTCTTTTGACTAGTTACTGAACCATGAGAGGACCTTCTCTTTGCTTAAGAGCCTTTGGTGAGGGACCTCGTTAAAGGCTTTCTGAAAGGACAAGTACACTATATATTAATTTGATCACCCTTGTCCATGTGCTTGATGACACCTTCAAAGAATTCTAATAGATTGGTGAGGAATGATTTCCCTTTACAAGAACTGTGTTGGCTCATTCCCAAAATATTATGTTAACATATGTGTCATAATTCTGTTCTTTACTACAGTTTCAACTAATTGGCAAATCTAACTTTAGTACCAAGCAAATCTGTAATTGCCAAGATCACCTCTGGAGACTTTTTTTAAAATTTGGGTTTACATTAGCTATCTTCCAATCATCTGGTACAGATGTAAATGAAGTACAGTTCACCGCATTTATCAGGACATGTGTTAGTTTATGGGAATAATTTCAGAAGTTCTAATAGACTGAAAAAGCAGTGATCCATAGTAATAGCTGTAGCAGGTAGCAATAATAAGGACAAGTGGGTGCAATTAAGCATATGCATTACATGGACTTGTTTCTTATCATTCCAGAGTGATCTGTGTTGTCAAGTTGAATTTCCTTTAGTCTAGTAGATGAATATTTAGGTCAATTAGTACAAGAGAAGGTTCTTTATTGGACTTGGCCATCTCTTGACTGTAATCACTGTTTTCTACTTGATTTGCCTGCCATTAAAATAAATACTGAGAATGCAACCTCAGTGTCTCATTGTAGAGTGTGTGTGCGAGAGAGAGAGAGAGACCAAGAGTCCTTACTGCAGGCAATGTGCCTTGCTTTTGACCAAATGAATTTGGAAGACTTCCGATTTTCTGTGCTTGTCTATTTTGCTTGCATTTTACAGAGGGAGGCCAGACGATGGAGGGAGGAGAAGATGTTAAAGACAAAATAAAACACAAGGAGTGGTCTACTGTTTAAATATGCCTTCCAGAGGGAATTTTCTGAAGACTCTCATTTCATACTTCTGTAACTGCCTCTGGAGACCTGGTCTATGCCTGAAAGTGAGATAGGCCTTGCGACCTTGATCAAAGCTGTGGAAAAATGTTGCATCCTATGCAATGTAGTTAAGTCAACCTAGCCACTCCCCACCCCTTGTAATTGCAGCTTGGTTGATGGAAGGAGAGCTACTGCATCTCAAGGGGGTGGATTTACTACAGCAATGGAAAACCCCCTTCTGTTGCTGTAGCTAGTGTCTACACTAAAGTGGTATTGGTGCAGCTGTGTCACTGTAGTGCTTGGAGTGTAGACAGGAATTTTCTAGCTCCCGGAACACTGAACTTAGCCTCCGAGATGCTGCCCTCTGGACTACAGCAACAGTGGCTCCATAGCCTCCACATACCATCTCCCAGACTGCTTAGGATCTTGGGTGGGGACAGAATAGACTGGAAAGGCCTACCAAAGCCCAGTGGGGAGCACTGGATGGAGTGATTTATATAGGCAATTTGCTAGGCCAATGAGAAGTGAGGGCTGCTCAGTCTAAGGGGGTGGGGATGGGCGAATTCAGGCTGTCTCAGAGACAAAGGGACTCATTCAGATTTCAGTTTCAGGTTGTTTGAGTTTGGAATACTAAAACATCATTGGTATTTCTAAACATTATAGACAACAATTTCCTAACTCAAAAAGCATTGCAGCCATCCCAGGGGAATACTTTATCTTAACAAATAAAGAGGAACTGGTCACCTCTCTGAACCTCAAGGGTTCTTGGCCATACGCTATTTAACATTTTTGTCAATGATCTGGAAGAAAACATGAAATCATCACTGACAAAGTTAGCAGAAAGCATAAAAATTTGGGGGAGTGGTAAATAATAAAGAGGACAGGTCACTGATTCAGAATGATATGTATCACTTGGTAAACTGGGCACAAGCAAACAATATGCATTTTAATATGCTAGCATAAATGTATACATCTCGGAACAAAGAAGCAGTCCATACTTATAGGATGGAGGATTCTATCCTGGGAAACAGTGACTCTGAAAAAATTTGGGGGTTGTGGTGGATAATCAGCTGAACATGAACTCCCATTGGGAGGCTGTGGCCAAAAGGGCTAATGCAATTCTGCGATGCATAAACGGGAATCTAGAGTACGAGTAAAAGTATTATTTTACCTCTGTTTGGCACTGGTGAGACTGCTGCTGGAATACTGTGCCCAGTTCTTGTGCCTACAATTCAAGAAGGATGTTGATAAATTGGAGAGAGTTCAGAGAAAATCCACAGGAATGATTAAAGGATTAGAAAACATGAAAGAGTTCAATTTATTCAGCATAACAAAAAGCAGGTTAATGGTTGACTTGGTTGTAGTCTACATGGGGAACAAATATCTAATTATGGGCTCTTTAATCTAGCAGAAAATTGTATAATAAAATTAATTGAAGCTAGACAAATTTAGACTGGAAATAAGACACACATTTTTTAACAGTGAGAGTAATTAACCATTGGAACACTTTAACAAGGGTGATGGTGGATTCTCCATTATTGGCAATTTTAAAATCAAGATTGGATGGTTTTCTACAATATCTGCTCTATGAACTATTTTTGCAAAATTCTCTTGCCTGTGTTATGCAGGAGGTCAGACTAGATGATTACAATGGTCCCTTCTGGACTTGGAATCTATGAATCTATGGAGCAGAGAGAGGAGCAACTGTCAACTCCCATTCCTCACACAAAAGGAGACTTTGAATTATTGTGGGATTTAGTATGTGCTCAGGTTGTGCCAGCCCTTCAAAAACTAGCAATCAGGGAGGCAGAGAACCAATCCTCTACTGACTACCTAGAGCCAGCCAAAACCTCCACTTGACTCCAGATAAGGGATCCAGGAGAGAAACCAGTCCCAGGGGTTAAGACACAATAAGGGAAGCCCTTCCTTTTTGTCAAGCTGCCCAACATTCACACTGCTGCAGCACTCATCACAGGACTTATCCTCTGTGTCCCATCTGCCTGTAAAGGTGGTAGGCAGGGAATGGGGGTATATGTGCAGTGGGGAATGTAGAGAGAAGGGGAATTTGTTATATTGTTGATCTAGTATTTTAGTTCATCTTAATCCTTTCTTTGCCTAGAGCCTTTGTTTCCTGTCTCCAGTCAAGTCCCCTGTGTTATATTGTTCTAATCTGAGTGTAGCATTTAATTGGTGGGGTATTGTGTTTTGTTATCTATGTGCTGGGTTATATTGCTGGTGAATAGGGAGATGATACTAGTTATTTTCCCAATGGACAGCACCTCTTGTGTCCCAGGCACAGAGAGGAGTCACCTTGTGTGGACGCACCAGGCTGAAATAAAGAACCCAGGACCTAACCCCTGCGAGGAGTGGGGAGAAGCCTCTCTTATTAGTGAGCACAAGGGAAGAAGTTTAAGCCAGGCCTTGTGGGAGGGACTACTCTTGCTGCTAGCATAGACTAGATACAATCAAAACAAAAGCAATATGTCTGGATACTAGTGAGGACTTTTGTGTCATTTGTTTGAAGTGCATTCAAATGGGTTATGAGGACACAATACAGTTCAGTACATCTTAAATTTAAAAATTAAAGATCAAACCACACTCTCAGTCACAAAGATATTTCATTTTTGCTTTCCCCTACTTTTTCTCTCTTACATCTTACCTCATTAATTTTATAATAGCGAGCAGGTACATTTGGGAAAATAAGTCCAACACTAAAAGACAAATGCCTAGATTCGTTGCTATGCTTTGGCTGCTTTGTGCTATCCCAGTTGATACAAAGTAGCTGTAAACCCATCTTAACCTGCCAGCTAAACTGGGTTTATGGGTGCATTTGCATCATTAGAGAAATGCAAAACAGCAGGCGTGTGCTGCTGAATCTGGCCCAAGGTTTATATTTACCATTTGCTAAAGTATTGTATCCCCCCCCACCGTTTTATTTCACATTCCCTCCATCCTGTAGAGTTATGCGTTCACAGATAATATGACATTTAGGTGGGGGTACCTCAGCCCACCTCTCCCCTGAGCTTTGCTTTATATCTTATGAGGAAAAAATCACTTTCCCTTCAGATCTTGTCCTTTTCTACTCATTCCTGCTGTATTATAGAACACTCAAGATTGCATAGTAACCTCTATTCAAACTCATTGAAATGTGTCTCTGTGCCTTACCTTGCACCAAGGACAGGCACATAGATCTCCTGTTTCCTTCTTTGGTGCACGTAGTTTTCTTTGGAATTGTGCTTCCGTCTCTATGTCCAGCTAGCTCCATGGGCTGAAGAAGGGTGTTTGTGTGTGTGAGAGAGAGAGACAGAGAGAGATTATGGCCCTGCTCCTTATGTATCCATCTTTGGGTTACTGACACCCCTCAGGAGCTCTAGGAGGAGTGGTTTTCCCAGTGCTCTTTTCCCTGGCCCTTGTGCAAGGGATGTCTCACCTTAGCTCACCCATACTATAGCCAGGAATAGTCTGGTCCATAATCATTAGTGGGAGCTATTGGACTGAACACTAGAAGCACTTGAGCCCTTGCACAATGTGTACAATTTAGGAACATGAAGTACTCTATCTCTCCCTACACTATATGGCAAGGGACTTCAATGGAACTCAAAAATCTGTGATGCTCATTCAGCACATCAATGGGTGCATCGATTCTGAGTGTACTCTTCTCTGGTACTTAGGGCACTAATGTGCATTATTCTCTTCATGCTAACTGTGAACCAGGCACCCCATGTTGGTCACAGATGGGGGATACGCAGTCTATACCCAGGGACTTGCCTAGATATGGCCCATGTTTCCCCTGGGATCATCATCTTCACAATATTTCACCAAAGGGGGACATGTATGGCCCCTGCCAATAGCTAAGTACTTGCTGGTTACCATGGCTATTGCAGGATTTATGTACATGAAATATTTTAAGAGTTATGTAACATGTAGACTATTGTATTCCAAAGCGGCTGAAAGTTGAGCTGGTCACCTGGAGCAGTGTGGTTCTCAGAGCTAACTCAAGGAAAAGTCAGAATAATTAGCATCTTTTGACCCAGCCCAGCCAAATGTTGACAATCTTGACTAGTTGGAGGCTTGCACCTTTCCAAAACACAAAAGAGCCCAGGAAAAAGATCTCAAATAGGGAACCAGAAGGAAGTGAAGTTAACCAAATGCCCTGGGTATGAAAAAAGACAAAAGGCCGGGAACTGTATAATAGAAAAAATAAGGGTGCAAGATGGCATCTATTATAGAGGTAACACTCAGCCAGTATGAGAGTCTCATGAAAAGTGGATCCCAGCTCTCTTGACTGGACAAGTGCTGTTCAGACTGACTATTGGGTGAGAAAAAAACCTGATTAGGCAGGAAAGGGACTTGTTAATAATTATAGGCTCTAGATTGCATTTGATATTTTTCTTGTTGCATTTTTTCTTCATGTTTCTAATCCCTATACTTGCTTCTATTTGAATCTTTGTCTTAAGCTTTGTCAAATAAACTTGTCTTTGTTTTTACTATAGACGCGACTAAGTGAAGTGTGCTAAGGTTAAACTAAGGCAAAATTAGTGAACTGGCTTTCATGAAAGCAACAAATCTGTGTGCATTATGGGTGTCCAGAAGTTGAGGGACTGGCACTTGAGTGTAACAAAGTGGGGCGTACTGACAGGTTGCAGGGACCTGTGCCAGAGCAGAACCCTGGGGGCTAACTATCTCCATAGATTTAGTCACAGGTTGTTATCTTTGCTTTGTCCCAAGGACTCACTTAGGGGCCTAAGGACTGAGGAGTACAAATTGCTAGCCTGCAGAGGGAAAGAGCAGAGCTTGTGGATTCCAGCCTGGGGGTGGTTTTGTTGCCAGCAGCTGATAGTTTTGGGGGAGTTTCCAGGGGTGGGCAAACAAGGCTGGTTTGTGTTATAAGCAGATGGTAGCAATTCACCCTGTGCAAGTCATTTAACCTCTCTATGTTCTAGTTTTCCCACCTGTGTAACGGGGATAATAATACTTGTTAGGCTTCATTAATAATTGTAAGTATCTTTTGTGAAACTTTTTTCGTATTACAAAATTTTTCCTGGAAAATTTAAAACATTTTCAGATTTTTCAACAAAGAAAAAAAGCTGGAAATTTTTCAATTTTTTTGTTTTGTTTTTTCCCCCTTTTATCTCCTTCCCCACCTTTTTATTCAGTGCCAAAGTGGGACTTTAAAAAAACTAATTAATTACAATGGAATATATGGATTTTCCATGGGCGGGGAAAGTGACGGGGTAGGCAGTCCCACACCCCCGGATAGGTCTAGCTGCAAGACATGATAGCACAGTAGCCAATGGTCAAAAGGTTACATAATGTCTCCAGCCATTGTTTTAATGGTAACAAATTAACATTTAGTATTTAATTAGTACTTTAATAAATGTATTAGAATAGAATATATGTTGAATTTAATTTGTGGTTTATAGGAATGAAGTAGCTCCTTTGATTGTTTCATAGATACATATTTAGGGGTAAAAGCAAAGAAACAGTGAAAGTATATGGCAATAAAGATTGTTTTTTAAGTTGCTTATTTGTGTTTTAAGGCAGGCATTGGTTTCTGGGAAAGGGAGGTGGGAGGAGGCCATATCTTATACTGACATGTTCCAACCTTTTACAAACTCAAGGTTGGATGTGTGGGAAGAACATCTCCCTACAGAAGAAACTAACACAACAAAAACAGGGCTTCTTTATTCTATTTTCAACTTTGAATAAGACACAATTATTGCCCCTAATATTTGGAGTTTTGCTGACCAGACATATTTTAACAAAAACAAGGTTATCTTTGGTTATTCTGCTTTTTCTTAGCTAATCAGTATTTGCTAGGCCTCTGACCTCTTGACCAAACTCTGGTCTTTGGGCCTGTACACAAATCCATATACCAGGTTATTACATCAGCAATGGATTTTAACCCTTCAAGGGGGTTAAGAAAAAAAAGGGGAAAGGGAAACAAACCCCTTTGCTTTCAAAAATCCTTTTAAAAAACAAAAAAGAAACTGGAACATTTTTAAATGTTTCCAAAAAGTCATTTAGTTCAAAAAAGTTTCAAATGAAACTTTTCAAATGAAAAAAAAATGTGACTAACTTTAATAACCTCTGTATCACAAAGCATGGTGAAGTTTGATCAATTAATGTTTGTAAGCAACTATGAAAACATGAAGAGCCATGCAGGAGCTGAATATTATTGCTTAGCAGGTCAAGTAATCTGGGTGCTAGCAGCCATTAGAAATAGTTAGGTTCCTTGCTCCCTAAAGAATACTGAAGTTTCAAGGAGGGGAAGATCATTATTTTTGTATATTAACCCTAGAAATGATAAAAATTTTAATTGTTTTTAAAAATCATCCTTTCAAATGTGAAGGAAACTACCGGTATTACCAAAGTGGCTTCTTCTCTGTTTTCCACCCCCTCTGGCTCATTATGAAATGTTTGTAGTCTAGGTCTTCTTTGAGCTGGGATTGCTGGAGGTTTATGGCCTCTGGTGCATGAGTATGATACTTGTCTTTGCTTGAGAGAGTTAAGAGAGTCATGAAGTGTCTGGATTTATGCCTGATGGGTAAAAGAGCTAGTATGGGGAATATAGGGGGAGGAGATGCAATGATAAAAAGCATGGCTGGTCTCATATTCACATGATTATTTTTTATAATTCTTTTTGTATGAATTCAGTGCCTCTGAGTGATCATTGAAATGAGAGATTAGCAGCATTTGTGTTACTCCAGTGAATACTTGCTTCTGCTAAGCTACTACTTGCAGCTGACTTGGGCTAACAGTAATTAATCAGTACTCGGATGCCATCATCTTTATGTACCATATATAATATGAAGGAACACATTTTGTCATGACTGAATTTAATGTGGTTGAGTCAGAAAGGCCTAATTCTGCTCAGTTATGCTGGGGTAAGTAAAGAATAACTCAGTTGAAAGCAATGCAGTTACAGTGTGTGAGAACAGCATCAGATGCATTATTCTTACCTTGGGGAAGGCTTCTAGTGAGGCTTCTAAATCTTATGTATTTAGATTGTAAAATTTTTAGACAGATATTATCTTTTTGTTATATGTGTATAGTGCCTAGCACAAAGGGCTGTGATCCTTTGATTGGGGGCCTCTGTGCACTACTACAATACAAACAAATAATAATGATAGCAGGAAACACTTTCCTTACACTATATTATCTGTAGCCATGCCACCTTGGGCTGTGATCCTGTTAGATCACACAAGATCAGGAGTTGAGCTGAATCAGTATTTAGACGTGATGCCTCCAAGAAGCAGTGATGGCTCTGCAATAAGTGGTGTAGGCATTTCAGTAGCTGACCCTCTTCCATCAGAGTTCATGCCAATCCAATACCCCAATTTTAGAGAGCACTGCTGCTGGAGATGGAGCCTTTCTGATAAGCATTTGTGGTCATTAATGATTCCATGGTCTCATATGTAAAAATAAGATTATTAACTCTGGTGTCCTGTTTGAGGCCTCTACAAACTATTGCTACCACAAAACAGGTAATTGTATTCCACACACTCACACATGGTTTCAACTGGATACGTTGTTCTTCATTTCATGGACTAAAGCTGTTGTGTGCTGTTAAGCAGTAGCCTTGTTCCACCCCAGAGGTGGCTGCATTTAAATGGTGGTTTAGGGATCTCTGTATATCCTTTATCTACCTTCTAAGGATGTTATGTAGTTTAATTAATATTTGTAAAGTGCTTTGTGCTCCTCAGATGACAATTGATGTGGAAATGCACAGCATTATTATTCCATATCATATGCAGAATTTTTCATACGTGTATATACCATTTCATCAAGTTACTCTTGGCAAAAGCATTCTGTTTGGTTACAATACCATGTGAAGTTGTGCAGTAGCACTAATCAAAACCAATTTGAAGAGGTTAAGGATTTTTTTTTGCTAATTGAAAACCATCACTGTTTGACGTGGAGATATTCATTATTCAGACAATTTACTCACACATGCCTAATACGGGTTAAGAATTCTCAGTCTTGAAATTTGCAAAAAACCTAAAAGGTCATCACCAATCCTAATGCAAAGGAAACAAAGGCTAAAAAGCTGGCACTGTGATTCTAACAGCTGGCAGCCAACTTGTAGATTCTGCTTGACTTGAGAATCTGTCTGCCAGTCCCCTGCAATGCTTCTTAGGTCAGGAAGAACAGACACAATAATTAGAAAAGGGATTTGAGATCTCAGGTCACTACCAGCAGACAAAAGTTTGCCCTTTGATGTGGCTGATTGTGGGAGGGCAGACTGGGGGAACCTGAAGTGTTATTGCTGCGTTAGTGACTAATTTGTGCAGTTGGAAATCTTGAAGTAGGGTTGCAGTCTTTGATATATAAGGGTTTTCTCTGGTTTGGAGAAGCCGGTTTGAGAGAGAGGTGAAAAATGCACCGAATGACTCATTATTATTACCAATAACTCATTCAATTAGTCAGTCACTTCATTTGATAGACCTTCCTTAGTGCAAGCACCCTTCCAGAGTATTGTACCGTCAACTAGAGTTCATGAGCAAAGCACAAGCACAAAATAGAAATCTAAGCAAATGCTCAGACAAGTATATAATACAGAAGATGCAACAGCAGTCAGGGTCTCTCATTCTCAGATACAAAGCTAGATATTTCTAGAGGCAGATTGCGTGGGAGTGGGGTGCACAATTTACCACCACTATTGCAGAGAGCAGAAAATTGCAACTCATTGAGACAGCAATGGCATTCCCTCGCCTATGGGTTCTGGTCGGGGAGGGAAGCTTTCATTTGTGGTTGAGATACCATAGAAGTGTCACCAACAGAGATTAACACTACTGCTATTGTTGCAGTATTTCAATGAAACTCCACCAAAATCTGGGCCACCTTGTGCTAGGCCCTGTACAATCACACAGTGAGAGACAGCCACTGCACCAAAGAGGAAACAGAGGAACAGAAAAGCAAAGTAATTTGCCTGGGGTCACACAACAGTTGAATGGCAGAGCTGGGAATACACACTCAAGGTATGTCTTCATGAACATTTAGTTCATGGCACACCGGTTCTGAATCTACCCTATACTAATGTGCTGCAGACCAGCTATCAATGTGGACTCTGCTGATGTACATTAACAAACTGTTAATGCATTTTAATCTAGTTGTTTCAAAAATAACTAGATCAAAAAGCGTTAACAAACTGTTAATGCATGTCAGTGGAGTCTACATGGACCGCTGGTCTGTGGCAGGCTAGTGCAGGGTAGATTCACACCCCAGCTGGCCACAAACTAATTGTTTTTGTAGACAAGCCCTAAGGCTATGTCTACACTATCACTTTTGTTGGTATAACTTATGTCGCTCAGGGGTGTGAAAAAAAACGACCCTCCTAAGCGACATAAGTTACACTGACATAAGCAACGGTATGGACAGCGCTATGTCAGTGGGAGAGCTTCTCTTGCCAATGTAGCTATCGCTGCTTTTTGGGGGTGGTTTAATTATGCTGATGGGAGAGCTCTCTCCCGTCAGCATAAAATAGCTACATGAGAGATCTAACAGTGGCGCAGCTGCATTGGTACAGCCATGCTGCTGTAAGCTCTCTAGTGTAGACATGGCCTAAGTTTTCTAACTCCTTGCCTAGTGCTCTATCCGCTAGATCATACCATCTCGATCAGCACATACTCTACCCTATCCTCTGCCTATAGCTCTTTTCAGAAACCTTCCCCCACTCCTCCAGGCACACCTACACTTGTGGTATTATGCTTGCTGGGTTCAGGTTGCCTCTAGGTGGAGTTTCTGCTGTTGGGACAATGAACCTTGAGTTATGATCCACTGGGATTTCTTACACGCACATCCATAGTCATTCCCCATTATCTCACTTGGTGTTGTAAACTCTACATAGTGTCAGATCTTCCATGGGTGAAAATTGACCTAGCTCCATTGTTGTCATTGAAGGCATGCTTCTTTACAGCTACTGGGGATCTGGCCCATAATATCATCTCCCTTTAATTATTTCTATAATCTACTCATGTCTTCATTATAATTCTGTCTTGTAACAGTCTAACAACTTTTTTTTTCCTTTCTTTGGGCTAGATTCTGGCTTTTGTTGCCAGAGGCACAGTGAGTGGGAAAGCGATATAGAGGAGCTGGATTAGCTGAGTGAAAGCGTCATGAGTCATTCTGCCTGCCAGGGAGCAGCACACTCAGCGGCACTTGTTGAGAAATGTCCAAAAAAATAATTGTGCATTACACTTAGTTTCTGCTTCCAGGCACTGCCAGGTGTGCAGAGGGGCCAGGCCCTGGGCCATACCTCCAGCTGCATGTCTGCTCATGTTCCTTGTGCATTAAGAAAGCACTGCTGGGTATATTAGCATGCACAAAACACCCAGCCTAACACTGCTTCAATGGAGCATAAAATGACCATTGCAGCCGGTACCTCTTCTAGCGCACACACCTAGCACATGCCAGAACTTAGTTCTATGTTTACATAATTTTTCTTCCTAAAAAAAGTCTTCCTGGAAAAATCCAGAAAACATAAAGACATTAACATAAATGTTGTATTATCCAGTGTTGTTCGATAGATATATACATACATACTTACTGTAATAGTCCTGATCTTTTGTTTCTGTGTATTTATGAAACATCATTAAAGGGATAGAAAATGTCAGAAGATAATAGTCTTCTACTACTAGATAGTACAAAACACTTATTTTTCAAAGCAGCAGCTATTGATTTTGTAATCATTTTCTCTTTAAATGAGCTAATTTCTGCTATTTCAAACTAATAAGATTATATCTATCTTTCTGTCAAACGGATGTTTGTATAGTGGAATGATTGAGGTTTCATTTGTGTCAGTGAAGCATTGTCACATTGTAGCCAGATTTTGGCGGTGGGGGGGAGAGAGAGAGAGAATTGTGTGCTTCTGGCTATAACATGAAGCTTATTTGGAAAAGTAGGATTTAGTTTATCATTATAAAATGTATTTTAGAAGAGTATAGGCTTGTGTCAGAGTAGCAGCCGTGTTAGTCTGTATTCGCAAAAAGAAAAGGAGTACTTGTGGCACCTTAGAGACTAACAAATTTATCTGAGCATCAAATAAATTTGTTAGTCTCTAAGGTGCCACAAGTATTCCTTTTCTTTTTGCATAAGCTTGTGTGTAGTTCAAAAGGATCTTTACTGTAAAGATGCACCCAGCATAACATTATTTCTTCATAGAACTGTAGGGCTGGAAGAACCTTGAGAGATCATACCATCCAGCCTCCTGCACTGAAGAAGGCCCAAATCCTAGATCATCATGGATACGTGTTTGTCTAACCAGTTGTTAAAAACCTCCAATGACGGGGATTCCACAACCGCCCTTGGAAGCCTGTTCCTGTGCTCAACTATCTTTATAGTTAGAAAGTTTTTCCTAATATTTAACCTAAATCTCCCTTGCTGCAGATTAAGCCCATTACTCCTTGTCCTGCCTTTAGTGGACATGGAGAACATTTGATCATCATCTTCTTTATAATAGCTCTTAATATATTTCAAGACTTTTATCAGGTTCCCCTCAATCTTTTCTCAAGACTAAACATGCTCAGTTTTTTTAAACCTTTTTTTATAGGTCAGGTTTTCTAAACCTTATATTATTTTTATTGCACTCCTCTGGACTCTCTCTCCAATTTGTCCAAGCTTTCTTAAAGTGTGGCACGCCAGCTGAGGCCTCACCTATGCTGGATAGAGTGTCTTACATATGGCACTCCTGTTAATGCATACCAGAATGACTTTAGCCTTTTTCGCAACTGCATCACATTATTGACTCTCATTCAATTTGTGATCCCCTATAACTTCCAGATCTTTTTCAGCAGTACTACTGCCTATTCAGTTATTCCCCATTTTGTATTTGATTATTTTCTTCCTAAGTGTAGTACTTTGCACTGGTCTTTATTAAATTTCATCTTGTTGAATTCAGACCATTTCTCCAATTTGTCAATTTGAATTCTAATCCTGTCCTTCAGAGTGGTAGCAACCCCTCCCAGCTCAGGATCATCTGCAAATGTTACAAGCGCACTCTCCACTCCTTTATCTAAGTCATTAATGAAAATACATAATGGTACCAAACCCCAGACAGACTCTTGTGGGATACCATTAGATAAGTCGTCGTCCTATGAGTATGTTCTTTCAACCAGTTTTGTACCCACCTGCTAGTAATTTCATCTAGACTACATTTCCTTTGTCTTCTTATGAGAGTGTCATGTGAGACTGTGTCACAAGCCTTACTAAAATAAAGATACAGCATGTCAACAGCTTTCCTCTTATCTACTAGGCCAGTAAACCTGTCAAAGAAGAAAATGAGGCTGGTTTGGCATGATTTGTTCTTCACAAATCCATGTTTCCATTACTTATCACCCTGTTATAGTATCGGTGCTTACAAATTGATAGCTTAAGAATTTCTTCCATTATCTTTCCAGGTGTAGAATTTAGGATGACTGGTCTGTAATTCCCCAGATCCTCACGGTTCCTTTCTCCTTTTTGTTAATTTTAACAATTAAGATTAACAACAAGGGGGAACGAACTCAAGCCAAAATAGGGAAAGAACAGGTTAAAGAATATTTAAATAAATTTTGAGGTATTCATGTTGGTAGGGCCTGATGAAATTCTCCCTATGATAATTAAGCGACTAGCTGAAGCAATTATCTTTGACAACTCATGGAGAACAGGTGAGGTCCCTGAGGACTAGAGAACTCATGAAGGACAAACATAGTACTTATCTTTAAAAAGGGGAACCAAGAGGACCCAGAGAATTATACACCAGTCACCCTATATTTGGTACTGGAAAAAGGACCAACAATTTCCTTCATCTTTCTCCTAATGTATTTACAGAACCTTTTCTTATTGCCTTTATGCAGGACTGGCTTTAGGCACCAGCAAAGCAAGCACGTGCTTGGGGCTGCACATTTCCAGGGGCGGCATTCCGGCCAGCCTTTTTTTTCCAGGGCCATTGCGCTCTTGGAGCTGTGCCACTTAGAGCGGGCAAAGGCGCCACACCCCTGGCTGCAGCGGGAAGGGGAAGCTCCAGCCCCGGGATGCTGAGCTGCCAGGGTCCAGCCGCTACCTGGGGAGGAGAGGGCGAGTCCTGCTGGGGAGCCGGGGCTGCGCCACCTCATCTGTGCACTGGCTGCTGCGCTGCCTTGTGCCACCCCTTATATTTGGGCTTCACTGCGCGGCCGGGCAGGGAAGGGGGGAAAGCCCCTGCAGGTGCTGGGAGAAGGTGACGTCACTCCCTCCGCTTCCAGCGCCGCCTGCAAGCCCCAGCTCCACCTGAGTTAGGGGCGGCAAATTTTTTGCTTGGGGCGGCAAAAAACCTAGAGCCGGCCCTGCCTTTATGTCCCTCGCTAGGTGTAACTTATTTTGTGCCTTAGCCTTTCTGATTTTGTCCCTTCGTGTTTGTACTACTCTTTTGCACTCATCCTTAGCAAAGCAATTTGTTAGGAATTCTACAAACAAATAGAAACATGTTTTGATTTTCAGGTCATTAAAGAGCTCCTGATAGCAAGAGAATAGCAAGAGACCAATATGACTATCTTTTCTTCCCATCAGAATAGTTTGCGGTTGAACCTTTAATATTGTCTCTTTGAAAAAAATGCCTGCTCTCCTGAACTCCTTTTTCCCTTAGATTTTCATCCCATGGGACCTTATCTACCAGGTCTCTTAACGACATATAACTCTTTGGAGGCAGTGACTCTCATTTTGTTGTTTGTACAGCACCTTGCATAATGGGGTCCTGATCCATGATGGGACTTCTGGGTGCTATGATAATGTAAATTAATCATTTTTCTGAAGGCAGAGTTTCTTTCTTTTCCCTCATTACATATAATTTCCGCCAAATATATTTTTCCAACCCTTTAAGATCTCAGAAAAGGGCCTGATAAAGCAAGCCGTTATTCATTACATTATGACATTGAGCCCACTGAGATTCATTCATGACATTTAAGTTCCTTGGGACAACTTGAACAAGCGAGGTTTTGAAGGCTTCAGCCAGAATCAGTACTTTTCCCCTACCATATCAACAAACAAAACAAACTATTTCTCATTTGAAAAGACGACTGCCTGTTTCCATAATTTCCTCAATAGGAAATGCACAGTAGCTGATATTAATACTGTTTACCATTCAACTCATGTTCTTTGTTAATGGAAAAATTTATAAAAAATTTAAATAAACAACAAATATATCAGAATCATCATAATGCATAAAGTAAATAAGAGAGTTAGAATAAAGGGAGGGAGGGAAAGTGACATATCTTAGACCTCTAAAAAGTCCGCCCAAATTGCTTTGCATTTTTCAGGCATTCCCTTTCCACGAAATGCTAGTCATTGTTCACTGCAAGGTCAGCCATATCAATGAGGTAGGCATCTGTATTTGGTATCGTTACAGTTCTTCATAAGCAGTAATTTGTTCTCTTTGAAATTATCTCCCACTTCAGAAATTCTGCATTCTGTTTCACTCATCTGTCTGGGTAGAGCTTACAGTGCACTCTGAATCTCAGTCACGGTGGCTTGTGGGGTCGAAACTGCAGGTTTACCTTCAACACTATCTGCAGACACCTGTTGTAGAATCACCATCGGCTGTGTTCCGTCGGGCAGAGGCACTGTTTGGTTTGCAGAAGGCGGGGAAGCAGAGCTCTATTTTTTCAGTGCTTTAAGATTCAGAGAGGAAATGTAGAGCTAAAGGGTATCTTAGAGGTTTCAGGAACCAGGTGCAATATTTCTTGGGGTTGGATGGTGGATTTTAGGGGATGATGTTTGGAGAGTCCCTGTGGGCTGCATCAATTCCCAAGCAACCTGCATCAATCTTGGTCACCGTGTCCTGAACTCACATTCTTAACCTTTTCCTAAGTTCTCTATTCTTTCAATATACTGTCCCCAGTTCTGCATGTGAGAGTTGTCTATCTCCTCTAGTAGCCCACCATATCAAATTTAGATTTCTCTTCTTTGCTTTAGGGCTCTAAGTGAGTCTACTCCAACCTACATCTCTTATCTCATCTAATCATGTTCTCTTACCAGCTACATGCTGTCAATGGGACCTGTCTCAATGTCCCATTTGTCTCCTTCTCTCACTCTATATTATGCTTTTTATCACATTGCTCTTCTGCATGGAATGCCTTTTCCATACCAATTCACCACACTCTCTGTATCTAAGTCCAGCCTTAAAGATTGCTTTCCCCATTATATTCAAAAGTAAACCAACAATAATCAAACAAATAAACAAAAATTACAAGTTTCCTTCTCCTTTGGGTTTCCCAGAATGTCTTGTCTCCTCTATCTTTTAGCACATAAGCTCTTCAGACCAGAGAGTAACTTCATTTTGGCCCCATTTGAGAAACAGTAATTTAAGCACATGCTTCACTTGAAGCACACGTGTTCTTAAGAGCTTTGCTGAGTAGGACTGGTCTGCTGAATTGGAGCCTGCAAAGCGCTGCTCTTGCTAGCCTTATCCAAGCATGTGCTTAAAGTAGAGCATGCAAGTAGTCCCACTAAGCCAATGGGACAATTCAAAAGCTGAAAGTTAAGCTCATGCTTAAGTGCTGCGCTGGATTGGGTGAGAGAGTTCAGCACTTTGCAAGATCAAGGCAATAGTGACTTGTGGAGAGCCAAGCACACTCTTGCTGTTTCACATGTAAGACAGCATAATAAATAAAATAGTAATGATAAATCATAATAAGAAATGAAGTCCTGACAATGGACCTGCTCTTGCTGCCATTGAAGTGTATCCTTTCACCTGTTTCCCAGTTCTTCTTATCTTTCTTTAAAAACCCTACTAAATACAGGATGAAGGTGTTGGAATCAGCTAGAGATGTGAAACCGCTCTTCCCCTGTCTGAAAATAGCCTTGACCCATGTCCCATTTTATTTCCTCTGATTTGTCAGAAATCCACCCTCAATCACAAATGATAAGAGAACTAATCAGGTACATATTACATTTAGCCATCGCTTGTTTGAGAGACATTAAACTCTAGCTATACTTACAGTATTTCCAAAAGTATTTCTTTTCACGCACACTGTTATTGCAAGTAGTTAGTGTAATTAAGGCAGGCGTTTAACAGTGTTCAGAGATTTAGCACTTTTGCAAAAACCTTTACCAGAGCAGTTCATCTCCCTTTTCCCCCCACCATAGATAAATTGCAGCTTTTTGTTGGTGGTGTAAACCACTCAATATTTATTGTTGACCCATGACTGGTTGATCTGATGTTACTCTTAATTCCAGTATCAGCTTTGGACTTAAATAGATGTTCCTGGAAAGAAGCCAGGGTTTGGTTTTAAAATTTTGGCTCTGATTTGTGTGAGATTAACAGCATCTATTTTAATGTTTTCGGCAGATGGAAAACCCAGTTACAACAAAAGTTATCATGACTATAAATGTATATAATTTTGCATAGTCTAGGATTTAAAAATGCACAGAGTAGAAGCTAGAAACATGTTCAAACCTTTCAGTTTTATTCCCAGAACTCAGATACAAGCACCATTATGAGACAACTGTTAGCTGGAAGAATATCCTGGCTGACATACAAATGAAAACACCCAGCATCCCAGTTGCTTCAGAATACTATTCTGTACTGCCACAATAAGTAGTTTTTGTAGTGGAGATGCATTTTCACATTCATAATTTATGCCTTTGGAGAGGCAGTTAAAGTTGCATATAGTTTTCTATCAGAAGTCCAATTTTGTCTCTTACCATGCCAAAACTGAACTTAATATGCTTGAAATTAGCTCCACTGTCATTCTCTTTTTAGAGGAGAACTGCACGAGGGGGTGGGGTAGGGGTAGGAGTGGGGGTGGGGTCAGAGGGCAGTTGTAGGCACTTGGGGCAGGGGTGATTAAACCAAACACTAGTCATATAAGAATTTGAAAAATCATAAATTTTCACATCTGGAAAAAAATCCTTAATTTTTTTTTTGCCACCCCGTAACGTGACAACAGCACATCCTAGAAATGCCATATTTGTGTCGTTTTGGTCTTCATAAGAGTAACGCGTTTCCCTTTTTGGGGAAAGTTTGGTGGGTAAATGTTGAAATTATTTGTGTTGATCCAAATCTGTGAGAAGTCAACAGAGGTTGTAAACTATACAATCATGCTAAATGAAGTTTGGGAAATCTGTAACTTTTATTCTGCAGACTTTTCAATGTTTGCAGTTGAGGGATACATGTGTTTCTATATAGATATTATACCTACATAAACTAGTTTTCAGATATATAGCCTTAGACTGCAGATTCATTAAAGTCCATATTAGCTCTGGTGTAATATATGGGGTTAAAGCTGTCTGCAAGTGACAGCTGCAAATAGCAAGTAACAACTGCATGGAAGGAACTCCTTTGGGGGATACAATTACATCAGGCACTTTCTCCTGCTGACTGTCATGGCCGTAGATTCAGTCTGTGTAGCAGCCTCTGTATCCTTCAGTGCTAGGAAATTCTCAAGCTAGACAGCCAGCTTTGAGAGGGGAGGAACATCTTTTGATTCTTCTTCTATCAGTCTGTTGTATTAGCAGTCTGATCTTCAAGTAATGTCAGATGAGCTCTGCAGTCAATAGGGCAACACTCATGTTTCAATCTTTCCTGGTCTGTGGGCTTGAATCAAAGGAGGGCACAAAGATTGAGGGATGTGGTTTTGTCTTTGTTCTTAAAGTGCTGTTTCAGTGTTGATGGATTAGTTTTGTTCCGTAAGAGCTGAACTCTTAGGTGCAGATTCTACAAGTATCCTAGTGTCTTAGGAGTAAATCAGTCCTTCATGGTACAGCCTGTGATAGGGGATGCTTGCTAAGGCAGTGTAGAAATTCACTGCCCTAGTTGATGTTTAGTGGGGTATCACAGGCAGGCACAGTGGACCCAGAAGTGTAGGGGGGGTGCTCCTCACTGCTTGGGCCAGCTCTTCTGGTCTGTGATGGGGATGTTTATGGAGCAGTTCATTCTTGTACAGGGGATCTGATAGCTAGTGCTAAAATTCAGGTTCTCTTGATGGTTTCCAGTTTAACTATTTAGTCATGACACAGGATGCTCAAAGTCAGGTATATTTTTTGGTGCAATCCCTTTTATTTACAAAGTCCTGTTTCCCTGAACACTGTAGAAATCAACAATAGCAGCCAGATTTTTGCTTAGAAATCCCCAAAGCCTAATTCTCTAGTGAATTCTGTGCCCAAGAAGCTTTGTCTCTTTTCTGCTGCTCTGAGTGCCTCTCACTACTGCTTCTCTCACTTTCTTCTGGCTTACTTCCTAGTTTTTCTGCCTCTGACCCATATCCTGCAAATCTGAGCTCCAAAGCCCTGCCTTTGCAATCAGGGAACCTCCTGTTAGTTTACTTAGATTGTTTGTTTGTTTTTTTTCCCCTCAGGTCTTATGTGACCCATTGCCTTAAGTGGTGGTTTCTATTGTTTTCAGTTATCTCACTACATAAAATAGGGTTGCCAACTTTCTTCTTGCACAAATTCGAACACCATTGCCCTGCCCAGCCCCTTCTCTGAAGCCCTGTCCCTTCTCCAAGGCCCCGCCCCTCTCATTCCACCCCTCCTCCCTCTGTCGCTCTCTCTTCCCACCCTCCCTCACTCATTTTCACTGGGCTGGGGTGAGGGATTCAGGATGGGGCCAGAAATGAGGAGTTCAGGGTGCTGGAGGGGGCTCCAGGCTGTGGCAGTGGGTTGGTGTGATGTTCCCCTCTCGTGTTGTCTGGACCAGTGATCAGCGAGGCCTCTCCAATCCTTGACTCCGGGAGCCAGCCTTACCCTGCTCTGCTGTGAGAACCCCCACTCCTGGGCTGTTCACACACAGCCTCTGGCATGTAAGCTGCAAGCATATGGCACTAGCCAGTATCTCCGGTCCCAGGCACAACTCTGGGAACCTCCGTCTTGCAGTGTCCAGTTATGCCCACTGGACAATGCAAGCTTATATGAGTTTGTCAATTTAACAAAGAAATTGATATGTACCAGGCTTGTTCTCCCAAGGGGAGTCTGACATACTGCAAACCAAATGCACTGCTTCAGGTAGAACAAACAAACAGATTTATTAACTGTAAAGGTAGATTTTAAGTGATTATAAATCAAAGCATAACAAGTCAGATTTGGTCAAATGAAATAAAAGCAAAATGCATTCTAAGCTGATCTTAACACTTTCAATGTCCTTAAAAACTTAGATGCTTCTCACACAGGCTGGCTTTTCAGTCAGGCTCTCCCCTTTGATCAGCATTTCAGTCACTTGGTGGTGGTGGTATCTGTAGATGTAGGTGGAAGAGAGAGAGAGAGCATGGCAAAAAGTCTCTCCCTTTTATCATGTCCTTTCTTTCCTCTTGGCTTTGTCCCCCCCTCCCCTTCAGAGTCAGGTAAGCATTACCTCATCAAAGTCCCAAACTGCCCAAAGAAAGGGGGTAACTCCCTTGAGGGTCTAACAGATTCTTTTGTTGCTGACAGTGTCCATTATTCCTGTGAGGCTGGGCTGGGTTTGTCCCATCCATGCTCTGACGAGGTGTGAGCTGCCCCTCTGTTCTTGGAGAGTTTTTGCATGGGCTTGCTTTAAGCCATGAGGGATACATTTTCAGCCTCATAACTATATACATGAAATTATAACCTATAACATTACTGTAACAATTACTATAACAACCATGCTCAGTGCATTATGAGCCTTCCGAAGACACCCAACATGACAAACTTTGCATTGGAAACCACACAATCATTTTATAAAGATGAACATGGGGGTGTAGGGTGTTCCCACGAGGTACAGAATGTCACAGTTGGGATGTGGGAGGGGGTGAGGGCTCTGGCTGGGGGTGCAGGCTCTGGGGTGGGGCCAGGGATGAGGGGTTTGGAGTGCAGGAGGGGGCTCTGGGCTGGGGGGTGAAGCCAAGGATTTGGAGTATGGGAGGGGGCTCCAGGCTAAGGCAGGGGGTTGGGGTGTGGGAGGGGATACAGGCTCTGGGCTGGGGGTGCAGGTTCCGGGGTGGGGCCAGAAACGAAGGGTTCAGGGTGTGGGAGGGGGCTCTGGGCTGGGTCAAGGGGGGTGAGGGCTCTGGCTGGGGGTGTGGGCTTTGGTGTGGGGCTGGGGATGAGGGGCTTGGGGTATAGGAGCTCCAGGTTGGGACCAAGGGGTTCAGAGGGTGGGAGGGGGATCAGGCCAGGAGCAGGGGGTTGGTGCAGGGGGATTAGGGCTCTGGCTGGGGGTGTGGGCTCTGGGGTGGGGCTGGGCATGAGGGGTTTGGGGTTCAGGAGGGTGCTCTGGACTGGGACCGAGGGGTTCAGAGGGTGGGAGGGGGATCAGGGCTGTGGCAGGGGCACAGGAGGAGGTCAGGGGTGCAGGCTCCGGGTGGTGCCTACCTCAGGCAGCTCCCAGAAGCAGCAGCATGTCTTCCCTCAGGTTTCCAAGCAGAGGTGCAGCCAGGTGGCTCTGTGTGCTGCCCTGTCCACAGGCACCGCCCCTGCAGCTCCCATTGGCTGTGGTTCCCAGCCAATGGGAGCTGCGGGAGCGGAACTTGGAGCCGGGGCGGCATACGGAGCCCCCTGACTGCCCCTACACATAGGAGCTGAAGGGATGACATGCTGTTACTCTGCACGGCTCCCGGAAGCAATTGCAGGCAGGGAGCCTGCCTTAGCCCTGCTGCGCTGCCAACCGGCCTTTTAACAGCCCGGTCAGCAGTGCTGACCAGAGCTGCCAGGGTCCCTTTTTGACCGGGCATTCTGGTAAAAAACTGGATACCTGGCAACCCTAACATAAAAGTGTCATGACCCCCTGTCTCAAACCGAGGCCCAGAGTAGCAGCCACACTCCAACCTTCCACCTGGCAGCCTGCTGACAATTGCTCATCTGGGACCCATGAAGCCCAGCCCCAGTGTGAGGATTCACCCCTGAGGTCCAATTGGCAGAGTTCCAGACTGGCTGACCGGTCCACTGGCACTACTTAAGTTCAGGAAGATGTCTGAACAATTGGGTTCCACCTTGCTCTGGTACATCTGCCTTGTGCTTCCTGCACCCTCTTCCCCGGCTTGATTTCCTGGCCTCCCGACCCAGCTTGACGCCTGGCATATGACATATGGTTCCTGATCTCCAGTTTGGTTCCTGCCTCTGACCTCTTGGTATCCTGACCCAGCTGACTCTTGACTTCTGTTTCCTGACTGTGGGACTGTGACTACTACTACTGGTCTGGCCACCCACGACCCAGCCATGACATAAGGAGCTTATTTGGTACCTTCCATTTAGCCTGAAAGAAGGGTGCTTAGTACATCCATTGATTTTTTACCAGGTCGGTTATTGTCTTTGCATCAAAGTCTCAATGGGTGGCAGGCATTAACATCATCCAGTATAACTGTATCTTGTAGAATTTATTTGGGAAAGCATGAAACATTTTCTTCAGAGAAGTACAAAATCAGTGCTAGTGATTTTGTATGGTCTTTTTCCTGCTGATTTAAAAATACTGCTTTTCAAATATGTATGTAGGGTACTTTTTTTTTTTTTTTTTTTTTTAAAAGACAGTACTAGGGGGGAAAAAAGCAATCCAAGATGAAAAGCAAAAGATGGCTCATTCATGACAAAAAGTACACTTTTCAAAATAAAAAATAAAATATACAGATTGCAGGCTCAGTGTGCCCACAGCAAGGGAATCAATCTAATGTGTACTCTTAGTTTTTGGACAGGTCCTATACAGCTGTAACTAGTGTAATTCTGCCAACTAGTATATATAGCAACACAAGTCACAGTGGGCGTGCTGCCTCCAAGGCACTAGACTCTGTCGCAAGGAATAGATGTCTTTAATACTTTGATTATAGCTTTAATCCAACATATCATCAAAACTTGCCTTCAAAATAGGTGACAACAACAAATGAAGACTATATTTCGCAATACATCATCTAGTTTTTATATTTAACACAAGTGGCCTGGCCCCATTACATTTTAAACGCTGTGAAATGTAGAAGGAAGAGGAAAAGACCTGCTGTGTAATTCTTTCTTGGTTGGTGCATGAAAGATTAGCTGTAATAAATATTGCATAATATTTTCAAGATAAACTTCTATATTAAATAAAATCTGGACCAATCTGCCAAGCTATTTCTCTCATATATTTTTGAAAACTGAAAGTTCAGAGATCTTGATATTTTTACTCAGCTATGTTATTTTATCACCTTTCAACCATGAAATGGCATGAGGTACATATCAGTTCTCAGTTCCTTGGAATCTTATTCATAAATACAGTTATCTGAAATGGATTTTTTTACTGATATCATATACAATATGCTAATAAAAATAAAATCTCACCTGTCTGGTTTTGCAGTGCTATTTTTCTTGGTTTCTTGTCATTTCAATGTCTCATACTGTTTTTCAGAATATGCCTAGGTATGGACCTATGGCCTGCTCTACACTTAAAATTTAGGTTGACAGGATGTGAAAAATTCACCCACCCGAGTGAGGTAGATATGCTGACCTAACCCCCAGTGTAGATGCAAATAGGTCAATGGAAGAATGTTTCCATCTGTGTAGCCACAGGCTTGTGAAGTTGTTGTTCCTACACCTATGGAAAATCCCCTTCCAGTGGTGTAGGCTTTATCTACATGATGGGGTTATGCTGGGATAGTCCCCATAGTGTAGACGTTGTGTCAGTTACAGAATTGTAGCATATATATATATATATAGGCTTCTCTAACAGGATGTGGTACTTGCTGGTGCATTTGTTTTAAGCAAGCATACCTGATACTTCTGATACTTGCATGTTCAAATGTTGAATTTAGTGCAAAATTAGCATTTATGATTGCAACTACTTATCATAGAATTACAGTACTGGAAGGGACCTAGAGAGGTCTTCTATTCCAGTCCTCTGCACTCAGAGCAGGACTAAATATTATCTAGACCATCTCTGACAGATGCTTGTCTAACCCGCTCTTAAAAATCTTCAATGACAGAGATTCCACATCCTCCCTAGGCAATTTATTCCAGTGCTTAACTACCTTGACAATTAGGAAATTTTTCCTAATGTCCAACCTAAACCACCCTTGCTGCTATTTAAGCCCATCACTTCTTGTCCTATCCTCAGAGGTTAAAGAGAACAATTTTTCTACCTCCTCCTTATAACAACCTTTTATGTTCTTGAAAACTGTAATGTCTCCCTCTCAGTCTTCCCTGCACCAGACTGAAAAATCCAGTTTTTTCAATCTTCCCTCATCAGTCATGTTTTCTAGACCTTTAATAATTTTTATTGCTCTTCTCTGGACTTTCTCCAATTTATCTGCATATTTCCTGAAATGTGGCACCCAGAACTAGACACAGTACTCCAGTTGAGGCCTAATCAGCATGGATTAGAGCAGAAGAATTACTTATCACGTCTTGCTTACAACACTCCTACTAATACATCCCAGAATGATGTTTACATTTTTTTGCAACAGTGTTACACTGTTGACTCATATTTAGCTTGTGATCCACTATGACCCCCAGATCTTTCTGCAGTACTCCTTACTAAGCAGTCATTTCCCATTTTGTGTGTGTGCAACTGATTGTTCCTTTTTAAGTTGAGTACATTCCAATTGTCCTTACTGAGTACATTCCATTTCATCCTGCTTACTTCAGATCATTTCCCCAGTTTGTCCCGATCATTTTGAAATTTAATCCTCTCCTCCAAAGCACATGCAACCTCCACCTCCCCCCCCCCCCCGCCCCCCAGTTTGGTATCATCTGCAAACTTTATAAGTGTATTTCTGTGCCATTATCTAAATCAGTGATGAAGATATTGAACAGCACCAGAACCAGGACTGATCCCTGTGGGACCCCACTGGATATGTCCTTCCACCTCAGAGGCTGGACCACTGATAACTACTCTCTGGGAATGGTTTTCCAATCAGTTATGCACCCACCTTATAGTAGTTCTGTCTAGGTTGTATTTCCATAGTTTGTTTATGAGAAGATCATGCAAGACAGTAACAAAAGCCTTACTAAATTCAAGATATACCACATCTGCTGCTTCCTGCCTATCCAGAAGGCTTGTTACCCTGTCAAAGAAAGCTATCAGGTTGTTTTGACACAATTTGTTCTTGGCAAATCAATGCTGACTGTTACTTATCATGTTATTATCTTCTAGATCAGGGTGGCCAACCTGTGGCTCCGGAGCCACATGTGGCTCTTCAGAAGTTAATATGCGGCTCCTTGTATAGGCACCGACTCCAGGGCTGGAGCTACAGGCACGAACTTTCCAATGTGCCAGGGGGTGCTCACTGATCAACCCTTGGCTCTGCCACAGGCCCTGCCCCCACTCCACCCCTTCCTGCCCCCTGCCCTGAGCCGGCTGTGCCCTCGCACCTCCCCCCCCCCATCCTGAGCCTCCTGCATGCCACAAAACAGCTGATGGGGAGGGAGGAGGAGGCACTGATTGGCAGGGCTGCCGGTGGGCAGGAGGCACTGGGAGCAGCGGGGGGGGGGGGGGGGGGGGGGGGCTGCTGACGTATTACTGTGGATGTTTGGCAATGTACTGTTTGGCAATTTAAACAAACCTTAGTCCTCCACTGACCCATTAGCCAAGATAATCAGGGACGTAACCCCAAGCTCTGGGTGTCCTTAAACCGCTGACTGTCAGAAGCTGGGGCTGGATCACTTGATAATTGCCCTGTTGTGTTCATTCTCTTTGAAGCAGCTGGCACTGGCCATTGCAGGAAGACAGGAGAGTGAGCTTGTCAGGGTTCCCTCCCCACTCTGAACTCTGGGGTACAGATGTGGAGACCCGCATGAAAGACCCCCAGCTTAGGTTAAAAACTTCCCTAAGGAACAAATTCTTTTCCTTGTCCTTGGATGGTATTGCTGCCACCACCAAGTGATTTAAACAAAAATTCAGGAAAGGGTCACTTGGAGTTCCCATTCCCCCAAAATATCCCCCCAAGTCCCTTCACTCCCTTTCCTGGGGAGGCTTGAGAATAATATACCAACCAATTGGTTAACAATGTGAGTGCAGACCAAACCCTTTGGTTTTTAGGACACTGAAAATCAACCAGGGTCTTAAAAGACGAATTTTATTATAAAGAAAAAAAGTAAAAGAATCACACCTGCAAAATCAGGATGAAAGGTAACTTTACAGGGTAATAAAAAGATTTAAAACACAGAGGACTTCCCTCTGGACTCAGCTTCACAGTTACAAAAACAGGAATAAAATTACCTCGTAGCATAGGGAAAATTCACAAGCTAAAACAAAAGATAACCTAACGCATTTCCTTGCCTCACTTACAATTACTGTAATTCTTAGATGGATTATTCCAGGTATATTTTCAGGAGAAATTGTCCCCGCTTGGCTTCTCTCTCCGTCTGAAGAGGGAACAACAAAAAGAGCACAAACAAAACCTCCCCCACCAGATTTGAAAGTATCTTCTTTCCTTATTGGTCCTTCTGGTCAGATGCCAACCAGGTTATTTGAGCTTCTTAACCCCTTACAGGTAAAGTGATTCAGTACAGCTGCCAAGAGGGATTTTATGCTACTCTTTTTTTATATTTATGACAGAGCTAGATGGATGATTAGTCTGACCCAGTATGGCCTTTCTTATGTTGTTATAAATGAATCAGTAAGAGTTTTGCATGCCTTCTGTGCGAATAATTCCCACTGAAGTCAACATGAACTCTGAGAGTTGACTGAATTCTAAGTAAGGACTGTCCACTGCTGTATACTTTGGAAGCTACAGCTATGAGGAAATCTAATCAGTTTTCCAGGTACTTTATTTGTTTGTAAGTGTTTAATCAAATGGGTGTGGATAGAAGGTTGGGATGCTGGGGTCTCTCTGAGCTACTGCCCATTTGGACCCTCTGAAGCTGCATAGAGAGATGATGATGATAGTGACACAGGGAAAGGCCATGCACGTGACTTTATAACACCTTCAAGAAAGTCAGAGATTGATGAAAATGGGAAGAGAAAACTTGGTGCAAAAGTAAACCACTGTTTGGTGTATAATTTGGGTCCCTCTCCATGCCTGATCCATCAAAGATGTGAATTTGATACAGGTGCCCATTTACTCCTTTACCTCAAGCTGTAGAGGTTTATGATCTTATCTGTACAGCTCTTTGGTTCAATTCTCACTGACAGCCAGCTTGATGGTGATAATGCAAGCAGGTAGGTGTTCCACACATAGCAAACTCCCATATATAGTAGATCTAGTATATCTAAATAGGTTTCAGAGTAGCAGCCATGTTAGTCTGTACCCACAAAAAGAAAAGGAGGACTTGTGTTCAGGAAGGACAGGCAGGGCAGAAAAGGTGGGGGAGTAGCACTGTATGTAAGGGAGCAGTATGACTGCTCTGAGCTCCGGTACGAAACTGCAGAAAAACCTGAGTGTCTCTGGATTAAGTTTAGAAGTGTGAGCAACAAGAGTGATGTAGTGGTGGGAGTCTGCTATAGACCACCGGACCAGGGGGATGAGGTGGATGAGGCTTTCTTCCAGCAACTCGCAGAAGCTACTAGATCGCATGCCCTGGTTCTCATGGGTGACTTTAATTTTCCTGATATCTGCTGGGAGAGCAATACAGCGGTGCATAGACAATCCAGGAAGTTTTTGGAAAGCGTAGGGGACAATTTCCTGGTGCAAGTGCTAGACGAGCCAACTAAGGGGGGAGCTTTTCTTGACCTGCTGCTCACAAACCGGGTAGAATTAGTGGGGGAAGCAAAAGTGGATGGGAATCTGGGAGGCAGTGACCATGAGTTGGTTGAGTTCAGGATCCTGACACAGGGAAGAAAGGTAAGCAGCAGGATACGGACCCTGGACTTCAGGAAAGCAGACTTCGACTCCCTCAGGGAACGGATGGGTAGGATCCCCTGGGGGACTATCATGAAGGGGAAAGGAGTCCAGGAGAGCTGGCTGTATTTCAGGGAATCCCTGTTGAGGTTACAGGGACAAACCATCCCGATGAGTCGAAAGAATAGTAAATATGGCAGGCGACCAGCTTGGCTTAACGGTGAAATCCTAGCGGATCTTAAACATAAAAAAGAAGCTTACAAGAAGTGGAAGTTTGGACATATGACCAGGGAAGAGTACAAAAATATTGCTCGGGCATGTAGGAATGAAATCAGGAGGGCCAAATCGCACCTGGAGCTGCAGCTAGCAAGAGATGTCAAGAGTAACAAGAAGGGTTTCTTCAGGTATGTTGGCAATAAGAAGAAAGCCAAGGAAAGTGTGGGCCCCTTACTGAATGAGGGAGGCAACCTAGTGACAGAGGATGTGGAAAAAGCTAATGTGCTCAATGCTTTTTTTGCCTCTGACTTCACTAACAAGGAGAGCTCCCAGACTGCTGCGCTGGGCATCACAACATGGGGAGTAGATGGCCAGCCCTCTGTGGAGAAAGAGGTGGTTAGGGACTATTTAGAAAAGCTGGACGTGCACAAGTCCATGGGGCCGGACCAGTTGCATCCGAGAGTGCTAAAGGAATTGGCGGCTGTGATTGCAGAGCCATTGGCCATTATCTTTGAAAACTCGTGGCGAACGGGGGAAGTCCCAGATGACTGGAAAAAGGCTAATGTAGTGCCAATCTTTAAAAAAGGGAAGAAGGAGGATCCTGGGAACTACAGGCCAGTCAGCCTCACTTCAGTCCCCGGAAAAATCATGGAGCAGGTCCTCAAAGAATCAATCCTGAAGCACTTACATGAGAGGAAAGTGATCAGGAACAGTCAGCATGGATTCACCAAGGGTAGGTCATGCCTGACTAATCTAATCGCCTTCTATGATGAGATTACTGGTTCTGTGGATGAAGGGAAAGCAGTGGATGTATTGTTTCTTGACTTTAGCAAAGCTTTTGACACGGTCTCCCACAGTATTCTTGTCAGCAAGTTAAAGAAGTATGGGCTGGATGAATGCACTATAAGGTGGGTAGAAAGTTGGCTAGATTGTCGGGCTCAACAGGTAGTGATCAATGGCTCCATGTCTAGTTGGCAGCCGGTGTCAAGTGGAGTGCCCCAGGGGTCGGTCCTGGGGCCGGTTTTGTTCAATATCTTCATAAAGGATCTGGAGGATGGTGTGGATTGCACTCTCAGCAAATTTGCGGATGATACTAAACTGGGAGGAGTGGTAGATACGCTGGAGGGCAGGGATAGGATACAGAGGGACCTAGACAAATTGGAGGATTGGGCCAAAAGAAATCTGATGAGGTTCAATAAGGATAAGTGCAGGGTCCTGCACTTAGGACAGAAGAACCCAATGCACAGCTACAGACTAGGGACCAAATGGCTAGGCAGCAGTTCTGCGGAAAAGGACCTAGGGGTGACAGTGGACGAGAAGCTGGATATGAGTCAGCAGTGTGCCCTTGTTGCCAAGAAGGCCAATGGCATTTTGGAATGTATAAGTAGGGACATAGCGAGCAGATCGAGGGACGTGATCGTTCCCCTCTATTCGACATTGGTGAGGCCTCATCTGGAGTACTGTGTCCAGTTTTGGGCCCCACACTACAAGAAGGATGTGGATAAATTGGAGAGAGTCCAGCGAAGGGCAACAAAAATGATTAGGGGTCTGGAACACATGACTTATGAGGAGAAGCTGAGGGAACTGGGATTGTTTAGTCTGCAGAAGAGAAGAATGAGGGGGGATTTGATAGTTGCTTTCAACTACCTGAGAGGTGGTTCCAGAGAGGATGGTTCTAGACTATTCTCAGTGGTAGAAGAGGACAGGACAAGGAGTAATGGTCTCAAGTTGCAGTGGGGGAGGTTTAGGTTGGATATTAGGAAAAACTTTTTCACTAGGAGGGTGGTGAAACACTGGAATGCCTTACCTAGGGAGGTGGTAGAATCTCCTTCCTTAGAAGTTTTTAAGGTCAGGCTTGACAAAGCCCTGGCTGGGATGATTTAATTGGGGATTGGTCCTGCTTTGAGAAGGGGGTTGGACTAGATGACCTCCTGAGGTCCCTTCCAACCCTGATATTCTATGATTCTATGATTGTGGCACCTTAGAGACTAACAAATTTATTTGAGCATAAGCTTTCGTGAGCTACAGCTCACTTCATTGGATGCATTCAGTGGAATAGTGACTCCGAGTTTCACAAATTTGATCCTCAGTTGAACTAAAGTGTCTGGTGTTTTTGTGATGTTTTCGAATATCTACTAATGACAGGATTTAAACTATTACATTCACACACACATTTTAAACTGGGATTTCTGTGATTCTCAAATGGTCACCAGGTATCTACAAATCTTCTGTAGCTTGTCTTCAAAATTAAAACAGTTTAAGAACTAAGCCTGAGTGACCAAAGTATTGAAAGGGGAGTCACAAACAGGATATTTCTTTCTCAAAGTAGCCCACAGCGTGAAAACTTTGGAGATGCATCATCCTAGGATGTACTTGAGTTGGAAAAAATGTAAGCTTTATTTTTATAGTGAATCAGAAATCTAAGACAAGCTTGTCAATGTGTCTTAGATACTCAAATTATTTAAGAAAATCCTGGACACAATCTCACCATCCTGAAGAAAAAGTTTTATCAATTTTTCCTGTACTAACAAAGCAAAGACACCTACCACTGAAACAATAGGAAATACACTAAACAAGACACAGATCTGACAATACCACCTTGTCAAGACATCATTCAAAATAAGAACCCATATCACAGACATTTTTTTTAATTGAGCCTCTATAAGAGGAGCTATAGCTAAGCCAATACAAATGATTAATTAAAAGGAAGCAGAGCGGTATTACATTATTTTCTGAGTCCAAGAAAAAACTTTGTGAAGAGCTGCAAATTTTTTTCATCCACATGAGGTTTGTTTGAGCTGGTGGAAGACATTCCCTGAAATGTAATTATGTCAAACAAATTATTACTATATTTATTTTTTTGCAAAGTAACACCTTGAAGCCCCAACCAAGACTGGGGCTCCAGTATGCTAGCCACTGTAGAGCCACACAGTAAACAATAGTCCCTGCCCCATAGAGCTTACAGTTTAAATAGACAAAAGAGTGAAATGGTGGGATGGCAAATGGAGATACAGAGAGGTGAAGTGACTTGCTCAAGGTCCTCCAGCAAGACAGTGGCAGAGCAGGGAAGACCACCCAGGTCTCCTGTATCCCTGTCACCAAATAGTTTTACTCGTATATTTTTCCATAGCAAGAGAATTACCCTTTAGACAGCTTTAGCTTAAGAATGGCTGAGGTTCTCCAAAGTGACTGAGTGCTTTGCGCTCCTGAGTATGAACAATTCAAAGAGAAACAAAAGCCCTCATGTGGAATAAAGTTCATCCTAGTCCTGACTTCTTTCCATCAGGATGATCCTAGGAGCACTGCCATCAATATGTGTTAGAGGTTGTTGCTGAATACTATTTCTGACATCAGTGGATGCTATGAGATTGTATTGGGTAGCCCACGATGAGGTGCCCGGAACACCTGTGCATTTTGCAAAGAATAATATTCCTTGCAGTTTTTTAGAGTTGAGGACTAAATAATTTTATGTGATGGGGCCTCTTTGCATTGTCAGAATCTGGCTATAAAGCAAGTGCACCTGGGCCAAGAAGAATTAGCCTGGTGTAAGGAGGATCCTATCGTGGTCTGGAGCCAACAGAGAGGCTCCTATGCTCCTGCTGGCGTGGAAGTGGAGGGGCATGTGGTCAGGAGTTTGTGTTGATCCTTGGCTGCAGTTCTGGTTCCTTGGGGCAGTTAGCAGCTGACATAAATTGGAGCAGCCCTCAAGCTCATCAGCTTCCGCTGGGAGACCCAGGCTTGCAGACAGTGAATGTGCTTGGCTGCACCAGAAGTTTAAGCCTGAGTCCTCTATCACTTCCTACTGCCAAAATAACCCAAGAACAAGGTACCAAGTCACCTAGACATTAACCTGTTTTTTGCTCCCATTTATCTCTGAGCCATAAAAAGGAGGTTTTCAAACCCAGGGAAAGAATGCTTGGCTTTGAAAAGGCTGGAATCTGCTCATTTCACCAGATGTTTAATCATGGTAGATGCTGGATCTTGTTCAACTTAAACTGGAATACAGATGCTCTGATCTGCCATATTTCCAGTTCATACAAATTAGGTATTACATTACATTACCCAGGGGAAAAATAGAGATGCTCTAAGTAGAGAAGTATCAGAGAGAGCTTCATTAGCAGTAACAACAATAAAAAGGGAACAGTCTGAAGCTTATACAACAAGGCATAAAAACCCTATGAATGCAGATAAAAGGACAATATTTATGACACAGCAGGGAAAGTCTTGAATCAAAAAATGTAAATAGCTAAACAGGAAAATTGACATCAGGTTGCTTGGTAATGAGAGGAAATTTGTTTAAACTGGCTGATTGAAACAAGTGAAATAAGCAGGGAAAGTGAGGGATAAATGCTGGAGATTATGTACGAAATTTGGGGTTTGATGCTCTGCTGTGTTATTCAAGTTTTACACTAGTGTGACCTGATTCTTCTAATGGCATTACACTAGCATAAAACTGGAGTAACACAGTAGTGATTCAGACCCTTTATCCAGACCAAAAACTCCATTAAAACAGAGTTAAAGTTGAAAATATATATCAGTAATTTAGGGTACACTACATTATAGGGATGTTGTAATTATCCCCAAACCAAGTGTTTATATATTAATAAAATTCACAGTTAAATTAAACTCAAAAGAAATCCAAACATAGCAAGGTACGGGAATGCAGAGTTATGACATCCAAAGTACCTTAACTCTGCCCTGTCACATAGCATTCCAATCTCCCTGCAGTAGAACTCTCTGAAATCTTGTGCACTGGCCACATTTGATTATATAAGGATTTATGCCCATTTCCCCCTCCCATTATTTTTCATAATTGAACTTTTCTTCTTCAGCAGAAACCCTAACTCTGCCCTCTAGTGACACCATTCAAAAACCATGAGATTATGATTCTGATATTTTAGTGTTTGGGGACCTAGATTAGATTAAATTGATATTTTTTTAAGACACATTAGATTTCTTTTTCATTCCCCCTCTTCACGGTGTCACTATAGAACAGAGTTATGGTTTTAGAGGGCTGTTGGGACATTGTAGGGGATGTGTGCTGGTGAAACAGGTAAATTCTGGGGCTCCTGTAGGTTAGAAGATGCTGGGGATAGGAGGGGAGGCCCGGGTCTCCATAGTTTCACATTCAAACATGCTAGCTTTTTTGATACATAGACAAATAAAAAAGCTACTAATAGTAGGTTATCCTCAGTCCCCCAGTAGAGTTTTGAGGACTTCACTCAAGACATGAAGAATGAATATCACATGGACTTCTGGCAGCCAGGTGTTCTATCACCTATTATGAAGAAGAGAAAATGACAACTACTCTTATTCTAAGAGGGCCTGATCCTGCAAACACTTTGGCAAAGCATGTACACTCAGGGTATGTCTACACAACGAAATTAGGTCGGATTTATAGAAGTCGTTTTTTTAGAAATTGTTTTTATATAGTCAATTGTGTGTGTCCCCACACAAAATGCTCTAAGTGCATTAAGTGCATTAACTCGGCAGAGTGCTTCTACAGTACCAAGGCTAGCGTTGACTTCCGGAGTGTTGCACTGTGGGTAGCTATCCCACAGTTCCTGCAGTCTCCGCCGCCCATTGGAATTCTGGGTTGAGATCCCAATGCCTGATGGGGCAAAAAACATTGTCGCGGGTGGTCCTGGGTACATGTCGTCAGGCCCTCCCTCCGTGAAAGCAACGGCAGACAATCGTTTCGCACCTTTTTTCCTGAGTTACCTGTGCAGACGCCATACCACGGTAAGCATGGAGTTCGCTCAGCTCACTGTCACTGTACGTCTCCTGGGTGCTGGCAGACGTGGTACTGCATTGCTACACAGCAGGAGTAACCCATTGCCTTGTGGCAGCAGATGGTGCAATAGGCCTGAAAACCATTGTCATCGTGTCCGAGGTGCTCCTGGCCGTTTCGGTAAGGTCGGTCAGGAGCGCCTGGGCAGACATGGGCGCAGGGACTAAATTAGGAGTGACTCAACCAGGTCATTCTCTTTAGTCCTGCAGGCAGTCCTATTGTACCATCTTATGGTGAGCAGGTAGGAGATGAGGATGGTTAGCAATCCTATTGTACCATCTTCTGCCAGGCAGACAGGAGATGTTCATGGCTTGAAGTCCTACTGCACCGTCTGCTGCCAGCCAAAGATGTAAAAGATAGATGGAGTGGATCAAAACAAGAAATAGACCAGATTTGTTTTGTATTCATTTGCTTCCCCCCTCCCTCCCTCCGTGAAATCAACGGCCAACAATCGTTTTGGTGAGGTCTGTCAGGGGCACCTTGAAAACTTTAATGGAGATTCAGTCCTGCCTGAAATACAGGAGGGAGGGATAACTTAGTGGGTTGAGCATTGGCCCGCTAAACCCAGGGTTTTGAGCTCAGTCCTTGAGGGGTCCATTCTGTGTAACAGTTGTTTTTGTTTCTCCTTGATGTAAAGCCACCCCCTTTGTTGATTTTAATTCCCTGTAAGCCAACCCTGTAAGCCATGTCATCAGTCGCCCCTCCCTCCGTCAGAGCAATGGCAGACAATTGTTCCGTGCCTTTTTTCTGTGCAGACACCATGCCACGGCAAACATGGAGCCCGCTCAGATCACTTTTGCAATTAGGAGCACATTAAACACCACGCGCATTATCCAGCAGTATATGCAGCACCAGAACCTGGCAAAGCGAAACCGGGCAAGTAGGCAACGTCAATGTGGTGACAAGAGTGATGAGGACATGGACACAGACTTCTCTCAAAGCATGGGCCCTGGCAATATGGGCATCATGGTGCTAATGGGGCAGGTTCATGCCATGGAACACTGATTCTGGGCCCAGGAAACAAGCACAGAGTGGTGGGACCACATAGTGTTGCAGGTCTGGGATGATTCCCAGTGGCTGCGAAACTTTTGCATGCGTAAGGGCACTTTCATGGAACTTTGTGACTTGCTTTTCCCTGCCCTGAAGCGCATGAATACCAAGATGACAGCAGCCCTCACAGTTGAGAAGCGAGTGGCAATAGCCCTGTGGAAGCTTGCAATGCCAGAGAGCTACCGGTCAGTCGGGAATCAATTTAGAGTGGGCAAATCTACTGTGGAGGCTGCTGTGATGCAAGTAGCCAACACAATCAAAGATCTGCTGATATCAAGGGTAGTGACCCTGGGAAATGTGCAGGTCATAGTGGATGGCTTTGCTGCAATGGGATTCCCTAACTATGGTGGGGCCATAGATGGAACCCATATCCCTATCTTGGCACCGGAGCACCAAGCCGGCATAATCCGCAAGGGGTACTTTTCAATAGTGCTGCGAGCACTGGTGGATCACAAGTGATGTTTCACCAACATCAACGTGGGATGGCCGGGAAAGGTACATGACACTCACATCTTCAGGAACTCTGGTCTGTTTCAAAAGCTGCAGGAAGGGACTTTATTCCCAGACCAAAAAATAACTGTTGAGGATGTTGAAATGCCTATAGTTATCCTTGGGGACCCAGGCTACCCCTTAATGCCATGGCTCATGAAGTCTTACACAGGCAGCCTGGACAGTAGTCAGGAGCTGTTCAACTACAGGCTGAGCAAGTGCAGAATGGTGGTAGAATGTGCATTTGGAGATTTAAAAGCTCATTGGCGCAGTTTACTGACTCGGTTAGACATCAGCGAAACCAATATTCCCACTGTTATTACTGCTTGCTGGGCGCTCCACAATATCTGTGAGAGTAAGGGGGAGACATTTATGGCGGGATGGGAGGTTGAGGCAAATCGTCTGGCTGCTGGTTACTCGCAGCTAGACTCCAGGGCGGTTAGAAGAGCACAGGAGGGCGCGGTGCACATCAGAGAAGCTTTGAAAACCAGTTTCATGACTGTCCAGGCTACGGTGTGAAAGTTCTCTTTGTTTCTCCTTGATGAACCCCCCCGCCCCTTGGTTCACTCTACTTCCCTGTAAGCTAACCACCCTCCCCTCCTCCCTTCGATCACCGCTTGCAGAGGCAATAAAGTCATTGTTGCTTCACATTCATGCATTCTTTATTCATTCATCACACAAATAGGGGGATAACTGCCAAGGTAGCCTGGGAGGGGTGGTGGAGGAGGGAAGGACAAGGCCACACAGCACTTTAAAAGTTTAAAACTTATTGAATGCCAGCCTTCTGTTTCTTGGGCAATCCTCTGAGGTGGAGTGGCTGGGTGGCCAGAGGCCCCCCCCCACCGCGTTCTTGGGCGTCTGGGTGAGGAGGCTATGGAACTTGGGGAGGAGGGCGGTTGGTTACACAGGGGCTGTAGTGGCGGTCTGTGCTCCAGCTGCCTTTCCTGCAGCTCAACCATATGCTGGAGCATATTAGTTTGATCCTCCAGCAGCCTCAGCATTGAATCCTGCCTCCTCTCATCATGCTGCTGCCACCTTTCAGCTTCAGCCCTCTCTTCAGCCCGCCACCTCTCCTCCCGGTCATTTTGTGCTTTCCAGCACTCTAACATTGTCTGCCTCCATGCGTTCATCTGTGCTCTGTCAGTGTGGGAGGACAGCATGAGCTCAGAGAACATTTCATCGCAAGTGCATTTTTTTCGCCTTCTAATCTTCACTAGCCTCTGGGAAGGAGAAGATCCTGTGATCCTTGAAACACATGCAGCTGGTGGAGAAAAAAAAAGGGACAGTGGTATTCAAAAAGACACATTTTATAGAACAATGGGTACATTCTTTCACCGTAAACCTTGCTGTTAACATTACATACACAGCACATCTGCTTTTTTCCAAGGTTGCATTTTGCCTCCCCCCAGCGCATGGCTAGCCCCTCCACCCTTCACCCTCCCCGTGGCTAACAGCGGGGAACATTTCTGTTCAGCCACAGGCAAACAGCCCAGCAGGAACGGGCACCTCTGAATGTCCCCTTAAGAAAAGCACCCTATTTCAACCAGGTGATCATGAATGATATCACTCTCCTGAGGATAACACAGAGAGATAAAGAACGGATGTTGTTTGAACGCCAGCAAACATACACTGCAATGCTTTGTTCTACAATGATTCCCAAGTACGTGCTACTGGCCTGGAGTGGTAAAGTGTCCTATCATGGTGAACGGAATAAGGCTGCCCTCCCCAGAAACCTTTTGCAAAGGCTTTGGGAGTACATCCAGGAGAGCCACGAATGCCAGGGCAAATTAACCATTAAACATGCTTGCTTTTAAACCATGTATACTATTTTAAAAGGTACACTCACCAGAGGTCCCTTCTCTGCCTGGCGGGTCCAGGAGGCAGCCTTGAGTGGGTTCGGGGGGTACTGGTTTCAGGTCCAGGGTGAGAAACAGTTCCTGGCTGTCGGGAAAACCGGCTTCTCCACTTGCTTGCTGTGAGCTATCTACAACCTCATCATCATCATCTTCCTCGTCCCCAAAACCTGCTTCCGTGTTGCCTCCATCTCCATTGAAGGAGTCAAACAACATGGCTGGGGTAGTGGTGGCTGAACCTCCTAAAATGGCATGCAGCTCATCATAGAAGGAGCATGTTTTGGGCTCTGACCCGGAGCAGCCGTTTGCCTCTCTGGTTTTCTGGTAGGCTTGCCCCAGCTCCTTAAGTTTCATGCGGCACTGTTTCGGGTCCCTGTTATGGCCTCTGTCCTTCATGCCCTGGAAGATTTTGACAAATGTTTTGGCATTTCGAAAACTGGAACGGAGTTCTGATAGCACAGATTCCTCTCCCCATACAGCGATCAGATCCCGTACCTCCCGTTCGGTCCATGCTGGAGCTCTTTTGCGATTCTGGGACTCCATCATGGTCACCTCTGCTGATGAGCTCTGCACTCACCTGCAGCTTGCCACGCTGGCCAAACAGGAAATTGAAATTCAAAAGTTCATGGGCCTTTTCCTGTCTACCTGGCCAGTGCATCTGAGTTGAGAGTGCTGTCCAGAGCGGTCACAGTGGAGCACTCTGGGATCGCTCCCAGAGGCCAATACTGTCTAATTGCATCCATAGTACCCCAAATTCGACCCGGCAAGGCCGATTTCAGCACTAATCCCCTTGTCAGGGGTGGAGTAAGGAAATCGATTTTAAGAATCCTTTAAGTCGAAAAAAAGGGCTTCATCGTGTGGACAGGTGCAGGGTTAAATCGATTTAACACTACTAAATTCCAGGGCTTAGTGTCATTGAAAGAAACAGAAACTGGGGATTATTGGCATATTGGCACCTTGCACGGAACTTCATGCAACGTTGTCTAGTGTAAATGAAATTAGCTCAGGACCCCTGCTTTATTTTATTCCTTCTTACATTGCCTGGCCCTTACAAGTAAGTTTTCTTGCCATGTCCTCTCCTCATTCCCTCTTGGATCCACTGAAGTTTATGGTTAGATTTCCATTGACCTCAGTGGGCTTTGGATTAGTCTTTTGGGCTGTAAATTGCAATCAGCTTACTCTGATAACCAATTTAGCGCACCATTTATGCCACCTCTGAATTTAGCCTACTGTTTATTTAAATGAAACTACCTGAAAACAATCTGAGAAGTAATTTTAAAGCTATGAATGTCTAACAGGCTGAAGCCTTTTCAATCACAGCTAAAGGCAATTCTGAGTTTTTTCTTACATCATTAGTTGTTTTTCCAGCAACAACCTCTCCTTGCAGTTTTTCAGCATGCCAGTTACACTTGTGGATGCTGACCTAGCATCATGTAGCTTACTCCACCATTTTCATCAAATCCTGGCCTAATGAGAGCTGCAAAATACCTGGGCCTATGTAAATAGACCTGTCTCCGACTTCCAGGGCACTACACATACTTATACCAGCTGAGGAGCTGATCTTTGTAGGAAATCAGTACAGCAATTTTTAAACTATGAAAATTTCAGATAGGCAAATGGGTCTGAAGAGCTGTGAAGCCGGGAACAGTTTTTCAAAGGCATTGAATAGCACATATGCTGGTGGAAGACACAAAATTCAATATCTATAATCTGTCTGATATTAACAATAGACTGACAAAGTAAGGGAAAGCAAAAAGTATGGGGAGATGTGTTTTGTGATACTGAGGAACATCACTGTGAGCTGGGACACCCTAGGATTTGCTGATGGTCCTCTGACTGGGAGTTTCTCCACAGAATGTAGTTACAAGGAACTAACTTTGGAAAACAAAGGAACAGCCTAGGGCAGAGGCTGAAAGGCAACAATGTACTGTGAATATTTTAGCAAGGGAGTTCCAGACACATTTCTCCTTAACTTGTGACCTCCTTAATCTGTGTACCTGGGATGCATGCCTGGGAAATCTATTCATATTATATAATCAAGGAATGTTGCCAAAACCATTTGGCAAACAAACACATTAAATACCACATGCCAGAAATGTTTAGACATAGTTCCTAAAAAATATGATGAGCATATTGACAGTCTAGCACACTGCTCAGCTTGAGTATTTTGAGGGAGATGTGGTGGGCTGAAGACCTCATACGTGGGGTCTGAAATTCTTCCCCCATTTTTGTTTTGTTTTGTGTGAGTTTGTATTCAGAAGAGATCAGATTTCACCAAAGAGCTTTGTCTTCATAAATAATTTGAGTCCCAGGGATGTCATCTCTAGCAGGGCTAATTATCTCACCATGGCTGATCACTGTCACCACTGCTACTACCTGCTGGGATACAGAGATTTACTATCACTTCATTCAGCCTTTTTTCCCCTTCTTCCTGGAAGATGATCTGACTATACAAGACAAAGAAAGGGAGCTAGAAGGACCATCTCCATTGCCATGTCTGGAGCAATTATCTAAGACGGGGGATGGGGGGGAGGGCAACTTGAGCCTGAGAAGAGGCCAGAATTTATCAATGTACATTGGCAAAGAGCCACAGTAATATGTCAGCAGCCTCCCATCCATTCCCCCCGCCCCCCTCCCGGTGCCTTCTGCCCACCGGCAGCCCTACTGATCAGCACCTCCCCCTCCCTCCTCCTCACACCTCCCGATCAGCTGTTTCGTGGTGTGCAGGAGGCTTGGAGGGGGATGGGGAGGAGTGAGGACACGGCAGGCTCAGAGGAGGGGGTGGGAAGGGGTGGAGTGGGGGCAGGGCCTGTGGCAAAGCCAGGGGTTGAGCAGTGAGCGCCCCCCAGCACAATGGAAAGTTGGCACCCATAGCTCCGGCCCTGGAGTCGGTGCCTATACAAAGAGCCTCATATTAACTTCTGAAGAGCCACATGTGGCTCCGGAGCCACAGGTTGGTCACCCCGATTTAAAATGTGAACTTAAAGTTTCTGTTAATTCCCCCTTCCTTGTGTGTTATTTTTACCTCAGCTTTTACCTCAGTACCTTCCCCTTTTTGCCGGCTGTCTAACAAGAGTCCATTGTAGGCAGCCAGGAGAAATGTCATCTAACAACTCCCTGCTGTGACCAGTTACAGCTGAACATAATGACAGAGAAGCCTGTTAGCAGTGTAAGTTTTGCCTTCTAAAGCCTGGTGAGAAGAAAATTGGAGCAATCGAGCCAGATGTGTGTTTGGGTTTTTTTTTTACAACCAGGAATATGAAGCCAGGGTCCAGGAGTGGCTAGTTGGGTCATATGCTGTGCTTGTGGTCCTCTAGAAAATGAACTGCAAAACCTAGAGACAGAAGCTTCATTTTCCTATCTTTTGTCATTCTTCACTCCATCCCCTTTGTGTGCATTTGTCTTAAGAAGAAACAGCAAGAAGAGAAACTAGGAAATGAAAGCGACCAGCCTTACTCTCTCCTTTTCCCAATAGAGACATTTGATGCCATTTGAAAGACTTTCAAGCAAGAGATTTTCCCGTTAAGAGACTGTGCAAGTTGAGAGAGAATGAGGGAGTTTGTTAAAATGCAGATTCAATTGATTTTTTTTTTGAGTGTTCAGTGTCCTTTTTTCCCTTTCTGATTTAATGGGTGTTTATTTAAATAGCTTGTTAAGCAAAAACAGGTGCCTGGCAACAACAACAACAAAAAATGGGGTAGCTCTAAAAACGCCTACCTAAACCTCACAACAGGAGGAGAGAAATAAGTGAGTTACAGAGTAAGCACAGAGTCCTGGAGTGTTTCCAGGGGGATTTGGTCAGCTGAGGGGGATGTGGATCTTGTGCTAATGGGGGCAAGCAATTACTGGAAGGTCTTGTGGGAAGAAGGAGAGGAAATGTGTGACAGATCTGGTGGGGGTGGTCTTTGAAGAGCACATTTATTAGCCAACCTCCGATCAATTGCACTGGTGGAGCTGACACAGCAAGGTCAGCAGACCTGATTCTGAAGAGGGCTTCATAGAAACTGGGACAAAATGCTGCTTTTTGTAAAACTGGCAGGGACATGGTTCTGGTAGCACACCTGCACTGACCAACCTTTTGCCACTTTCACCTGCTCAGAAGGCCAAGAGCTGCTTCTGGTAGCCAGTCTCTGGAGGGTAGGCTTAGGGGTTATGTAAACTAAAGCAAAACACTTTTAGGGGGTTTTTTTTGTAAATCCTCCCGGGGCCTGAAAACATTGTTTAAAGGACACCCGATTAACCTACCACTGCGCGATCCGAGAAGCTCCAGAAACCTCACAGTTCACAACACTGCAGTTGCAGTTTCAAACCCAACAGGTGGCAATCATACCACAGCCTGTTCCTGTTCATCGAGTGTGCTGACAAGTGACTCTGCCTTCTTAAGTAGTCCCAAAAAAGAGCAAAACAAGAGAGAGGAAAGAATGCCAGGACTGAAAATTCAGCTTCTTGAAAGAAAACCTGTGTTCGTCAAGATTTCTGGCCATTTTCTGAGCATGGTACTTACAGTACTGGCTCCATGTTAGAAATCTGAATCAAAAGAAAGCAGCAAACTATGCTTGCGGCCAGATTCGTGCTTCATTCCAACCACTGCAGTCACATTGAAGAAACAGAGATTGCACAGTGTCCAAATCAATGCAGAATTTATCCATCCATGTTCTACTTTCATGTATACATTAGTTCAGAAACGAAGAAAGAATTCAATAATGTGAGAAAGAGAGAGGGAGAAAGGAATTCTAGCTGTCAATGCAGCTAGAGAGTTCACTTATTGCCATGGAAACATTCACATCCTAGCAACAGCTTATTGATACTACGATGACGTGGAGAGACTTGAGCTGATGCCTCCAAACAGGGAGAAACAAGCTATATTGTTTTTAAGAAGTGCAAAACCATTTAACATAACCACTCCACCCAGCCATGTATTATTTTTTTCCTAAATTGTCCAGGCACTGCATTGAAACATCACCAGCTAACAGTGTATGATTCATTTGAAAAATTATGATGAATGATTAGCAGGCCAAAGCAATGATACCACTCATAAAATACAGACACTAAATTAATTTAGCATCTACAAATATTTAGCATATATTTTCTCAGTTGAATCTACAAGTACATATAAGATCAATTTGCCATTTTATTTCACTTGCTGTGCTCTCTAGGCCCAGTCGTGCTGTGATTGATGTCAGTAAGAGTTGTTTATTGACACATAGGAATGGGACCAGGCCCTTTGTGGGCTAGATTTTGCCTGGCCCTTCCGCACATGTTGCGGGGGGGAGAGGGGAGTGGAGCACGGGAAACTGAAGGGCCTTTCCAACTTGTATGGCCTGCTTTGGGACTAGGCAGATTTGCAGTCTGGTGCTGTCCCCTCCCTGGAAAAGTGCAGCACCATGCCATCCCTACTGCAGGGTAGTGCATAGGTAGCATGGTCTATCCCACAAGTAGCTTGAGTAACAGAATTACACACAACACTAGATATCAAAAGAGAGGCTTACAATGGAAAGTATTAGGCAACTGTAACTACTATTGTTAGTATAGCTATTTTTACTGCAATAGCACCTAGGATCCCGTGCACCAGGACCCCATTGTGCTGGGCTTTGTACACGCACAGAACAAAAAGACGGTCCCTGCTCCAAACAGCTTACAAAGATGCCAGATCCTCCTATAATATGCAACTTTGGGCGGGGGGAATTTTTTCACTCATTTGTTTGAAACTTGGACTATGTAGGTAGCTCTTGGAGTGATTTCTATTTTTTTTTCTATTTACCATTTTTGAAAGCCAGGAAAGTATGTAATCATTCTGTATATGAAATCTGTGGGACTGAAGCATGTGTTTAAGTGCTTTCCTGAATTGAGGCCATTTATTGTTGTTTTGGAAGTGGGGAAAGTAAGGAGTTCTAGTAATCACACAGTCAAAGAGATCATGTTTCAGCAATATGGCTCTTTATCTGTCACACAATAAAAATGAGGTGTGAGAAAACACCCAAGAAGATGCTGATACTTATTGCAGGCATAGTTCCTAGTGACCTACCTTCCTGAACTGATAACAGAAATCTAAGTCCGCTTGAATAGCCATAGCAGTGAAGCTGTGGCAGCCCAGGCAGCCTGCTTTCATGTGTACCTGGAGCCCTGAGCAAACAGGGTGAGCTTGTGCAGCTGTATGTTACTCCACTGCTTTTGTTACTCAAAGTTAGCTTGGGTACATCTACAGGTGCTGCAATCACACCTGATTGTGGTGTAGAAATGCGCAGAGACAAAAAGTTGTGGGGGGGGGAAGAAAATTAAGACTAAAAAGCAATTTGAGGAAATACTATAATTTCTATATTGGGGGGGGCAACTCCAGTCAGGCCAATGGGGCTGCGTATGGGGAGGGGCAAATTCTGTGCCTGGCAAGGCTTGTAGTTTGGGGGTGCAATGCCTCCCCCAGCCTCCCAAACTATGCCCGTGGTTGAAAGTAGTTGTCTTACCCTATACCATATTTCAAGGAGAGAATTTTGAGATGAAAAATTATATACAGTAACCTGTAAGTTTAAAGTAAACTTTTTCCCACTTTTCCTACCTTCCTATCCTTTGGAAAAACTCCATATCGTCATTCATTAAGCTATCATCGCATCCTCTTTTAACCACCTCCTTAAAACCTACTTCAAAAGTGGTGCCTGGAGATTTCTCCTGTATAACGCTGGTTAGGCAAATGATAGGCTGTGATTTCTGTTACCTTCTGTTTATTTGGGTACCTTGTCCTCCCTCCCTGTTTGTCTGTCACCTATATCATAAACTCTCTGGGGTAGGGGATGTCTTTGTGTTTGTATGGTATTGCACACAATGGACCCATTAGCCTTGTTTGGGGTCCCTAGGTGCTACCATAACTTTGATAATGATAATAATTAATGTAAGTAAGTGGCTGTCTTTTGGAAATAGACTATGGCTGACATATTTATAGATTTCATTCTCAAGATGCCTGAAACTTTGTGACTCCCCAGAAATTAGAAATCTCAGCAGATGTGCCTGCAAGATCACAAGACAAGTTCAAAATAGAGGAAGATTTACAGCTTCGCCTATTATTTCTAGACTTGCAAAGGTTCCTGTGATTATGATGCTATTTCCTTGCATGAGGCAGTTCTGTGTAGTGAAGAATGAATGCAGTATTAGTACTGTTCAATTAATACACTTTTTCCCCCTGGAAGCTCATATGATTTTATGCCCTTCCTCTCCTGCTTGTCTGCAAGTGGAGGAGAGCATGCTACTGTGGATCCTGCTTAATGGGGTTGTGACAGGGCATGGTCTGTCCCTGTTCTCAGATGCCTACGCAACTTCTCAGACTCTTTCCACTGTGTGGCCACTTCATGTGATTTATTTACATTCCCATTACCTACACCAATACAGTCCTAGCTGAAATATTATATGCAGTGTTTCTCTACCTTTAGGCCTTTCCCATGTAGCCAGGATGGGAAAGAGATCTCCTTTCCTTGAGATCTCTGTACACACTGTGCTCAGCTAGCCCTGGTTATACCCTCTTTCCTCCGGTATGTCCTTCCTGTGTCCCTGTTATATCCCGCAGCTGCTGGACTACTTGGCTCACCCAGCCTCCCAGCCTGATCAGCCAACTAGCTTGCCCAACCCCAATCAACCTTCTCCAGCAAAGCTGATTGATGCCTAAGTGATCAGAGTGCTGGGTTACTTGCTAGCTTCCAGCATGCTGTCACCTGGATACACAACTCTGTCACACCCTCCCCTTCCACTTAAACCCTGGCACAGGTGGTCTACAAGGTTTCAGTTCCATGAGGGAGGGTGGGAGGGGTAACAGGACCGGGAAGGATGACCATGTGGACTGTAGTGGAATCTTCCCATCTTCAATGCCTGCAAGCCAATGCAGTATATACTAGTCAGACAGGCTCTGCAGTTATTCATATGCCATACCCCTCTGTATATTGGAACCACACCCCACCCCCCACCCTCCACAGATGGATGTCAGAGGTAGCCATGATCAGTGAAGGCCATGGCAGAACTGTTCCTGTGCAAGCCTTGCTGTCCATGGGTATCTGGGAGATGGACTGACCTGGATGGCAGTGAAGCGTCAAATAGTCTTTGTGCAAATGTGCTTTGCCCCCATTGAATCCTTTCAGATCTTTGCAGATCTTGGGTATATATGGGTTTGAGGGGAGCATCCCCTATGGAGAACTAATATGCATAGGAGAGAATACAGCCTTTCCAGCAAGTTTGGACATTTGATTTTATTATCCAGCCCCCTGTGGTTATAGACATATGGACTTTTTTTGATGGAAAACCCAGATGCTTATGCTATTAGCAAATATCTCCAATGGCTGGAGATAACGCACTAGATGGGGAGAGCTCTGAGGCCTGGTCTACACTAAAAAGTTAGATACCCAGATATATTGCTCAGGGGTGTGAAAAATCTACATCCCTGAGCAACATAGTTAAGCTGACGTAATCCCCAGTGTAGACAGTGCTAGTTCAATGGAAGGATTCTTCTATAGACCTACCTGCCACCTCTTGGGGAGGTGGATTAACCTACCCTTATGGGAGAACCCCTCCAACTGGCATAGGCAGTGTCTACAATGAAGTGCTACAGTAGTGCAGATGCAGCTCTGCAGGTGTACCACCGTAGTGTTTCAAGTGTAGGCAAGCCCTGAGTTACTGCAGAGAATTCTTTCACAGATATCTGGCAGGAGGATCTCACCCACATGCTCAGGGTCTAGCTGGTCACCATATTTGTGATCAGGAAGCAATTTCCCTCCCAGGTCAGATTGGCAGAGACCCTGGGTTTTTTTCGCTTTCCTCTGCAGCATGGGACGTGGGTCACTTGCTGGTTTGAACTAGAATAAAGTGTGGATTATTTGTAACTTGAAGTCTTTAAATCAAGATTTGAGGACTTTAAACTTAGCCAGACGTTATGGGTGTATTACAGGAGCGGGTGGGTGAGGTTCTGAGGCCTGTGATGTGCGGGAGGTCAGCCTAGATGATCATGATGGTCCCTTCCAGCCTTAAAGTCTATGAATCTAGTAGTTCATATTTATTCAGGACATGTGATACTCATTGAATGCTACTGTGATCCCCAGAGAGACAAGGTAGGTGAGGAAATATCTTTTATTTTATTTTATTTAGTTGGTCCAATAAAATATATTACTTAACCTACCTTGTCTCTCTCATAGTCTGGGACCAATACGTCTACAAAAACACTGCAAATTACAAATGGGATCTTGATTTAGCTTGATTCATTGACTACTTTGGGTAGGCACCATTTTCCTCTATTTCATTTAGAGGCGTGTTACATAGAATCATAGAATCATAGAATATCAGGGTTGGAAGGGACCTCAGGAGGTCATCTAGTCCAACCCCCTGCTCAAAGCAGGACCAATCCCCAATCAAATCATCCCAGCCAAGGCTTTGTCAAGCCTGACCTTAAAAACTTCCAAGGAAGGAGATTCTACCACCTCCCTAGGTAACGCATTCCAGTGTTTCACCACCCTCTTAGTGAAAAAGTTTTTCCTAATATCCAACCTAAACCCCCCCACTGCAACTTGAGACCATTACTCCTTGTCCTGTCCTCTTCTACCACTGAGAATAGTCTAGAACCATCCTCTCTGGAACCACCTCTCAGGTAGTTGAAAGCAGCTATCAAATCCCCCCTCATTCTTCTCTTCCGCAGACTAAACAATCCCAGTTCCCTCAGCCTCTCCTCATAAGTCATGTGTTCCAGACCCCTAATCATTTTTGTTGCCCTTCGCTGGACTCTCTCCAATTTATCCACGTCCTTCTTGTAGTGTGGGGCCCAAAACTGGACACAGTACTCCAGATGAGGCCTCACCAATGTCGAATAGAGGGGAACGATCACGTCCCTCGATCTGCTCGCTATGCCCCTACTTATACATCCCAAAATGCCATTGGCCTTCTTGGCAACAAGGGCACACTGCTGACTCATATCCAGCTTCTCGTCCACTGTAACCCCTAGGTCCTTTTCCGCAGAACTGCTGCCTAGCCATTCGGTCCCTAGTCTGTAGCTGTGCATTGGGTTCTTCCGTCCTAAGTGCAGGACCCTGCACTTATCCTTATTGAACCGCATCAGGTTTCTTTTGGCCCAATCCTCCAATTTGTCTAGGTCCCTCTGTATCCTATCCCTGCCCTCCAGCATATCTACCACTCCTCCCAGTTTAGTATCATCCGCAAATTTGCTGAGAGTGCAATCCACACCATCCTCCAGATCATTTATGAAGATATTGAACAAAACCGGCCCCAGGACCGACCCCTGGGGCACTCCACTAGACACCGGCTGCCAACTAGACATGGAGCCATTGATCACTACCCGTTGAGCCCGACAATCTAGCCAGCTTTCTACCCACCTTATAGTGCATTCATCCAGCCCATACTTCTTTAACTTGCTGACAAGAATACTGTGGGAGACCGTGTCAAAAGCTTTGCTAAAGTCAAGAAACAATATATCCACTGCTTTCCCTTCATCCACAGAATCAGTAATCTCATCATAGAAGGCTATTAGATTAGTCAGGCATGACCTACCCTTGGTGAATCCATGCTGACTGTTCCTGATCACTTTCCTCTTGTGTAAGTGCTTCAGGATTGATTCCTTGAGGACCTGCTCCATGATTTTTCCGGGGACTGAGGTGAGGCTGACTGGCCTGTAGTTCCCAGGATCCTCCTTCTTCCCTTTTTTAAAGATTGGCACTACATTAGCCTTTTTCCAGTCATCTGGGACTTCCCCCGTTCGCCACGAGTTTTCTAAGATAATGGCCAATGGCTCTGCAATCACAGCCGCCAATTCCTTTAGCACTCTCGGATGCAACTCATCCGGCCCCATAGACTTGTGCACGTCCAGCTTTTCTAAATAGTCCCTAACCACCTCTTTCTCCACAGAGGGCTGGCCATCTACTCCCCATGTTGCGATGCCCAGCGCAGCAGTCTGGGAGCTGTCCTTGTTAGTGAAGACAGAGGCAAAAAAAACATTGAGCACATTAGCTTTTTCCACATCCTCTGTCACTAGGTTGCCTCCCTCATTCAGTAAGGGGCCCACACTTTCCTTGGCTTTCTTCTTGTTGCCAACATACCTGAAGAAACCCTTCTTGTTACTCTTGACATCTCTTGCTAGCTGCAGCTCCAGGTGCATGTTAGTAGCAGATTGATTAGTGAATGTTTGCATTTAATTAGGAATGTCACTTTTTAACAGCCACAAGCATGTCTAATATTGGATCATGATATATTCATTACTGAATCTCATTTTTGCTCTTTTTTTTTTGGCTATATCTTGACTGAAGAGAGATAGCAAGGGAATTTCAGCTCTTAAAAATGTGGATTTGTTTTACATATTTGTAAGCTTGTTGGCACTGTTACACTAGATCTGTGTTTGGCCTCCTTGTAGATGCTATCTTGCCTCTGTGTTATGAGGATAAATATTCAATAAAAACTATTAAAGATGACAGGCCAGATCCTGAACTGGTGCAAATTGGAATTACTCCATTGAAATAAATCATCACTCATTTTATAGCTGCCTTGAAATCAGTGCAGCTAAACTGATTTACATCAGTTGAGAATCTACCTGGTAGCTCTAGAGGATTTCAAAGTCTTGCATATATGTCATTTTCTATCAAAGTCAAGGATATTTTTAATGCTATGTACCTCTAGTGGAGGTAAAGTAAATAAGGGCCAGATGCTCTATTCAGAAATGATGTTGTTATTACTCAAGCACTTTTGTTCTAGTTTTGTGTTATTTATTATAATGGGAATGGAATCAATGGGAAGTTCAGAGAAAAACTGGGAACTACTTATAAATAATATTTTTCTATTTTTAAGATAAGAAAAACAGATGGAACTACTTGCCTTTTAATTGAAAAAGTAATAGGCCACATCCTACTCTCATTTGTCCTGGTACATAACTGGAATAATGCCACTGAAGTCAGATTTACTTCAAATTTACACCAGTGTCAATGAAAGCAGAATCTGGCCCACCATCAGCTATAATTTAGAAGGTGAAAGCTTTATTATTAAAAAAATATCTAGAGTCAGTCAGGAGAACCGTGTGGTAAGATACAATGGGTCAGATCTTCTGGCTCTTCCACTTGGAAAAGAGATGACTAACAGGAGATATGAAAGAGGTCTACAAAATCTTGACTAGTATGGAGAACATGAATAAGGAAATGTTATTTACTCCTTCACATAACACAAGAACTAGGGGAACAAGAACCCAATGAAACTAATAAGCAGCAGGTTTTAAACAAACAAAAGGAAATATTTCTTCACACAATGCACAGTCAACCTGTGGAACTTGTTGCCAGAGGATGTTGTGAAAGCTGAAACTATAACAAGATTAAAAAAAGAACTAGATAAGTTCATGGAGGATAGGTCCTTCAGTGGCTATTAGCCATGATGGTCCGGGATGCAACACCATGCTCTGTTTGCTAGAATTTGGGAGTGGATAACAGGGGATGGATCACTCAATGAGCGCTTGTTCTGTTAATTCCTTCTGAAACACCTGGCATTGTTCACTGTTGGAAGACAGTACTGGGTTAGCGGGAGCATTGGTCTGACCCAGTATAGCCATTCTAATGTTCTTATGTTCTCTGCTGGTATAAATTGGTGTGACTTCATTGAAGTCAGCGGAACTATGATGATTTGCATAAGCTGATGATCTGTCACTACATTTTCATGGTACGAACTTGTGGAGAACAGTTTGAAGTAATTTAATACGATTTCTTGTGTTTACGTAATGAGGCGCTGTTGCCGATCTGAGGCGAGGAACATCTAGATTTGATTGTGTCAAATAGGAAGGAACTGGTTGAAAATTTGAAAGTGTAAGGAAGCTTGGCTGAAAGTGATAATGAAGGGAAAACAGCAGAATAAAGATAATGGATTTCAGGAAGGCAGACTTTAGCAAACTCAGGGAGTTGTTAGGTAAGATCTGATGGCAAGCAAATCTAAGGTAAATATAGTTAAGGAGAGTTGGCAGTTTTTCAATGCAATTATTATTAAGGGCACAAGAGCAAACTATCCCACTGTCTAGGAAAGATAGAAAGGATGGCAAGAGGCCACCCTGCCTTAACCAGGAGATCTTCTGTGATTTAAAACTCAAAAAAAAGTCCTACAAAAAGAGGAAACTAGATCAAATTACAAAGGATGAATATAAACAAACAACACAAGCTTGTAGGGACAAAATTAAAAAGGGCCAGGAACAAAATGAGATTAAACTAGCTAGAGACATAAAGAGTAACAAGAAAACATTCTACAAATACATTAGAAGCAAGGAGAGGGTAGGTCTATTACTCAATGAGGGGGAAAAGACAATAACAGAAAATGTGGAAATGGCAAATGTGTTACACAACTTTTTTGTCTCCGTTTACATAAAAAGGTTATGAGTGATTGGACATCTTACACAGTGAACACCAGTGAAAATGAGGTAGGATCTGAGGCTAAAACAGGGGAAGAACAAGCTAAAAATTACTTAGACAATGTAGATGTCTTCAAGTTGGCAGAGCCTGATGAAATACATCCTAGGATACTCAAGAAGCAAGAAGCAATGGGTTTAAATTGCAGCAAGGGAGGTTTAGGTTGGACGTTAGGAAACACTTCCTAACTGTCATGATAGTTAAGCATTGGAATAAATTGCCTAGGGAGCTTGTGGAATCTCCATCATTTGAGTTTTTAAGAACAGGTTAGACAAAAACCTGTCAGGAATGGTCTAGCTATTACGTAGTCCTGCCTTGAGTGCAGAGGATGGGACTAGATAATCTCTTGAGGTCCCTTCCAGTCCTACACATCTATGATTTTATGATCTAATGCATGTTCCCTGTTGTTTTCTTGGGGTCTTGTTTGTAAAGTTCATAACAACAGATCACCCTAAGAGGGGATTTACTAGATTCAAGTGATACTGGTGATTTAGTAGGTGTTTAGAGGCACCCTGTCCTTCTGCAAATATTTGTCATATATGACACAGATAAGACATAAACCAAAGAATCTGACCATTTATGGTAATTAAAGATCCTGTGGGAGAAAAGGTGTTCTGGTCAGAGTCCTCTATGTGCAGTTGTAACATCCTTCTGCAATTTCAACTGAATACAGTTTTTTCTTTCTTTTTAATAAATAAATCAAAACCTCACTATCTGTCAGGCAGACCATCTGTCTATTAATGTTTCATACTACACCCATCATTATAGTATCTGAGCACCTTTGGTCATAGGGGTGTAACCTCTTTGTACGTTCGGAAATGTGTTGTACCATGGTATAAGAATAACAGCCGAATCAGGCAGTGATACAGATGGCATCTTTATCACCAAGAGTTTCCCCCAGGCTCAGTTCTCAGTTTTATTGGTAAATTCTCAGCAGAGCGGAGTGTATAATTTGTAATGAATAATTTATTTGACCAGCGTCACCCCTTTTCTGTTTGTAGATTGTCTGCAAACACATCATGATTTTCTCAAATGTATTTATCTGAAAGTAGTCAGTAAATAGATTTTGTAAACTTCATTAAGTCTATGGCTTGCTATTGAAATTTAAAATCCATGCTACATTGCCTAGTTTTTAGCTGAGCGAAGTCAAGTCTGACACTCAGTTCAATGGCATTTCTCTGGCTGGCTGGCTGGCTGCAACATGAGAACTTTTGAATGCTGCACCTGATCAGTTCACAAATTTCAGGCAATGTTCTAGGGATTAATGGGCAGAACCCTATTGATTTTGGAGAAAACCAGAAAAAGCTGAAAGGGGTAAATGGGAGACACATGGAAGCCCTGGCATCCTTCAGTCTGATGGAACCCATTAACACCTTCCTGCTTAACAGTACTCCATGTCTCTCCTCTGCAGACCCTCACAATACAGTTAAAAACATTGACACCCTAAGAGACTTACTTCCCATACAGAAAGAAAAGAAATAAGAATGATGAGGGGAAAGGGAGAATGGGGGGAAGGAGATAATGGGAGTCCCACAAAGCCGTTGGTGTGGATGGAGGAGATTGGAGGCATGGGGGACACTTAGAGACCCTGCCATAGTGGGGAAGGGGGAAATAGGGGCTTCTGGCACAGAGCTTCTGGCATGGGGTGTGGGAAGAATGAGGAACCCCAGAATGGGGGGAAGTGGGAAGAGAAGGCACACAGAACCAATGGCAGGGGAGGGGAGAATGGGAGACTCTGGTAAGGCGGGGGAAGGAAGAAATGGGAGGCATGGGGAGACGGGGAAATGGAAGCCATATAGAGCCCCTGGTGTGCTTGTGGGGGGAGAATGGAGGACAAGGGAATGGGGGAGAGGGACATGAAGGGATAGAGAGCCCTAGCATGTGGCAGAGGAGATAAATGTGGGGGCACACAGAGACCCAGCCATGGCGGGGAAGGGGGGATTGAGAGATATGAGGCTGAAATGGGGAACAGGAGAGCACACAGAGCCCCTAGTGTTGGGGGAAAATAGGGAACCCTGATATGGGGAGGTTGACAGGGGGGCACACACAGAGGACCCCTAGCTGGGGGGATTGGAGACAGGTATAGCCCTCAGCAGAAGGGAGGGAATGGGGGTGTTGTAGGGAGCCCCTGAAATACGTGGGGAGGGGAGGGTAGCACACAGGGAGCATACGATGAGGGAATGGAGGAATGCAAGGAGCCCTTGTTGGTGTGTGCTATTTGCTTAGCCTTCAGAAGCAACAAAGTGTGTGATCCTCTAGTTATTGGTGCTAGCAATCACATCAGATTATTTCTGTTCCACACTGAATGAGGCTAGCTATTATAATCAAGTTTCCTCTGTGAATTATTTTGAACAGTGAATTTAAAATTCACTTCCCTCAAGTTCTCACGCATGCATGCTTAAAATTTGCTTTCTGCAACCAGCCATGCTACTGAAAGTCAATCACTTGTTTCTTAGCAGAAAGTGAGCACGAAAGGAAGGGAAATACATTGCAAGCAAATTACTATAAAACAAATAAAATATGGAAATGTTTGCCATATTCTCCCTGCTGTAGCTCTCAAGTAAAGCTGTTTTTCTGCTGGGCATGGGCTAGCACAGTAACGTATAATACGCTCAGATTTATTTTTCATCTCTTTCAGTTGCTTTTGGGACTAAAGTATGGATTGGTTCATTTGTAATCCAAGCCTAGCTGCTTAGCACAGACTTGAATTTAAAGAGCTGGAAAACAGATCTTATGATGTAGTGTTCTCCATGGTTAAGGATGCTGTAATGCATCATAGAATCATAGAATATCAAGGTTGGAAGGGACCTCAGGAGGTCATCTAGTCCAACCCCCTGCTCAAAGCAGGACCAGTCCCCAACTAAATCCCCATCCCAAATATCCTTTTAGTATTTATAAATTGTAAGTCTGCCATTTGTAGTTGAACCAACTCCCTTCTTTTTGGTAAACAATTTAAATCCATTGATATGATTATCAGTTTACAATGTGAAGAAAAACTATTATATTAAAATGTTATGAAATCTGAGATGCAGATTCAGCAAAGAAAGAAAATGTGAGTTATGGCTGCTACAGCATGAATCTCCAAGTAGCCTTGGGCCATACGGAGTTCGCAGGATCTAACCTGTGATGAAAGTACACAATTACATCTAAGAGCATCCTTACTCTACAGCAACTACATCGACACTGCTTTGGAACTGTAGTGTAAACGCTTCCTACATCGATGGAATGGGTTGGTCCATCAATGTAGTTCATCTATCTCTCTGAGAGGCAGTAACTAGACTGATGGAAGAATTTCTCTGTCAACCTAGCTGTGTCTACACAATGCTCGGAGAGCAAAATTGTTCATAGCCCTGTTACTACTTAGTCACTACTTCTGGCATGGTGTGGGGAGAGGAGAATGAGAGACCCTGGCATTGTAGGAAGTGGCCTGGACCATGGCCTTTAGACTGAAAATCCTAAGCAGGGAGGCTCCAGACACTCTTATTCATACTTCTTCTTGGAGCTCAAAGATTGTTTCACCTCCTAAAGAAACTCTGTGTTAAATGGCCGAGTGAGAGAGTAAAAATGCAACGATCCCTGTTTTGGCGATGCCACACAAGATTACACAATAGTGCACAATAATTGTGACAGAGGGACTCATATTTTTTAATCGTTTTCCCTTCCCAGTATTTCTGCTCCACATCAAACATGAATTATGGATAGAATAACTGTTGTTGCTTTAAAGACAAACTGAACTTGACTTGGTCTAACAACTCTAGCCAATGATAATTGACGTGCAAACCAGGAACTAGGCATCTTTGCTCTTCAGGCTGATGAAGGTGCAGGGAAAAGCAAAGTGGCTTTTAAAATGCTAGCTTTGGAGAGGGGAAATTAGGAAATACTACCAGTGTTAGATGGGAGAGGTTAAAAGACATAGAGAGCAGAGATTGCTACATTGCTTCTTATATCAAGCATTAGATCGGTGAAATGCTCATGTAACCTTCACCAGCATGCCTGAAATAATAATGAATTCTGTCACCTCTTTACTGTAAAAATGGTCACAAGCTTTGAAAAGACTGAGATCTGAGGTCTCAATTCTGTGACCCCAATTTTGTGTTGTCCCATTCTAGCGGGTCTGCTGGATGAAAGTGGGAGGAAGAGGAGGAAAGAGACTGGAGATGTGTTTATTGGCTCTAGTTCCTTGGTACAGACAAATAAGGACAGGTAAATTTAAGGACAGGTAAAAATAAGGATTGGGAACACCCCTAGTTGTCACCTACCACCTAACAATAGAACCCTTACAGGCTTTTATTAAACAGTTACAATCCATACTTCATGAGGACCATACCCTGAAAGAAATCTTTCTTGAACCCTCTTTTCTGGCCTTCAAACAACTCTGCCCCTCCAACCTCTCCAAGCTCATCATCAGAAGCAAGCTCACCACAGACCAGGACATGCCAACTGAATGCAGCACCAGACCTTGCCATAACAAAAGGTGCAAAACCTACAGACATATCTCTGAGGCTACGATGGTCAATACCCTCCACATCACACCTTCCAGGATCCACGGGTTCTACACATACCTATCACAATATGTGCTGTACCTCACCCAGTTCATTAAATGCCCCAAATAACAACTATGTGGGTGAAACCAGACAATGATTATGCTCTCAAATGAACTCACTCAGAAAAATGATAAAAGATAAAAACACCCTATCACCTGTCGGCGAACATTTTTTTACAAAGTTATCACTGTGTATCTGACCTCTAAGGCCACAGTTTCAAAGGAAATCTGCAGAACACCTTCAAAAGAGGAGGCTGGGAGCTTAAATTCATAACTCTGCTAGACACTAAAAATCATGGACTGAACAGAGACACTGGATTTATGGCTTGTTACAAAAATCTGTAACTCACTAACCCTCCTTTTTTGTCCTATGACTGCAGAGATGTTAATGGGCCACTTTACCTGGAATGAACTCTTACAATGTGTGTTAACTACTTATGCTAAACAGTCTGCTCTACCTTATATTTAGCTTTGACACTCTGAGGCTTGGTCTACACTAAAAGGTTAGGTCAATCCAGCTACGTTGCTCAGGGATGTAAAAAATCCTCACCTCTCAGCAAGGTAGTTAAACTGAATTAACCCCCAGCATAGACAGTGCTAGGTTGGCAGAAGAATTCTTCTACTGACCTGGCTATTGCCTCTCGGGGGTGGATTGCCTTTGCTGATGGGAGAACCCTTCCCATCAGCTTTAGGTAGCACCTATGCTAAAGCACTACAGCGGCAAAGATGCAGAGCTGTAGATGTGCCATTGTAGCACTTCAAGTATAGACATACCCTCAGTACCTTTCACAGACCTGAAGAAGAGCTCTGTGTAGTTAGAAAGCTTGTCTCTTTAACCAACAGAAGTTGATCCAATAAAAGATATTACTTCACCCACTTTGTCTCTCAGGTAAATTATAGTCATCCTCAGTGAGGTGGATGTTCAGATCTGGGGTTTTGGTTTGGCCCATGATGTTGATGGGATCAGTCATGAAACTTGGATCTTGTTCCAGTGGTTGGTTCTTACAACACCACTTTCCCCAGGCCCCGACTACACACACTCCACATTTCAGGGGACGTTCTAATTGTAATGAGGCTGAAGTGAAATGCTGCAGGCAGTGCTATATTGTTAAAGGAAAACATACATAAAACAGAACTGATCTTAATGTTATTACAGTGCAGTGGGAGGAAATGCGTTCTAGCCACCTAGATTAACTTTTCCCATTAGAAATCAGCCCTGATTTTCTCTTTGTCAGTTTTGAGTCGGATCATGATCCATCAAAGCTCTGATAACTTTGTTCTGCGTTTATAAACCTGCATGACAGTTTGAGCTCTCCCGCGTGTTCTGCATTTCATAGTTTTTCTATTTGGAGGCAAGCTTGTACTTTCTACTAATGGCCAGAGGTAGTGCTGAATGCTTAAGTACTGCATGGTGAAACTGAATCAAAGCTCGAACAGAAGAGATTTAGGTTGGAGAATTGGGGTGTTAATCATAAATGTACTTAACTACCACAAACTAAGATGCTGAGTAATGTTAAAAGGTAAGGATAACTAACAAAAGTTCAGGGAAGGAGGGAAAGGGGATGTGCTATTTCTACAATATTCAGCCAAGCAGCATAAAACAAAAACTGTCAGAAGATGGGAAAGTGGGATAAAATAGAAACCTGTATACTTACGGAAACTGTGCTCCTTTTCAAAATGAAGGTATTAGACAAGACAAAATCCCCTGCAGGTGAATTGCTTGGAATTTGCCACGAGTAGATGGAAATAGCAATCAGGATTAACTATTGGTGGGCCAGTGGTTTCCAATTCCTTTATTGTCACAGGCACCTATTAATTACTTTCTCCACTCTTATTTCTCTCTCATTCTGTTATTGAAGTCTGTAAAGTTTTTAGGGATGCAGTGCATATGAAAAGATGCAAACGAGGGTCTGATCCCACAAACAGTACCTCACTTCCTAATCCTTATGTAGGTTTCAGAGTAGCAGCCTTATGTAGTCAATGACAGCATTCATAATGGGTAGGGATTGCTCATGTAAGTGTTTGCAGGATTAGGTTCTAAAATTGGACTCCTTTATATTGTTCATTGGTTTCCTCCATCTGATTGTCACTGAGTCTTTATCTATTATCCATTTCTTTTCCAGTACATTTAAATGTTCCTAAATTGTCAACTCACATGGAAAATAATTTGGAAATCTGAGTTTTCATAACCTCATTTTTAACAATTTTCTTACTTGTTTACTTATTACTCAAGCCATTGTATTGATCCCTTTCGCTGTCAATTCTCCACTGCACCTACTGTGCTCTTATTGTCCATAAACAGCAAAGGGATCTTCCCTGCACGTAGCTGGAAAGTCTGATGGCAGATCAAGATGTGTTTCCCCCATCTTCTCACTCAATGTGAATGGGCACTGAAATTGTAACCCAGGATCTTCTACATCACCATTGTTTCCTAGTTGCCTGTCTCAGCCCTCATAAGGCCCCCATCCCTGGAGTACCTGAGCACCTCCGAAGTGTTTAAAACCAGAAATGATAACAGTCTCTCTCCTTCCCTTTCCAGGCTGTAGGAGTGACAGCATGATTCATTTTTTCAAATGTACCTGGATCAGAGTGTATCCCTAGATCTGCATACCCCTGAGAACAGGTCTCCCTCCCTTCCATGAAGAAGTGGAGTTCAGGTGCCACAGTGTTACCCTCCCACTATCCACACCCTCCAGAAACCAGGGTAAGGGTGTAGACTAGTCAGGACGGGGGAAAGATGGGTGGGTGCATATTAGTTTCCCCCTCAGGCTGTGAGAACATTCGTTAGTTTTTCGTGGATGATGGAGGCGCTACAGCTAAGAGGGGAGGAGTGGGTTCCTTGTTAGCATGGACCTGGAGGCCAAAGCCAATGCAGAAGCAAACAGCAACTGTATTGTCGATCTTGACTTCCTGTGGATCACCCCAAGGTCCATTATGTTTAGAATTAGTCCCTATGGCCTAATATGGCAAGGGGAGAAAGGCACTCTGCGCCTCAACCCCATGGGAGTATGTGGGGAGATCTCTACATGTGGATCCTCAGTGAAGATTTCCTACTGCAGGATCCCTCACATGGGTTTTTCTACAGCAGGGGATGGCCCAAACCTTTATATTCTGGGTGTGGGTGTGAGTCAGAGAGAGAGAAGAATGTGCTGAAGGAACCCCAAGTCAGAGATGAATTTCCTATGTCAGCAGACTTCATAGTGTCATTAGCACTTGAATATGACCTAATCACAGAAGAAGACAAAAGGAAAAGGTGAAAGATGTTGGAGATCACACAGATCTTCATTAACAGCAAAGGAAAGACAGAAGAACTGGCCAATTTAAAAATAAAGTTAGAAGTCTTTGGTGAAATTGGTTTTACTTTATCTCAAGTTTTTTGGTAGGTGAAAAGTGGTACCTGTTTTATTTAAAATGAAATGCTTGAATTCAATCAGTGAAAAGCCTTTGGAAGTGATTTTCCCAGTTAATTAGACTGACAGAATTACTGAGACTGTAATGAGCTGCTGTGCATCAATCAGTACATGTTCTGTCACGCTGCTCTGTTGAGAAGTCTGGATGTGGCGTAAATGGGAGATGGAACATTCCACTTCTGTGCTGCTTGTGGGAAGAAAACAACTGCAGAGCTTCATGGGCCAATAAAAGGAGCGGCTTTCTTTTTCTCTCCCCCTTTCTTCCCCAGAATGTTGTGTGTTGATGAAAATGGTTACAAATCAGGTTTAACTGCAACTCAAAGACATTGGGAAAAGAAGGTGAAATTGGGTTTAGTTACAAGCCCTAAAGATAAGCAGAGATAAGATGAACAGAGATCATTAACTTCTTCACTCCTGAATTATTTATTTCTACATGCAAAATGAGGCATAAATGTGGTTGAGGAGATCAGCATCTAGTCTGATCTTTCTTCTATTTTGTACATTCTTCTGCACACAAAAATGACAAATCTCTGAAACTCTAGGGGGTAATTACTAGCTCGAGATTTATTTCAAATGTTTCTACAGGCACAACATGAAAGGCTCCTTGATACTAATGAAAAAGCCAAAGTATTCATAGATCATTTCCTACGTTGCCAAATATATCTTGGCACTTTTAAAATCCATGTTTTCACTCCTTGACAGTATTGGTTTTGGGCACAAAATAATAAATGACTCACACCCCTTCCTTAGATGTCTGTGAGATCATTTTTCTCCACCATGTAATTTGCACAAAGTTACATGTATAGACTAGTTTCATTCCGGGGGACAAAAATGACCTAATATATTCACTACACTAGTACATTCAAACAATAATTTAAAAGACCTTTCATCTGTCTTAGAATATTAATTATTAGCTACTTGTGAAAGCTAGTGGAATATGTCTTCTACTAATTCAGGGCTAGATTCACAAAAGGATTTAGTACCTAACAGCCACTTTAGGCACCTGAATACCAGAATCAGGCCCCACTGGGATTCACAAAACTCCTGCTCAGCTGCCCCTGAACTCTGAAGGCATCTAAAATCACCCAGTACTTACATTTTTGCAGTAAGAGTTTTCTAGGTGCCTATATGTCTGTCTTTGAATTTGTGCACTGCAGCCCCACACCAGACATCCTGGTGCATAATCCCCAGAGCGATATGGGAGAAAATAGGTGCTCCTCCACCTAACTTGCCTGCAGGACCCAGTCTGGTAAGTGTGCTCAGGCCTCCCTTACCAGATCAGGCTCCTATAGGTGACCCTACAACAAAAAGGCCAAGCAGGAAGACCTCCCTCATAACTTTTAGCCCAGTGGTTAGGGTGCTCCTTTGGGATGGGGAACACCCCGGCTTCAAGTCCACCATCTGAGTGGGAGAAGGGATATGAACTAGCACCCCTCAGGTGAGTGCTCTAACCACTGGGCTCTGGCATAGTATAAAGTGGGTCTCCTATATCTGAACTGGGACTCTCTCCTGTTGAAGCTGTTCAGTTTTGGATAAATAGTGAAATATATATGTGTGTGTGTGTGTGTGTGTGTGAGAGAGAGAGAGAGAGAGAATATGAATATGCATGAGAATGACTCTGTAGACTTGTGGTTAGAGCACTCACCTGGGAGACTCAGGAGCCAATGGATTTTTTATTTATTATCCAAAGTAGGACAGGTTCAACAGGACAGCCTGAGGGAGCCCCACATCAGAAGTTCTCATTGACTAGTGATTAAAGGCCTCTCTCCTGCGAGGTGGCAGATCCTTGTTCAGATCCCTTCTCCTACCTCAATCAGAGAACATAACATAAAAACGGCCAAACTAGGTCAGACCAAAGGTCCATCTAGCCCAGTATCCTGTCTTCCAACAGTGGCCAAAGCCACTCAAGTGATCCATCCCCTGTTGCCCATTCCCAGCTTCTGGCAAACAGAGGCTAGGGACACCATCCCTGCCCATCCTGGCTAATAGCCATAGATGGACCTATCCTCCATGAATTTATCTAATTCTTTTTTTAACCCTTTTATAGTCTTGGCCTTCACAACATCCTCTGGCAAAGAGTTCCACAGGTTGACTGTGCATTTTGTGAAGAAATACTTCCTTTTGTTTGTTTTAAACCTGCTGCCTATTAATTTCATTTGGTGACCCTGAGTTCTTGTGTTATGAGAAGGAGTAAATAACACTTATTTACTTTCTCTACACCAGTCATGGTTTTATAGACCTCAATCATATCCCCCCTAGACATCTCTTTTTGAAAAGTCCCAATCTTATTAATCTCTCCTCATACGGAAGCAGTTCCATATCCCTAATAATTTTTGTTGCCCTTTTCTGAACCTTTTCCAATTCCAAAATATCTTTTTTGAGATGGGGCAACCACATCTACATGCAGTATTCAAGATGTGGCGTACCATGGATTTATATAGTGGCAATATTTATCCCTTTCTTAATGATTCCCAAAATTCTGTTCACTTTTTTGACTGCCGCTGCAGATGGAGCGGATGTTTTCAGAGAATTATCCATGATGATTCCAAGATCTCTTTCTTGAGTGGTAACAGCTAATTTAAACCCATCATTTTATATGTATAGTTGGGATTATGTTTTCCAATGGGCATTACTTAGCATTTATCAACATTGAATTTCATCTGCCATTTTGTTGCCCAGTCACCCAGTTTTGTGAGATTCTTTTGTAGCTCTTCGCAGTCTGCCTGGGACTTAACTATCTTGAGTAGTTTTGTATCATCTGCAAATTTTGCCACCTCACTGTTTACCCTTTTTCCAGATCATTTATAAATATGTTGAATAGGGCTGGTCCCAGTACAGACCCCTGGGGGACACCACTATTTACCTCTCTCCAATCCAAAAACTGATTATTTATTCCTACCCTTTGGTTCCTATCTTTTAACAAGTTACTGATCCATGAGAGGACCTTCCCTCTTGTCCCATGACAGCTTACTTTGCTTAAGAGCCTTTGGTGAGGGATCTTGTCAAAGGCTTTCTGAAAATCTAACTACACTGTATCCACTGGATCCCCCTTGTCCACATGCTTGTTGACCCTCTCAAAGAATTCTAGTAGATTGGTGAGGCATGATTTCCCTTTACAAAAACCATGTTGACTCTTCCCCAACAAATTATGTTCATCTATGTTTCTGACAATTTGGTTCTTTACTATAGTTTCAACCAATTTGCCTGGTACTGAAGTCAGGCTTACTGGCCTGTAATTGCCGGGATCACCTCTGGAGCCTTTTAATAAAATTGGCATCACATTAGCTATCTTCCAGTCATTTGGTACAGAAGCTGATTGAAATGATAGGTTACAGACCACAGTTAGTAGTTCTGCAATTTCACATTTGAGTTCCTTCAGAACTCTGTGGTGAATACCATCTGGTCCTGGTGACTTATTACTGTTTAATTTATCAATTTGTTCCAAAACCTCCTCTAATGACACCTCAATCTGGGACAGTTCCTTAGATTTGTCACCAGAAAAGAATGACTCAGGTTTGGGAATCTCCCTCACACCTCAGCCGTGAAGACTGATGCAAAGAATTCATTTAGTTTCTCCGCAATGGTCTTATCATCCTTGAGTGCTTCTTTAGTATCTCAATCGTCCAGTTGCCCCACTGGTTGTTTAGCAGGCTTCCTGCTTCTGATGTACTCAAAAATTTTTTTGCTATTACTTTTTGAGTCTTTGGCTAGCTGTTCTTCAAATTCTTTTGGGGCCTTCCTAATTATATTTTTACACTTCATTTGCTAGAGTTTTGCTCCGTTCCATTTTCCTCACTGGGATTTAACTTCCACTTTTTAAAGGATGCTTTTTTGCCTCTCACTGCTTCCATTACTTTGTTGTTTAGCCATGGAGGCACCTTTTTGGTTCTTGATCCTTTATTATGGTGTCTTTAAAAACTTTCCATGCAGCTTCCAGGGATTTCCCTTTTGGTACTGTACCTTTTAATTTCTGTTTAGCTAACTTCCTTATTTTTGTGTAGTTCCCTTTTCTGAAATTAAGTGCTACCGTGTTGGGCTGCTGTGGTGTTATCCCCACCACAGGGATGTTAAATGTAATTATATTATGGTCACTATTACCAAGTGGTCCAGCTATATTCACCTCTTGGACCAGATCCTGTCATCCACTTAGGACCAAATCAAGAATTGCCTCTCCTCTTGTGGGTTCCAGGAGTAGCTGCTCCAAGAAGCAATCATTTAAGGTGTCAAGAAAGTTTATCTTTGCACCCCGTCCTGAGGTGATATGTACCCAGTCAATATGGGGATATGAAATCCCCCATTATTACTGAGCTTTTTTATTTTTATAGCCTTTCTAATCTCCCTGAACATTTTGCAGTCACTATCACCATCCTGGTCAGGTGGTCGGTAGTATATCCCTACTGCTGTATTCTTATTATTCGAGCATGGAATTACTATCCATAGAGATTCTATGGTACAGTTTGGTTCATTTAAGATTTTTACTTCCTTTGATTTTACACTTTCTTTCACATGTAGTGCCACTCCCCCACCAGCACGACCTGTTCTGTCCTTCCAATATATTTTGTACCCTGGTATTACTGTGTCCCATTGATTATCCTCATTCCACCAAGTTTCTGTGATGCCTGTTATATTAATATCCTCATTTAATATGAGAGAAGGGACTTGAACTAGTGAGTGTTTCACATCCCAGGTGAGTACCCTACCCACTGGGCTAAAAGTTAAGAGGGAGGTCCTCCTCCTTGTTGGTGTCAAAACAGCACAGGCACATCTCTGCAAGACAGGGTGTGCAGCTGAGCATCCCAAGCAGAGATAGGTGTTTCCCTGCAGCCCAGACTTTGGCATTTAACTCCAAGAGAGGAGTGGGGCTTAAGACACACCCCTTTCCTTGTTACATCCCACTGGCTACTTTAGAGAGGGAGCTGCCTAGTGTGCCGGCTTTTATAAGTCCCATTCTGAGGTGCCTATCTCTCTCACTCATTGCACAGGGAGCCTAGGCACTGAACTCAGGCTTTGTAAATCCCAGGGTACATCTACACTGCAATAAAAAACTCATGGCACTGAGTCACAGAGCCACAACTGACTTGGGCTTGCAGGGCTCGGGCTGCAGAGCTATAAAACTGTAGTGTAGATGTTTGGGCTCATGTAGGTGCCTGGGCTCTGGGACCCATCCCCCGCATTGGTTTTCAGAGCCTGGGCTCTAGTCTGAGCCCAAATGTCTGCACTGGAATTTTTAGTCCTGCATCCTGAGCCCCAAGAACCTGAGTCAGCTGACCTGGGCCAGCTGTGTATTTATCACAGTGCAGACATACCCTCGGTGATTTTCTAGGTTAGGCATAGTGACTCTCAGCAGCAACATGCCTATGTTGGGAGGGAAGGATAGCTCAGTGGTTTGAGCATTGGCTTGCTAAACCCAGGGTTGTGAGTTCAACCCTTGAGGGGGCATTTAGGGATCAGGGGCAAAAATTGGGGATTGGTCCTGCTTTGAGTAGGGGGTTGGACTAGCTGAGGTCCCTTCCAACCCTGATATTCTATGATGCATTCCTTTGTGACTCTAGCCACCAGTGTTTTAGAATACTATAAATACTGAATGAAGACCAAACAGCCAGTGTAATACTGATCTGCTTCACCCTCCTCTCTGGAGCTTCATGAGGCTTTTATTGCCTTTATCTGAAATGTTTGAGCTAATGAGGGTGGCAGAACTGTTGTTGTGCTATTAAAAACATCAGCTTTATTTCCTGTCAAATCTCCTCTGGAGGCATGTTTTTCCCATTCCTAGTCGGTATATAATTTCTCTCACCTTCTGCTGGTGCAAGAGCTACAACTCCAGACACCTACAGCAGCCTTCCTGTAGCTTAGTCCTTAGTAACTGTCCAGCTATTTTCATAGTTCCTCTGAAAATATATCCTTTTTCCTTGCCTAAATGTGTGACTGTGAAGGATGGTCTTGTGGGTAGGGTGCCAGTCTGGGAGATCAAGTAGGTTCAAGTGGCTGTTCTACCACAAACAGCCTGTATGACCTTGGACCCATGTGCCACATCTGTTGAAATGGGGATACTAGCAATTGTCTACCTTGCAGGGGTGTTGTGAGGTGCTCAGATACTACGGCACTGGTGGCTGTGTAAATATGAAAAGTGGAGAGATTATTTTTAATAAATAATAGCAAAGGAAGACAGATGTTTTTCAAAAAGGTAACTGTGGGTATGTGTACACAGCAGCTGGGAGATGTGATTCCCAGCATGGGGAGACAGGCACACACTAACTCTGCTTGAGCTAATGCACTAAAATAGCAGAGTGGTTGCAGTGACTCAAACTAGCCACCCGAGTTTGTACCCAGGGGATCTGGAAAGATTGTACTTCAACGGCTAGCTTGTGCCTCCTACTAGGGTGACCCGATAAAATCAGGATGGGGGGGGGCAGTAATAGTTGCCTATAGAAGACAAAGCCCCTAATATCAGGATGGTCCCAATAATATCAGGACATCTGGTCACCCTAGCCACTGCCCATGACACTCACCATGACCACACTGCTATTATTAGCATGCTAGGCTGAGCAGAGCCGACCAGCACTGGGAATTACACTTCCCAGCTGTTGTGTAGACGTACCCTGTATTATTTAATGCTGTTAAGCATTGTGAGATACATGTGTCATTATGGTACAAAATAAGGACCTGATCCTGCAAATAGATGCATTTGTGTGAACTCTGACACTTACATATAAATGGAGCTCCCTGTTGGTGTAAGAGTCTACGCTCACATTTTTGTTGGCAGGATCAAGGCCCAAAGCCATGTGGTATCATAATCACTGTGAGTCAGAATTATGAAGTATTGTAGCCATGCCAGTCGCAGGATATTAGAGAGACAAGGTGGGTGAGGTGATATCTTTTATTGGACCAACTTCTGAATGGGGAGGCAACATGGTGCCTTGGAAGGGGTGATGCGAGACAGCGTGTGACAAGACGTGGGGCTGCCCACCCCTCTCAGGTTTGCTGCCTTCCCTTTGACTGGGGGTGAGTGACCTCTTATGTGAGTCTCCCCTCCTGTATATTTAAACTCTCCTGGGCTTTTCAAAAGGCTTTCACTCCTTCAGCATGCACCCTCTTGCCAACTAGCATCCAGTGAAAAAAAAGAATTCCCAGTTCTTACCTGTCACTCAATTCAGCTACTTTATCCCTACATGCAGAGGCAGCAAGAGAGAGGTGGGTGATTTTTTGTCGCAGTTTCTATGGAAATATATCCATATATTGCCCATGCATTCCATGTCTGTCTCACTTCCCTTCCCATTCTCACAGATATAACTATTTGTGTTTTGAAAGGAAAAAAATGGAGGGAAAGGTTGGGGTAACAATGACTACTGAAAAGTGCAGTGTAGAGGGAGGGAATATAAAATTGCTCATGGTTAGGGCTCCGAGTCTGTCACTGAGGTCACGGAAGTCATGGATTCTGTGAATTTCTGCGACCTCCATGACTTCTGCAGTGGCCAGTGTGGCTGACCCCAGAGACAGCTGCTCAGGTGGCCCCTGGGACAGCCGTATCAGCCACTGCTGGAGCGGCCCCAGGGACAGCCACACCAGCCGCTGATCCAGCGGCCCCTGTCAGTGGTCCCAGGGCAGCTGGAGCAGCTGTGGTCCGTGGCCCCGGGCAGCAGTCCCCAACTAGCTGGAGCAGCTGCGGTCTGCTGGCCCCAGCAGTGCAGCCGTGGGTCTCGGTCCACGGTCCCCGGCAGCTGGTGCTGCTGGCCCTGGGCATCCCCTCCGCAGCATCGCTCTCCCCCATCCTCCCCCTTCAGTGGCCCCTCTGGATGTCCCCCTACTAGCACCCTTCCCACCAAGATTTAATCACAGGTATTTTGAGTATAAGGCATGGACAGGTCACCGGTCGTGAATTTTTGTTTATTGCCATGACCTGTCCGTGACTTTTACTAAAAATACCCAAATCTAAATTGTAGCCTTACTTACAGTCATCACAGGTTCAAACATGAAAGGTCATAAGCAGTAACTCAGATAAAACCAGGCCTTGGTGGCTGTACAGAGAAATTTTTGTACACCGAGGCTAATTAATATGTGGCAAATGCTGCAACACCCTCCTACCCCCCCCCACCACACACATTTTTTCTTTATGCTTATAGGAACCTGGTTTCTGACCAGTAAGTCATGCAATCATTAGCATCAATGTGTTTTTGTGTTGTTCTGTTGGTCATTTTCTTTAGAAGAGTGGAGATCTTTTCTAATACACATGTTGGAGGCTTCTTGGGTTATGGTTATTTCATAGTTTTCATTGCATTACTTTTCTTTATAAATTTTAAAAGATTTTGCTTAGTAGGGGATTGTTTTTGGTGTTTATCATTTGTATAGCATGTTTTCGTTTCTATTGTCACCCTATGATTTTCTCCTTCCATGTAATCTAGTTTTGTTGTGCATTGACAGCAAGAAACTTTTTTATAGTCTCAGAACAGCAATTTCAGCATTGCGATTCGCCTAAGGGCTACTTCTTTGGTGTGTGCATTGTGGGAATTTGATATATGATTCTGTCATTTCTAAAACAAAATAAACTTCCTCCAAAATAGAGGAGCAGTGCTTATTAAAGGTTTGATCCTGCATTTATTCACTGGGCACCCCAAAATCTCATTAAAATTATTTGGGTTTAGGGGTAACCTAAGGAACCCAAGAAACATATAACTGGACCCTAGCTTTATAAATCCAGAAACATAAAATAGAACCAATGTCTTCATATTAATTAAATCAGACTCCTTTTTTCATTTTCATTAGAGATGGGTGAACTTCCTATTTCAACCTCATTGAGCATTATTACTTTGAATGTTTGACTTGAATGCAGATGGTACTGGGCTTCTGTCTGCTTAGGAGAGAGTGTGAAAAACGGTGTATGCAGAGGACTGTTGTTGCATGGCAACCCTGAGAGAAAGTGGAGAGAATGCATAACAGAGAATAGGGAAAAGGAAGAGAAAGAGGCAAGAGGGAAAGTTGTTAATGAAAATAATGAACATAATTTATTCACTGTATAAATGGCATCCTGTCATAAGGTGGACTGGCCCTTTAAGGGAGTTTGGCTCAGTCACACCTATGTCTAGTTAACTAACTCCCCTGGGTGGTGGGTGTAGAGGCTTCATATAAGAAGAAGCCTCCCTAGCTCACTAGGGAGAAGGAAAGTTGAAGGAGGAGGAGATTGAGAGATATGAGATGGAAGGTGTGAGGAGGAACTCCACAATGGAGTCAAGGAAGTGGCCAACTGATACACACGAGCACAGGGAGAGGTATGGAAAGGCCCAGAGCAGTGCAGCAAAGGTTCTGTGAAGATGGCTCTTTTGCTGCTTGCTACAGGGAGTCACTAACTCTCTTCTGTATTCCCCTATAAAGCCTCTGAGCAAGATGGTGTGAAAGCTCCCTTGCATGGTGGGGTGGATGGACTTTTGAGTCTGGAGTCAGACTGAAGACCCAATATGAGGTTGCTGAACCATTGCTTGTTTTGTTGACCCACAGGCTTTGTGATTTGGCTAGAGGGCTAAATAATTAAGATCAGTGGAACTGACCTGTCCAAAAGTGAGAGACTGAAGTTCCTGGAGTTAGAAGATGGGAACTGAGGCAGAGAGCATTACGTTCCAAGGTTGCCTTGTCACATTCTCACATATAAACCTAGCTTCTGGGGTCAAGGATGCTACTTCAATTGTATAAAACATACATATACACTTAGATCCCTATAGTTGTAACAAGAAAGTTTTTTTTAATCCTTCTTAATGCAAACTCTTAAAGTATAATTCATGCAATTTTTTTTAAAAAATGAGAACTTTTCATTTTGTTAAAAAATGAGACATAAAAAGCTTCATTTTTCAGAGTGAGCAGGTGTTGTGGTGGAGAAACACATTACTATCCTTTTCCATCTCTTTCCAGGGGAAAAAATAAAAAACGGAGAGAACGTGAAGGTCCCTCCCTGTTTCCCCCTTCCCCCACCCCCAATGTGTTTGAAAAAGTAGTCAACCAAAATGATGATTTTACCTTGGTTGAAAAGACATATTCCACTGGAAAAGTTGTGATGAAAATCTCTGAACAACTCAGATAAAGGCAGATAAGTGAAAAAGTTTTTCCTGTGTTACATGGGAGCTAGCTTTTCTGAGTTCAGTTTTCAGGCACTCCTGTGGTGTGATTTTTGGCCGAAAACAGGTATTCTGGGACTTGTAGTTCAGCAATCATGGGAACTGTAAATTGCTAAGCATGCTGGGTATAAAAGATCTGGTTTTCTTAATTAGGAAGATCAAGGAAATAGTTGTCTTGCTGTGGGTCTCCTTGACAAAACAGACCCCCCCCCCCCCAAAAAAGAGGCTGGAATTCTGTTCTTTTTAAGGGGAAATGATTGAGGAAGTAGCTTGAGAGGAGCTGAGCAAAGGCTTTTTTTAGAGCAGGGGTTCTCAAGCTGGTGTCACAAGGTTATTACATGGGGGTCACAAGCTGTCAGCCTCCACCCCAAAATCCTCTTTGCTTCCAGCATTTATAATGGTGTTAAATATGTAAAAAGTGTTTTTAATTTATAAGGGGAGTCGCACACAGAGGCTTGCTGTGTGAAAGGGGTCACCAGTACAAAAGTTTGAGAACCACTGTTTTAGAGCCATTCATGAATAAGAATGAACCCATGAAAAAAAGGAGAGATGGTCCACTCAGCTGCTAATGAGGGGGCTGTTGCTCAGGGAATTTGGGTAGACAAAAAGAGTACACAGGTCTTGTTGGAGAGCTAAGCCAATGGAGAAACTGAAGTACTGGCAGAACCTAATGGGAAGGTATATGGTGTTTCTCACAGCCTTATAGCACAAACTGACTCTAACAAATGTGTGTCTTTTTGTTGGCCCATAACTTCTACTGAATGGAATCCAGGAAACAACAGAAAACTACTGGGGATTTTGTGAGGGGCAGGGAAGTAGCAGGGGGAATAGGCACAGAAGTGGAAGGAAGAAGGATGGTAGTGGTTGTGGAAGAGAACAGGAAGCCTGGAGAAAGTGAGCATCAGTTTGACACTGGATTGAACCCCCAACATTCCCACTGAAGTAAACAGGAGTTTCCTATTGACATTGCTGGGCTTGGGTTAGTTCACTGTAGAGAAAGCAGAAATGTGTGTATATTTAGATCACCAGAATCTGGTAGCTTAAGTCGCTTCAGGTGTAGATAAGCTTTTCTAGGATTCTCTTTGTCTTCTGGGACTTGTACACTCTGCACACATCTCGCTGCTTTTACAAAGCTTTTTTTTTAAACTGTAACATCTGCTCTTTGACTTGGTCAGTGAGAAAAATTTAATGATTCCCATGCTACCACTATGTTTAGTGTGTCTGTCTGCAGACATGACCTTTGTACCTCTTAAAGTCCCTGTGCTTCTGCTTTGTTGTATTTCCTAGCCTGCCTGGAAGCACTGAGACTAGTTTAATTTTCCTTTGAAGGCAGTAAGATTCAAGGTTCTTCTAATTTTGTGGTGTTCCAGAGCTGCTCTGGTCTCTCAAGGCACAACTAAGCTTTAAATTTTTATTTAATTAATAAGTAACATCAAAAGTGGCAATAAATAACCTAGTAAAAACATGATTTGGAATATACTTGCCTGATTGTGTGTTGAGGGAGGCTCATACTGAAGTTTGCCACGGGCAGCAAAATGTCTGGGGCTGGTCCTACTTTAGAGAATCAATAGCTTTTACACTTGGAATTAAAAAAAATTATTAATGATCAATACTGCCACTTATCTAAGTACTTTCAATAGCTCCCATCATGGTAGCACCCACATACCTCTTGAAGTGCACTGCAAATGGCTCTATCTAGCAGCTCTTTACAAGTTTTACTGGTCCTACAAACCTCTGGAACTACGCTACATAATCTTGCTATCTACTTACACTTTATCTATTAACTATCTGCAAGTGGTAGCCAAAAATTGGAATTTCTATCCTGTGGGAAATTCTGCTATTTCCAAACTTAGTCCTGAATATACTGAAAAGTCAAAATAGAAAAACTTCTTGCAGAACAGAAACTTCCACAAACCTTTGATGTGGAAATGTCAAAACACCTTGTTTTGATACAACTGAAATAAAATTGTTTCCGCGTTCCCAAAGTGTCTTAGTAACAGGCTGTCTTCCAGGGCCTCTCTGGGAACTGTATGAAATCTCCAGGTGCTTGCTACTCTCTGAGTAATAATGCTAAGCTTATACAGAACACTTGTCCTCAGTAGATCTGAGTGATCAATTATTTGCCCCTCAGAGATCATCTTCTGGTGAGCATTATAGGAGTGGATAATATATTCTTGTCCAAAAATGTTGGGGGGTGTTGCACTGCACTCTTTTTTCATTCCATAGTGGCTGTATTTAACTGATTCATGAAGAGATCCCTGGACAGCTTGCATATGTATTTGAGGCCTGGTTCTTTGGTCATTCCAATCATTGGTGTCACAGGACAGCCACAGAATCAAGTCTATAAAGGATTCTTTTATCCTTTGGGATGAAAGGCAATATATAAATGCAGGACTGTTACAATGGTTCTCTGTACATACAGTTTTCCTAGTGAACAAACCTTATTTAACTACATGAAAGTAGCACCATTATACTAATGTAAAATCCCACAAGCTAATTTTATGCTGTTTCGCTAACTTGCAACAAATTGCAACAGTTATGAAATATTGCAACACTGGTAAGAGCAGAGCGAGGTGAATAACTTAGGCTAAACTTGTTGTGTGTGCAAACTATCTGAAAACATCACTCTTCACAAACTGTTTAAAATTTACAAATTTTTCCCATGGATAACTTTGACCGTACCTCATTTATGAGCTATTCATTATAATAATTTGATATTCAACATCACAAGCTGTACTGGTTGCTTATGACTGGACATATAGGTCATAAGGCGCATCTTTGTTACCTGATTGGTTTGAGGGCATTTCTTAGTGTCAAGTTTCCAGTGTGGATACTCATGTTATTTCAAAACTTGCTTTTTGCTAATATTTTCTCTTGGTGAATACATTCCAATATCTGCGTAGAATTCATTGTTTGCATAAACATTTCTCAGTTAGCTCACTTGCCAGAATGTTCATGGAAAACCAACACAAGATACAAGAACACAATCACAGTAAACATTTTTAATTTATTCAAATTGTTTCCTGTATGTCTCCCTCTCTCGTAGCGTCAAAAGGAAAGATATCAAAATGTGACATGAACTTTCTACTTATGTAGCCTCATTTTTTTAAAAGTTGCAAGATGAAATAAGCTTAGCACAGTGGTAAATGAGGACAGGACAGTGATAGAGAGCAATCTGAATGGGTTGGTAAGCTGGGCCCATTCAAACAGAATGAACGTTACTACAGCCAAATGCAAAGTTATATATCCAGGAATATCGGGCAATACCTACAGACTGGGGGACCATATCCTGCAAAGTAATGACTCTGAAAAAGGATTTAGGAGTCATAGTGGACAAGCAACTCAACATGAGCCCCCAATGTGATGCTGTGGCAAAGAGGACAAATGTATAAACTTGGATATATAAACAAAGGAGCAGAACTGGGGGGGTGGGGTGATTCTACCTCCATATATAATATTGGGAAGACTGATACTGGAATACCATGTACAGTTCTAATGTCCAATTTTTCAGTGTCCTTTTAAAAATGTGGAGAGGGTGCAACAGAGAGCCGCAAAAATGATTTAAGGGTTAGAGGAAATGCCTGACAGTGAGACTCAAAGAGCTCCAGCTGTATAATTTATCTAAAATAAGTTTGAGAGATGTATAAATATCTTCATGAAGAGAAAATATTGGGTACTAGAGGGTTCTGTAATCTACCTGAGAAAGTCCAACCAAAAACTTATGGTTGGAAGCTGAAGGCAGACAAACTTAAATTAGAACTTGGGTACAAATGTTCAACAGTGAGGGTGACTAACCACTAGAACAAACTCCTAAGGGAAGTGGTGGATTCTCCATCTCTTGATGTCATCAGAACAAGACTAGATGCTTTTCTAGAAGACATACCTTAGCCAAACACATTATGATCTAGTCAAATGTGAATTACTGGGCTCAGCACAAGGATGACTGGTTGAAATTTGAGGGCCTGTGACACACAGAAGGTCAGACTATATGATCTAATGAGAGGGCGGAGTGATCCACAACAGTATTTAGGTGCCTAAGTCCTGTTTTCAGGCACTGCTGTGAGCCACAGAACTGGCACTCAGCTGCTGTTTAACCCTGTATGTGCCTAAACTCACTTGGTGCTTAAATTTTTTTTACCCTGGGCATGTGCACTGCTGCCTCATGACAGGCATCCTGATGCCTGTCTCCCACCTAAATCCCAGAGCAATTTACAAACTGGGAAAGATAGATGTTGGGTTGCCTAAGTCATGTCTGGGGTGGTGGTGGAGGGGCTGATCTGGTAAGTGGTCTGTGAGGTGGTGGTTGGGAGGTAAGGAGGAGGACAACCTTCTTTATAATTTTGAGCCTAGTGGACTCACCTGGGATGTGGGAGACCCCTGGTTCAAACCCCCTCCTCCAGAGTGGAAGACGAACAGGAATTAGTCACCTTTCCAGTGAGGGCTCTAATATTTGGAGGTGGGAGTCCCTCAATCTTTCCTATTAAAGATGTTCCATTTTAAATAAATGAATAATTAAATATTAATTGGGATGACTCTGTAGCCTAGTAGTTAGAGCACTCTCCATCGAGGTGACAGATCCCTGCTCAAATCTCTTTTCGCCACCAAGAGGAGGGGAGACTTGAATGAGGGGTCTCCCACATCCTGGTTGAGTACCCTATCCACTGGGCTAAAAGTTATAAGGGAGGTACTCCCCTCACCCACTCCAAGCCAGTTTGTTTTGGATACTGTGTGCAACTTAGGTAGCCAAACATCTATCACACCTATCTTTCCCCCATTCATGGATTGCTAACAGCTCGGTGGCTCCCTGCAGCCCAGACTTAGTTTGGCGCCTATCTCTGAGAGAGGTGTGCAGCTCACACACATCAATCTTGTAGGCATCTCCCATTGGCTAGCTGAGGTGGCTACCTGCCCAGAGTTCTGCCAAACCAGTGGATCACAGTCTAGGTGCCTATCTCTCCCCAATCATTGTACAGGGAGCCTAGGCACCTAAATCCAGCTTTGTGGATTGCAGTGTTGTTCCCATGACTTTCTAGGTGCCTAAAAGTTAGGCTCCACAACACCCAGGGTTGCAACACCTAAGCCCCTTCATGGATCCCATCCGTGGTCCCTTCTGGCCTTAATGGGCTCTGAATCTATGCATACATTTTGCACATATGTTAAAACATTTTATAAAGAAAGCTGTTAAATATATAGGGAATAAATTCAGATGGAATATTCAGTTTAGCAAAGAATAATAGAACAAGTGTTGAGGAATGCAGCATATTCATTGCTTAAACCACATTCTTTGAAATATAAACAAATCCAGACAAAGATAAAACTTCTCCGGCTATAAACGGACCAATGAAATTTCATCAGTATAAACTGATTCTTTGGTCACTTTAATCTGTTAACCTGCCACGTACTGGTGCACTATATGGCATTAACTCTGAATAATAATCTGTAATTGAAAGGCTTTTCCATTGTACCCAAAATCTGATATCTGTGGAGTTCAACAAAGCCGATGAGACCTACATTATAAACCATAACTTCTTATTATGCAATGTCCATATTGGGTTTAAGAAAAGTTAGACGATCAACAATAAAAAATCATTAACTAGTTGGAGAACCTAATTAAAAATAGCTAGGATCTGTTAAACACTCAAGCCAAGAAATGCAGATGAGAAACAAAGGCACTATATACTGCACTGCATAAAGAACCAAATTATAGTCTCTCAAGTGCAAGTGTCCTGGAGTGAAACATGAAGAAGAAGCCCTTATTGCTCACTTTGCCCTTGCAATAGGAAGCCATAATTTGGCTTCAGGCCTGTGAAATGCACCAAGTTTGGCTAATGCTGCCAGCAGCACTAGAAAGGGCTTATGCAGGAGAGGTGATTGCAACCCCAATCCTCATGCATCAGCATGGCTGTACTGGAGAAGCACTGGCACCCTACCCCTAACCCTCTCATTTTTCTCACCCATGTGCGGAATGAATTTTGTTATGTGCACCAATATGGAAGTGATGTGTGACACATCACCTCCATGTTGGTGCACATAACAAAATTCATGTGGCAGGGTGGGGCCAAGGAGTCTGGAGTATAGGAGGGGGCTCATGGCTGGGGCAGAGGGTTGGGGTATGTGTGCGGGGTGAGTGCTCCAGCGAGGGGTGCAGGCTCTGGGGTGGGGCCAGGGATTAGGGGTTTGGGGTGCAATGGGGCTCTGTGGGGCTATAGTGGGGAGAGAGGACTCCCCCCCCAGCTCTCTTTCCCTGCAGCAGCACCTGGGCTGGAGGGGAGAGGCGCCTCTCCCCCGGCCACGACAGGTCTAGGCTGGGCTGGGTCAGGGCTGCGGGAGGGGTGCCTGTCCCCTGGCCATGGCAGGTTTGGGGCTGGGCTGGGTCAGGGCTGTGGGAGGGGCGCCTGTTCCCCAGCCGTGGCAGGTATGGGGCTGGGCTGGGTCAGGGCTGGGGGAGAGGCGCCATGGCATGTCCGGGGCTTGGGGAGAGGCATCTCTCCTTCTGCAGCCCTGAGCTCCTGTGCAGCACTTAATAAGCAGCTGCGCGGACGTGCAGCTTAGAGGGAACTTAGACTGGCATCTGTTCTACAAGCGTGGGGGGGGGGGAGCACTTCTCATCAAACTTCCAGGAAGCATTGGTCCTTACAAAGGCATAATGTGGGGGCATAGCATCTTGAAAAGTGTTCAGCACTGGTCCAGCTCTGTGAAGTTAATAGTGAAACTCCCATTGACCTCACTGGGAGCAGAGATAGGTCAATGCTGAGCACTCTTGAAAATCTTACCCGCTGCTTCCAGGTACCACCTCTGCATCTCCTCCCCACCCCAGCTCAGCTTTCTAAAAGATATAACTGAGCCCACAGTAAGATCTCCCACTGTGTGGACAGCCCTGCAGTATAGGCTCCATAGTTCAAACCGAAGTCAGCTTTGCCTTAACTCAATTTATCTATTTTTGCGAGTTTTTTGGCCAGATCTTTACCATTAGTTTAACATAGGTTGGAAAGGTAAGTTGGAAGGGTCTTGTTCTGCTTTGCACCTGAGAAATGGACTATTGGTTCCAAAAGAGAAAATAAGTGGCCGTCAAACAGTGTATTAAATAACCGTAAGTTGCGTTCATTTACAGATGTTCAGTTCATACCTGTAGGCCTTATACAGCAATGTCACAGAAGGGCCGGGGGACAGCAGAACAACTCAAAGAAGCTAATAGCCAAGCCAATTGCACACAGAGGCTAATAGTCAAGACTTTTCTCAGCCAGGCCTCCTATTTATTTCAAACCATTTCTCCAATTTGTCCAGATCATTTTGAATTTTAATCCTATCCTCCAAAGCATTTGCAACCCCTCCCAGCTTGGTATCATCCACAAACTTTATAAGCATACTGTCTATGCTATTATCTAAATGATTGATGAAGATATTGAACAGAACTGGACACAGAACTGATGCCGGTGCGACCTCACTTGATATACCCTTCCAGCTTTACTATGAACCAGAGATAACTACTCTCTGGGAATGGTTTTCCAAACAGTTATGCACCCACCTTATAGTAGATCCATCTAGGCTGTATTTCTATCATTTGTTTATGAGAAGGTCATGCGAGACAGTATCAAAAGCCTTACTAAAGTCAAGATATACCACATCCACCACTTCCCCCCAACCATAAGGCTTGTTACCATGTCAAATAAAGCTTTTTAGTTGGTTTGACACAATTGTTCTTGACAAATCCATGATGATTTCATGTGGAAAAATTTGACAAAAATGAAAACTTCTTTACATTAAAATTTTCCACATGAAAAACAAACAACCCCTTCCCCAAATAACTAATCTTCTAACCAGCTCTAATGAAAAATTTAATCCCAGAGCAACTTTCTATGGATACAATACACCTTTAATACTGGAGCTGGCCAGAGGATGAAGGAGTACAGTGTTCTTTTTGCATTGGAAGGAACACAAGACCTTTGAAATGTTTTCATGAAACAGAATTGTGTCCAATGTCCAACCTCAGATCAAAAAGGTAAGATTTTTAATTATGAGTGTGTCTTTCTGGTCCAGGGCTTGCTGGTCACTCCTGACCTCTAAACCTTCCCATCAAAATTCATATATCTCCACAAAAAACATTAGCTTTGATGAAACAGCATATTTTGACAAAAATACAATCAGTTAAGAATGTTCTCACCAGCTCCGCTTTAAAATAACAAACTGCAGATTCTAATAATGAAATCATTGTTAACTCACTGAGGCCTTGTCTAAACTAAAAGTTGTACAGCTTTAATTATGCTGCTATAGGTAAAACAGTATAAACTCTGCGGAATAAGTTATATTGATATAAAGATGCTTGTTTAGTTATTCCTGTATAGGAATGTGAGTAAACTTACTGGTATAACTGGACCCACATTAGGGGCAGTACTGATATAAAAAAATAAAAATTAAAAAACCCCACTCGTAGCAGACAGTTATTTCAGTACAACTTTAAAGTTTAGGACAGGCCTAAAATGGAGGTACAGATGGCCCTGCTCCAATAATAAGCCATGAAAACATGAATGAAGTGTTCAGAATATTTCTATTTGGAAATGTAGGGACATTTCAAAACATTCCAATTAAAATGAAACATCACTTCGATTTTTTTTTCCATGTAGATTTTGATGATTTTGTTTGTATTATCTTCTTTTTTTCTCTACTCAAAATTTTGATTTTTAGGGAAACCACATTTTTCATCAGAATAGTTCAGTGAAAACTCTCAACTAGTTAGAGTATTCAGAGAACAGAGCAAAATGTCTTTGAAAAAATCATGATGATAATCACAAACACTGGTAAGTCACTGTCATTCATTTAATAAAAGTTCATTAGTGGTGTTACAGCTAAACAAAATTCCTCTGTGAGTTCACTCTCTGGAGATCTCTTTCCATACTTGTAGCAAACCCAAAGGTAAGGAAGGAGTAAATAGATAGAACACTGTCATTTTCACCTTTGTGGCCCGGCTTTGAGATTCAATATAAAAGAAAGAGGGTCGGATCCTCAAGTTAGCGTATATCGACTTAGAGCTCCATGGACTTAAACACAGCTGCAAACTGAGTGCAGATAGACTTAAATAGAAACACTTCTAAGCCTCATATCAATTGTGTTGAGAAGAGCAGAATCTTTCTCACAATCCTCAATTAATATCTAGCACAATACCCAATAGACTTCTTTGGAAGAAGCTTTAGGACTGTGGCCTAATTTTTCAGATTCTTCTAAGGCTTATAGGATGGAATGTGTAAATGCTTATTTCACTGCATGCAAAGGATTTTATTTAGCCCAATTTCAGAACCGAACCACTCATAATTCAGAAGACAAAGTGTTGCACAGACAAGATGGGGCCAGATGGAGACATCGAGCACTTACACAGCACAGGGATTTTGAAAAGGGACTTCTGGGTGCCATTCTGCTATATCCCCCAGTTGGCTTTGGTGGCGCAGCTGGGATCTTTCTGTGGTTCACCACAGCAGCAGATAAAGTGTGTGAGTGTGGCTGTGAGTGAGTGAGTGAGAGACACTATCACATAAAATAATTGATCAGTACTTCTCCTATACAGCTTTTAGTGATGGGGCCAATAGGGAGATGGCCACCTGTGACACACAGACCCGTTGGCAAAAAGTTCCCTGTTCTTTGTAAACAGCTCTCACCTAAGACCTGACAAACTCATTACACCAACAAATATCTTGCAAGATATTTATCCATAAGGGATGTCATATAAGGTGTCTACAGAAAGCTTATAACTTGTCAAGACTCATAATTATGAGCCGTATGCACAGGTAATATTTAAAGGACAATGTATTTTACTGAAAGTGCTTTACTGACTTGGATGGCCCATCCAAGCAAGAGGGAGTTGCAACCCTTCCCTAATCTGCTGGCAAGATAATGCAAGGCCCAGTTGACCAGCCTTGCTCCCTTCCAAAACAATCAATAGAAAACCATTGGAGGCACCACCAAATAATCAAAACCTCGTAGAGGTGGAAAAGGAACATTAGAACAGACAGAGCTTAGCTCTGGTTGTGTATAGAAACAAAAAGGCTGTTTTCAGTATAACACGGAAGTAGGAAAAGCACTCTGGATCCATTCACTGAGGGAAAATCCCTGGCAGAGCAGGGTGCTTTTATGAACATTTGGATCCTAGTTATTAAGGAACCAGCCAGATTGCCAAATGATGGAAACTTTTAGGAGAAAAATCTACTTTCTTAGCTAGGAAAGGTAACTTTTAAATATATACCCAGATTCACATGTTATGATTTGTATTGCAACCACTTTTTTTCATCAGTGTCTTATTTCTAGTTAAATCTTTATTCTTACTTTAATAAACCTAATTTTGCTTTATTGTAAGAACTCACAAGTGCTATGTGGTTTACAGGAGCAGTGGCTTAAGTAAAACTGGGACACTGCGGAGAATCTAGAATTTCTGAGAGTAGCCAGTGTCAGAGTAGCCTGGATATCACAGGGGAATTATTCAAAAGGATTCAGGGCTTTGGGTGCAAGGTGAAGGAAGGGCTAGGATAGCCCAGAGCAGAGTGCTTGAAAGACTGAAAGGCTGGTGGAGCCGGGGAACTGACACCCAGCTACAAGAGACTCCCTCTCACTGTAGGCAGGGAGTAACAGTCAAAGTCTTGACAACTGTCACACTTCCTCACCCACCCCTTGGGTGCCCTTTAGATGTATATATGGTGCCTTTTCAAGCATATTTTGCAATTGAAAAATGGCTACCAAGGAATCATTCCCCCTTTCTCCTTCCCCTTTTCCCCCAGTTCTCTTTGGTTACAAAACCTGGCTCTGCTCCGGCTCCATTTGTCCCTAATCTCCCTGGTTCCTGCTGATTGTGATGTTGCTTCCAGTTTCCAGCTTCCATTCTCCCCCTCCAGAGAGGAGCAGAGTGCACTGAGAAAATTACTGGGAAGACTGCCAGCTGTGTTCCTGCTCGTACGCTGATGGTGCTGGACATTTCCCTTGACATTATTTTATGCTGCTTTTTAAACTTGTTTCCCACACTTATGGGCAAATGAGACTTGTATTTTTCCCTTTCTGTGCAGACACTGATTAGTGGTTGCAAAGCCTGCATTTGCTTGTGGCTCCATTTTGCCATGCACAGGCCTAGGACTGCACACCACTCGTGTGCATGCAGACGTCATCCAGGAGCAGTGGAAACCCCCTAAAATTCGGGGGGGGGGGGCACCACCTGTGCCTGACCCATGGTCCTGTTTCCCCCTTCCACTCCTTTCCCCCAAGGCCCTCCTCCCACGCTGCCCCTTCCCCCCAACACCCTGGCCGCTGCTTGTTCCTCTCCTCCCTCGCCCCCGCCCCCCGCCCCAATTGTTTGCCCTTACAGCCAGTAAAAAGTGATTGGGCCATGGCCCCATGTTCTAGCACCCCTCACTTCATCACAGCCCCCTGAAGGGCTAAGCACTGAAAGGTGAGCATGCAGAGTGGCATGAACATGCCCTCTAACTCTAACTGAATAGAGTACTGGATCCTTGCATGCAAATTAGCTTAATGTGCTGAAAACAGCCACTACAGACACTGACAAGCTGCGGTATGGCAGAGAGCCCAAACTGTCTGGCTTCCTCAGTAATTACTGGCAGTGTGAGAGGAAGACAGTAGTCCCAGAAGCAAACACTCTCCACTGTAAACACTTGTCTAACATCAACATACGCTGCAGCACAAAGCTCGATGTCTGTGAAATAATAGCCATGAACTAGAGGCAACCCTAAAGCAGGGTCTGTTGGAGGCGAGGAATATTTAGCTGACGGTCAGTGCTGTGGGAGATTGCACGAGAATATTGGTGGAAATAGAGGAAGCAGAGGCCCCACCTAATTAAGGCAATGGGCAAGCTGGCCTCAGGAAAGGTAGGTAGAGATGAGCCTTCTAGCAAGGATGTGGGGGCTTCAGAGCTGGCTCTGCAGAAAGCCAAGCCTGTGCAGAGCATACAGCTGGCCACCATTTGTTAGAAGTCCGGCTCTAGCTGCTGGGCTGCATTATCACAGTGAAGTGCAGGGAGTGGGGAAGATTGGTTTGTTTCCAATGTCATGAGTGGCAGACTCCTTGGCTGTCTGCTATACCTCAAAATGTGGACAGAGGGAGTGTTACATCATCCCTCCTTCACTCCCACCTGGGCATGGAGCAAATACCAGAGGCTATGGTGATAGTGTGTCAGTTTCCCTGTGTCTACAGCTAAATTCACACTACTCCACTGTTACGGAGTTCTAGGGATTAGCAAGGTGATATCCTGCCCCCTTGGCCATCAGCTAAGGAGTTCAAGAGAAAATGTCACCTAGTCAAGGAACCAACTTAATGGAGTAAGTGGACCTTCAAATCTGATAGATCCCACCACCCCTGTACAGTGTGGGTGCTCTTATGGGTGTCTGGGTGAACAAAAACCTTCTTAAAATAAGTATGTTTGTTAGCAAATGGAACAAAGCATTAGAGAAAATTATTTCAAAGCTGCCTGCATGATGGTTTAGTCTCATCTGATCTTATTCTTCACTACAGGATAAAAAACAGTCCCAATTTACATTACAGGAAATTGGAAAATGTACAGGAAAATTGGAAAAGTTACAGGAAAGCAACAGCCCCAATTTACATTACTTCAGGAAGCCCAGGAGCTTTTGGGACTCAGGATAGTCTCAGTTTGTTTTCCACTGTGTGTATTTCCCAGGCCTTTTCTGTTTCAAGGAAACTACATTTCCTAAGGAAAACCCAACACAAAACCCAACACACTGCCTTCCTCAGTGTGTGCTTAAGCCCAGTCACCATATTGCTCAGTGGTCTTTGTCACATAGCCTACCTATGAAGTCTTCTTGCTGCCTCCAACTGTTTTTTCCAAGTTGGCCAGCCAGGCCATCGAGGAGAATGCCCCCATGATATTTACTCCAGTGTTTGGGGTGTCAGCTTTAATGGCTCACTAATCATCTCTGGTCTGCTGATTCTCTCTCTCTTTACCATCAAAAGTTTCGATAGGTCTTGGTTGTGTTCTACATTGGAATGCAAACAAATGGTGACATCTCAACATTTTTCATGAAATAGAATTCTTGTTTTACAGCAAGCCCTAGCAGAAAGAACGTGTCTTTGCTGGGTCGTGCTCTCCATGTCATCCTTCAGGTCCTTGGTGCTAAATCAGCAGTTCTTCCCCTTTTCAGGTCCATGACAAACAATGTCCCAAATAAATCATCCCAACACTCACCATGTTAAAAATCCATTCCAGATTGATCAAAAATACATTTTTTAAACAAATACCAAAGTATTTTTTTAAAACCTTATTTACCCCTTATTTAACTTAGAATGTTGACTTGTGATTGAGTGTGGTTTGCACAATAAAATACACAGTATAAAAATAAGGAACAAAACAAATAAGTCTTGCCAGTCCAACAATATCAATAGACTCCTTATTGCTGTCAAATTTCTTTGATTTGTGCATATTTTCAATCCTTTGGATTGCACATCAAGAGGTATTTAATCACTGGAGCGTCTGAGTGCTGTTGCAGACTGGGAGCATTCACCTCTGCGTCCATTAATTTTTTCTGACATGATTTCAGCGATATGTGCAGAATAATCTCATTCTTATCGCATGAGGCTGTAGCAGTTCTTAAAGATACAGTATATCTTTAATGCTTAAGGTTTTATGAGAGACATAGGTAACCTTTTGAAAAGCACTCTTTTTTGAGATCAGTTAAATTCCTCTGAAATGAATCTGCATATTTCCTGGCGTGCTTTTCATGTGTTTGTGCAGCTTCTTTGGTTTCATTAACTAGCATAACACATGCACTGGCTTTGGAAAATCACTTTGGCCAGTAAATGTGAATCCACGTGCCAGATTTCATCGTGTCCTTGGTTAATAAAGTTTCTCTCTCATTCCATTTATCTCTTCCTCCTGTGGCATGAAAACAGCACTCATTCAACTAACTACAACGGCAGGTACCACACTTGCAAAACACAACAGAGCTTGCACAGCAGCGGAGCTGTGCTGACCTGGAAATGAAAAGGAACCGACTGTAACAGGACAGTCACGCAGCCGACGTCTGAGTCACACCTCATGAATTGAGAAGTGCAATGCGATCATTCCTGTGGCTTTACTGAGTTTCTGAAGCAGCTTCATGTGTGGCTGGTAATTGCCACATAGAGAATTATAGTATCTTGTGCCTTTTGATTCTCTCTTCCTTTCCAGCTTCATGCCCCTTATGTATCTTTATAGTTGTTGTTTTCACCCCCTTCTCAACACTGCCTGAACCACTTTCTGGACAGCAAACCTCTATCTGTCTTCCTCAGTCTCTCACCCCTACAAACTGCCTCTGTCTCATTCATGTGTGTGGAGGGAGGGGGGATTTTTTTTCTCCAGCTGCTGCCTCTCTTGTACTTGAGCAGCATACATAGCCAGTGGAGGGTTGGCTATTTTGCATTTGCCTGATTCAGGCCTAGCTTGCATTCATCAAGCTTCCCTGAGTGCTTCCCAGTAATTCTGAAAAACAAAACCTGGTGACTTGTCCTTCGCATCATTCCCAGAACCCAATCCAGTTGCACCCACCTGTCCTTTAGTCCTCACATGCTCGGTATTAGAGCCCAGAAACCCCATATGAAATTATTCTTGTGCCTAAGAATGAGTGCTGTAGTGGTATCTGAAAATGCAGGCTTTAATACATGACTGACTTCTCAGGCTATCCCAGAACATACTTCCTTTGGGATATGTAGTCAGTGTATTTTGTCCCTAGGACTTATTTTGTGCTTTAGAGAAGCAAAGGCACCTTCAACTCTCCATTATTCCAGGTTCTCAGATGTTTTCACTTAAGTACAAATTCATTAAAGTAAGAAAATGCAACAGAATAATTTAGCTTTCAGTCACTTATCCCCAGATATCAGCTCTACACCAATCTTTAGATGTGAGAACTACCAGACCTCTGATGTTTGTTCCAAATCTAGGGTGGGATTTTCAAAGCATCTATATGAGTTAGCCCCACAAGTCCCATTAGCTTTCAATTTCCTAACTAAGGTGATGTGAAACATCCCTGTAAGCTAACTCTTCCTTGAAGAGAAACAAGAGGAAGCTGAGAGTTGCAGGTTATGTTCCTTTAGAGCAAGCTCTTGACTGTGCTTACGCTGGTTACTGCAGAGGGTAATAAACAGACTGCTTGAAGTTTGTAGCTTTTGAATTTTCCTTCAGGGAACAGGTATGCATTAGCCCCATATTCTACACCCATTATTTATGTTGAGTAGTACCTTACTCCACCAGCAACGCTACTGAAACAATGAGATTCCTGATAGAATAAGGATAATTGAGTCACATTCTCAGCAGATGACATCAGTGCAGCTCCATTTACTATAATGGAGTTGTGCCAGTCAAACCCAGACGAGACTCTGATCCATAAAGGTGCATAAGGGTGCTCAATAACTACCTAACCCATTGAAGCCGTAGCTCAGTTTATATGGAACTATGAGATTACAAATGGAGCTGATTGGAAAATTTCCCAACAAAAAAGGAGAGAAATCCTTTGCAAAAAACATTCTCTATTTTTGAGCAATCCTAGTTAGAAATTCTTTCCAGTTTCTCTTCTGAATGGATCTTGCATCACCAATAGACAGCATGGAGTGATTCAGGAAGAAAGGGAAACTGTTAGTGATTTGTTTAATTGTCCTTATTGCAGGATAGGCAAGTGCTTCTGCTGCAATCTAAACTCCAGCATTAGCTCAAATTGATGGATGCAAGTTCACTAATATTGTATGTTTAATCACGTGATCTTCCTGAACATACAACAGATGACACCCCACTCCCTGAACAGACAATGGAGGAATTCTCCATGCCCATGACCTCACCACAGCTCAAGAGTGATGGGTCAAATACTGTCAGACCCTCCAATGACTCTGTCAGAGCTTTAACTCTGTCAACGAAGAGTCGCCTACATGTCTGAATTTCATCTACCATTTAAAACTGCTATTTTGTTCAGTACTTCAATACTCTAACTCTGCCTATTATTTAATGCTGCTGCCAGTTTCTACTCTGATGCTTCATTCATTTCCCCCAATTTAATAACTTCTGGTTTTTAACACTTCTTCCATTCCATTATTCATGCTGTCATTCTTTTGGCTGCTAACAGTATATATTGTTCTTGACAATTTTGATTAATGTATGAGCACAGTTTGTTTTGATTTATTCCTTGCCACCTTCACAAATTACTTGCTGTCTTTCTCCACTGCAGATTCTTTTCCTTCTGCTACTGTGTGCTGCCTGTCTCTTAGTTTTGTGGCCTTCTCCCTGCCTCGTTGGGATTCCTGCTCTTGTCTTCTAGATCTTTACCTCTGAACTGCTTTATTCTTCATGTACTGTTTCCACCCCCGCCACTCCTCCTCTCTTTTCTCCCCCAGCTTCCTGTGACCTCATGAACTCTGTCACTTCCTATCTTCCATCTTCCCTCCCCCTGCAATGAGTTAGAAAAAACTTACAATACTTCTAAAATAAGATAGATTTATTAAGAAAATGGAGCAAACAAGATGCATCTGGTAAAAGCTAATCATATGATCATGAACTGTAACCCTCATTCGTCTCTTAGCCCAAGTTAGCATTACGTGCCATCACTTTCTGCTGTGTGTTGTTGAACTTAGGGTCCATCTGCACTTGGGCTGGAGATGTAATTTCCAGTTCAAGTAGATGTACTCATGCTAGCTTTGATGGAGCTAGTGCACTAAAAATAGAAGTGTAGCTATATCAGCCAGTTGGGCAAGCTGACCCAAGTACCATCATGTCCGGGACCCTAGATGCAAAGTCAGATGGCTAGCCTGTCCTGCCACGTGTGCTGCTGTGGCTCCACTTCTAGTTCTGGCACATCAGTTCAGTCAAAACTAGTGCATGTATGTCCACTTGTGCTGGAAGTTACATTTCCAGCTTGAGTGTAGATGTGTCCTTGGTTTGTAAACGCCTCATTCTGGGAGATGTATGATTCATTAGTGTGTGAAGCACAAAGCACCTCTTTTAGGTTCTTAAGACTGCCATTGCAGAGCATCACTCAACCCTTAGTGTATTTATCATGTGCTACTGCACTATATAAGAGGCAATATATATAAACTAGATTAAGATCTCATCTTGAAACTATACGTCACTTGCATGCCTGCAGGGGAAAGAACATGCACTTAAAGGGAACGGGCAAAATGTAGACTTCCACATGCATATGTGAGTATGACACACTTCTGCTTTTTTTTACATTTCCACTTACAAAGGAAAGCTCTGTTGCATTCAATATCTCTCCTACTTGCTCTTAAAAACCTTTCTGGTTAAACCTCAGTATGTCTCTCAGGCACTCTTCATCCACTTCAGATTATCTTGAAAACATTTTTCTTTGCCCCATCTAGGTCAGGTACCACTTAGAGATTTTAATTCATGCAAATGACGCTTTAAACCTTTTTGTTCATCTGTTTTACTCTAGTCTTTAAAAACAAACCCCCACTTCCCAGAAGCAGCAGCTCCATAAATTTCAGTGCAAATCATTTTAAAACAGTTCTTGGATACAAGAAGAATAGCAGTATCTGAAACACAGTGATAACATCTAGTTTTAGAACATCATACTTTTAAATTGAATCCTGCCTATGTGTTACCCTGGGAGAATGAATTTATCTGCAGAACTGGTACAGAGTGGAGAGCTGCAATGAAAGCTCTCCCACACTACCTTGCTGAAGTGCATCAAACCTACTCTGCTTAGTTCAATCTCTGTGAGTATTCATATCTTAGTATCTCTGCTGAGACTGTCAACAAAGATGCCAGATAGGGCCAACTGTGGTGGCGTTGTTTTCTGGCTGCAACAAGATATGACCACAGCTCTCTGTATGTAGTGTATGTGTCCAAAATATGACCTCTTTGTTCGTTCTAACAAAAGGGACTGAGGAGACATACTCAGGCCATGTCTACGCTACGGGGACTATAGCAGCATAGCTATTGACCCCATATCGAGTTTTACTGAGTAACATAAACACTTAAAAACCAGTGCAAGTTAAAAGCAAATGCATTAAAACCTTAATGCATTTATGGAGCAAAGCTTAAAGAAGGGAAAGGAACATTCATGTCATTTTAGCTACACATACATCAACTGTGGCTCTCACAGGCCAGTGTTTCTGAAGCTGTGGTTGACCTTAATATCCCCCGGTGTGGAGTGGTAGGGGTAGGGATGCGGCTGCTGATGCCAAATGGAATGTTGACGGCGGGGCAAAGGGAGGTGCTATGCTGGAGTTCTCCATGGACTGCAAAAGGAGGTGAGCCAGGGATTGTTGAACCTGTAGGTCCACAAGAGTCTGCAGCATCTGTGTTCATGTCTGGAAAAGTCCCATTATAGCCTGGTGCATCTCACTCTCCTTTTCCTGCTGGGACTCCTGCGCTTTTCTCATGTCCGCTCTTTTCTTTTCCAGGTTGTCTGCAATGGTCACTGTCCAGGTCCTTTGATCACAATCTGAGGCAGCACTGGCTTGCAAGATCTCGCAGAACATGTCATCCTGTGCGTTCTTCTTTCTCTTCCGTGTCTGGATCAGGCACTTGCAGATGTGGAGGGGAACCCCTAAAGGCCACACCTCAGCAGCTACAAATATAACACACAGAGGTACCATTGCCAGTATAATCACAACAGAAAGTGAATATTAAGGTTCAGAACTTCCTTTCCTTGCTCCCCTAAAGTTTTAAACCAGACATGTTTATTGACACTTCTGCTTCAGAGTGCTCACAGCAGCAGCCATGATGACCATGGCCCACCAGGGGTGAGGGAAAGGAGGGAATTGCGTGGTTGTATGAAAATGAGTATAGGGCAATGACACTGAATACTGGTGCCAGTTAGCACAAGTGCATTTTAATTTAGCCAAATGTAAGTTAATATATCTAGGAACAAAGAATGTAAGCAGTATGTACAGGATGGGGGACTCTATCTGGGGAAGCAGTGACTTCCAAAGAGACTAGGGGGTCACGATGGGTAATCAGGTGAACATAAGCTCCCAGTGGGCACTGTGGCTGAAAAGGCTAATGTGATCCTTGGATGTATCAATAGGGGAATCTCGAGTAGGTGTAAAGAAGTAATATTACCTTTATATTTGGTACTGGTGTCACCACTTCCAGAATACTATGTCTGGTTCTGGTGCCCACAATTCAAGAAGGATGTTTATAAATTGAAGAGGGTTCAGAAGGTTCCGAATGGATTGGAAAGTATGCTTTATAGTGGAAGTCTCAAGGAGCTCAATCTATTTAGCTTCTCAAAGAGAAGGTTAAGGGGTGATTTGATCACAGTCCGTAATTACTTACATGAAACCACCACTGATACATTTTGCAGATGCTTATTATTTATATTACTGTAGTGCCTAGGAGCCCTAGTCATAGACCTGAATCCCATAATGTTAGGCATTATACAAAGACAGCACCAAAAAACAGTCTCTATATGAGAAACAGAAATTTGTTCATAGTGGGTTCTTCAATCTAATAGACCAACGGTCATGGTGGATACTCCATCACTGGCAAATTTAAAATCAAGATTGGATTTTTTTTTTCTAAAAGGAGTGCTCTGTTTTGAACAAGAATTAATTCAGGGCAGTTCTGTGGCTTTTGTTATACAGGAGGTCAGACTAGATGATCACAATGGTTCCTTCTGGCCTTACAATGTATGAAACTCTGAATTTCTATATTGTCAAGCAATTATTTTCAAATTCATGTCATTTAGAATTTCCTGGCCTTCCAATGTCTGGTTTTTGTTAAACAACGTCTCAGTAAGTATTTTTATCATTAAGTTATTTGATCTAGCTGAAATACATTTGGTAATTTTCTGTCTCTTTTTCTACATGTATTTCTGTTTTCTTCCTCTTGTTTTCCCTGAAGCCTTTCTCTTATTTTCCATCTTCCTATTTGTTTGGCTCATATCCCTTTTTCCTCCTCTTTTACTAGGTGCCACTCCCTACCACTGCTTTCTTATTCTCCCTTGTTAGTTCCCACTGTTGCCTTCTGTAGATCTGCCTCTATGAACTTCTTATTTATTCTCTCTTTTCTCTAATCTTTCGCTTGTTTCCCTTTTCCTTCCCAACTTCTTATTTGATGGTACTCCCCGATGAACAAGTCACGTGAGAAGAGACAGGGCTATTTCCAGAGTCTCAGAGAAGCGGCTCTTGAATAACAGCCAAGATGTGTATGTTGGTGGGGGGGGAAAGGTATCTTTCCAAAGGCTAGCGCAAAATTAAAACACAGCACAGGAAAGAAGAGAGGCTGCTTATGCCCCCTCTGAAATGCAGTGCCCTAGCTGACCACTTTAACTCTATGGCCCTGGCTTTGGTAGCTCCAGGCATGTGACTATCCAGTGGTGCATACAGGTAAATATACTGGAACCTATTACTTTATGTTATCGAAGAGACCCATCAGAAAACATTTGTACATTCTCAGGCTATACACAAAACTTTTAGAAGAGCACTGGACAGCCAGGAATGACATGGAAATTCTGATTGCTCTTGCTGAAAGATACTACCATCTAATGGACTGATGGTCTCAACAAAGTTCCTAATGTGCATGTGACAACAGCATGGTTATAGGGCTAGCTGCACTTATGTCACCTTACTGCTCTGATTGTGCGTTTTCAGGTGACAGGCCTCTTGCCTTTGCCCATCTCAGGGTGGGATCTTACCTAGTCTATCAGCTCTTTGGGGCAGGGTGTGACATTCCAGGGGGCAATCCAGACCAGTGAAGGTCTATTTCATTACCTGCCCTGCAACCCGGGGTGCCTCATAATGCTTTACTGATGTGGCTCCCGACCTGGGCTCCTCCCAAGCAGCATGCAGGTCACACCCTGAGTGTCTGTGTATATCCACAGCCCTGGTCCAGCTGCTTTGACCCCAGCAACTTGTCAGCAAACACAAGCCACACTCTAGCTTCCTCCAGGCTTGGTTACCACCTGCATGGTGACTCCCCGGCCCGGATTTTCCCCAAAAGACATGTGTTCTGCACTGTCCAGCCCAGTCCTAGACAGTCCAGATATATTAGGTCCATTGCCCCTCTAAGGGCATCAAGATACAACAGGTTACCACCCTAAATGGAGTTACGCACACTGTTCATAACACTGAATTCATTTTGATTAAAGAATAAAAATTTTTTATTTAACTACAAAGAGAGAGGTTTTAAGTGAGTCCAAGTATGAAGGCACTCAAGTCAGAGATGGTTACAAGAAAAATAAGGATAAAACACTACCTCATACTAAACTTAACAAACTAGATATGGTTCAAGGGAAAATTCTTGCCATAGGTTTTCAGTAGCATTGCTGACCTAGTTTCAGTTCTGGATCTGCTCTCAAGGTCCAACGGCTGTTTTCTTTTTGTCTTCTTAGGTGAAAAGAGAGAGATGGATAGGGAGAGAACTTAGGGTGTTTTTGACCCTCACTTTTATAGTTCTGGAACCCTTTGAAATGCATTTTCCTGAGAGTGACCCCTAGATAAAGTTCTTTCCAGCTGAGAGCAAGGAAACAGGGAATGTGGTGCGGGAGTGGTTTCACGCAGTTGTTTACCAAGATGCAGATCTATTTGTTCCTGCCCCCTTCCTTGCCAAAGAATGGCCATTTGACAGGTGATTGCCCATCATCTTTGATGACACCTGCCTAGGGCTGTCAACTTGTCCTTTGTCTTTAAGAAACATGTTTTCCCACTTCCCAGACTTGTCTGGTAAACACACTTCAGTCATAATTATGTCCCATATCAGCCATTCCATTATTTTGTCCAGCTTTACAGGCCTAAAATTACTTGGGTCATCCTGTTTATCTTTTAAAAATATTGGCACAACATTAGTTTTCTTCCAGTCATTTGAAACTTCTCCAGTGTTCCAAGACATATTGAAAATCAACATTAATGGACCAGAGAGCTCCTCACCCAGCTCTTCTAAACTCTCAGATGCAAGTTTTCTGGACCTGCTGGTTTAAGAATATGTAACTTCAGTAGTTTCTGTTTAACATCCTCCTGAGTTACTGTTGGAATGGAAAGTATTTCATCATCATAATCATATGACATGAATACATCATCTGGCTTTTTCCCAAACAGAACATAAATATTTAATGAACACTTCTGCCTTTTCTATATTATTATGGACAGTTCTACCATTTCCCTCTAGTAATGGAACAAAACCATTGGATTCCTTTTGTTCCTAATATATTTAAACTCTTGTTGTCTTCAACTCTGCTGGCCATACATCTTCCCACTGTGTCCTTTTGTTTCCCTTATCAATTTTCTACAATTCCTAGCTTCTAATTTATATTCATTGCTATCAACTTTCCCTATTCAATTTTTCTGTTAAGGTAGCTTAAATAAGCTTAACTTTGCCATCTTGTAAGCCATGCATGTAATCACATAGCAATATCATTTGTTCTTTCTTCTCTCTGGAATACATTCCTAGCCTAAGGCTATATCTTCACGGTATAAAAAGGTGTCTTTGCCTTAACATAGTGATCTGGATGAAATACACCTTTTTTGCAGTGAACTCAAAGCCTACCTCTTGGCTATATTGTGATGTAGAATAAGTGTGGTATAGGGCATGGTTCTGAGAATTGGTATGTAAGAGGAATGGTGTCAATGAAACTCAAACATCAAAGGAGGATGTGTCAGTTGCACATGTATGTAATAGCGGGCCAGTTCCTACAATACTATGTTTTATATGGGACAGTCTAAAGAGAAATGGATACCGGAATATGTGACTCATTGTAGCAGATGTAAGATGCTGTCGCAGGGCAGAGGTATAAAACCATTGGATACCCTGCTAAAGACCCGCCTTCCCCCTGCTTCCCTGTAGGGTGGCCAGCTACGTGGGCCAAGACCCTTAGCCGGGAGCCCAGCTGCAGGCCCTAATGAGGGCAGGCTCAGGGTAATCTGCTGAGCCAAGTGGAACCATCTGGGTTGATGACTGGGAAGAAATATAAACTCAGGGAAGAGCTCAGTGAGGAGAGGCTAGCCAGGTAGGAGGATAGGAGGGTTGTGGCTCTCTGCTGGCTGACACAAGCCTCAAAGGCCAGAGGACCCAGTGAGGGGTCGGAGCTGGGACCGGTGCTGGGGGAATTGGGACTGTACAGCCACTGTAAATAAAAGAACACGGGTGAAGCACCTGCAAGAGATGTCTGAGTCCCTTTCTTTTGCCAGCCCAAGCACAGGGAACAGGGACAAGGAGAAGGAAACTTGTCCCACCCTGTGACAGATGCATAGGTACAAAATTCCCTTGAGATGGGAACAAAAGGTTTTCCATTTTTGCTTGAGGTGTGGGAAATGACATTAAACTGACCATATGCATATTTGGCCCCATGGGACAGATCCTTGGCCCCCTGTAAGTTGACTGTGCTGCCAGCGCAGAACAAAATGACTTTAAAGCTACTCTAAAGCCTAGTTTAAGAAGGGAGGCATATCTGGGCTAGGTGGGGATGCTCCAGGATGGGGAGAGGGCCTGACAGGAGTGATGTTACTGGGATGATTTGGGGGATTCATACAGCTTATGAATTCTGGTTGCTATTGAAAAGTTTTTCAGACATTATCATGAAATGGGCTGTATCATGGAAACCTATGGTACTTTCATCCACCATTGTGTACAGGACTTTCAGCAAGTATACATCAGATAAGGGACAATGGAAAATATTTTAATGCTAATGATGGTGCTTGACCATACAAATTAACCTAGGGAGGAACCAGTTTTACCCATCCTCTTTGAGGGGAGGGTATTTACTTGTTTGTTTTTTGGAGCAGAGGAAAGTTACAAAAAGACAGAACAAAGAAAGCCAGGTGTTGCAAAGAGAACATATAAACTAGGGAGATGGACAGGAACAGGAAGCACTGGGCAGGAGAGCGAGGAAGGTGCCAGGTGCTGGGGAAGAAGATTCCTTGAGGGAGAAGCCACCTAGTATATAACAACCTTCATGAGGCAGGGGTCCCTGCTTGCCTGCCAACTTGACACAGATGGTCTCCCAGGGAAGGATGAGCTAGTGAGGGGGATTTCAGTTAGGGTGTTTGTTATTTTCTAAATGATCTGTACTCTCCTGGGCATCATATGATTAAGTATAAAAGAGCATCAATGTGTTTGTTTTCTGGTGTGTTAGATGCTTCACAACCTCCTTAGAGAGAAATGGTAAACCACAACGGGTCTGAGAGGGAGTTTGTTAAATATGGGGAAGTCTGAGGGGTCCAATTGAACCAGGGGATAGGCAGCTGGACAGTGGGTTCCAGTTCTTAGAAAGGGGTGCTAGACAAAGGGTCTGTGCCCTGATAATATGCATCGGGGCCCCAGGATTGGAGACAGTGGCTGGACTTCATTCAGAATTTGGAGGCTTGAAACATGGGGATCCAGAAGCTTGGATTCCCCTCACAGCAATCTGGGGGGTAACCAGAAGATGGTGCCTGACCAGATCTTTGACAGTTACCCACTTCTTCTCTTTCCCTACCACCCCTCCACCTAGAACTAGATAAGTTCTTGGAGGATAGGATCATCAATGGTTATTAGTCAGGATGGGCAGGGATGGTGTCCCTAGCCTCTGTTTGCCAGACGCTGGGAATGGGCAACAGGGAATGGATCACTGGATGATTACATTTTCCATTCATTCCCTCTGGCATTGACCACTGTCAGAAGACAGGATACTGGGCTAGATGGACCTTTGGTCTGGCCCAGTATGGCCATTCTTATGTTCTTATGTACTTATGTTTAGTGGTGGGGAGAACCACTGTTCTGTGGGTGGGAAAAGGAGTAATGAGAGCTGGAGGAGGCTGAACAGGAGCATGGTATGTTCTGCTGATTCCCAGCCAGTGGAATGGTCCCGTGGAACTATTCTAGCTGACACAAAATAGAATAACTGATAACATCGAACTTGTGCCATTGACCAGGGTTTGAAGAGAAGTAAAGGTACTTAAAGCTACCTTTGCTTCTCTTCCCTTCATGGGCATTAAGTTCTGTGGAATAGCAATTTGAGCCCCTAATGTTTTTAAGTATGAGGATACTGTGAGATGTAAACTCATCTGAAATGGAAAGATCACTGATTCTGGTATTAATTTTATACGAGTTTTTATTTTTGGTTTTTAAAGATTCTTACTCCACAAATGAAAGGGTAGACTGTAAATGGAAGACTTTTTGCTAATATAGTCTGTCTAGTGTCTATAAAGTTAAGGTCACCACAATCATACATTTTCAGTGACAATTATACCCTATAATTGTACATTCAGACAAAGCAATCAGTACTTGGTATATGAAGAGGGATTGGAAATAGATGTGCTCTGGAGTCAAGCACTATAGAGCCCATGAAACGTAAGCTGCTCTTTTAGGAACAGAAATTTTCCTAAAATACACAATTTTCATAATTTCTCATTCTCTTTCAAACAGAAAGATGTGAGATTGGTGAGATATTTACAGTGGTCCTTGCAGTCTGCCTAGTCAAATAGCTGCACCATAATGAGGTGACTCATGAAGTGAAATAGGGGTCTTTTTAGTACTTCCTATAAATCATGTAAATTCAGTTTGGAATCAAAATTGTCTGTAGGGTTTTTTTATGGTACTTGTGGCTCCTAAGATTGTTGCAAATAAATGGGTAGCCCTGACCCACCTTTTGGGTACCAGGAAAAGTGATTACCAGTTGTTTGGGGATCAAAATTAATTTGTTCCCACTCATTGCCAGAGTGCAGAAAAGGCCTCCTTTCCTTAAGGCTCTAAAATCCCCCTAACCGTTAATGTGGGCCAGATAAATATTGTCTTTTGCCATGGCCCCACACTTCTCTGCAGTGGCCTGTGGAGAGGGACCAGCATGATAAGAACACAATCTGGGTCAGAACAATGGTCCAGCTAGCCCAGCATCATGTCTTTCAACAGTGACCAATGCCAGATGCTTCAGAGGGAAGGTTCAGAAAAGGGAAATTATCAAATGGTCCGTCCCCTGTCATCCAGTCCCAGCATCTCACAGTCAGAGGCTTAGGGACACCCAGAACACGAGGTTTCATCCCTGACCATCTTGGCTAATAGCTATCAATAGACCTACTCTCCAGGAACTTATCTAATTCTTCTTTGAACCCAGTTATACTTTTGACCTTCACAACATCCCCTGGCAATGAGTTCCACAGGTTGATTGTGCATTGTGTGAAGAAGTACTGCCTTTTGTTTGTTTTAAACTGGCTGCCTATTAATTTAATTGAGTGACCCTGGTTCCTGTGTTATGTGAAGGAGTTAATAGCACTGCCTTATTCACTTTGTCCACACCATTCGTGATTTCATAGACCTCTATCATATCCCCCCTTAGCCATCTCTTTTCCAAACTGAACATTCTCAGTCTTTTTAATCTTTCATCATATGGAAACTGTTCCATACCCCTAATAATTTTTCTTTCCCTTCTCTGTACCTTTTCCAATTATAATATAACTTTGTTTGGATGAAGTGACCAGAACTGCGTGCAGTATTCAAGGTGTGGGTGTACCATGCATTTATATAGTGGCATTCTGATATTTTCTGTCATATTACTATCCCTTTCATAATAATTCCTAAAGTTCTGTTAGCTTTTTTTGACTGCTGCTGCACATTGAGCACATGTTTTCCACAATGACTCCAAGATCTCTTTCTTGAATGGTAACAGCTAATTTTAGACCCCATTATTCTGTATATATAGTTGGGATCGTGTTTTCTAATGTGCATTACTTTGCATTTATCAACATTGAATGTCATCTGCCGTTTTCTTGCCCAGTTACCCAGTTTTGTGAGATCCCTTTGTAACTCTTTGCAGTCTGCTTTGGATATAACTATCTTGAGTAATTTCGTATCATCTGCAAACTTTGCCACTTCACTGTTTACCCCTTTTTCCAGATCATTTATGAATATGATGTACAGGATCCTTGGGGGACCTTGTTATGTACTTCTTTCCAGTGTGAGAACTGACCATTTATTCCTTCTCTTTATTTCCTATCTTTTAACCAGTTACTCATCCATGAGAGGACCAATGACAGCTTACTTTGCTTATGAGTCTTTGGTGAGGGACCTTCTCAAAGGCTTTCTGAAAGGCCACTATATACACTGGACAACCCTTATCCACATGTTTCCTGACACCCTAAAAGACTTCTAATAAATTGTTGAGGCACGATTTCCCTTTACAAAAGCCATGTTGACATATGCACAAAATATTGTGTTCACATATGTGTCTGATAATTCTGTTCTTTACTATAGTTTCAACCAGTTTGCTTGTACTGAAGTTAGGCTTACCAGTCTGTAATTGCCAGGATCACTTCTGTAGCCTTTTATAGAATTTGGAGTTTACATTAGCTATCCTCCAGTCATCTGATACAGAGGCTGATTTAAATGATAGGTTACATGCCACAGTAATAGTTCTGCCATTTTATATTTGAATTCCTTCAGAACTCTAGGGTGAATACCACCTGGTCCTGGTGACTTATTACTGTTTAATTTATCAATTTGTTCCAAAACCTCCTGTATCAACACCTCATTCTGGGACAGTTCCTCAGATCTGTTACCTAAAAAGAATGGCTCAGATGTGTGAATCTCCCTTATATCCTCTGAAGTACATACCAATGCAAATAATTCATTTGTCTTCTCCGCAAAGGCCTTGTCTTCCTGGAGCACTCCTTGAGCACCTTGATTGTCCAGTGGCCCCAATGATTGTGTGGCAGACTTCCTGCTTCTGCTGTACTTAAAATTTCTTTTGCTGTTAGTTTTTTGGGTCTTTTGCTAATTGCTCTTCACATTCTTTTTTGGCCTGCCTAATGTATTTTTACTCTTGACTTGCCAGGGTTTATGTTCCTTTCTGTTTCCCTTAGTAGGATTTAACTTCCAATTTTGAAAGGATTTTTTTTCCCTCTAACCATCTTTTTCACACTGTTGTTTAGCCATGGTGGCATTTTTTTTTGGCCCTCTTGCTTTTTTTTAGTATTTGGGGCATACCTTTAATTTGAGCCTTTATTTTTGAAAGTTTCCATGCAGCCTGCAGGCATTTCATGCTTGTGACTATCCCCTTTTATTTTCCAGGTAACTAGCTTTCTCATTTTTGTGTAGTTCTCCTTTTTGAAGTTAAATGCTTCTTTGGTATCCTCCTCCCACAAGGATGTTAAATTTAATTACATTATGAGTGGTTTAGCTATATTCACTTCTTGGCCAGATCCTGTGCTCCACTTAGGACTAAATCAAGAAATGATGTGGAAAGAAAGCTGCATCCCTCTACTGTGCATCACCATAGTTGTCCCTGGCACTGTTAACAGTATGTCCTAGCTGTGTAGTTGTTACACTGAGAGACAAGGTGGGTTGGTAATGTCTTTTATTGGACCAACTTCTGTTGGCAAGAGAGACAAGCTTTTGAGCTACACAGATCAACTCTTCTTCATGTCTGAGAAATTTACTCAGAGGGCTGGTCTACACTACAGAGTTAGGTCGATGCAAAGAAGCTTACCTCTCTCCATCTACACCAGTGACATGACTGAGCCAGATAAGGAGAAGGAAGAGGACTCTGGATGACATGTTCCAAGAGATCCTGCAAGCCTCCGCTGCTTCAGATACTGAGCACAGGGCTTGGAGGATCACCCTTGCTGACAGCATGGACAGGGATAGAGTGGAGAGGAGAAAGGCACAGGAAAAGGAGAGGGATGCTTGTGCTTGTGCATCAGCAGATGCTTGTGCTTCTCAGACAGCAAACAGAGATGCTTCACACTCTGGTGGACCTGCGGGTTCAACAATCCCATGCTTGCCTACCTCTGCAGCCCATAGAGAACAACATATTGAGACTTTGCTACGCCCCCTCCCCTCAATATTCCCCATGGTGTCAGGTGTCGCTGCACTATCCCTACCACTCCACCCCTGGGGACATTAAAGATATTCACAGCCGCACATACACTGACCTGTGAAAGACATGCATATTGGTGGACATGGATCTGAAATGGAAATGACACTTTCCCCTTCATAACTTCTTTTCCCTTAGTTTATTTTTATTAAGTTATACATGTTCTTCTGTTTCCTTTGTTATGGAGTAAAATTCTGCTTTTGGAAACATAATTCATCTTTATTAGATCACAACATATGCTGGGTGGTGATGACGTCATTCACAGACAGTATTAATAGGTGCATTGGCAATGTCATTTTACTCCCCACACACTACTCACCAAAGGGTCCATACTGAGCTGCAAAAGAGCAAGGACAGGCAGGGCATACTACAGCAACACACACCACTCTGGCTCACTATTAAAATGGTCTTTCAAAGTCTCCCTGAGCCATTTCGTTCTGTGCTGAGCTCTTCTTATAGCTCTAGTATTTGGCTGCTCCAAATCAGCAGACAGCCATTCCACCTCAGCCCTGCAACCTGGCAGAAACTTTCCTCCCTTTGCTTCACAGATATTCTGAAGCACACAGCAGGCTCTATAACTATTGGGATATTTATTTCACTGACGTCCAATCTCATGAGTAGACAGTTCTAGCGACCCGTCAAACGGTCAAAGGCACATTCTACTGTCATTCTGCACCTGCTCGGCCTGTAACTGAATCATTCGTTGGTGCAGTTGAGGTGGTCGGTGTATGGCTTCATGAGCCAGGGGAGCAAGGAGTAGGATGGGTCTCCCATGATCACTGTTGGCATTTCAACATCGCCAGTGTAATCTGCCGGCCGGAAAAGAAAATCCCTGCTTGCAGCTTTTTGAACAGTCCTGCTCCACTGCAGTGTGGAAATCCCATTGCTGTAAAACCATCCACTATGGCTTGAACATTGCCTAGAGTCACAGTTCTTTGTAGCAGGAGGCAATTAATGGCCCTGCACACTTGCCTCAGAACAGCCCCTGTGATGGATTTCCCAACTGCAAATTTATTCCTGACTGATTGGTAGCAATCTGGTGTTGCAGGTTTCCATAGTGCGATTTCCACTTGCTTCTCCACTGTCAGTGCAGCTCTCATTTTGGTGTCACTGTGCTGGAGGGCTGGGGCGAGCTCAGCACACAGATCCAGGACTGTGGCCTTGTGCATCCGAAAGTTCTGCAGCCGCTGCTCGTCAGTTGGTGCTTGTTTCTCGGGCCCAAAACTCCGCCCCACCACCTGAAGCTGCTCCCAACAACTCTGCATTGTTTCTTTCTCTGTCCCACTGCAATCTAGCGTCCAAGGAATCATCATGTTCCCTGTAGTGTCGCTTGCGCCTCTGCAAATACTGCAGGATCAAGTGGCCCGTGCTCATAACAATAGTGCATCACAATAGTGCAGAGCTGTACAGGCTCCATGCTTCTGTTGGAGATGGTGGATAGCAGCAAGGGACGTGTGGGTTTGCAGGATTTTGAAAAGAGGCATTAAATATTATGGGGTACAGATGCAATTATGGGATGGAGAACACTGCATTATGGGATGTTGTAATCATGCTCCCAGTCACCCCTGTGTGACTCATTTCGGCCCATGAGGCATTGCAAAAACTTCCTAAAATACCCTGCGCTGCACGGGGGTGAGTTGCACAGTGGGAAAGCTACCCACAGTGCACTGCACTCTACATTGAAACAAGCTCTCTTGGTGAGGACAGATACCGCCAACTCTAGGATCCTAGTGTGGACACACACGAGTGATGTAATAACCGTGGTGGCTGTATGCTGACAAAACTTAGTGTGGACATGGCCAGAGTGTTACAGATAAATATAAGGTGGAACAGACTGTTTAGTGTAAGTAATTAACACATATTTCAAGGGACCATTCAAGGTAAAGTGGCCCATTGACACCCTTCCAGTCGTAGGGAGGAAAGCAGTTGACCAAGATGGGAGACTTAGGGGGATTGTTAGTGGGTTATAGATTGTTATAATAAGCCATAAATCCAGTGTCTCTGTTCAGTCTGTGATTTTTAGTGTCTAGCAAAGTTATAAATTTAAGCTACCAGGCTCTTCTTTTGAAAGTGTTTTGCAGGTTTTCTTTGAGGATGAGCTTGCTTGCTTGCTTTCTGAAAAGTGTTCACCTATAGGTGATGAGGTGTTTTTGTCTTTTATCATTTTCTTGTGCGAGTTCATTTGCAAGTGCAGTGATTGTCTGCTTTCACCCACATAGCTGCTATTGGGGCTCAAAAGCTTGTCTCTCTCACCAAGAGACGTTAGTCCAATAAAAGATTTAAAAATTTTATTAACGCTAATGTTAAAAAAAATATATAATACATAGGTTGAGAAAAGAGTGTCTACATCTGGGTATAGTGCTTAGATTATCCACAAATACAAAGTTTGTTTTTAAAGTAATAAAATACTTATAGTGCATAATCAGTGTTAAGGAAAAGTTAGCACATGTGACTCCATTTTGGTTTGGGACCCACCATTGTCTAAAAGCAAGCACATCATGCACCAGGAGACGTGTTCCTTAGATACTGCATTCCTGTGAAAATCCTCTTCCTTGTCTCCAGCCTGCCTTGACTCCCAGTATCTGTTTTTTTGTCAGTCCCTAACTCCCTATCTCCTGGCCTTTGATGTGAGGCCTCCCATCCTGATAATAAAAGTTACTGATGCATGGCTTTAGGACCATGCTGTGTAATTAACATACTACTTTAGCACGAGGAATGCACCAAGCAGGGATAGGTGGTAGATAAGAAAAGGGTTTGTGTATTGTGAAACTTGTGAAACTAAGGTTTCCGTTGCACGAGGGCAACATGCTTTGCTAAAAAGTATATAACCTTTGTATAATCTGTATTTGGGGTCCCCTCCTGGCTAGCAGGGGGGCACCACGCTCGAGGGTAATAAATTTGGTGTTTTTTGGGAACTCGGCAGTTGTGGACTTTGTTTATGTGCCTCAGCCTAGATTCGAACTGTGCGTGTCCTACCAGGTGTAATTCGTAGCATTTGTGTGCGTGTCCTACCAGGTGTAATTCGTAGCATTTGTGTGCGTGTCCTATCAGGTATAATTCGTAACATCAGCAATAACCCAAATTTAGGTGAATGAATTTAAGAATACAGTTTAGATTAGATATTTAGCATCCATGCATTCGGGTACATTACACATGAAAAAAGATATACAGAGAGTTGGTGGCGGAAAGCAAAATATATCAGTGAGTGAAGATTGTCCCTCAGTAATTGAGAATTTAGGATAGGTTGTCCATTTAGAGGAAAAAAACAGTTCATCAGGAAAGTATCTGAGTTACTTTTCCAACTGCGCTTCTCTATTACTCACCTACCTTGTCTCTCTAATATGTTGGGACCAACACGGCCACAACAACATTGCATACTTGTTACACTAACATTCACAGGGAAATCCTCATGGTGACACAGGCCACCAAACTTTTATATAGCACATGTGGTGAGGGAAACCTGGAGTTGATTTAAGTGTTTCCCAAGTTCCTGGTTATGCGCCTGTGAGAACCCCACTTGTCTCTGGCTCCAAGCACCTTGGGGAGGCAGGAGTTAACCCTTAGGAATGAATACTGCACTTGACAATTAAACACCTCTATCTAAGCAGGGGCAAGCCCTTTATGAGTATCAGAGATGATTCAAAGGAAGGGAGTCCCTTTGGGGCGTCACCCATACACATCCCCAGCAACAGTATAATGTGTCTGGTCTCCAACACATAAATATACAGGTTAATGCTCTGCCACCTGACAAAACAGTCTCAATCTCAGTCTCTCAGGTTTAACCAAGGAATTTATCAACGCTTTGTGGTCTCTGAAGCTGGGGTGTAATGTAAGCGTCGAGTGATGAGGAGGGCTGGTTGAAAATTGTCAGAATGATTTGTCGGATGAAAAATGCCCTTTTTGCTAAACTGACATTTTCCCAAATAAAAATTGTTTGGCCTAAAAGTTCTGATTTTCCATTGGGGAAAATTGAAATGAAGGCTGCTGTCCTGAAAGACTCTTGTCAATTTTACTTTCTACCATTGAAATTGACAAAAGATTCCTGGAGGGCTGCTGAGGGTGAGTGTCTGGGCGTTTTGCCTCCCTTCTTTCCCTGGCCTTTAGGAGTCAGAGAAGCAGATATGGGGGTGGGGTGGGGGGAGAAAGGCAGTTTGAGACTTTCTTACAGAGAGCAGCTCCCCCTAATCAGAGATGAATTGGGGATTGGTGCTGCTTTGAGCGGGGGTTGGACTAGATGACCTCCTGAGGTCCCTTCCAACCCTGATATTCTATGATTCTATGAAGCCTCCAACAAAGAGCAGTTTGAGACTTCGGATTTCCTCTGCAAAGATCAGTGCTGCTCACTTTAATAAATCTGAGCGTGTTCACAAGGAGTTAATAAATCTGAGTGTGTTGCCCTCCAACAAAATGGCAAGTTGCCCTCTAATGAGGGGAGTCTCCTCACTTCTAAAATACGTTGCACCTTCTTCTGCTGTGCTGCCTCCATTAGCTACTTGGTACACACACACTGACTCCCAGCAGTACCCTCTGATTCATCTGAGACAGCACCAGAGGGTGCTTTCCTTGGCATCTCTCCTGTAGCTTCGACCTTGTTCCTTCCATCCATCAGGAAGATGAACTTTCTTTGAATTAAAACAAGTACTGCCCCACCCTCCCCAAAATGAATTAATTTGTCAAGAAGAACACAGGGCCAGATTTTGCTTTGTTAAATTGGTGTAAATCAGGAGTAGCTTCACTGAAGTTAATGGGTTTACAGCCATGTAAAACTAATGGGTTTACAGCCATGTAACTGAAAGCAAAATCAGACTTGGCATAGTTTTGATTGAATTTCACATTTACAATGTTGTGGACATAAGGTTGGAATGAACAAATAACATTCCTTATATTTTCTTTTAGTGTCTTTCAAAAATTGAGTAGGGGGTAGATCACCAAGTGCGAAGCTATTGTATAAATAGGTGTAGTGGAAACCACATAAATACCTCTGCTTCTGCCATGAGAAAGCAGGGCCAATCAGGCATAACAGCTGTACTGTTGATCAGTTTGTACCTATTCATGGCTCTATATTAATGCTGTTTATGAGGAAAAAGCCCATTTTCCAGTTCATTCACAGTTACATCAGGGGAGTTTGGTAAACTTTGCAATGTGTGCTTGTAAATAAATCTCTTTATCCCTGGAGTGTAACATTCCTAACTAGAAATTAATTGAACATTAAACCCTGGATTTTGAGGATATCACCATATTGCAGAAGCAGGCAGTTCACCATATGCTGTTTTTCTTATCTTTATATCTCAGTTGCTTAATCATTCAACATTTTCATCCAGATCATGTCATTCTTGATTGTAGAATCAGCGCCTCTTCTAACCCTATTATATTTTGGGAGGTTAGCTTTTATGCTGCCATTTAATTCAAGATCTGTCACACTTCCAATGTGAACGGTTGAGCAAAAATGTGCATATGTCATTGCTATGATGAGTTTTCTATGCTTCAATATAACCAGTATAGTCATCAGTCACCATACATCTTCCAGTGCTTTTGCTTTACTTCTCACTTTGCTTACTATTCACAGTTTTGCATTTGTATGCCACTCTCAGCTCCTCCTTTTTGTCCACCAAACCCTCTCTCTTCTCCTGCAAAACTTTTCATAAAATGCACCCCTCCAATAAAAGGCAATCCCTCTTGCCTTCCTCTTTTCATCCAAGATCTCTTCCCCCACCCACACAATCTACCCTTACCTGATATGTTGTACAGTGTCTTGTCTCATTTGTATTAGTCTACCATTGAGCAAAACACAATCATACATAAACCATTCATAGACTTAATACAATATGGTCCCCAAAGATATTGTATGGGGTCGCAATATGTGTCACATTGAGTATTTGCAGCTCCTGTTGAAGTCAATAGGAGTCCAGGAGCTCAGCATCTGAGCCACTTATAAGGGTCAATATATGGATTTAGGGGCTTAATTTTAGGCGTCCAGGACTGAATATTCTGATCCTAGAACTTAACCTCATTTGTCCCCATCTGTAACATCTGCTCACAACGGTGCTGCCCTGCCTCCTATTCACCTGTCAAGGGCTTGAAGGATCAAGGCTACAGTGATAATAGTAAGAGAATGATCTGCTATTTCAAAGTGCCTGTGTTCTCTCTCTCTGTGTCTGTGTCTGTGTCTGTGTCTGTGTGCATAGAAAAATATACCGTGGTGTCACTTCCAAGTACTTTATGGGGAATGCCAGTGAAGCTTGATGTGGAGGCAGGAACAGCATCTGTTTTCCCCACACAGTTCTTTTGTCAACAGTGGTGAAAATAACCTGGGTAAGAAGAGTTGCACAAATGCATTCTCACTGCAATGAGATCAGGGTATTTTTTCTTTAGTGTCGTCACAGTGTCTAGTATGATTAATCAAAGCAGGTGTTTTGTTTATGCTGAACTTAAAAGGCAGCCTGCATGCTGTGAAAGTCAAGAAACAAAATAAAACAGCGTAGGGAGATATTGCAAACCTCCACTGCCTCCCACTTACAGCCAGAGGAAACACAGGTAAATTATAGCCATAGGTACAGAAAACATTTTGGAATTGGGAAACATGCACAGATCTCTGGGGGCTTTCATTATTGGAGACGTGTCTCTGTTTTCTCATTTCAAGATGTTTAGCCAATAAAATGTATATTTTACAACTAAAGATAGCCGTACAAGCAAGCAATAGTATTAATGGGCAGTAAAGATGATCACTTGTCAAAAAATTCCTACCTCCCACGCACAAAAAACGTCTCTTGAATCAAAAGCCCCATATGCTGGCTACCCCAGCTGACTCTTCTTTACCATCAATTCCCTGTTTTAAATTGTATTACTGGCCATTCTGCTTCTCCTCCACATTACCCTCTGCTCAATCAGGAACCAAAATTATTCAGAATTATTACAGGCAGCTGCAAATCTGTCTACAATGACTGCAAAGTCCTGGACAGCATCCTATAAGCTAATTCAGGGATAGATTTTAAGCCAAGAGGGACCTTTCTATCAACAAATTCTATCAGCTGTAGCCAGAGGAGCTTCCACATGGGTCATCAGCAGAGTTTGAATCCTCAACCTTCAGACCACAGCACAGACCTCTATCATTTGACTTACAACCATGTGCAACCATGGTAAAATTTTGTAATGAATAGAAGCCCAAGCACCCTGCCGTCCACCCCCCACTGCCATGATAGTTTTCTCAAATTTATATTGGGCTCAAGTTTCATAGGCGTGATCTCAACTCAAAGGAGGAGTAGGGGTGGGGAAGGGAAGGATCTAGTAAATTTCAATAAAATCAATTCAGCCATTTCTGAATAATCTGAAAATGAAAAAATAAACCTCTTTCAAAGGATCAGATGAGGAAAATTTGTTCTCAGGTAACTCTAAACCAACTAAAGTCAGAAACTTAAAACTTAGCTCAATTATTAAGTCTCTAATACTTTAAAAAAATCATCAAGTTTGAAGATAATCTGTTCACTAGTTTTTAAATTATGAGCATTTTAAGTGGTAGTTTTGCAAGTGTATATGAGAATATTTATATCCACTTAGTTACACACATTTGAGGATCCATTTATTATCATCATCCCAATTAAGGACACAACTGATAAACAAATACTGAATGTAACTATATACACAATATTTCATTTGTGATTAAAGCTACCAAGCTAAATTTTCTTCATATTTGGCTTTACTTTGAAGTGTGAATGATTTGTACAAAACCAGCCAAGTTTGATGTTTTTAGCTTCATCCATTTCTGAGTTATCCAAGTGAAAAATGTATTATTGGAACATATGGGGAGTTTATAAGTGCTCTCTGGAGGACAGCTGCATTAGGAATGCATTTGATAGGGATGGTTGAGTTAAGGTCAGCTGGGTTCAGGAGACATCAATTGTTGGTGGCTGAGTTCACGAGGTATCAAGCAAAATCCAGTAGCTCCAAATCAAGGAAGGCTGAAGTCAATTAGAGGACATCTATCATCTCTCAAGTGGACATCCTAGCTCCAAGTTATGCCCCCCCACAAGTCTGTGCAGAGGCTATATTTGGGACGAGGTGGTTACATAATAGTAAGTTTAGACTAGAGCTGATAGAAATTTTCCTGACAGAACAGTTTTCTGGCAGAAAGTGCTGATTCCACAGAATCTATGGGAACATGTCAAATTCCACTGAAATTTTAGAAAGAAACCCCAGGTGGGCTGGCTGGCTGGTTCCCCAGCCTACCTCACAGCCCCGCTAGCCAACTGTGGGGGAGGCAGGGTGGCTGGGAACAGCACCTCCCCACCAGCTGGCTAGAAAGGCTGCCAGGGAGAGTGGGGAGCCAGCTAGCCAGATGGAAATTTCTGAAGAATTCCATTTTGCTTCTTTCAAACTTTTTTTAAAAAAAGTTTATTCCATTGAAAATTCTGGCATTTCGGACTCTTTATTCTGATCTGAAACCATATTTGAGGGGTGGAAATAAGAGATGCAAAATTTCCCACAGAATGGAAGCTGAAGTTACTGCTCCGTTCTAGTAGAGACCTCTGCACTGAGCAATAGAAAGTCCAGCCCACTGTGCATCTGCTCTCTTACTCACAAATGCTCAGAGTCAAAAGGGGGTCAGCGGTAGGTGGGGACTGGGCTTAGGCCTGTCTGAGGACACAGGGGCTTAAGAGAGATCTTCAGGATGAGAGTGAGACCCTGGGCACTCACCTCTATAGCCCTGATCCAGCTACAGTTAATTGGGTTATTGTAATGATTACTGTACACAGCTATTGAGTTAATTTACTTGCAGGTGTGTCAGGAAATATACCCAGGAAGGGTAGATTCTGGTAAACACTTCAAGGGATAAGAGACAATGGAGAGCTAAAATACTGTGCCTAGCTGACAGAACTGGTCTAACCAGGCTCCGGAGACACAGAAGAGAACAAAGAACTTTGATTGGATTTAAAAGGGGAGGGGCCAGGCAGGAGATTCAAAAGGCAGAGACTGTTGGGGAACAGACTGACACTCAGATGACATGCAGACTCCATAGGTCAGGAGTCTGGGGTAAGATAGGCTTACCTAAGCCTTTAGGTTATACAGACCTGTGTAGCCTGTTTATTGGTTTAAAACCTCTTCTTTTGTGCTTTTTCTTGTTCCAACTATTAAGATTAAATAGTCTGGTTTAAGAAGACCTTTTGAAGTCACTGTATTCATCACTGGTCATAGCTCCCAAGGGGAAGAACTACAGATACTGAGTCCAGTCAGGCCTGCTGGGTAAGCACGGTGGATACACAGGGGACTATAGCCCACGGCCCTGTCTAAGAGCACAAGAATTGTGGGATTTCACCCCAGGGAAGATAAAGGAATGGGGCCTCATACCAGAGGGCGGTGCACTCACAGATATCAAGAAAGGGGTCAGAGGTGCAGGTAACCCTATGATCATGACAGAAGGACATATCTCATTCCACTAATTGTGATTAAACCCTATTGCAGTTTAGTGCTCAGCTCTACAGTATCTAATTACAATTAGCTGACATGATGTTCAGCACAATTTGTACCAGTCAGCATCATATTGGCTAACTCAGTTCTTCACGGATGTGTTCAAACTTGGTAAAATACATAGTGAAGAATAGCCTTTTGCATGTATATAGGTAATTAGGCTTTCATTCTGTAACCGGAAGCATGCTGGCAGACTGCTGACCTGTGTGGAGTCCCACTGGTTTCATGGATGCATCAATTCACCCCACACAACCAATTACAGGATCAAGGCCTATCAGCTCTCACCCACACTTAGACTTAAACCAGAAGAAAGAACTGTGGCTTAACTGTAGCGCTCTGTACCAGGTATGTTAACATCTTAATTTGCAGTATTTTTATTAATCTAATGGTTAAGGTTGAGTTTTGGGCGGGGGGGGGGGGGGGTAGCTATATGCCCTGTCTGCACTATATGGACCTTCCTTTCTATTCATTCTTTCTTCTACAAAAGCAGTTGTGATGTGGAAAAATTGGAAAACATCCAGCGGAGGGCAACAAAAATGATTAGGGGACTGGAACACATGACTTATGAGGAGAGGCTGAGGGAACTGCGATTGTTTAGTCTGCGGAAGAGAAGAATGAGGGGGGATTTGATAGCTGCTTTCAACTACCTGAAAGGGGGTTCCAAAGAGGATGGATCTAGACTGTTCTCAGTGGTAGCAGATGACAGAACGAGGAGTAATGGTCTCAGGTTGCAGTGGGGGAGGTTTAGGTTGGATATTAGGAAAAACTTTTTCACTAAGAGGGTGGTGAAACACTGGAATGCATTACCTAGGGATGTGGTGGAATCTCCTTCCTTAGAAGTTTTTAAGGTCAGGCTTGACAAAGCCCTGGCTGGGATGATTTAGTTGGGGATTGGTCCTGCTTTGAGCAGGGCATTGGACTAGATGACCTCCTGAGGTTCCCTTCCAACCCTGATATTCTATGATTCTATGACATAAAGGAATCGATTCTCTTTTTTAATTATATGTGTAACTAGAGCTGCAAATAACTACATAAAAATGCAGTCTTTCATTGAATCCAGGAAAAACTCACCTGTTTTTGTTAGAGAAGCAAAACCTTTTGCTCTTTCACCTCCAATCTTCTGTTTCCCTTGAAAATGAGAACAAGCAAGGAAACAAACAAACAATAATAATAATAAAAAAAGCAACAAAGAAGCAAAAAATCCAAGCAGAACTCTTCCATTTTGCTGGGCAAATATCTGACTTTGAGCCCATAGGTTGCTGAGAGATCTCGGAAGAAGTATGCTTATGCAAACAAGGCAAACAGAAGAAGTGCAAACTCAGAGTAGTAAGTCTTTTTTACTTATGATTTATATGTAAAATTATAGATGAGTGAACAGGGGCTTGAAATCTGAGACCCCGCCTTGAATAGTGACCCTGAAATGTCCAAGTCCAGAACTTCAAGTCTGTGCATTGGAACCTGCACTTTAAGTTTAGATCCAGAAGTGGAAGGGACCTGTTCTCAAGATCTGGTTTGGATGCAACCCAAGATTTGATTCTATTCTATATAGGTTCTTAAACCACCTGCATCACCATAATTTCGGAGCACCTTCCAGTAGTGCATTAAGCAAAGCGGCTAACACCTGTCATGTGTGATTTGTACTCTCTAATCCTGTTCCTGTAGGGGGAGAACTGCGTGCACAGTGTAGTGTTTTGTTTCGGTAGGCTGGTTCGTATTTGCTTTATGCACATGGTCCTATGTGTGTGTTTGAAGGTGGTGAGGTTTGGGATGATCCTTAGTACCTGTTGGAGTTCATTCCACAGTCTCCGACCAGCCCTAAGAAACGTCTGTTTCCTGCAAAGATGATGTTTACCTTTGTGCTGAAAAAGTCCATTGTGCCTCAGGAGCAAAGTTATGGACCACAGTTGCCGTGCCAGAGTTTTAGGTAATCCACATATTGTGGGGACCAGGCTACTGAGTGCCTTGGAGAGAAGGAATGAGACCTTGAGTTGATATTCTACAGGATGACAGTGTTGGCAGCTGATGTGATTGAAACTTGGACATTATTCAGATATGAAGGTGCTTTGGAATGGTTGTCCTCAAGGCAAAAGGCCCATCCATTACTCCTCACAAGAAGGCTGTCTTGTGACCTGTAGCCCTAGAGTCAGAATTGGAGTTGTCAATCAGTGAGGCTGTAGGAGTCATGGGCAATCCTCTGCACCTCCTTACTGATTTCTGCACAGACTTTACTTCCTTAGCAATGTGTTGATCACTGTAATTATTTCAGTCATATGTACTGAAGTTCTGAATAGGAGCTGGCTTGCTAATTTTCAGGACTGTGAATTTCAATCTGGGTTGCAACTTGAACATTATTAGAGAAGAGACAGTTTGTCATGTGCAATGTTCCTGTGGTTAATAAATAACGTTTTATGTTGACATTGCAACACACTGTGCAAAATTAATCCATAAGCAAATGTGTGCAGTATGGTATTGACTTGTGCTGATAAGACAGTTCTAAGGGCACAAGGATTTACATAAATTAATACATGCTATTACGGATTCCTGTTTTGCTAGGAGTGTGGTCTTAATAGTGACATGGATAAGAGGGGTTTGAAAAGGAGGCTATCATCCATTCTGTGAACAAGGTGACTCTCTCATATGAGAGGTAGTACACTTTGCATGGATTACTTTCCTATAAACATTTTTGTAGCTACTTCTGGGTAGTGCTTAAACTTACCCGCATTATAAAAAGAGAAGATAACCTCTGATAAATATGTATTCATTTATAAACATATTCTAACGGGAGGTCTGGAAAGCAGGTCTCAAAAAGGAAACATAGAAGTGTGTGCATTCTCCCATCACCACCATGTCACAAACAGGCTGAAAACAGGCTCTCTCCCTCATGCCCAAAGGAGCCTGAAGATTCTCTGCACTCCCAGGACTTAGAGTGGACTTCTCCAGTGACAGGATCTCTGATCTCACTTAAAACTAATTTTATCCTGGGGTGTAAGTGATAATCAGAATTGGGTCCTCAGTCTTTCTTCCTGCTATGGCCCTTTCTTAGTGATAGATTCCTGAGTGTGTTTTCTTTTTGGATGGCCAGCTTGTTCACCAAAAGTTACCTGCAGTCAGAGATGGCCTCCCAGCATGGTATCTCCACAGCTGATTGGCCAGTCCTCTCTTACCACTGCCCAATAACAAGGCTTGACAGGCCCTCTAGCACAGCTGCATGAGACTAGAGCTAGATGAAAAATTTCAATCAAAACTTCTTGTGGTGAAAAATGCAGATTCAGCCACACAGAACGATTTAACAAATTTGAGTTGATTTTTTGCAGAAGTGTTTCAGTCAGAAAAAGGAAAATTAAAAAAAACAAACAAAAAAAACCCCAACCCAACCAACCAAACCCAAAAACAAAATCTGAAAAAATCAAAATGTTTAATTTCAACATTTCCGAAACAGCATTTCGATGTTTTTCAATTTGAAACAACTTTTTGTGTTAAATTTCCTTTTAATTTTATTTTAAATAATTACATGTAGAAAAATGCTCAAAATACAAATTAAACATTTTTTTTAATTAACAGAGACCCAACAAAATCCATTAATCACCCAGCTCTATGTGAGAGTGAAGCACTGGCTGTAAATACCTATCCCTAGCATGAATTAATTGGAGAGGGACAGGGGAGGAGTCTAGATTAAATGTTTCACTCATGGTACAAAAATATTTCTCTTACAGATAAAATGCAAGAAAAAACCTGTGCTCTTTCTTTCTTTCTTTTGTTTCTATTTCTAAAGAAACAAATCATGCTGTAAACGAAGTCTGAATTTCCTGGAAGCTTGCATGCCCGTAGATTGTGGGATGAGCTGGAATAGACTGGACTATACTGCCCTTGCATTCCATTTTTTAAAATTATTTTTTCTTTGTAAATTTGATTGCAGAATGACATGAATGATCTCCAGTGGCTAATTAAATAAATTTCCATGGATATTAACTGGAATCTATAGTCTACCAAATACAGTACCTATCTCATATCACAAAGGTAGAGCCTTAAAACACTGTCAGGGCTGTATTTTTATTAAGATGTTATTTAGTTTCCCCAATGTCAATGAATCATTGCATTTTCATTGCTTAAGTTCTGATCCTGTATTGTGATCTGCGTAGGAGGACTGCTGTGCTTGTGCAGAGTTTCACTGACTTCATTTAGGCCATTTGCATATGGATCCACAATGCAGGCTCAGTCCTGCCATCTGATTCGCATACATGAACCCCAGATGACAGGACTGCAGCCTTAATGTTCTTTAGGATCCAAAAATATTCTCCATTTTACAAAAAGATTAAAATTCTTTGTGGAAGTAGCAGTGCAAATTGTGGCTTAACAACTCTGGTTGTATGACTGTGTATGAATGATTGTTGTCTTGGAACTTGTTAGGATTCTGCATATCACGTAGAACAGTGCCAGAAACGTTACTTTTTTTCTTGGAGTGTGTGTGTGTGTATTTAATTTATGGAACGGAGTGGAAGTACATCTCAGCATACTGTACCCTACAACATCCCTTTAATTTTGATGTGTTTTTATTACAAATTCTCTTGACTTTGTGCTCATAGCACAATTCTTTCTTGTTTGTTTGCTTTAGGGAAGTAATGATATCTAGTCAAAAAACATATACACATACATAGATTGGTTATAGGCTGGAGCCAGAATAAAATTCCAGGGCAGAGCCCACATCCAGACAGCCTAGAGAAACTCTCCAGGTGGCAGAGAAGACACAGAATCACCCTCATCACTGCATCATCAGGGAAGGAGGAGGGAAAGATGGAGTCCTGTTGGACCCACCCCTTCACCCCAATGACCCAGGGACCAGGAACTCAGCAGGATGACCCCCTACCAAACCATTGCAGGGGCGTTAGGACAGACCCATATGGGCTCAGGCAAGAGAAATTTTCCAGGCAGGAGCAAACGCGCAGCCCCATAAACTCTCCAGCTGGCAGAGCAGATGCAGAAGCAGCCTCATCAGGTGCTGCCACAAAGACTGACGTCAGACTGCTGTCACAGTTCTTACTCTGGAGATTCTCCTGTACTGATGGACTGTTTGTTCCAACACCCTCCATCACAAACTCCGCACCTCAGCCTCACTCCACCTGTCAGAGGCGAGGGTGGGGAGGGGGGGATGGGGAGGTCGTCGGGGTCATGCACCCCTGCCAGATTTGCTGCTTGGCTTGTACTGAGCATGGTCACACAGAGGTCAGTAATATCTGCTGAAGGCATTGCCCTCACTCTGCCCCCCACCAAATATCGGTAGGCTCTTCAGGGCAGGGACTTTGTTTACTGTCTATCACAGCAGGGCCCCAATCTTGATTGGTCCCTAGGTACTACAGACAAATGATGGGAGGGGAAACAGAGTCACACAGCAGGGCAGTGATCATGCTGGAGCTAGAATTCAGGTTTCCTGAGCCTCCGACCAGTTCCCTATCCACTGCTGTTATAATATAGATAACTCTTTTCTAAACATGGCTTCCTTGATAGACATCACATCTATTTTTGGTCTTTTCCCCCCAACTTAGTTTTTTTCTATACCTGTATAATGGGTTTTCGTCCAAAAACGTTATCTGTTCAAGGTACATGCTGAATATAAGGATCTTTCAAAGGTTACGTATATGTAGCTTCAAAACTTCTGAAACAAGCAAGAGCCTTCTTCTAACTTGCCAAAGTCTTTGTCTTATTTTATTTTATTTTTTTAATGGCAATGGGAGCTAATGTTATGATAGCAGCATGCAATGGAAAACTCGTTTGTCTTGTTTGGATATCCCTGGAATATACATCTGATTTACTTAAGGTGGTCAACATGATATTACACATCTTCTGCCAGTTAATAGTTAAGTCTGACTCCATGGTTTTTGTGTGCAGTGTTGTTGAAGCTGTGTTGGTCCCAAGATATTAGAGAGACAAGATGGTTGAGGTAATTTCTTTTATTGGACCAACTTCTGTTGGTGAAAGAGACGAGATTTGGAGCTACACAGAGCTCTTCTTCAGGTCCGATAAAAGATATTGCCTCCCCCCATACCCTCTCCCCTGGTTTTTGTCATTCAGCAAAGGCTGAATTTCTACCTTTAGCACAAATTGAACTAGAAAGTGCCAAGACAGATGTTGGAACCGGTAATGAGCTATTCAGCCATTCACCTGTAGATCACTGCTTTGACTCTGATCCAGGACAGTAGCACCCAAAAGCTGTGGCAGACTGATAGCATCTACAAGGCTGAGATGAAATGAGTTGGCATTGTATCACTGCTTCATTATAGTGCCATTACCTGCCTTCTGTTTTTCTTTTTCAAAATTGGTAAATATGAGCAAATGAAATGAGTTGTTGGTATCAGTCTTGCTCCTGGTAGATAGGTGTCAAGACTGCATCACAGCAATCATCCTCTCAGTAGGCACAAACTGGGACCTTGGGCCTACATTGGGCTCCACGCAGCCAGAACCTCGCACCCCTGCGGAACTTAGTCACAGCAAGAGTGGGGCTAAATTCAATCTATGGGTGAGTTAATCCAAACACATTTTAGAGCGATGCCTAAATAAACCCATACCCTCCTCCTTCAAAAAGGTATTGAGAAGACAGCTGCTACTTGAATAAAAAGAAATGGAACTAAAAAGATGCATGCAAAGTAGCTCAACTCAATCACTTTTCTGATGCATCCCGTCTTCCATCCTTCATCTGTTAGTTGTCTGTTCTGACTCTGAGCTCTTCCAGGCAGGGACATTCTCTGCATTTTTGTCTATAAGCACTATTCATAATACAATAAAGATCTTGATTTCCCCCTCCCACAGGGAAAAAGAAGAGGGGAAAACTAAAGGAGGATTCTGCTGCAGCCCTGTGCCCTAGCCACAGCTTGAGGGATGGATCTCCCCCCGTGTCAGTATCTACTCTCTTCACCTATATAAAGCCCAATCAGGTGTCATATAAATGAAGTGAATTTTCACCCAGCATGACTAAAAGACATATCACTACCTAATAAATTCCCATGTTGCAATAAATATTTGTAGAAGAGCTTGAGAGAGAGGGACCATAGGGATGGGAAAGAGAACAGTTATAATGAAACAAATACGTAACATAGCTGGAATCCTCTCGTGCCAACCTAGATTTTTTGGGGGTTCTTCTCCAAGGCCCTAATCCAGTGCATACTCAGGGCTTCCCCAGATTTATAGTCTACGAGACTGAGAGCTCATAATGGAATCAGTGGAAATTCCATAAGCAGCTTCAGGGCTGTATTCCCGAACAATAAGTTGGTTAAGTTGTTCTGATTACTAATCGAGCCAGTTCTTTAATGTTCTGCAGTTAGTTTGAGTTAAAAAGCAGAAAGGTTAATAAGTTTGGAAACTCTCAGTTAAAGTTGTCTCGGCAGAACAATGCAGATTCCCATTCACTTACAGATATAATAAAGGGTCATTTTCTGCCTTTGATTACACCAGTGTGATCCTATTGATTTCATTGTATATGCCTATAACTAGATGGCAGAATTGGGCCAAAACACTTGAAGGTGAAGAAATTCATAATGAGGTTTACATAAGCAATCTTAGCCACTAACCTTGTATTCTAGTTTATGATTTACTTATAATATGCCTGGTGGCTGGCAGGCAATTAAAAATTCTCATAGAGATTTCAGGGTGTTTTTATATTCTTGTCATGATACCAATATAAGTTGTAGTTATTTAAAATGTGAGATTGCACTGGGAAAATAATTTGTTTTACTCTAGTCTTTAAAATAATTTTCCAGATTGGAACAGCTCAGAGCTTTTACATTCAGGCTGGTCTAAACTCAGCAGCAGGCTCAATTATTGAAAAAAAAATTGCGTACAGGTCTTGCAGTTCCTCTTGTTGAGCTTTCTTTTGTCCATTCTATGCAACACCTATTCAGAATTTTCCAGCCCTACATTTTTCCATTTTCATTGTTAATATCCAGTTTATCCCTTTACCAGGGGAGGGAAGACTTTAAAAAACTCTACCAGAGATTCCCTTCTCCCTTCAGTGTTCTGGGCTTAATTCATCCCTGCTGTAATTCTAGAGACATTAGTAGAGCTACATCAGTGATGAATTTGACCCAAACAATGTCTCCATCTCTTTCCATAAAATTGCAGTGCAGGGCAGTGCAGAGTGCTTCAATGGACCTGATGGCGGCCTCACCCCTTGTGATAGTGTGCATGGGAGTGAGGACATGATCCCATATTCAGGGCTCAGCTACAATTGTAGTAACACGGACCACTTGTGGGACACATACTGCCCCAAAAGGGACAGGAAAGAAATGTAGTCATAACTTCATCCATCTATGCTGGCAAGCAGAGCTGCCCAACCAGTTTTCTAAGGGATGGTGCAATATTTTCCTGTAAATAAGCATTAAGGGCTGGAGTGTGCCTCCCTTACGTGTAGTAGTAGCTTAGGGTGGGATCCACAAAGGTACTTAGGAGCCTAAATCCCAGACTTAGCCACCTAAATCCCAAGTTTAGGTTTCTAAGTCCTAGTTGTGGCTCTACTGATATGCACAAAACTTCTGCTGAACCCTGTAGGCCCCTGAACTCACACAGCACCTCAGTTTTTGCAGTAAGAGTGTTTCTGCCTCTGAGCATGCACACAGCTCTCTCCCTCTAGGCATCTGAATGTCTGTCTCCCACCTATGCTCCAGAGCCATTCGCAAACCAAGGGAAGATAGGCATTCGGCCACTTAAGTCGTGTATGGGACCTGATCTACTAGGCATCCTACTGAGCATGCTGGCTGGATGGGTCCCATTCAAAAGCCATCCAGAGGAGGAAGTGAATCAACGCCCATTCAAAATCCAGTGCTCGCCTTATAACTTGTAGTTCAGTGGTTAGCGCACCCAGCTGGGAGGCACAGGTTCAATTTTCCCTCTCTGCCCAGGGAGGGGGAGGGATTTGAATAGGGGGTCTCTTGCCTCACAGGAGGGTGCTCTAACCACTGAGCTATGAGATATTCTGTCTCTCCTGTAGAAGTTATTCCACTGTGGATAAATAGTGAGGAGTGATTGGAACAGAGGGACTGGACCCAGCATCTCCCACCACCTAGTTGCATACGCTGCCCACTGGGCTACAGAGTCATTCCCACATGCTCTCTCTGCCCAATGACTATTTAAAGCTGTATCCACAATGAAACAGTTACTGGGCCAGAGAAAAAGAATGACTCTGTCGTCCAGTGGTTAGGACACCTCCTGGGGAGGTGGAAGACCCTCTGTCCAGACCCCCTGCTCCACATGCTTTCATGATTTGCCCACAGTGGAACAACTTCAGCAGGAGAAACTGAAGGAGACCTCTTTCCTCCTAATCATAGAATCATAGAATATCAGGGTTGGAAGGGACCTCAGGAGGTCATCTAGTCCAACCCCCTGCTCAAAGCAGGACCAATCCCCAATCAAATCATCCCAGCCAGGGCTTTGTCAAGCCTGACCTTAAAAACTTCTAAGGAAGGAGATTCTACCACCTCCCTAGGTAATGCATTCCAGTGTTTCACCACCCTCTTAGTGAAAAAGTTTTTCCTAATATCCAACCTAAACCTCCCTCACTGCAACTTGAGACCATTACTCCTTGTCCTGTCCTCTTCTACCACTGAGAACAGTCTAGAACCATCCTCTTTGGAACCACCTCTCAGGTAGTTGAAAGCAGCTATCAAATCCCCCTCATTCTTCTCTTCTGCAGGCTAAACAATCCCGGTTCCCTCAGCCTCTCCTCATAAGTCATGTGTTCCAGACCCCTAATCATTTTTGTTGCCCTTCGCTGGACTCTCTCCAATTTATCCACATCCTTCTTGTAGTGTGGGGCCCAAAACTGGACACAGTACTCCAGATGAGGCCTCACCAATGTCGAATAGAGGGGAACGATCACGTCCCTCGATCTGCTCGCTATGCCCCTACTTGTACATCCCAAAATGCCATTGGCCTTCTTGGCAACAAGGGCACACTGCTGACTCATATCCAGCTTCTCGTCCACTGTAACCCCTAGGTCCTTTTCCGCAGAACTGCTGCCTAGCCATTTGGTCTCTAGTCTGTAGCTGTGCATTGGGTTCTTCCGTCCTAAGTGCAGGACCCTGCACTTATCCTTATTGAACCGCATCAGGTTTCTTTTGGCCCAATCCTCCAATTTGTCTAGGTCCCTCTGTATCCTATCCCTGCCCTCCAGCGTATCTACCACTCCTCCCAGTTTAGTATCATCCGCAAATTTGCTGAGAGTGCAATCCACACCATCCTCCAGATCATTTATGAAGATATTGAACAAAACTGGCCCCAGGACCGACCCCTGGGGCACTCCACTTGACATCGGCTGCCACCTAGACATGGAGCCATTGATCACTACCCATTGAGCCCGACAATCTAGCCAACTTTCTACCCACCTTATAGTGCATTCATCCAGCCCATACTTCTTTAACTTGCTGACAAGAATACTGTGGGAGACCGTGTCAAAAGCTTTGCTAAAGTCAAGAAACAATACATCCACTGCTTTCCCTTCATCCACAGAACCAGTAATCTCATCATAGAAGGCGATTAGTTTCTATTAGAAGGCGTCTGTTTGTTTGTTTCAGGGAAGCCTGGCTGTTTAAAAATAGCCAGAGCTTTGCGAACCAGCTGAGCGGCGGCGAACCAGCTGAGCAGCGGGGAACAGCAGAGCAGCACACAGCAGGAGTTTGCCTGGGATTGGTGAGTATCCGAGCGTGTGTTTGCTGGGAGGGCAGTGTGAGAATTCTCCATGAGAATATCCTATGGCTCAGTGGTTAGAGTGCTCTTCTCCTGAGCGATGGGAGACCCCTATTCAAATGACTATTCCCCATCAGGCAAAGGGGTGGGGGTGGCGGTAGAGGTGGGAATTGAACCTGTGTCTCCTGCAGCCCAGAAAAGTTCTCTAATCAGTGGGCTAAAAGTCATAAGGTAGGCACCATGTTTTGTGTGGAGCGAGGCAAGCACCTGACTCAGTCTCCCCCAGAACTGCCTTAGACACCTAAGCTGGCTGACTCCAGATGATGGGTTCCCTCCCTGCAGCCTGGAATTAGGTATCTATCTCTCTGAGAGGGGTGTGGCTTAGTTCACACCCCTATTGTCAGCATCTCCTACTGGCTAGCTTAGGCGGCTCCCTATATAGTGTGTGGGCTTTTGCGGATTGCATTGGAAGGCTCCTATCTTTCGCTATTCATTATCTAGGAGCGCATGCGTCTAACTCAGCTTTGTGGATCGCAGTGTTGTTCCTATTATTTTCTAGGCACCTAAAAGTTAGGTGCTGTGGTACTCAGCATTGCAATGTCTAAGTCCCTTTGTGGGTCCCTCCCTTACTCCATAAGTAGTCCTACAGATTGCAGTGGGACTGCTCATTACTCACTGTGAGTAAAGATAGCCACAGTTGGCTCTAAGTGCATAAATGTGTTCAATTCTTGGGCTTATTTCTCAGCCTTTATGTGAAACTGCAGTCTGGATGGTTTGCATTTACTTTAGATGATGACGACGGTGGTGGTGATGATTAATAGATATCCCAGGCCATCTTTCGTCAAGACCAGGGGAGTACACTAGAAAAACTACACTCACACGAATGAATTATAATTTGATGAATATGTAGGGATCATGCCATGTGTTGATTAAAATGTGTTTAAAATGTAACTTGGCATGGGCATGTAATGGAATGTTTGTGAGTGGGTGTCTCTGCTTTCGCAGATGACTTTGATTCTATAGCTGTGGAAATTACCAGAAAAATTGATCCTTTGATAAGCTGTTCTGGGGTATGAGTCCTGCAATTTAGAAGAGAAAAGCATGGCTAAAAGTCTGTTGCCTTCTCTGCTGGGAGTCATCATTATAGTTTACAGAGTTATCTTTGTGCACGGGGAATTGGGATCAAAAGCAATATAAATAGTATTATATAGAGAGAGGTAAGGAAAAAATGGTTGAATTTACCTTGATTTTTTTGGAGACATTATATCATCTCTTTTGTGTTGCCAGGGCTACTTTATAATTGGCTTTTTATTGCAGCTGCAGCAGCTTTCTGGTGATGTCTGCTTTAGGTATTGCTGGTAAAAAGAATCAAAATAATGAGAAATAGTATAAAGAGAAAAGGGGACAATTCCAGAGGCATCTTAGTTAAAAAAACAGGTATAAAACACGTTATTATTTTATTGCAGAGTTTCTTAATTCAGAGCCAGAGGTGAAGTCTGAGAGTGCGAGTGCAGAGGGAGAAGCCAAACACAGCCAAATCCTAATTTTGAGTCTGACACTGACTCCTTCCAGTGCCCCAAAAAAACCGAAGCATGAAGTTGTTTTCTAGTGATGGGAGACCATCTAAAGGTTCAAAGGTTTTATTCACATGAGCTCTATAAAGGCTGAGGGCCAAAACTTCAGTGGCTGGTAATGTCCTTTAAACCAGTGGTTCTCAACCAGGGGAATGCATACCCCTGAGGGTATGCAGAAGTCTTCCAGGGGGTACATCAAGTCATCTAGATATTTGCCTAGTTTTACAACAGACTATATAAAAAGCACTAGTGAAGTCAGTACAAATTAAAATTTCATACAGACAATCACTTGTTTATACTCTATATACTATACACTGAAATGTAAGTACAATATTTATATTCCAATTGATTTATTTTATATTTGTATGGTAAAAATGAGAAAGTAAGAATTTTTTCAGTAAGTGTACTGTGACACTTTTGTATTTTTATGTCTGATTTTGTAAGCACGTAGTTTTTAAGTGAGGTGAAATGTGGGGGTACGCAAGACAAATTGGACTCCTGAAAGAGGTACAGTAGTCTGGAAATGTTGAGAGCCACTGCTTTAAACCATTGCCAAAGGGACTGATGATGAGTGATCAGGAGATGCCTCCTGGGGTGGCATAAACAGAGCATGGTAGGCTTGAGTGAGGATGTTCTTGAGCAAGGAGATCAGATGTGGGCCTGACATGAGCATGGCTCCTGGCTTAACCAGGAGATCTTCAATGACCTGAAACTCAAAAAAGAGTCCTACAAAAAGTAAAAACTAGGTCAAATTATGAAGGATGAATAAAAAAACCAACACAAGCATGTAGGGACAAAATTAGAAAGGCCAAGGGAAAAAAAAGAGATTAAAATAGCTAGGGACATAAAGAGTAACAAAATTTTTACAAATTCATGAGAAGCAAGGACAGGGTAGGCCCATTACTCAATGAGGAGGGAAAAACAATCATAGAAAACGCAGCAATGACCAAAGTGTTAAATGCCCTTTTTGTCTCAGTTTTCACCAAAAAAAAAAAGTGATTGGTCCACCAAGATACTGAACATCAGTGTAAAGGGGGTATGATCTGAGGCTAAAATAGGGAAAGAACAAGTTAAGAATTACTTAGGGCAGATCTACACTTAAAATGCTGAATCGGTGCAGCTGCATCGATGCAGGTTCACAGCTGTAGCACTTAAGCGAAGGTGCTCCTGTGCTGACAGGAGGACTTGTCCTGTCAGCATAGTTAATCCACCTCTCTGAGGCGTGGTAGCTATGTTGACTGGAGAAACTCTCCTGCCGACACTGCGCTGTCTACACAGGGGTTAGATCAGTATAACTATAGCGCTCAGGGCTGTGGATTTTTCACACCTCTAAGAGACATAGCTATACCGATAGAGGTCTGTAGTGTAGACCTGGCCTTAGACAAGTTAAAGGTGTCTTCATGTCAGCAGGACCTGAAGAAATACATTCTAGAATCCTTAAGGAACAGACTGAAGAGATCTCTGTGCCATTAGCAATTATCTTTGAGAACTTGTGAACAATGGGAGTGGTACCAGAGGACTGGAAAAGGGCAAATATAGTACCTTTCTATACAAAGGGGAATCAGGACTACCCAGAAAATTATAGACCAATCAGCTTTCTTTACCCAGAAAGATAATGGAGCAAATAATCAAACAATCAGTTTGTAAGCACCTATAGGAGAATAAGGTGATAAGTAACAGCCAACATGGATTTGTCAAGAACAAATTAACTCAAACCAACATAATATCCTTCTTTAGCAGAGTAACTAGCCTTGTGGATGGGGGAAGCACTAGATGTGATATAATCTTGACTTTAGTAAGGCTTTTGATACTGTCTCATATGACCTTCTCGTAAACAAACTAAAGAAATATAGCCTACTATGAGTTGGGAGCACTACTAGCATACTCAGACAGTAGCTATCAATTATTCTTAATTAAGCTGGAAGGGCATATCAAATGGGGTTCCTCAGGGGTCTTTCCTGGGTCTGGTTCTCTTCAGTGTCTTCATAAAGGATTTAGAAAATGGCGGTGAGAGTACACTTATAAAGTTTGCGGATGATGCCAAGCTGGGAGGGGTTGCAAATGCTTTGGAGGATAGGTTACAATTCCAAATGGTCTGGACAAACTGGAGAAATGGTCTGAAGTAAACAGGATGAAATTCAATAAGGACAAATGCAAAGTACTCCACTTAGGAAGGAATAAGCAATTGCACAAATACAAAATGGTAAATGACTGCCTGGGAAGGAGTACTGCAGAAAAGGACCTGGAGGTTATAGCAGATCGTATGAGTAAACAATGTAATACCATTGCAAAAAAGTGAACGTTATTCTAGGATGTATTAGCAGGAGTGTTGTAAGTGCAAGAAGTAATTCTTCCACTCTACTCAGCACTGATAAGACCTCAACTGGCGTATTGTGTCTAGTTTTGGTCACAACAGTTTGGACAAATTGAAGAAAGTACAGAAGAGCGCAACAAAAATGATTAAAGGTCTAGAAAACATGACCTATGGAAAAAAGATTGAAAAAAACTGGGTTTGTTTAGTCTGCAGAAGAGAAGACTGAGGGGGGACATGATAACAGTCTTCAAGTACATAAAAGGTTGTTATAAAGAAGAGGATGATAAATTATTCTTAACCACTGAGGCCAGGACAAGGAGTAATGAGCTTAAATTGAAGCAAGAGAGATTTAGGTTATACATTAGGAAGAACTTCCTAACTGTAAGTGTAGTTAAGCATTGGAATAAATTACCTAGGGAGCTTGTGGAATCTCCATCACTGGAGATTTTGAAGAAAGGTTAGACAGATACCTGTCAGGGATGGTGTAAGTAATAGTTAGTCCTGCTTCAGTGCAGGGGACTGGACTCTGTGACCTATCAATATCCCTTCCAGTCCTATATTTCTCTGAGTCTGTGATTATATGGTGTACTCCACTGATTCCTAGCTAAATGCATGGGCAGCTGTTCTAGCCAGGGCAAGGTTAGAGAAGATTTGTGATTGTTCTAACTTGTGCTGAGGGCTGCTTCTTCCCCAAGCTACCACGAGGATCAAGTGAAACTAAAGATGCCTTAGGACCATCTTAGACTCTCCCCTCTCATAGCTGCATATTGAGGATTGTGCCCAAAATGTATATCTGATACATATCTTACTCTCATGCACTTTCCATTCCCTCTTTTTTCTCCCTTCTTTATCCCTTCTCCACAACCACCTTCAAATTTTGTAGGAAAATTCCACATTGGCCCCAGATCTAACCTGTGAAACCTGAAGTTGGTATGACTTTTTTTTTGTGCATTTTATAAAGAGGGCCCAAATCTGGTTTAGAACAGCAGCTCAGCTGCCACCCGAAATATCGAATGATAATAAGTCATTTATCAGCATGGTGTCCAGCTGCTGAAAAAAATATGAAGAACTGAACGATTACAGGACAAATGTTTTCTCTCTGTTCCTCTAGGGCCATGGGGTGTGTGGCTTGGCAGAACATATATATATATATATGCTTGTCCTGAGGCAAGATTGAAATATTGCCCCCTGTTCTGCCAAGCCTGTTCAACCCAAGCGCAGTAAGGGCTTGGCTTCACTTGTGAGTTACAGCGCAATAAAGGAGCCCCGGGCACACTAGCTCACTACCCATCCACACTGGCAAGGCACGGAGAGCGCTCTGACTCCACGGCTACATTGCTGCTGGTACTCCACCTCAGCGAATAGAATAACGTTTGCTGCGCCCCCGCTGGAGCACCGCGGTGCCAGTGTGGACGAGGTGTTGCATTACTGCGCTCTGATCAGCCTCCGGAAACGTCCCATAATCCCCTTAAGTCAAGTGGCCACTCTTGACATTGTTTTGGAATCACTGCAGGAATGTGGATATGCCCTTTGAAAGCTCCGTTTCTGACAGCCGGCTGCTTATCTGCTCCGAGACAAAGCAACCATTAGTGTGGAATGCTGTGTGTGTGAGAGAGAGGTGTGGGGGAGGAGGGTCTGCTGCTGTCTGAACTTACAAGACAGCATGCTGACATGCTCTCAGCCCCCCCCAAACCCACTCTCTCTCCCCCACATACACACAACACACTCCCTGTCACACTCCACCCCATCCACCCCCCATTTGAAAAGCACGTTGCAGCCACTTGCATGCTGGGATAGCTGCCCACAATGCACCGCTCCCAACGCTGCTGCAAGTGCCGCAAATGTGGCCATGCCAGTGCACTTGAAGCTGTCAGCATGGACAGACTGCAGCAGTTTCCCTACTGCGCTCTCTGAAGGCTGGTTTAAGTCAAAGCGCTCTACATCTGCAAGTGTAGCCATGCCCTAAGCAAGTAACTTGCTCTCTTCTTCCCCCTGGGGGCAGCTTGGGGAGTCAATGCTGATTTCAGCAAGCTGCCACGTATATTCAAGCAAAGAGTATCTAAGAGCTAGATTGCACAACGTTTACATCAGTAAGTCCTTCCGCTAATAGCTCCAAGGAAATCAAGGGGATCAAGTAATCTGAGAGCATTTAAATAGTCTACAGTAAAGGACAAGTCAAAGCAAAGCAAAAATCATTGTTAAAAAAACAAAACACCCTCTATCCATCCTATTTTTACCATCGGAAGCTACCCCTAATTGAGGGTCTGTTTATACTTCACACTCCTTTTGGTGGTGTGTGGAGTGGCCTGTAGTATGAGTATAAATAGCAATGCAGATGGTAAGGCACTGTTTAGGTGTGTGAGTAAAGAGACCCTTAGGGTATGTACCCTACTAAGCTCTTTGCATGCCTAAGCAGTGCTTCCTTTGTCTACACTGATACTTTTAGCAGCATAGTGTCCCACTGCCTCCCCACTGCTGGAGTCTTTCCCCTCCACAGAGAAAGGCTTCAGAAGTGGGGAAAGGCTCTGGCAGCTCCTAAGTGCTGGAGCCATTCCCCACTGCAGAAAGCTGCTGGAGATTTACCCCACTGCCTCCCCACTTCCAAAGCCTTTCACTGGTGCCACAGTGTGGATGCAGCCTGTTTTTCACTGCAGAGTGTAGCTTCACATACCCGACATACTGCTGCCAGCGGTGTGCAATCTAGACATTAACTGTGATGCCAGCCCTTAGACGCCCCCCCCCAGCCCATAGATTAACATGCCACTGAATATTACCAGCCCTTCACTGAAGAAAGAAATGCAAGGAAAAGACACTTGCTAGCATTTAAAGAACAAGGAGAGCTAATTATCATGCTTCTCAAGAACACCTTGTTGAATGCAATGACAAGCACTTCAGATTAAGTTATCAGTCACCAACTCCTTTAATTTAATAAGAAACTTGCTGTGAAAGGTAATTGAATCTGCTGAAAAACAGCCTTCTTGTGAGGAGAAAGAGGAAAAGATGGTTTACTGCAGCAGGACCTTTAACGTTAGTTATTTAGTTTGTCATGCTAGCATCAGCACAGCAGAACACTAGAAAGGCTTTGACTCTCAATGGCCTACGATATTTCTGATGGGTACAACATAAGTCATGTATATATCTCTGCCAAAGAAATGTAGCAACTTTGGAAATAATTTCTGAAAGACTCCTTGTTTGTGAGCAGCTAGTGCTTGTTACCTATGGGTATGTCTACAAAAGACCCAAAGCAGCAAGTCACAGAGCCTGAGTCAACTTACTTGGGCTCCTGCTACAGTGCTAAAAATAGGAGTGTAGACATTCAGGCTCAGGGTGGAGCCCAGGCTCTGAAACCTGGCACGATGGGAGGGTCTCAGAGCTTGGGCTCCAGCCCCAGCCTGAATGTCTACACTGCTATTTTTAGCCCTGTAACATGAGCCCCATGAGCCCGAGTCAGCTGATCCTCCGTCACTCTGATGGAGAATATTCAGGCAGACTGAAAAAGACTGTGAAGAGCAACTAGCAAAAGACACAAAAACGAACAGTAAAAAACAAATTAAGTTAATCAAAAGCAGGAAGCCTGCCAAACCATCAGTAGGCCCACTGGATGATGAAGGTGCTAAAGGAGCACTCAAGGAAGACAAAGCCATTGCAGAGAAGCTAAATGAATTCTTTGCATCAGTCTTCCCTGCTGAGGATGTGAGGGAGAGTCCCACACCCGAGTAATTCTTTTTAGATGACAAATATGAGGAACTATCCCAGACTGAGGTGTCAGTAGAGGAGATTTTGGAACAAATTGATAAATTAAACAGGACCAGATGATATTTACCTAAGAGTTCTGAAGGAACTCAAATATGAAATTGCAGAACTACTACCTGTGGTGTGTAACCTATTATTTAAATCAGCCTCTGTACCAGATGTCTGGCAGATAGCTAATTTAACTTTTACAAAAAGCTCCTGAGGCAATTCTGGCAATTACAGGCCAGTAAGCCTAAATTCAGTACTAAGCAAATTGTTGAAACTATGATAAGGAACAGAATTATCACACATAGATGAACAGAATAAGTTGGGGAATAGTCAACAGGAATTTTGTAAAGGGAAATCATGCCTCACAAATCTATTAGAATTCTTTGAGGGGGTCAACAAACATGCAGACAAGGGTGATCCCCGAGATATAGTGTACTTGGCCTTTCAGAAAACTTCTGACAAAGTCCCTCACCAAAGGCTTTTAAGCAAAGTAAGCAGTCATGGAGTAAGAAGGAAGGGGCTCTCAGGTAGTTTTTAAAAGACAGGAAACAAAGGTTAGGAATAAATGGACAGTTTTCAGATTGGAGAGAGGTAAATAGTGGTGTCCCGCAGGGATCTGTACTGGGACAAGTACTGTTCAACATATTCATAAATTATCTGGAAAAAGATGGCAAAGTTTGCAGATGACACAAAATTAGTCAAGATAGTTAAGTCCAAAGCAGATTGGAAAGAGTTACAAAGGGATTTCACAAAACTGGGTGTCTGGGCAAGAAAATGGCAGATGAAATTCAGTGTTGATAAATGCAAATAAATGTACATTGGAAAACATAATCCCAGCTATACATACAAAATGATGGGGTTCTAAAATTAGCTGTTACCACTCAAGAAATTCTTGAAGTCATTGTGGATAGTTCTCTGAAAACATCTGCTCAATGTGCAGCGGCAGTCAAAAAAGCTAACAGACTGCTAGGAACCATTAGGAAGGGGGTAGATAATAAGAGAAAATATCTAAATACAAATACAAATCTATGGTATGCCCACTCCTTCAATACTGTGTGCAGTTCTGGTCACCTCATCTCAAAAATATATATTAGAATTGGACAAGATACAGAGAAGGGCAACAAATAATTATTAGGGGACAGATATTATGGATTATGGAACAGTTTCCATATGAGGAGAGATTAAAAGAACTGGGACTGTAATTGTTCATCTTAGAATGAGATGACTAAGGGGAAATATGATAGAGATCTAAAAAATCATGAATGGTGTGGAGAAAGTGAATAGGGAAGTGTTATTTACCCCTTCACATAAGACAAAAACCAGGGTCACCAACGAAATTCATAGGCAGAAGGTTAAAAACAAACAAAGGAAGTTTTTTTCACACAATACACAGTCAATCTGTGGAACTTGTTGCCACGGTATGTTGTGAAGGCCAAAAATATAACTGGGTTCAAAAAGAATTAGAAAGTTTATGAAGGATAGATCCAGCAATGGCTATTAGCCAAGATGGTCAAGAATGCAACCCCATTCTGTGGGTGTCCCTAAGCCTCTGAATGCCAGAAAATAGGACTGGACAACAGGGGATGGATCACTCAGTAATTGTACTGTTCTGTTCTTTCCCTCTGAAGCACCTGGCACTGGCCGCTGTCGGAAATCATGATAGTGGGCTTGATGGACCATTGGTCTGACCGAGTGGCCTGTTCTTATGATGCACTCCTTTCAGCTCAAACAATATCGTAGCCAAGCCTAATACTGCTGTGCAACTGTGCTCTCATGCTACTGCTCCCCCCATATTACAGCCAGAGCAGGGTGGAGGAGAAAAGGGATGCAGAAAGCAGGGGCTCCTGGAGTGGTGCAGGTGTCCATCTCCCCTTACACTGAACAAAGGCTCAGTCTACCGCTGTATTCACAACACACTGAAATCAGTACAAAGTTATGGAATATCCACTCCAATTAGTGCCACAGCAGCTGCGCTCTCTTCAGAAGTTCCAGGATGCTGAAAGGTGCACTCCACTTGAGTGTTTCTGGGATGTTCTGCGCCTGCCAAATGGTTTTTACAATGTTTATATTAAAAGCTCTCTGTTGCATAGCTACAATGGAGAGCCTAGGCACTAGTGATGTGTAGCAAGGGGCCTTTTGGAAGATGAAAAGACAAGTGTAAAGTTGCGTACAGGCCTTCTGGGTTTCCAAACAGAACCCCCTTGTCATTTGCTTTAATGACCCCACTCAAAAAGAGGGTGAGAGAAAGAGCTTCCAGCATGCATTAACTGGGTTAACATCTGCTTACCTCCGTTTTCTCTGGTTATTGGCCAGGTTGCAGTTAGCCCTTATTTGGGGACACAGGAGAATAAGGAGGTAGGGAGGGTAAGGCCCTCTTTGTTCAGAAGAGTAAGGGGGGCCCAGACTACAGCTGTGGCTGAGAGTGGTATATCAGGGAGTGCTCAGCTGGGGCCCCATTTATTATTGAGCTCTGGCCTCTTTACATCATCTAGGCTGCCCCAGTGGCATTACAGGAAAAGTGTAAGGTCCCCTGGGGGAATTACTCCTATGCAATGGTTGTCTATGCCCAGGTGTAGATCCAGTTCTGCCAGCTCTGTGCTGCATTTGCAGGTCTGGGCAAGGGGGACATTCTAGAGTGGGGCAGGAGTGGAAAAGAGGCAAGGCATGGGTGGATCAAGAATAAGCGGGGACGTGCTTAAACCCCCTCTATCCTGCATAGTCCCAAATGAGTCATTGAAGTAGAGAGGCAAATTAGACTTTGTAGTAGAAAGAAGGCCTGAGACATAAGGCCTTGTATCAAAGGCCTGGTGTGAGTCCTAAGGCCTGGGATAAAGTAGAGGTCAAAGGTTTGCTGATATAAAGCAAAGTTAAGTTGTGAGCAAGAGGCAGGCCCTGCTCACAGAATCTGGCAAGAACAGGGCTGATACTGCTGAAATATACAGTCCTAAGTAGTGCTAGGCACCAAGCGCTCACACAAACACATTCCAGAAGTGTGGTACCAGAACACCTCAATACCAGCACATTCCCCAAAAGAGAACAGGAACACGCTGACCCATCCTAGAGATCAGGTCAGGATGACAGCATGATGGGTAGAGATGTTTTGATCAAATCAACAGGTACAAGGTAATGGGTGGCACCCAGATACGTCAGAGGGTGGCACCTAAATACATCAGAGGGTGCACCCAGATACATCATGGGGGCAATACATAACTTGTTTGTATCGATGTATAAAAAGGTATCTCAGAGGGAGTGTCTTTGGCCAGCTGAGCGGGATAGTGGAAAGTCCCACCATGAATTGAGCTGCATCCATTGTCACGGGCATACATACATTGAGTATACTTGTAGCAATGCCGTGCTTTGTCCACAATAAACCTGACCCAGTTTCTTTGCTGAACATCGAGCCTGTGGATTGATTGGGCAGTTCAATCACAGTCTGCTCTCTCCACCAGCGGCGCACAGCTGGGACAGCATGCTGAACGGACACATACAGGAAACAACTGACCACAGACTTGTCCAACCCTGTGTCAGGGGCTGATGAGCCCCTCACCCCACCCCAAAGCCTGGACAGAAGGCTACACACCACTTCTCCTCCATCCTTGTGCTGCTGCCTGTGGTTGTGCAGGGATGAATCTGGCTCCCCTGCTGTGAGCAAGCAGTCCAGGAAGGGGAAAGAAGGTCAAGGAAAAAGCTTTCACATAATTGTCTTCTGTAAGCCAGTCACTCTCCAGACACCGAACTTACTGCAAGACAAACTGTCCTACTGCACACAGGATACAAAACCTGATGTTTTTAGCTCTATTTTATTCTTCTAATGGATTCTTATTTTGGACATGTCTTTGCCTGGCTTCTGCTGATAACACACTGATTGCTATCTTAGCCCTTGAGACATCTTCAAACTCAGTCCTTAATTCTGCCCATTCACTGTACCCATCTTGAATCATTTAAAGTGGGGTCTTTTTTTGTATTTTAGTTTAAAAAAATGAATTCAGAAACTAGAATAAATTGTCAGGCTTTTTTAGCCTTGCAAATAAAATGCAGGGAAGTTAAAGCTAGAAGAGTAGCTGAAAAGAAACTACACAAAAAGAAATTTCCCTTATGTATTGAAAGATAAAGGAGATGGCTATTTTGCTTTTGCTCCATCTTCCTATTGGTAATTTATTATTAAATTTTATAAAAATAAATAATATTATTTCTATAGCTCTTTCCATCCTGGTACCTCAAAGTACCTTATAATTGTTAGTGAATCAACCCTCACAAAAAACTGGTGAAGTAGGGAAGATCATCCACGTTTTACAAATAGGAAAACTGAGGCATGGTAAGGCTAAATGATTTGCCTAATGTTCCAGAGGAAGTCTATGACAGAGGGGAATAAAACTGAAATTTCCTGACTTTCTGTGCTTTATCCTATCCTGTGCCTGAGCCACAAAAATACCCTTCTTGTTCAGATCGCAGTTCCCCTAGTTTACTTATCAGTTAATTCTCTACATAACAGCTGCGCTGTTGAAAATGCAAGCAATGATTTGGGGGGAGGGTCAAAGATAGTTCAGGGGGCAGTGCTTTCTCAGAATCTGGGCCATAATTGACATTCACTTCCCGAGTACATCAGAATTACCATGAATCTCACCGGCTTCCAGGCAAGGTAAAATAGTCACTAGCGTAGCATTCACACAACAAATAAAATAACAAAATCTTGTTGTGGGGGAGGGAGGGGAAAACTACTTACATTTGGAGGAGAATAGATACTTGTAAAAGTGCTCAGTGATGAGTGTGGTACAAAAAGATAGATGATCTACGAGTAAATCTACTTTCCACCACCAATTCCAAATCTATGTTGTTGATGTTGTTTATATATTACCAAAAATTCACAGAGTGTGGCCACCAGAAAATGAACATAAAGTCACAATCCCTACCAGGAAGAATTTATAATCTGAAGACAGAGTGATGCTACAGTTAAACACAGTTGTCTTATGATGGAGTCATGTATATGTTAGCAAACATGGAAGACATCATGGAACAGGTGGGTTTTGAGGAATAATTTGAAGAATATATGGGGAAAGAGATTGTCATATATTGATTTGCAATGAACATAAGTGTGGTATAGATTCAAGAGTGGAAGTCCCAAGGCTTCCACCCAGGAACATAGAGAGGCTAACTTGAAGGATTTTTTTATACTCATTATTTCAAGGTAGGGTTACAGAACTGGGTCCTAATTAACAACATTCTGTAGCCAGAACTGAATCATCCAACAATATCTTCAGATTAGGATACATCAGTAAGGGGTGGGGCTATATCTCATTATGGGTTTGCGTACTTCCTAACCGAGCAGGGCTCTGATCTGGCTTCTGGCCCCAAGGTTCTACTGTAATACAAGTCATAATACTAAACAAAATAAAGGGCTTGAGTCTGTTCTCACTAAAATTTCACTCCCAGGTAACACTGTTAACTTCAATGGATTTACAGGTGACTTAAAGACAGAATCACTTCCAAAGAGTGAAAGTTATTTCAATACTAATGATTTCATTTTGGAGGTTTTGATAAGAGTAAGTGGATAATCAAATTAACCAGTGATTGAATTAAATGGAAGGCCCTATTTGTATGTCTTACTTTCTTCCACTATCAACTCCAGTGAATTTTAATTAGCTCATGAATTCTTTAGTATGATTACTACAGCCTATTATTCGACAGGGGGTGAGAATTCCAGTTTGAGATTGTCATTTACTTTATTCATGAGTATTTAGTATGAGAATATTTAAGGTCAGTCTAGTTCAGTTATAGAGAGATGATTTATTGCCTTGATTATATTTTCTTATGAATAATGAACTTTATAATGTAATTTTTAAAAAAACAGTTTATTTAGGCATCTGATTTTGAGTAGAATAATCTGTTGATTATTAATTTTAAAAAACTGAACTATTCTTATATATTTTAAATATTTATGATGCCATTTATTCAATGCACAAATACTAATAATCATCCACAGACAGAGGAATGATTTCCTTAGTATCAAACACTCTGGATACTTTCATTATTACAGTCTGTTTCCTGCTTGGGGTAGTTTGTGTTGTTATAGTCTGTTAACTCCCCCTGAACACTCTGATAGGACTGGCCACTGTTTGGGTTTTGATAATACTAATGACCAGATTGTGAGGGTTTTTGGCTTGTTTGAAACCCTGGGCCTAATTTTAAAAAATGGAGGTCCAAGGCTCACATGCAAAACAATACATGCAAAAGCGCATCTGTGATTATACAGTATGTGCAATTTTTATAACTGCATATGAAAATTAGATAAACGAACATGCAAAGGCTATTTAGGCTATTTATATGTGAGGTTAGCTGATTTGCAATGCAATCACAGTTGCTGGGTTTTGTACACACAGTTTTTCTGCATTGACATTGAGCTTGCCTCTTCTTGGTAATTTGGCCCTCTGTAATGTCTGCCCTTTTTCCTTGTTTGGTTTTATACTTTTCTTCCCCTCTGTAGAAAAATTACTTTAGAAAAGAAGTTACCTTAAACATTTCCATTTAGGGTGTTGAGGTGGCTAGATCTCTTATGAAATCTGCTTTGTATATTTTATTTTGTTAGCCCCTTGCCATCTTCACCACTTCCTTATCTTCAGTGTGTCCCACTAAACTTGCACCACAGATTTCTGTACTGATTTTGTTTTACAAAGTAGTATAGCAAATAAATAGAGTTTTCTTGCAGAATTCCTTATGTAACAAAATCATTGCCACAGCCTGGAATGGGGTTAGATGAATTAACTTAATAAACTCCATCATTGTTATTTGCAATAACCTGTCTTAGTTTAGCTGTCAGCACATAGCAGTGTTGATGCTGGGTATATTTTCTGGGAACAGACCATGAACTCATAGAATCATAGAATATCAGGGTTGGAAGGGACCCCAGAAGGTCATCTAGTCCAACCCCCTGCTCAAAGCAGGACCAAGTCCCAGTTAAATCATCCCAGCCAGGGCTTTGTCAAGCCTGACCTTAAAAACCTCTAAGGAAGGAGATTCTACCACCTCCCTAGGTAACGCATTCCAGTGTTTCACCACCCTCTTAGTGAAAAAGTTTTTCCTAATATCCAATCTAAACCTCCCCCATTGCAACTTGAGACCATTACTCCTCGTTCTGTCATCTGCTACCATTGAGAACAGTCTAGAGCCATCCTCTTTGGAACCCCCTTTCAGGTAGTTGAAAGCAGCTATCAAATCCCCCCTCATTCTTCTCTTCTGCAGACTAAACAATCCCAGCTCCCTCAGCCTCTCCTCATAAGTCATGTGCTCTAGACCCCTAATCATTTTTGTTGCCCTTCGCTGGACTCTTTCCAATTTATCCACATCCTTCTTGTAGTGTGGGGCCCAAAACTGGACACAGTACTCCAGATGAGGCCTCACCAATGTCGAATAGAGGGGAACGATCACGTCCCTCGATCTGCTCGCTATGCCCCTACTTATACATCCCAAAATGCCATTGGCCTTCTTGGCAACAAGGGCACACTGCTGACTCATATCCAGCTTCTCGTCTACTGTCACCCCTAGGTCCTTTTCCGCAGAACTGCTGCCTAGCCATTCGGTCCCTAGTCTGTAGCGGTGCATTGGATTCTTCCATCCTAAGTGCAGGACCCTGCACTTATCCTTATTGAACCTCATCAGATTTCTTTTGGCCCAATCCTCCAATTTGTCTAGGTCCTTCTGTATCCTATCCCTCCCCTCCAGCGTATCTACCACTCCTCCCAGTTTAGTATCATCCGCAAATTTGCTGAGAGTGCAATCCACACCATCCTCCAGATCATTTATGAAGATATTGAACAAAACTGGCCCCAGGACCGACCCCTGGGGCACTCCACTTGACACCGGCTGCCAACTAGACATGGAGCCATTGATCACTACCCGTTGAGCCCGACAATCTAGCCAGCTTTCTACCCACCTTATAGTGCATTCATCCAGCCCATACTTCCTTAACTTGCTGACAAGAATGCTGTGGGAGACCGTGTCAAAAGCTTTGCTAAAGTCAAGAAACAATACATCCACTGCTTTCCCTTCATCCACAGAACCAGTAATCTCATCATAAAAGGCGATTAGATTAGTCAGGCATGACCTTCCCTTGGTGAATCCATGCTGACTGTTCCTGATCACTTTCCTCTCCTCTAAGTGCTTCAGGATTGATTCTTTGAGGACCTGCTCCATGATTTTTCCAGGGACTGAGGTGAGGCTGACTGGCCTGTAGTTCCCAGGATCCTCCTTCTTCCCTTTTTTAAAGATGGGCACTACATTAGCCTTTTTCCAGTCATCCGGGACTTCCCCCGTTCGCCACGAGTTTTCAAAGATAATGGCCAAGGGCTCTGCAATCACAGCCGCCAATTCCTTCAGCACTCTCGGATGCAATTCGTCCGGCCCCATGGACTTGTGCACGTCCAGCTTTTCTAAATAGTCCCTAACCACCTCTATCTCTACAGAGGGCTGGCCATCTCTTCCCCATTTTGTGATGCCCAGCACAGCAGTCTGGGAGCTGACCTTGTTAGTGAAAACAGAGGCAAAAAAAGCATTGAGTACATTAGCTTTTTCCACATCCTCTGTCACTAGGTTGCCTCCCTCATTCAGTAAGGGGCCCACACCTTCCTTGGCTTTCTTCTTGTTGCCAACATACCTGAAGAAACCCTTCTTGTTACTCTTGACATCTCTTGCTAGCTGCAGCTCCAGGTGCGATTTGGCCCTCCTGATATCTTTCCTACATGCCCGAGCAATATTTTTATACTCTTCCCTGGTCATATGTCCAACCTTCCACTTCTTGTAAGCTTCTTTTTTATGTTTAAGATCCGCTAGGATTTCACCATTAAGCCAAGCTGGTCGCCTGCCATATTTACTATTCTTTCGACTCATCGGGATGGTTTGTCCCTGTAACCTCAACAGGGATTCCTTGAAATACAGCCAGCTCTCCTGGACTCCCTTCCCCTTCATGTTAGTCCCCCAGGGGATCCTGGCCATCTGTTCCCTGAGGGAGTCAAAGTCTGCTTTCCTGAAGTCCAGGGTCCGTATCCTGCTGCTTACCTTTCTTCCCTGCGTCAGGATCCTGAACTCAACCAACTCATGGTCACTGCCTCCCAGATTCCCATCCACTTTTGCTTCCCCCACTAATTCTACCTGGTTTGTGAGCAGCAGGTCAAGAAAAGCGCCCCCCCTAGTTGGCTCCCCTAGCACTTGCACCAGGAAATTGTCCCCTACGCTTTCCAAAAACTTCTTGGATTGTCTATGCACCGCTGTATTGCTCTCCCAGCAGATATCAGGAAAATTAAAGTCACCCATGAGAATCAGGGCATGCGATCTAGTAGCTTCCGTGAGTTACTGGAAGAAAGCCTCATCCACCTCATCCCCCTGGTCCGGTGGTCTATAGCAGACTCCCACCACTACATCACTCTTGTTGCACACACTTCTAAACTTAATCCAGAGACACTCAGTTTTTTCCACAGTTTCGTACCGGAGCTCTGAGCAGTCATACTGCTCCCTTACATACAGTGCTACTCCCCCACCTTTTCTGCCCTGCCTGTCCTTCCTGAACAGTTTATAACCATCCATGACTGTACTCCAGTCATGTGAGTTATCCCACCAAGTCTCTGTTATTCCAATCACGTCATAGTTCCTTGACATCACCAGGACCTCCAGTTCTCCCTGCTTGTTTCCAAGGCTTTGTGCATTTGTATATAAGCACTTGAGATAACCTGTTGATCGCCCCTCATTCCCAGTATGAGGCAGGAGCCCTCCCCTCACAGACATTCCTGCCTGTGCTTCCTGTGGATACTCTGTGGATAGTCATCAAACTTTATGAAATGCACATGAAATGGATCCCTATTACTGGCTGGAATTCAATTCCACTCCACTAAAGTTAATAAAAATAACCCTGTAGTAAATAATGTATGATTTTTTTATGGTTTGAGCTTAATTTTTCACGTACAGGCTTTCAATGAAAGCCGGTCAAAACTTTTCCGACTGAACAGTTTTCCATTGGACAATGCTGATTCAATGCAATCAAAACATTTTGGTGGAATGTACAGTTACCCTGATGACCAGACCTGTAGCCAATATTCAGCATCTTGCAGGTTGTTTCCCTGAGGAGGAGAAAGGGATGATGGATTCAGGTATTTATTTGCTGGAATCCTATTTATTTACAAAGAACGTACAGAGAGTCCTTTTCTCCAGAACACAGTAAGAATCTAACAACAGGAGGCAGTTTCTTTCCTCATAATTCTATGCCCAGTGATCTGCCCAAAAGCTTGCTCTCTCAGCTTTTTCTGAGGGTCATACTAAAAGCGTTTTTCTGGCTGTCTCTGGGATTTTCTTGCTGCTTTCTCTGTATGCTACTGTGGTGTTTTTTCTACTTTGCTCTCTGTAATAGAGTGGGCCACTCCTTAGTGATGGAAGGGCCTGGGGTGAGGCAACACTGATTATTAAACGGGGACACCAGTGTGGGAGGAGCAGATTCCCTATAAACAGCAATAGGTGGCTGCCGTGAGGAGAAGATGCTCAGGAAGCAGAAGCTTCAGTAGCAGCGGTGGTGAATCAGAATGGCTCTTGAAAAGACATTGAACCTTTCCCCAGCTCCAGCAAAGAGGGCTGGGAACCCCCCCAACTAAAGGGAGAAAGACACTGAAGTGAGGTTGGGACCTGGAGGGACAGTGTATAGCTGAGGACTGTTTTAATTTCATTTGACTACATTGAATTTGTTTAAGGAGAAGTGAAGAAGGGGAAAAAGAGGGCAGTGCACTGCTGAGGCACCCTGGCCATAACATTACTCTTTCTCTCACGCACAGTTTCCTCTAACATTACCCAGCCTCAAATATATGCAGTCAGCCCCAAGTCCAGCCCCTCCACCCCCATAGCTCAGATTCCTAATCACTTGTGGCCTGGGACTTGGGTGGTAACTCCTATTGTTTCAAATATCTATTCTATAAAGCAACTTTCTTGCTTTTTACATTTCCACCAGCTTCAACGAGGTTTTATCAGCTCCCCAGCATAACAATATTGATTTAATCTAAAATGAAATTTTTCAATCAGGTTAAAATACAATATTTCAGAGCATTTCATTTTGCAAAAAATTCAGAGTGTTCAATTTGAGATGAAACAAAATGTTAAAATTTTGGAATTTCCCCTGACACGTAAGTTCTGGTTTTTGAGCAGCTCTACTTGCAACGTAATGTTAGTACTTTCGGACTCTTGAGTGATTAACAGAGTTGTTTGATGTTTTTAATGGAATACGTGCACATGCACTCAGATCGTGCTAAGAGTTTCCGAGTCAAGGATGAGTTTCCAATTTCCTTCAAGCAGAACATCTTTTGGATCTGTCTGCATTGTTTATCTCCATTGTGACTCAGTCAGGGTAAGGGGACAAATGCACACTCATCTCCATTTGAATTTGGCATGTTTTGATCTTGAACCATTATTGCTGACAAGCCACAAGGGTAGTACACAGTATTCTTAAGTCCATTCCTGTTCAGATAAGCACTTACCACCTACTTAATGTTAAGTATATGCTTTAAGCCTATTGACATTAATGTGATTGAAGCACGTGCTTAAAATTAAGCAATACTTCTTTCTGAAATAGGAATGCTTTCCTGAATCAGGGCCTAACCTTTTGGTTCTCTCACTAGTGGTTCTCTCAATATTGGGTTGTGTGACGCTAAACTCCATATATTAGCATAAAACCCACAATTCCTCTGCAATTGCTTGGGCCTTATGAGAGTCTAAAGGACTCTTTCTGTGAAAGAGTATTCAAATTTCATTCCACTTTTGCAAATCGGCAAAGCGGAAGGAAAAATGAAAGGTGAAACAGCAGTCACAACAGATAGGAGCATGTTTACCCCCTACTCTCTGCCCCGCTTCAGATAAATAAATCACCCTGAGGTAATTAAACAACATCTCACAACAAATAAATCTCATCCATTGGAAGGTATTGTACATTCTGAAAAATAACGACAGGACTAAAATGCCAAACAAACAACAAATGCCTGAATCCACCAAACAGCTGTGCAAACCGATAATCAAACTCAATTTGCTTTCCTGAAAATATTAAGTGAATGTTATAGTGCTCATGAAACATGCTGGATTTACATAGGTCAAGCCTTTGTGTCATACAAAGACCACAACTGCAGAGCACCCTTAACTGGCAGAACTTGACATGCATTGTAGAGCCTGCAGTATAATTTTTTTTAAGTCAGTTTTAAGCCCTCTTAAGAGACTCTTGATGGCATAAGCTGATCACTAGGGTTGAAATGACCAAAGTATTGGGCTCTGTGTATGCAGCAGTAAGCTAGGGGTTACATAAAGACCTCCTTTCTTTCCATCCCCACAGTCTTTTAATGTCAATTGAGCCAGTCTGGATTGTATACTAAAGGATCATCTTGCTAAGCTTACCCAGAATCTTTACTCTGACACTGCAAAGAGTGATAAAGGACAGAAATGGGCATGTGTTGGGGGTCGGGGAAGGGGAGAGAGAGGTAAAAGAAATGGTTTAGCTGGCTTCCCAAAAATTTAACGCTGACTCTGAGTCAGCCTGCAAAATGTAAGATTTCTAATTAAGAGAGATCCACAGAATGGGTACAGCCTGGACAGTGTAAACTTCTCCATTCTATCTCACCAACATGCTTCAACCTGAGATTGGAGGAGCTAACTCTAAGGGTAAGAGGCCAGACCAGTCCTCATATTTATTCAGTTGTTGGTTTCCCTGCTAATGCTGCAGACCAGGATGTTGACTATTACCAATCACAATGGTTTATATGAGATAGATAAGCATCAAATGGAGACTGAAAGACTACACATCACAATGGACACCAAAAAGAACCCTATGTAACTACTTTGCAGGGTCCCTCACCACAGGCTCTTAAGCTGAGTAAACAGTCATGGGATAAGAGGGAAGGTCCTTTCATGGATCAGTATACTGCTTAAAAGACAGGAAACAAAGTGGCAGTGTGAATATCCTTAAATTAAAAACTTAAATTAAATGCTATATACCTGTCTTGATTCCTGTGTAAAATTTCTTTAGATAATGGCATAGTTTTTAAATCAAGGACCAAAGAATATTGTATGAAGCCTACTAAAGATAAGAGAGGGATTAGTTACAATTATGTCATTGGGTAGAATTACTAAGGATGATTTTTGGAGGGCAAATGAATCTTTGCATACTAGATAATTTGTGACAAAGAAGGGATTTTTGCAGATATTGTTCCTTTTTCTGGTCTATTATGTCAATGATTTCCTTTTTAAGAGTCTCCCAATTCAGTTAATTGAAAGCCCTCGATGCCTGGAAGAAATTTAAAGGTATATACATGCTTTATAATTAATCGTGATATCTCACAGTGCTTTTAGAATCCTCCATTCAAGTGCTGGTATCATAGAAGCTTGAAACAATAAATTGATGTTTTTTATACATAGTAATATTTTTGTGGTTGTTGTTTTAGCACCTGTACGCTTTTCATCTTAATTAACAGCTATTATTTGGAAGTTCTCAGGCAGCTCCCGGCTAGACCCACTTTCATGGTGTACCACACTTTATCCAAGCAGAACAGACCAATGAAAACATTTCGCATCAGTGTTCAGTGTGCTTTACTGGTTACTTATTCAGTTCCTTGTTCTCATGTACAAAGCCCTAAATAGACTGCACCTGACATGTTCATTCTTTTTGGGGAACGTATATGGCCCCCATCACCAACAGTGTCTGGGCATCTCACAATTTATAATGTATTTATCCTCACAGTACCTCAGTGAGGTAGGGAAGTGCTATTGACCCCATTTTACTGATGGGGAACTGAGGCACAGGGAGACTAAGAGCCAGATTCTTAAAAGTATTTCAGTGCCTAAAGAATGAGAGGCAGATAAGACACTAGTCACCTCTCTGCATCTTTAGTTTCCTAAGTATCTTTCAAAATCTGTCTACATTACAATTAAACTCCCTTGGCTGGCCCATGTCAGCTGACAGGGTTTGGTCTGCTGGGCTGCTTAATTGTGGTGTAGACGTTGTGGCTCAGGCTGGAGCCTGGGCTCTGGGACTTCCCCTGCCCCATTTTGGTGTCCCAGAGCCTGGACATCTACACCTCAATTAAACAGCCCCCTAGCCTGAGCCTCAGTCAGCTGACATGAGCCAGTTGCAGATGTTTAATTATAATGTAGACATACCCTAACTGACCTTGGGACAGAGCAGGGAACTGAACCCAAGCCTTTGAAGTCCTAGGCTAGCGCCCTAATCATCTTTCCTCATTCCATATTGGGTTATGCTAGCTACTATCAGCTAGCATGCTTTGGCTAACAGAGCCCAAAGTACACTCCAGGAGATCCTATCATTGTGGAACCTGCTTCTGCCACAGATCAGGCTGAGCCCAAGATTTTGCTGACTGCAGGGCAAGCTGCAACAGTCACATCTTTAGAAAGGCAATTTTCCTAAGAGATTGGCAGAGTCACTAACATCCACTTGGAGTTTCCCAAAATGGGTGACTATGAAAGAGGAGAGGGTGCAGGACGACAGTGTAGCTGAGAGTATAGGGTATAATATACGTGAAAAATGTATGCAAAAAAACCCCAACAACTCTTTTTAAAAAATTCCTGTGAAACATTCTCAGTTTTTCAAAATTTGAAAAATGTTATTGAAAACCAAACAATTTTTACTGAAACATTTTTTAAAATTTCCAGCATTTTGGTTATAAAGCCATTTTTCATCAAAACATGTTTTGATGAAAAATAATTTATCAGCTCTAGATAGTATGGAGATGGGTTATTTAGAAATGCATTTTATAAAGTTAATTAACAATAACATAAAAGGGGAAAGTGATCTAGTGATTAGAGCAGGGGAGAGAGGGTTTGACATTTTGGATTATATTACCTGTTCTGATGCTGAGTCATTATGTGTCCTTGGTGAAATTACTTAATGTCTCTGTGTTTCACTTTGCTTATTTGTAAACTGGAGATAGTAATCCTCATCTCACAGGAATGGTGTGAGAAAGAATTAATGACAGATTGTAAAGTACTTGGAGATCCTCTGATGGAAGATACTATGTAAGTACAAATTGCACACTGTGCTTTTCTTCCACGGGTGTTTTATGGGGTAAGTAGGCTCAATCTTGATTTCCTTTTAATGAAGTTTGTTCACATTATTGTCAACAGGTGGAATTTTAAAGGATCTTTAGGGAGTTAAGCATCCAGCTCCCATGGAAATTGCAATGAGACTTGGGTGCTTAATTCTCCTTAGACTCCTTAGGAAATCCAGACTATTTTCTACAAACAGTGGAAACCACTGGCAGTTTTGGCACCTTGCCTCTTTTAATTATGCAGTGTTTTGTCTGTTCATAATAACCCTGTGATTTAAAAAAATATAAGATACAGGAGAATATGAAACAGTGTTTCTTATGACTTTTGAAAAGTTTCTTTTTTTCTAAATAATGTGTATTTTAATGATACAGACTCAACTGATTTTTTTTAAAGAAAGGTTGAAGTGGAAATGACACATGAAGGCACATGAAAAGCCTTAGACTATTCTGTAGTGACTGAGTTTTAGGCTTATGTGTTCACAGATCTAAATGGAATTACTCTGGTTTTACACCTGTGTAAGTGAGAGTAGGATTCATCCCCTTATACTAGGTATAGTTGTTTTTTGCCAGGTCCACAAAAGGCAACTCACTGAAGCAGAGTCTAATTAAATGGCAATGAGTACAGATATGTGAAGGCAAAAAAAACTTAGGCTTCTTATCTGTCTATTGCTGAGGGTTATAACAGTTAGGTTCCCACCATTTCAGAGTGAGACAGATAACAAACCATTGCCATGAGAATTAAAGTCCCATAAAGTAAGAGCCACTGAAAGAAACAGATTGACATTGTAGCAGCCAGCTCCAGCAGGCTCTCAAACAGATCATAACAAAGGAATTCAGTGTTTGACATATAGATGGAAAATTTAAATTGAATTACACTGGTACCAAGTAACTCCTATTTTGTGTGTATAGGTTCTGAGGAATTATTATTCAATAACTTCGGTAGTGTCAAAGAGTCTGGTTCCTTGTATGATGTTACAGTAATATTTTAAGTGCCATAGTATACAGCTGCCACCCTTAGCCCCGGTCTACACTAGGACTTTAGGTCGAATTTAGCAGCGTTAAATCAATGTAAACCTGCACCCGTCCACACAATGAAGACCTTTATTTCGACTTAAAGGGCTCTTAAAATCGATTTCCTTACTCCACCCCTGACAAGTGGATTAGCGCTTAAATCGGCCTTGCCGGGTCGAATTTGGGTACTGTGGACACAATTCGACGGTATTGGCCTCCGGGAGCTATCCCAGAGTGCTCCATTGTGACCGCTCTGGACAGCACTCTCAACTCAGATGCACTGGCCAGGTAGACAGGAAAAGAACTGCGAACTTTTGAATCTCGTTTCCTGTTTGGCAAGCGTGGCAAGCTGCAGGTGACCATGCAGAGCTCATCAGCAGAGGTGACCATGATGGAGTCCCAGAATCGCAAAAGAGCTCCAGCGTGGACTGAACGGGAGGTATGGGATCTGATCGCTGTATGGGGAGAGGAATCCGTGCTATCAGAACTCCGTTCCAGTTTTCGAAATGCCAAAACATTTGTCAAAATCTCCCAGGGCATGAAGGACAGAGGCCATAACAGGGACCCGAAGCAGTGCCACATGAAACTTAAGGAGCTGAGGAAAGCCTACCAGAAAACCAGAGAGGCGAACGGCCACTCCGGGTCAGAGCCCCAAACATGCCGCTTCTATGATGAGCTGCATGCCATTTTAGGGGGTTCAGCCACCACTACCCCAGCCATGTTGTTTGACTCCTTCAATGGAGAAGGAGGCAACCAGGAAGCAGGTTTTGGGGACGAAGAAGATGATGATGATGATGAGGTTGTAGATAGCTCACAGCAAGCAAGCGGAGAAACCGCTTTTCCCGACAGCCAGGAACTGTTTCTCACCCTGGACCTGGAGCCAGTACCCCCCGAACCCACCCAAGGCTGCCTCCTGGACCCGCCAGGCGGAGAAGGGACCTCCGGTGCGTGTACCTTTTAAAATACTATACATGTTTTAAAAGCAAGCATGTGAAAGGATTAATTTGCCCTGGTATTCGTGGCTCTCCTGGATATACTCCCAAAGCCTTTGCAAAAGGTTTCTGGGGAGGGCAGCCTTATTGCGTCCTTCATGGTAGGACACTTTACCACTCCAGGCCAGTAACATGTACTCGGGAATCATTGTACAACAAAGCATTGCAGTGTATGTTTGCTGGTGTTCAAACAACATCCGTTCTTTATCTCTCTGTGTTATGCTCAGGAGAGTGAGATATCATTCATGGTCACCTGGTTGAAATAGGGTGCTTTTCTTCAGGGGACACTCAGGAGCCCGTTCCTGCTGGGCTGTTTGCCTGTGGCTGAAGAGAAATGTTCCCCGCTGTTAGCCATGGGGAGGGGGGAGGGTTGAGGGGGTAGCCACTCGGTGGGGGGAGGCAAAATGCGACCTTGTAACGAAAGCACATGTGCTATGTATGTAATGTTAACAGCAAGGTTTACCCTGAAAGAGTGTAGCCACTGTTTTATAAAATGTGTCTTTTTAAATACCGCTGTCCCTTTTTTTTTCTCCACCAGCTGCATGTGTTTCAATGATCACAGGATCTTCTCCTTCCCAGAGGCTAATGAAGATTAGAAAGAAAAAAAAAACGCACTCGTGATGAAATGTTCTCTGAGCTCATGCTGTCCTCCCACACTGGCAGAGCACAGACGAATGCGTGGAGGCAGATAATGTCAGAGTGCAGGAAAGCACAAAATGACTTGGAGGAGAGGTGGAGGGCTGAAGATAGTAAGTGGCGGGCTGAAGACAGGGCTGAAGCTCAAATGTGGGGGCAGCATGATGAGAGGAGGCAGGATTCAATGCTGAGGCTGCTGGAGGATCAAACCAGTATGCTCCAGTGTATGGTTGAGCTGCAGCAAAGGAAGCTGGAGCACAGACTGCCACTACAGCCCCTGTGTAACCAACCGCCCTCCTCCCCAAGTTCCATAGCCTCCACACCCAGACGCCCAAGAACGCGGTAGGGGGGCCTCCGGCCAACCAGCCACTCCACCACAGAGGATTGCCCAAAAAACAGAAGGCTGGCATTCAATAAATTTTAAAGTTGTAAACTTTTAAAGTGCTGTGTGGCATTTTCCTTCCCTCCTCCACCACCCCTCCTGGGCTACCTTGGTAGTCATCCCCCTATTTGTGTGATGAATGAATGAATAAAGAATGCATGAATGTGAAGCAACAATGACTTTATTGCCTCTGCAAGCGGTGATCGAAGGGAAGAGGGGAGGGTGGTTAGCTTACAGGGAAGTAGAGTGAACCAAGGGGCGGGGGGTTTCATCAAGGAGAAACAAAGAGAACTTTCACACCGTAGTCTGGCCAGTCATGAAACTGGTTTTCAAAGCTTCTCTGATGCATACCACGCCCTCCTGTGCTCTTTTAACCGCCCTGGTGTCTGGCTGCACGTAACCAGCAGCCAGGCGATTTGCCTCAACCTCCCACCCCGCCATAAACGTCTCCCCCTTATTCTCACAGATATTGTGGAGCACACAGCAAGCAGTAATAACAGTGGGAATATTGGTAAGCGAGTCAGTAAACTGCGCCAGCGCGCCTTTAAACATCCAAATGCACATTCTACCACCATTCTGCACTTGCTCAGCCTGTAGTTGAACAGCTCCTGACTACTGTCCAGGCTGCCTGTGTACGGCTTCATGAGCCATGGCATTAAGGGGTAGTCTGGGTCCCCAAGGATAACTATAGGCATTTCAACATCCCCAAAGGTTATTTTCTGGTCTGGGAATAAAGTCCCTTCCTGCAGCTTTTGAAACAGACCAGAGTTCCTGAAGATGCGAGCGTCATGTACCTTTCCCGGCCATCCCACGTTGATGTTGGTGAAACGTCCCTTGTGATCCACCAGAGCTTGCAGCACTATTGAAAAGTACCCCTTGCGGTTTATGTACTCGCCGGCTTGGTGCTCCGGTGCCAAGATAAGGATATGGGTTCCATCTATGGCCCCACCACAGTTAGGGAATCCCATTGCAGCAAAACCATCCACTATGACCTGCACATTTCCCAGGGTCACTACCCTTGATATCAGCAGATCTTTGATTGCATGGGCTACTTGCATCACAGCAGCCCCTACAGTAGATTTGCCCACTCCAAATTGATTCCCAACTGACCGGTAGCTGTCTGGTGTTGCAAGCTTCCACAGGGCTATTGCCACTCGCTTCTCAACTGTGAGGGCTGCTCTCGTCTTGGTATTCATGCGCTTCAGGGCAGGGGAAAGGAAGTCACAAAGTTCCATGAAAGTGCCCTCGCATGCGAAAGTTTCGCAGCCACTGGGAGTCGTCCCAGACCTGCAACACTATGCGGTCCCACCAGTCTGTGCTTGTTTCCCGAGCCCAGAATCAGCATTCCACCACATGAACCTGCCCCATTAGCACCATGATGCATGCATTGCCAGGGCCCATGCTTTCAGAGAAATCTATGTCCATGTCCTGATCACTCACGCGACCGTGCTGACGTCGCCTCCTCGCCCGGTATCGCTCTGCCAGGTTCTGGTGCTGCATATACTGCTGGATAATGCGTGTGGTGTTTAATGTGCTCCTAATTGCCAAAGTGAGCTGAGCGGCCTCCATGCTTGCCTTGGTATGGCGTCCACACAGAAAAAAGGCGCGGAACGATTGTTTGCCGTTGCTCTGACGCAGGGAGGGGCGACTGATGACACGGCTTACACGGTTGGCTTCAGGGAGCTAAAATCAACAAAGGGGGTAGCTTTACATCAAGGAGTATTTCAGGCAGGACTTCACGGAGGGTTCCAATAAGAAATGGTGCACCTAAGTTATTGTTCTTATTGGAACAAGGAGGTTAGTCTGGCCTCTGATTGATATATGGCTAGATTTATCTCGCTGCACCTTCTCTGTGAGTGACTGCAGTGTGACCTAGAGGAATGAGTCCCCTAGATGGCGGGGGAGGGAAGCAAATGAGTACAAAACAAATCTGGTCTATTTCTTGTTTTGATCCACTCCATCTATCTTTTACATCTTTGGCTGGCAGCAGACGGTGCAGAAGGACTGCATGCCATCCACATCTCAGGGCTGCTCGGCAGAAGATGGTACAATACGACTGCTAGCCATCCTCATCTCTTGCCTGCCTGGCAGAAGATGGTACAATACGACTGCTAGCATCCATATCGCCTGCCTGCTCACCATAAGATGGTTCAATAGGACTGACTGCAGGACTAAAGAGAATGACTTGATCAAGTCACTCCAAATTTAGTCCCTGCGCCCATGTCTGCCCAGGCGCTCCTGGCCGACGTGGCCAGGAGCACCTCGGACATGACAATGACGGCTACCAGTCCTATTGCACCATCTGCTGCCACAAGGCAATGGGTTGCTGCTACTGTGTAGCAATGCAGTACCGCGTCTGCCAGCACCCAGGAGACATACTATGACAGTGAGCTGAGCGGGCTCTGTGCTTGCCATGGTATGGCGTCTGCACAGGTAACTCAGGAAAAAAGGCACAAAATGATTGTCTGCCCTTGCTTTCACGGAGGGAGGGAGGGAACAGGGGCCTGACGATATGTACCCAGAACCACCCGCGACAATGTTTTAGCCCCATCAGGCATTGGGATCTCAACCCAGAATTCCAATGGGCAGCGGAGATTGCGGGAACTGTAGGATAGCTACCGACAGTGCAACGCTCCGGAAGTCGACTCTAGCCTCGGTACTGTGGAAGCACTCTGCCGAGTTAATGCACTTAATGCACTTAGAGCATTTTCTGTGGGGACACACACACTCGAATATGTAAAACCGATTTCTAAAAAAACGACTTCTATAAATTCGACCTAATTTCGTAGTGTAGACATACCCTTTAGACATGTTGAGTAGCCCCACTGAGGGGTCAGTGTGAGTAAAGGTATTATCATGCCTGCAACATATTTCAAAGCCATGGCTTCTGAATAGTAAAGAAAGATTTGGACTCCATCACTGGTTATTTCCATGTTGGGGGATAGATCAATTTACAGGTTTAAGCCCAACCACCTCTACCATCCACAGACAAAGTCTCTCAAGACTCAGGTCTTTGGACTTATCCAGGAGTGTGGGTCTGAACCAGAGTCCTGGCTAAGGCATGAGTCCAAGTCCACTTATTCTGCAGTGTAGATGTAGCTGAAGTGCAGGTCACTAGGCTCACGTCCAGAGAATTTTCCAACACTATCTCACAATCTCTGAGGCCTGTGTGTTCTGGACCTTCCATCCCCGATCATCCCAATCAGTTCCCAAGAACTAGAAGCAACTGTCTGGTTCAAATACAGCCGCTCAGTGTTTAACCCTTTTCCACATGGGTGGGAAACACAGTTAACCCTATCATGTGTTAGCTATGGCTGGCACTAAAGAGAAGTCCCACATCAAGTGTGGGGTTAGCTGGCAAGAGGAACACAATCAAATTCTAGTAAAAATATGGTCTGAGGAGAGCAAGACATTCAACTTCAGCAAGAGCATCAGAAATGAGCATGTATACAAAAGTATCTTGGGGAGGCTGGCCGCACTGGGAATCCACTGGACTACCTCTCAATGTTGGGAGTGAGTCAAGCAGCTGAAGACCAACTACTGCAAAGCCAGGGATGGCAATCACAGCTCAGGGAACACCCCACCTACCTACCTCTTCTACAAGAATTTCAGTCAGGTGTTGAGAACTGCGGCAAGCACAGAGCCCACAGTGCTGCATTTCCTGCTTTGAGGAGGAGGTTGGACTAGATGACCTCCTGAGGTTTCTTCCAACCCTAATCTTCTGTGATTCTATGCCAAGCTGCTGTGTGGGGATGTTATAAGTATAACCCCTCATTCAGAGACTCTGCTGGAGGAAAGTGGGCAGCTGCCAGATCAAACAGTCAAAGTAACACTGGTGCTGCTGCTGGTCATGGACATCAGGCTATGCCACCAGAGCAGGTACAGCACATCCTGGGACATGAACCCTGGGATACGACCCCTGAAGCCACTCTGTCTTTGTAGTACAGTATGGGAGAATTGACACAGGTATGAGGCTCCTGTTTCAATGTCGTGTGGACACTCAAACCCCAAGCTTGGTAGGAATGGATTTGCAGACATGGGTCCCGCAGACCCAGTTGTCTGTGCAGTGGAGACATACCCTTAGCGACTCAGCAACACAAGTCCTATTGAAAGTCAGGTGTTTTTTAAAAATCCCACCCCCACAGGATACTGATTATCCTTACATTTACAGTGGTAAACTCCACTGCTTGTAATGGAAGAAGTTCTGATTTACACTGGAGTAATGGAGAAGGGTGGCAGAATTGGGCTGTAAATATATAAAGTTTCCTAATATTATTATAGGTCTTTCAAAAGTTTATTCAAACGAATAGGTGCCTTATAGCCTGTCAAACTCAAGTTCTGGTAGATTTATGAGAACAGGTTCCATAGGAGTGACTTCTCTGCTAAGATTAAGAACAACATTTGAATCAAATGTATTTCTTGTATGATGGGGAAGAAACCTACAATAATTACAGTGAATTAAGAAACAACTACAAAATATAATATAATATAAAGCCATGTTCATCATCATATAGTCCTTTACATTTGCAAGTGGCCTAAACAGAACACACAGTGACTAATAATAATAATAATCAGAATTCCATGTACATCCCCAATTATCCCAACCCAGGCTATGGCTTGAAGTATTGATAAAGTACAATTTAATGTGCATTAGTGTTTCAGTGATGATGCCTATTTATGCTGTCCATAAAAAGACCTGACCTTTGAATTTACAGAAAACAGTGATGCCAGGTCTATTAGTGCTTTCAATTAAGGCAGAGATTATGCAGTTTAATGGATGAGTTAGTGTATTGTAGATAAACACACCAATTTTCACCAGTAAATATTACAGTCCATTATGGGAAGTATAACAGATATTATTACTGTAATAATCATCATGTAAATGAATACTGTTACATTTGTCAAGCTGGAGATGTTATTAATAAACAAAGTCAATGACAACAGAAAATGAATAGGCTCCAGATTTTCAGCTCTCCTTCCTGGAATTTCTTTTTAGAGAGTGTAAGTTGTTTTACGTACATTTTGTGTGTATTTGTGTCCGTGTCTTGATAAAAGCAGTTTGCAAATTCTAGCATCATAACATAAATGCACATTTGAATTTAACTTAATGAAGATCCACAGAAATGGCTACAAATCCATAGTCCATATAACCTGAATGTGAAGGACTTGGCCTTTTATAAATGATCGTTCTTCAATGATTGATAGAACTTGATAAAGAATTTGCTTAATTAGCATAGGATACACCACTTTAATCACAGGCTCTCCCAATTAATCCAAAATATTATGAAATGTGTTTGGTACCTATGATTAGGCAACCCTGCATGGAGCACCCTCCTGTTTCCCTTTCCTGCCTCAGTTTCCCTTTCCAGTCCCCAGTCACTCCATGCAAAGTTATCTCTAGTCCATTAACATGGTTTATTTCCAAAACCTAGTTCAAGTAATCCACAACAAAAGAACAACACATCATCCATTTTCCACATCCAGGGTACATAGACCTTAAAACTCTGTTCTTCGCAACTCCCACCCCACCCCTTGCTCCCATGAGCCTCTCTGCTGTGAATCCTTCCATACCACACTCCGGTGTCTTCCATCACACCAAGGCTCTTCATCAGTCCTCTTCTGTCCCTCAGCAGGCCATCCACCACCTGCTCTTCCCAGCGGGAACCCTCACAGCCTCTCAGCTGGGATATTATCTCCACCAGGGGAGCATCCCTCACTTCCCCAGTGCTATCACTGTTCCTCTGGGTCCAGCTTTCCAGTGTGGAGATGGCACCAGGTAAGCCCCTCTGTTGCTCTCCTGCCTTCAGCCCTCTCAAGCCATCTGGCCCTGGCTCTCTGACTTGGGGAAGTCAGCCAACAAACTCCTCTTGCTGCTCTCCTTATCTTCAGATTTCCCCAGGAAACATCTTCTTCTGCCTTCTGGGACTTTCCCCAGTTCTCTTGGTCTGTGCTAGCTTTCATCTGCTCATGACACTCACTCCGGCAGCTCTGATTCACCAAGTGTCTGTCTCACTGGGTCTCTCCCTTCAGAGTCTCCCTGGTTCTTTGTAGCCCTCTTATCTGGCTACATGGGGGCCCCTGCTCTGGCACAGGGGCCTACTTTATTTACTGTGACAATACCGTTATACCAGTAGGCTAAGATTGTGCCTTTAGGCATAGTCCTGATCAAAAAGTGATACATAAACTGCCCAACCCCAGCAGTAGCCCAGGAAGAAACTATGCCTTAGCAACACCCCTCTGAGGCACAGTTCTCTCCTGCTTCCCCTTGCTCAAGGGGGCAAAGGAGGGAAGCAATTTGCTGCTAGCATTTACAACACTCCTTTCACTCTGTCCGGCAGAATGAGACATAATGCAAGGTAATGAGTATACTTAGCTGATAAAACTCACAGAGACCTAATCTTTCTAGAAACAATACCTCAGGTATGACCCATGCAGCCCAGCAAGGAAAGTGCTTACAGTTTTCTAAAATGCCGTAATGTTACTTATTTGTTACCTCCCCCTGAGAGATTCAAAACTCCCGGGGCTTCTTGAAGCCAGCCCTTCTCCTGTAGATTTACACTCCTCCAGAAGGATGTGACTTACATAACAAATCACAATTCCCTTGTGCAGGGAAAGTCCCTGGTGGGCCAGGCCTGTTTGGCATAAAGCCAACCACTGGCATAAAGCATATTCCAGTTACATTATATTCACACTCATAAACATATTTCCATAAAATATTATGGAGTGCAACATTACAGCTACATTCATGGAATAAATTAGTTGCTGTGAGTTATTCAATTAATGTTTCTGTTAATGATGGTGGACAATCCTGAGGACATCACCCAATGGCAATAAGTGGAGTCTGCAAAAAACCCAGGTATAAACATAAAATATTTGTTTAGTGGGCAAGATTCTATCTACACTGGAGCTGAAAGGTATAATTTCCATCTTAAGTAAACATACCTGCACTAGCTCTGATCGAGCTAGCATACTAATAATATAATTGTAAACATGGTGGTGCGAGCAGCAGGAGGGGCCAGCTACCCCAAGTATATGCCTATGGGCTTGGATCAGATTGTACTCAGGGTGGCTGGCCCCTCCCACTACTCCCACATAGCCCAACTACATGCTCTTTGCAGTGCGCTAGCTCAATCAGAGCTACTGAAGGTATGCCTCCTCCAGCTGGAATTTACACCTTGCAGCTCTGGTGTAGACATACCTAAGGAACTCTCTGACTCTCTTCCTAGATTCCTTGGCTTGTTGGTCCACTGGAAATAAGAAGTACTACATCTTCTGGAAATTATTTCTCTGAATTTACAGTCACATCTTGAAGCATGTAGGATTTTCATTTTACTTTAACAGGGTTAAAATTGTATATTTAGAAGAGAATCTGAACAAATCAAGCAAAGGTGTAGATATGCCTTAATAACTCTCGAGTCTGCTGCTTCTCTAGTGAAATGAGACAATCTCCCTAAGTGCTCCTCTAGGTGCCTTGTGCAGTGTGGGGAAAGATGCTTTTTACTGCAGTATTTGTTATGAATAGAAAATCAGAGATAGGATAGCAGAGCAGGTAGTTTTTTGGTTTCTTCCAACATGGCAAATTCTCTCTTCCTGAGCTTTTGGTTCAAATTATGTTCTTTTCAGGGAAGATTTTTCTTTGGCCACCAAACTTGTGTATTACAACTTGTTTGTTGGTGCAACCAAAGGTTGTCACAGTGTCTTCTTGTCCACTTTTCTCATCGGTAGTAATAGATATGTGGGTCTGCATCAAGTGCTCAATAAGTGGAAAATACAGAGATTTTAACAGAGGTAGAACTGTGTTTCTTCTAATAGAAGGTGTTGTTCAAAGTACAGATTTTAAAGATCTTGTTATATCTTGTTCTGGTTACACATAAGTTGTTGGTTTTCCTTATCCGGAACTTCTGCAAGCCAGTTTTACTCAAACGGCTTGATCAAATAGTACAGCTAGCCATGATCACGGCATTATTATCAAGGTTTTCTCTCACTTCATCACTACATTTCTAGTCGTATCAAATGGAAGCCTTAGAGGTTAGAGAGGACTTTATGAACTTTTAAGCTCTTCTTCAAAACTAAAGATTCTATCTGGTTCACAAGGTTAATGGAGGTCCTGTTTTGTACTGAAGCACAAGAGGAGAATATAAGACTTAGTGTGATGATTATTATCAGCAGTCACTGAGTTTCTAATGATGTGAGCTGCTTCATCTATGATGTGTTTTCTAGCAGCAGCAGAAAGATGGAGCATTACACAGCTCATTGACCACATAGGATTCTATCCTAATTTACCAGAGGGAAAACTGCCCAAGACTTGCATAACAAGTAGTGATGGTCTGAATCCATAACACTCAGCTCTGGATTTCGAATCTCACTACATTCAGGGATATTTGGATCTGGGATTTTGCTCAGAATCCATCGTTAATAACAAGCTGTAAAATTGTGTTTAAAAACCAAATCTGAAGCCTAACAAAATAAACTGCAAAGTATTTGGCTGGATTGAGCCACCATTGTTCTATGTTGAGTGTAAGGTACATAGCTGTGCTGCCCCACTGTATCGCAGTTATTTTCCCTCCAGAAGTAACTTACTATAGCCCCTTTCCTGGATGCAGGTTATTTCCCTACTAGTGCCAGTTCAGCTTTTGCTAGCTGATGCATTGTGAGGCTGAATCCAGGGTCCAAACATTTCTGGCCCTTCTCCATGCATCTGCTGAGAGTGGGGCAGCACTAGAGGCATGTTATGTAGCATTAATTTATACATGAATATATATTTATTATCAGCTTTTTATGCATATTTAATAAAAAAGCTCATACAAAATTCACAATTTAAACATACTGAAAATTTCAGCAAATTAAAAATGCTGAAGGGGTGGGGGCGGGAATGAATTGCAATCTCAGAAGAAAGTTAGTATTTAAAATAATGAGACTAATTGTGCCAACTGTCACCAGGGCAGCAATTCCCAATAAGCAAATACAGGATAAGCAGCCAGCAAAGGAGGAAGAAGTAAAGAAATCATCTAGATTACTTAGTAAGCAGGAAATGGGTTCCTCAAAGAATTTAAAGTTGGAAAGGTATTTTTAAATTGGAATCTCATATCCAGTGGTAACTGTTTCGAAGAGTCTGAAGGGAGGGTTAACAAAAGAATTTTGGGAACAGCAGCAAACGAAACAGTAGCAGAACTGTGAATAAATGGTAAGCTTGGTACATAAATAGCAGAAAGCTTGCGAGAGGCTTGCATTATTATACTCATGGTGAAAAATACTGAAGCATGAATCAGATTTTTATTGGCCTTGGGTGAGCTGTTTCGGGTGACTTGCATACCATGTAAAATGCCTGTCTCCACTGAGTGCTATCACTCCCCTTTTGAGCCCACATTTCACTTGCACAATAACATTACATATATAGTATATAATTAAACCTTTTTATTTATATAGTAACCTGCAAACTATTTTATGAAGGACTTACACAGTGGACATGCATGATTCCTTTGAAACTGTTCTATTGTATCAGGCAAAAATAATCTCAAATGATTGACAAATTGTAGATCTTCTGCAATTTTTTTAACCTGATAGGACACAACTTCAAAGGAACCATACAGGTTCATTGTGTAAGTCCTTCACAGAGTAGTTTGCAATTTATTGACCTTGAAATTGTAATGGCTCCCTGAGCAGAGGGGAATGGAAGGAAGGAAGGGTTGTTGTAATAATTTGGCCTACAAATTTACCATAGTTGTGAGTTTAACTGTAAGAAGTGAGTGAAAGTTCATAAAATGTCACAATAACCTCTAACAACAGGTAGATAGGAAAAGGAACAAAAGGAAGACGGAAAGACTGAATTAGCCCAGAATATAACTCAAAGGCTGTGTTAAGATCATGCCTGGTAAACAAGGAAAGTAGGGGATCAGAAATCAGTGAACCAAAATTGGCGTATCAGAAATTGGGCCTAATTGGTGGACAAGATAATGAGGGGATGAACCGTTCCTCTTATCACTCGCTTTTGGGGTCTTCAGAAACAGACTTTTCTAGGAAAAGCTAATGGACCTTGACTGAAAAACGAGAGAAGGAGAAGGAACAAACCTCACCATCGTAGCTGCCACTCGCAATGTCTCCTGGGACCCTAGACCTTCATCTTTTGCCTGGAAGATGTGCTGGCCAGACCAGGCGAGAGACAGGGAGCCAAATGACATCGCTACCTCCACCACGTCCGGATGGATCCCAAACACCACCTCAGATGTGAGACTTTGTCTCCCCCACAATTCTCCCCTTCCAATTGTCCTTTTTTCTTCACCAGCTTATTTCTTCTCTTTCCTACCTCTCCTTTTACCATCTAAGAAGAATATGGTTTAGCCAGGCAAGACTGTATATTTTGCAACACTACTGTAAGCCTGTTATTAGAAAGAGACAATTGAAAGCAATGCCCTAAACAGCCCGAGCTTTCCAGGTCTCAGAGTGGCTAATAAGACAGTGTGCTATACCTGTGTTTCTCCAGCAGTGAGGTTGCAAGTGAGCGTCAACACCATTTTCTACCTTTGTTGTTCTTTTCTCTTCCCCGTTTCTGTGTGTTTGTCTTGTCTTCTAGGAAATGAGTTTGAACTTAAACAACAACAGCCTCAGCCCATCTCAACTAACTTCTTTTCCCCCCCATCTTTATTACCATCTTTGATACCATCCAAAAGACCGGCATTTTTTTCCCTCCTAAAGACTCTTTCGAGATAGAGAGAAAAGGAACAAGGGATGTTGTGAAAATAAAAACCTTGTTTAATACTTTACATTTCAAATGCTTTCACTGTTTTTCCTTCTGTTTTGTATTTTTAATAAAAGGTTACAATTTTTAATGGTGCCTTACCATGGTACTAGGCAGGCTGGGGTCTCTGTATACCAAACTCCAAAACTCGTTTAAAACTGCTTAGTGTTGGACAGTGACTGGCTTATGTTAACACCTTTGACTCTTTGGGCCCATATATTTCATTTAAATTAATACTGCCTGGTGGAGGAACTAGTATGTCTTGCAGGCTATCCGCCATGTATTTGTGCGAACTCCATGTCTCCAAAATCCCTTGTTAGACAAATAGAAGAGCAAGAGTGTACAGGGAATGGCTTCCTGCTGGGTGAAAAAATGTAGCCTTTGTCAGTTTTTTAGAAAATTAAAAAAATTAGATTTATAAATGAAAACACTGGGATATTAAGTCTAGAAACGTAAATGCCTCCATCCTAATCAGTGCAGGGGTGCATGAAAAGTGCTTTTCTCATTGTTCTAGTGTCTGAAAATATACAGTAGAGTCCACAGCATCCTCTGGAGGCTGATAGCCAATCCCTCTCAGAGCAACAGACTGGATGTGGTGGTGTGATAATGATAGAAGTAATAACGGTAATGGGAACTTAATATGATTCAGGACCAAAGTACAGCTTTACCTCCAGAAAAGTATATTAGAAAGCATAATGAAGGGGAAGCATTTTAGAATGTCGTGTGTAATGTCTGCTTTTGTTCCCACAGCATCTAGCAATTATTTTTAATACATTAATTTTGTATTTTCCAGTGAAAACATGAAATGGCCTTGGAGGGTTTTATTTGCTACCTGCAAGAATTTAAGGACTGATGCATTGATTTTTTAAAATATTTTTTTGTTCATCACTTATGGAAAAAGAGTCTGTCAGAGCTGAGCTTGGTCAGGACCTGGAAATAAAGGCAGCTCTATGCTACTTACACGCATGCAGCCTTTGGGGCTGTTCTAACATGTGGCAGCTGGTAATGGCCCCCAGTGGGCTGGCATAGCAATTGAGTATTGCCCAATTACAGCAGCGTTCAGCCATGCCATCTCCCTCCTTGACATGCGCCCTTTGACAGAGCAATGAGTAGAAATGTTGAAGTAGGGCCAGCTACCTTGACTGTATGCCACTTGTGGTTTCCCCTATTCCAGGGAATCTTCAGATGGCTGGTGAAGCCAGCTTTGCAAACCCTCAATATCTCTAAGGCCCTCTGAGAATGGAAGGGATTCCAAATCATCAAAGGACTCCAATCCTGGCCCACCTTGGGCCTTTGCCATATGCAGATGCCTGGACTTGCAGAGAGTTCTCCACAGGCCTGGGGATGGTGGGAGTGGAAGGTGCCCCAATGGGAGGGCGATGTCTTGGTGCAGCGAGTTCTGCTGCACATGGAGCCTGGGTTGGGGAGGAACCACCCCCTCAGTTTTTTAGCCAATCCTTTCTTAGTCCCTCTCCCATGGAAGTTTATTGGAGTGTGGTCGAGTGAGAATTGAATAAGAGCAGTGACATTTCTAAATCAGTGAGGAATCAAGCAGAGGAACCAATGCAGAGTTATTTTTTTCACTTTACTCCAAATTCAGCTAAGAAACTGATCTGCAGCATCCATAGGAAGCCACAGCCCATTGAATAGCACAATCAGTGGGGCCCAAAAATAAATAGTTACCATAATCACCCTTGGAAATAACAAAAGCCTTAATCAACAACAGCCAGAGTGCTTTTTTGCTGACCACAGTCTGGCAAAGTTTCGCGATAACAAAAGGCAGCTCTTGTGATGATTTCCAAGTGTTTGTCAAAGTATAGATTTCAAATGCATGTTGCCAGCTTTCTAGATCTGACAATAGTGTAATAATAGCACTCTGAGTGCCAAACGGGAGAAGCACTATGAACATGTCCGTCAGCTTGCCACAATGATATATTAAGGCTTGCATCACCACTGAGCAGTGCCCTTTTCTGTCAATGTACTCCTAAGCCTGTGAGCAAAGCACAGAATAGGCATATGGGTTACATCAATAGCTCCTGCACGGTTCCAGGAACCCCCCTGTTTGATTTGTCCAGTGACCTCTTGGACAAAAATCACTTTGATCACTCACTTCTGCAACACATGATGTATTATCACGCACACCTTCACAACAGCAGGTATCAGCATGGATTTCCTAGCCTCATCTTGCTATCCAACTAATTGGTGTCCAACTAATTGGGATAGCCAGTTCCACAGGGCAATCTCCACACTTTTTCCCATGCCCATCAGTTCTCATCATCTTGCTCTGGTCCTGCAAAGGCAGGACTTTGTCAGAGATGTATTGAAAAGTCTTCCTTCTCATTCTGAAGGTATGTAACCACCCTGGCTCATTCTTAAGAACAACTCGGTCCCACCAGTCTGTGATCATGGTGTGGACCCAAAAGTGATACTCCACCTGGTGAGCACCATCCCTCAACTAACTTTCCACAGCTATTGCCATGACATCCACCACTACCTGACCTCAGCCATCTCACGACTGCTTATTGAAAGTTCCAGCAAAAATCTTTCCTGTCAAGCAAGACCTGTCTATTCACCTTGGCCTCCATTTTGAGAGAAGGATTTATGGGTGTTATCCCATGGGAATTATGTGAGCTTGAACACCTCTCCCACAACTCTGCTGGGCTCTCAGGAGGTCTTCAAAAATCTCTCACACCCCAGTGCTTTAGGAAGCACTGACAGAAATCTGTGGGATAGGTATCCAGAGAGCAGTGCAACTGCGACAATGTAGTACAATTCAAGTGTGAACATAGTGCAAAACAACATAGTTCTCACAACACCATACACAGTGTGGACGCTAGTGTGTTACATAGGTACTATCCCACTGGTTCAGTTACCAACACTTCCAGTCTCTAATGTAAAGGCAAACAAAATAAAAGTAATTATGCTTATATATAAAGTGCAGCCAGGTTAGGTTTTCTTTGCCAGTGTAGACAGAAAATAAATATGCTTACAACCATATTAGGAAACCATATTTAGCCTAACACGCAATTCTGACCTCACTTACACTGGTGTAAACAAGGAATAACTCCACTGCAGTTAGAGGACTCACACTAATTTAAAGTTAGTGTAAGAGGAAAATCGTGTCCCGAGGCTAAAACATGGTTATAAACGTGTTCACACAGGCAAGAATAAATTGTATTATAACATAGCTTGGCCACAAACAATGCTTAGATGTGGTTATTGTCTTGGTGCAGGGGAGGCTTAATTAATTTCTTAACTTTTTACTGAGTTCTGACTTTGTTGGCTGAACCCACCTTGCTATGGGTGTTTTGTGAATGAATTTGTGCTAGCACACCTAGGGCTGCCTTTGACTAACAAAGCCATATGTACCCTGACTTGGTATTTTCCATAATCACATTGTGTAATCAACTCTTTAAATGCTTATTTCTCAAAATAAGAGATGTGTCAGCACAGCTGGAGGTGTCCTTAGCTCCTGGAACTAATGTATGCTGATTCGTAATAAATACATATGAATGAGAGAACCTTCAAACCTACAAGCAATTCATTCCGGGGAAATTTGCCCTCATGCAGAAAAGTCTTATTGTAATGTCCTAGAGGAAATAATAACCTTTCTATATATTTTTCAAACCATTCTATATAATTGAACAGGGAATCATATCCTTGTTCTGGAATTTTATAGGTTAGTTAAAAAATTGATAGGAAGGTGTAACGTTGCTGGTTCTGGTGGGACCCAACTGAGAGGGCCAGTTCAGGACAAATTGCTTAAAGCAGGGCCGTTACAGCCCAAAGTTGGGGTTTTCCCACCTCTAAGGCAAACCAAACCAGCCAGACAGAGAGGACTGTGGTTTCACCCCACTGGCTAACCACAAGTCACACAAGCAATTCCCTTAGACACTCCAGTTTCCCAGTATCACCACCAGTGCCACCGTTATGGGGATAAATGGTTATGAAAACAATACCCCAGTAAAAGAAAAAAGGTCCTCTTGATCCCAAAGGACCGAGTCCCAGACCCAGGTCAATATACAAGTTAGATCTTACCCACAAATCACGCTGTTGCCAATCCTTTAGAATCTAAAATCTAAAGGTTTAGTCATAAAAGGAAAAAGATATAGATGAGAGCTAGAATTGGTTAAATGGAATCAATTACGTACAGTAATGGCAAAGTTCTTGGTTCAGGCTTGTAGCAGTGACAGAATAAACTGCAGGTTCAAATCAAGTCTCTGGAGTACATCCACAGTTGGGATGGGTCATCAGTCCTTTGTGTAGAGCTTCCTTTTGTAGCAAAATCCCTCCAGAGGTAAGAAGCAGGATTGAAGACAAGAGCTGCAGCAGCTTTTTATAGTCTCTTGCCATGTGGTCTCTGCTTTCTTTGTCCCAAGGACAAGTTGTCCATCACATGGCATGGAAAAACCTCAGAGTTCTGTCCATAGGCATGTCCCTGCATACCTTGCTGAGTCACAAGGCGTGTCCGCCTTCTCTCAGTGGGTCAATTGTGTAGCTGATGGTCCTTAATGGGCCACCAAGAAGGCTAGGCAGAGCTGGCATCAACTTGTCTGGGGTGTCACCCAGAAGCATAGCATAAGTTTGAAATACAGGCAGTATAGAGCCAATATTCATAACTTCAGTGACAAAAATGATACACACATATAGCATAATCATAACCAGCAAACCATAACTTTGTCTTAGGCACCTTATTTGATCCCCTTTATACAAGATTTGGTGCCACTACAGGACCTTGGTTGCAACAATGTTCTATTCGGTCCCAGTTCAAGTCAATAACGTCACAGAAGGCTACAATTCTCTATTAAATTCTGTAGGTTTTTAGAGTAATTTCTATAGAATCCTGTTGGTTTCACCCCAGTTAAATTCTATAGGACTTTTCCATAAAACAGTGGCCCACAGAAGGCCTTCTGTTACATTTATTGAGGATTTATATGGAGACTTGAATGGTTTGGAGGGTGTTGTACAAATCTGCCTACAGTGGAGTGAATTTCATCCCCCAACAGCAAGAACTATTTACACCAACAATTCAATTCCTTCTGGGTATGATAATCTGGGCTTCCACCCCTTTTCTTACCTTATGCTGGCGCTTCCTCATAGCTCTCAAGTCCCATCTGAGAGCAAAGGAGGTCTGGATGTAGCTTCCTATGGAAACCATGATGAATGCCCCACCCTGAGCACTGGCTCAAGGAAGTCACTTGAGAAAATTCTGAAATGGTCTCTATCTCCCTTATCTCTAGGACCTGGATGTGCAGACTCAGATCCTCAGCTGGTGGGATAGTGTGAGCCACTAACCTGACATGTTGACCTGGTACGTATTGGACATTTCTCTAATCAGGGCTTTTTTAAAGACTTTTTCTAAATTGAACATATTGTAGAAACCTCATGTGTGGCCATGTTTCCAGTCTTAAAGAGTAAGGGTGGGATCCACAAAGATAATTAGGTGTCTAAATCTCAGTTATGACTCCACTGTGATCCACATTGGTCCAGAAAGAGAGTGAGAATGACTCTGTAGCCTAATTGTTAGGGAATCCAGCTGGGAAGTAGGAGAATCTGGGTCGAATCCCTCTGCTCCAATCATATTTTTCATCAGTTTTCCAGGGTGCAACAGCTTTTACAGGAGAGATTGAGGGAGCTCCATACTGGAATATCCCATAGCTCAGTGATTAGCACACTCTCCTGAGAAGCAAGAGACCCCCCTCTTTCAAACTGGACAAGCAGACTCAGATCCTCAGCTGGTGGGAGCTGACCCGTGTCAGGGAATCCTGGGGTTGAGCGCCTACATTGCATTTTAACCCTAGGTTAAGACTTTCTGACCTGTGCTGGAACCTAGGACTCTGGCATCTACACTGCGGTGCACAGACCTGAATCAAAGTAACCCTACCCCAGCATGCCTTTGGCGCCCTGCCTGTGTCCACACTCTAGCCCTACGAATGTGTTGCACTGTGGGAAAACTCTACTGTCCACCCTGTTTCCTAACTGTGATAGCGTTATTGATGGGACTCAAATGCCCATAAGTAGCACATGAGTACACAAACTGCATAAGTAGCTCTGTTGGTGGCTGACTCAGTAGAATGACTGCCGTTTGTGGAGGCTTTATAGTGAACTATCATCTACTCTGAGAATTGGGCTCTGCACTTTAGGCTGTCACATTGGCAGGAAAATGTCCCTGTGCACCTGTTCTGAGGATAATGAGGACATCAGTCTCCAGAAATGTCAAACTAGTAAAATGAAACTTTCCAATTCTTAATTTTTAAAATTAGATGTTCAATGAAGATTTGTGTGGTTGGCCTTTTATTTATTTTTGTCTGTTTTGAAGTTTGAGAGAAAAGGCAGGTTTCAGAGGAAAAACACACACACACACACACACACACCCCCAACCACCCACCCCAAGCCTGGCTGCTGAAGGCTGCCGAGCAGTGAAGTGCATCCCTGGGGTTTCGAGTGCAGATCACCTCCGGATATCCCTGCCTCCTGGGATCCCCAGGAGGCTGTTGGGAAGTTTTGGGGCTGGCCCCTGCTCACTGCCCTCGTAGTGCTTGCTGTCTGGGTGCCTCTGCACCCACAGCCCAGGGAGGGCGGGGGCTGGGGGAGGTAGCAAGGGCCAGAGAGCAGGGAGGGAGAACGGCAGGGCTCCTGGCTCAGCACGGAACATCCCAGTGGCTAGGAGCCGCATCCCACCAGTCAGCTTTGCTCCCTGCATTGAGCAAGCTCAGCATGGCAGCATGGAGGAGCCAGAACAGGAACAGGGAGTGAGCTTGACTAGGCAGTAATGGTGCTTCTGGCTACCTGCAGCACTGCTCTTCTGCCACCAGGAATTCTGGGATACATCCAGAGGACTTCTGGGACCCAAGTCAAACCAGGGCCACATGCACTCAGGGAAGCAACAGTGCTCAGACGCTAGATCTCAGCTTAACATGGGCTCAGACCCTGGGTTTGAGTTAGCACAATTGGTGTGTGGAAGCAAAGGGGGTTAGGCTTGAGCCTAGGCTCAAACCTGGGCTTACATTGCTGTGTACACATATCCTTAGGCACCTATCTCTCCCCATTCACTGTACTCAGCATTGTAGGTTGTGATGTTGTTCCTGTGATTTTCTAGGTACCTAAAAGTTCAGTGCCAGGATGCTCAGCATTCCAATGCCTAAAACCCTTCATGAATCCCACCCTAAATCCCTTAAAATATTTCTGTTTCATAATCTAGATCCCAAGTGCCCATATTTTTCTATACCATTCTGGTCCTATCAACATTGCAGACACACTCATTACAGCTCTGCTGTTACAGGTTCCAAACCAATGCCTATTAAAATCAGTGGGAGTCTTGCATTTGATTTCCAGGAGCACTGGATCAGGCCCAAATAAAGGAATTTAAGGGGAGGGGGGTTTCATCATAGTAAGGCTTTAAAATATCTTTTAAAAAATTCTAATGTAAGTTTTATGATTCTTATAGAAATAGTTATATCCATGGTGTGTGTAAGTCTTCCAGATTCTACATCTCTCCTCCCACCCCCATCCTACCATGTTCTTTAATATGATTAGTGAAGTAATTCTCTCTCATTAGAGCAGCAGTCACTTTTGCTTCTTATCTCCCAGATGCATAGCATACTGCAAAATGAAAGTTTTTGTTCAGATCCTAGATTTGCCCTCCAATTCTGAAATACACTCAAGTCCTGCATGTATCTACCGTAAATCAGAAATCATTACAAGAATAAAGAAACATCTATGTGAAATTAAAGAATACATTTTAAAAATGATATCTTGTCTGCCATATCACCAGCCGTACGTATCACCATATGGCATGTCCCTCCCCCAATCATAATGTTATACAGTTTCATCTATCCGCTGTTTAAAATGATAACTTCAACTATCAAAGGAATTATTAGACCTGATGCCAATATAATTTGTTAACAAACACAGAGGGACATTGTGAAGCTGTCCAGCAGTGGCCCTAGAACGTGGGTACCGACCTCAGGGCAGACTGCTAGGAAACAGGGCACAAGCCTCAAATTGGCTGTGAGTTCTATACTTAGATTTAACTAACTAATTATCAAGTGTAAACTCCTTAGGCACTATAACAACCTGATCATGAAGTCAGACAGCCACTTGGATACTCCAATCTGTCTTGCCACCTCGGCAAGCTTTCCTTTGTGATAGATAGTCCCATACACCAAATATTACTGCAATATTCAAGTTACTCCTAGCATAGGTGCTGACTTTCTAATGTGCCAGGGGACCAGGCCCCGCCCCCACTCCACCCCTTCCCCCAAGCCCTACTCCCACCCCACCTCTTCCCACCCTGTGCTGCCCCCTCCCCCGAGTGCACCCCACCCTCGCTCCTCCCCCCTTCCCCCAGCACCTCCTGCATGCTGCAGAAGAAGCTCATCCAAGGCAGGCAGGAGGTGCTGGGAGGGAGGGGGAGGCACTGATCAGTGGGGATGCTGGCCGGCGGGAAGCGCTGCGGGAGGGGGGAAGGGAGAGGTGCTGATAGGGGAGCTGCCAGTGGGTGCTCCAGTCCTGGATCACCCATGGAGTCGGCGCCTATGACTCCTAGTCCCAAAGGACAAGTCTCAAACACCAGGGCAATTACACTGTAGTTCTCACACCAAAGACAATGCTAGTAGCCAATCTTACAATAAATTGTCTTAAGATTTATTATATAGGAGAAGGAAATGAGAGTTATTTACAAGGTAAAGCAGGTAAACATAGATACACCGTGCTTAATTTGTGCCAGGGCTGAGCCCCGGCACCTCTAGGCTTGGCAGTTCATACCGTAGGCACCTCTCAGCTCCTGGCCAGCAGCCGCCTAGCTCTGAAGGAAGAGCTGCACCAGCAGCAGCAGCCGCACAGAAGTAAGGGTGGCAATACACCATACCATGGCAGCAGCTGCTACTCTGTGGCCACCCAGCCAGTGCTTAATTTGTGCTGGGGCTTGCCGGGTCTCACCCCTGGCACCTCTTTCATTATGAATTAAGCACTGTTTATGCACACAAATGAGTGCCAATCTTAAGTTTCAAAAACTAATAGAAGCTGCTATAATAAGCAAGCTCTATATGTCCTTGAGGGCTAACCCAGGCTAAGCACTGGGGAGCTTTTGCTTATGCTTAGTAATCCTTGCCCCTCAGGGTCCACGTAGCATAAAGCTACAGTTCCTCCTTGTGAGAGCTTTTTATTCCCTTCCCCTCTTGCACTTTGAGCTGTAAATTCAGCTGCTGCAAGGAATTCACTTGCACAACTCCTCTTCATAGGTGCAGGAGAGAGCAATCAAAGTCTGTTGTCCTTTTGGATGTTCCACAATAATATGTCTGGTGTTGGTGGGCCTTCCTTGTGGAGTAGAACAAAACACCTTCTGTTGGAGTTCAGCACTTTACACTAATTAACGTCTCTCTCCTTTGGTGATTTACACAGTCACAGAGGCTCCTAATACAAACATTTAAATATTACCTACAATATGGGCTACAGATGTTATAAATTAGATTTATGCATGCAGGCACTTATGGGCATTCAATAATGTCTAAACACTAAGCACATTTTAAAGTCTAATACCTATTTTAGCAACACTAACACAGAGATGAACCATACTGACTCCAGCTGTGCATTTGTCAGTATTCAAGTGAGGAATGGGGTCCTTGGAACAAGTTGGCACCTGGTTTGCCATCATCACAGACATGCTTAACTTGTACACTTAAACTGCTTGATTTGCTCTAGGGCCCTCTTGACTTTTACTGTTGCTGCTCACGAAAAGCACCAGAAAAGCAAAAAGGTTTATTCTATATTTAACGTTTGGATGGGCAGGAGTGGGGGAAGAGACATTTTCAGATCATTCTTCAATGAAACCATTCAGAAGAGTTCATCTTCCAAAAATACAAAGAGGCAAAGAATGAAATGCATTTCAAGAGAAGGAGGCAGGTGCATATGCATATGGACTGTCAGGACCAAGTACATAAAAGATATGTAGAGCTGAGAAAGCCGATTAACTAAAATAACAACTTCTCCCTTGTTTCAACCTCTCATCCCCAAATATTCACCCACAACTCAAAGTCACATCTTTTTTGGAGTCTCACAATTCCAGTTAGCCTTTCCACCCATTACTTTTCATTCTGAAAACTTCAAAGCAGAACTGTAAAAGTGCCAGAACACTATATATTGTTGCTGTGGCATATGGGTCCATACCAGATAGAACTATCAGAAATCTCTCTGACTTCACTACCTGACAATCTTATTAGCACCTTGTCCCAGTCTCTTGAATTCCTTTCAGAAATGTTGAGCCCTTATCTGAACTGAAACCAAACTGAACCATTTTCCAAATAAATTGGGATTATTTATTATTATTTATGGCAACCATGTAACAACAATAAGAACATTTATCTTATAATATGTGGTCCACATAATGTGGTACTATTCTGAAAAGTGGCATTGCAAAAATCATATATTGGGTTCAATTTTTGTATCTCAGTAACTTCCTAAACATATCTTCCCAATTAGCCATTATCCAGTGAAAATATGCTTTTTTGTTTAGTGCTAACTGCCAGCCCAGCAAGCTTCAAGTAAGTGGGTTATGAAAGTCAAGCTGCTTGCATGGCTTGTGCATCATCAACAAGGATTCTGCAGCTGGACATAAGTTAGGTGATGCAGATAACATGAGTAAGCACAGAATCTAGCTCACTCTCTCCTAGCTGTTCTGGCTATGCTCTGTTACCAGGAGCAGCAAGTAGTAACTCAAGTCATCAGATTATAACATTGAAGATATCCTGGGAGCAGATATGCTGAGTTAGGAGGTGCATTTTACTAGTCATTTATGGCCCATTGCTGTAGCAAAAAATATCAGATCCTATGGTAGGAAAAGGAAAATACCCCAGCCCATTTTCTACAGTCAAGTAATAGTTAATTTAAGAAAACAAAGCAATTGCCAGAAATAAATGACAGGATATGAAAAAAATGACACACAATCCCCCACTGGAGTTTTCTTCCAGGAACTAAGTTAGGGTGGAATTCTGTCAATGCGGGGGGTGAGGGGGTGACCCGGATGCCAAAAGAGGGAACTGAAGTAGAACTAGGGAAGATCTGCAAGAGGGAGAAGAATATCTGAAGGACACAGAGAGAGGTTTCCTAAGCGGTTTGGACAATGTCTGTGTAGAAAAATACCTGGAGTGAAGAGAGGAGCCAAGTAGCGTCAGAGAGAGAAATCCAGAGACAAAGGCACATGTCCATAGACACATCAATAGACAAAGTCAACAAAGAAGGATTAGTTTAAAGAATCAGTGAGACAATATAAGCCCTGAAAGCACACAGGGAGAAGGGGATGGGAGTTTAGGAAAATAATAGAAAGAAAAGAGCATATACCTGGGAGTGAAATACAAGTCCTTATCAGAAGCCAGATTGATGAATAGACTCCATCCAGCGTTGGAGAGCTAAGGGTCTGATCCAAAGCCTACTGAAGTCAAATGGAAAGATTCCACTGACTTCAATGGGCTTTGGATCAGGGTCTGAGAGTCTGAGGATTTCTGTAATATCTGTTTTCAGCTTCAATATGTAAATTATTCTTTATTAAACATTGTTTTATTACATATGGAGTCACTTCCCATTAACCAAACAAATCTGGACTTTTAAAATTGTTTACTGCTCTTTTGCAAATCATTACTGCTTTATTTAAATTATAGGGTGCTTTTGAACTCAGCAGCCTCTTAGCTTCACCCATCGCTACATACTGTATAATAAGCACATTTATTCATGCAATAATTTTTCAGTTTGTAGCAGCATATCTTTCTGAGCAATGGCTAAGCAACAAAACCTATTAGAAACTGCTGGCAGATTTAAAGGAAATAAATCCATGTATCTTGCATTATTGGATCTCTCTACGTATTGCAAGATTAAGACTTTATACTAAAAATGCCTTTTCATATATTAAAACCTGTTTAACTCAGAACTCCTCTTCATGTTGTACTGATGTTTGCATGAGCTCCCAAGCTCCTGAATATGTTATGCATCTCTGTCATCCAAGTGTTCATTCATGGATGGAGAATCAGGACTGTGAAGAGCTGTTGATGAAAACGATCTATTTTATAGAGATATGAAAGTTGGAACAGCATGATAATTTTGCTTCAGTAGCTGTGTGCTGGAAGTTGACAGGCTGACTGCATTCTCTTTGTGTACAACATGAAAGAACTGCTCCTGAGACCTACTATTAGTATTCTGTGTTTTTCCACCTGTAGGTATATTGGTAGCTATGGCCATTTGTGTCAGCTTGGGTTACATGTTCTGGATCAAAAGAAGAGTCATGAGAGCAGATGTAAAGTTTTGAAATTAGATGTTTTATTAAAGGAACCCATCCCACCTAGCTTGCAGTTATTATGTGAACAATGTTATCACTCTGTTTCATACAATGATCAAACTTTTTCTGTTTTAAACATTTCTACCACTTTCTGAGACAGTTCCTGTGCATAGAATGGGGAATACCATTTGAACCAGTAGAAAAAAAAGTTTTTAAGTTCAGCTCCATGTTCTGTTGAAATCAAAGGGAGTCTTTTCATTTACTTCATTGGGATCAGGCTCCCCAGTTCATCTTGACCACTGATCCATAGGTCACATTTTGAGAAGCTTTGAAATAGTAGCCAAGGTGACATGATGTTACTATATGTACAGTGGCTGCTATTAGAAGTCCATATTTACCAACGGTTCCCAGACAGAAGTATGACTCTATATTTGGAATAAAAAATAACCCTGATCTCTCCTATAGACTGTGTAGTTATGTCAAATTTATGCCTTTTTTAATGTGTACCATAACTTTACATTTCTAAAGAGTCTGCTTGTCTGCAGTGACAGCTGCCCTTTTTATGAGACACTGCTGATACATGGTTCAGAGGTGACATACACTGTGTTGTCTCAAGGAGAATTCACTTTTGTTCTTGTGTTTTTTCCCTTACGTCTAAAACGTCATTCAGACTGAAAGTGTAGGGCTACTATTTAAGTATGAAGAAGCATAACAGTAGGATGTAGTAATTTCTGGTAAACACTGACTTTGAATGGTGACCACTGTAACTGTGCTGCAGTCCCTTTCCGATCCTGAGCCCCAATAGTAGTTCCAAATGCTGGGTTCACTAAGAGTCCACAGGGTAAAAGCCTGGAAGTATAAAACTACATTTCCTTGGAGATGCAGCTAAAAAAAAAAAGAAAATTCTCCTTTGGTAAATATCATAGAATCATAGTGCTATAGGTCAGAAGGGACCACCAGATCACCTCGTCTGATCTCCTGTAGATCACTGCTCACACACCATCCAGCCACCTCCACACTACTCTAATTTCACTTGTTGGATTTAAAGTATTACAGCCCTCAGGAGATTAAAATATTGTGTTCCACAGACAGAGAATAGGTGGGACCACGGTGTGCCAAGGACTGAGGCCCCTGCAACATCAGGGAATTGATTAAATGAGATATATTCAGATATATTCAAGATAAGATTCCTCAATAAAGCTGTGTAGATGAAGAGTGATTTGATTTTTATCTTGTGTTGTCTAACCCTGAAGCTATGATTCCAGTTCCTTAGAGCTGTGTCTCCTGTGGTACTTTCCTACAGATGTCAGGAGGTTGTTGCATACTACAGTAAAGGAAAAACAACAAAGAGTCCTTGTGGCACCTTAGGGACTAACAAATTTATTTGGGCATAAGCTTTCGTGGGCTAGAACCCACTTCATCAGATGCATGGAGCGGAAAATACAGGAGCAGGTATAAATACATGAAAAGATGTGATTTGTCTTACCAAGTGTGAGGTCAGTCTAATAAGATAATTCAATTGACAGCAGGATACCAAGGGGGGAAAATAACTTTTGAAGTGGTAATGAGAGTGGTCCATTGCAGACAGTTGACAAGAAGGTGTGAGTAACAGTAGAGGGAAATTAGTATGGGGGAAATTAGGTTTAGGTTTTGTAATGACCCAACCACTCCCAGTCTTTATTCAGGCCTAATCTGATGGTGTCCAGTTTGCAAATTAATTCCAGTTCTGCAGTTTCACGTTAGAGTCTGTTTTGAAGTTTTTTTTGTTGAAGAATTGCCACTTTCTGTTCTGTTATTGAGTGTCCAGGGAGATTGAAGTGTTCTCCTTTTGGTTTTTGAATGTTATGATTTCTGATGTCAGATTTGTGTCCATTTATTCTTTTGCGTAGAGACTGTCTGGTTTGGCCAATGTACATGGCCACCTCCACACTACTGGGGCATTGTTGGCACATGATGGCATATATCACATTGGTAGATGTGCAGGCGAACGAGCCCCTGATGGTGTGGCTGATGTGGTTAGGTCCTATGATGGTGTCCCTTGAAAAGATATGTGGACAGAGTTGGCATCAGGGTTTGTTGCAGGGTTTGGTTCCTGGGTTGGTGTTTTTGTTGTGTGGTGTGTGGTTGCTGGTGAGTATTTGCTTCAGGCTGGGGAACTGTCTGTAGGCAAGGACTGGCCTGTCCCCCAAGGTCTGTGAGAGTGAGGGATCATCTTTCAGGTTAGGTTGTAGATCCTTGATGATGCGCTGGAGAGGTTTTAGTCGGGGGCTGTAGGTGACGGCTAGTGGCGTTCTGTTACTTTCTTTATTGGGCTTGTCTTGTAGTAGGTGACTTCTGGGTACCATTCTGGCTCTGTCAATCTGTTTCTTCACTTTACCAGGTGGGTATTGTAGTTTTAAGAACACTTGATAGAGATGCTGTAGATGTTTATCTCTGTCTGAGGGGTTGGAGCAAATGCAGTTGTATCTTAGAGCTTGGCTGTAGACAATGGATCATGTGATGTGGTCTGGATGGAAGCTGGAGGCATGTAGGTAAGTATAGCGGTCAGTAGGTTTCTAGTATAGGGTGTTGTTTATGTGACCATCGCTTATTAGCACTGTCATGTCTAGGAAGTGGACCTCTTGTGTGGACTGGTCCAGGCTGAGGTTGATGGTGGGGTGGAAATTTTTGAAATCTTGATGGAATTCCTCAAGGGCCTCCTTACACTAAAGGAGTAAGTCTCAGAAGCAAAATACCTGCAAAAAAAAAGTGTAATGAGACACCTATTAATCCTGAAAGTGACTAACAAACAATTGAAGGAATCGATCCTGGCTATAGGAAACACACAAGCCATTTTTTCTCAAGTTTTTAAAGGCAATTGCCAGCGTACGCTAGAGATAAAAATAATGTTCTCTTTAAGAGCAGACCGCTGATGCAAAAAGCAAGGCTAGGAATTAAAGTAAGACATCTGGGAGCAGTCAAGGCTCTAACAGGCTAGATCGTTGGATTACTAAAATACTGTATCATGCTGATCTTACAGATTAGTTTCATAGAAAATAATGACCAACATTTTAATGCTGGCTGAAGTAAATTGAGTCACAATTTCAAAGCTAAGTTAATGGATATCAAGATGGCAATTTATTGCATCTCATTTGAGTTTATAATGGGTTACATACCCTGTGGAGGTAAGGCGGAAAACTAATCCTATTCCACATAGTCCCTTGAGGGCTTGACCTTTTAATTAAACAATACTTTTATGAGAAGAATTATGAGAAGTGCTCTAAAGTATCTTACCTGAGCAGTGAACTAGAAAGCAGCTTATTTACTGTTTCATTATTCATTGTATTCATTATTATAAAATATAACCTAAGAGAAGACAGAAATAAGCATATTGGTTTCTCTTTATACCTGTAAACAGGAAAATTCAAAATCCATAGGAAAATTCAAAGCTCTCAAGGGCAAAACTTTCATCTAGGTTAACATTTGTGAAACATGCAGTGTTGTTGTAGCCACTGGTTCCACAATACTAGAAAGACAAGGTGTGGGAGGTAATATCTTTTACTGGACCAACTTCTGTTGGTGAGAGAGACAAGCTTTCGAGCTTACACAGAGCTCTTCTGAAGAACTCTGCTGAAGAAGAGCTCAGTGTAAGTTCTGTATAAGCTCAAAGTTCTGCATAAGCTTGTTTCTCTCACCAACAGAAGTTGGTCCAGTAAAAGATATTACCTCGCCCACCTTGTCTCTCTAATTTGTGAAGTGTGTCATATTCAGTGATAACTTGAGGAAACGTGTCATGACCTCTTGAAAGACTCCTGCAAGATGCTGGATAACTTGAGAGATGTTACACAGTATTGTGATTGAGTTATAATAAGGGAGAGGAAAATTCTGTAAATCTAGCACCATTCCCTTGGGTGCCATCTCAGCTACAGCAGGGTAATTGAGAGCAGAATCTGACACTTGCTGTTTGAGTTTTGCCTGGAGACATATGTTATAATGCTGGTACAGTTTCACGCAGTACCTATGAAGCCGTACCACCCTGGCATCTCATCGTCACCCCAAGAGAGAGTAATATGTAGTTATGCATTTAATTAGTGTATTTTTAGGTTCCTGAAGTGATCTGATAGTAGACCAAAACTAATTTACGTAGGATGAGCTAAAGAACAGTAAAGAATCTGATTTAGGCATACAAAGAGCCAAACTGTAGCTAGCCCCTGTGTGAGTACACAGGGGTTATAGATAGGGTGCAAGCAGCCTTCCTGTTCTCCTGAACACACTGCCACCCCGCTTCTCCCTCCTCCCTCTCAGGCGAGGGAGAGGCAGCGTGTTCAGGGGAGCAGGCGAAGCGGAGGTGAGTGGGGGTGGGGGGGGGCAGCGCAGGAAGTAATAGGGGGGGTAGAGGAACCACTCCCCGCCCCAGCTCACCTCTGCTCCACCACCGCCGCCTCCCCTGAGTGCACCACCACTCGGCCTCTCTCCCTCCCTCCCAGGCTTGCCGTGCGAAACAGCTGTTTGGAGTGCGGCAAGCCTGGGAGGGAGGGAGGGAGGGGGAAGAAGCGGAGGGGCAGCGGCGCGCTCAGGGGAGCAGGCAGAGGCAGAGCGGAGGCGAGCTGGGGCGGTGGGGCACATTTCTAGGGGCAGCATGGCCAGCGCCGGAATGCTGCCTCTAGAAATGTGCCACCCCAAGCACCTGCTTGTTTTACTGGTGCCTAGAGCCGGCCCTGGTCTGGGCATTCTCAGTGGAGGCATTTAGCTCTGCAGCATGCATTTACATATGGTTTGACGGAGCTCAAGGACAAATACTTTGAACACTCAAATACATCTTAGTCATTGTAGGCAGCAGCTCTCAACCTGGCCAGACTACTGTACCCTTTTCAGGAGTCTGATTTTTCTTGCGTACCCCCAACTTTCATGTCACTTAAAACTACTTGTTTACAAAATCAGACATAAAATATAAACGTATCACAACACACTGTTACTGAAAAATTGCTTACTTCTCATTTTACCGTGTAATTATAAAATAAATCAATTGGAATATAAATGTTGTACTTACATTTCAGTGTATAGCATATAGAGCAGTATAAGAAAGTCATTGTATGAAATTTTAGTTTATACTGACTTTGCTAGTGCTTTTTATGTAGCCTGTTGTAAAACTAGGCAAATATCTAGACGAGTTTATGTACCCCATGGAAGACCTCTGCCTACCCCCAGGGTTATGCTTACCCCTGGCTGAGAACCACTAATCTAAGGTAAATGGCAAGTTTTCATGGGTCATCATTGTAACACAGTGTAAAATTAGCTAACGCTGCTTTTGCCCACAATTGTAACCATTTTACAATCATGTAAAGCAGCATGTCTAAGCCCTGTGAGGATGGTAATCCAGAGCATGATTTTGATTAACACAGTTCTTCAGTCAGAATGATTTACTGAGTGTGGATAGTTCTTAACCGTTTAAAATACAAGATTTCTAATTTGTGTTTAGAGGGGACTTTGCAAAGATCCACATTCTCCACTTGTCAGTACTTGTAGTAGCAGCATCAAGAAAAAAGGAGCCCTGAGTGCGGTCTTACAAATAAGAGCACAGTCAGTGGGACTGAGTCATTTGGGCACCTTTGATATCCTCGCTCCATGTGCCCATCATCCATTGCAGTTACTAAAGAGGAAAAGAGATTGGGAAAGTAAAAGAAACATCTCCAAGAACCAAGCTGAAATAAACTTGTAAACGTGGCAGTGGGCCAGTGATGTTCTGCTGTAGGTCCCAGTATGGGAATTCACTTAAGCACATGCCTATTCTATTCAGGACAGCATTTAAGCACTTGCTTATGTAAACCTCACCTGGAGATTGCCATCTCCTGAAGCTCTGGTGTGAGCCTATAGGAGTTCCCTACATGGCTACCAAAGCCCTCTGACCCTATTTACCACCATGCTTAGTTAGGGTTGGGGACAGAAGGAACTAGAGACTCCTGATGGGGCCAATAAGGAGGCTTCTGCTCAGGTGATCCGAAGAAGCAGTCCACCGGAACAATGACTTTACAAAGTGTGTTTAGTTTCACTTTGAGTCTGGACGCTAAGAGAGCTGCACTACTAAACTCCCACTTCCTCCTATGGAAGTTTTTTCACTGTTCTGAGGCTCAGCTGCACAGAGTAGGCAGCTCCAGCACTGCAGTGACCAGCATGTAGCAGAGAGAAGGATCCAACCTGGCACTGACTACTGAGAACCAGCTGAGACCCCCAGGAGGATTCCAGACCAGGGAACACGGAGCCTGACTGGAGTTATGAGAGGCCCCTGCCCCACCTAGGGGTGAAGAAAAAAGCAAGGAGACTTTTGTTTAAGACAGTCAATGCCTTAGCGCTGCAATGCTTCAGCTCAGGAGGGCACACAACCTCAGTTGTGCCATCTGCCTCAGGAAGGTGCCAGGGATGGAGGTGGGGTTTGGAAGAGTTTGAGTGTTAGTAGGTGGGTAAATAACCCAATTTTTGAGTGTGGATCAGGCCTCCGATTGTTGTGAAGTTAACAGGGTGAAGGAAAGGCTAGTTCACACATTATTGAAAATTAGTTTAGAGTCCATATTTTTTTGCTGTTGCTGCTGTTATTTATGTAGGGTGTTCTTTGCAAGGCTGGGTCAACAGTATATGGCAGACACACACTGATTAACATTGGGAAGGCTGGTTTTGCAATAGGAAAAGAAACAGGGGCTTTTGAAAATGTTACCCTAAGAGATACAGGCTTACAAGTCCCATTTTGAAAATTACTAAGGCACTTAGGAGCCTAAATCCCATGGAGTTTCAGTGAAACTTATGTAGCAAGGTCACTTTTGAAAATGGGCTCCAAAGTCACTTTTGAAAGTTTTACTCATAGCCTGAGATTTTCAAAGCCGCTCACAGGATTTAGATGCTTATTCCCTATAAAATTAGTGGAAATCGGGCAATTAAATCTCAGCTCTAAATTTTTGTTTAAAAATGGTTTTATTTTGTAGTGCCCACTGAATTAAAACCAAAATCTCAAGAGCTGTAATTTTTCTGTGCTCAATATTTCTATTGCCCTTGTTATGAACACCCTGGGATGTAGTGGAAATATTCATGTGCAGAGCTGAGTGAAGCTCTGCCCTTTTGGTTCAGAAGAGTGCATGAGGACCACTTTTCTATTGCGGTTCCCATGGATTCATGTCCATTCAGTTTTACTTTGGACTAGCGAAACTAAGCTGAAACCACTACATTTCTCACAGATTTAGCTTGAGAGTACTGTGTTCCAGCCCACTCAGTCACTCCAAACCTTGTCCAAGGCTGCCAAAAGGGTTCTTAGTGAACACACCTGGCTTTGGGTTTCATCACAGCTCTGCTCATGCATCTTCTGACTCTGAACCAAACAGACTCTCAAATTAATGTATGCAGTGTTGTTGTATCTGCATTGGCCCCCATGATGTTAGACAAGGTGGGTGAGGTAATAATAATCAGACACTACCTCGCCCACCTTGTCTCTCTCAAATGAATGACAGCATCAGGATACTTTAATTTAACTAAATCTTGTTTATGAAATCCAGACTGCTACAAAGCCAATTTACATGTGCTGCTGTACTTATGCAATTGCAGGGTCAGGTGGCAGCTGAGAGGGGGGTGGTTTTGTGACAGTGGTACCTAAATGCTGGACTTCGTAGTTAGGCACCAAAGTCCCCCTTGTGATTCTAGCTGTTAGTGATATGCTGGATGTCTGCATGTGGGGCATGATGATAGAGCATTTTATAATTTGCTTTCTTCATAACAGTCTTTTTGCTGACAAGGGGATACAGCTGAAGGTGCACTCCTTTCTGTAAACACAAATCAGACGTCAAGAATTATAACATTCAAAAACCAGTTGGAGAACACTTCAATCTCTCTGGTCACTCGATTACAGACCTAACAGTCTCAATATTACAATGAAAAAACTTCAAAAACAGACTCCAATAACAGACGGCTGAATTGGAATTAATTTGCAAACTGGACACCATTAAGTTAGTCTTGAATAAAGACTGGGAGTGGATGGGTCATTACACAAAGTAAAACTATTTCCCCATGTTATTCTCCCCCCACCCACTGTTCCTCACACGTTCTTGTCAACTGCTGGAAATGGCCCACCTTGATTATCACTACAAAAGGCTTTTTTCTCTCCTGCTGGTAATAGCTCACCTAACCTGATCACTCTTGTTACAGTGTGTATGGTAACACCCATTGTTTCATGTTCTCTGTGTATATAAATCTCCCCACTGTATTTTCCACTGCATGCATCTGATGAAGTGAGCTGTAGCTCACTAAAGCTTATGCTCAAATAAATTTGTTAGTCTCTAAGGTGCCACAATTACTTATTTTCTTTTTGCAGATACAGCCTAACACGGCTGCTACTCTGAAACAATAAATATTCTAATTACCTTCCATTACCAGTGCCGACCAGCACAATCAAGATGCATATATGCATATAATAAATTTCATTTTCTTCCCCTTGGGCCATGGGAAATTGATGATGCTATGTTAGTCATTACTTAGGTAGACTACAATTGATAAGCTATCAATATACGCTTTGTGGTGGAAAATTAACCACGCTTTGTGTTTGAAATCAGAAATGCCTGAAGCGCTTTATTCAAGTGTACGTATACAGGGAGAGTCAGCAATAGCTGCTCTACGTAAGCAGAAAATACAGGAGTTTATATAGCTGAAAACCACAATTTGTTAAGCACACTTCCTTTAACAGGGTTTTCCTTATTTGGCATATAGTATAGGCTCTAACAGTAGTTTTCCTTATTTGGGATATAACAAAACAAGCTTTTCCTGTTATTGACAGGTTGTTCTTTGCAGTTAGAGAGTCTTTCCTAATTTCTAACTGTTAGGGTTACATTTCCTAAGCTATTCTGTTGCAACTGCCCCACAGTGGAATTTTCCTCAGCCTCTACTTATGCTTTTACACACACAGTTAGCTTGACCAAAATTTTAGGCCTACTTGGGAAGTTTTAGGCCCACTGGATTTTTCCCCACATTCCCTCCTTTCATGCCTTTTCTGGCACCACCAATTGGGCCTAAACTTCTATGGCCATGAGCTTGTTAATTTCCTCCTTTTTGTCCTCCTATCCTTCTGCCCCAACTGTGTCATACATTTTATTTACAACCATTAGTGTCACCTGCTTTCTTGAACCGAGGTTGGCAGGCCTAGGGCTGGATAGGCAATGATAGATACATCTATTACAGCAACAATAACATAACCCTATGCTAAACAGCAATAAAAGCAACAACATTCCCACAGTGATAGTATAATGTGGCTGGGATTGGTGTATAGCTTTAGTCACAAAACACAATATATCAGTCTGGATACACAAAGTAGACATTCTATAGGCAGTATAAAAGACGTTCTTTTCAGCTTGATATATATTCTGGAGCATGTGAGTTTGTCCTTGTAATTCGGAAATATTCTGAACCTCTGGTAGGATTGAAAGCAAATTTTGGATTCGGTCAGGTACTAAAATAGTCCAATTAAAAGGTATTTGGAACTAAGGGCTAATTACAGAATTTTATCCGCAGGCGAATGAATGATATGATTGCCAGCGGTTGTGGTGAGATTAAAGTGTACATCATTCAAGGTAGTGCTCTCAACATGCACATAGCTATCATTAACTTGGAAAAGTAGGTGTCCTGTCAGAGTAGTCCCGCATCCCATACCCTCCCAACAAATGTTGTCATCAACAGTGACAACCTCTCCTGGTTTTAGTTTACGAACACATTGAAGTTGAGGGGGTTCTAACGGCCAGAGTGTCCATTGACTTCCAATCCCTACCCAAATGTCGGGCATTATTCCAGGAGCACTGACTACAAATCGGTTGGGCATATCAGGTAGTTCAAGTTCCCAAATGTCTCGGTGAATTATCCAATCCCACATGCATCCTCCCCACGGACCTGGCAGGATTCCGTAGGTGGGAGCCCATACCCCTTTGACCAGCCCGTATGCTTGGAAGGAGCACTGTGAACGTCTGCATTTCCATTTAGAAAATCGCCAAGTATGCCTCCACGACCACAGATTAGATGGAACTCCTGAGTTATTTGTAAGGGCAGTGGGCCATGCCTGATGCTCAAGATCCCCCTGAATGGCCGTGAGTTGTTCATTCAGAAAATCCTGAACCTCTGAACAGGCCAGATCCCACTGCAATGCCTTTCCAGCTTTGGTGATACCAGTACCATCTCTGTTAACAACTTTTGGGTCATTGAGCTAAGGGCAGAGATAACGTATAATTCACCGACACCAGCCTGAACCTGGGCTAGCTGTGCCCGTGGCTTTTTCCAACTGTCCGAATTTTTCCTCATGTTGTTGACTTTTATGGATATTCCAGATTGCAGCTATGCTATTTGCACCATCCAATAAGTGTCCAGTCAAGTCCCTCCTTTTTCTAGCGGAAACCCAGGCCCTTTGCTATGCTAACCTGATGGCAGCCCCTTTAGAGCAATTTGGATATGTAGAGGTAATCTGAAAACTACATAAGGGTAGTGAAAATTTTATAGTCCCTAATGTAGCTTTAAGTACAGTCCATCAAAACTCCAACCCATCTCTCTTTGATGAAGTATTTTACCACATTTGATGGCTGAACACCCTTATATACTCTTGAGAGGCCCCAGCATCAATAGCATAGGACAGGGTGTACTGCTATATGGTACAGTTTAAATTATTAGTTATTGGGACATTTTCAGTACAGGTAATTTTTTCAGCAGCGGAACAAACTTTTTGGGTACTTGTTTGATTATTTATCAGTTGGGTGACCAAATAACAATAACGGCCCTTTTTGTTTAGCATGCTACAAACTCTGGGAATGGCCATCATATCTGTCCCACTATGGGCCCCATCAATTTCAATTTTTAATGTTTGGGGCTCAGTGGCAGTGATATCATATATTTCTATTTCCACCACCCCATCGGTTCTCCACTCAATCATTCGCTCATATGAACAGTCCCGAATCTTAAAAAATAATTTCTCAGAACAAAATTTCCATAAATCACTTAAATGTGAAGGTTTTGCCATTGAGTTTCATTTGAATATACAGTATCGTCTATATTTGGGTAGGTTGTGGGAGTGGTGGTGGTGAGGTTAATGGAGGAAGGGATGGTTGGGGTAGCAAGGTGTTTTGGATATTCATTTTCTGGGAGCCAGTTAGGGAGAGCAGTACATTCCTGCGGTACTTGCCCAACGGCACAATTTGCTGCCCCCGGGAGAAACCCTAAATACCAAGTAATACTGCATTCCCAAGCAAAAAGTCCACAACTCCCTCCTTGCCAGTGTACATTACTCAGTCTCTTCCACCAGGGCCAGTTCTCAATGACCTTTGTGGTCAGGAATCCTTGTACCTTGGTTTTAGCAGAACGGATGTTCCTCCTCCTTTCTTGGAATGTCCATGGTTTAACATTATACAAGGGGAAGGTCACTGGCACTGCACCCAGTCCTTCAAAGGGTTTTGTTGTTGATGAATGGCTGGTGGATTTGCCCATCCAAAAGAACATAGCAGTATCATGAAAATTCAACAATAGTAGCAAGAACATAGTTACACATACGAACTGAATAGAAGGCATCAGCCATTTTTGCACCATGACCGATTCCCTTACTTTGGCCGCGGGGTTGGTCATGGCAGCCAAGTGCCAGCAGGTGCTGGGATCTCCACTGGACTTCTAAAGGCTTTATTTTGGTCTCTGGGGTCCCTCTTACCAGCAGGCCGACGCTTCAGCTGGCTATAAAGGCGAGTCACTGGAGGTATCCCTTTCTTTTTCTGAGGTTGTACCTAGATTCCCTCTTGGGGTTTGAAGCAGGGTTGTTGTCACGCTTGCTCTGGTGGTTTTCAGGAACCGGATTTGCTGGTTGGAAATCCCCAGCATCTGGGTCCAGAGGTGGCATTGTTTTCTTGCAGTGGGTGGTCAGTAGGATCTGATATGGGTCTTTCCACCAGGGCTCCAGTGAGGTCTTTCTCTGGTGTACTTTGATGTAGACCCAATCTCCAGGCAGCAGCGGGTGGCACAGAGAGTCAGCCGGCTCAGGCAGGGCGCTTTGCACCTGTGGGTGAATAGACCTGACGCAATGAATTAGTGCCTTGCAATAGGCCATAATAGTATCATCATTTAATTGCAGATCCAATTGGCCTAGTAGCGGGGGAGGGAGTCATGAACCATTCCAAAGGCATATCGGGAGTTGGTGTAGATGGTAACTGATTTTTCCTTAGCTAAGGTACATGCATGGGTAAGGGCGACAAGTTCTGTGACTTGAGCTGAGTGAGCTCCCGGGAGAGAATGGGCCTCTACAGGCTCGTGTTGGGATCAAACCGCATAGCCAGTCACGAGTAGGCCCATAGGATTTCTAAGGCAGGATCCATCTGTATAGAAAAGCAAATCAGGGTTGTGAAGTGGGGTGTCCTTCAGGTCCACTCTAGGGGTGGAAAGCTCTGCTGTTACCGTTGAACAATTATGAGGCTCTCCCTTAGCTGCCGTGGGGAGCAGGGAAGTGGGATTGAGTACGGGACAGCGGGTAAGAGTTACATTTGAAGCATTTAAAAGCAACATCTCATACTTGGTTAGTCTGGAATTAGATGTTGGGTTTTGCTTTTTGGAAGTAGGGTGGTTACAGCATGTGGGACGGCAACAGATAGAGGGGATTTTAAAATGAGAGTAGCAGAAGCCTCCACAAGAGAAGTGGCGGGAGCTATCACCCGAAGGCAAGGAGGGAGTCCAGCCGCTACAGGGTCCAAGGGCATGCTATAATATGCTACAAGGTGTTGTTTATCACCATGACTTTGGGTAAGGACCCCCAAGGCTATTCCCTCCTTTTCATGGCAATAAAGTGTAAAAGGTTTCTGATAATCTGGCAGGCCTAAAGCAGGGGACCTGGTAAGAGCTTTCTTAATCTAAGCGAAAGCCTTTTTGGCTTTAGGGGATCATGGAAGGGGCTCACAGACCTTGTCATGAGTTAGCTCTTGTAAGGGCCTGACAATCGCTGCATACCCAAGGATCCATTGCTTACAGTACCCGGCCATACCTAGGAAGCTGCTCATTTGCTTCTTAGTGGTTGGTCTAGGGACCTGGAGGGTAGCTTGTATTTGCGCAGAGGACAAGTGCCTTTCTCCAGCTGAAGTATCATGTCCCAAATAATGGACCCTGGGCAGACAGAGTTGCAGTTTGGACTTGGAGGCTTTATGACCCTTTTGGGCTAGAGCCTGCAGTAGCATAAGGGAATCAATTTTTGAGGCTTCCAAGGACAAGGATGCTAGTAGCAGGTCATCTATGTACTGGATCAGAGTGGACCCTACTGGGAACTTGATGTCATTGAGATCCTTTTTAAGGACCCGGGAGAACAAAGTGGGAGATTCAGTATATCTTGGGGCAACCTGGTCCAAGAATATTGAAGCCCTTGATAGGTAAAGGCAAACAGATATTGGCTATCTTTATGAATAGGGATAGAGAAGAAAGCCGAACAGATATCAACAACGATAAAGTATAGAGTGGAATGCGGGATATAGGAAAGGATAGTAGCAGGGTTGGGAACAACTGGGAAGGTTGGGAGAACAGAAGCATTTATAGCCTGGAGATCCTGAACAAAGCACCAAGCTTGCTTGCCAGGCTTTCTTACCAGCAGGATAGGGGTGTTACATTCGCTAACGGTAGGAACAATAACTCCTGGTTGAATAAGAGCTTGCTTTGAGAGAGAGTACTGCTGTCCTCTAGGAAGATGTTTTGCCGGATTCAGGTGAATTACAACCAGCTGGGCAGTCCTAATGCACCCAACCTGGTTGGCATGTTCAGCCCACAAGGAAGGAGGAACCTTAGCCAGCAGTTCCTGTGGCAACAAGGAAGGGCTGGAGCCAGCCTCCCCCTCAGAAGGGTCCGTCTGCAAAACTGCCAAAACCTCATTGTGTCCTGAATCCCGGACATCTAAGTACATCCTGTCCGGGGTGCAATAGATGGTACAATTCAATTTGCACAGCAAGTCCCTTCCCAAAAGGTTAGCCAGTAAACAAGGACTGAGAAGGAAAGCATGTTGGTTGGATAGAGGGCCAATAGACAAGGTCAGAGGTGAGGAGAAGGGGTGAGGGATGGTAGTGTTGCCCACTCCCACTGCATTTATTATTTCAGAGGTTACAGGGAGAGAAGAAAAATTGCTAGTGCGGAGAGTGGATCGTGCAGCACCAGTGTCTAAGAAACAGGAAGTAGGAGTGCCATTTATCATACAGTTTACCTATGGCCCAGTCTGGTCTAAAGGAATAAGCGAAGCAATGATATTACCCATCTCCTGGCTATCCTAGCGGTCTTGAGGGAAAGCTGGTGCAGGGGAAGGAAGTTGCAGCGGAAAGACAGGTGTGGTTGGTAGACGAGCCCTGGTCTGGGGGGGCACTGCGATAGAGACAATAATTTTTCCAGTGTCCCTCCTGTTTACAGTAATGACAAGCGTTATTACTTTGTCCATGGGTAACTGGGTGATTGATAGGGACCTCTGTTTTGCCTCCCCCATCTTCCCCGCATTTGGCGGTTAGTGCGAAACCCTTGTGCGTTTTGGATTTGGAGGGTCATTAATTTATTTTCAGTGTCCTCTTTTTTCTTTTCTAACTGATGATGGTAATGCAGGGCTGATGATAGGATTTCCTTCAGGCCTTTTCCCTCCCAGTCCACAATGCCTATTTTTAGTAGGTTGCCCAACTGGGGATTTAGTCCCTGGACAAAAGCAGCCATGATAGCTTGTTCAGCATCATTCTCTGTGTTGTCTATATCTGAATACCTTTCGAACATCTGTTTAAGGCACTGCATGTAATCAGCAGGGTTCTCTCCTTTATTTTGTTTACAAGCGCTAATTTTGGTCCAATCTGCCTTTTTCGGGCAGACTTTCGGAATTGCATTGAGCAATTCATTTCTAAGCCTTTCTAAGTCCCCAGTACCTGGGTCAGTTTTGGGCCATTTTGCCTCTTCAAAAATGTGGCTCAGTGTCTTCCTGATCAAGACTCTCCTCAAAAGCTGATTCAAATCTGCCCAGGTAGGATTGTAACAGCATATGACTGTTTGCAATTCTTCCCGGAATTTGACAGGGTCCTCCCTTATTTTGGGGAATTTTTCAATTAAGTTGTACAGGTCCATGGGAGACCAAGGTGCATCCACCATCACCAAGGATGCCTGACCCGAAGGGCTTATGCCAGGGAGTTGGCATAAGGGAAGCTGATGCGCAATCTGGGGATCCTCAGAGGGCACAAGGAGTCCCTGGGATTGTAGGGATCCGGATCTAGTATGCTTAGACGGTGGGCTAAAGGGGGCGTGAGTCAGTGGCCTGGCTGCAGCCAGCAGCTGTCCTATCTGGCCGTCCAAGTTTCTGTGTGTATTTTCTAAGTTAGTAACTGTGCTCCCAGAGGAATCCGTGAGAGAGGTTGATGGGGATCATGCCTTGGTTTGGGATGGGGAACCTGGGACAGTGGAGTCAACCTCCGTCTCTTGACCACACTCCGGTGGAGGCGACCTCTCAGTCTCCCCACCTGTTCCACCCTGCCCAGGCGAAAGGCCGCCCGCTGACCCAGGTGGCCGAAATGACATAGCGGCAATAGGAGCAACCAGCTGTCTGTTTTCCAAGTAAAAATCTATTAAGTCCTTGGGTGGGGCAGTGGGGCGTTTCTGTAGGGGCCTTGAGGGGTAGAGGGGAGTTGGATGGCCGGCCGGGGGTCGGGGAGAGGTTAATTTCTCTTTGGTTTCTTTTAACTGCAATTTAAGAGATTCCTTGTTTGAGATTCATGGCGTCGTTTTTGTTTCTCCATACCAATCAAAATATGCTTCCATTTGGCTTGGTCCGACACGGTTGGCAAGAAGGGCGCCCTGGAGGTGCACAATCTTGTCAAGGTCAAAACTTCCCTCTACAGGAAACTGCAAGATGGAATTGTCTCTTGAGTACCAATTCCATTTTTTCAAAAACTTGCAAGTAGAGGGACTGTAATTAATATACATGTAATAGGCTGGGGTACCTTTTGGCGTGACAATGCTCCATTTAGACTCACTGGCCCCCATTCTGATGAACTAAACTATTACTGCACAGACAGACACAGACAAAACATAAACTGTGTGCCCTTTGGCGAGGCGATCGGTCCCGCAGTAACCTTCCTGATCCAGTCCCAGTACCTTTCTGGCGAGGCGGAGGCCACCTTGGACCACCGGCTCCCAGTACCCGGAGAACTTTCACACCAGTAAGGCTTGTTTAGGACATCCACCACTGTCCTACAGCCCGTCTCCACAAAGAGCATCGGCTGACGCGTACTCTGTTGCTTCAGTTGAGGCTTTCAGACCAGTCGGTGGCTTGTATCTCAACCGCCCCAGGCAGGAGCCAGACACAGGGGAGGAAAGAGGGTGCCGGAACAGACCGCCCAAGGATGGAAGGGATGGGGTCACACAGTCCTAGAGCCGGACAGTCCCCTCACAGGTCATGCAATGCAGAGAGAAACCGCCAGGGTCACGATCTTATTTTGACTCTTCTTGGTGCGGCCACAGGGCTTGTGTTAGAGACAACTCTGGTCACGGACCATTTGGCCTTGTAGAGTGCTCTGGGCATCTTCCTGTGACCCTCACTTACTCAACTCATTCACACTGGCACACAAACCCAGGCCAGAGCTTGACCAAAGTTTTAGGCCTACTTGGGAAGTTTTAGGCCCACTGGATTTTTCCCCACAGCTTCAAACTGCATCAAAGAGAGGATAGCTTGACTGTTGCCAAATTGCTCTTAAAAAAAAATATAGAGCTTGTTTACACTTGGGAAAGTAGAGTAAAGGTAATTTCTGTGACAACACTATACTCCAGTGTGAGCCAATTCACATAGTATCATACATACAACTTGGATTTAGTATATATACTTATATTTAATTTCAAAATGCATCAGATCCAAGAGATTTCAGCTGCAGAGCTATCACCCAGCATTGTTAGTTTACTTTGCAAATGCTAACCTGCCCTGAGTAGTAGCTACATAAAATTAAAACAACATTATTAACGATCACCCTTGCCAGTTTATGTATTAATATTGTTTTTGGAAGGACATTTCAGTATTCTTTCAGCAGCTGTTTCTCAAGGAGTATTTCTAAAGATGGCAAGCAAATGAATAAAAGGAGAAAGTATAAAAAATAAAGGCCTCAATTCTTTTTTGAACAGACATAATTCCACCATGAATATGACAGACAGTACTAACTGAATTATATGACTCAGAATTAGAAGTTAGTGATTTCAACATGTATAGAGCTGGTTGAATAGTTAAAACAACTATTTGTGAGTAATTTGACAACTGACAGAAAAAAAACAAATCTGTTCTTTGTGAATATTATTCAACCAGCTCTAGTTAAAGATTCACAGTGCTGTCTATAAAAACAAACACCTGATCCTCTGCCTGCATATGAATCTGTGGTAAAAATGCATTGCAACACACATCTTTCTGCACTCTGTCCTCAACAAAGTATTGTTTTCTTAGGCTGAAAAATCCAGTGTTGGCTGGAAAAAGGATGGCATCGTATTCTCACAGGCTCTGTGCTTACCATCTTGCAGATTGTTAAACCTGGGAGAAAGTAACAAGCATATGAATATTTTGGAGGGCATCAGGGACTATATTTTCTTTTCATACATGATGGGAAAATCTGACACAGCCCTATGAAGTAATTCTATTGTACACTGAAGGATCCCAAAGAAAGGATGTATGCATAGCAACTGTTGAGGATGAAACATACAATGGTGCTGTTAGGCACATGGTAAAGTTTTGTCTTCATATTGCAAAGTAATTTTTGCAGTCATATGTGGGTTTGTGTGTAGGAAAGGGGTGCACAGACAGACAGGCTGGGTGGAGGGAGACTGAAAGGAGACAGACACAGAAGCTGGGAGTGACAAGGGGATACACATTGAACAGTCCTTAGGAAGGAGGAATCTAGAGGGAAACCCATTCAAGAGCAGGAGAAGGTGCTGGGAGGTGGAGAGGAGAGAAGGCGCTGGCACTCCCCACCCCATCATAATCTAAACACATCTTGAACAACCTTGAACTGAATTTGTTTAATAGCTCAACCCAGTTTATTTTCAAATCTGAAAGTTGCCCCATCTTTTTTCCCTTCCTCCCTGCAATCCCATTGTCTTCCATATGGTTCTAGAAATATAATTTGAATCAGAATTTGAAAACACTGTGGGGGCACAGGTATAACTAAAGGAAGAATCTGGCTGGTATAATTTTTACTGGGGATAATGAATCATGAGTCAGAAAGAACCCAGCTTGACTTTCACATCCCAAATTGAATTTGAAGAGAGCTGGTAGTTAAACAAACTATTTTTCCCCTTATAAATGGGAGCAGTTTTCATCTGCAATTGTAATCTGCCAGTTTTACAGAGTCACTTTTCAAAGTAGAATCTTACTTTATGTTATGTCACCTTTGGAGCTTATTAAATTCACTGTAACACGTTTCATTTACTTTGCTCTTAGAAAAGACAATGTCCATTTGGTGTATCTCAGTCAATAGATAAACACACAATAGATCACCCTCCTCCCCTTTTTAAAAAATGGAACTGCCAATATCAGACAGGATTACATCTAAAGTAAGATTTATAAGTGGCTACATTATGTGCTGTACAAAAGTCACGGGGCTGGCTCTATCATGTCTGTGCTCCCTTTCGTGAAAGCACATTTAAATTAAAAGAATTACATCTGAGCACTCCAGTTGAGGCACCAAGGCCAAATTCTGCTCGACAACAGTGCAAATCCAAAGTAATTCCATTGATTTTAGATTGACAACAGTGTAACAGACAGCCAAATGTGGCTTTATACCTTTATAGTCCTAAAAAGCTGGAATTACACATTAACCCACCAGAGAAGATGCAGATTGTCAAGGTTATTAAGACAAACTATTATTTCATCTACTAACTAATACCTTTATGTCACAAAAGTTCTTGATAAATAATAGCATGCCGCTCTCCAGCTCATATTCTGTCAAAAAGAGAATGTACCCCTAATAACAATAACTCACCCACACTGAACTTATGTAATATTTGTGATTACTAGTTAGACAGCTAAATGCAAAATTTTAAATACAGATTAGAATCTGTGCATTCTAGAAGAGTAAAATTTTTCTATGAAAACTTTTAACTTTGTTCTGTCTTGACTTTTGTGTGTTTAAATTCATAATCCTAGTTATTGTGGTTGTTAATAATAACAACAACAACAATAATGTGTTCATCGTACTTATAATGATAATACTTATTTGTATTACAATAGTGCCCAAAGACCCCTGTCAAGATACCCCATTGTGCAAGGCATTGACTGAACAAATACATAATAAAGAAATGGGCCCTGTTTCACAGAGCTTACAGTCTAGTTTCAATGAAGATGTAAAAGTGGGCGTAACAAACAATAGAAGGGGAGAAAGAAGGAATAAAGGGCTGGTCAAAAATGTTCTGTCTACACCTTTTTTAAATTGAAAAATGTAGTTTCGGACAAAATGAAAAATTCCAAAGAAAGTACCTATGTTCCCCAAAACAAAATTGTTTTTTCTTCAGAAATCTGAAACCCCCCAAATCCAACACATTTTGGCCAAAACTAGAACATTTCCAGCATGTTTTGGCAAAAAAAAAAAATTAGCCAAAAAACGCCAAACGTTTTTGGCTGAAAACGTCTGTGTTCAGCCAAAACATTTTGGTTTTCTGATGTAAAATCAAATATTTTCATGTAAGATTTAAATGATAATGAAAAAAATTGCCAAAGTTTTCCATGGAAAGAAGAAAAATATCTAACCAGTTCTGGTAGGGGGGACAAAGATTTAACAGTGAAAGGTAGCATGTTAAAATAGATGAGCTATATGTACAACTACATAATGTTGAGTCAAGACTTGTTGAGTGGAGAAAGGGTAAGATGTGAGGTGAGTTTTTGGGTGGGCCAGAGCCTTCAGAAACTTTATGTCCATGTGTCAGCTCAGCATGCTCCTCAGGTGATGTGTGGAGGAGGGGGAGTGGGGAACAGACCAAGAACTGGCATCCCCTGAGACTGCAGGTTGTGTAGCCTTTCAGAAACAGGCCTGGTCAAAAGTTTGGAGTGTCCCAGAGGTGAGAAGCCATTTCCTTTCCTATCCCCAAACACACATGAAGGGAAGGTGATAAATGATGGGGTGATGGTGCCAGGAACCTCTTTGCTCTTCACATACCACCTCCTAGCAACTGTTCCTTCTTCTGAGTGGGTTTTCCTCCAGATTCCTCCTTCCTAGGGACTGTTCAGTTTCCATCCCCCTCCCCACTCCCAACTTCCTTGTCCATGGTTTTTCTTAGACCCCAACTGGTCTTTCTGTACACCTCTCTCCTATCAGCTTTTTTCCTCAAGTCTGCCTGTTTCTGAGCCCTCTGTCCTCCCAACTAGCCCAGTTGCTCTGATTTATTTATTTTATATACACAGCATACAATTTTAATAATAGGCAGCTGTGATGCTTATGATTGAATATGACCATTTATATCATTGATATTGCCATGGTTATCAATTGCAACAAATCTTGTACAAAGTATGTCATGTAAGCTGTCAATGGAAAAGTTATGATTTGCTAAATAAGATTATTCTGGTTAAATCCATGTATCATCACTATATCTTAAGTTTTGAATATTGGCTATGTTACTGTATCTCAAATGTGTTTATTCCTGGGTGACACCCACCAGATAAGATTTACATTAGAGCCAGACAGCTATGTATTGATGGCCCATTGAGGACACTTCACTCTAACAATGGGCCATCAAAGAAATTCATCCGGCCCTGCAAGCCTTTCCTGTAGACGCCTCAACAAGTATGTGGGAAAGGCTACCTCTGTGAATCATCAAGGCATGTAAAGACATGTGATATGCTCATGTGACCCTGCACTCCATCTTGTGCCAGTAACTTTCCATAAACAGAGTCTGTGAGCTGTGTTTGAGCCAGTAAATTTCCAGGAACATTGCAAAGGGTATAAAAGACCGCTGAGATATATTCATTTTCCCTCCTTCCTGCCCTGATTCTCTGGACTGTGGATTTACAACTACAAGGAGCTGATGACCTTCCAATGTTGCAGAAGTTACCCCCAGAGAGACTTTACAAGCCAGCAGTCTATACCATCACTGCTACAAAACTGATATAAGGACTTTGCAACATTGTATGTATATGATCTATTAACCATTATTAATTCGCTTATTCTTTTCCTTTTTTTTATTGTTAAACCTTTCTTTTATAGTTACTAAAGGATTGGCACTAGTGTGATTATTGGGTAAGATCTGAGCTATATATCGACATGGCTAAATGGCTGATCTCTTGAGACCAGAAGGACCCTTTATTTGATTAAATTGGTTTTCAATAACCACTCATCATAGATCCAGTGTCTGGGTGGTGAAACAAGGGTTGGAATGCCTAAGGAGACTGCATTTTTGACTTTCTGTTAACCAGTGTGGTGAGACACAAGTTTACTTGTATTACTAGTAGGCCTGGTATATCTAATGATAGAATATATCTATATCTAAAGATAGAATAACCCCGAGTTTGGGGTAGATCTACTCTATTTCTCAGCAGTTTGTCCTGAATTTGGCATTCTCAGTTGTGACCCATTGAGGCATGGTGACATCAGCACAGGGTGGAAAATCAATAATTTCATTGGAGGAAAACTAGTCAAATAGGGCGACAGTAATGGTAAAAGATTTAAAACTGGGTGAACTTTTTTGTCTTAAACTCTTTTTTGTGTGTGTGAAAAATGCAGATTCATCTTCACCAAAACATTTCACAATTTTGTGCTGGTTTCACCAAATTGTTTGTGTAAAAAAAAAATCCCAATCAAACCAAACCAAACAAAAATTCCAAAAAGTTGAAGAGTTTTGACATTTTCAAAATGAAACATTTTGATTTTTAGGTTCAAAATTTCCTTTATATTTAACAAAAAAGAAAGAAAGAAAAGAAAAGAAAAACAGAAAAAAAGAACCTGAAATCTAAACTAAACATTTAATTTCAAGTTGAACGAAAAGTTTCATTTGACCTGAAACACAATTTTTTTTCAACTTTTCAATATACCAGAAGTATTCATTTTCCATTTGGCTTGAAACTATTTCCCCCTCATTTTTTTTCAGAATTCCCCACAAACAGAAAAATCTATTATTTGCAAACCTCTAAACTAAATAAAGCCCTTAGTGAAACTTGTACTCAAAAGCTATAAATACCTTTGAACAGGGAGGAAAGATGATCTTGTGGTCAAAGCATATTAACGGGAGTCAGGAAGCATGTGATCTATCCCAAGGATCGGACTTAGACTTCCTGCTTCACTTCGAAGAAGTTGCTTAAACCCTCTGCACCTCAGTTTCTCCAGGTGTAAATGAAGATGACGGTACTTCCCTCTTCACAGGGTTTGGGTGAGGATTAATCATTAAGATTTTTTAAATGCTTTGAGATCCTTAGATGGAAGGTCTTTTAGAAGTGGAAAGCATTATAAAATTGGATACATCATCCTAAATGGACTGACCTTCCCCAACTACTGAAGAAACCATATTTTCTTCATCCACAGCTAATGCTGTTTCAACTAGTATGACATATGTAACTGGTATATGACATATCCGCATATGAGAGAGACAAGGTGGGTGAGCCACTCACTTTTATTGGACCAACTTCTGTTGGTGAGAGAGACAAGCTTTTGAGCCACTCAGAGCTCTTCTTCAGGTCTGGGAAAGGTACTCCCAGGGTCACAGCTAAATGCAAGGTGGAGCAGATTGTTTAGAATAAGTAGTTTACACATATTTTAAGGGGCCAAGGTAGAGTGGTCCATTAACACCTCTGCAGTTATAGAACAAAAAGAGGAGGTTAGTGGGTTACAGATCATTGTAGTAATAAGCCATTAATCTATGTCTCTGTTCATCGCTAATCTCATCAATTTCATCCTCACCCACAACAATTTTACATTCAACAACAAACACTGTGATCAAATCCTGGGAACAGCCGTGGGTACTAGAGTGGCTCCCCAATATGGCAACCTCTTCATGGGCCACCTTGAAGAATTTCTGGACAAATGCACCACGAACAGATGATGTACCTGAGGTACATAGATATATTTTCATCCTCTGGACAGATGGCTTAAATTCCTTCATAAATATCCACCATGACTTCAACAACTACCACCCATCCATTAAACTCTCTGGAACACTCCCATACTAGTGTCAATGACAATCAGCTTCAGCAATGGAACCCAGCAGACAATCACATACAAGAAACCCATGGATCACCACACCTACCTTCCTAGATCCAGTAACCATTCCAAACACATCAAGAAATCTGTTATCTACAGCCAGACACCCAGATACCACAGAATATGCTCCAAGGAGAAAGTCCAGAATATACACCTGAACACACTTAAAACGGCCTTCACCAAACAACGACACTCCACCAGAGAAGTAAATCCCATCATGGAACAGACCACCCAAATACCCCCAAGTGAACCTGCTTCAATACAGAAATAAAATCCCCTCTGACCGTACACACCTAGTCATCTCCTACCACCTCACACCGGAACCCATGTGGGATATCATCAAACAACTAAAATCCATACTCTATAGGAGACCCATAGTGAAAGAAATCTTTCATGAACACCCATTTCTGGCCTTCAAACAACCCCCCCAACCTCATCATCAGAAGCAAGCTTCCCACAGACCAGGATGCACCAATTCAAAGCAGCACCAGACCCTGTGGAGCGAGGGTGAGCACCTCCACGGAAAATTAGATGCCAGAGCCTTTGTAAAAGATATTACTTCACCCACCTGATCTCTCTAATATCCTCGGACCAACATGGCTACAGCTACACTGCATATCTGAATATGAGTCAATACCTATTGGAATTCATTTCTGCATGATATTCTATTTCTTCTGGGATTTAGAGCACCAGGAAGACTGCCCCTTCCCCCTAGTATAAAGATTTAAACAGCTGATCCCACAAGACTTGCCATCAAAGTGCTGTCAGTGTCACTCAAATGATTTCATAAACCCTCCACCCCATATGCTTTCTGTGACACTATCCTGATGCTCTTAAGCCTGGAAGACAGGCTTCTGTTTAATATCTTATAGCTCCATTAACATGTAGTTTGTGTGTTTTCTTATATATTCTGTCAGTAGTATTTCCCATGTGCTATCAATTTCAAGTGTGTATGGCTAAACAAATAGAAATTGCCATCACTTTCACATGTTTCCACTAACCCATACTAAATTCATGAAGGGGAACATAGAATTCAAAAATATTCCAATTAGTAAATAAATATCCATCATGCAAACATTATTTATTCATATTTTGAAATTACTAGTTTTCCCTTTTTCAACTGCTAGATTATTTCAGCAGCTGATAAATCATTTAAAATTTGGGGTAAAATGATAATATAATTGCAAAGGTCTGCTGTCTTACAACCTGTCAAGGATAGAAACAAATGTTTTATACTGCTGGAAAAAAGAGAATTGCAGATTATAAATGGCATGAGCATTTCCAGCCCATGGGATTCATGAGATATCAGATATTGAACCTTTCATTTATCCTGAAGAATGGGAATGATCTTCTGGGCATAGTGCAGGACCGAATGTAATATGTCCCAGTTCTTAAATTAGTGTAGTTTTCATTCCCTGTCATAAGGATATAATTTTATTGCAGGTTTTATTTATCTTCTTCACCTTAAGGTGTGTCCTATACCAGCCATATAATATGTACAAATAAACTGTGCTTGATTTCTCCCTACCAAAGAGTTTATTTTTATCATATAAGCCTTACAGGAAAGTCCTGTAAAATGTAATCGATCGTGATATCCTGTTTATAAAAATTTTTAAACATCCTATTTTTAAAGCATCTACAGATGGGATGAAACTCTGTATTATATTTTATAGGATAATTTAAAAATTGTATAGAAAGAATTTGATTCTCTGGTTGTTCTGACCAATTTCAGAAGAAACCAAGGTATTCCCTGCTACACTCTACTCAGACTTTTCTATAAAGGAACAAATGTAGAGTCAACATATTTACTTTAAGATGAGGCAATGATAATTTGCTCAGCACCAACTCCTTGGCATTAATGCTTCACTCTCACATACCACTTTTATATGGCACACATTATGTATACAAAATATCTAAGGGAATTTGTAATTTAGGATGAACTGTACACAATCATTGTTGTATTTATTTTGTAAGAAGACAATTGGCACCTTAAACAGTATAGATAATCTTGACCAACAGCATCTAGCAAATGTATACCAATACAACCTGTTTTAATACAACAAACTATTAATCTTAATTGAAGTCTTTCACAAGTGCTTGCTGTTTTTTTAAATTATTATTTGCATCACAATGGCAAGCAACAGTGAAGACCATTCCATCTGTCCTGGATTCCCTGCTAAACACATACTTTTACTTTTGCATTACATGAACTTGAGTGGGGTTACTGGAGCTGGAATATTCTCTGTATGATTAGGGGCTGGGTTCTGAACTCCATCAAAATGCCACCTTCAGGACATGAAGACTCCCTAAACCAGAAGCAATGTGTGCACAATTCTAGCAACTTTGTCAGATCTTTAGTCAGATGAACCTGATGAAGAAAAGAGTATGAATAACAGATACTTAAAACTGTGGCCAAATGTCAGAAACAGGATTTCGGGAAATGTGTAGATTCCTCCCCACTGCTTTCCTGTGTTCAGCCTGCTTCTCCCTTCTCTGCCTTACTCCCAGAGAAACTTTGAGACTCATCACAAAAAACAAGGGACAAAACCCTGCAGAGCTTCTTCAAACAATAATATTTATTTATAGTATATATATATGTATTTAAAAAATTAGAAAAATTGTGTCACTGAGTCCTGGAAAAAGAGAGGGAAGGGGTTCAGCATTTGCCTAACTGCTCATATTGAAGACAGGATTGAGAACAGAGTTATACCAATGTGAGCGATTTTGCAAATTCCACCCTTAAGAAATGTACTAAGATTTTACTAGAGCTGGTCAGAACATTTTTGACAAAATGTATTTTCATTGAAATATGCTCTTTCATGTACGCCAAAACTTTTCATGGAGACATATCGGTTTCAACTACATTTTCAACTGGAGGTTTCTGCCTTCTGGGACTCTCTGGTCACTTCTGATGAGAGAGAGAGGAATCAAAACCCTGACATTTTTGCTCCAAAAACAAACATTTCTACACAATTCTGTTTCATGAAAACATTCAAAAGGTTTGTTTGTATTCCATTGGAGAATGAAGGCAAATTTTGAAACCTCGAAAGTTGTCACAAAAGGAATTGTCATCCTCTGGCCAGCAATAGATTTTACATAAAGACTTCAGAGTCAATTAAAGTGTGTGACTATTTCTTTTCAGTTTTCTCTTCAAGAAGGATCTCCCACATTCCTGGTGACCTCAAAATTTAAAGAAACCCAAAAAACGACATTTATTTTTTTATGAGATGTGAAGTATTTTTATGCAGGCAGACACTGTCAGAAGTGACTAGTGATTCTGGTATCCAATGAATTAAAAAACAAAAACAAAATAAACTAAACCATTTGAGACATGACATTTCCTCATCTCAGAATGTGAAATCAGGAGACATTGCTCTGATGCATTTGTCTATCTGTGAACCTGATATTTCACCCAATTGCTTTTTTGAATGCATCACCTGCTGGATGTGAATTGTGACTTACATGGCAGCTTCTTTGAAAAGAGTTTGTATATGAACTGATATAGATGCGATCCTCTAGTCTTACATCACAGGGTTTTGAGAGTCTCATCCCCACCCCAGCTCCGGTAGAGCAAGTATAGGCTCTAAAAGCCCCACAACTGTCCGGCAGAATTTGTCTGGCTCAGGAATTGAGGAAGACAGCCACATGCTTTAAAGGATGCCTTGTGAGCCAGAGTGTAGGAGACATGCCATTAGATGGGGCTGGTGGGGGAGGGAAGTATCTGAGATAGGATGGGATAGAGCCACAATATATAGTGCTGTGGAGATTCTGGGCAGCCACTGTGCCCAGGAGCAGCTGGTGGCAGGCTGCTGTAACTTTAGGCAGATCTCCAGGACATTTAAGCCCTTGGAGAAGCCCAGAATTGTGAGGGTGCAAAGGTAGCTTGAAGCTACCTTAACCTGGCCCATCCCCTGAGCAGTGAGTTCTGTGCTGTGCCTCCTTGAGACACTGGGAAGGGGCCTGATGTTCGGAGGGTAAGAGTTCAGCATTTTTTTTGAAAATCAGGTCTCTTTGTCCTCTCAAGTTGGGCATCCAAAACTTTGTCATCCAGATCACTAGTCTTTTTAAAAAAATCTTAGCCAGTGTGTTTGCAAAGGATTCCCTAATTTCCAGCAACTGTACCCGGCTTTGTTAGCTTTTTCATCCACCTTCATGGAGTTGTCAAGGTCACATCTATCTCTTTTAACTGCACTGTGCATGCTACTGAGTACAATCCTGAGCTGTTTCTCTGAGAGCTCAGTTCATCAAATGCGCTTACAGTTATTTGTGTCAGTACAAATCATTCTGAGCACTGTTTCTGTACCTTGGTTAAAATTTGCATCCACCCTGGTTGTCAGTCTTTCTTTTATCTTGCTGTGGGGCACTGAAAATCCACCCTTCATCAGTTACTCTGGCTTAGTATCAATATGTTGCACTTCATCATAGCTGATAGTTCTTATTTGTTGAATAATGTTACTTATCACATTAGCTTGTTCCATCTGATGGAAAACTATTGAATTTCACATTTGGGTGTCTTGTACTTTACTCCTGAACAAGCATGCACATATACATGAGCTACAGGACTAAAGGAAAGTGAATTATTGGGTTTTTAGCTACATATTCAGAAGTGACATAACTTCACAGCTGTGATAGCACCTAACAGAAAAACAAGTATAAGTCTTTATAATCAGAGAGCCACACACTTTTAATAATACATTGGGCAGATTAAGATAAACAATAAGTAACGAACATCACCAAAGTATTTTTTTAGATCTGAGAATCAACATTGTGGGGCACAAGGTAGCATGAGGAAGTTCCTCCAAAGTTCCTCCTCCTTTCACATCTTAGTTTCTCTGTATTGTTACCTACATTAATAGCATCTTTCAGCTGTAGTGATGTATTGGTTATGAAATCAGGTTTGCTTGGATGATCAATATAATAAAGCAGAATCTAGTCAGCACAGTGAGACTCCAACTTTCCCTTAGACTCTTTTATATGAACTTCATGGCATCAACATATGGGAGTACGTAGCTTAATACACACCTCATGCTTGGGCTAGAGATCTTAAGTTTGCCTCCTTAGATGTCAGGTCAGAATTGTGACTTTAGCTAAGGTTTCTATCTACTGTATCCAAAAGCAAAGAGCGAGGGTATTAACCCACCGTACAAACTAGTGCTCGATATTGTAAATGTAAGCCAAGGTCTGAATGACCTCTCCCCTACCATCTATTGATGAACTGGGGGAAAAGACCTCAGGAGTAGACCGTATTTGCATAGACACACCTACTTACTTTAAGTGATCAGCAGATCAACCTGCTTTGCCAGTGATCAATTTTGGCTGTTGTGGGTTAAGATTCACTTTAGTCTTTGGTGCAGGGGTAATGAAAAGTTATTATATTTACTGTATGACTAAAGAGTAGCAGAACTGTACTTAATATGCCCTAATTGAGGGGGTCACTGTGATGGGGCACTGGCAAAGCAGGGGTTAAAGAACAGGTCTTGGTCCAAGAAGCCACATCCCCTCACCTCTGCTGGGCACGTTCCCAGTGGAGGGAGCCTTCAAAAGGGAGCAGCTCAGCTGAGTGAGGAGGAGAGTGGTTGTGTGAAAAGCCTCCTGCCAGGAAGCCACAGGGACTCCAATCTGCAGGGATCAAGCCTCCTAGCTGTGCTGTGGGAAGCCAGCCAGCTGCAGGAGCCAAGAGGGACTTCTTGCTGTTGCAAGCAGCAGAGTTGCCACAGATGAAACAGAACGGATACAAGAGACACCCGATGTCCAACCCCGGAGATGACACTGGAGTGACAGGGGCAAGGGTGGGAAACAAGCCAGGGAACATGCTTGGGGGTATTGGGACCTGGACCCTGTGTCATGGTACCTTGTTTCAAAGGGCCCGGGGTTGGAACCCAGTGGAGTAGGGCAGGCCCGGGTTCCCCTACCTTCCTCACTTGGGCTCTCGCTGCTAGGTGGCTCAAGCCTGATAGTGCTGCTAGGCGAAGCAGCCCCTTTGAACTCTCACCAACAGGCATTACATCCTGGAGTATCACCATTAGGTGATACTGTTGGCCTGGGACACCCAGACAACCCCAGGCAGTCACCCTAACTTAACCTCACTCGCTAAGGAGGGGGTAATGATGCCAAATCCAAGATAAAGTTGGGGGTGAGGTGGGAATTCTGTTTAAAGACTTATAGCTACCACATGACTTTCCCCCTCTGGACAGTATTTAAAGACAGAGCTGATCAGATTCAAATTAGAGTTCTGATTTCTGCTCAGCGATTGCTAGAGCTGAAATCGCTGATGAGTAGCTCTACCTGGCTGACCACTAGACTGAATGTAAGGACAAATGAAACACAACACAGAGGCAGGGCTGGATTAATGCAGGGGCTTTAGGGGCTGCAGCCCAGGGCCCCAGGCTAAGGGGGGCCCCGGCGCAGCAGAGCTCAGGCAGGCTGCCTCCATGCCGTGGCCCCATGCTGCTCCTGGAAACAGCCGGCTCCTGGCATGTCTTTACGGCCCCTGGCGGGGCAGGGTGGGGGGGCTAGGGGGGAGTGAGGCAGCTCCGTGTGCTGCCCCAGCCCTCAGCACCATCCCTGCAGCTGCAGGGGCGGCGCTTGCGGGCACAGGCAGCGGACAGAGACCTGCTGTCTCCCACCCCCCAGGGGCGCGCAGAGACGTGCCAGCAGCCGGCCGCTTCCGGGAGCGATGTGGGGCTATGGCAGGCAGGTAACCTGCCTGAGCCCTGCTGCACTGCTGGGCGGGAGCTACCTGCGGCAAGCGCCTCCCGGCTGGAGCCTCCACTTTGCACTCCAACCCCCTGCCCCAGGTCAGAATCCCCTCCTGCACTAAACTCCCTCACAGACCCTACCTCCCCTCCTCACCCCAACCCCCTGCCCCAGGTCAGAATCCCCTCCTGCACTAAACTCCCTCCCAGAGGCTGCACCTCTCACCCTCTCCTGAACCCCAACCCCCTGCCCCAGCCTGGAGCCCCCTTCTGCACCCAAAATCCCTCCCAGAAAGAAACTAATATAACAGCTGTTCTAAGGTAAGAAGTAGGCTATTTTGAATTAACTTAACTATATTCTACATCTTTTAAGACTGAAATGTAACCACAGAACGGATTTATGTTAATTAAAAGGCAAGTTTAGTATAGCGTTAATAGCCTCAGTGCCATAATTGTGATCATTTTGTTTTAAATTAGGAAAGAGATTTGTGTACAGGGGCCCCAGAAAATCGAATAGCCCCGGGCCCACAGGAAAGTTTATCCAGCTGTGCGCAGAGGATGCAGCAGCAGAGAAGTTCCCCCACTTCCCAGGTAAATCACCGAGAGCTGAAGTCATTAAGAACTGGGCTAAGCAATGGAACCTCAGAACATGCAGAGGAAGGGGCAGCAGTAATGATAACAGGGACAGTGGTAAGCAGCAGCACCCACAGCCGCAGGGGTGTTGCTCCACCCTCTCCTTCAGAGATGGGAGGTGAACCTGCATGAATTCTGGGACTTTGGACTACTAACTGTGAGCAGGGTACAGTGGAAGGAAAGGGAAGTGGTATGTTAAAGGGACATTTGTCCAGTGGACTTTCACGCCACAAGGTGGGAAACTGAGGCAAAGGACACTGCTCGTGATACTGTGGGGCTTGTGTTTGCTTATGATTTGCATAACTTTTCCAGCCATCGTTGCAGTGTTTTCCCAAACTAATGCGGAATTCTCTTTTGTTATACACAGACTCAGTGCTTGCAAGTGGGGAAGTATTGCTTCCTAGAGGCACCCGGGGGTGGTGTTTTGGTTTCCCAGATTTCTGGGTGGGAGCTTGAGTTGGTTCTGTTTTGTAATGTTAAGAGGAACCCCTGGAAATTGAACCCAGCCATTTCGCTACTGACACCACCTGGCAGCAATTTTTGATTTTGGAAGGAAACACAGAGAAAGCATCATTACAACAAACAGTATTTGGACCTGATGTTTATTGATCTATAAATCAAACCAACACAATAAATTTTATAAACCACTTTGTGATGAAGGACAATGCCATTTCTTCTCTCATTTGTTTCTGTTCCTTTTGAGGCTGTACATAAACAGGAATTCTCTAGGATGGCAATATTGGGGAGGGGTGGGAACATGACATGATAGGCACTTGTGCTCTTGAGAATAAGTAAAGGGGGAAAATACCCATATTTCCCTGGCTGACAGCTGCCATTGAAATGAGATTATTAGCACAATTAGTGCACTCTATGTCAGACTCTAGTAGCAGGGCAGGCTGGCTGTTCTGTTTAAAAATGATTTTAATAGAAAAACACAAGTCTTTTGTGAGACAGAAAGGCTACAAAATCCTGACACAATAGTCGCACTTCACGCTATTTCACTCCAGCCAGTTGTCTGTAATGCTCCCAATAAGCTGTCAACGTATTGCACCAATTTATGATGACTAGAAATGTGTGGATGATTAAGTATCCTGCTATTGTACTGCCAGAGGTTGGTATATCGGGCAACAAACACAGAGTGACACCCACCTTTAGTTTGTCTCTGCAGATTAGAGATGGCACAGGGGCTCCCTTCAGATACAGAGGTACTTGTGACTGTCAGATATACATCCTATGGCTGTATGTCCTGTTACTTACCTGGTGGAGAAATGATGCCAACCCCTGTTGCAAAAGCAATCATTGTTTCCATAGGTACTGTTCTGGAGATAACACTTCATTGGCAAGAATAAGAAAATAACAATGGTGATTTGGTGGGTGAAAGAGGGCACTATCCAAACATCTTTAGTAGGCCTTCTCCACAGCCAACATCAGTCCATCTCTTCTTGTTTGTGAGCAGCCACTGAGTGCTTTTCCAACAATACAATATTTCGCTTAGGAAACAGTCTTAACTCTGTGAAATTAGAGTTCTAGTCATTAAAGATTTACAGTCTGGTGTGTGAGTGCAGTGTTTCTATGGTATTATATCCAGAAGACAGATTCCCTGGTTAATTCCAGAAGAACATTAGTCTTAGCCCACCATGCCAGCTTGAACAATAGGTGCACTTTACAGTCACATAGTTACAGCCATAAATAAAACATACATGGCAAAACTTTTTTTTATATACCAATTGTTGATCATTTGGGCCTGATTCTGTATTGAGTTCAGCAGGAGCAGTCCTGGGCCTATAATTAAAATAACTAGATGTTTGCACTGGCACTTAAAATGTTTGAAGCAAAGGGAGCCATTTCGGACAATTTCTGGGGAGTAGGGCAAGAGTGAGTCCTAGCTATGGCATTCTTAGTGTATATAAACCTTTCCAAGATGTATAATCTCTTCCTATGCCAGGGCTAGCCCATTGGGGGCCCCAAGCAGGAATATCCCCCCCCCATACTAATAATTAATACGGGGCCCCTTGAGCTGCTTGGGGCCCTAACCAAGTGCTTAATCTTCTTATTCCTAGCCCCGCCTCTGCTTTCTTCATTTACACTTTGAGCTATTAATACCCCTCCCCCTGAGGCAACGAGTTTATAAGGGACGCTGGAGGGAAGTCTTCAAGGAAATCTTTGGGGGGGAAATGATTCATTTCATGAATAAAGGTAGGAAGAATGTCTGTTTTTACAGAGCCTTTCATTCTGAAGCATCACTAGACTAAAGTATAGTCTACGGAGGGATCTGAAAACAGCTGCTGAAAGTGACACTGAACCCCACAGCTCCCTTCCAGCAACAGGATCAACTATGTGAAAACCAAAGAGCTTATGTGAGTAAATCAGTGCTGGGAATAATTAACTTCCCTGGCTTAGGTGCTTCGACTGGATCCCTTCTTCTCAGCAGCACACCTCTCCTCCCATCCATAGACTAAGATCCATCTGCTTCCTAATTGAAATGCCCCCACCCCATTCTTCCCATGCTCTTCACTCTATTTTCACCCTTATTATTTCCTAATTCTCTTCAGCCTTCAGTGGCACTAATTCCTCACCCAGAAGGCTTTGAACAGTGCTGCCACCAGGACAGACAGAAACAAAGCCTTCTGGGATATGTAAGTAACAGTCCTTGATAGGCAGCTAGCGGATGGAAAATATACCGGTTCAGGAGCTGTGGTGACCGCAGTGATGCTGCAGGCAACAGCAACTAAATACAGCTAAACAGGATACACAATATACATTTACTTCTATTTATTTAAACTGTGCCTTTGAACCAAGAGAGGCCAGTTCTTTCTCATTCTGTCCCCCATCAAATGGTAAACTTGGACAAACCCCCTGGAAAATACTATGTTTCACTTGGTTCTATTACAAATTTTCTCTGAAAAAGCATGATGAGGTAATCCTTCATGTATTTGTGAATGGATTTAACTTCTGTGTGTAAATGAACATCGGCCACATGCATCTATCATCCTTTAAAACAGCCAGTGTTTCTCAGAAGCCCTCAGCTCTTCTCATACTGTAGGTGTATAAATACAAACCTGTGCCTAAAGGTAGTGCTGGTGAAAAAATACATTTTTTGCTGGAAATATCAAAAATGTTCATTTTTCCCTATTTCTGTTTAAATTTCCCATTAAAATATTTTTGTGAAAAGAGTTTGGTGTTCAAAAACCATTTTGGGAAAAAAATGTTAACTTTTGGGTAAAAGCCATTTTTCACGGAACCTATTTTTTGGTAATTTTTCTCATCACTTCTGTGTGCAGTGATAATAATTAATAATATTCATTTTATTTAGTAACCATTAAACAGGAGGGAAGAAGTGTGTAAAGTATAATTTGCTCATGCAGCTGCTGCCGCCCTGGGTTATTCTTTTGTGCATTACATATTTTTTTTTAAAAAGTACCAAAAGTAGGGAGGTAGGCACAGCCAGGACTACTTTTAACTTTCTCATCCTAAGATATGTCCTAAACAAGATATTAACATCATTTTACCACGCTCTATATAGGCTTTGTGAAATATGGTTGTCTTAAGACATGTCAGTGATCAATGAATTTCTCTGTTTAGCTCATATTCCCTGGTGTTGAAACAAGGTATAAATTATTATTGGTAAAACAATTGTGAGGGGTTGCCCCCCTTTAAGGTGCCTCCTGATGAACTGGATTACCATTGAGCCCACCTGTTCTGCCAGCCTAGGCCTCCTTTACCCTGTCTTGTCGAGCCAGGCTCCTAAGCCTCCTCTAGCACACACATAGGCAGGGCTGCACCCAGCTGCAGAAAGACACCGACACTGAGATCAGCTCTGGGAAGACTCATCTTTAGGGTCTTGCCACAGCACTCAGGTGCCCACCTCCCTTGGAGTGCAGACCCAAAGGTATATTGTACTGCGCTGTATAGAAAAATCTGCACAGCGCAAGCAATTCAAAGGATTGGTTAATGGCCCTGTGGCACCTTGGAAATGCTACATGGAAGGAAGATTGTCCTATGGACTAGGGACATGTCTACACTAGAAACTTAAGTCGACCTATGTTAGGTCGACTTACACCCACAGTAGTAATTACTATGGTGATTCATGTACACACCGCCCTCTGTCTGTCGGTGGTGCATGTCATCATCAGGAGTGCTTCCACTGCCTTAAGAGGGGTAGTATAGGGGACTGAGAGCCTGCGCCTCAGCTCCACACGCAGCTCCCTGCCAGGAGTCTTGCTGCCCCCCAGGCTCTCAGCTCCCCACCACTGGGCGCCCGGCTGCCCCCAGCTCTCTTGGCGGGAAGTTCTGCACCCAGAGTCCAGGTGGCTCCTGAGCTTCCAGTGGGGAGCTGGGAGCCTCGGTACAGCTGGGCTCCCCACAGGAAGACTCTGGGCAACAGCCAGGCTCCTTGTGGGGAGTGAGGAGCCCAGGCGGCAGCCTGGCTGGGAGCGGGAAGCCAGACAGGTGCAGCCCAGCTGGGAGCAGGCAGGGCTCAGCCCGGCTGGGAGTGGGGAGCCCAGGGGGCAGCTGGGCTCTAGTTGAAGCCCCCCACCATTATCAATTTCATGGCTCCATATGGAGCCATGAAATCGACAAGAATGACAGCCAATGGCTGATGTAAGTAATGCAGTGTCTACGCGAACACTGCATTGCCCTAACTATACTGACATAAGCCCTACGCCTTTCGTGGAGGTGGAGTTATTATGTCAGTGTAGTAGGGCACTTGCCTCGGCAGGAGCAAGGCTGTAGTGTAGACACTGACATAATTAGGTCAACATAAGCTGTCTTACTCTCTAGTGTAGACCAAGCCTAGGAGGCTGAATGAAGGAAATAAAACAAAGACACAGGAAAATTGTCCATCTCTTTGCTATTTGAAATCTCACAGGGCCAGAGGCACCAAACTGAGATTCTAGAGGTTCCAGAGATTCCCCAGGGGTTACAACCCTGAAAGACACTCTGAATTGATAGGTCACTGCAATTCTGTCACTCTTAGTCATTTGTGTATATGTTTTCTTGCTTTAACCTGTAAATAACTCTCATTTTTCCCTAGTTAATAAACTTTTAGATAGTTTATTACAGGATTGGCTACAGGCGTTGTCTTTGTGAGATCTAGGATACCAATTGATCTGGGGTTAGTGACTGGTCTCTTGGGGCTGGAAGAAATCTGAATATTGTGTGATTTTTGGTTTAAGTGACCATTTATCACTCAGTCCAATTTGCCTGCATGGCAAGATGGACTAGATAGTCTAAGGGGACTGTTTATATCTCCATGGTGAGACTGTTAGAGTGATCCAGGAGTTCACATTTGTCACTGACTTGGTAAAATCTAATTATAGAACCACCAGCTTGGGGAGTCTGCCCTGAGGTAGCCATTCAAAGTCGTGAGCCACTCCAGACAGCATGACACCAATCTCATACTCTAGAACCTGGGAAATGGGGCTGGTGTATTGGGGGAGCAACTGTCCCACCTTAATGAAAAGCAGATTTTACATCCCTGCTTCTTTGTGTGTGCATGGAGTAGTCTCAGGAGAGATTGTGCCTGCCTGAGACATAGTCTCCCTGCTGCTCGTGATCTCTACTTTAACAGCAATGAAGCTCTCTGGAGTGTGCATTACCTGACTATTGGGCTGCTTGTTGGCTTGAGTGCACTCAGTGTAATGCACCAGAAGCACACACCAATAGCCACTAATACCCATCCGACCAAAGTAGTTTATTGCCATATTAGGCCACTTTATCCATTCGCCTACCAGCACAGGGTAGTCTCCAGTGCTGAATCCAGTCTAGTTTTGAAGCTCAGTGAAAGCTTCTACCTGTGTTTGACTGTACACTGCACCTGCCATTATCGTTTTGTCTTATCACTTGAATGCAGGTGTTTAATGTTCTCTTTGTGTTTCCCTCCCTTTTTAATGAGCTTCTTAGCTTGTAAAAGCAAATGAGCTGCAGGAAATTTGTACACTTCACATCTGCCTGCTCCTGCGATCAGTTCCCGAATGAATCCTATCGATTAGGCAAGGTGAGGGGATTATCATCAGTGCGTTTGTAACGTGTCTTTTGTCCTTTTTGATTATACCAAGTTCAGTAATAAAGGCCAAATTCTGCTCTCACTTACGCCTGTGTAAATTCAATGGGCCAAATAAATTCCTAATATAACTCCACTGGACCCTACTCATCATGGTGCTGCAGCCCCTTTATGGAGGCGAGGCTGGAGTAAAGAGGCTACAGGGCAGGTGCATGGGACCCTAATGGAATCCTCTTGGTGCAGGTGGCTCCTATGCCAGGGTATGTGTGGGAAGGGGCAGGATTCATGGCATTCTTCTACCCCAGTGCTTCTGCGCTCCTGCAAAGCCCGTTAGGGTATGTCTAGACAGAAAAGAAAAACCCCTGACTGGCCCATTCCAGACAACTTGGGCTTGGGCTGTGGGGCTGTTCCATGGCTATTTAAACTTCTTGGCTCAGGCTGGTGCCTGGACTCTAGGACCTACAATGTGGGAGGGCCCCAGAGCTCAGGCTCCAGCCAGAGCCCAGAAGTCTAAACAGCAATGAACTAGCCCCACAGCCCGAGCCCCACGAGCCCGAGTCGGCTGGCATGGGCCAGCTGCGGGGTTTTCTTTGCCTTAGGAGCCTTTGAAGCCTGATGACTTCCCTCACTTGTACTGGAGCTGCAATACCCTGTGAATAAGGTAGATGCAAACCATCTCCCTTGTGTCTTTATGCTGGTGCCAGAATTAGTGACATTTTTGCATCAAAACTTATTTATTTATTTATGTTTGCAGAGCATGGCTTTTTAACTAAATAGAAAAAAAAAACATTTTTACAGAATTTTTTGTCAAAAAACCCTGTGGCGTTTTGAGATCACCCACCCAGGTTCTGTCCCTGCCTGCCTGTGACCTTGGGTGTCTGAGTGCTGTGCTGCTATGGCACACAGCTCTGGCACCAGCAGCCAGCCTACAAGCATAAAGATCTCAACCCTGGGTTCCAGGAGCCTAGTTACTCCGTGCAGGATGACCTCAACGACCTCCTCCGGCCCTGAGGCCCACCAAATCCATCTTTCCGAGTTCCTAACTACCAGACACTCAGACTTTTCCTCTCTGGTTTGTCATCCTCGAAGGAGTGAAACCTGCCTCCAATTATCAGTTCACGTTGGCGCACACTCTCCACACAGGTTACCTGCTTGGGGTAAAAATACACAACAAGGTGAGAGCCTAGTTTCAAAGATGTAATAGTAAGGAAGAGCAAACCCATACAAATGACCCAGAAAATAAAACATAAAGACGCCGCCTCAGGTTTTACACTTCTGTGTTAGCTAAATTCCCTTTTCTAATACAAGTTAGCTATTGTCTCAGAACAGTTTCCTCGCAGGCTTTCTGTCCTAGCAGGGTTCCAGTGTTTCATGGACAGCTCCCTGCTCAGATGCTGGGCTGGCCCTCAGTTTCTGGATAACCTTCACTTCAAGCCCTCTTCCCTTTTAACAGGGTTTGCAGGTGTTTTTCCCCTTTTCTCACACTATGGTAATTCATAGTTAGGTGTGGGGGGGGAACTCCCTCCTTCCTTAGTTTTTCAAGATAAGGGTTTTCTTTTCAGTTTCAATGTCTTTCCGTTACCACTAGTTGTCCACCATGGCCTTTCCCGGGGTTGTACAACTAGGTGTTTGGAGTTAGTTTCATATAAACAATTAGCTTGAGAGGACCCCTTCAGGGCTTCTCCACTCTGCTGTGAGGTGCTGCTGTGGTTGTATTCTACCTACAGTTACAATGTTCTACAAATATATACATGCCTATATTCATAACCGTAACTTGTATACATATCTGCTAATGACCATCAAGTACAGAACACCACAAGCTTTCATAAAAGATCTTACTTGACATATATTCACACACAATAACAGGGTATACAACCAATTGATTCAATGGCTTATTCCTTGGGGTTCAGACCCCCTGTTCTCCTCTTGGGGTGTCTGGACCCTGATTGTCAAAACACCCAAACTCCCAAATGAAAAACCACGTCCAAAGTGATTTTGTTTTAAAATGAGAAAATATCACTTTTTGATTTGCAAAACTCTAAATAAAAATATTGCTGTTTAGCTTACTGATTATTTTATCACTCATAAAATCATAACATTAAGGACAATGTTTAATTTAGGTTAAATCTGAAAAAAAAATCCAGTTGATTTATTTTCACACGGGCTTGTTTCGACCGCAAAGCTTTCCGAACTTTGAGTGTTAAATTCTCTCAAACCCCACGCTGTTAGAACATAGGCCAATATTTTTATTTAGATTAAATGTGACAAAGTCCAGTTGATTGTCCCCTTATTATTATTGGCCTCTTTTGAATGCAAAGCTGTTGAGGAAAACAAACCAAATTCTGCTCTCAGTTTCATCAATGCAACCCCATTGAAGTCAGGTTGTTCATGTTTTTGTTTCAGCTGAACCCACTTAAGCGGAAGCCAAAATTGAGCTAGAATTGATTAACTACAGCTCTCCAGTCTATTCTGATGCACATTTTCTGAAGGAAACTTATTGAATTTTTATCAGTGCCTCCCAGATGACAGAAATCTGGGCTTATGTAAGGGGGCAGCTAGTTATGTAACCTCCTTTTCCATTATGAATCTGAACAAAATCAAAGCACTGAGATGGACTAATAGATGCAGACCTGCATGCCACACCGTCTGGAGCCATCTCAAAGGGAAAGCTGAACATCAGCAAAGTGGCCCGGCTGCTTTGACACCCATTTTCCCACTGATACCTCTACTGACAACCCTTGGCACACATTTATTTTCTCCATTTGTTTTGTAAAGCAGTATAAAAATCACCCTGCTTGACGAACAAACAATAACTGTTTGCATTCATCTCAGATTAAAGTCCTACTAAAATCATGTAAATGCAAATTAGCAGCGTCCCTAGGCTCTTGATAAATTGGCAATTGGCTATGCAGCTCTGGATGCCACAAAGGTTGGACACCGCTGTATTGGATTCTCGTTTCTATCCCTCTGCCAGTACAGAACAATATCCTGCCATACGTTTTCAAATCTAGTTTTAAGTGATTCAAGCAACAGGGCTTCCAAAACTTCATTTGGAAGAAGTCAATATTTTATAGTCTCATTGACCTCAATGTTAATAATTTTTCCTTGTATTTTACCTAAGTTTTCTTTTGCTCTTTTCCATTCTCTTATTTTTCTGTATACCTTATCAGAACCATTTTGTGTATTCCTGTGAGGATAAGTGTACGGTTTCTTTAAATCTGGAGCAGGAAGCCTGGGAGGAAGCAGAAAGAGAAAGAGACAGAATAGGTCTAGGGACGAAAGGGGCTTTTTGGACTGTTTTCCTTATTCTAATAAAGTTCCTGGCCCAGTGCTAGGAGATGGTAAAGCTGTGATTTTTTTTACCACTGTCACATGTTAATCCCTACTAGTTTGCAGGAACTTCCATATTGCCAAATTTCACATCTTTATTTAAGGATTGCATTTCAGTCAACTGATGTGTTAAGTATATTCCTACTTATTTTCCTTAATTAGCATTTTGTTTAATTGTTAGGAGACTGCTTAATATTCAGGGGCGCAAACACAGCTCTCTGGTACACCAATGCAATCCCAATGGGTTGAACTGACATCAGAATTTGACTCCATAAATTGCTGCTTTTTCAAAAGCAGTGCAGAGGTATTGGTACTGATGGAGACTGATCCAGTAGCAAAGGGCATCATAAGAGACGCAGTAAATCAAAAGAAATGCTACAGGGAACATTCTGTTACTTGATGGGAAGCAAAAACCAGGTTGAAAAATCCCTATGACAAATCAATGTCAGACTGTACCCAGCAATCCCTCCATTACTCAGAAACGTAATTATTAGTTTACAATTTGGGAGGCAACATATTATATTGGAAGGGAAGGGTGACTAAAATGTCAAAGCCCTTTTCTGTACATGTCTGAGATGGATTCTTTTCCCCCACAGGAGAATGCCCTCTATGCCTCAGGAGAAATTCATGCTGAAATAATTCTCTAATAAAGTAGACATAATGATTTTTAACCATCTACAAGGTCAGAAAAATAGCTTAGTTTTATTTCAGATGGGACAAATCAACGAGTCTAGAGAAAATCAGATCTTAATGCCTGCTCATTATCGATACCGTGAGATAAACAGCAAGATTACAGTACTTGGAATATTCATATACATTCTTAACATGCTATTTTACAGCTATTCAACAGGGGAGCACAACAACCTGAAGGCTCAGAAAAGGACTGTGTACAAGAAATGGCTTGGTGAGTACAATGTAGAAGCATTAGAAACTGGAAAAGAGATATAATAAGCACACACATTAGAAAAGTTCTGGCTATGTCTACACTAGTCTTTTGTGGGAAACTGACTACTCTTCAAGTTAGAGTCGCTTTGGATGACACTGTGGTAAAAACGCTGGTTAGCTCCAGTGGTCTATGCGTAAGGGGTCCCATTATTGCTACCAGCTGCACAGCTGTACTGGAGGCAATGCAGCATCCGTGTGATATAATACATAGGCAAGGCATGTAGGTGCAGGCTGTGACGTTATTGACATGAACTGTGACCGTATAGATCATTATTACAGCCAAGGTCCTATTGTTGCACCAAATCTGGTACAAAGGAGGTCAAGTAAGGTGTCAATGAAAATGTTATAATTTGTCAGATATGATAATCTTGTTTATATGTTTGTATTGCTTTTGTATTATGAGTTATGTATTATAAGTTATAGATATGTATGTATGTCTGTATTTCAAACTTGTGCTATGCTTCTGGGTGACACCACCAGTTTGGCATCAGCACTGCCTAGCCTGCTTGATGGCCCATTAAGGACCATCAGCTATACAACTGACCCATTGAGAATAGACAGATACACCTTATGAGTCAGCAAGGCATGAAGGGACATGCCTATGGAGAGAACTCTAAGGCTTCCAAGGCATGTGCTGGGCAGCATGTGTTTGAAACAAAGGAAGCACAGGCCACAAGGCAAGAGACTATAAAGGGCAGCTTCATCTTCTCCATTTTGTCTTCAATCCTGCTTCTTACTTCTGGACAAACCTTGCTACAAACTGAAGCTCTGAACAAAGGACTGAATGACCCATCCAAGCTGTGGATTTACTCCAGAAACTTGATTTGAGCCTGCAGTTTATTCCATCGCTGCTACAAGCCTGAACCAATAACTTTGCCATTGCTGTATGTAATTGATTACTTTGACCAATTTTAGCTCTCATCTATATTTCTTTCTTTTTATGAATAAACCTTTAGATTATAGATTCTAAAGGATTGGCAACAGCGTGATTTGTGGGTAAGATCTGACTTGTATATTGACCTGGATCTGGGGCTAGGTCCTTTGGGATCTGGAGAACCATTTTTCTTTTATTGGGGTATTGGTTTTCATAACCATTCATCCCCACAAGGAGTGACACTGGTGGTGATACTGGGAAACTGGAGTGTCTGAGGGAATTGCTTGTATGAATTCTGGTTAGCCAGTGGGGTGAAACCGAAGTCCTCTCTGTCTGGCTGGTTTTATGTGCCTTAGTGGTGAAGGAACCCCAGCCTTGGTCTGTGACTGCGCTGCTCTATGAAATTTGTCCTGAATTGATACTCTCAGTAGTTTCCCGCCAAAAGCCACTTCGTTACACAGGCACGGTATGCTAATCCTTCTGATATTTTAATTTGACTAGCGACTTGTCTCTGAAAGATGTGTGTGTGTGTATGGGATTATAGATTCATAGATTATAAAACCAGAAGAGACCACTATGCTCATCTAATCTGACCTCCTGTATAACACAGGTCATAGAACTTCCCTGAATTAATTCCTGTTTGAACTGGAGTGTATCTTTTTGAAAAATGTCCAGTCTTGATTTTAAAATTGCAAGTGATGGACGGTTCACCATGACCCTTGGGAAATTGCTCCAAGGGTTAGTTACCCTCACTGTTCACAATTTTGCATCTTATTTCCAGTTTGAATTTTTCTAGCTTCAACTTCCAGCCAGTGGATTGTGTTTGTACCTTTGTCTCCTCGACGGAAGAACCCATTATCAAATAGTTGTTTATGATCAAGTCACACTTTACTGTCTCTTGGTTAAATTGAATAGATTGAGCTCATTGAGTCTATCACTATAAGGCATTAGCTGTCCTGTTAATAGGTTGTGTCTATGACATAAATCAGACTCTGTGCTGTAACAGGTTCACTCCTCAGTGAACTCACAAACAGCTGCAGAACATGTAATCCTAAGCATAATGATGAAACTCTGCTTTCCTGGAGGAGACAGGAAGCACCACATAGATGAGCCAGGCACATTCTCTTTCAGGATTCAAACTGCAGATACAGTGATTATCAGTTCCCTGGAGAAGAGGGTGTGAGTTTGATATGACTACAAAGAGATTCTTGTATTCCTTTCCATCACAAATGAATTTCAAATGAATGTTATGAAAACCAGATGCTGCCATTAAATAGATCCCAGCATTTGTTCTTGTAAATTGTAACTTCTACAGTCTATTGTGCATTTGCTGAAGGACATAACAGGGGATGGCTCAATAGCAAATTGCTACTTCATACCAGGAGTCTTTGATACTATGTGGAATTCAGCACGAAATCAGTGTCATGGTTCACAGGGTACCCAGGACTGTGAGTCACCTTGTTACCCCACTGCCACCAACAAAAGAAAGATTTGCTTGTGCTTGACTGGATGTCAGCTCCCGGACACCACAATCCTTTTAGCTACCCAAACACTCTCCTCTGGGCAAAGCCAGCCCTTACTTAATCTTGGAGTTTAACAATCACCCCAGTCCCTGACTCCCATTGAAGCATTCCCCTGTAGTGTCCAGGTGCTTCTCCACTGAATACTTACAGAAATACCAGGTCTGCTGTCCCTAAAGGAATAGTGTACACATCAGCTTGTATGATTCAACTTGTATGATTCAGTGCTTAAAATCACAGCGCTGAGATAAATTTATAATGGAAACAAGGATACATTTATTACCAAAGATTCAAGTGATACTGAGTAAGGACACTGGAAACAAAAGGTTACATATAAAACAAAATCATAACTTAATTTCTAGACACTAATGATTTCAACCAAGGTTTGCTGAGATCCATTTCCATGAATGCAAACACCCTGCCTGTTTACTTTGTAGGTGCAGAATAAGGTGGTATTGGCTTTGCCTTCTGTTTATACTCCCTAAAGTTCATTATTGGCACTCAGAAACAGGATAGGTTTCAGAGTGGTAGCTGTGTTAGTCTGTATCAGCAAAAACAATGAGGAGTACTTGTGACAGCTTAGAGACTAACAAATTTATTTGGGCATAAGCTTTCGTGGGCTAAAACCCACTTCATCAGATGCATGGAGTGGAAAATACAGTAGGCAGGTATAAATACACAGTACATGAAAAGATGGAAGTTGCCTTACCAAGCGGGGGTCAGTACTAACGAGACAATTCAATTAAAGTGGAAGTGGGCTATTCTTAACAGTAGAATACCAAGGGAGAAAAAATTACTTTTGTAGTGGTAATGAGGCTAATGTAATCAGGGTGGCCCATTTCAAACAGTTGACAAGAAGGTGTGAGTAACAGTAGGGAGGAATTAGTATGGGGAAATTAGTTTTTGTAGTGACCACTCCCAGTCTTTATTCAGGCCTAATTTGATGGTGTCCAGTTTGCAAATTAATTCCAGTTCTGCAGTTTGTCATTGGAGTCTGTTTTTGAAGTTTTTTTTCTTGAAGAATTGCCACTTTTAAGTCTGTTATTGAGTGTCCAGGGAGATTGAAGTGCTCTCCTACTGGTTTTTAAATGTTATAATCGAGAAACTGCAGAACTGGGATGAAAAAAAAAGGTCTGTGATATTTTGCCCTCTAATGCCTTATATTATTGCAGCAAGCAAGGAAAAATCATGTAAATACATAGTATGTACTTATTAAATTGAACAGTCAATCCATTTTGCATACATATATAACCAGACTCAATAAAAATGCATTCAACACTATCATAATTTGCAGATATATTTCCTGTAAACTTCCTACTGCATAAAATTATGTTAAAATGCTTTCTAAAAAGGTTTCATTGTCAAAGAACTCTATGTTTCTCCAGCATCTTTTAAAATGGTATCCTTGCTTAGGGAATGGCCTTATCTATGGCTTCATCAGAGAAGAACAGAAGACTAACAGCTTTCAATATCAAAAAGCATCTTTACGGAGATGAGATTCCAAGAAGAAAGGTGAAAAGAATGCTAAAAAGACTCCCCCACGGCACTGCACTCATTGTGATATGAGATAATACCAAGATGATAAGTCGTCTTTTAAGAAGCCATGATGAAGCAAACACTTTCTAAATGTTCCAGTGGATAGAACAGGGGATTGGGGGCCAAGAGACTTGGGGTGGGATTTGCAAAGTGAATTTAGACACCTAATTCACATGAGAAATTAATGTGACATAATTTGAGCTTTAGTGACCACTGAGAAGAAACCAGGACTCTCAACTGAGGTTATGTCTACTCTTCAAGTTAGGGGTGTGAGTCCCCTGTTCACATACATGTAAACACCTGAAACCCGTGGATATGTAGTCAGCACAGCTCAGCCATGCCTCCACTTCCACGACCAGTGCTATCACAGCTACACTAGGGTTGACAACTTTCTACTCGCACAAAACTGAACACCCTTGCCCCACCCCCTGCCCTGCACCTCCCCAACACCTCCCCCTTCTCCAAGGCCCCACCCCCACTCACTCCATCCCCCCTCCCTCTGTCACTCCCTCTCCCCACCTTCACTCACTTGCTTGTTTTCACTGGGCTAGGGCAGGGGGTTTGGGTGTGTGTGGGGGTGAGGGCTCCAGCTGTGGGTGCAGCTGGGGATGAAGGATTTGGGGTGCAGGAGGTGCTCGAGGCTGGGACAGAGGTGTTCGGAGGGTGGGAGGGGGATCAGGGCAGGGGGTTGGGGCATGGGGGCTCCAACTGGGGGTGCGGGCTCTGGGGTGGGGCTGGGGATGAGGGGTTTGGGTTGCAGGAGGGTGCTCCGGACTGGGACTAAGGGGTTCGGAGGGCGGGAGGGGGATCAGAGCTGGGGCAGAGGGTTGGGGCGTGGGAGGGTGAAGGCGCTGGCTGGGCATGAGGGGTGCAGGCTCCAGGTGGTTGCCCTTACATGTAGGAGCTGGAGGGGGGCATGCTGCTGCTTCTGGGAGCTGCTCAGAGCCACGCAGGCAGGGAGCCTGTCTTAGTCCCTCTGTGCCGCCGACTGGACTTTTAAAGACCCAGTCAGAGGTGATGACCGGAACCACCAGGGCCCCTTTTCGACTGGGTGCTCCAGTCAAAAACCAGACACCTGGCAACCCTAAGGTACACTGTTATTTATACTCACAGTAGCTCAATAAGCACACTTCTTCAGGTCCGGGAAGCGTACTCAGTCAGGGCTACTCTTCACTACGTGGAGATTGACGCTGCTGCAATCGACATAGCAGGGGTCAATTTAATGGGTCTAGTGAAGACCCACTAAATAAATGGCAGAGAACTCTCCTTTCGACCCCTTTACTCCGGGTGAGAGTAAGATAAGTCAACGGGAGAGCATCTCCCATCGACGCAGTGCAGTGAAGACACCATGGTAAGTCGACCTAAGTTACGTCGACTCCAGCTACTTTATTCACGTAGAGTAGCATAACTTATGTCGACCTACCCCTGTAGTGAAGACAAGCCCATAGAGTGTCACTGCTAAACACAAAGTGGAACTGATTGTTTAACATAAGTAGTTAACACATATTGCAAGGGACCATTCAAGATTAAGTGGCCCATTAACACATAGGAAGGAAAGGAGAAAAAAATGTTACCTGTACAACTCTTCAAAAGACGAGCCTGGGAGCATAAATTTATATCTTTGCCAGACAATAAAAAACAATGACTGAATAAGACACTGTACTGGTGGCTTTTTACAACTACCTATTACCCACTAACCTCATCCCCTCCACTTTTTTCCCCTCTCCTTTTCTCCCTATGACTGGAGAGTTGCTAACAGGCCAGTTTACCGTGAATTGTCCCTTGAAATATGCATTAACTACTTATGTTAAACAATCTGTTCCACCTCATATTTAGCTGTGACAGGCAGAGTACACTTCCCAGACCTGCAGAAGAAGCTCCGTGTAAGCTTAAAAGCTTGTCTCTCTCACCAACAGAAGTTTGATCAATAAAAGATACTACCTCACCCTCCTTGTCTCTAATATCCTGGGACCAACATGGCTACAACAACACTCCATACAACATAGTCCCCCTTCGTCTTTTTTCTAATCTGTAGAACAGGGATAAATATACTTATCTAACCTGCAGGGGGGTTGCAAGGATTAATTAATGTTTGTTAAGTAATTATAAAATATAGGATCAATGCCTTGACTAATGGGGCTAATTTTCATCTTTAATTGAAATTTTTGGTTGTTAAGGATTTAATATAGTGCACCTGAATGGCAGATAATGTGAATGGTGACTTGACCTCAGATGTAGTTAATTTAAAACATAAAGCTAGAATTAATTCTAACTTTTGGCCCTAACAGTAAAAGATGAATCTTTAGCCTGTCATTTTTTTCTGATTTATCGCTAATATATCAGACATGATTCTGTACTGCACTTTATGTTGTGTTCCTAATCGCTTCACTAGAACCTGCCTGACGTGCAGCTTTTTGAAAGCATTATGTTATGCTCTGATAACAAAGAAAATAAGTTCACAAACTAGCAGTCATTTGTTATCCCCAAAGGATTGTTCTGAACATGTTTTGACATTTATTGAAAACTACATAGTTGCTGGCATACAGGCACAAAAAATAATGCCAGATATTTCTATAAAAGAACTTGGCAATAAAAAATTCATGTAAACATTTACTGACAATAGGGCTTTGAAACATAGTTTACCTTTTCATACAGAAAGTGCAAGTTTGCTTTATCTGTGGTATTGGAGACACGCTCATCAGAAAAGAAAACCACCCACTATAGATTCAGATGGTGAATCATCATCATTCTCACAGTGCAAACACCACAGAGTCACATCACAATGAACAGTAAACACAACACACAGGAGTTATTGGCCAGCAATCTTCCTCCATGTGTCATGGTCTTCATACAGCCTTGAGAAGTGCACCATACTGTATCTCCTCCAGTTACCCATGTTGTCAGACTATATTAGCCCCAGGTATCCCCGGCAGCATTCTACCAATCTTGCTTTGGCAATCTTTCTCTGCTCATCAGACTCAGTGTCTTGCAGACTCAAGTTTTCATCATCTGATTTTCTTGATCAGTGGTTCTCAAACTTTTGTACTGGTGACCCCTTTCACATAGCAAGACTCTGAGTTCAACCCCCTTATAAATAAAAAACACCTTTTTTATATATTTAACACCATTATAAATGCTGGATGCAAAGTGGGACTTGGGGTGGAGACTGACAGCTCATGACCCCCCATGTAATAACCTCGCGACCCCCTGAAGGGTCCCGACCCCCAGTTTGAGAACCCCTGGTCTTGATGATATCAGGTATCACTCTCGTTATGCTGTAAATTCAGGCAGTTACCGCCTTGTAAGCTAATGTGCAGCAATTGCCTGTACCATTGCCTGTAGAGCAAAAAGTCTCTCAGGATCTGTCTCCACCGCAATGTATGCCCAGGGTTAGTGGGACTCAAGTGATCTGAGCCTGGTTTAGAGAACCCAGGGCTTGAGCATCAACAGTGATTGTTAACCCTACATTAAGCTTTTTTCTAATCTGGGCTCGAACCTGGGCCTCTGGCATCCACACGGCAGCACACAGACCCGAATCAAATCCGCCATATAGCATACCTCCTGGCGCTCTTCTGAAATGTGCCTGCTCTAGCCCTTTGACCATGGTGCACTCTGGGAAAACTTGACTGTCCACTCTGCTACTCTGGTGGTCATTCATAGAATCATAGAATCATAGAATCATAGAATATCAGGGTTGGAAGGGACCCCAGAAGGTCATCTAGTCCAACCCCCTGCTCAAAGCAGGACCAAGTCCCAGTTAAATCATCCCAGCCAGGGCTTTGTCAAGCCTGACCTTAAAAACCTGTAAGGAAGGAGATTCTACCACCTCCCTAGGTAACGCATTCCAGTGTTTCACCACCCTCTTAGTGAAAAAGTTTTTCCTAATATCCAATCTAAACCTCCCCCATTGCAACTTGAGACCATTACTCCTCGTTCTGTCATCTGCTACCATTGAGAACAGTCTAGAGCCATCCTCTTTGGAACCCCCTTTCAGGTAGTTGAAAGCAGCTATCAAATCCCCCCTCATTCTTCTCTTCTGCAGACTAAACAATCCCAGCTCCCTCAGCCTCTCTTCATAAGTCATGTGCTCTAGACCCCTAATCATTTTTGTTGCCCTTCGCTGGACTCTTTCCAATTTATCCACATCCTTCTTGTAGTGTGGGGCCCAAAACTGGACACAGTACTCCAGATGAGGCCTCACCAGTGTCGAATAGAGGGGAACGATCACGTCCCTCGATCTGCTCGCTATGCCCCTACTTATACATCCCAAAATGCCATTGGCCTTCTTGGCAACAAGGGCACACTGCTGACTCATATCCAGCTTCTCGTCCACTGTCACCCCTAGGTCCTTTTCCGCAGAACTGCTGCCTAGCCATTCGGTCCCTAGTCTGTAGCGGTGCATTGGGTTCTTCCGTCCTAAGTGCAGGACCCTGCACTTATCCTTATTGAACCTCATCAGATTTCTTTTGGCCCAATCCTCCAATTTGTCTAGGTCCTTCTGTATCCTATCCCTCCCCTCCAGCGTATCTACCACTCCTCCCAGTTTAGTATCATCCGCAAATTTGCTGAGAGTGCAATCCACACCATCCTCCAGATCATTTATGAAGATATTGAACAAAACCGGCCCCAGGACCGACCCCTGGGGCACTCCACTTGACACCGCCTGCCAACTAGACATGGAGCCATTGATCACTACCCGTTGAGCCCGACAATCTAGCCAGCTTTCTACCCACCTTATAGTGCATTCATCCAGCCCATACTTCCTTAACTTGCTGACAAGAATGCTGTGGGAGACCGTGTCAAAAGCTTTGCTAAAGTCAAGAAACAATACATCCACTGCTTTCCCTTCATCCACAGAACCAGTAATCTCATCATAAAAGGCGATTAGATTAGTCAGGCATGACCTTCCCTTGGTGAATCCATGCTGACTGTTCCTGATCACTTTCCTCTCCTCTAAGTGCTTCAGGATTGATTCTTTGAGGACCTGCTCCATGATTTTTCCAGGGACTGAGGTGAGGCTGACTGGCCTGTAGTTCCCAGGATCCTCCTTCTTCCCTTTTTTAAAGATGGGCACTACATTAGCCTTTTTCCAGTCATCCGGGACTTCCCCCGTTCGCCACGAGTTTTCAAAGATAATGGCCAAGGGCTCTGCAATCACAGCCGCCAATTCCTTCAGCACTCTCGGATGCAATTCGTCCGGCCCCATGGACTTGTGCACGTCCAGCTTTTCTAAATAATGATATATAATTAATGATATAAGCTGCACACAGTTCTTTTTGCTGAGTTCTGTCCTTCCTTAGCTGCCATTCCTGTGCCAGAAACTGCAAAGCAAGTGCCTGCTCCTGTGAAGCCAGCCTGAGCCTTTCCTCTTGTGTCCCATCATTCCTTTCCTCTAGCCATACACCCCTCTGTCTTTGGCACTGGACAAAGACAGAGGGGTGTATGCTTGCCAGCCTTCTCCAGAACTTCAACCATAAGTTTAGACACAACAAATCCTGCATCTTGGCAGGGGCTCGGAATAGATGACTCATGTGGTCCCCTCTAACACTATGATTCTATACATTCATCAGAGAATGCTTCCCCTTAGATCGGTCCATAAAGGTATGTTGGCCCAGGCTTCCATTGCAGTGTAGGTGAACTGTGGAGGTACTGAAGCCAGTAGAGGTTGAAGGGCCATGAATAGGACAAGACACAGGGTTATTGTCTCAAATAGTTCAGTGCAAGAGCACAGAAAAAATCCTTGTGGAATTTCAAGGACATAAAATGATACTTTTAGAAACTGAACGCCAATATATTGTGAGGGATGTTTCAGACCACAGAAGGTTTGTAGACACAGCCTAGTTAATTACAGCAAAAGAAGTGCAGACGCAATGATAAGTTAAAAATGCAAAGCTGCTCTTTTGATTTTAGAAAATTTCAGTACTACTTGGGGGCGAAGGTGGTGCCATCAATGGCCATCCTACAGAAACTTTTCCTGTCATTTCAGACCTTACACATTTTGGAGGACATAACAGTTCTTGTGGTGCCCAAGTGGCAGAGGAGATGTTATTCCAAACTCCTGATGTGAAACATGCAGTGTATGCAGCCAAAGTATTCAAACGTACAGTGGCTGAACAGCACATCTATGAGTGAAGTGGCCTGGTCAGCCACTGAGGTGGCCCTGGAAAATATGCCTTTCCCCAAAATATGACGACCTATCTGGAGTTCCTGATTCAGGAATAGTTTCCAGCTATCTGCACAAGGAACAGGGTCAGAATTCATGAGGGAATTAGGGGGGGAGGGATAGCTCAGTGGTTTGAGCATTGGCCTGCTAAACCCAGGGTTGTGAGTTCAATCCTTGAGGGGGCCATTTAGGGATCTGGGGCAAAAACTGGGGATTGGCCCTACTTTGAGCAGGGGGTTGGACTAGATGACCTCCTGAGGTCCCTTCCAACGCTGATATTCTATGATTCTAGGTTACTGCATTCATCTCCACATGGCTTACTCCATTACCACTGCATGTTGCAGAACTCCACAGCCTCCACCCCCTCACCCCCATGCTCCTCTGGCACATTTCTGAACAAAATTTCAAACCCCAGGCGTATCTGGGACAAATGGTTTTGTCACTTATGGACTGCATGGACTTCCTCTAACAGAAATGGACGAAATATGTCAATGGAACACATTTCCACCTCCCCACCCCTGCACAAGTCAATGTTTCTGGGCAGCTTGATAGACCATTGAGTGGTTACAGAGTGGCATATTTACAGGCATGTCAATGTAAGGTTATTATTTTTAAGAAACAGGAATGGCCCTAGTAAAAATCTGCACCTTTTCAGTGACAATACACTTTAAAGATGTTCTTTGCTGTTTGCATTTCCCAGTCACCACTTTGAACTCGACATGGTGAGGGGAGTAGGGGTGTACGAGCCATCATTAATGCATACACGCTGTTAGCCAAGGCTTCTCACAAATTTTGCATTGGTTCATAGTGTGGAAATCCCTTCCGTTACTGTATTAAGAAGCATTAAAATGGAGCCAGAAATTATTCAGGCTCAGGGGCGGCTTTTGTCCCTTCTGTGTCTGCTGCAGGCTCCATGGCAGGCTGCTCCTCAGAGGGGGCATCAAACAGCTTCTCTGAGTGTGGACCCAATATGTGCTGCTCCTGCTCCAAAGCCTGCTCTGAGACCTGTTTCAGCAACAGAGGAACTTCACTGTCCCTACTCAGGGCCTGCTGTTGGCTCCCATCACTCCCCACGCTAGATTCTGGGGCCAGCAGGGCACCATGCCTGCTGACCAGATCATCATGCACCACTGTTGGCTCCATGCCCCAGATGCCCTCCCAGCAGCAAACCCTGGCTCCCCCCAGCAGAGGTCCCCCCTACCCCTCTCCCCTCTCCCAGCAATACACCCCCCAAGATTTAGTCAGGGGTATTTATAGTATAAGTCATGGACAGGTCACAGGCCATGAATTTTTGCTTATTGCCTGTGACCTGTCCATGACTTTTACTAAAAATACTTGTGACTAAATCATAGCCTTAGGCATAAGGCCAGATCCAAAGTTGACTGAACTCAGTGGGAGTCTTTCAACTGGACTTTAAATCAGGCCCTCAAAGGGCTTCCATTTTGTCTTTCAAAACTAGGATTTTCATGAATTTTTTCAATTTTATTGTTAAGTTTGAAGAAATAAAAATGCACATTTTTGTAAAACTCTAGCGATGAGATCCATAATTTTACCCACTGTTTAAGGAAATGTGAATATAGAGCATATGGATCCTCTGTATTCTGGTATTTTAAAAACCCTAATGTGGAAATTCTCCTCTTCTTTCATACACACAGTCACACAACCATTTGTGTGATACGTGTTGAATCCTTTTATTACATGTGTAGATAAATGCAAACACAAATGTACAGGTACACAGATTAGGAGTGTGCAAAACATTTGTGCCAAAATGAAAATTTAAGGTTTTTCAAATTTTGTTATGATGTCAAAAATAGATCTACTTTTGCAGAGCATTTCACACATTATTTTCCACAGAGGTCATTTATTTTCCAATAAAAAGAACCATTTTATGATCAAGTGTGGGCCATTTTCAAGTGAAAATCAATTGCAACAAATTACTAAACATGTAGCCGTTGGTTCTGTGTAAGGTGCCGAGTAAAGTGAAGTAGAATTCTTTAGGCTAACAGATTTGAATGATAGTAACATTTTATTAGCACTTGCTTCTGAGCTGTCTTCCTTACCCAGGAAAATGTCTTTAAAGTTTTTTTAAGATACGGTCCCACTTGAGATAGAAATTAGAGTCTGGAGGCTGACATTAGTGTTATGTAGTTTCTGTACTAACAGCCATTTAATAAATGTGATGCCTGTTGTCTTCCATCTTCAGTAGTTTCTATCAAATGAATTGACACTGGAGATTTGATTGACTAGCGACACACACATATACACACAACTCAGAGAGAATGTAGTTAGAAATGTCTATTTATTTGCTTGTTTGACGATAATACTGACCAACAAATTAACCTTTAATAACCATTTTATTTATTGCAGAGAAGGTTAGAGGGTGTGCATGTGTATATATAATAATTTGGCTGTTGATATATATAATAATTTGGCTGTATTTAATTTTTTTGTCCTTACTGTTATTTTGAATAATTAATTATTGATTATTTAGTGTTTGTCTGAAAATGTAGTGTACATAGTGATGCAATATTACACTCTTGTTTCAGTGTTAATGGCCAAAATATGTATTTTTTTTCTAGTAGAAAAAGTTATGTAGTTGGAATTTTCTGTGCATGGTCTAACCTTGAGAAAATATTCCCCTCCAAATTTTATCTGTGATCAAAATGGCAGTCTGGCAAAATGCCTGTTTAACCTATTTATGACTGTGATATTTTTTGCATATATCAGAGTGAAAGCTGCACATTAGAAAATTGCTTTATCGGATGGCTCATGTGACCAACTAGAGCAAAGCAGCGCTTAGTTTCTCACTTTACTATCACAGGCCAAATTCTTTCTTTCTTTCTTTCTTTCTTTCTTTCTTTCTTTCTTTCTTTCTTTCTTTCTTTCTTTCTTTCTTTCTTTCTTTCTCAGTGAAGTAAGGTGCCATTAGGTTGTAAGTTTCAGAGTGGTAGCTGTGTTAGTCTGTATCAGCAAAAACAAAGAGGATTCCTTGTGGCACCTTAGAGACTAACAAATTTATGTAAGGGTGCCCCAAGGACTCCTTGTTGTTTTTATTAGGTTGTAGGTTTACATTACGTTAAACTAGGTTTACTTAGTTCTCTTAACAATTGACACATTTTAAGTGTCCCATCCACATTACTAGAACTACTAGGAATCCTGGTAGTTTTTTCCACCTCTTAAGTGCCAAGAACACAAATGGGGGAAGAGGTACTATGTAGAATCTCTTCTCCCACATAAAATGCCCCTACACTGGGGAGATCCTCCTGCGGTTTTAGGACAACTTAATGCCAGGTATACTGGGCAAAACTGCTCTAAGGTAGCCCAGGATCCAGCCCACAATACGAGCTAGGGTGAAGTTATTAATCCTTCCTTTTGTTTATAAGGACTCATTAAAAAGGGGTACTTTAAAAGCAACTACTCCTGTTAAAGTGCCACTCTTTTTAGTTGAATTCAGTGAGGTTTGATGTACAGCAAGAGAAGATATAGAGTGATTACTGTTAAGATGAGGGCAAATGGGCAGTATGCATCTAGCAGCATCAAAAGCAGCATCAAAAGAATGCTTGTGAATCCATTTAAGTTAGATGAAGTGCTCTTGTGAACGTTAAGCACAATTTGCATATTGCTTTGCATATGTATTACCTAACCTGCATAAATGAAGATGTAATTTTAGTCAATTTTGCATTAAAGTTATTTACTTGAAATTTACAGCATGTACTTTGTATGGTAAGATTGCATTAAAAAAATATTTAAATTTGTTGATTGTCAGATAACCTCCTGCGATACAGCAATTCCTTTTCAATAGTCGTCTAGCAGACAGTAGGAAAGTCATGCATAAAGAGTGTCAGGCTAATTACGGGAACTTACCGCAGGACTTATCATGCCAGACTAGATCACTCACTCTTTGTTTGCAGTGTTGTTGTGGCCATACTCATCCCAGGATATGAGAGAGACAAGGTGGGTGAGCTAATATCTTTCACTGGAACAATATAATTGTTGTCTCTCTTAGAAAAAAGAAAGGAGTACTTGTGGCACCTTAGAGACTAACCAATTTATTTGTCAAGTTTGGTATTCTGCCTCTGGCAGTGGCTTAGGCCTCATTCTTCAGTAAGAGATAAAATCTCCCCATAATCATAGAGACATAGAGTTTAAGGCCAGAGGGGACCTCTAGATCATCCAATCTGACCTTTATTTCACAGGCCACTGCACATCTACCAGCCACTCCATATCAGCCACCTCCACTCCGAGCCCAAAACCAGAATTAGACCAAAGTATTACAGCCCTTAGGAAACTAGACTGTTATTTCCACCAGCACAGTAGGTGAGGTGTCATAAATATAAAGGGAAGGGTAACAACCTTCCTGTATACAGTACTGTAAAATCCCTCCTGGCCAGAGGCACAATATCCTTTTACCTGTAAAGGGTTAAGAAGCTCAGGTAGCCTGGCTGGCACCTGACCAAAAGGACCAATAAAGGGACAAGATACTTTCAAATCTGGGGGTGAGGGGGGAAGGCTTTTGTCTGTCTGTTCTGTGTGCTTGCCGGAGAGCGATCAAGAAAGCAAGCAATCCAACTCCATTAGAATAGTAAGTACTAGCAAGGAAATGTGTTAGTTTACTTTTGTTTTGGCCTGTGATTTTCTCTGTGCTGAGAGGAAGGTGTATTCCTGGTTTTCTTTTTGTAACTTTAAAGTTTTTGCCCAGAGGGAAATCCTCTGTGTTTTAAATCTGATTGCCCTGTGAGATTAGCTTCCCTTCTAATTTTACAGAGGTGCTTCTTTTACCTTTTTTCTTTCTAATAAAGTTCTGTTTCTTTTAAGAGCCTGACTGATTTCTCTATTGTCCTAAGTCCCAGGGGTTTGGGTCTGTGATCACTTTGTAACCAATTGGTTAGGATATTATTCTCAAGCCTCCCCAGGAAAGGGGGTGTAAGGGCTTGGGAGGATATTTTGGGGGAACAGGAACTCCAAGTGGTCCTTTCCCTGATTCTTTGTTAAATCACTTGGTGGTGGCAGCGTACCCTCCAAGGGCAAAGAGTTTGTGCCTTGGGGAAGTTTTACCCTAAGCTGGTAGAAATAAGCTTAGGGGGTCTTTCATGTGGGTCCCCACATCTGTACCCTAGAGTTCAGAGTGGGGAGGGAAACCTGACATGAGGTAATAACTTTTATTAGACCAATTTCTTTTGGTGGAAGGTACAAGTTTTCCAGCTACTATCTATTATCTCTTAAGAGCTATTATCTTTTAAGAGCTCTCTGTAGCTTCAAACTTGTACCCTCCAGCAACAGAAGTTGGTCCAATAAAAGTTATTACCTCACCTGCCTTGTCTCTCTCATTTCCTGGGACCAACCCAGCTAAAATAACACTGCATATATATATATTATTGCCACCAGGAGAGAACAGGAGAGACTGAGGTGTACAAATGCCTGAGGGCCCTGCAATGTCAGGGAAATGATTAAGTGAGATATACCCAGGTGGTCCTAGCAAGTGACCTGTGCCCAGTGTTGCAGAGGAAGACAATAATACACGTGGCCAATTGTCTTGGAGGTAAGAGGGGCTATCAAAGACCTTTGAGAATCTGGCTTTAATTCCCTCTTTATACCAATCTCAATCTGAATATTTATTTCTGAATATAATCTGTTTATCAGAGATTGTTCAGATAGTCCTAACTTTTTGTCTACAGGTTAACTTCTTGGTGGTTTAGGACATTCTGATAGGATAAAACTTTGATTAGGAGAAACTGATCTTGATTCTTGCACCTTGTATAGTCCTTTACACTTGTATACAATGAGTATTAAATGTTATCACTCTGATCTAATAGTGTTTTATGCCCACTTTGTGCTCATTTTATATTGGTGTAAATAACTACACAACATTCAGGGGAGTGAAGAATCAAGGCCTTTGAATCTACACTGCAGACTAATCAATTCTAGATTGAAAATATGTCAAAAATGAAAAGCTTTGTACTCTATACAGTTTTTTTACACATAAATAAGATTTCAAATTAAACACCTCTAAACATGAAAAAAAATATTTTAGAGAATCTTTTCCCCTGAGCTCTAGTGGCTGTTATTTTACTGTCTTTTTAAGAGCCCAGGGGTCAGGAGATTAAGGTTTGTTAACACATTCATCCAAAGAATATATCTGGAGACTTACAACCTTTCAAGGCTTCTTTTGAGTTATTTTGGGAGAGAGTTTATTAGTAAACACCCAGTGTAAAGATGACTAATCAGAGAGAGTGGGGATGTTGAAAGTTGTACTGTGCTTCTTACACACACAGTAAACAGAGCAGAAGTCAGGGAAACAGATCAAAGGGGAATGTTTTCAGTGTGCTATCATAGAACACATAGCTCTGAGTTTATAATGAACACCTTCATAAATGATACAGCGCCCTCTAGTATTCCCGCCCACAACATCCCTTGTTTTCTATAGCCTCTAACCCTAACATTTATTTTTCTGTCTTGAGCTTAGCTAAATGTAGGAGAATGAGCTATGTCCATATAAGCATACTTTAATACTGGTATAGTTGTGTCCGCACTAGGAAGTTGTGCAGATTTAACTATATCGATTTCTAAACTAATATAGTTAAAGCAGTACAAAAACTCTGTGCAAACCAGCTCTAAGTCACTGTTTTTAAAGAAATATATATCTAAACTACCATTACTTATAATGATAGTGCCAGTAAGTACATGTTCCTTTAATTTTAATTCTGTGTCCTTAATGAGCTAATCTGAAGTTAAAGCACCTAAAAGGTACTCCATAATCTGACTCCAAGCAAAATCATGAACCCACATGAGGTGAATATCCACCTATTGATTATTATGAAGAATGGGGAAACAGTTTAGATAAAAACCTACCTGAATCTTACGTCATGTTTAGCACAGAGTGTTAACTAACCTCCCTCACACATGCACTTTATTTTATTTTATTTTATTTTATTTTATTTTGAGAGTCAGCAGTGTGCTGGCACCTTTTTGTGACTGCTTTTTGGAGCTGATGCTCAGAGTTCAATACAGAGATTCCCCATCAATGACAGTGTGACACTATGCCCATATTCTTCATAGATATATTATTTATGCCATATTCATATAATAACTAAGATATGTTTTATGCAAGATGGATCATGTGAGGTATCATTGGAAAGGTTATGATGTACTGACTATAATTATCCTATCTGTATGCATGTATCATTTTTGTATCTGAAGTTGGGAATATTGTCTATGTACCTATTACAACTGTGTTTACACCTGGGGAATGCCCACCAGACAAAATACAATCAGCCTGGACGGGCCATTAGGGGGAACAACAGGACATTGAAGATGCTGATCTCTCATTTTCCTGAGAAGCTTCCTGGGATGTTGCAAACAACCTTTGCCATTTGGCTGCTTTGACACTGCAGGGTCATGTGTTCATGTCATGTGGTACTGGATTCCATCTTGGTCTACTAGTATTTTCCACTAATAGAATGGGGATCAAACTGGGAAACAAAGAATTCCCGCCATATGTAAATCCTATTTAAGGCAGTGAAATGAGTTAATCTTGGTTCACATCCCCACGCAGGATGATGGCTGGAAATATGTAAGAAACAAAGAGAAAGGGGGTGGGGCAGAAGGACTGAGCCCGAGCTGGAAAAGGTGTCTGGCCTGTGAAAAAAATGCCTAAAATAACAATTAGGGTGAAAATTACTACTTGTAACCAGTCTCTTTAATGTATTAAGCTTAGTTTGCATGTTTGCTTTATTTGTTCAGTAATCTGCTTTGATCTGTTTGCTATACCTTATAATCACTCAAAATCTATTGTTTGTAGCTAATAAACTTGTTTTTTTCTCTAAACCCAGTTTGTGGAATCCATAACTGGGGGGGGGGGGGGCGGGGGGAGAGACTGTGCATATCTTCCTCCACATTGAGGGAGGGAGTGAATGTTATGAGTTTACGCTGTACAGTTTTCTGTGCAGTGCAAGACAATACAGTTTTGGGTTTACACTCCAGAGGAGGTATGCATTTGAGTGCTGGACAATTCCCTAGCTGAGTCTTCCCATGCAGAGCTGATTTCAGTGTCTGTGTCTTTCTGCAGCTGGGTGTGTCCCTACCTGTGGGTGTACTGGAGGAGGCTTGAGGGCCTGGCTCAGCAGGACAGTGCAAGGGAGCCCAGGCTGGTGGCACAGGCAGGCTCAGTGGTATGCCAGTACCTCAGGTGGCCCCCCGGAGGTGGGGGGTAACCTGTCACAGCCAGAATCAAGTAAACCGTCATCAGACTTTTACTTATATTCCAGTATATGCCCCTATTTACACACACTTTGTGATGTTGAATTACACATAGAAAATTCATCATTTTGCACTCAAAGGGCTAGACTGTGCAATTCTTTCGTGGATGAGAACTTATTCTCACAAAAATACGGCAGGGTATACTTATGTGTGTAAATACTCACCAAGGTGAGTAAGAGGTTCATACTGTGGCCCAAAATAAGGGAGGTAAGTATATTTTTAAAGAACAGACCCCTAAGATGTTTCTAAGCAAACACAATGCACAACAATTTAAAACAGAGAGGCATCTAGAATTAACTAAATTAATTTTAGTCAATGGGTAAAAAGGGGTCCTGTGAAAAAAACAGTATGTGATCATATAATTCAAGGGTATGGCATAATGCATATATGTAAAGGAGAGGAATTAATGGTGTATGCACAGCCTTCATTCTGTCATTTCCTATCTTTTGAATGCTTGACTTTGCAACCTTAACATTCTTTCAATATAACAGCCGTGTTAGTCTGTATTCGCAAAAAGAAAAGGAGGACTTGTGGCACCTTAGAGATTAACCAATTTATTTGAGCATGAGCTTTCGTGAGCTACAGCTCACTTCATCGGATGCATACTGTGGAAATCGCAGAAGACATTTTATACACAGACACCATGAAACAATGCCTCCTCCCACCCCACTCTCCTGCTGGTAATAGCTTATCTAAAGTGATCATCAAGTGATCCAGCACAAATCCAAAGCACTTTGGATAGGCTATTACCAGCAGGAGAGTGAGTTTGTGTGTTTGGTTTTTGTAGGGGGGTGAGGGGGTGAGAGAACCTGGATTTCTGCAGGAAATGGCCCACCTTGATTATCATACGCATTGTGAAGACAGTGGTCACTTTGGATGGGCTATTACCAGCAAGAGAGTGAGTTTGTTTGTGGGAGGGCGGAGGGTGAGAAAACCTGGATTTGTGCTGGAAATGGCCCAACTTGATGATCACTTTAGATAAGCTATTACCAGCAGGAGAGTGGGGTGGGAGGAGGCATTGTTTCATGGTGTCTGTGTATAAAATGTCTTCTGCGATTTCCACAGTATGCATCCGATGAGGTGAGCTGTAGCTCAAGAAAGCTCATGCTCAAATAAATTGGTTAGTCTCTAAGGTGCCACAAGTCCTCCTATTCTTTCAATATTGTTTTTATGTATACAGCTCTTGCTCTACATGCAGCACTATAGAAGTTGTGTGTGCATAGCAAGGGCAGCATAGATATACTTGACAACCCATTTGATGAATTGGTTGTGCTGTGTAGGTATAAACACATGACAGGCAAATAATCAGTTACCTGTTCTGTTTGCATGAATTTCACTTGTAGAAGCATAAGTTAAAATGACAAGTGCTGCTGCTTTTGTGCAATAAAACAATTTGCAGCAGTTCTGAAGGCAAATACGGGAAAACCAATTCAACAAAATAGCATTATTTCCAAAGTATTTTCAGACCACCCTTATACAACATTTTATTTTTCACAGACTGCACTTATGGGAGTTTACTCTCAACTCAGATCCAAGTATGATGCTATCTATTTGCTCTCAGAGTTTTTGTTATCTCACATTCACATACAGTCCATAGGATCTCTAATCTGAAGAGTCACAATTTGAGCAGATTTTTTCCCTGATAGACCTTTTAAATTTTTTTTTAAGACTAGCTTTTACTTTTCTTTCCAATCTCTAGTTTCTTATCCCATGTGCATCAGAATGATGTCTGGATGCTGGATGTATTTATTGAAGTAACATAAAACTGTTAAAAAATCTAAAATAAAATAGAAAGGATATTCAAAGAAAACTTTGAAACTTAGCTTGTCAGTTCCTCAGAGTAGGGGCTTTAGTTTCATACCTGACTCCTGTAAAGCACCTGGCATACTGTTGATGCTATAGAAATAATAAAAGTCCTTGCTTAGCTTGTCTACATTTCAGTATGGAGATTAATTACATTAAAAACATCTTTAAAAAAGAGTTTAAAAGTTTCTTCAAATTAGATGGAATCCGGTGGCACCTTAAAGACTAACAAACTTATTTGGGCATAAGCTTTTGTGGGTAAAAAACCACTTCTTCAGATGCAAATTAGATGATATTGATGGCTTTCAATGGATTTTTTGAAAGAAAACTTTCAATCCCTTGTGTTAATATGCTTTGAATTCCTTCTCTTTCTGCAAGGGTTTCCCTTCAAAATCCATGTCAGGTACTGGGAACCAGCAAATCTCAGCTTTGGGGTTGGGGGGGGGTGGTGGAGTGGATATGGGCATTGCCACCTGTAGGCCACTACTGTTCATTTCCTTCTACCCTTCCGATTTCAAGCCTCACAGCTGGGGATGAGAGGGACTGGGAAGATGAAATCCTTCTCAGCCCAGCAGATCTCTAAATCCTGTCAGCATCAATGTATCTCCCTGAACTCTTCCCCTCCTCCCCCACTTGGGGATACTCTAGGGAGAGTGGGTGTTTCATTTGTGATATGGGGCCTATCTGAGCTATTCTATTAGGGGCAGGTTGCAAAATGAGTTTCATTTCTGCAGCAAATTTGGACTTTTCTTTAAAAAATTGAAATCCAAAATTTTCAGCTGAAGTTAATGGTTTGGGATGGGGTGGGGGCTGGTTTTCCAGTGAAAAATTCATTTAGTAGAAACCCAATTTTCCATTGGAAAAAAAGTTTAAATGGAAATTTTTGACCAATTCTGTTAGGGAGACATCAGTCAGGCTGAGGGGCACAGCCTCTGGATGGTTGGCACTGGCTTCTGAGGATCTCTGTGGTTCCGGGGACTAACCCAGTTCTCCTTCTTCAGGGGAAAGTTGACCTTATGTCATCCCCAAGGGACCCATATCAGGAAAATGCTACAAAGGGAACCTCAGGAAGTCTCTAGTCCTTACATGCAGAAATCCTACGTAGGGAATGATTTGGCCTTAAGTGACTTATGCATCATTGAACAGCAAAGTCAGAAACAACCCTCTGATCTCCCAGCTCTCCTTGTGTTTTTCCACTAGACCATGCTTCTTCCAATGGAACTGAAAACAGTTTGTGTTAGCAAAGTGCTAATTAAATCATATATTTTCCCCATATCTGTGGGTTTGCACTTTGAGTTTCATGGTTTGAGCAAACTCCAAAATTTCAAAGTGAAACACATTTGAAAGCACCACATTTCACATGGTTTCTACCCAGAATTCTTCCCTCTCCCACCCTGACATCTGAAATTCATGCTAGGCTAGTGCAAAGTTTGGCCTAGGTTTCTTTGGAACTCATTCCAAACTGACCTAAAACTTGGTTCACGCAGGTTTGCTGAAAAGTTTGCAAACCTCAATATCCCTTTCAGTAAATGTAGCTTAAGTTTCAGATTTGTAATGAAACCGGAAACAGGCCATGTTTCCATTGTTCCATTAAGTATATGCAGCTATATTTATACGACCATTTTGAGACCATGAGGAACTAACTGCAAATACACGTTCCAGACTGTTTTCCCCTAATGCCCAGTAATAACAATCAATCCTTACCCATAGATTTTAAGGGACAACCTGGAACACACCGAATTAGAAGGTCAATGAGATACATTGTACCAGTGTCTCATAAACCCAGCAGAAGAATTTTGTTCTCAGTCTGCTGAAGTCTCCAATGCACAGGGATAATATGCTGATAGGCAGAGATTTTCAAAGCACACTAGAGGATTTAGACACCACTGTCCATTTAAATTAAAGTCAATAGGTGGTGTATGTCTAAACCCCAAAGTCTGCTTTGAAACTCTCAGCTGCTGTACCTAGCCCCAGAGAGTGGCATTCTGATGACAGTGATAAATTGGCTTCCTTTGTGAAGAAGTACAATCTATGTCTATAAATCCTGCTGACAGTCTGAAACCACACTTTGATCTGAAGAATAGAAACATGTTAATAAAGTAGTTTTACAGAACACAAGGATGTACGAAGCCTCACTCATGAACAGAACATGGTAAAAGGAGAGTGACGCAAGGTTTCTCTCAAGCCAAATTAACCTCACATTTTAAAATTCTACATTTTAACATTTTTCTAAATCAATCGAAATCATGTAAGGATGAAAATTGTGCCCCACGGGTGAGTGTGTGTGTTGCATGTCCCCCTCACTGCTAGAACCCCAGAGGATAGGAGTCTCTTACAGTCCCAACCAGAGAGCTTTATTTCAAACTGAAACAGCTCATCCTTTTACCACTAGAGTGTCCCCATTTCTATCCCTGATGTGTCAGCAAATATATCAGCTGTCACACAGATGTTTCAGAGCCACATCCAACCCGGTTATCTTCCTCTCTTTACTGCAGCTGTGTTTCTGCAGATGCTGCTGTGTGGTTATCTAATCCTCAGGTATTATTTTTATCATCATTACTGGTAATTCATTTGGCAGCTTCAGTCTATAAGAACCTCCATAACTGTTCTGCAAGACACAGCCATCACAGCCACTTTCTCCTACTCAGGTGGTTCCCTTCTGCTAGCAGGTCTTCTCATTATTCGGCCTTGCCTCTTCTTCAGCATATCTGTCTCTCTTCCCTGCTTTGCCTTTCCTTCCTAGTTCTTGCCCATCATTTTCAGCATGAACGTGGCACCTCTATTTGCTACCAGGTATCTCATTTTGCTTCAAAATATGCTTCACCATCACTCCACCACATCTCAGTATGACTTCCTGACTGTTACACAAACATGCTACCTGCTGCTGAGCACCTCATACCTCAGTCTTCTACACCCTCTGCTGTGTTATGCCAGTGCTCAGTGTGAGGATGACACAGGTTAGGCATATTGGGGTTGCTGCTTCTCTGTAAAAGGGACTTGAATTTAAACATGTTTCTGATCACTTAACACTTATGCTATTTCAATAATGCAAAATTTAATTTCCCAGCCTGCATTGTGTTTCATCCACAGTCATTGCAGAAGAACAAACAACGACCCAAATGAATGAGCCTGGTATTCTTAACAGCACCAGAGAACTTTTAATGTTCTTCAGATTTAATAAGTTGGAAGTAGAAGAATGGTGTTACTGCAAAGACAGACTGTAGCTATGTTTATTTACTTTTCTAACGTTGTGAACTGATTTCTTGGATTCCGATGGATCTTGTCTTTATTTTTATTGAGTTGCCCTTTTCGCTGCCTGACAGATGGCTATTTCATGAGAAGGGCACACTGCAACTGTGCAATTCAAGGAGTCCTTTGATAGATTATATTTTAACTCTTTCTGCCATAACAATGAATTTACTGAGGCGACATAGACAGATCGGATTTTGTGGGTGGAGTCAAGGCTACTATTTAACTGATGTCATCAAATATGCTGCCTCACCACAAACATGGTCACCTGAATACATGATTGTCCCATGGGCAGGAAATGAGGCTTTCTTGCAGAAACTCAAGGTAATTCCCCTGTGAGGGATACAACATGCAGGCCAACAAAACTGTAAGCCCTGGTCTACACTAGGACTTTAGGTCGAATTTAGCAGCGTTAAATCGATGTAAACCTGCACCCGTCCACACGATGAAGCCCTTTATTTCGACTTAAAGGGCTCTTAAAATCGATTTCCTTACTCCACCCCTGACAAGGGGATTAGCGCTTAAATCGGCCTTGCCGGTCAAATTTGGGGTACTGTGGACACAATTCGACGGTATTAGCCTCCGGGAGCTATCCCAGAGTGCTTCATTGTGACCGCTCTGGACAGCACTCTCAACTCAGATGCACTGGCCAGGTAGACAGGAAAAGAACCGCGAACTTTTGAACCACATTTCCTGTTTGACCAGCGTGGCAAGCTGCAGGTGACCAGGCAGAGCTCATCAGCAGAGGTGACCATGATAGAATCCCAGAATCGCAAAAGAGCTCCAGCATGGACTGAATGGGAGGTATGGGATCTGATCGCTGTATGGGGAGAGGAATCCGTGCTATCAGAACTCCGTTCCAGTTTTCGAAATTCCAAAATATTTGTCAAAATCTCCCAGGGCATGAAGGACAGAGGCCATAACAGGGACCCGAAGCAGTGCCGCGTGAAACTTAAGGAGCTGAGGCAAGCCTACCAGAAAACCAGAGAGGCGAACAGCCGCTCCGGGTCAGAGCCCCGAACATGCTGCTTCTATGATGAGCTGCATGCCATTTTAGGGGGTTCAGCCACCACTACCCCAGCCATGTTGTTTGACTCCTTCAATGGAGATGGAGGCAACACGGAAGCAGGTTCTGGGGACGAAGAAGATGATGATGATGATGAGGTTGTAGATAGCTCACAGCAAGCAAGCGGAGAAACCGCTTTTCCCGACAGCCAGGAACTGTTTCTCACCCTGGACCTGGAGCCAGTACCCCCCGAACCCACCCAAGGCTGCCTCCTGGACCCGGCAGGCGGAGAAGGGACCTCCGGTGAGTCTACCTTTTAAAATACAATACATGGTTTAAAAGCAAGCATGTGAAAGGATTAATTTGCCCTGGCATTCACGGCTCTCCTGGATGTACTCCCAAAGCCTTTGCAAAAGGTTTCTGGGGAGGGCAGCCTTATTGCGTCCTTCATGGTAGGACACTTTACCACTCCAGGCCAGTAACACGTACTCAGGAATCATTGTACAACAAAGCATTGCAGTGTATGTTTGCTGGCGTTCAAACAACATCCGTTCTTTATCTCTCTGTGTTATCCTCAGGAGAGTGAGATATCATTCATGGTCTCCTGGTTGAAATAGGGTGCTTTTCTTCAGGGGACACTCAGAGGTGCCCGTTCCTGTTGGGCTGTTTGCCTGTGGCTGAACAGAAATGTTCCCCGCTGTTAGCCACGGGGAGGGGGGAGGGTTGAGGGGGTAGCCACACGGTGGGGGGGGGAGGCAAAATGCGACCTTGTAACGAAAGCACATGTGCTATGTATGTAATGTTAACAGCAAGGTTTACCCTGAAAGAGTGTAGCCACTGTTTTATAAAGTGTGTCTTTTTAAATACCACTGTCCCTTTTTTTTCTCCACCAGCTGCATGTGTTTCAAGGATCACAGGATCTTCTCCTTCCCAGAGGCTAATGAAGATTAGAAAGAAAAAAAAACGCACTCATGATGAAATGTTCTCTGAGCTCATGCTTTCCTCCCACACTGACAGAGCACAGACGAATGCGTGGAGGCAAATAATGTCAGAGTGCAGGAAAGCACAAAATGACCGGGAGGAGAGGTGGCGGGCTGAAGAGAGTAAGTGGCGGGCTGAAGAGAGTAAGTGGCGGGCTGAAGACAGGGCTGAAGCTCAAATGTGGCAGCAGCGTGATGAGAGGAGGCAGGATTCAATGCTGAGGCTGCTGGAGGATCAAACCAGTATGCTCCAGTGTATGGTTGAGCTGCAGCAAAGGAAGCTGGAGCACAGACTGCCACTACAGCCCCTGTGTAACCAACCGCCCTCCTCCCCAAGTTCCATAGCCTCCACACCCAGATGCCCAAGAACGCGGTGGGGGGGCCTCTGGCCAACCAGCCACTCCACCACAGAGGATTGCCCAAAAAACAGAAGGCTGGCATTCAATAAATTTTAAAGTTGTAAACTTTTAAAGTGCTGTGTGGCATTTTCCTTCCCTCCTCCACCACCCCTCCTGGGCTACCTTGGTAGTCATCCCCCTATTTGTGTGATGAATGAATAAAGAATGCATGAATGTGAAGCAACAATGACTTTATTGCCTCTGCAAGCGGTGGTCGAAGGGAGGAGGGGCGGGTGGTTAGCTTACAGGGAAGTAGAGTGAACCAAGGGGCGGGGGGTTTCATCAAGGAGAAACAAAGAGAACTTTCACACCATAGCCTGGACAGTCATGAAACTGGTTTTCAAAGCTTCTCTGATGCGTACCGCGCCCTCCTGTGCTCTTCTAACCGCCTGGTGTCTGGCTGCACGTAACCAGCAGCCAGGCGATTTGCCTCAACCTCCCATCCCGCCATAAACATCTCCCCCTTACTCTCACAGATATTGTGGCGCATACAGCAAGCAATAATAACAGTGGGAATATTGGTTTTGCTGAGGTCTAAGCGAGTCAGTAAACTGCGCCAGCGCGCCTTTAAACATCCAAATGCACATTCTACCACCATTCTGCACTTGCTCAGCCTGTAGTTGAACAGCTCCTGACTACTGTCCAGGCTGCTGTGTACGGCTTCATGAGCCATGGCATGAAGGGGTAGGCTGGGTCCCCAAGGATAACTATAGGCATTTCAACATGCCCAACAGTTATTTTCTGGTCTGGGAATAAAGTCCCTTTCTGAAGCTTTTGAAACAGACCAGAGTTCCTGAAGATGCGAGCGTCATGTACCTTTCCCGGCCATCCCACGTTGATGTTGGTGAAACATCCCTTGTGATCCACCAGAGCTTGCAGCACTATTGAAAAGTACCCCTTGCAGTTTATGTACTCGCTGGCTTGATGCTCTGGTGCCAAGATAGGGATATGGGTTCCGTCTATGGCCCCACCACAGTTAGGGAATCCCATTGCAGCAAAGCCATCCACTATGACCTGCACATTTCCCAGAGTCACTACCCTTGATATCAGCAGATGTTTGATTGCATGGGCTACTTGCATCACAGCAGCCCCCACAGTAGATTTGCCCACTCCAAATTGATTCCCAACTGACCGGTAGCTGTCTGGTGTTGCAAGCTTCCACAGGGCTATCGCCACTCGCTTCTCAACTGTGAGGGCTGCTCTCATCTTGGTATTCATGCGTTTCAGGGCAGGGGAAAGCAAGTCACAAAGTTCCATGAAAGTGCCCTTACGCATGTGAAAGTTTCGCAGCCACTGGGAATCGTCCCAGACCTGCAACACTATGCGGTCCCACCAGTCTGTGCTTGTTTCCCGAGCCCAGAATCGGCGTTCCACAGCATGACCCTGCCCCATTAGCACCATGATGCATGCATTGGCAGGGCCCATGCTTTCAGAGAAATCTGTGTCCATGTCCTGATCACTCACGTGACCGCGCTGATGTCGCCTCCTCGCCCGGTATCGCTCTGCCAGGTTCTGGTGCTGCATATACTGCTGGATAATGCGTGTGGTGTTTAATGTGCTCCTAATTGCCAAAGTGAGCTGAGCGGCCTCCATGCTTGTCTTGGTATGGCGTCCGCACAGAAAAAAGGCGTGGAACGATTGTCTGCCATTGCTCTGGCGGAGGGAGGCGTGACTGATGACATGGCTTACAGGGTTGGCTTACAGGGAATTAAAATCAACAAAGTGGGTGGCTTTACATCAATGAGTATTTCAGGCAGGACTTCACAGAGGGTTCCAGTAAGAAATGGTGCACCTAAGTAATTGTTCTTATTGGAACAAGCAGTTTGGTCTGGTCTCTGATTGATACATGGCTAGATTTACCTCGCTGCACCTTCTCTGTGAGTGACTGCAGTGTGACCTAGAGGAATGAGTCCCCTAGATGGGGTGGGGGGGGGGGAAGCAAATGAGTACAAAACAAATCTGGTCTATTTCTTGTTTTGATCCACTCCATCTATCTTTTACATCTTTGGCTGGCAGCAGACGGTGCAGAAGGACTGCAAGCCATCCACATCTCATGGCTGCTCGGCAGAAGACGTTGCAGTAGGACTGCTAGCCATCCTCATCTCTTGCCTGCCTGGCAGAAGATGGTACAGTAGGACTGCTAGCAATCCGTATCGCCTGCCTGCTCGCCATAAGATGGTTCAATAGGACTGACTGCAGGACTAAAGAGAATGACCTGGTCAAGTCACTCCAAATTTAGTCCCTGTGCCCATGTCTGCCCAGGTGCTCCTGGCCAATGTGGCCAGGAGCACCTCGGACATGACGATGACGGCTACCAGTCGTACTGTACCGTCTGCTGCCACAAGGCAATGGGTTGATGCTGCTGTGTAGCAATGCAGTACCACGTCTGCCAGCACCCAGGAGACATACGGTGACAGTTACCTGAGCGGGCTCCATGCTTGCCGTGGTATGGCGTCTGCACAGGTAATTCAGGAAAAAAGGCGCGAAACAATTGTCTGCCCTTGCTTTCACGGAGGGAGGGAGGGAACGGGGGCCTGACGATATGTACCCAGTACCACCCGCAACAATGTTATAGCCCCATCAGGCATTGGGATCTCAACCCAGAATTCCAATGGGCAGCAGAGACTGCAGGAACTGTGGGATAGATACCCACAGTGCAACACTCCGGAAGTCGACTCTAGTCTCGGTACTGTGGAAGCACTCCGCCGAGTTAACGCACTTAATGCACTTAGAGCATTTTCTGTGGGGACACACACACTCGAATATATAAAACCGATTTCTAAAAAACCGACTTCTATAAATTCGACCTAATTTTATAGTGTAGACATACCCTAAGTGATCTTCTCTAGCTGAGATAATTGAATTATTTTTAATATACCCTGTAGAGGCAGGGCACATTCAGACAAGGCTAACAAGGCATTCAGCAATTCTTTGTTGTCACAAACCCATCAGGGGTGACGGCTCCAAGAGTTGCAAATTAGTGCAGCCCCAGGGCTGTCTTAGTCTCTAGCTTGGTCTCCAGCAGTCACAGAATAGAGGCGGCACCATCAGCATCTTCTTAGACATGGTGCTGGCCTTAGCACGAGTGCAGGGATGACTGGCTCCAGAAGAGCAGCATATGGAGTCAGAGTAGTTGCTAGTCTCTGTAAGGGCATCACCTAATTTCTTGTTGTGAATAAAGACTCTCACCTGTATTTACACTGGGGATGATAGAATAGTATTACAGTAACTCCTCGCTAAACATTGTAGTTATGTTCCTGAAAAATGCGACTTTAAGTGAAACGATGTTAAGCGAATCCAGTTTCTCCATAAGAATTGATGTAAATGTGGGGTTAGGTTCCAGGGAAATTTTTTTCACCAGACAAAAAACTATATTTTATTTATATATATATATATACGCGCGCACGCACACACACACACACACACACACACACCCCATACGTTTTAAACAAACAATTTAATACTGTACACAGCAATGATGATTGTGAAGCTTGGTTGAGGTAGTGAAGTCAGAGGGTGGAAGAGGGTGGGATATTTCCCAGGGAAAGCCTTACTGCTAAATGATGAACTAGCACTCGGCTGTGCCCTCAAGGGATAACACATTGTTGTTAATGTAGCCTCACACTCTACAAGGCAGCAGGAATGGAGGGCGGGGAAACAGCATGGCAGACAGAGACAGAGACACACGCCCTGTGTGTGGGAGAGAGAGAAGGATGTGCATTGCCCCTTTAAGTACGCTGACACCACATTCTGAGTACATTGCCTTTAAAAAGATCAGGAAGTTAAGACAGCAGCTGCGGTCTCTCCGTCCTGGGCCCTGCAGTGTCTCCCCCCTGCTCTATATGGAGAAGGGGTAAGCGGGGGCAGGAGTAGGGAGAGGGGGACCCTGACATTAGTCCCCCTCTTCCCCCATCCCCTGCACAGCAAGCGGGAGGCTCCCGGGATCAGCTCCAAGGCAGAGGGCAGGAGCAGCACACAGCAGTGGGGGGAGGGACAGCGGAACTGCCCAGCAATTGATAGCCTGCTGGGCAGCTGCCACACAGGGAATTTAGGGGAGCAGGGAGCTAACAGGGGGGCTGCCGGCCCACTCTGGTTCCAAGCCCCCACCAGGAAGCTGCAACAGGCTGCTCTTCCTGCAAGCAGTGGACAAAGCAGGCGGCTGCCAAACAACATAAGGGAGCATTCCACAACTTTAAACGAGCATGTTCTCTAATTGATCAGCAACATAACAACGTTAACCGGGACGACTTGAAGCGAGGAGTTACTGTAATTGAACACAATATGCAACAACTTTCCCCATTTGTCATTGAATAATTAGCCAACAAATACTTTGGTGTGGTATTTGAGTAGCTCTTATGTGACGTATATGTCTTATGCACACAAGAGGCTGGAGTCACAGACTGGTTAAAAAGGAGAGCATGAAACTTGGCAACGAATAAAGGGGAGTACAGCTGTGAGAGAAACTCTGAATGTAAACATGCAGGAGATTTAAAAATGGTGGTTTCAATTCTACTTCAGTAATACAAACACAGCTCTTATGGTCAGTGGTGAGAATTGAGTGGGGGGTCCCTAAGGACAAAATTGAATCCATTAACTACTATATGTAATTCTTACATAGGCTGTTGGAACTAAATATCTGGAATTTGCTCAGTGCAAAGCTTCAAGTGTAGGCATACCCTTAAGGACAAAAGACTATCAAAGAAGTAATCCTCCATCCAGACTTAAGAGAAAACACAGAGTCTGAAGAACAGAAAATATGTTCTTCAATTAAACTGTGCATTTAGAAACTGGTATTTTGTAGTGAATCGTGTTGTGTGTTGTTTTTTTTTAATTAAACTCCATTTTTGAAAGAAAAATCTTGGAAATAAATAATTCTCAGCAGAAACAGTGTTGTTCAGATAGAGGAGGTGAAATATCAAATCTTCAAAAATATATTTAATTTCATAACAGTATCAGACTGTTTAAAATGCAGAGGATTGTAATAATTATGGGCCAACACTTGTCACATTAAGTGGTATCTGACTCCCAGATAGTCCCATTCATTTCAGTGTGACTTCTCAATGAGTAAGGGATTATTTAAGCTAAGTAGACATGGTAGAATCTGGCCCTAAAGCAACAAGATATTTTCAGTCCACAATAAAGGAAAGAAAAATTGTCAGTGGTAATAATGGATCATATGGAATTTTTGAGCTCTTCAATCATTTTGGAGTCAGACAATGAAGACATTCTAAGAAGTGTCAACAGCAGAATGTCCATTTTTTTGTATATTAAATGCGTATGAAGGAAAAGACTAAACAACATCTCAGCTGAGATTTATTAGCCTGTCACTACTAATTGCAAAATGTAGGATTATTCTCCAGTGGGGAGAGGGAAACGCTCTAGCGTAAGATCTGAAGATGAATGTAGTTGTTGAGAAATCATCTTGCTTCACTAGATTAAACATGGTTGACTTGGAGATTTGACAACTTTATTTTAGACTTTTTAAAAAGGACTTTAAAAATAACCCCAAATCTAAACAAACACAAAAACCCCAACCTAACAATCAGAGAATATGTTGCAGCTGGGTAGAAGAATGGGCTTCCCAGAGGAAGTAGGTGGCCCCAGGTATCCTGAATGTCATATTTATCAAAGGGCATGCTGAACCCTAAGAAGACACCCCCCTCCAGAAAAGAAGTTAGTGTCAGCCAAATCAGCATACTCAGTAATTTCAATTTCTCCCTTTCTCTGAGAGGCTTGGCCAATGTGACTGCACAGGGGTACATGGGGGAGAAAGCAGTCTTGATTCCATCCCTGTTACTAACTGGCCAGTGCAAGTCAATCATCTTAGGGCGTGTTGTAATTTGGTATGCGTCAGCATCAAATGGAGTAAATAGGGAAGGAACTGCATCTCAGACATGTGTCTCTAAATTGTAGTATCTCCTGGTCCTGTTCTAAAGTGCAGAAGTTAGATCAGTAGAGGGAGGGTTTCTTAGCCTTGGGGGTTTGTGGACATTTTTGTGCAGATGATACTTCTTTGTTGTGGTGGCAGTGGAGGAAACCACCTCCCCCACCCACCCCCGCTTTGCCCAGGGCTGTGCCTAAAGTCACAATCTAGCTCTAAACCGTGCAGAAAATCTGTGACAAAGATGGGAACTGGCTCAAGAGCACCTGAACCCACTCCAGTGCCTTAACCACAGGCCTGTCTTTCTCATTCAAAAGGCCCTATGGAAGTAAATGAAATATCTGACTTTTCTTACTTTCCCAGGCCACGACATGCAGATATTGTTTCAAACCAAGTAACCCCAGAGTGTAGTCCAGTGGTGACATTTATCAGGTTAGAATGGTAGCTGTAGCATGAATTCTGAATGTCATAGTACAGGTTAGTACAAACATTAAAGCTATTTTTACACCCTTTGGTGGCTCTATTATATACATCAATAACAGACATGTGTACACTGTATGAACATAAATAGAGAGTAAGGCTCCCTGCTCATGTTCCCCTGCCCCTCTTACCTTCTACTCCCCTGTCCTGTCCCCCTCACTGCTCTTCCCTTCAATTACCTTTCCATTTACCTGATCTCCTCCTAACAACCCCACTCAAAATTACGGTTGCCAACTTTCTACTCTCACAAAACCGAACACCCTTGCCCTACCCCTGCCCCGCCCCTCCTCTGAGGCACCACCCATTCTCCAAGGCCCCACTCATTCCATCCCCCTTCCCTCCACCGTTCACTCTCTCAAACCTCACTCACTCGCTCATTTTCACTGGGCACTCGGGGGTGAGGACTCCGGCTGGCGGTATGGGCTCTGGGGTGGGGCTGGGTATGAGGGGTTTTGGGTGCAGGAGGGTGTTCTGGAACTGAGGGATTCATGGGGCAGGAGGGGGATCAGGGCTGGGGTAAGGGGTTGGGGTGCGGGAGGGGGTCAGGGGTGCAGGCTCTGGGCAGTGCTTACCTCAAGCAGCTCCTGGAAGCAGTGGCATTGCCCCTCTTTGGCTCCTAAGCGGAGGCGCGGTGGAGGTGGAAGGAACTGTGGCAGTTTGAGTCCACAGGTGCCACCCCCGCAGCTCCCATTAGCCACGGGTCCCGTGCAGAGCTGGCGCTTGGGGTGGAGGAAATGTTCAGAGCCCCCTGGATGCCCCTACGCATAGGAGCCAGAGAGGGGACATGCCACTGCTTCCGGGAGCCATGTGGAGCCACGGCAAGCCCCGCTGCACCGCCGACTGGACTTTTAATAGCCCAGTCAGCAGTGCTGACCAGAGCTGCTAAGGTCCCTTTTTGACCAGGTGTTCTGGTCAAAATATGGACACCTGGCAACCCTACTCAAAATAAATAAATAGGCAACACATAAACCGTTTTCTGCCATCACATTGTTCATGCTGCTTGTGTGTTCTACGCCTTCCCCCACCCTGTGTCTGTCTTGTCTCTTCAGACTGTTAGCTTTTGGGGGCAGGGACCCTATATTACTCTATGTCCGCAGAGTGCCTAGCACAGCGAGGCTTCATTCTTGGTTGGCCCTCAGTCTCAACTGTACTAAACATGAATTACAAATGCACATCTGTGCATCCTCACAAAACATCAAATTGTTTATTTTTCCATAGTAACCAAAAGATAAAAAGTGCACCCTCTTGACAGTAATTGTTGATTTATGACTTGTCACACTGTAGACAATATGACAGGTTTCTTTTCATCCAGCTGCTCCCAAGACTATAGAGGCTTCTATCCTGGTTTAGAATAGTTATCATGTCTTGTTAGTAACAATGACCCGTCCAGTCTGCCAATCTCCCACTCATCTGGGCTGTGCCTAGCCTAGTGATTTATATAGTAGACCTGGACAGGGAGGACAATGAGGTTCCTTGGTACCATGCACCATGCATGTCTCTTATTGGCAGCTGGTACCCCAGAATAAATGGCATGAGTTCATGTACTTAATTGCCACCCCAGGCTTCTATCCTCTTCTGCAAGGTGATTATATTTTTAGTGAAAAACTGGGACACTCTGATTGCAATGTCAGAGGAAAGCCATTTAAGCAGAGATTAGGGAGGCTGGTAGGGAAGTGGGAAGAAAAGGAGGCACCCTTCCCTCTGCACACTCTCATCTCCCTTTTGCCAGGAAAAGTTAGGAACACTTTATAATAATGCAGAGGAGACACAATATTTATCTTCCTGTGACTCTTTTGATGTTCTCTCCTAGTTCTCTCCTGCAAACTCTCCCCCTCAAATTTTGCTCTCACTCCACCTTTCCCTTCATTCACCAATTGACTCAACTTCACCTGCCTCTCTTACAGCTCAAAATATTCCTCAAACTGCCACGGTTCCCGCCACCACAAAAAAAGCATCACCTGTACAGAAATGCCGACAAACCTACCTATACCTGAAGGCCAAGAAACCCTCGCTCTACCTGTCTAACTTTTGCACTTCAGAAACAGCTCCCTCTGAATCATAGAGTCATAAAATATCAGGGTTGGAAGGGACCTCAGGAGGTCATCTAGTCCAATCCCCTGCTCAAAGCAGGATCAATCCCCAACTAAATCATCCCAGCCAGGGCTTTGTCAAGCCTGACCTTAAAAACCTCAAAGGAAGGAGATTCCACCACCTCCCTAGGTAAGGCATTCCAGTGCTTCACCACCCTCCTTGTGAAAATTTTTTTCCTAATATCCAACCTAAACCTCCCCCACTGCAACTTGAGACCATTACTCCTTGTTCTGTCACCTGCTACCACTGAGAATAGTCTAGATCCAGCCTCTTTGGAACCCCCTTTCAGGTAGTTGAAAGCAGCTATCAAATCCCCCCTCATTCTTCTCTTCCATAGACTAAACAATCCCAGTTCCCTCAGCCTCTCCTCATAAGTCATGTGCTCCAGCCCCCTAATCATTTTTGTTGCCTCCACTGGACTCTTTCCAATTTTTTCACATCCTTCTTGCAGTGTGGGGCCCAAAACTGGACACAGTACTCCAGATGAGGCCTCACCAATGTCGAATAGAGGGGAACGATCACGTCCCTCGATCTGTTAGCAATGCCCCTACCTATACATCCCAAAATGCAATTGGCCTTCTTGGCAGGAAGGGCACACTGTTGACTCATATCCAGCTTCTTGTCCACTGTAACCCCTAGGTCCTTTTCTGCAGAACTGCTGCCGAGCCATTCTGTCCCTAGTCTGTAGCGGTGCATGGGATTCTTCCGTCCTAAGTGCAGGACTCTGCATTTGTCCTTGTTGAACCTCATCAGATTTCTTTTGGCCCAATCCTCTAATGTGTCTAGGTCCCTCTGTATCCTATCCCTACCCTCCAGCGTATCTACCTCTCCTCCCAATTTAGTGTCATCTGCAAACTTGCTGAGGGTGCACTACACACGATCCTCCAGATCATTAATGAAGATATTGAACAAAACGAGCCCGAGGACGGTTGCTGCTGACTCTTGCCCTTTAAAGCTCCATATGATTTCAGTGCTAGCTGTCTGAAAGACTGCCTTCCTTCCTGTGTGCCGTCTGACATCAGCTGGCTAACAATGGCTAAATCTGAACTGCTGGTGACAGTGTTCTCTGTGGGGTCCCCTTAGCAATGCAATTAATTCATTGCAGCCACTGGTTTCAAAGCCCCTGAATTTTTTGGCCAGCAATGCATGGTATAAGATCTTCCTCCTTTTTCAGGTTTTTACCTAGGGTGCTGATTGTGGGGTTGGTATTCAGTTTATGTTGTGGGGTAGAAATCATTTAATATTGTCATTGGTTAATGAAATGTATATGATTTAAAATATTGTATACAAACTCCAGGCACGCTAGATTCAATCAAATGCCTCTTGATGTCAACTGGAGTCTTTCCTTTGGCTTCTATGGATGTTGGATGGGGCTCTATATGATTGGAGCATTTTATAAATGAAGGCAAATAAATCTCATTCTTATTGATTAGTACTCCTGTAGCTGAAATAATGCAATAGATAGCATTCTATGTCATGTCATAAGAGCTCTCCTGTCTTGCAATTGCAAGTCAGCAACACTGTACTGATAATTCTGCTACAGGAGAAGGGACATATATCATTGGCTTTTTTGCCCTACTGAACCGAGACAATACTCTTATTTGTTGCCCTACGTTATCCTTCCTATCATTCTCATCTATCATCCTGTAAACATTCTCTCTCATCTTTTAAATGTTCTTCTAGCTTGGAGTTGAACTGTAAAATTCCTAGGGCTAAGTGGACTGCTTTGCATAAAATAAGAACTGATCTTCACCCAAAGTTTTTGTGGTCTAAAAAAAACCCAAACTTTGGTTAACTTTTCATGTATCTTTGATCTTTAATTTCTATGCACCTTTGAGCTTCTGGTTTTGGGTTTCAAATTATCACAGCAAAAGCTTTAATGACACTATTTTCAATCTGACTGAATCATGAAGTAACACATTTCAAAGCAGCCTGTCACAATGAAATTTAAAGAGCAATTTCTAGCCCAAAGTAGTCAGAAGGGTTTGCATAAATATCTGACTTTGGTTAGACATCTAATGGATTTATTTGAGTTTAGATGCTTGCAATATAAAAGTCAATGATAGTGCACTATGTACTTTTGGAGTACATTTCACACTTATGCTGCTTCTTGAAGAGTACCCCATGGAACTGTGCTCTATTGGGCATGTAATTTCTTAGTGCTAGTGGGCTAATAAAACTGTTTGGTCTAGGACGGAAGTGTGGATGATTCTGATTTCTTAACTACTCGCTTTCAAATAGCAACCACAGGGGCATGCACCAGTTCTGCAATTACCAAGAATTCACAAGCCAAATTAATTGTGGTTTCATTTCCTATTTTTGTAGATAATAGCTGATTTAAAAAATATGGTGCTTATCTGATTTGCTATATGGGTTCTGATAAGTGACTTTATACTCAGAAGTGCAGTGGGTGTCATTCAAAAAATACCCCACCCTGATGTGACATTACCATGGTATTTGTCATATTCCCTATAATAAAGTGAGAAACACCACATAAACTGTAGTAGAGTTAACAACAAGTGGGGTATGCAAGTATTTGTATATACTGTAAGTACAGTAATTGATGACCAAAGGATGCTGGGGTAGCGTTATTATGGTTAATTGGCAGGCTTATTTTATTGTAGGAATTCTGGCAGTCCTATAAGTATGGAGACAGGAGACATAAAATCTAAATAAATAAAAAATGGTTATATAAATAAGCAAAACACTTGCAACACCACTTTTTAAACATCCAAAGTGTTTTTATAGGTCAGAGAGAAAGATTATTATTTTTATTTGTATTACAGTAACATCTAAAGGCTCCATCTGAGATGGGGATCCTATTGTGCTAAGCAATATACGAACACATAGTGAAAGCCCATGCCTACCCTGAGGTGCTCACAATTAAAATAGACAAGAGAGATAAAGGCTGGAATGGGGAAACACAAAGAGGTTAAATGACTTGTCCAAAATCATACAGCAGGTCAGTAACAGAGCCAAGAATGGGACACACATTTCCTAACTCCCAGTTCAGTACCCTATTTCCTATACCAGGCTCCCTCACCAAGATTCTCATTTCAGAGATTTGTGCGCACTCTCTTAATAACAATGAGAGAGATGAACAGGTAGGTGTCTGAGGACAAAATATGGTTTGTTATAAGCAACTTTGATTCTTGAAGCTCTGAGTGACGTCAGTATGTGGAAGCAATTATAGCGGGTTTTTTTAAGAACAACCATAGAGTACATGCCATAAAAAATGGGATATTTCCTCCCCACAGTAAAGTTCATCCCAGTATTTGTGGTGTTTCCTATCATAAATAGAGGGAATATCACAAATAATGCAGTAATGGTATAATTAATGTGATAAGAGAAGTTCTGTTTTTAATAGTGGGCATTGTAGATGCATTACACCTTCGCATATATCTGCCCTTGTGTAAAAAACCCCCATAAAACACACACAAAGCTACATTAAAAGAATGTTAAGGTTGCAAAATCAAGCACTCAGAAGACAGGAAGTGCTAGAAGGTGCCCGAGCAATATTAATTTGCCCCCCCTTGTGTGTATGCATTATGATACCTTCTTTAATTACATGATCATATACTATTGTTTCCACAGGACCCCTGTTTCATTCACTGCACACCTTTCAACTTCTGCAAATGAGACGGGGGCCCTATAGACAACAGCCTCCTTCAGAAGACAACCTTGATTCATCCCCAGAGCAGCTCTATCCAGTGCACTGAATGAATCAGAAGTTTCCCCACTCACAGTCCCATTTTCTCCGCCACACTCCCGACCTCTTTGTCCCACTTCCTCCCCTGTCAGCACCTTGTCCCAGGCTTCTTTCCCAGCCAGTCCCAGTCTCCATTCACAAGGGCCCAGTTTCCACCCTGAAAATCCCAGTCCCAGCCATCCACTCTGGCAGGCTACTTGTCCTAATTTACTCCACGTGCTGCTCCTCCCACCTCAGGTTCTTCTCTTGTCCCCTCTGCATTCATGTCAGGCTGTGTGCTCCACCACACTGCCTTAATGCCAGCAGGAGAAGCAATGAGAGCACAGGAGAGACCACCTCCCTTCTCTCAGTTCCCGCACTCCGTGGCACAGCAGCCAGGAGCAGCAAGTGCCAGGAAAGTCCTGGGAAGCCCCTGCAGCCCTGGGATGGAGCATGCTCAGTGAAGATGGGATCTTCAGGGAATTTAGTTGCTGAATTCTAACAAGTCTCTACTGAGCATGTGCAAAATGAGAATTTTCAAAGGTTTCCAGCTTGGCCTAATTTGAGTGGCTTTACATGGGAACTGCAAAAGGCACATGCATGACACAAAGACCACCCCAGCCAAATGTCAAGCCCTTACTCCAAACCATGGAGTTACTATGGCCTCCGTTTTAAATTTGTGCAAGGATTTTTTTTAACAAAGCAAAACAATGGATTTTTCTCTAATCTTGTTCTCAAAAATAGCTGAACTGTTTTAGCTGAAACTCCCCCTCCCCCCCCATCAGCTGAGGCAGACATCTGGTATGGAAGATTTGAGCCCAAGCAGTTAAAATTTGGCAAAGTTATAAAGGAACTGAAAAAAGACTCTTATAATGTGAAACATCAGGAAACATTAACCATAGGAGGTGGTACTAGGCCTGTCTGCAATACAACTAATTTTTAGAAAGCATCAAGTACAAATAGGGAAATGAGAGCCGTCTAATTTAAGCCTTTTCTGTACATGCTAAGCCTGTTTTTCCAGATTAAACAATCAAAAATGCTTGGTTATTTTAAAACACGCCACTCCATCATTCCCAATTATCTCTATGTCTGATAGGAAATTGAAAAAATGATAAAGGGTGGTGGTTTGGATTAATGCACTTCACAAATGCCACACAGCCTGGCACAATAGCTCACTATACTCAAGTGGCTTGGGCTGCTGATTGCATTTCACCCTGAGTTCAGCAAATTCTCTGTTAAAAGAGCGATTTCAAGGAACATGAGCATTTTATGTGTGGCTGTGTTGGGAGGTGAACAAACTGCTACATGGAAAAGTACAGAATCTGTGTGGAGGAACTCTTGCCTGAACTGAAACTGGCAGGTTTCTCACAGCCTTTATGTGGTGCCAGAAAATGAAAGTCCTTGGTTTAGTTTGCAGGGGTTTAGTTTATCACTAGGGCCGTGCGAGCAGTGGGCAAAGAGCCCTGGAAATAAAGGCTGAAATCGGTAGGTGCATGTGTGTAATTGGTGGGGTGGGTGTGGGAGGAGACGTAGTGTAGGATGTTCAAATTCTGTTATCTTGGGCAAACCTTGGCCTAGTTTGGGGAAAACATCCTGAACCTTATGCTGTTCATACAGCCCAGTTGCCCCAGCCTCCCACCCCTACGCCTTACCTCAGATAGCTTTATAAGGTATGGAAGGGGACTCTGGGGTAACTTTCCCTCCTGCTCTGTCTCAGCAAGTGCCTAAACATGCCAGGTAGCAATGGGTCATAAGCCCAGGAAATACAATTTCTAAGTAGTGAGCCTGGTTGCTGAGGGGTGAACAGTTTAAGTATCACTTGGGGGAAACTCCCCTCTGATTGGCTGTCTTCCCCCACTTCCCTGCCTCCTGGATAACAGCAGTCAATCAGACTCCTGCAAGAAGCTGGTGGAGATCCTCTCCCTCCCCTCAGGAGCTGCTACCATTCTAACAGGAGGGGACAGGGCAGGTGGGGGCAAAAAGAGCCCGGCAGTTCTGTCCCTGCCTCCTCCTTCTCTTTCCCCCAATGATCAATGGGGAGGGTTCTTCTGCTTTGCTCCCTCTCCCCTCCCCACTCCCTTGCTGCAGCACCAGGCCTGGGAAGGGAGTGAGGGACTCTTAAGGCCTGAAGGAGGAGGGTGAAGAACACCAGGAGCTTTAGGAGGGCAGAGGTGACATAGGGGATGGGGGACATAAGTGATGGGGGACTGGGAGGCACAACAGATGTGGGAGCTGGGGGGAAAGAATTGCTTTTGGGGTTGGGGTTGCTGGACAGGGAGATGCGCAGATGTGGGGAATGATAGACTCCCCACCTTTTGCAGACCACTTTAGGCACTGCCCTGAAGCCAGTGCTCCCCCCCAGTATTTAGGGGTAGCTGGATGGCTATAAACTCCCTTTCCAAGTAGATTCCCTGAAAGGTGGTCTTGTGTAAACAGTGATCTCTAAATAGTAAAGCATCTTCCTGGGGAAGGATGCCCCTGCCTGTTCCAGTAGAGGAGAAAAACTGGTTGTATCGCCAGGTCCATGGTTCCCCCCCCTCCCAGGTGGGTGGGCCAGCAGGCAAGGTCCTCAATCCCCAGCCCACAACAAGGGATAGAATTATGTGGGCGCAGAGCGGTGCCAACGCTTTTGATGTCGGTTCCCACAATGTTTCACTACCATTCTCCTTCAGTGGAAAAACAATCTAATTTGGGGGTTGGAGGAGGCAGGAAAAAGTGCCGAGAAACTGGGAGCGAAGAAGGTGGGAAAGAAGAAAGCACTGATAGAGGCAGCCAAAAAAAATAATCAATCTATAGAGTCATTCTCATGCTTTGATTCAATGAATACACATAGTTTGTTAGTTAAGGACGTTCCCTTACCAGCAAAGAAACCTGGGTTTAAACTCCTGCACAAGGGCAGGGATTTGAACTTGTCTCTCCCACATCCTGGGTGAGTGCTTTAACCACTGAGCTAAAATATATAAGGTGGGGGAAGAGATGGAATTACCATCTCCTCTCCTCTAGTGCTTTGTGCAAAAATGAGCAAGGGTGCCTAACTCCAGAAGAGGGTATACAGCTGTGAATCCCAAATAGAGATAGGCGCCTCCCTCTGGCCTGGACTTAGGCACCTAAATCCCTTTGAAGGGAGGGGTTTAGGCCCCACTCCTCTCCTCAGCATTTCATATTGACTAGCGTAGGTGGTTCCCCACTCAGTTTGCTGCTAGCTTTTGTGGATTCCGTTCTTAGGCACCTAACCCAGGGCTGAAGTTAGAGACTGCCTAAATCCCTTTGTTGATCTACCCCAGGTCCTTCCGGCAAATCTGTATCAAAGGAAGAACTAAAGGATAAACTGACACTACAGAAGGGCATAAAAGGTCAAATAATCATAAAAGTATAAAATGTTTTTGAGGAAGAAGGCAGACAAAATCCTCCATGAAATCGCCACAAATCTCAGCCCACCCACCTTGGTGTCCATAGTAAATTGGTTCTTTATTTATATTTCTATTCTTTCTCCAATAATAATCTCTTTTAGCTCAATAATACAGTGTAAGAAAACATTGACTTTTTCTCCCTCGCTGAGCTTATGGTTCTAAACAAGGAATCAAACTCTCTCCAAACAATTTTCATTTCTTGAATCAGCATGAACCCAAATCATTAACAGATTACTTTGAAAAAAAACAGTCCCTCTTGCAAACTTTTGAGGAACCGAGTAGACAGAATAAATGCAACATACGCACATGGAATTATTTTATTGTTATTACTTCTGCAGACCCTGTGTTTATTACCTTATCATGTGTGTCTTATTTTCCAGTCTTGAATAAATGGTGTTACTGTTAGTGACAAGCAAACATTTAAAACAAGAATTCTCAATCTTTCTAAACCTGCAACTTTCAGGCCACCTATTTTTGTCTCCCAATCTCTTATGTGCTTCTACCCCGTGATAAATTTTACAGCCAGTTAGCTATAAACATCCCTCTTAGTAGCTGTTCTCTACTTGCTTTACCTGTAAAGGGTAAAAAAAATCTCCCTGCGTAGGTAAAAGGAAGGGAGTGGGCACCTGACCAAAAGAGCCAATGGGAAGGCTAAAACTTTTTAAAATTGGGGAAAAAACTTTCTCTTTGTCTGTCTGTTGTTCTTGGAGAGAAGCAAAGACAGGGCTGCAGCTATGTTGTAAGAGCTTGGGGCCAGGTGTGAAAAATCATCTGAATCATACCTAGAAATGACTCGCTTGAAACTCCCAGATATGTAAGTAGATCAGGAAATGTGTAGAAAGATGCGATTAGGTTTATTTCTTTTTATTTCTTTATGGCTTGTGGACTCCTCTCTGCTAACCACAAATGCTTTTGTTTTGCTTGTAACCTTTAAGCTGGACCTCAAGAAGGTTATTCTTGATGATTAATTATTGTAAGTGTTTTTTTTTTAAATCTAGCAATAACCTGAGTTTTCAAATGTATTTTCTTTGTTTTTGTTTTTAATAAAATTTACCCTTTTTAAGAACAGGATTGGATTTTGTGTCGTAAGAGGTTTGTGCATGTTGTTTAATTAGCTGGTGGCAACAGCTGATTTCCTTTATTTTCTTTCTCAGCTCTTCCCTGGAGGGCAGGGTGTGAAAGGGCTTGAGGGTACCCCACAGGAAGGAATTCTCAAGTGTGCCTTCCTGCGTTCTCAAAGGGGTTTTTGTACTTGGGTGGTGGCAGCACCTACCCATCCAAGGTCAGAGAAAAGCTGTAACCTTGGGAGTTTAATACAAGCCTGGAGTGGCCAGTATTAATTTTTACAATCCTTGCAAACCCCCACCGTCTGCACAAAGTGTCAGAATGGGGAATCAGCCTCGATGACCCCAGAATCCTTTAAACCATTTCAGTCAAAAAGAACCAAGACATGGCTCTCCTGGCAATGGAGCTGGCAACATATGGTGTGGTGGGGAACATGTTGAACCCTGAAAACAAGTGAAGTAAATTACTTTTCCCCAAGCTCCCTGTGCAAGGAAAGGAACGTTGAGACACTGTTCCAATTTACCATCTCATTAGCAGAGCTGAGCCTAAAGGTTCACTCTAGCCTTCTATAAATATAGGCTCTTATTATTTTTTGTAGGAATAAATCTGTGGAACTCCAGCCAACAATTTCAGATGCATTCAAAATCCTATTACTCTGTACACCGATCATATGTCATGGTGTATTAATGAACGGACAGCAGGTGAAATCAAAACCTAACCCACGGGTGTGTTAGGTGTTCTTTCTAAAAAATGCAAATAATTTTTTCAGGATTCATTTTGTTCAGGATATATCTTTTGGACTTTTTGAACAATTGGACTGATGGTGATTAGACTATCTTCTGTATTTATGCTGAATTGCTGCCATAGTAGGTAAAATGTTGTGTTTCCTGAATGCAAAGCCTCCATAATCCTACAGAAATGGCTATTTTCATGTATTGTATGACTCCAGAGACATGAAAGATTTGTTAGAAGTCTTGTTAGAAAGTTTATATCTGACCCCATGTCAGGAAGTGAATTCGTGGGTAAGGATTCCACTTACCATGTGGAAGATAGACCTTTAAAAGTAAGCTACTAATTATTTTTAAGCCTCATCAAAGGCTCTGTGGATTTACTCGTTGTGAAATTATGATTTATCAGTCTTGTCCCCACCTATTGTTTCCAGAAAGGAAAACTGGAGAGATTGGCTGAGCAAAGTGAGATCTTACACTTAACTCAAGAGCATCTCTCTGTTTGTCTGTGATGTGATAACTTTTGAATATTGGGACTACTCCTGCTGACAAAGTTAAGCACGTGCACAAGTGTTTGCAGGATCTGGGCTTAGGCGCACTGTGAGCCCAGGAAAACCAGTCTTGCTGCTGTCAGTCCGTGTACCTGACCCCACAGCTGTGCCTGGCTACCAGGAGGAGCAATTGCAAGAAAGTTCTCTTAGCCCCAGACTGGATCATACATGTTCCATGCACATGGCATCTTCAGAGATTTTTAGCTGCCAAAACAAGTCTCTGATGAATGAGGGCAATCTGAGACTTTTCACAGGCTTATAACTTGGAGAAATTTGGATGACTTCTCACTGGGATGGCAAAAGGCATATCCCTGACAGCAGAGTGATGCCACCTGTCAAATTTTAAGTCCTTGCTCCAAAGCACAGAGATGCTAGACCTCAATGAAAGGCTTGTATGAATTTTTTAACCTGGGTGTGGAAGGACTGTACCAAACCACCTGAGCTAGAAGGGGTTAATGAGAGCCTGTGAACTCAAACTGCCTGTCCCCACTTCTCAGTTAGTATCAAGCCTGGGGGGAAGAGTTAAAAAAGGGGCTGACCAGGAAGGAGAGCAGCTCTCTGCCTCTCAGTGAGAGAACTCAGGTTGGAATCAGGGAGCTGAGCTGGACTGCTGGCAGACAGAGTCTCCCTGCAAGAAGGTAGGCCTGCAATGAGGAGCACAAGGCAATTGGGAAGGAAGTGAATCAGCTGGGGGAAGTGAATCAGCCCAGGATTCCCCTTGCTGGCATAGAGGCCTGCAGGGAGCAGGAATTTAGTGGGCTTGATGAAGAGCTCTAGAGAGGCTGAAACCAATATACATTAAGCCTGGGAAGAGGCTGTGGGAAAGGCCTAAGACAGGTCAAGGTAGGAAGTAGTGCAGGAGACAGCAATGGGTTGGAGTTCCCCAGCCTTATCTGCTTATTGAAGACTGGAACCCAGAGGGGAGAGAGGACCTTGGTTCCCTTACTGGCCCACTGAGGGAGGTGGGGCAGAAACCTCTGCACCAAGGGGTGCAGGCTATAAAAACCCTCTGACACAAGGGTAAGGATTGGTGCAATGCGAGTTGGACCAAAGGCCCAACGTGAGGTTCATGGACTATTGTTTGTTGGATCCTTGGTTTACCCTGGAAGGGGTGGGACCATATGTGACCTGGATGGTGGGCTGAGGCACAAGAAGCAGCAGAGCACCACAGGGCCAGTGAGGCTGTCAGCAGTGGATGTAAAAGAAGAGCCCACTGTGCCAAGGCCAGCGAATCTCAGTCATGCAGTAGGCAAGCTGATGTATTTTTCCCTAATTTTGTCCTGTGAAAATGTGGGGGGGTCGGGGGATGGGGAGTGGGGGTTGGAGAGAGAATGAAATAGGCTACAACAGGCCACTGAGCTGGGGGCATCCCAGTCAGGATTCCCAGGAATTTGGGAAGTGTTTGTACATGTTTCTCTAAAGGAGAATCCTGAATGTTAGCATTCCTTTCCTCTCTCAGCTATCAGCATATCCCATGCATTTACACCATCCATAAGACATACAAATGTGCATCAGATCTCTGGGCACATGCCATGAAGTTTTTAATTTATTTTGTAGTCTTTTGGAAGTAACGTGTATGCAGTTTTGAATCTGAAATGTGTGCAATGTGGAAAAACAAACAACAAACACCCAAAAATTGCAAAAGAGGGATCTTTAATCTTAACATGTCGCTAAAGTCTGTTCTGTCTTTTGATTACTCTGTTATAAAGTAAATGTGCAGTAACCAAAGTTTATTACTCTTTTGTGTTGTTAGTAGACAAAGTGAAAGCCACTGAGAATTCAATAAACAGTCATTCCAAATAAGCACATTACGTGTACTCCTAAAGTAATTGAATTCACAACAGTGGAATCATACTGTTAGTTTCAAGTTACTGTATATTATTAAACTATACTGCATATTTTGACATGGCAACAGGAAGTACTTGTTTTAGATTATCATCTCCTTTTTGTGATTTAGGGGGTAACAATCATACATACAAACATATCCATAATCTTTTAACTGCAGCAGAATGCTGTGTGGTGTCTTTTCTGTTTGTTCTTTCTGGGTGCTTGGGACTGGAGCTGTGAAATAGTCATATGACAAACAAACCTAGTGGGGAAAAAAGTTTTGAAGGAATCATAAACATTTGGTTTTTCACCTAAATTTGTTGTTACCATGAAAATCAGTTGTCATGGACCAAATAGCTTTTTAAAAAAAAAAACAAAAAAAAAACTTTCCCTTTGATTCTGTGACATCGGGCTGCTCTGAATAATTTATGAATATTGCATCTTGATCTTGATTTAAAATTGCCAGGGATGGAGAATCTACCACAACCCTTGGTAAGTTGCTCAATGAATAATTACTTCACTGTTAAAAATGAGTGTTTTAGAATCCCTTTTCTCTAATTATCTTGCTCCCACTATTAAAATTGAGCAGTATGTTGATTTGAAGAAAGCCATCTGGTTGCTGTATCACCACTGGTCACCAGGGCCAGCCTTAGGGAAAATGGCACCCTGGGTGAACTTTCTTTGGCACCCTTTAAGTACTGCTCCCTGAGCAGTGGGTGGCCATTCAGCAGGCAGAGCAGCAGCAGGTGGAGTGACAGCAGCACTGCAAGTGTCATGCTGTTAGGAGAGGGGACATGTGTGAGCATCTGGCTCCTGCCCTGCAGCCCCCTTTATTCCCTTCCCTCGCCTCCCAGTCTTCAATGTGAATCCTGTTACCCTGCCCCACCCGAGAGATAACCACACTCCCTCCCTTTCTGATGCTTTCCTGGTGCTTCTTGCTTCTGCCCAGCGCTGTAAAGCAAGACGTTGATTGAGTCTCGCGGCATTCCAAAGGGGCAGGCCCACAGGGGATTTAAACTCCAGCTGGCCGCAAGGTTCTGAAGGATCCTGTTTCACTGGTGGAGCCTGGCACCACGTGGTGAGGTCACTCTGGGTAAGTGGCAACCCCCCGCAGGAGTGGAGTGGGGCTCCCCAGCTCTGCCCACTTGACCATGGCACCCTGGAGATCTCCCATATCGCCCACCCATAAGGCTGGCCCTGCTGATCACACACTCCCGAAGGGAACAACCACAAGTGCCAAACCCAGTTAGACTGGCTGTGTATTCGCAGTTGATACATACGTTACAGAAGCCAAGGACTCATTTTAAGAGTGGGAGAATTACAGATTTTCGCACCAGAAGAGTAAAGGCATAAAGCCTAACACTTGAGGGGCTGCACTAAGAGAGAACATGGGTACAGCTAGCCTTGCAACTGTGACATCCACCTATGTCCAACCCCAATAAAATGCATAGCTTCTGCTACAAAGTTGTTTAAACAAATATTTTCTGGAGCATCTTCGTGTGCCACCTAGCCTGTTTTTTTAGATCCCAAAATGAACAAGTCTTACCACCAAAGCATCAGGGACAAAGCGTGGGTGAATCAAAAAAGCTTGGTGTTCTGGTTTGTTTTAGGTATGCACCCAAAGTTCTGATGCTTTTCAAAACGATCTAAACATATTTGGACCGTATCTTGGTCCCTGCAACAACTCCTTTGTACCATTCTGGTGTAAAGGGACCACAAAATGGGCTTAGCTGGTTTATGCCACCCTCATAGAATCATAGAATATCAGAGTTGGAAGGGACCTCTGGAGGTCATCTAGTCCAACCCCCTGCCCAGAGCAGGACCAATCCCCAACTAAATCATCCCAGCCAGAGCTTTGTCAAGCCTGACCTTAAAAACTTCTAAGGAAGGGGATTCCACCACCTCCCTAGGAAACGCATTCCACTGTTTCACCACCCTCCTAGTGAAAAAGTTTTTCCTAATATCCAACCTAAATCTCCCCCACTGCAACTTGAGACCATTACTCCTTGTTCTGTCATCTGCTATCACTGAGAATAGTCTAGATCCATCCTCTTTGGATCCACCTTTCAGGTAGTTAAAAGCAGCTATCAAATCCCCCCTCATTCTTCTCTTCCGTAGACTAAACATCCCCAGTTCCCTCAGCCTCTCCTCATAAGTCATGTGTTCCAGACCCCTAATCATTTTTGTTGCCCTCCGCTGGACGTTTTCCAATTTTTCCACACCCTTCTTGTAGTGTGAGGCCCAAAACTGGACACAGTACCCCAGACGAGGCCTCACCAATGTCGAATAGAGAGGAACGATCACGTCACTCGATCTGCTGGCAGTGCCCCTACTTATACATCCCAAAATGCCATTGCCCTTCTTGGCAACAACGGCACACTGTTGACTTATATCCAGCTTCTCGTCCACTGTAACCCCTAGGTCCTTCTCTGCAGAACTGCTGCCTAGCCATTCGGTCCGTAGTCTGTAGCGGTGCATTGGATTCTTCCGTCCTAAGTGCAGGACTCTGCACTTGTCCTTGTTGAACCTCATCAGATTTCTTTTGGCCCAATCCTCCAATTTGCCTAGGTCCCTCTGTATCCTATCCCTACCCTCCAGTGTATCTACCACTCCTCCCAGTTTAGTGTCATCCGCAAACTTGCTGAGGGTGCAATCCACACCATCCTCCATATCATTAATGAAGATATTGAACAAAACCAGCCCCAGGACCGACCCTGGGGCACTCCGCTAGATACCGACTGCCAACTAGACATGGAGCCATTGAGCCCGACAATCTAGCCAACTTTCTACCCACCTTGTAGTGCATCCATCCAGCCCATACTTCTTTAACTTGCTGACAAGAATGCTATGGGAGACCGTGTCAAAAGCTTTGCTAAAGTCAAGGAATAACACGTCCACTGCTTTCCCTTCATCTACAGAACCAGTTATCTCATCATAGAAGTCAATTAGATTAGTCAGGCATGACTTGCCCTTGGTGAATTCATGCTGACTGTTCCTGATCACTTTCCTCTCGTCTAAGTGCTTCAGAATTGATTCCTTGAGGACCTGCTCCATGATTTTTCCGGGGACTGAGGTGAGGCTGACTGGCCTGTAGTTCCCAGGATCCTCCTCCTTCCCTTTTTTAAAGATGGGCACTACATTAGCCTTTTTCCAGTCTTCTGGGACTTCCTCCGATCGCCATGAGTTTTCAAAGATAATGGCCAATGGCTCTGCAATCACATCCGCCAATTCCTTTAGCACTCTCGGATGCAATGCATCCGGCCCCATGGACTTGTGCATGTCCAGCTTTTCTAAATAATCCCGAACCACTTCTTTCTTCACAGAGGGCTGGCCACCTCCTCCCCATGCTGTGCTGCCCAGTGCAGTCGTCTGGGAGCTGACCTTGTTCGTGAAGACAGAGGCAAAAAAAGCATTGCATACATTAGCTTTTTCCACATCCTCTGTCACTAGGTTGCCTCCCTCATTCAGTAAGGGGCCCACACTTTCCTTGGCTTTCTTCTTGTTGCCAACATACCTGAAGAAACCCTTCTTGTTACTCTTAACATCTCTCGCTAGCTGCAACTCCAGGTGTGATTTAGCCTTCCTGATTTCACTCCTACGTGCCCGAGCAATATTTTTATACTCATCCCTGGTCATTTGTCCAATCTTCCACTTCTTGTAAGCCTCTTTTTTGTGTTTAAGATCAGCAAGGATTTCACTGTTAATCCAAGCTGGTCGCCTGCCATATTTACTATTCTTTCTACACATCGGGATGGTTTGTCCCTGTAACCACAATAAGGATTCTTTAAAATACAGCCAGCTCTCCTGGACTCCTTTCCCCCGCATGTTATTCTCCCAGGGGATCCTGACCATCAGTTCTGGAGGGAGTCAAAGTCTGCTTCCCTGAAGTCCAGGGTCCGTATTCGGCTGCTTTCCTTTCTTTCTTGCGTCAGGATCCTGAACTCGACCATCTCATGGTCACTGCCTCCCAGGTTCCCATCCACTTTTGCTTCCCCTACTAATTCTTCCCGGTTTGTGAGCAGCAGGTCAAGAAGAACTCTGCCCCTAGTTGGTTCCTCCAACACTTGCGCCAGGAAATTGTCCCCTACATTTTCCAAAAACTTCCTGGATTGTCTGAGTCCCCAGGATAGAGGGTGTCAGGTGTGCTGAGGAAATGGGGCTGACCATTTTCTCCTCTGACTAGCCCCAGGATCAGGGGAATGAAGGATGACAAAGCAAATACTGGGGGGTTGGTTGGTTGTTTTTTAATGTGTTGTGATGTTTGAATTGAAATGCAAAAATCAATAAAAACTTTAATTTTAAAAAACAAATAATAAGAAAACCCACAACATTTACTTTCCCTCTTCCCCACATCTAGGTCATATATTGCACTCAACTTGGCTAGACAAGGATCCCTTGAGAATTGGCTCTTTGAGTTTCCAAAGTGGGCTGGAAATGCATGCAAACAGTGGTCTCATAAGGCTTCTGACACCTCCGCTGGACTGAAAGATCTTGAGGTTGGCCTCTTTCAGCAAATTTAGGCACTTCTGTTTCCAGTCAAGGCTAGAAACCAAAACTGAAAAAAATCCCATACTTACTGAAACGTCTCAAAAAGAAAAGGAGAACTTGTGGCACCTTAGAGGCTAACAAATTTATTTGAACATTTCAGATTTATTTGAAACATCTCAGAAACTCAAAGGTTCTGTCTGACATTAGTTATGGTGAAGGAAGTAAGAGCCATTTTACCTGAAGAGGTTTACCTATGTGCCTCACAGACCTCTATAAGGGCAAAGCAGAATTCAGGAGTAGTGGAATCCCACCCTTTATGAGATGTAGAGCTTGATTCTTCACTGCCTTGCACCTTGTGCAGTCATTTCCTTGTGCAAAGTGAGTGTAAGTTACTACCGTCCTAAATTGGTATTTTTACACCCACTTTGGATAGAGGTAAATAGTGACAAGACAGTGAAGAATCAGACTCTTTCATGTGCATGCAAGACTCAGGTCTTGTGCAATCATTCCACTAGGCTGGTGGCTAGGGACTAACAATGAGGGAACAAAAGATCACCAGGATTGCAAATGATAACATTTATCTAGTTTCTGCTTGTGTGAAATTTTTCAGAAATCTCCTTTCACCATGAGAAGTGACAACTGAGTTTCACCCGTCTGATTCACAACTCTGAAAGACTTAAAACAGGGATCTCAAACTCAAATCACCACGAGGGCCACATGAGGACTAGTACATTGGCCTCGGGGCCGCATTACTGAAACCGTTTCATACAATGATACAAAAGTATAGTCAAAATTTAAAAAATGAAGAGTAATATAATATGCTATTAAAAGTCAGTGTATTAATTTTTTAAAAACTGTAATGCAAAAAGTCAGTGCTAATTTTGACAGTCATTTCATTTTTGGCCACTTAGCTGGCAGCGTTTTGCATTAACCAGAGCATCAATATTAGGTTTGATATCCTGAGACAAAACCAATCTCAGTGTTGCTTGCAAATGTTCATCAGTGAGCCTTGACCTTAACACAGAGTTGTTAATCTTCATAGAAGAGAAAAACTGTTCACATATATATGTACTTCCAAACATTGTCATTACCCTTGCGGAAGCAGAGGGAGCTGTCATGGGGTCTGATGGGGACTGATGGACTAAGAGCCACTGGCTCTTAGCCCATCTCACCTCACAGAAGGCAGCTGGCAGCACCTTTCAGCCTCGGGTCACAGGCCAGAACAGCAAGGGGCTGGAATGCAGGCCACACACCCCCTCTTGGGTCATCTCTCTGTTAAAACTTTCTTTGTGCGGAGCTGAGGTGCCTTCTCCTTCCACTGAGACCAGTGGGATTTCAGGGTGCTTAGCACCTTTCAAAACAGGTTCTGATAGCACATGCATTGCAACAAAGCCCTGAAGCCAAGGGGAATGATTCATATCACGCCACAGATGCCCAAATAAACAACCCCCTCTCCCAGACTGCTCCAAGTTAATACCCCCTCTGGGTCTTCCTGTGTATCCTGGCTCCTGCGTATCTCTGCTAGACTGTAAGCTGTTTGAAGTCTTACCAAGCACATTATTGGCACCTAATGAAAAGAGTGGTGTTACCATAGCCACAAGAGGTATCTAGTGACACTTCAGTACATGCCCCGCCTCTTCCCACCCCTTCCCCAAAGTCCCTGCCCCAACTGTGCCCCTCCCTGCCCCTAGTCCAACCTCTTCCCCAAATCCCCGCCCCGTCCCCGCCTCCTCTCCTGAGCATGCCGCATCGATGCTCCTGCCTCCTCCCTCCTGGAAAGTCCTAAGCATTGGGAGGTAGGCAGAGGAGCGGGGATATGGCACACTTGGGAGAGGGAGCGGGGGGTGAGAGGCAGAGGGTGGGAGTTGGTGCCTATGGTGGGCTCAGGAAACAACTCTGCAAGCTGCATGTGGCCCGCGGGCCGCATGTTTGAGACCCCTGGCTTAAAACGTGTGGAATTTATAACAGTGGGGTAAGTGAAACTGGACTATATTAAATACTTCTTCAAGAACAAAAGGTAGGTACATCTTTGAAATGCTAATGCCAAATTATTGTGCCAGAGGAATTTATAGAGCAAAGATTGGATGTTTTTCAAAGGCTGAGATGGAGAAGGATGGGATAGCTAAGGGTTGTATGAGTTGATTTTTTTTTTTTTTTTGGCTTCTAATCTACCCGACCTAATTAACGAAGCTTTTCAGATCACATACTCTTTCAAATTAAAATGTCATAAACATGGAATGGATCCATTGATCAATAGTTAATTGGAAGGACTTCTTCCAGTCCTGCAGAATTTTTTACAGCAGCAGTCGGCTCAGTTCCAGCCTAAGACTATAAATTGTAACCAGCACAGACAGCCATAACAAATATAAATAAATAATTGTTGCCATACCCCAAATGTAACAAATTTATGGGCACTATTATTACACCAGTGTTCAGAGAGCAGGTCTAGGGATCTGGGGGAGGGTTAGTGCAGTATTGCCGAACTCAAGCATTCAAAAGTCATGAAACGGGCCCCTAAAATTGTGAGATTGGGCATAAAATCTTGAGAGTTAAAATACCAAATTTGGGTTCTCTTTATTTGCCTTCTGGTCTTTGAGCTTTTAAGGTTCACATTTGCAAGCTTTTCATTGCATCTGTGAGGACTAGAAATCTATTTAAAAAATGACAGCTACGATTCTCATGTAATCATATGACCCCCAGAGATGGGGCTTTAAGGGTAACATTAAATATTGTGGGACTTGGGATAAAATAGTGAGAATTGGCACAGTGTTAGGCTGTTAGGGATACACTCCAAACCTAAAAGGCTTATTTTACATAGAGGGTATATCTACACTGCAATCAGAAGTGTGAGTGCAGCTCAGGTAGATATACCTGTGCTAGCTTTAATCTAGCGAGCATGGCTAAAAATAGCCGTGAAGACACAGAGGCAAGGTCTTCAGTGCAAGCTAGCTGGAGAACAGACATGCTAATAGAAGCTGCACGGAAGCCCGTGCCACTGCATCTTCACTGCTGTTTTTAGCTGTGCCAGCTATCTTAAAAGTATGCCTTCACACCTTCAGTTGCAGTGCGGACATACCCGTAAAGTCTGGGCTTGATTCGCCTCACACTTACATCATTGTAAATGTGTCAAAAAGCAGCGTGAAACTGGTGTCAGCGAGAGAAGAATCAGGGTCTGTGTATGTGAGCGAAGAGAATCCTTAGTACTCTACAGCCTGTGGCAGAAGTGGACCCCAGATGTTTGTTCATTTCAACCCTAGTGGTAGGTTTATGCTTTCATGGTTATCTTTGCCAGGAAAGGAACTAGAAAAATTAAATTAAAAAATGCCGAGGTGCTCCTTCATGGGCCCCAGAAGTCCACTCAGTTAGCAGAGACATCTGCTAGCCGTCTCTCTCTGATCAGTGTTTAGATATACACATGGGACATGCCAGCCTGCCTTGTTGCTGCTTTTTGCACCACCAGATCAGAAGTAGCAAAATCAATTTTTCAAAGTAAGTTTGAAAAAAAAAATGCTGTTAACAGAAAGAAAATACATAATGTATCCAGAGCTGCTTCCAGTGGGCCAGTGGCATGATTGTTGGTCGCTGTTTTTAACCTTACTCATGGATGCACAGCTAGAGCCATGATGTATGTATAGTCAGTTTTTATATATGGAAATAACTATAACTAGATCTGTTAGGTACAATTTTATATCCATTGCCATCTTTTTCAAAAGAGAATAGGTACTTGGGCACTGTGAATCCTGCGATGTTTGATTTAAAAAAAAAAACATTTTTACAAGTTGTTTGATTTAGATTGGTTTTGCAGAGGTTTTGAAGTGAACCTTTCTGGGTTCACTTGGAAGATAGAGAGGATAGAGTTTAATACACCTCTCGGGGAATCTCATCCTCTCAGGGGAATCTCACTGCATACCTCATTCCTATCTGCTCTGCACCCACCACAAGGCTTTCTTACCTTAGATGTCTCCAGTGAGTCTAGGGGCTTCTTCTAAGAGTAAGAACAAGAAGAAATGTGCTGGTTTCTTAACAACTGCAACAATCCCATTGCAAGTTTATCACTTCTTTTGTAAGTGTGGATTGAGGTTTCTGAATGCACTTTACCCTAGGTCTGAATAGGATTGAGGCTTCATGCAACTATTTCACACAAACGTAGTATGCAACATTATTTTTACCACCTTAAAATATTCTTTGTTTGTACTTTGGTAGTTTATAGCAATAGGCCTGCATCTAATCATTCCAGAGAATGAACTCATTCAGACCCTGGGTTTTGGTTTGAGTTTGTTTATAGAAAAATCTTTTTCCTCCTTCCTGACCTCTTACTCTGGACACTACTTCCTGCATATTCTATGCCTCTTGTATATGTCTTCTATCTTCTTTATTTGGTTTTCTTTTATTCTCCATTTCTCTTTTCCATTTTGGCATTAGTTATTTGTGGAACTGTCATAATCCCCCAGAAGACCATCCCACAGATGTCCTCCTTCATCTCTTGTTTTTGTTTTGTTTATTCAGAAATCGTTGGTGTTGGTGGCTCTTTATTTCCTCCTGGACAGGGAAGGCTAATGCGGGAAATTTTGTTTGTTTTGTTTCTGTTTTTTTAACTTACAAACTCATGGAAAAGTGGAGGATAGGGCTGATTGGCTGACACGAAAGGGGGTTGGAAGCCAAGGGACTGTAAAAATGATCTTCTGTCACTGTCCAAATAACTCTTGGTTAGACATCGGTTTAGGCATGAAGTTTAAGTTGAGCTAGCAGTAAACTGAGTCTTTAGAAGGGGTGATGATCTAAGTAGATGTTATATGCACTTTTGTTACCTGAAGTAAAATTAATTTATTTAAAGATATTTATAAATTAAAATACCATAATATACAATGGACTCCCTGTCATTGATTTCAAATGGTTGTATGACCCACAATTCCACACTGCAGTATAGTGTGACATCTGTACTGTCTGAGATCGTCCCAGGAAAACTGATAATATGAAGATTTAATATTTCAAATGAATTTTTTTTAGTACATCTTCCCTTTTCTCTGTGATATTATCCCTTAAAGGAAACTAGTTTGAGTTTATAATGTGAATCGCTATCTGCTAATAAAATAGTGATAATTAGTAAGACTGAAACTTGCCTCTTACACAGTCCCACAGAGCCAACAATAACATCGATCTTCTAGTCCATGAGAAACAATAAAATAGATAAGAATTTTATGGAAACTGGACCACAAGATATTATAATAGAACTCCCATTGGCAGAAATAGCAGTTTTATTAATTGCTCTTTTGATGACTTCATTATTTAGTGCGCAAAAAGAGTGGAGGGTGCAGTGACTATCCTAGGAGAGGGAATAACAACTTTCACATGCTATTAAAAAGCAAAACTATAAATAGAAATAAATCTATAGCTGGAGCTTAGTTTGGAATGCTTCCTCCTTTCTCAGTAAACTTGGATTTTTGCATTGCTTGTTTCCCCCTCTCAAGAGCATATATTTGTGTGATTAGTGAGATGGCAATTTCCATTTAAAAGAAATTCTGCTGAGAACACTAGAAGCTCCATCTAAAATGCTTTACTGAATCAAGATGAAATCGCAGAACTTGAATGTTAACCTGAAATAATCCCCTTTATAATTTTCCATAAGCTTCCCAAAATCAGTTCAGTATTCCTCTACTTTCTTAACAGAATATCTGATTTGATTTTCCTCCAGGTCAGCGTGCAGGAAGGGTATGGAGAGGAGGGCAGCTGCACCACTATGGGAGAAAAAAGCCATTTTTCAATTCTCCCTCCCTCCCCACAAAAAAGTTAGTTACATCACACTGATCCTTGCATATATTCATCCTCACCTCACTCCCGAACAAACATGCTCTCCAATGCTACCTAGACAACTGTGTGTCCCCACGTTCTCTGTGGGCGCATGTGGCGGGGAGGGCACCCCAGTATGTATGACACTTTTGCTGTCTGTGCTAAAGAAATACAAGAGGAATAGCTGAGATATGCTGGTGGTAGCTGCATTGGGCCTTGTGTTTGGGAGAAATGAGAACAATTTGGCTGTCACAAACAAGCATGATGGGCAGGAGGAAGAGAGAGAAGTAAAGCCACCTGGAGTGTTTGATGCATTGCGATACTTCCCTGCAGCACAGCAATGATGGCCACCACAGGCGCTGGCTTCCAACTTTCCCCAGGGGTGCTCAACCCCAACTCCGCTTCAGATGCCGCCCCCACTCCACCCCAAGTCCCCGCCTCTTCCCACCCAGTTCCGCCCCCTCCCCCGAACGTGCTCCATTCCCGCTCCATTCCCACTCCTCCCCACTCACTCCCAGGACCTCCTGCACGCCGTGGAACAGCTGATCCGTGGCAGGTGGGAGGTGCTGGGAGGAGTTGATTGGTGGGGCTGTTGGTGGGCGGTAGGCACTGAGGGAAGGAAGTGGGGAGGCTTGGCTGCCAGTGAGTGCTAAGCACCCACTAATTGTTTTCTGTGGGTGCTCCAACCCTGGAACAACGATGGAATCGGTGCCTATGCTGGCAACAAGCTCTCCTAATATTCCTATCACAATTTTCATTCCTTTTATCTGCTCTCAGGTTGAGCGATAGTATAAAATAGGGCAAGGCAGTACTTCCATGGCCTTATGTCCTCCATGTGGATGCCCAGAAAGACACTTATGGTTAGGAGAGGGAAAACTGAAACTTCTGTGCCTTGTGGCAAAACTGATTATTCACCAGTATTGGCCCTAATTTTGTCAGTGACGAGGAAGTGGGCAGTCATGCCTAGTGGCTAGAGCAGGAGTCAGCATTCAGGAATCAGAGCCAGGGGTCAGAACTGGAGTCAGAGACCAGATGCCAGAAGCTGGGACAGGACAACAGTGGATGAATCACTCAATAATTGGTGCCCTATTCTGATAATTCCCTCTGGGACACCTGGCACTGGCCACTGTTGGAAGACAGGATGCATAGCTAGATGGACCATTCGTCAGACCCAGTATGGCCATTCTTATGTCCGAGCCAAGGGTCGGAGCTGAGGGTCAGAACCAGGTTACCTGGAGTGAGGTAAGGTGGGGGCAGGGCTGGAAAAAGAAAGGAGCTATCACAGCTGTGGACAAGTGCTTTGAGGAGCCACTGAACTGCTGCTGCTGCTGGGTTTAAGTCAGTTTATTAACTCTTCCAGCCAATCCCAAGTGTAGCCAATCAGGAAGCCCACTGCAGGCTCTCTGGAGAGGGGCTCTGCTGCAGGCCCTTATTCCTGAGAGATTCTCGATACAGGATTTTTGGAGGGACAGGCATAGGGCTCGATCCTGCTCCCACTGAAGTCAATGGAAAGCTTGCAATTAACTTCAGTGGAAGCAGAATCAAGTGAAGAGAGAGGGGAGGATTGAGAGAGCCAAGAGTGAGAGGGAGAAAGCATAGCAAGAACAATGACCCTCTGGTTCCATTTAAAGAAACCTATATAAATGTAACTATTAAAAATAGTATTAGGAACTGATGTGTGCATTGCAGCTTGCATCCCCATAATCTCCCGTGAACTCCTTCTGTTCACATCTTTATTATCTCCCAGAGTTTCCTTTTTCTTGTTGTGAACTTCTAGGAGTTTGATCCTGTATTTACATACATGAATAACTCCACTCACATGGACAGTCACAGTGATTAGTCACAGGTAAAGTTACTTTCCTGCATGAATGCTTTCAGAATTGCAAACTCTTTGGTGCTGGGATTGTGTTTTTACATACTGTGCAAACATCTTTCTATATTCAATAATTTTATGGTCCCAATTACCATAGGATCTGAGTGCCTCACAACATCCCTGTTTGGCAAGGAAGTGTTAATATTCCTATTTGTACAAATCGGGGAACTGAGGCACACAGATACTCCGTAAGTCTACATGGTAATGTAAACCTAGACTCAGGCTCGAACCCTAATCCCCTTCCATCTACACATAAATGTATCTGACTTGGGCCAGTACTCTTTCTGGATTCAGGCTCTAGGACCTAGCAAAGGGGGGTAGTGGGAGGGCCTGAGCCTGAGTCTCAGTGGGACTCAGGTCCACAGTGCATCATTTTAGAATCATAGGAGAGGAAGGGACCTTGAGAGGTCATCTAGTCTAGTCCCTTGCACTCACGGCAGGACTAAGTATTATCTAGATCATCCCTGACAGGTGTTTGTCTAACCTGCTTTTAAAAATCTCCAATGATGAAGATTCCACAACCTCCCTAGGTAATTTATTCCAGTGCTTAACCACCCTTACAGTTAGGTTGGACATGAGGAAAAACTTCCTAAGTCTTCCCTGCTGCAACTTAAGCCCATTGCTTCTTGTCCTATCCTCAGAGGTTAAGAACAATTTTTCTCCCTCCTCCTTATAACAACCTTTGATGTACTTGAAAACTGTTATCATGTCCCCTCTCAGTCTTCTCTTCTCCAGAGTGAACAAATCCAGTTTTTTCAATCTTCCCTCATAGGTCATGTTTTGTAGACCTTTAATCATTTTTGTTGCTCTTCTCTGGACTTTCTCCAATTTGTCCAGATCTTTCCTGAAATGTGGTGCCCAGAACTGGACAGAATACTCCAGTTGAGGCCTAATCAGTGCGGAGCAGAGCAGAAGAATTACTTCTCGTGTCTTGCTTACAACACTCCTGCTAATACATCCCACAATGGTATACGCTGTTTTTGCAACAGTGTCACACAGTTGATTCATATTTAGCTTATGGTCCACTATGACCCCCCAGATCCTTTTCCGCAGTACTCCTTCCTAGGCAGTCATTTCCCATTTTGTATGTGTGCAACTGATTGTTCCTTCCTAAGTGAAGTGCTTTGCATTTGCCCTTATTGAATTTCATCCTTTTTACTTCAGACCATTTCTCCAGTTTGTCCAGATCATGTTGAATTTTAATCCTATCCTCCAAAGCACTTGCAACCCCTCCCAGTTTGGTATCCTCTGCAAACTTTATAACTGTACTCTCTATGCCATTATCTAAATCAGTGGTTCCCAGACTTGTTCCGCCGCTTGTGCAGGGAAAGCCCCTGACGGGCTGGGCTGGTTTGTTTACCTGCCGCGGCCGCAGGTTCGGCCAATCGCGGCTCCCAGTGGCCGCGGTTCACTGTTCTGGGCCAATGGGAACTGCTGGAAGTGGCAGCCAGTAAGTCCGTTGGCCCATGCCACTTCCAGCAGTTCCCATTGGCCCAGAACAGTGAACCGCGGCCACTGGGAGCTGCGATTGGCCAAACCTGCGGACGCGGCAGGTAAACAAACTGGCCTGGCCCGCCAAGAGCTTTCCCTGCACAAGCGGCGGAACAAGTCTGGGAACCACTGATCTAAATCATTGATGAAGATATTGAACAGAACTGGACCCAGAACTGATCCCTGTGGGACCCCACTCATTTTGCCCTTCCAGCACGACTGTGAACCACTGATGATTACTCTCTGGGAATGGTTTTCCAACCAGTTTAGTACCCACCTTATAGTAGCTCCATCTACGTTTGCTGTGTGGATGTAGCTCGGGTCCCCCAGACTTGTGTCCTGAGAGTCCATCAGTGATATCCCACAATCCCATGGGCCAGTGTTCCAATTCTTTCTATCCCAAGACTAGCCAATTGACTCCCAGGAAATGGAAGCAATGCCTCTGGTTCAAGTACAGTCACTCAGTGTTTAACCCCTCCATTTTATTCTGACTGCTGAGCTGCAAATAAAGTGAACAGTCTCCTGTATTAGCTATTGTACAGATATGCTAGTGAAAGATTATAATGTAGAGAGGCTCCCCTATAAGGGACAGTATTATGGAGCTAGGCATTTTGAGACTTGCCCTGGAAGCAAGGGAGTGTCAAACAAAAGGGGAATGTAGCTCTGTACAGCAGTTTATCATGGACATTCTCTAGGGTTTTTTTTTTTTTTAATAAAAGTGTATTCCTTTCTTATTCACTGCTTTGTTTAATGTACCCTAGGATCATTACATGGTGTCAGACGTGCCAGGTGAGAAATAGACTGAAGTCCTTTTGAGGTTAACTCCTGTGTCTAAAACCGAAAATAAGGAAAAGAGGAGCACATGGGGCAGGAAACAAAAAAGAACAGAGGCTTATGTATAAATTTCAGGAGCACCAGGGAGCTTGATAAGCTTAAGAAGGTAAAAAAGCCAAGAGAAAAAGTTATAACCTCCCACCCCGCTGCAATTGTCAGGCAATGTTCCAGAGAACTGGAAAAAATTCCAACAGAGATTTGAATTGTATTTAGTAGCCATAGGGGCAGAGGAGAAAAATGATAACGTGAAATCAATGGTTTTTCATGTTGCTGGGGAGGAAGCATTGGATATTTATAACAATTTTGTTTGAAGAAGGTGCAAGCATGAAGTTAAGTAAAATACTGACCACATTTGAGGAACATTGCATGCCAAAATGGAATGAGACCTTTGAGAGAGACAATTTTTTTACGTGCATGCAAAAAACTGATGACACCATAGAGCAATGTGGCACAGAATTAAGGAGATTCAGTAAGACCTGTGACTTTGGAGAGTTGATGGAGTCTCTGTTCAGAGATAGACTCACTTGTGGTATTAAGTACAATGTGGAAAGAGAGCGACTGCTCCATGAAGGAGATTTTAATGATAGAAAAAGCTCTGCAGACACTGTGAAACCACAAGCCAAAGAGCTGAACTTACCAGAAAGGTTTATCCATGTACTAAGTACAAATGAATATAGCCAGAAAAAGGTTGAATCAAAAAGTGGAAACACCCACTATGAAAGCAACTGCTAGTGTCCAGATGGTTATGTGCACCAGAGTTACTTCACTAGCCTTTTCAAGCAGCTGCTCCCTCACCTCCAGTCCCATACTAGATTCAGGGGTCAGAAGGTCGCCATCCCAACTGACCAGCTATTGTGAACTTCTGGGGGCTAAGTCCTCAGTGCAGCACCCAGTCAAGGTCCTCATAAAAGAGGCAGGATGACGGGGAGTTCCCAGAGGTGCGATTCTCATAGCTGACTTTCCAGTAGTCGCTTTTGAGCCAGTTAATACACTCTCTGCACTAGTCACCGGTCCGTTGAATCCCCAATACTGCCAGCTTGTCTGCTATTTCTTGGTACACACAGTCATTTCTGGTGCTCTTACTGAAGTCAAACATCTTGCCTCACACCACAGGTTTACCAGAATCTGACTGTGGTCCTGCACTTGGCAAAGGGCTTCTTCTTGGTAGTGGCCATAGCTGTAATGATCTTGGGGTTTATAGCAGGGCATGGTCTCGTGACTTCTTGAACTATAGAAAATTGCTCAGACTCCACAGGTTGGATATCCACACCATGCCATTTGTTTATGTTCCCTCACCAACTCCTTTACAGTTTTGTGCAGCAATGCTATTTACTATTGTATCCTCAGCCCTTTTCCCAGTGCAAAAAAGAAGGAGTCTCCCGTCCTGGCAATCTCTCTGACTTTGTACTCAACTAGTCCTGCTGCTCTCCCTTTGTATTTCCTTCTTGTGCCTTTCTTCTCAGTCTTGAGTTGATGGGCTAATTGGCTCTTTAGTTCCTCCAGCCTTTTGTCCCGAATAGCTAATTACATTTCATTCCCCAGTCAGCCCTCTCTGGGGGAGCCAATTAGTGCCAGCGTGATCAGAGTGCTGTTAACTCCCTGCACTCTGTCACAGGGTTCATTAAATAACAAGCCTGTGAATGAGAAAGGAATAAACTTTTATTAAAAAACTAGAGAGCATCCACGGGTAAGCTGCTGTACATAGCTACCCTTTGTTCGCCAGCCCTTGGTACCAGGGCATGTCTCAAAATTCCTAGATTCCCAATAATGTCCTTTATGAAGGAGCCCCTCTAAATTATAATCTTTCACAAAAATATCTCTTCATCTCACCTCCTAAAAATACAATTACCTCTTTACATATATAACTTACTTTCTAACAATGTATACATTAAATTCTCTACCCAACTAGTACATTCCCACCAACTACAATCTATATACCCAATTTGTCAACTACTTAGAGAAGGAGGGGCTACCAGCACATCACTCTGGAGTGAGTATTTACCTCACTCAGTTATGTCACCTCACTTTCCTCAATGCCCCTTCTCCAGGCAGGTTATCAAGTCTCTGAGTCTTTCAGGATGTTTGATCTCTCTCTCCAGGCTTCTCAGTATCAGCCTTTCATTAGAGTTTCAGTTGCTCTCTTGTTGCTTGTCAGTTTCTCTTTGTGCATTGATGACAAACAGTCAGCTGGTAAATGCCAGAGTCCATATCTACTGTCAATGTTCTGGGATTCCTTTTAGATCCCTTCGATTACATACAAATGTATCCCCTTGGTCTGTGTGGATTATATAAGACCTTGGATGTAGTTGTTCTTTAATGGCGCCCACTTGGCCCCAAGTATCAGAGGTGAGATTCCTCAGGCACATTCTATCGTCTGGGTTAGGAGATGGGGGACCACAGGCCATTTTGTCAAAATAATATTTCTGCTTTCACTTCTGATTTTCTTTCATCTTCTGTACGGTTTCATTGTCATAAGATTTCAGCAAGTCATCAGTGATTGGTAAATTTGATCTGTTCCTTCTTCCCGTTAACCGTTGAGCTGGAGAAAAGCTATTCTCCAGAGATTATTTCAGTAAAGCTTTAAGCAAATCACCCCACTGTTGAAAGTCTCTTTCATAACGCTGTTTACCATCCATATAGACCTTTCCACGATTCCATTTGATTGAGGGTAATTTCACCTTGATGTTTTGTGATGAAATCCAATCTATGGCAAAGTACCTAAAATCTGACTGGAAAATTTTGGCCCATTATCGCTAAAGACTTCATCTGGAATTCCATGTCTGGAAAATATTCCCTTCATGCCAGCTATCACTGATTTACTGCTAGTACTGTGCAGTCTGCAAATTTCTGGATCCAGAGAATAATGATCTGTGACTTATTAGATAATCCTTTGATTGCCAGGTAAATAAATGAGTGCCTGCCTTTCTGATAAAGCCTTTGTGGAACTTGTTGAGCTTTCAGTGGCTCTGCCTGTTGGCATGGTTTGTATTTTAAGCACAAAAATCAGTTTTCTACCGCTTTAGTAATGTCGTCATTGATCCGTGGTCAATGCATCACCTCTCGTGCTTGTTGTTTGCACTTCTGAATTCCTAAATGACCCCCATGAATCTTCTCTGGCATTTCTTTCCAGAGGCTCATTGGTATTACAACCTTGCTGCCCTTGAAAATCATCCCATTCATCACAGTATAATCATGCCTGCAGTCCCAGTAGTCTCTTATACTTAGAAAGCAACTACTTATTTCTTCAGGACACCCTTTAATTATTACTTCTTTAAGGATCCCCAATTATTCATCTTTCTCTGTTTCCCCTCTTATTTTTGCAGTTTTTTGTTAGTTACAGGAATTGCCTTTACAATAATAGGTTTGCATCTCTCTCTCTCTCTCTCTCTCTCTCTGAGGTCTTCTCTGGTTTCATAGTGGGAGTCACTGCTCTGGAAAATGCATCTGCAGTCAACATGAATTTACTGGGTGTGTAGGTCACAATCAAATCATACTTTTGCATCTTTATCATCATTCTTTGAATCCTTAAGGTACAGTCATTTAGTGGTTTGCCAAATAATGCTATCAGGGGCTTGTGGTCCATTTCAATATCCCCTGTCTGGCCATAAACATATTGATTGAATTGCTCACAGGCAAACAATATCCCTAAAAGATCCTTCTCAATCTGTGCACATCTGGTTTTCACATCAATTACTAATTTTGATGCAATGCCACTAGTTGTCAACAACTGTCATGGAGCGTCAGGGCAAGTTGCTCACAAAGCTCCAGAAATGGAGCTTTCTTCATGTGACCATTCTAGATCCACTGCAGGTCATCCCAGGTTCACATGACTATGTGATCCCACCAGTTTTTGCTTGTAGCTCTGCTCCAGCACTTCTGGCCTACATAGGGGACATCAGCAACTATACTGAGAGTTGTGAGCAACATCAGCCAGTTTGAGTCTGCCATGTCTTATGTTGTCATCCTCCTCCAACAGGTGCCAGGTCAGAAAATGCTGCCAAAATGCCCACCAGCATCTCATGGATGCTCTGCCTGTTTCCTGAAACAGTAGTGAGAGCCCAAGCAGGACAAGCTGTTCAAGTGGTGACTCTTCTGTGTTGTGTTCTCTGGTTGCTGGGAGCATGCAGTCCCAAAAGAGGGGTCTGCACAATGTGTTAGCAGGCTGCAACAACTTCGTGTAAAGTGCTGCAGGATGGACAGTCAAGTTTTTCCATAGTGCACCACACACGAAGGGCTTGAGAGACTACAGCAGGTGAGCATGCTCGGAAGCCTGGGATACGTCTGCACAGTGCAGTGTAGATGTATGGGTGTGAGACCCAGGTCCAGAAATTCCAAATCCAGGGTCAATATTCTGTGTGTTGTAAGCTCAGGCTTACAAACATGGAGACTGCAGGCTCGGGTCCCACAGACCCCAGGCTTACACTGCAGTGCAGAAACATCCTAAGTGACTTGCCTAAGGTCACACAGCAAGTCTCTTGTAGAGCAGGGAGTTGAACCCACATATCCAAAGCCTTAGCCTAACGCCTTAATCATCTGACAATTCTTCTGCAAACATAAAAGAAAAACAATAACAACCCCATATTCCACGTCAAACAACACCCTTCTCCCATGGGCTGCCCTAGCATGCCTGCTCTGGCTGCTTTGGTCCTGTTCAGTAGCATCCTTTCTCTTTTGTCTAATACTATATCAAACCTATCCACTGTGCCCTTGATTTATCCTCATAGGTGCAATATACTGGGCTAAATGAGGTGTCATTTATGAAATAAATTTGATTTCCATGCACCTGGTATGAGTACATCGAGTACTGTAACCATTTACAGCACGCCATAAAAAATATGCTCTGGTAGTCAGAACTTGTGCTTGTTCTAAGTCCTCCCATAGTAAACTCATTTTTCATGTTCTATAGATGACTCCAGAAAAAAGAGGGAAGAAAAATGGCAGCACCACCCTAGTGTGTTATGACATTAACTAATGTATTAGAGAGATGAGGTATAACTGCAAAAACTGTCTTTCCCAGGCATATATCATAGAGCATACTTTGATATGTGCAACTCTTGATTTAAGACTTGCAAATATGACCCACTGCATAAAAATAATCAAACCTGATTTTATTTTTTTTTTTTTAGTCAAATGTACTATTAAACTACCTCTCTACTCCATAAATACAACGTAGATTAGGGCACACACCTAACTTTATGGTGGATAACATGATTTTACTGTATTCATAAATTATAAAGCCAGAAAGGGCCACTGTGATCATCTAGTCTGACCTCCTGCATAACACAAGCATTAGGACTTCTCTGAATTGATTCCTGTCAGAACTAAAGCATATCTTTTAAATAGAGCATATCTTAGAAATACATGTATCTTGATTAAGAATTTGCTAGTAACGGGGAATACACCATAGCCATGAGTAAGTTGTTCCGATGGTCAGTTATTCTCACTGTTAAAATTATGCGCCTTATTTCTAATCTGAATTTGTCTACCTTCAGCATCCCGCCATTGGATCATGTTATACCTTTATCTGCTAGAGTGAAAAGCCCATGGGACCTCTCACTTGAGTAAAGAAAGCAGGATTAGGTCTTAACTAGTCATCTCTCAAGCCTATACAGGGTTCAGAATAAGTATTAGATTTATAATACAATGTCCCATTACTCCGACGAAGTGGGTATTCACCCATGACAGCTAATGCTCCAAACGTCTGTTAGTCTATAAGGTGCCACAGGACTCTGTCTCATTACTGTTCACTGGCCTGTATAAACTATATTAGCCATGAAGGTTCATATATCATGCTCTTTGCTTGTAGTCTACTAAAAAGACACATGGGATTTATATCCTACATCTAGGTATGAAAGAGTTAGAATTCATATACAAGGCCCATTGACTTCAGGTGGAGCAGAATCAGGGCCGAGATGTATTATTTCACACACCACAGCACCAAAATCATTTAATTGCCTTTACTCTGGTTATTTCACACCAACAACGGGAAACTGGGAGTACATACATTAGGGATGCAAACCTCCCACTAATGTGCTCCTAAAAGTTAGGAAATGCTCTTTGGTGGCATGAGCAGGGTAATAATTAGTTGTATTCAACATGATTTGAATAGGAACTATATAAATGAATTAAGGCTTTCATTTTTTTTCTCTCTTCTTCCCCTATTTCTCACTCTCCCAACTTCCACTGATGCAGAATAAGAAAGCTGTGCCTTTTTAGAAGCACAGCATCTGCTGACTGAGGGCTCATCCTATGCAGTGTTATACGATATTAATGTGTTGACAAGTTAGCTCAAAAATAAATCAGTAGGAAAACAGTCTGAACGTGAACACAAGGTTGTCTCTGCATCCCAGCTACTATGGCAGAGCTAATATGGCTAAAAATGAAAACGCAGTTAAGACAGAGACCATATATTTGTAAAACAGCTTATGGCCAAATTCTGCCTTAATTTGCATCCATGTAGCAACACTGAGACATGATGAGGGGTGCAAAGTTTGGCTGTTCATTTTAAATGAACTTAGGCATATGACTTTAGCTCATGGTAGACGTGATGGTTTTTTTAAGGTTACTGGCTGAGTCCTGATGTATATTTGAGAGCTTTAGATTTCATATGAAAGGTATGAATAGCACTTAGAGCTGTTGGCCTCCATGAATGTACATAAAGGAAGTATGTGTGCGTACACAGAATTTTTTACGGGTTGGAGAACTCTTGCAAGGCTTCAGCTTGTAATAGGTTGGGTATGTGAAACAGTGGGTGAACGTGGGGCAGGGTTATGAGTGTTTGGGGGCACAACCTCATTTCTCACTGCTGTTCATTTCCAAAAGGGGGAAAAGGTGAGGAAAAAAGTAGTGCATAAAATTTGCAACCATGCCTAAGTGATTTAGGAGCCTAAATGCCATTTTTCAAGAGCCACTTAGGCTCTTAAACTTGTAAGTCCTATTGACTTCCAATAGGACTTAGGCTCATATATGCCTAACTTACTTTTCAAAATGGGACTTAGGTTCCCAAGTCATTTGGGTGCTTTTGAAATTTCCCCCCAGTATCATTATTAGTGGCATTGAGGTAGCACTTAAAGACCCCAAAGAAGTTCTTGGAGCTCCATCGTGCTAGGCGCTGTGTGTATGTGTGTGTATATGTGTGTGTAATATATATATATATATACACACACACACACACACAAAAAAAACTTGGTCCTTGCCCCAAACAGCTTACTATCCAAGTATAAGGCTACGTCTACACTACACACCAGAGGCAGCTGTGGGTAGCATACATGTAGCTACGTGCCGTGGTGAAAAGCAAGCTGCATCCACACTGTGGTGTGTAGCAACACATGTCAGCAGGAAAAGGCTTCAGCAGCTCTCCGCTGCTGGAGCCTTTCGCTGAGAGGAGGAAAGATTTTGGCATAGGGGAGGCCGTGGAGAAACCCCTCTGCCAGAGCCTTTTCCTACTGCTGGAGCCTTCCCCAGCAACAGGGAGCCGGCAGAGCCTTTTCCTGCTGCTGACGACTGTCCCTGTGGTGGGGGAAGGGCTCTAGCAGCGGGGAGCTGCCCCAGCCTTTCCCTGCTGCCTCTCCACTGCCAGAATCTTTCCCTCCAGCTGGGAGAGGCTCCAGCGGCGGGATACTACACTGCTACAAACAGCAATGTAGAGGGAGAGGCATAGTGTGGGCAAATAAACAGCCATATAGGCCATGTATTCACATACATGCCCACACCCTTCAGGCATGTCTTTACTCAGCTAAGCCCTGCCTTGACAGCTACACTGCTATTTAGAGGGCTGTGTGGGCAGGGGCAGCCCTAGAGTAGCTGCCAGCAACTGGCACCCTAGGCGAACCATACAATCGGCACCCCCCAAGGGCAGATCTAGGCTGAGGTTTTGGTAAACTGGGAAACATTTTGCCCCTTTTTTCCTTTTAATGTTTTTTTAAGTGGTTTTTTTTTTTTAACAGAGGCTTAAATATTTGGTTTGTCCGTCCGTCTGTCCAACCAATGGGCCACGAAGCTGGGTCCCCATACTGTCACTTGTTTGTAACTTCCCCATCCTTTCTTCCTTCTACTTCATTTACTCCAATTTCTGCATGTGTCTTCGAAGGTGAATAAATTTTCTCCACTCTATATCAGTCTGATGCTGTGAGCTGCCTTCATCTAGAAGTAAGTTTCCATCATCTTCAGTTTCCAAACTGCTTTTTTGTGGATGTGAGCTACCCTCATCCTGAAGTAATATACCTTCCTCTTGATGTTCCAAACTGCTTCCATGCGGATGTGAGCTAACCTCCTCTCCAAGTAAAATTCCTTCATCTGGATGCTGTGAACTGCTTCCATCTTTATTTGGATTAAAGAGAAAATATTCCAGGAAGGATCCCTGCTGTTTTTCTTGGTCCTTTTCCTTCTCAGCCTTTCATTTTCTTTTTTCCTCTTTCTGCCATGGGGCATTGTTATGTACTATTGTTATGTACCAACTGTGCTCCCGACTGCACACATTATAGCGTTTAAGGATGGCTGACACACCACATGGTTGGCTATTTAAACCACATTGCAGCCATCCCAACATGTCTTTTCACTGCTTAGAAGGTTCAATGATTAGTAACATACACTCACTTACCTATTAAAACAGTTAGTTACAGTGTTTATGCGGAAACAAAATGACCTTTTTCGACATTATAACGTGACACCAGTTGTTTGGAAAGTAATCCCCTTCCTCACAGTTACCAGCTTGGAGTGTGACATCATCACTTTTGTAATCTGTTAAGTGTTAACGCTGTTACTTTTCTTTTATGGACCTTATTTATTACATGTGAACCAGTGAACAAATAAAAGTTCATAATTACACAGCCCGATAATGATGCTAAGGTTTAATAATGCTTAAAGATATTCACAATTTGGATTTATAATGCTGAAAGATGTGATTCTTTATTCTTTGGCACCAAGAAACACAATTTTCCACAGTATTCGCTCGATTCTTAACCATCTACCTGTGACGTGTGTTAAAATGACCGTTTGACATGTATCAACTCGCGATATCTCTGCTCTACATGAATTTCTGGCTATGCAATCTTGATGAATATTTGAGTTGGGTGTCACTAGCATCGCAGCTCTTGCCGCTGGCAGATGTGTTTCATTGTGGCTTAGTTATTGCTTATCAAAATTGCAGAGTGGGTCATCTTGACCCTATGTCGCAAATTGGAAAAAAAAATTCACTAAAATATTATTTATTTTTGCAGTAAATAAAATTTTTGACATATTAATACATTCTCGGAAATGTAGAGAAATGAATTATAATTCATATTCCCTCCATACACGCATGGGAATTGAAATAATGACATCTTTGTTTGTATTTTTTCATCTTTTTCATATTTTTTTTAAAATTTGATTTTTTTCCTCGAATTTGGTGCCCCATTTAACTTGGCACCCTAGGCGACCACCTAGTTCACCTATATGGACGGGCCACCCCTGTGTGTGGGTATGTACCCTACACACCTCCAAAAGAAGAGTGCAGTTTAGATGTATTTTCAGATGAGAAAATCCACAACAGGTGGATTCCACACATAAGAGTACATGATAACAGTGGGATGATTATGATGAGTGTAATAAGCATTAGTCACAACACCACTGCCTAAAAACTTGGAGCCAATTCAAGCACTGGTAAAAATACTTAGGCAAAAAGAGGTCCCTCAGAAAAATATTCTGGGTGCTAATTAAATACTATATTTCAGTCTTAGAATGGAACAGTGCTCCAGCACATAATTATCATAGAAGTGAAAATAAATGTTGCTTTTGACATTTTTGTAGGGTCCTGAATGTTTTAGCAGGATTCCCATCTAATCATGTGTCATGATATGCCAATAGAGTAGTCTCAACTACATTGTCCAATGGTGATGCTGGCTAACAATGCATGTGCCTAAGAGTTTATATAAACAATAGAGAAAAGTGTCCGTTACTTTCCTACCAAAGTAATAGCTCAGAGTGTACTGCTTTTCCATGGCTTTGTGCATGTCACAGTGCATGCCACTGTGCCATACGCAATATCATGTGAGGCAATATTGAAAGTCATATCTTTTTGATGGAATGTGATTTTTATTTCACTCTAACTTTGTTTTTATGTCCCATTACTGGACCAAATTGAAATGTGATGCCATAAAAAGCACAGTGATCAATTATTGTCATTAGTCAACAAGGACAGAACAAGAAGCTAAAGGCTAAAGGCAGTGAGAACAACTTAGGTTAATATTTATGGAAAGCTTTAAGGTTATAATATTGTTCTCTGATCCATGGTGTGCACTCTTATTTGCAGTGCAGTCTTCTGATCTGTATTCTGCATTCCTGGTCTGCATTCTGCACTCTGCAGAATTCTATCGAGAACAGTAGGAATTCTACACCCATAAGAAGTGGAGAATGTGCAATAGAGATCTACAGTGCAAACTGGAAGGGAAGATTGTACCCAATGACTCGGATCCAATGCTGACTAAAGTCTATGGCAGTCTTTTTTTATTGACTTCAGTTGCCTTATTAAAGACACTGGAACAAGCCTCCAACAGAAGATGTAAAATTGCCATCGAGGATAGACTACACAATCTTCTATCAGGGATGGCTTAAAAATGATGAAATCAGTCTTCCCATAGTGTAAGAGAATGGAACTGAACTGACCCATTAGACATCTCTTCCATTTTTAAGGATTTCAGTAATCGGTAATGTCAAATTTTACACACAGTTTTTCATACAGTGTTCAGTTGTGAGTAATAATTTAGACAGCATGAAATTTCTTGATCTTATTACATAAGGGAGATAGGAAACTAATTGAAATGGAAAAAACATGTTCCTCCCACAAGGGAAATAAGACAGGAGATGAATGTTGGGTTTTGAGCTGTCATTCTCCATTCCTCGCACTTTAATAGAACATGTGCTTTCAATACTCACATTGAAAATAGAACAGAAAGGATAGGTGTCATAAAAATAAAGGGAAGGATAACCCTTTCTGTATACAGTGCTATAAAATCCCTCCTGGCCAGAGGCAAAACCCTTCCACCTGTAAAGGGTTAAGAAGCTAAGATAACCTCGCTGGCACCTGACCAAAATGACCAATGAGGAGACAAGATACTTTCAAATCTGGAGGTGGGGGGGAAACAAATGGTCTGTCCGTGTGTGGCTTTATCTGGGAACAGATCAGGAATGCAGTCTCAGAAACTCTATTAAATTAGTAAGTAATCTAGCTAGAAATGCATTAGATTACCTTTTGTTTAATGGCTGGTAAAATACGCTGTGCTGAATGGAATGTATATTCCTGGTTTTGTGTCTTTTTGTAACTTAAGGTTTTGCCTAGAGGGATTCTCTATGTTTTGAATCTGATTACCCTGTAAGGTATTTACCATCTTGACTTTACAGAGGTGATTCTTTTACCTTTTATTTAATTAAAATTCTTCTTTTAAGAACCTGATTGCTTTTTTTCATTGTTCTTAAGATCCAAGGGTTTGGGTCTGTGTTCACCTGTACAAATTGGTGAGGATTTTTATCAAGCCTTCCCCAGGAAAGGGGGTGTAGGGCTTGGGGGGATATTTTGGGGGAAGACGTCTCCAAGTGGGCTCTTTCCCTGTTCTTTGTTTAACACGCTTGGTGGTGGCAGCATACGGTTCAAGGACAAGGCAAAGTTTGTACCTTGGGGAAGTCTTTAACCTAAGCTGGTAAGAATAAGCTTAGGGGGTCTTTCATGCAGGTCCCCACATCTGTACCCTAGAGTTCAGAGTGGGGAAGGAACCTTGACAATAGGCATACTCCATGTACCCCAAAAAGTTAAAGTTAACAGCAACGTTAATTTGGCCATGCTATATATCCTGTGTATTTCATGGTATACAGTACAGTTAGCATGAAACAGGTACATTAAATTACATTTATCAAGAAAAGCAGGAATAGTATATATGACATGCAGTGGTAGAGATCGCTTTATTGTAGGAATATGAACCGTTGCATTTTCTGTCTCTTTTGCTATGTATAGACATTTTCCTCATGTATATGAAAGAGATTCCTTCACCCTAAAATAGTGCACTAACCACTGGATTATTGGCTCATGTGGTATACAAGAGACATAGGTTCAGGTCCTACTTTTCCTGATTCAGACCAGGGAATCTTACATCACAAGTGATATGGCCTAACCACTGAATAGCTATTGGTTATTCTGATGTCTTATGCTCTGGATTTTTCATGAACAATTCTGAAAGGTGTTGGTTTTCTTTTGCATCGGAATGGAAACAAATGTCAAAACCTCAATTTTTTTGAAAAATGGAATTCTTGTTTTCCAGCAAGCCCTAGTCTTATACATCTACATTAAGCCACTATTTGGGAACTATAATGCAAAGTCTTAATCACGAATTTGCCATATTGATCCAAGTTTTCTCTCCTTGAAGTAAGAAGGCAGCTCTCTTGCGATCACAAGATACAGACAAAATGCTGGTGTCACTTAGCCCTCCACAGTTTATTTAATAGGGTAACAGTGTAAGGGACAAATCCTTCCCTCCACTTCCCCCATCTCCCCATCATGGTTGCAGAAGCTGTGCAGTTCCAGCATGCAAGGAGGATAGGATGCAGGAGTCTCATTCTGGGGCATCAGAGTGGTGTTCTGAGTGTGAGCGAGACAAGGAGGGGATTTGAATATGATCAGTGAATCTTCACTTACATGAATACACTGGCCAGACTCCACAATAATGAACCTTGGAGGTAAAGCGTCTTCCTTTGAGGCTACAGTTATGCTTCAAATCGGTTCCACTGGTACTTAGTGTCCTGGAAAAGGAGAATTTCATCTATGTGTGAAGCATTCCTCTGCCATGCCCACTTAGTCATTCAGGGCCCAATACAACTGTCACTGAAGTCAAAAGACTTCTATTAACTTACTTCAGTGGTAGCTGGATTGCTCCCTTACTGGGACTGGGAGAAGATTTGTGGAATTATTAGTTCATTTTTCACTAGCCTAATGAAAACACAAATTTTGATTTTTCCTACGTTGTTGTAAAATAAAAATGAGGCAATATTTAGCTCTTAAAATACTTTCAGAAGTATGTGTGAAGGCAGCTTGAAAATAAGATTTGACTGGAAAAGGACCGTCAGGACTAAGATATTAACATATTGGGCATGGTACCAGGAGCAGAATAATTGCCGCTTGGTTTGCAAACAGTCCTACAGCAGTGTAATTCTTAAGTTACTTCTTTAAAAATAAAGGGCTATGTCCTCAGCTGTTATAAATCAGTGTAGCTCTATTGGAGTCAGTGGACCTACACTGATTTAAATGAGCTCAAGATCTGGCTCATAAAGTGTAATTCCTTTGGAAGCATCAGTCAGAAAATTGTCCTGTGTTAGTCAGAAATATAGAGAGACAATATTACATATTGTTCTCCAATTTATTCTTTTCTCTTCTGAGTTTGAATATCCATTCTCAGTCCCATGTAATTTTTCAAAGCCTTATTTTTATTCTGTAAGAGGAATTTATTTTTCATCTTGTCTAGCTACTCTTTGTCCAACTGATCAGTATTCCTGTGCAGTTGTACATTTTAATTAAAAATGTGCAGTTATGAACAAAGATACTATCCAACTGGGTGTTCCTGTTCTGTATTGTGTTTTTCTTCAGGCATACAGTAGATTCAAAGTCATCTGGTTCTTTCTTTTCGGTTTATTGGTGTTAGGGTGCTCATATTATGACATGATTTGTATTCTGCACTTCTGACGCATGCACTATATATCCTGATGGAAAATGGTTTGGCGAGTCAAGTACAAATATAAGCCCAAATCCTCATGAAAATGAGAACAGAATGTAGCCAGTACGGTAGACATTACCAAAACAGTAGAACTGGCTGGGAATTATTTTAGAAAATATTTTTTCATTGGAAAATGCCAGTTTGTTGAAATGGAAACATTTCATAGAAATATATTGGTTCGGATGAAAATTTCATTTGGGGGAGAGCCAGCTATATACTGTCACCTCACGCTAGAATAGCCAATAGCCCAGAAGGTAGAACCGCTGTCTGGGATGTCGGAGACTCAGCTACAAGTCCCTGTTCTGAATCATGCAGAGCAAGGACTTGAACATGGGTTTCCCACATTTCATGGGAGTGCCCTGACGACTGGGTTATTAGGTATCCTGGGATAGACCTCTCCCTCATTCCTCATGAACAATTCAAAGGGTCTTGGTTCCATCAAAATTTGGAATGGTAAATTTTTTGAAAATCTCAACCTTTTCCATGAGACAGTTAAAATGTTTCCCATCCAGTTCTTCAAAGCACACAGAGCTCGTATTTGGCATTATCCTAGAAGATATTTCTTCCTCCACACAAAATCTTTTCAGTCATTTCTGAGTAATCTGAACACAGGGAAAATATTTGATGCTATTAAGATTTTTTTTCAGCAAACTTCAAACTTGCTATGCAAAGGTCTCATCCAAAGTTTGTGGAAGTCAGTGAAGAAACTCCAGTTGACTTCAGTGGGTTTTGGATTAGGCTTTAAAGACTTGATCCTGTATGGTGCTGAATAATCCTTAAATGATGAATGCATGTTTGTTATACCAATAAAATAAAAACCAGCAGGATATCATTAAAGGGGAAAAGGCAAAATGCCACATTTATTGTGAATACAGAAAGGATCCTAGCAAGCAGTTAGTTATAGCTATAACATTCTATTCAATTTCATATTTATTCACACATTCATTCACTCACTCATATACACACACACACACACACACACACAGAGGTTCTGCAAGGTTGTTATAATAGTTACCAGCCTTAGAGTTGCTCATGCCAAGCCACTGGCCAGGTGGCCTGGACATGAGGAGGGAGCAGGGCCTTATCAGATGCACATCTGATGCTCCTAGAAGTTGGTTTGCAGAATCAGACCCCAAAGTTCTCACTTTCTAGAGTCCATTTTTATAGGAATTTCTTCCTATGCCAGTCTATGGGAATTGCTTCATCATGCTGTTGCTGAATCAATCAACAGATAGCACATTCCTGACAGCTCCGTGCTGCCAGATTTTATCTTGTTCTTTCGTTCTCCCATCCTTGAGGCTGTTGGGCGGATTCCAGTCTGCCCTCCGGGGGTCCTCTGGTTATTTCCACTTGACGCCTTCTTCAGCCGATGGACACTCGATTCTTAGGCTGGCACCTCCCCTGATCATTCAGTTATTATCCACACCAAGCATCCATCCACATACATCCTCTCTCTCTATTTTAATCACAATTGTTAACAAAGCCAGATGAATACAGCAAAAGGGCGGGGAGTCTCTGGGTGCTGTTTCTGTTGTTACAGAGTATTGCTTTGAGTCTCTCTCTGTGTGAGTAGTTGTTGTTTACAAAGAATTGCTTTGAGAACAGACTCTGTCTTAGAATGTACTAACACAATTAGCAGCTTGCAAGTTTCACACATAGAGGGAGAGAAACAGTACCAAAAACTAAGAGACCTCTTAATTAGTAATACCCTGGAATTTAAACTATGGGGAATCAAATTCATTTGATTTTAATACAGAACTTCTTTAATATGATCCAACATAATTCCCCTTTTGACACTAAGATTTATAATTGTCAGTGTCACTTTCTATGTAGCCTATTCAAGAGAAGGTACTGTGAGGCAATTTGAGTTTGTGATTCCAATTCATGCCAAATACATGTTCCTACTGATGTATCTTTACTACAAGGTTCTGGGGCAACAGGCAAGGTGAGGCAAACCCACTTTTGAGGAGTCCATTCAGTACAACCTCTAGTGTCCAATAGCTTCCCTCCCTCCCCAGCCCACTGGCTCAAGGTCCAGGGTAGCCAGAAGGATCCCATGTGTAATATGGGGAGTGGGCTAACCTTCAATACCTTTGCCTCCAGGGACTGTTGGTGTGCAATTTTGACAACAATTTCTCCCATTAACAAGTCTGGTTTTACAATACTGGAAACGTATTGCATCCATTCATATTGATAAGTGTCAAACAATGATCTCTTTCTTTGCTTTAACAAATGCATCAAACCCTTAATATTTCCCAAAATGACCCAGAACATTTCGTGTTCCAAAGTAGATAGGGCAAGTATCTGCATTTCAGTGCATCCCATAGCTATGACTGTGTAGTAGTTTCCAATTTCTAATTTTTTTTCTTATGCATAAGCCATTGCCAAAGATTCCATCAGGCTTTTAGGTTACCCAGACCAATTTGGACCAAGTCTACATTGGGATGTACTTGTTTTTGTATCAGGCTGTCCTGTAGCTGGGACAGAGAGCTTAATTTATTTTTAATTACCTGCAGGTCTGCAGTATTTTTTTTTTTTAAAAAAAAAACAAAACTGTGCTAGCGACAAGATAAAACATAGAACACAAAACACAATTTCTGTTGTGACAGTAGATTCATGGTATTGGGTTGCTCTTCAGCTGGCATCAGCTTTTCCTGATTTTCTGAAAGACAAAAGAACATGTTCCTACCCCTTTTTGGGGTGGCAGATTATTGCTTAAAATACTTTTTACAAATACCCTTGCTGATTGCAGATAAAACAGAGGAATTACCTCCATATTTTCCTGTTTTTGTTCTATAGGCAGGCCAGGTTTCAATGGCTTCTATCTTTTAAGGGTTATGGGGAAATTATCCCACTGTTTAGTCATTAAATCCATGAGGTGGGGTACCTCAGTTTTCCTTCTTATACAGCAGACCAAGTTTATAATGTTTTTCCTGCTATGTTAAGCTTTAAGTTTATTTACAGGTAATAGCTGAGAAGCATCATTACCTTATGACCTTAAAGGATTTTTCCAAAAATCATACACACTATACATTGTTACAGGGGTACTTATTATCATTAAATTTATTAAAATTCTCTTGTTATCCCATGCCTTTTATTTAGACAATTTGTTTGCTGACCAGGTGTGTCCTTTATCTGCAGCTCCTTTGTGCTGCTAGTTCTTTCCTTCCTTTATCATTTAGGTAATTTGCATTTTCACAGAGGTTTCCTGCTTTTGGATTTAAAGCCATCAGCAGCTCAGAGACTGTCTTAAAAGGGACACAATCAACTTTCACCAGAGTTCTGATTACTTTTTTAACTTCTGCTTCCAAAACACACAGCAATCTGAAAAAGAAAACCCAACCTATTATGGCTCCCTTTGGAGCCCTAATAGCATTTTAATTAAGTAGCAACGTATGTTTGCATTTCTTTTGCCCCTTCTACAATATACCCTGCACATGTTCTGAGGCAAATGCACATTCCTTCCATAATGACAGGTTTCAGAGTAGCAGCCGTGTTAGTCTGTATTCGCAAAAAGAAAAGGAGGACTTGTGGCACCTTAGAGACTAACCAGTTTATTTGAGCATAAGCTTTCGTGAGCTACAGCTCACTTCATCGGATAGTTTAACTTCTATAACATTATCCATATCAATTTTTACATAAGGTGTAACTATTTCTTTTTTTGCTTACAGAGTTTTCATGTACCTTTATCAAAGTGAAAGTCTGATTACTCAGAGCCATTTTAAGGCTCAGTGTTTCTAACATTGCTTCTTTTTGTTTTGTGCACCTCACCCCTGCTGTTGCTTCACAGGGGCACTGTCTTTTTTAATTTCTTATTATTTATTTATTTACTACAGCTCTCATCTGCTATTTTGTTACAAAAACAAACAAAACAAAAACCAAACAAACAAAAAGAATCCAGAATTTCTTTTCTATTCTCCTGATTTTGACCGCCCTGCTGCAGCCTCAACTTAAAAACGTTTTAAATTTTGTAAAGCATTGAGTTACCTTTTTAATCCCTTTAAGGGATTTTGGCAAATCCCAAAGCCAAACAACACTAATTATCTGTGTCTAGCAAAAAGGTCTGTCAGTTTTGCAACTTTGAATTAAAAAGTCAAATGGATTTTTAGTGGCATTATTAAAAACAAAACCAATTGGTCCTTAGAACTTTACATATTTACACACACACAGATAGATACATACACATTTTCTTTTCCTTAACATCCCTTCCACACTGCTCTGTTTTTTACATCTTACATTCCCTTTACACATTTGAGGCAGTTAAGTTCCAATAGAACCCCCTTATGTTCTTTTAGAAATTTGACTAAATTGTCCAGTCAAATGATCTTAATCAGTTTATTTTTGCCTGGCTAATTTACAGACGTTCCTTTGGAAAAGGGCCCATTTTTCCTTCATAATGGCTGTAAAGAAACCAAGAATGCTCTTTCTCTAACACTTTTTTCCTTTTTAACATTTTCACAAAGTTTAGCTGCTTAATTCCCTCCAGACTCTGCAGAGTTTTAACTTTTTCACTCTCATTTCTCTTTGTAATTATGTCTGGGGGTGCCGTACATAGGACCTTCTCCCCCTTCACCTGCTGTAATGGCTGCTACCTGTTTAGAGGCAAAGCCCAATTTTTGTCTCAGACTCTTAATTAGTGATTCTCAATGCAGGTGCTCTTTCCTGCTTCAAGGTTAATTTCTTTACCATACCTTGGAGCACATGATTCTCTATTTCAATTTTCTCAGAGGCTTTAGCTTGGTCTGCCAGGAATCTTTCTCTCTTTTTGCATTCCTGGAGTGCCTCTTTCACTATTTTCACCTGACTTTGGGTATTTGTAGCCAGCACCTTCCAATTGTCTGCTTCCTTTTCCGTTTGTGCCTTTTCCTCTTTACATAAAGACAAGCGGAGGTAAGAATCCTTACATGCCTCCCACAATAACCAAATTGCTGCTGCATCTCTTTTGGCAGCACTAGAAGGTTTGTATATGAGGATATACTGAGCCAATCTATCCTCTAGGTCCGAAATAGTGCAGACATCAGCTAGGGCTTGTTTAGTCCAAGGACTGTGCCGAAATTTTTGAAGGATTTGTTTAAAAGGTGTAATTTCTTTCACAAAAGGTGGGGTTGGAGTTCCTTCTAACTCCATTCCTCCCTCTGGTACTGGCTTACCCTGTGTTCTTTTAAACATGGATATTTCAATCTCTTTGTCACTCCTGGTATTACTTAGCAAGTGACACAGCCTAGATTCTGAAATTGTAGCTTATCAAATTTCCTTGTCACACCTGGCACAGGTCAGCGAGTGACACAGCCTAGATTCTCTGAACCTGCTACTCCTTATTCCAGCGAGTAGCTTATCCTGGCCCTTAGGCCTTCTTGCTGCCCCTGATACCTCAGTGAGCAATAGGACTTAGGTTTAGTAATCGTAGCTTAATCTATGCGTGTCTCCCCTGCTACCTTCCCGGAGGCCAGCAGGTCTGGTTAACCTGTTTTTCCCTGCTACCTTCTCGGAGGCCAGCAGGTCTGGTTAACCTAATAGAAATGCCTAGCTCAGTAGAGCTGGCGGTGTGCACACCAATATTTACAATAACTGAGGTTTTTTACCAGTATTCCCCCTTTCACAATTCTCCACCAAAATGTTATACCAATAAAATAAAAACCAGCAGGCTCTTATTAAAGGGGAAAAGGCAAAATGCCACATTTATTGTGAATACAGAAAGGATCCTAGTAAGCAGTTAGTTATAGCTATAACATTCCATTCAATTTCATATTTATTCACACATTCATTCGTACACACACACAGGTTCTGCAAGGATGTTATCACAGTTACCAGCCTTAGAATTGCTTATGCCAAGCCACTGGCCAGGTGGCCTGGACATGAGGAGGGAGTAGGGCCTTGTCAGATGCTCATCTGATGCTCCTGGAAGTTAGTTTGCAGAATCAGACCCCAAAGTTCTCACTTTCTAGAGTCCATTTTTATAGGAATTTCTTCCTATGCCAGTCTATGAGAATTGCTTCATCATGCTGTTGCTGAATCAATCAGCAGATTACGCATTCCTGACGGCTCCGTGCTGCCAGATGTGGTGATGTTCTTTGGTTCTCCTATCCTTGAGGCTGTTGGACGGATTCCAGTCTGCCCTCCGGGGGTCCTCTAGTTATTTCCACTTGATGCCTTCTTCAGCCGATGGACACTGGATTCTTAGGCTGGCACCTCCCTGATCATTCAGTTATTATCCACACCAAGCATCCATCCACATACATCCTCTCTCTCTATTTTAATCACAATTGTTAACAAAGCCAGATGAATACAACAAAAGGGCGGGGAGTCTCTGGGTGCTGTTTCTGTTGTTGCAGAGTATTGCTTTTGAGTCTCTCTGTGAGAGTAGTTGTTGTTTACAAAGAACTGCTTTGAGAACAGACTCTGTCTTAGAATGTACTAACACAATTAGCAGCTTGTAAGTTTCACACATAGAGGGAGAGAAACAGTACCAAAAACTAAGAGACCTCTTAATTAGTAATACCCTGGAATTTAAACTATGGGGAATCAAACTCATTTGTGATTTTAATACAGAACTTCTTTAATATGATCCAACATGTTTTCCTTTAATTGAAGAGATCTGATTCTCCAATAAAGTTGTAGATATTTAATAAGAGTATATCAAGCGTGCATACCACATGATTTCCCTTCAGGAAACATTCCTGAAGTGCAATGCTGCAAATAGAGCATATTAAGTTATTTGAAAAATAAGCTTATAGTACATGGGAATGAATATGAGAGTGTTTTAAGAGCCACCAGCTGTTCTGGTGTCATAGGGTGACTGGCCCCTCTGAGAGAATAAGACCAGTTCACCTGTGACTAGTTAGTTGCCTCCCCATGGGTCTAATAGAGTGCAGCTGGCCTGTACAAACACCCAGGCAGCAGCTGAGAAAGGGAAACGGCAAGGAGCAGTGGGAAGCTAATGTGAGTTGACTGGAGAGAGCTGTGTGAGACCTGAGAGAACAGTAATTGAAAGCCAGCTGTTGCAGAGAACTGACCAGAGTGGGGCTGACCCTGCTGAGTAAAAGACTTGTACAGAGGCCCCTAGGTAAAGGGGAAGAATGAGCTCAGACTGAGCCCAGTAACAAGAGGGTTGATTCTGGAGGGAGGTTTCCCTGAGGAGCTGCTCAGCAAGGGTAGGACTTGCAAGCAAAGGAGCCTGGGGAGTTGAGCGCTTCGGGGAGACCTCTGACAGAAGCCCTGAGTTGGGTGCTTTGGGAGACAAGCTGCAAGAAGTCTGGAGCACTGCCAGAGGTGTGAGAGCATAGGAATTGAAGAAGAGGGTTCGTGACTCATGGTGTAGCCTGGAGATGGCCCCTGCAGTGGAGCTATGGAGGAGTGCTGCATTTTCATCTACCTTACTTTGGAGCCTTTGAGAATTGTCTTAGTTTGAGGGGCTTGCTGGAGGTTGAAGTTGTACTGATGTAAGCGGGGTCTGAATGAGCTCTCCCCTGGTATTTAGTGATGCACTGTGGGGAAAGATGCGGGGAGCAGATCATATTTGCATACACACCTCCTCTGCCTAGGTGATTAGCAGAGATCTGTTTTGGGTAAAGATTAACTTTCGTAGTGAACCCTGGGGTAATGAAATGTTATCTTTGTTGTATGAATTAAGGGCAACAGATCTGTATTTAGCATGCCCTGATGGAGGGGGTCACCCTAGATGGACCCCATTTGCTAAGCAGGGGTAGTGATGCCAAATCCAAGTGAAAGTCAGAGGAGGAGAGGATGGGTGTTCTTACTAGTTTAAAGGGTCCCAGAAGCCATTTGACTCTCCCACTCCAGTGTTTAAAGACAGAGCTGACTAGACTTAACTGAGAGTCCTGGTTCTTTCTCAGCGATCACTAGAACTGAACTCCCCGATAAGCTGATCCAAGGGGGCTGAACCTCAGACCTGGTTCAAAGATAGCATTTTGGGGAAAAGATCACACCAAAGGGCAGCAGCATAGAGGTTTGGTTTCACCCAGTGAAATCACTAATGAGCTGAAATCACCGAGAACTTGGCTAAGTGGTAGAACCACAGAACACAGCATCTCAGTGAGAAGCAGCAGTGAAGGTGGCAGCAGTGATGATGGGAATGACATCAACAGTGACAAACAGCAACAGAGGCTGCAGCAGCATTGATGAGCAGAGGTGGCATCACTCAACCATCCTCTTCCCTGGGGAGGGAAGCAAAGCATTGAAATGCACTCCTGGACTCTGGGGATATTCCTGGGCTTGGACAACAAACCTTGAGTGGGGTACAGCCGAGGGAAAAGGGGAGTGGTATGTTAAACAGACATTTGTCCATTGGACTTGCACACCCAAGGTGGGAAACCAAAGCAGAGGACACTGCCCAAGATACAGTGGGGTGGGTGTCTTTGTTATTGGTTGCAGACTTTCAAGTCATTGCAGCATTTTCCCAAATTAATGGTGTGTTTTCTTCTGTTAACAAAAGTTTTCTTTTGTCATACACAGACTCAGTGCTTGTGAGTGGGGAAGCAATACTTTTTAGAGATGCCCAGGGTGGTGATTCATTTTCCCAGATGACTAGGTGGGGGCTTGTGCTGGTTCTGTTTTGTGTTATTAAGAGGAACCCCTCCATCTTGAACTTGTTGCTGCCTACATCACTGGGCAGAAGGATTACACTCATAAATTGTACCCAGAAGTAGGACTTGACTTGGGCTCTGAGAAGGACGACATTCCTTGCCCGCGCAGATGTGGTAACCACTGGTCTGACCCATGTTGGAGCAGTTGCAGGGAGAACACTGAACACTTTTAAATTTTCAAAAAAGTTTTGTTCTGGGTAATTTTGAGGGATGGACAAAATGTTTGTGTTGAAACTTTTTCCAGTAATGCTCAGATCATGGATGATCATCCGCATTTCTAATCTGAATGTAATGATAGCGTCTGTGATGACAACAGGTGAGTTTCTAGTTCCAGTGAATGAGCATGAGTGTGGAGTTAGGTGAGAGAGCAAGGCAGAAAGAAATGACCAACACTCCCAGCTCTGTCTCAGCTATCCACAGTGCTTCCTAGTAATAGTTCTGCAGGACATCTGACTTCAAAATAAGTCTAAAAGATGAGCAAATCTATACTAGGACGTTCAGTGTGTGGGAGCCCCCTTAACAGCACCATTGATCACGTGTATTCATGTAACGTTCACTTTGTTCTTTTCTTCAGTCTTCTTTCTCAGTCCCTGGAGTTGTATTGACAGTTGAGGCACATAAGAGAATTTTTCACAAAAAGTACGGAATACTTTTGAGGGAGAGAAAGGGCCTTTTAATAAGAGTGGAAAACTGCAGGGCAACCATGGTGGAGCATCAGTGCTTTCTGAACTTAACAGAAAAAGATTTTTTTGTTTTGAACATAAGGAGAAAACATCAAATCTCTTACATGCTGACACAGCCGACTGCAAACAAGTCTCTTTAAAGGTCAGTGTATCAGTGATAAGAGCAGAGGACTTTAAAATAGGCTGTTTCCTTCCTTGTGTTCATATTTTTGTTGAATGTTAATGTCTCTGACTCCTCCATGACAAGATAGCTTAGTCTTATTCTTTGACAGGGACAAAGTTATGTTGCATTTTAGAACAGGTTTGCAAGTCTTAAAAAATCTTAGCTATAAAAAGTGTTTGGCAGACAAGCAGTGGGAGACTGTTCCAAGAGCAGGACACAGCATGAAAGAAGGTGTGAAGCAGGGAATGGGAGAAGGAGCTGAAGGGAGTACTAAGGAAAGAAGATGAGGAGAAATGGGATAGAGGAAGTCAGAAGGGGATTAGAAGGAAGTGAGACCAGAGATTGGAGAAAGGGTGGGTGGACAGAGCAATGATTTATGTAGGGTTCTGGAAAGCTTGAAAGGATTTAAAGCCTGAATTTCAATGAAGAGATTCTAGTGTCTGTGTGTGATGTGGAAGAGGAAGTTGCTTTTTGGCAGCTGCATTACAGAGCAGGGAGAATTGGCAGGCTCTGATTGTATCTGGCCTACAGGAAAAGTAGCAATAGTACTGTCAGTTTTTCCAAGTGGAGATCAAACTCAGACTCCACAGTAATTGAAAAAGCCAAGGACGCTCTGGGCCTAATCCTTCACCCCTTCGCCCTGTGACTAGCCCTACTGAAGTCAGTGTGAATAAGGGTTGCAGGATAAGGCTCCATAATGAGGACACCTCTAACAGACATGGCCACAAAAATGAAACACCTGAGTATGGAAGAATCCATTCTGAGAAAAGAACATTAATAAAGAAAAATCTTTCAGGGTTTCAAAGGCTGAGAGAGACAGGAGAGAATCATAATGGTCTTTATTGCTTAAAACCTATATTTCTCCACATCATGTTGTTTAAGTAAATTTTGAGAAGCGTGAAGGAAATCAGTATACAGTTTTTATCTTCAGAAAGTAGTGACCCTTCCCCAGTTTGTCTCACTACATTTAAAAAAAAATTATTATTATTGAATTGCCTCCTTGCTGACTTGAACAATTTAAACATTTCGTCTTCTACTGATAAAATTCTAAGGGATTTTCTTTGGTTACGAGTTTTCCAACAGATGATCCTTCAGTAGTGTTTAATTCATAATCTCTGATAATTTTAGATGGATGAAAAATAGGTTGATCAACAACATATCCTCTAGACTGCACAATAGGAAAAAAGATTTTCTTCAATACATACTGGAAATAGAAAATGTTAGCAATGATTTGAACCTTTTAAGCAGGAGCCTTCTGATACAATGTTCTTCTGGAAAAATCTGTAAAGGCAAAGAAGTTTTGTGAACTAAGAGGTAGAAATAAGGAGGAGGAAAATAGGGAATGGACACAGTACATAGATTTCTCATGGTATACAAAACAGACTGCTAAGATTTATAAATGTTAAGATTTATAAAATACTAACAGTAGACTTAACATTTATGATATTGGAGTACATGAACAGGAAGGAGAAGACTGAAGTTAAAGGGTTACTGAAGAAATGATTGAAAAGATGAAACCTCTTATCTGAAATCCTGAAACTTTGGTGTTTTAGATGAAATTGACTCTGAAGCAAAACTGCCTTTAAATTTGCAAAGCCTTATTTATGTGGCTCTGTAAAACCCAAATTCAGCCTCCTTCACATATACACAGTAATAACAAAGCTGCTTAGCTGTTTCTGAATGGGGTGTGTGTGTGTTGCCCTATGTAGTAGATCATCAGAACAAAGTGCTAAGATACAAGTAATGATGTATGAGGGCTCAAAGATAGTTCTGACATACTCTAATTAACATGGAGTTTTGTGACTTCATTGCCCAAGATGGCTGCTTAAAGTTAGTTTCATAAGAGCCATACGTTATAACACACAAATCAGTACTAAGAAAAAGAGATCAAATATGTACTAATACAAATCTGATGCTATCTAGAAATGAAAATCAAATTAATTATGCCAGCACTGCTGGGACAGAAGCAGGAACATTATTCTGTCTCCTGAGAAAGCATATCAAATGTCAATACTGCCATTAGAACTGAAAGCTTTGATTGCATTTGTCACTTATGAAATCCAGTCTTTAAAGCAAACTATATTAACTTAACCATTTGCTGAAAGCAAAAATTAAGTATTTATCTTGAAGAGTCTCTTTGCTACCAGTGCTTAGAAAAGATTTATTGTACCACACACTCTTATTCCATTTTATCACTTACATGTTCTACTTTATTTGGTTATTAGAGATGCATCTACAGTAAAACCTGCCAAGAGCGACCACTCATGGAAGTTAGCAAAAGTGGTCTCTTGTAAGAGGTGATCTCTCTTCAAAGAACCAGACGGTGTTCCATGACTTCCACAAGTAGTCACCCATGACAGGTGGTCTCTCATCAGAGGTGCTCTCTAAGGCAGGTTTTACTATATGTTCCTATATATGCTTCCTTTTTAATATAAACCACAGAAGAGCTGATACGTGTTAGTATAAAGAAAAAAGCAATGGGATCCCACACAGTGTTGTTTCAAAATTTTGCTACTGCTATTGCAGCTAAGTACATCTTACAGAAAGTTTTCAGCCCAGATCACCCTAAGAACAAACATAAGAATCACAAAAAGGCATAGAATTACCCAGGTATAGAATTTCTGACTATAGGGTTCAGGCAGAAGGCCCTAACAAGTTTATTCTGCAACTTAAATCCCACATGCTCAGTGCCTTGACTTTTATGATGGCCTGATTTATTAATCAATTTGATCTTTAATAAAGCAAATAATAGCTATGTAATTCATTTTTAAAGGCCAAACTCTAAATCAACAGAGCAGTACTGTTGTTGTTATTGATCGTTTTACCTTAAATATGCATTCTGTAGTCTATCCTGTTCTTTCTAGGTGTGTGTTTATATAGGCCTGGGAATAAACTCTATCTTTCCTGGTGATTTCAAACACCAAACTACCCAGTAGAAAGACAGTGACAGTTATGGAATGCCCTGATTTAAAACTATACATTGAGCCTACTCTGTTTCCTGAATACCATTATTAGACATGTCACATACAGACTTTTCGACAGCCCGCAGCCAAGACAACTTATGGGATGACTCTTTATGATCCAGAATGGGGTATATAATTTACACTGGCCTTCAACACAGGAAAAAAAGGAGGACTACAGATTCTATTACTCCTAACTTCCAAAGGCCCATAACCATTGGAAATGTGCGCTTTACAAAGAAATCATGTAGTGTCAATCAAATTCTATACATTTGCACACTTGAATTGTACACATTCAAATTAAAAGGCAGGCAGTGCTCCGGGTAGGTAGTGCAGAGAATTGGGACCCCAGACTCATGGGCCTTGTCTGCACAAGACAGGCTTTGCCCATATAGCTATACCATAGGTACAGCTATACTGACAGTGGTATAGTTGCTGCTATAGTTAAACCAGCTCCCCGCTTGACATGCTAAATGGCAAGAATGCTTTTGCCAGTAATAACTTCATCTACAGAAGGGGGTTTTGCTAACATCGCTATGTCGGCTATCGGATTTATTTGTTTGGGTTCCCCACCCCCACACTCCTGACGTAACTATGCTGGCAAGTATTTTAAATATGGATCAGGCCTGAGGCTGTGTGCGCACTAAGAGCTCTTTGCCAGTCTAGGAATGCCAGCAAACTCTCCTGGCAAAGCACTCCTGGTGTGGATGCAGCAATACCAAAAAGTTGCACTTTGCACGAGTATAGCAACCCCCTTCACCTCTCCGCGCTCCCCCTGAATGAAACAAGCTATACCAGTAAAAGAGCAATTTTGCAGCTATAACTACATCCACCCTAGGGGCTTCTACCCCTTCATACCCCGATTGACAAAGCTATTCCAGCAGAAGCCTGTATTGTCTTGCTGTCTGATCTTGGCCAAATCATTTAACTCCTCTGGTCCTGAATCTCTACTGCATTTCACTTTGTGTATTCATTTCACCCACTTTCACCAGCAGTAGCATTTTACATGCAACCTGCATGTGTATATATGACTACGCAAAGCGTAAGGCAGTGGAGAATCAGGTTAAACTGAGGCCATGTCTACACTACCATTATGTCAGCAAAATGTATGTAGCTCAGAGGTGTGAAAAAACCACACCCATGGGTGATATAAATTACACCGTCCTAAGTGGTAGCGTGCACAGCGCTATGTTGGTGGGAGATCTTCTTCCACCAACATAGCTGCTGCTGCTTATTGGGGGTGGTTTAATTATGTCGACAGGAGAGCTCTCTCCCATCCGCATAGAATGGCTACACGAGAGATCTTACAGTGGTGCAGCTGCATCGTTACAGCTGTGCCACGGTAACCTCTCTAGTGTAGACATAGCCTGAGACGCAAGAGACTTATCTCATAAATGGCAATGATACGTGTGACAGAGGTTTGTGATGCATTATGGACAAGGGCCAAATATGCAAAAGGTGGCTTCCACTAGTGCATGTGCAACTGTGCATATTTTTGACCTCTCAGTTTCATGTGCCAGTGACAAGTTTTATCAGTGTAAATTCTTTCTTTCTCACATGAGAGTGTTTAGAAATGGCAGAAGAAAAGAGTAAACACTTGCTTTAGTTTGGTAATTGATGTGTCTGTGAGTGCATAAGATCCCAACCCCCTTGCCTTTAAGTGATAACCCTTGGGTTGTGGCTACATGGCAACACTTATGGGAGTTGCTGGCCATTTATGGTTGGAAGCCAGACATTTTATATTGTACATACTAAAATGAAAAGACAGAGTTGTCATGTCCTTGGGATTGGAGGCACTTGTTTTGCTTCAGAAATAAGGACTGACTTTTACCTAGCCTGACATAGCAAAGGAGTCTGTGGCTGATTTCATGTTTGGGAGGAAATGTATAATTCTTTCTTATTCCTGTCTGGGTGTACTTGAAATAACAGAGGTAGTTTGTTAAGAACTTCTGGGATTAATCTTATTTTCAGATGAAAAAGGCAATTTAAGAGCAGAGAGGGATGTTTTATAATTGTCCATCAAAATGTATAAAAGTAGAACCCGCAAATACCATACAAAAATTGTAGCAGGTACAGTACAAATAAGTGTCAGTCACTGGATGCACTTAACATTTTTCTTCCCTTTGGAAAGATTCATCCTTTTCATGAGAGATTTCCCATACTTAAAATGAGAACTACTGATGTACCTCCAGTAATCTCTCCCAAAACAGAAGATTGTGTGTGTGTGTGTACACACGTGCATCTGCACTGTACTTCACATGCACTAAGGCCTAAGAATAAACTTGACAGGGATATAGCTAATATGACATTGAATACCATTGCCAATTAGAAAAAAATACAAGATCTGTCTGCCAAAATAAAACGACTTATTACTAGTTAATGATGTGTATTGCAATAGCACTAGAAACCCCAAATGAGGTTTTGACCCCATTATGCAAGGCACTGCACAAACATATATGAAGAGACAGTCCATGCCTTGAAGGCCTTACCGACAAGACAGACAAACAGAGGGAGAAATGGAGGCATGAAGATGTGAAGTGACTTCCCCAAGGTCACACAGCAAGTCAGGGACGAACCCCTATCTCCTGTCTGTCAGATCCGTAGTTCACAACTTTTTCCATACAGGAATCTGCTCACTACCAGCACTATGCTTCCATCTGGCTGGGATCGAGCCATTTCTCAGTATGGGTAGTTGTGACCCTCAGGCTGAGAATCTCTGCACTTGGTCATATTGACCTGATTTGTTTGCCATCAAGAGGAATTGTCCTCTATGCCTATTATTTCAGAACTAGAGGCTTGCAAATGTAAAACTTAATCTTATGATATTTAATGCAGTGTTGATCATTAATTAGGCTGTTCCCATCCACCAAGAAGCATCCAACAGGAATGCAGTAACCTTGCACGCATTACTGAGAGCTGGATAGCTCTTTCCCTATTCTAGGTAAGCTTGCTCGAGCTTGATTCTTGATCCCTCATGAGGCTGGAGCGGTGTGGCCATGCTTCTTGCCTGATCTCTAGAGTAAAATGAAACTATCCATGGGACTGGACCTTTGAGCCTGCCTACCTAATTTGTGAGTTATGATTAAATGAATTTACAAACTCATTAGTGGGCAGAACTGTTATTGGCCTGAATTTCTGCCTCAGTTTAATGAGTTTCTTTTGGGATGGCAATGGTGTGTTGTCTTGGGATTTCATGGCCTCCATAGGGTAATCCCAGGTGATTTTTAGCAGAGTCCAAACAGTAAGTAGACTCTGGTTCTGATCTTTGTGTTGCTACTTGAAGTAAAAGATGTTTAAAAGTACCTTCAAAGCTGAGATCGGAGTATTACCATTATTCTGTCAAATGTGAAACTATTTCTACATTAGGAAACTGATGGAAATAGTGGGGTTCAAAGACTATTAGGCGACTACTTAGCCCTGAGTCACACTTTTGTTGGTCTAGCTGAGCATTAGAAATATCTTTTTGTTTGTTTGTTTTTTTCAAGATCACGGAGAAAGTAATATCTAGATGCTGCTGCTACAACCTGTCCCACTCCCCCTCTCTCAGTTGTAAACAGACCCCAATCCTGGGCCCCCAAGCTTCTAAGCTGCTGGGTCTAAGAAGACACTGGGCACTGTTCCTAGCTCCAGGTCTCTCATGTGCACTCCCAGGTGCAGAACCTATATCTGACACCCTTCTTTGTCAGTGGAACCCCATAGTCCATCCACCTGAGCCTCCTTGAGACTCAGTTGCTTATGTACATTCTCCCAGAGACCACCTGGCTGTGGACGCTCTATTTTCTTAATTGAACCCTTCAGGGAAAATCTGGCAGGCAAGAAAGGATCACAAGCTTAGCACAACTATAGATACATTTGGTTAGCACAGGCTTAGCTTAACCACAGATACATTTACAGCAGAGAGATACAGATCTTTGAAAACAACCAGCAGTCCTGAACAACACCCCAAGCCCATGTCTGATCTCACTATTCCTATGAACCCCAGTTTTGGTCATAGTCTATAGGCCAGGCAATCCTTTCTGCCTTCTTGGCTTGGTCTTCTAGCATGTGGCAATGTAATGGCCTCCTTCTCACAGACTGCCCCCCCGTAAGTAAAATCCCTCCTCTCCAGGCAGTTGGAGAAACTGTAGCTCTCCCAGACATCTGCTTATACTGTGTGATTCTAGCCTCCTCCTCCCAGACAGGTTACTACAGAGTCTGTTTAAAGTCAAATGTCCTGCCAGTAAAAAATCCATTGTTCCAGTAGGGGCAAGTCATTCAATGTTGCTGGCCCTTGATGGTTCTCTCATTGATAGTCACACACATAGGTGCCCAGTACCTAACACAGAAGTAAAGGAGTACTTGTGGCACCTTAGAAACTAACCAATTTATTTGAGCATAAGCTTTCGTGAGCTACAGCTCACTTCATCGGATGCATGCTGTGGAAAGCGTAGAAGATCTTTTTATATACACACAAAGCATGAAAAAATATCTCCTCCCACCCCACTCTCCTGCTGGTAATAGCTTATCTAAAGTGACCACTCTCCTTACAATGCGTGTGATAATCAGGGTGGGCCATTTCCAGCACAAATCCAGGGTTTAACAAGAATGTCTGGGGGCGGGGGGTAGGAAAAAACAAGGGGAAATAGGTTACCTTGCATAATGACTTAGCCACTCCCAGTCTCTATTCAAGCCTAAGTTAATTGTATCAAATTTGCAATTTGCAAATGAATTCCAATTCAACAGTTGCTGCAAGGATAGGTTCCTGGGTTCCTGGGTTAGTGGTTCTGTTGTGTGGTGTGTGGTTGCTGGTGAGTATTTGCTTCAGGTTGGGGGGCTGTCTTGGGAGCAAATACTCACCAGCAACCACATACCACACAACAGAACCACTAACCCAGGAACCTATCCTTGCAACAAAGCCCGTTGCCAGCTGTGCCAACATATCTATTCAGGGGACACCATCACAGGGCCTAATAACATCAGCCACACTATCAGAGGCTCATTCACCTGCACATCCACCAATGTGATATATGCCATCATGTGCCAGCAATGCCCCTCTGCCATGTACATTGGTCAAACTGGACAGTCTCTACGTAAAAGAATAAATGGACACAAATCAGATGTCAAGAATTATAACATTCATAAACCAGTTGGAGAACACTTGCAATCTCTCTGGTCACGCGATTACAGACATGAAAGTTGCTATATTACAACAAAAAAACTTAAATCCAGACTCCAGCGAGAAACTGTTGAATTGGAATTCATTTGCAAATTTGATACAATTAACTTAGGCTTGAATAGAGACTGGGAGTGGCTAAGTCATTATGCAAGGTAACCTATTTCCCCTTGTTTTTTCCTACCCCCACCCCCAGACATTGTTGTTAAACCCTGGATTTGTGCTGGAAATGGCCCACCCTGATTATCATACACATTGTAAGGAGAGTGGTCACTTTAGATAAGCTATTACCAGCAGGAGAGTGGGGTGGGAGGAGGTATTTTTTCATGCTTTGTGTGTACATAAAAAGATCTTCTACGCTTTCCACAGTATGCATCCGATGAAGTGAGCTGTAGCTCACGAAAGCTTATGCTCAAATAAATTGGTTAGTCTCTAAGGTGCCACAAGTCCTCCTTTTCTTTTTGCGAATACAGACTAACACGGCTGTTACTCTGAAACCTAACACAGAAGAAATGTTCTTTTCCCAAAATGGAGGTTACAGCACAGAGTGAATATTATCGCTAAGGTTATAATTAAAATGGATGTTAAAATATAATATGGCATTCACAAAACAAAATGGAGTTCACCATCTGACTCAAATGTCCCCCCAATCTGTCAGAACTGGTGTCTCCTCTATCTACCACAAAGCCCTGCCAAGGCACAATTGTTTACAGGTGAAGTAGCAGGAGGGCTGGCTGCAGTGCCAGTGATTCAGACTTATTTTTAAATCAACTGTCCTAGGAAGAAATTTTTATTTTGTTGACTTAATCTATGGCCAAAGTGAAGAAAATTTTCTTCTTACCTCTACCATCTGTGTGATTCAGACCAGTGGAACTGTTCCAAGCCATAGGTATTGGAATAATTCCAAGTGGTTTGGCTTGATAACAAACTCCTAATATTTCATTGTGTTAGGAGTGTTCATCTTCTCTTGCAAATAAAATTGGCTGATATGAGTGTCAGAGCAAGAGAGAAGAAATGTTCCATCTATGCTGATTGGCTTTCATCCAGTTTTGCTTATGAAGTTTTGGGTGTGACTGTGGAGATGTAAGCCAGCCACCTTTTGAAATGGACTTGTGGATGAGTAAATCCACTAAAAGGACTGTAGGTCCATTGTCAAAGATGACTGTTACTACTTCTCCCCAAGGAGGATACTAAGCTACACTTAAGGAAGTGTTCAGGAAACAGAGTTTGGATGTTAATATTTTGCTAATTAATAATTTACAAGACTATCTAGAACCACATTTTTCTGATATTATGGTGGTTAAGAAAGTGGTGATGGGAGAATTTCAACTATATTTGAATTCCAAAGATGTATTTGATATCTATTAGTCTGGTTTCATAAAGAGTTTTGAAACAGAATGTATTGACTGGTATATCTGTGGCTGATCTTTCTAGTGATGGATAACGCGTCCATACAGATACAATTAAACCTACTAGACGCTTTTGATCTTATTGACTACAAATTTTTGCTGCACCTGTGAGGGCATTAGGTAGTAGTTCTTCAGGTAGTGCTGCATGATTAATTGTCCTCTCTGATGGCAATCAGACCAGCATGTGACCATAATGGAACTACTTATAGAAGTCAGCACTGTGTCCAGTAGTGTCTGCAAGACTAGACCATTAATGCCAACCTAATAATTGGTCATTCTTGTAAAATTTTTAGAAAGACTGAATGCCAGAAAGGAAAGACTATCTAAAGGGTATTTTATTAACACCTTTACACCTGTTTTATAAAGGAAGTGTATATGTGGTACATAAGATTTTTCTTATTTATTTATTTTGTCTGTAGACTAGTTATATACCTCTCGTTTCCCAAAACATGGAAGATGCATTTTTAGTACTGTTGGCTCATTATCATTTGGTGGATGCAACAGCACTGTAGATAGCTCCTATGGATTTATGCAGCATTAATAATTTTCTAAAAGGGAAACATATGGTGCTCTTCCTATTCTAACTGAAAAATTCTGTTTGCTACTCAGATATATACATATCCTTCAAGTTTTAAGGATTTTTTTTCTCATAAACAATTTTAAAGAGCATATTGTTCTAAACTGGTTTAGTCAAGGCTTTTTTTTAAAAGGTTGCTATTGGTTTGAATTTAACACATCTTTCCGGCATTGCTCAATCCTGCAACCTTTTCCCACACATGCAATCTCTGTGCCTAGAAGCAGTCCCATTGACTTCACTGTTGCTACTTGGTCAGGTATTGCTTATGTTGCTAAGGCTATCAGGATTGGGTCTGTAACCTTCAGCTCTAATTTCATTTTGTCAAAAAAAAAAAATTCATTTCAGCCCAGGATCTGCAACTTTTTATACATAAGGTATCTCTTATCCACAAAAGTTGAGCACAATCCTCTATTACTTAGCTCCAAAAACATCACAGGCAGTTTTACTTCTGAAAGAGATACAGGATAAGGTCCAATATTCAGAATTCCTAATATTCAATAGTACTGTAAGTTATCCTTGTTTTACAGGGTGGACACTGTGTGGAAAACCTAGGAAACTTCTGATTTATTTTAGTGAAAGAATATATGAATCAGTGTCTCCTCTGATCTTGTATTGTTACCTGCTATCTGTGAAGAAGTTAATTTCTTTCTTAAAACAAGATAAGCAAGGTAGTGACTGAGAGGAAGTGACTAAGAATGAATGAACTGTCAGGATGGAACTAACATCGCTAGAGGGCAATTACTGAAAATATATGGACAGGTAAATAACTTTGTAGAAGCACCACTCTTGGGGAAGGGGGGGAACTGCATGTATCTGTTTTGATCAGGTTCAAGAGGCCCATGAGACAAAGAACTGACACTTGTATAAATGTAAGCGGGTGAATAGTCCCGCTATTGTGGGGAACTTTCCTGGCTTCTGCACTACCCCGGTGAAGTGGGCTAGCGAAAAGATCTGAGTCCTCACTCCCACTTCCTTTACCCAGTGGCCTCCCTGTCCTTGAGGACTCTCCTTCCACTCTCCTGTCTGGCAGAGTCCTCGTAACCCCAACAAGGCTGGGCCCAGGATTCCTGGGGGGCTCGACCCCCAACCCTCCTGTCGTCACCTAGGACAGGGGCTAGTGTATCCCCACTCCATGGTACTCTCTCTGCACTGGGCACTTCTCTGACCCACTGACCATTACATACAAGTTAAAGCAAATAATTTTAAAAAAGAATAAGGAAAAATGGGAAAGGTTAAAGGAACATCAACTCGCTCCGTGGCAGGGAACATCACAAACAGTGTCTCTGGAATGTCAGGGCAGTTCACAGTCTGCTCCTTGTAAGTCCCAGGCCTTCTTCTCCAGCCCTGGCTGTGCTGTAGGGATGCTGTGGGTTGGACACTCGCTCTGGTGGTGGCCACACACTCTCAGGCTCTAAGTGGTAGGACCCTTCTTCCCAGTGTCGCCTCCGTCCTGTCGGGGTTACGATCCAAGCCTGGCCTGCAGAGCCTCTTGGCTGAGGTGTCTCCCTGTGCTGGGCCCGCTGCCCAGGGTCCCCCTCGCTCTCCCAAGCTGCTCACCGCACCCAGCTCTGGACTGCTCCAGCCCCAGCTCCACCACTCGGTCTCAGCACTGCTGCTCTGCCTCCAGCTCCCTGGGCTGCTTCTTTGGCCCCTCTGCTTCTGGTTGCTACAGCTCTGCTCCCAGGACAGGTCTGCTCTGCAGGCTGCTTCTGTGACTCTGCTCCCAGCACTGCCCTGCTTCGTGGGCTGCTTTTCTGGCCCCTCTGGCTCTGGTGGTGCAGCTCTGCTCCCAGGGCAAGTCTGCTCTCTCTGGGCTGTGCCTCTGGCTTTGGGGCTGCAGCTCTGCTCCCAGGAGAGGGTCTGCTCTCTCTGGGCTGCTTTTCTGGTCCCTCTGGATCTGGCCCAGCTCTGCTCCTCAGCTCGGGCCCCTGCTTTCTCCTTAGCTCAGCCCCACTCTGTCTGACCCAGGCAATTCCAGCTCACACGGAGGACGGGACCTCCCTGGCCTCCTGACTCCCTGATTAGCCTGTCCGCTATGTAATTCAGGCTGACCTGGAGCATTGGCCTCTCCCCATTGTTCCTGGGGGCTGTCAGTCTCAGGGTCCTGATTCCCCATCGACCCTTCCCCCTTTTTAGTACTGGGAGCTAGCAACTAAAACACCCCCACTGAATATTAGTAAGGGGGCAACAGTCCCCTTACATAAAGAGACTTGATGTAGAGGGTGGGGGTGGTCGCTCTCATTGGATCAAAGAACTAACATGAGACTGTGAGCAAGAGGCACAAACCCTACTAGAAGGATTAGAAGAACTTTGAAACCTACTCGGGTCTCTATGTAGAATATGGTAATACGTGGTAAGACAGGGATGCATGTAAGCTGTATATTGTCTTACATGTTTTCTCTGTAATGCTTTTATCCTAAGTAGATGAACTGTGTGCTTCATGAAAGCTGGTTGGCCACTGATAAAGCTTGTCAGTATCCCTGGGAGATAGCAGGACAGCAACTGCTGAACTAAACTCATGTCAGCATAACGACATTGCTCAGGGACTGTTTAATTGCAGTGTAAATGTTCAGGTTTGGGGTGCAGCCTGAGTTCGGAGCCCTCCCATCTCGCAGGATCCAAGAGCCTGGGCTCCAGCCCAAGCCCAAATGTCTGTACTGCAATTAAATGGCCCCTTAGCCTGAGCCCCATGAGCCTGAGTCAGCTGGCCAATTGCAAGAGGCTACAAAGGGGCAGAGGTGCAGTTAACCCTGGAACTGTGACAAACACACCTGCCAGAATTAGATCAATTAACTTCCTTAGCTAGCTTTAGAACAACTTCTCACTACATGCAGGCTATCCAAAGAAATGCTGTTCTATTTTCCTTTAGTTTCTGAATAGATGTTTAAAGTCTGTTTTGCCTCTCCCTTACATGAATGAAAATTAAGACTAACTCAGTTGAAGTTAGTGAAGTTACACTAGTTTAAGTGAGGAGAAGCAGACCCAAGAGATTTTGTTTGACTCTCTTGCTGCTGAAAGTATTCAAAGGTAGCATTTAATAAAAGTTCCTGATGTTGAACAGACAGTTGACAGCCAAATGTTTTGTGTTTGACACACCTTGCAGTCCATGACTGATTTCATTCCAGGGAACACAAATAAAATAATAAAAAGAAATCATCAGCTAAATTAATTTACTGCATTGAACAGAAGTCCTGATATTTTCTAAGATTTATTCACATTACAAAGGCAATGCCCCAGTGTTTTAGCCATACTTTGTCTTTTATTTGTAAAGGGCTTAAAGCAAAATATACATTGATTATGATGACTGTTATTGTTTTCTGTAATTTCTACTTTTGCTTGCCTGTTATAGCAGTGAGAATAGAAACTCCATGTGAAACAGGAACACAAAGAGTAAGTCTTGTTTTTCACAGGTCTAAGATGAGCAAAGAATTAGGCCACGGCACTTGAATGCTTCACTACTAGGAGTCATCCCACTGAAATCAGATGACTCACTGTAGAAAAGTTAAGCAAATGCACAAATGTTTGCAGGATTTGGGCCTCGCCATTGGGCCAGATTCTCCAGTCTGCTAAATTCACTCTGGTGCCATATTACATGGTGCAAAGTGGATTTATGGCAGCTGGACGTTAACTCTGGAGTATTCCCTTTGTGTAGGGGGAACCCCTGCTGTAGGTAGTTTTACTGTCTCTATGCCAGTGAAGCTCTCATAAGAAAGTCCAGAATTGAATTTACCTGAAGGAGCTCAGCTGAGGAGAGGTCAAAGAGGATAGTTCTGGGGAACACCATGTGGCTGTAGCAGTGGGAGGTGCTGTACCCCAGAGACTACGCAGCTGTGGGCCTTGTGTAAGTTCTCCGTGTGTTTTGCTTTTTAATTTTTATGCATTCCGGAAACTGTATTTCAATCAACTTTAATCTTTCAACACATTCTTTCTGCATTGCCTCCACTTTAGATATTTTAGTTTGCTCTTCTTTTGGTTTACTACTGAGGGGTACAATCTGTTCTTTTAGCTCCGGCAATGTAGACCACCCCAGATCTTCACTATTTAAGTGGATTGTTCTGTATTTGATTAAAGCAAAATGGCTTTTGTTGCAATTTCACTGTAATCTGCCCCAGAAATGCCAAGTCACAGACTTCTGTTAAATGTTCATCTTTTAGCTGGTAGAAGAAGTCCTCCTACCTCCATATGAAGAGCCTTTAACTGTTTCCCCCTAACTGGAAAAAAAAATCTTCCCTGCTAATACACCTCAGAGCTTTTGGAGGTTACTGTAATGAAAGTATTCAGCTGTGTCGCATGGTCATTCACTTCTATTCCCTACCATCCTTCCTCTTGCTTTCTTTCTGCAAAATCCTTCTTCTGTTTGCATTACCTTCTGGCAGCTTTTTCTGGACCAGGCTAAACCAGCTTCTGAGGTGGGCTTGTCTCTCAGAGACAGTCAGGTCATTGTACCTGTTCTGCCTGGCTGGCCCAATGTTATGCTCCTAGACCAAACAGGGTTTAGAAAAGGAGCATTGTATTGTATGTAGAATACAAACAAACACTCCTCTCTTGCAAATAGAAATGTCAAGATGGCATTACATTAAGAAAATATAACACATTCAGTCCATCCATTTGACTCATCAGCAGTTATCCATTGCTACCACGGGTTTATAACTGTCAGTAGTTCTCGGGTACATCTATCTTTCTCCTTTTTTTTGCAAGTTCCGATACCGATGGTTGAAACTTGTCTGTCTGTCTTCTGGTTTTTGTTTGTCTTTTTTTTTTAATCAAGCAAGCAGGAATTTTCTGTGTCGGTTATATTTGAGACTCTGACAGAATGTCTAAATTCCCAAAGATATTCATATTGTACGGTCAATGATATAACCAGGTAACTCAGTCAGTGGAGATCTGGCCAGCTATTTAGAAGAAAGCATCTACTACATCAGTTTTCTAACAGTTAGCTGCACTACCGGACTCCTCCACCTCTTGTGCTAGTACCACCTCGCCTGACATAAGGAGAGGCTGGGAGTAAGCTCTGCGTGAGTGCAACAGAGAATTAAGTCAATTAGGTGTGCAGTCATAGAATCATAGAATATCAGGGTTGGAAGGGACCTCAGGAGGTCATCTAGTCCAACCCCCTGCTCAAAGCAGGACCAATCCCCAATCAAATCATCCCAGCCAGGGCTTTGTCAAGCCTGACCTTAAAAACTTCTAAGGAAGGAGATTCTACCACCTCCCTAGGTAACGCATTCCAGTGTTTCACCACCCTCCTAGTGAAAAAGTTTTTCCTAATATCCAACCTAAACCTCCCCCACTGTGTAAGGGTGGTTGTTCTGGATGGCATATTACAGATGAATTATTAGATAGATAGAAAAACAGGAGAGTATTTGAAATGCTGCAGTCCCTGTGATTAAGTGGCAAGCCAGGGATTCTATATTGCTGTGGTGGAATTTGGGCCCATCTCCTCAAAAGCTATTTAGGTGCCAGTGGGAGTTATGTGCCCAAAGACCTTTGAGATTTGGGCCTTGGTTCCCATTAGGCATTTCAGGCACATCATGAAGGAGATTACTTTTCGGTGGGGTGGTAAGAGCTTGGGAGGGGAGAACACAGCATTTGAATATTACAAAGATTGGTTCTCTGTAAATACCCACATATAGTGTTACCCCTGCGCGAAACAGGCAGAGATTATTTCACACACACATCCATCCATCTGGATGTTTCTTGCTGCTCGGCCACTTGCCCAAAGGGCAGCATGGTTCTAGTTCATGCACATTCTCATGATATCTGGTCCCCCCCAGAATCTCTAGGGTTCATTTAGGTGGGAGAATCTATGTACAAATGTGTGGAGAAGAAAGGGCACTTCAGGGAGCACTCTCCCTTGAACCCAGATCCTTGCCTGCTATTGTCCCGGCTGTGTAAGATCACAGAGAAGGTGGGGAAGGGAGTGAGTCTTCCACCCTCCCAAAACTTGTGTGTTCATGCTGTAACTTAATGGACCTTCTAAAATTATAGCCTGATGCACAATTAGTGTAGTTTTCAATATTCTCCCCTGAGTCAGAGTTAACAGTCAGTAAATAAACTTAAAAAGTAATTTGGGATTAATAATAATATTAATAAAAAAGAGAACAAACAAAATGTACTGAAGGACTCTGCTCCAGCTGATTTCCATCCCATTAAATGAACTAATAACTGTAACAAATGTAAAACTCCAACTTTAAATGACCCTCCCCGTTCTTCTGCAGAAGCATCTGTGGTTCTGCTGTTGGAATAACCATTTTAAAGATACATTCACAATTCAATTTACTGACCTAGGGCCCTTAGCGCGGAACAGGAGGGGAACAATGCAGCATCACCCCAACAGAATACTATGTTGTGTAATAAACAAAAGGCTATCAACTATATTCTAGAAACCAAAACTGAAGCATTGCTCTCAAATTTATCCTCTGCCCTTTATAAGTATGACTTCTCCCCAATCTGTCTGTCTCTTTCAGGTATTATTATAAAACATTCTAAAGCTCTTAAGGCTATACCAGAGACCACCAAACAGAAATGAGGGTGGTTGTTTTTTTTTAATTAACTGACCAAAAGGATGCTTTAATAAAAAGACAGCTGGTCAATGAACCCTCACATTAGGAAGCACGAGTGATTTTTAATATATTCCAGCACTTAAGAATTAGAGTTGGGCAAATACTACAAAAGTATTTATTCCAATTACTGTATTTGTTAGAATTTTAGACAAATTAATTTCAAATTACAAATGACGCTTTTTGTATTTCCTCACTACAGATATTTTAATGGATGAGTTTACAAGTAGGAACATTTCCAGAAACAGGGAATTTTGAACTCAAATGTTTGTGTTTGTGCCAGAAATCTGAGCCAAACTGTTGCACAAATCTAGCCTATTAGAAAACAAGAACATACCTAGGTATCCAATCACAAGAGTTTGAATTAGTGAGTGCTTCCAATAAACTGTACAGGACCAAGTGTTTATTCAGAGAAATGATTTGGACAATAATTTTGAACGACAAATGCCTTCAGGAAAATTGTAATCTTCACATGGACACTTCATTGAGACAATATGAGGCAACATTCACCAAATGAATTATTCGATACATATTGTTCTCAATAGTAGTTTTCACACCTGAAAAACATCAATACTTTGTCCCCTTGAACTCAAAACTCTGTGTTTCAGCTCAATGGACGTGCAAACCACACCCACTGAGTGTGGCTCTTTGTCCCCTCCACTGGTGAATAAGTCACAGTTAGATATTGAAGAGCCTGCTAGAACATGAGCTAACAGAAATAAAACTTTTAGCTCAGGCAACAGATGCTCATGTTTTAAGATCCAGATTTCCCAGGTTCAGTCCCTTCTACGAACAACCCACCCAAGGGTGCAATATAGCAGATGGCATAGAGGAATTTTATTTTTTAAAATAATGTTCCTCCCCACTCATCAACAGGGCAACATATATTTTGAAAAAAAGAAAGATGTCCGACTGTTCTTACACTAAATATAGTAGGTGCTTCATGACTTTTAATACAGTACAAATGCACACGTTAGTTTCTTTTGTCATTAGCATTCTCAGTTACCTTTTCTTAGGAAGTTTATTTCCTCTATGATGAATGGTCATCTAAGTCACAGTGGTTCCCAAACTTGGTTCATAGCTTGTTCAGGGTAAGCCCCTGGCGGGCCGCGAGATGCTTTGTTTACCTGGAGCATCCACAGATACGGCCGCTTACGGCTCTCATTGGCTGTGGTTCACCATTCCCGGCCAATGGGAGCTGCGGGAAGCGGTAACCTGGCCTGCGCTGCTTCCCGCAGCTCCCATTGGCCGGGAACAGCAAACCGCAGCCAGTGGGAGCTGCGAACGGCCGTACCTGCGGACACTCAGGTAAACACAGCGTCTCGTGGCCCGCCAGGGGCTTACCCTGAACAAGCCGCGAACCAAGTTTGGGAACCCCTGATCTAAAAGAAGTGCACATTCCCTGCAGGAAGACTGGATCCACATATTTTATGGTGCTTGGTTCTATTTTCAGTTACCTTAGTTTTATACCAGTGTAACTTCAGTGTAGTTTGTTGTGATTTACCCCTGTGTGAGAACCTGGTCTTTTGATTCCAGGTTGGGATAATCATTTAAGAAGAGATTTTTTTTTTACTGATGTTTAGTAATGGGTGATTTTATTTCAGACTGAAAGCTGTGCTTTACACTCAATTATAATTGCAGCTTGTTTTGGAGACCACTAGCGTAAGGGTAACTTGGTTGCCTGATACTCTTCAGTTCCTGATATAATAATCATAAACCTCTTACATTTGCTAATGAGAAAATAAAAGGCTGTCTAGATATGATCTCTTCTCATTACATAGGTAACTGCTCAAGACCTGAAAATAATGTAAATGCTTTATGTGACAGTTAATTCCCTTAGAGGCAAGAGAGATTATTAGAAAGGGAACAAAGAGAAATGTGGGGGAAAAGCTGAATTGTGAAAGGTTTTGAACAAATGAATATGAGCACAGTTGAAAGAGCGGATTGCACAGGAATAAAAAACATCTCCCTTCATCATCCAGCTTTTAGTCTCCTAACATCTGCAGTAATCAACGTAAACAACATAGTAGCTGTGTAGTTTTTTTTTAAAAATATACATCTTCCCTGAGATGTTTGAGTCACTCCACATGACCCTTGTTCCTCACAGGAATATCTGCTCTACTCTTGTGTGGTTTTTTTGTGCTCTGTAATGCATAAATAAAAGGGAAAATACCTATTTATGCACATTCATCTGTGAGCTTAAAAGGTATTGTTGACTTGTGGAAATAACGTCTGCTTCTATATGCACAAATCCATTTGGAAGGCTGAGGTGTTTAATATCTTATTTTATGTACAAGATCAAATATATAGGACCAGATTATTGGCTAGTGTAAACTGATATAAGCTACTTCAGAAGTCTTTAAATGAAAGCCAGCTGATAGTAGCTTCTCCTATGTTGTTGTTAAAAAGAAGTGTTAGCTGTTTTTAAGTGCATTAATACTACTACTTTGTATTTTTATAGCACCCTTCATGCCAAAGCTCTTAGGACCAGATTCTGACACCCTTATTCTTTCAATGGGATTTTTCAAAAATACTTAAAGGAGTTGGAAGCACAAATCTCCATGGAAATCATTAGGACTTGTGCTCCTAACTCATTTAGATGCTTTTGAAAATCTCACCCATTGTGTAGTACCTTGACTCCTTCCCATAGTCCCATATTCTCCTTCAGGAGTAAGACCCTTACTCAACTTGAGTAGTATATCAGAATCTGGCCCTAACAAAGGGCCAGATTGTGAGATGGGTGCCCCCCCTTCACAATTAGGAAAGGTCCCTAACATTCCCCTTTTACTCCCCTGCACAAGGTGGTTCCTTGACCTTCAGTAGTTGGGAGGTGTGAGTTGGAGAGATGGGAATGGGGGGATAATAGGCTGAAGTATGGGGCCACCCTCCACAATCTGCTAGCCAGTGCAGCTAAGCTCTCACCCACGGAAATTATTGCCCCACAGGAATGGAATGAAAATTTATCGCTTCCTCAAGAGCCATTTGCTCTCTGCTCTGTTCCTGGGCCAAGGCAAGAGTGCATCACCCCTTTCTATAGGCTGTCTGTCCCTGAGCTTCACAAACACCGCAGGAGGTAGATCAGTATTATTGTTCTCATATTACAGCTAGGGGAATGTCCGCACAGAGAGGTGGTGACTTTCCCAGTTTGTTAATGCAACTTTGGGTATAATGCAGTGCAGGTAAAGAGAGGTTTGTTCATTTTGAGTATTTTACCTATTGTTTTTTTCTTTTTTACTCTTAGGAATGTGTTTAAACCACACATTATCACAGTGTCAAGAAAAAAAAATTCCATGCAACTTAAAGCAATAACATTTGAAAATATTTAGACTCAGAAAAAATTCTGGAACTCTTCCTTGCATGGAAATCCCTTTTAAAATCAATGAAAGTTCTGTGCCTAGACAGACTGCAGAAAACCTGTGAGACCCAATTATAGGTAATTTAATGCATTAGTTGTGCCTTCCCCTAATACTCTGTCAAAGCTCTCCTGATCCTTTTCTAGGATTACACTAATTGATTAAGAAGTCCCCATAGAATTTGATTAAATAGAAATGAAGGATTGTGAAATTTCATAGTTTTTAAGACATTTATAATTAATACTTTGTCAATGTACATGGAAATTCTATTTCAATAACAGCTTTCAGACATTTTCCTTTTTCCATAAACAGTGGATAGCTTTCTGCAGATGTACCCTAAGTATTAAACAATAATGTGTTAATGGCAGCTTTGTTTATAAACAAGCTTTTATATACTGTGGATATATTTTATAACAAAATGATCACTCTTTGAGATTATAGGGCATGACTTTCTGGACTATACTTTCAAGACAAAAATAGACTCTGTATCTCTTTCCAGTTATAAAACATTAGGAAATAATAGCCTTATTTGTGTGTAACTCATAAAAGCCTTAAGTTCATTTCCTCTTGCCTGGGGGAATGTTTGCTCTTTAAGAACAGCTATGTTCATTCTTTACCTGTTGATTCCATTAATTTGGATTTTTAAATCTGCCTCCATTCAAGGATCTAGTCTCACATACAAATAAGAAAACAGGAATAACAATATGAACCAATGTTCAAAAGTAGTAATAAACTTTCCACAAAGTTAGTTTCCTTCCCAAAGTCTTCCCACTACCCTATCAAATTACTCACCCCTTTTCCTCAAGAAACCCCAGGACAACAAGTGGGCCTTGCAGTCTAACTTGAATATCAACAGACTAGAATTCTGCTGAACCAAATTACCTAATCAGAACCCCCCTCCAAGAATGCCTTCGATTAAACCAGAGGGTGTTAGCTGGAGTGCCTCAATGGCTGTAGTGTGGTGTCACGCTGGAAGAGAGGCAGCTGCTGAGGTAATTACCTGTTAAGTCTAACTTGACAGATGTCCAGATTGATAATTACATCTGCAGGTCAGTAAGGACTATGAAACTAGTTTGGCATGAAACTGTTTGTAAAAGCAGTGAATGAGACATTGCAAAGAATTCTGTTTTTGAGAAAATAGTGTGCAGAGCAGAATAACAAATCAAGCCTTTGGCTGGTTGGATTATAGCTCCTCCAAATGTCAATAGGCTCATGGTCTGAGCTAACTTGTTCAGGGGATGTTTAAACCTTGTAATACTTTGAAAGGTGATAGTTTTGATTCCCGTTGCAGATAAAGGTATGGAGAATTGATTTTCAAAGGATGGATCAGCCATTATTGATGCTTATGTAGAGACAGTGTCCCCTGATGGTCCCATTTAAGACAACAGAATGCAATTGTAGCCAAATATACTGAACTGAAAGGAGCTGAGTGAAAGAAGTTTAGATGAGTAGAGGTTGAGGAGGATGAGGGGCTTTGCTGAGTGGCAGAGATTTCACTGAGCCAGGGAGGCTCTGTTAAGCCTAAGAGGCTGGTGCATGCAGAGTAAAGAGATTATTTTTCTCAATAAGGAAAAGAGAAACTTGTTCTAAATCCAGAAATAAATTTGTGTACAGAGACCATGGAAATCTGAACATCTTCCTCCTAGCAGCTAACCATTAGTTCCATGCTGCAGGAGACAGGGCGTTGGCAACGATAAATCTAAGATGAAAAAGCTGCACAATTTTGGATTTTCTGAGCTGGAAATTTTTTTCAACCTAATTTAGTATACAAAGCAGTAATTTTGGAGATGTCAATCAAGACCTCAGATTTAATGTTGCATTGAGATATGTACTTAAAGCAGGACTAAAATCCCTCCCTTTCACTCTTTAATGATAGAATTTAGTCTCCAAATTTGGCACAGTAACTCTTTGAGGACAATCGTATTTGCTATGTGACACAGAGACTCATTTGTGGTTCCATACTCTTTATCAGCAACTCTTTTCAGGCCTGATATGCTTCCTGCACCTCACACACTGGTGTCACGATATTTATATTAAAAATAACATTTAATATATTATTTGAAATTGAATAACCCAGTGGTCGTTAATGTACTGTGAAATGTTTGTAACAACTTTGTAGATGAAATTATGGTTACTCTCTGATATTATGACCTGGAGACTGTAAACAGACAAAGGCGACAAAACAGGTTTCTCTCTATAAGGGGGAAACTTAATATAGTGGCAGGGGCCCTGTCTAGGAAAGAGGGCTCTGAACCCTCCTGCAACTTTGTAAGAGGGAATGTATGACCCCAAAAGAGCATCCCAGAGATAGAGGGCAAAGGGCTCACTGGTATCTGGTAATGAATTTCAGCTGGCGTGACCAAGTCACCGTACCCCAACTCACTGTGGTTATAGTCTGTATCCAAAAGGCGTCATGTAATGTGTCATTGAAAAACTAGTAACTCACTGATCATTATTATTCTTGCATGCTGTATGTACGCAGTGTGGATTACCTGGAATTATGAGTAAAGTGTGTTTAAATCAGGTGTGCCAGGGGAGTTGGTAAACAAATCTGCTATAAACAAAGGAGTGTTTTTGCTTCTCTGACCTGTGGTCAGATAAAGACAATGATGGTCCATTTACATCAAGCTAACCAGTGGTGGAGGAGACAGCATGTCATCAACATCCAGCAGGAAAGAGAAGCTTGGTCTGGGTTTTGCTTTTCAGAGAATCCATTGCAAAGGTTTACTGATCTATAAAGACAGGAGAGCTGAACATCAAGTGGCAAGTAATAGAAGCAACTGATTGTACATGATATTACTGTCTTATAAAAAGTGTACTGAATGAGGTCTTTTAGGAAAACCTGTTATTCGCTGGTGAACAATATGATCATGAAATATATGTGTTAGCACTATATGAGGGATTATGGATATTATGTTTTACAGTCTGTGACCAAACAAAGGGAGAAACAGGCTTTCCCCAGACATGAGGAAAGGCAGCCTGTGTCCAATGAAATTAAGCAAGGTGTGACCAGAAACAATGGAAGCTAAATTTACACAGAAATCAGCAGCAGGATGGGAAGCCCACATGAAGGGAAGAACAGCATAATGTCATCCTGCCTCTTGAAACAAGGTCATAGAACTTTGGAAGATATAAACAAATACAGAAGCCATCTTTTGGATCCAGCGCTAGATAGACCCAAGTGAATGGAGCTCTTGCAAGCTGAGAAAGATGGATCCTTCAACCAAGGAGGGGTTGAAGTCTCTGGAAACTGAATAAAGGTGAGAAACCTGTTTAGGCAAAGGAAAATAACGGGAGACAAGGGAAACCAGCCCCTTGTGCTTCTTTCCAGCTCTGACTGACTTTCTTACAGTCAGGGCCTCCACAGGAGAAAGACAGGTAAGAAATGTACTTTGAACAAAGGCTATAGCTTATGTTAAATCCGAGCCACTAGAAAGCATATTTTGTTTTGTTTTACTTGTAACTCTTTCCATCTTCATTTCTTATACTGGAACTCATTTAAAACTATGTATATTTGTTAATAAATTTATTTTATTTTTACTATTTATGTTTACTATTAACCAACTTAGTGCTGTGTTTGAAGAGAAGGGAGAATTTTACCTCAGGTAAGTTAATAAGCTGTAGTGTAATTTTGTCTCTTTAAAGGAGCAACAAACCTTATTTCTCTGAGTGACGCAGCTGAGGGCTGGACACTTCAGGACTAAGACTCAAAAAATTAATTGTGATTAATTGCACTGTTAAACAATAGAATACCAATTGAAATTTATTAAATATTTTGGATGTTTTTCTACATTTTCAAATATATTGATTTCTATTGCAACACAGAATACAAAGTGTTCAGTGCTCACTTTATATTATTTTTATTACAAATATTTGCACTGTAAAATAATAATCAAAAGAAATAGTATTTTTCAATTCACCTCATACAAGTACTGTAGTTCAATCTCTTTATCATGAAAGTGCAACTTACACAGTATGCATCCGATGAAGTGAGCTGTAGCTCACGAAAGCTTATGCTCAAATAAATTGGTTAGTCTCTAAGGTGCCAGAAGTACTCCTTTTCTTTTTGAGAATACAGACTAACACGCCTGTTACTCTGAAACCTGTCAATTTACAAATGTAGATTTTTTTTTTTTTACATAACTGCATTGAAAAACAAAACAATGTAAAACTTTAGAGCCTACAAGTCCACTCAGTGTTACTTCTTGTTCAGCCAATCACTAAGATAAACAAGTTTGTTTACATTTACGGGAGTTACTGCTACCTGGTTCTTATTTACAATGTCACCTGAAAGTTAGAACAAGTGTTCGCATGGCACTTTTTTAGCCGGCGTTGCAAGGTATTTATCTGCCAGCTATGCTAAATATTTGGCCACCTTCATGCTTGGGCACCATTCCAGAGGACATGCTGATGATGCTCATTAAAAAATAATGCGTTAATTACAGTTGTGACTCAAATTCCTTGAGGGAGAATTGTATGTTTCCTGTTCTGTTTTACCTGCATTATCCCATATATTTCATGCTATAACAGTCTTGGCTGATGACCCAGAACATCTTCATTTTAAGAACACTTTTACTGCAGATTTGACAAAACGCAAAGAAGGTACCAGTGTGAGATTTCTAAAAATAGCTACAGCACTCAATCCAAGGTTTAAGAATCTGAAGTGCTGTCCAAAATCTGAGAGGGATGAGTTGTGGAGCATGTTTTCAGAAGTCTTAAAAGAGCAACACTCAGATGTGGAAACTACAGAACCTGAACCACCAAAAAAGAAAATCAACCTTCTGCTGGTGGCATCTGACTCAGATGATGAAAATGAACATGCGTTGGTCCACTCTGTTTTGGATCATTATCGAGCAGAGCCCATCATCAGCATGGATGCCTGTCCTCTGGAATGGTGGTTGAAGCATGAAGAAGGGACATATGAATCTTTAGCACATCTGGTACATAAATATCTTGCAACGCTGCTACAACAGTGCCATGTGAATGCCTGTTCTCACTTTCAGGTGACATTGTAAGCAAGAAGCGGGCAGCATTGTCTCCTGCAAATTGTAACCAAACTTGTTTGTCTGAGCGATTGACTGAAGTAGGACTGAGTGGACTTATAGGCTCTAAAGTTTTACATTGTTTTATTTTTGAATGCAGTTATTTTTTGTACATAATTCTACATTAGTAAATTCAATTTTAATGATAAAGAGATTGCACTATAGTACCTGTGTTAGGTGACTTGAAAAATACTATTTCGTTTTTTTACAGTGCAAATATATGTAATTTGAGCACTGTACACTTTGTATTCTGTGTTGTAGTTGAAATCAATATATTTGAAAATGTAGAAAACATCCAAAATATTTAAATAAATGGTTTTCTATTACTGTTAGTGCGATTAATAACTATTAATTTTTTTAATTGCTTGACAGCCCTATTCAGGACACACAGTTCTGGGGAAATTCAGGACTGGGTATGTGTTAGCATCACTTTGCTAGTTGTATCAAGGCAGATGTAAACCGAAGTGGGGCTGTGGAGCTGTAGGCAGACTGTTGGGATCAGAGCTCTTGATCCAGAGCTGTCTAGCACACAGACACTCAGGGTGTGACCTGCATGCTTGTAGGCTGGTTGAGAGCCTCCCAGGTTGGGAGCTACAGCAGCAAAGCATTGTAATGCACCCAGGATTGCAGGGCAAGTGGTGACACAGCCATTTGCTGGTCTAAATTCATGCCAGAATGTGACACTAATTTTTTTGAAATGAAGTCTTTGCTAACTTATGTAGAGGAAGCATTTAAAAAGTTTTAAATGCTCCCTCTTTTCCCATTTTCCTTATATTGCTTTGAGGTCTAGCTAAATACTACCATGATTCATATTAGATGCAGACCCCATTGTTTATGCTCCTTAAAGGTCTAATCCAGAGCTCCAAAAGTCTAGAGGAGTCTTTCCACGCAAAGTGCTTTGGATCAGGCCCCAAGTCCAACCCTGCCTTCCACAGGACAGTGTGGCTGTCATGCTGTGAGCCACCTTATTTCTAGATACAGTTTTGATGGTCATGTTTTGCTTTGTCGAGACCAAAAAAAACCTAACATGGTTTTTGTTTTCCCTAGCTTTCTCAATAGACTAATGCAACAATGACCTCCTTTTCCCTTTACATAGGGTTTGCCCTGCTTTGTAGGACCAAGAGGGATAACAGTAAGTGACATGTGACGTCTGCCATCAACACCGCCAAAATACATATAAAGTAGGAGCAAAATCCCATCTCTAAAAAATGCCCGGATACATATATGCACCTCAGCATTGGTAAATTTCTTCCAGGATGACACAGTTAACTGTAGTTTTAGCCCTTTTAAGATAAAGATGGCATTGGGCTATGAAGTTTGGATCTGGGATGTGATCTGAATCAAAACCTTCTGAAAGCTTAGGGAGGCTGGATCCAGTGTTCCAGTTTCAGCCCTTCTCTCTGTTTTGCTGAGTTGATACAACTAGAGAAACATTTCACAAGGAAACATATCTGTCACTAAAAAATGAAGAGTCCCATTTGGACACAGCAGGCAAACTACTATGCTGTGAAAGTTTACCATCTAAAATAGTACAATCTCCTGTTTGCAGGAGAAAGCAAACAGAAATAATCTACAGGAGATTAATTCTGAGCAAAAAAATCTATTAAACAATCACTCTTGGAAGGTTTGAGACATTCCACAGGATGAAAAGATCTTGCTGTGTCTATATTATTAACAACAGATGATATAATCCTTGTATTTCAAGCTCAGAATTTTCTTCAGCACACATTTATTTCTCCTCAAACAGTTTGGAGAATGAGAAACTAAAACATGAAATATTGCTGGAAGTCATCTAAAACTGGCAGAGGAGTAATTACCTAAAAATGGTGCGTGCTGGTTCATCTTATCTGCTTTCTGTGTCTTGCCACTTTTCTGGTGTGAAACAGTTTTTATTATTTTGTAACGAACCGTGGTCACATACAGACACCACAGGCCAAATTCTCCGTTGCTGTAAATTGGTACAGCTCTATTTGGTGCTACCAGAAAAAAACAATAATAAACCATTTAAAATAGGTGTTTTACTAATAAAAATTTGTAAATAAAACTATTATAGTTTATTTTGAATTAGAGCTGCCCAAAAAATTATAATTTTGAAATTCTCTATTTAAAAAAAGGAGACAAATTTTACTGAAAAAATAATCCCACATTTTGATCATCTCTATTTAGAGTAAGGACTGGATTCTGCCACTGTTACTACTCAACATGAGTATCTTCTTCTGCAGACATCCCCATTGATTCCTGGAATAAGGCATTACTCATGGTGATTAAGGGAATCAGAATCTGACCATAAGAAAAGATCACTTCTTTATGAATACACACCTGATAATTGATTTGAAAAATTACTAGGGGGTAATTGGAGGTTATGTAATTTAGGGGAAAAAGGAGTGGCCAGCAGACAGAAGATATTACATTATCCTGATAGATTGGCATTTACAAATGGCAAAATCCTGAAGTCCTTGTGCTGGCAAAACTCCTGACTCAATGGGAATATTGCCTGCATAAGGAATTAGTAATCATGGAGGGCCAAGTTTCCCCCTTCCAGAGTATGACACATGGAAGAGAGCTACAGGGGAGGTAATGTGATGTGGTTTGAATTGTAGAAGTTCCTTGGGGAAACAGGGATTGCCTCGATATTGAACAAGACATGGCTGTGCCCTCAAATCCTCTAGATTTCCACAAGGTCTACAGGAAGCGGAGGCCATTTGCAACTTTGTGCCTCCACTCCAGCTCTGCAGATCTGATGTCATCTCTGCCTCCCTTCCTTGGCAATGCAGCTCCAATGAAGATATGTTACCAGGGCCTCCCTCTTTACATGGGGTGTCCATAGTGCAGAAGTGTCCACAGAAAGGGCAGTAGAGTGTAGACCTGTATTCCTTTTCCTGCCTAATCTCTGTGGTGGGTTGGGGGAAGGATATGAATTCCCTGGTACTTCCCCGGTCCAGCTCTAGCCAAAGAGTTTCAATTCACCCAGCCCCCGGCTATGGAACTACCTACTGCAGGAGATCAGGATTCAGACAATACTCCTGTTGACTTCAATGGAAACAAGAATTTTTTGAGGCACTTGCAGGATTTCAGGTCATGGTGCTCTTATGAAATTCTTATGAATAGTGCTATGTTGCAATTAGTCCTCTTGACCAGCAAAATTAAACCCCTTAGCATGGGAATCAAAACAGCAGTCCGTAGTAGGGGAATGAAAGAATGAGTGACCGTCCATGCCTGGGAAGATCATCAACAGTTTCTTCATCCTATATCTTTCTTATGCAAAATTCAGCAACAAATTTCTGGTCATCCTGCTCCAGTAAGAAGCCAGTTATCATGATCCAGTTCATCATTTTTCTACAATGTTCTGCTTTGCCTGAACTCCAGATCAAACATGATCTGTGTAGCAAGTTTCTTCCTCTGGGCTTTATAGAAATAAACATTGCTCAAGAAGTACCATGCTTCTATAAAATGAAAATGTAAAAAAACCCACCGATTTGATCTTCCCACACCAAACGAGACTGAAACTGCCTTGTATGTATTTCCTGTAAACCTGAGTTCAGAGATTTAGCACTTTAATCTGCAAGTACTCTTTCAAAATCAACACAATGACAAGTGTGATTCTTTGCCAGTTTGAATGTAGGTCACATGTGTGGGTAAAGAGGGCATATTTGCCTGGTTGCCTTTCAAATAAGGTACAACTTTCTCCAGTAAAGATAGCCATTTGGGTATTCTATTGTGTGTTAAATGTTACATTGCCAGAAAATTAGTTCTAAAACAGATCAGATTGAAGCATTTTTTATACCAAATTCTGCATGAAGGGCCCTCATCTGAACCCCCTTTGTAGGATTTAATGTTCCATTAGACTACATTATATTTCTTCATTTTTTCTTCAGCTGTACTAAATTCCCTGTATGTCATTCAAACCATTTTGCTACTCCTTTGCTAAGCATATCCAGAGTTCTTTAACAGTCTCAAGGTTTCAGGAGAAATCTTTGTGTCCAGTTAATTGCATCTGTGATGGTTTTTGCCCACTACTCTTAACTAGCTCATTCTTTATAGCTCTTTTTTTTCCCCCATTTTCTTTCCTTCTTTTGGCAAGTGGCATCTCTCAAACTAATATACTAACAGTTTTATGTATTGTCTTTAATGATTAGGGATCAGATATGCAGTGACGGATTCATGAGTGAATAAATATGACCCTCTTCAACTGTCCTTATCCGTGGTTCTATTTGCAGTTTGTCTCTTAAAAATCAAGAAATCTTAAATGTTGTGTGAAGTGAAAGGAAGTCAAAGCAATTTAATGGTAAAAGATGATATCCCCTGATTTGCAAGAGTTTTGTCATACAATACCCATTACCTTCTGGCAAGGTTCCTTCCCCACTCTGAACTCTAGGGTACAGATGTGGGGACCTGCATGAAAGATCCCCTAAGCTTATTCTTACCAGCTTAGGTTAAAAACTTTCCTAAGGTACAAACTTTGCCTTGTCCTTGAACCCTATGCTGCCACCACCAAGCATTTTAAACAAAGAACAGGGAAAGAGACCACTTGGAGATGTCTTCCCCCCCAAATATCCCTCCCAAGGCCTACAACCCCTTTCCTGGGGAAGGCTTGATAATAAGATCCTCACCAATTGGTACAGGTGAACCCAGACCCAAACCCTTGGATCTTAAGAACAATGAAAAATCAATCTGCTTATTAAAAGAAGAATTTTATTTAAAGAAAAGGTAAAAGAATCCTCTGTAAAATCAGGATGGTAAATACCTTACAGGGTAATCAGATTCAAAACATAGAGAATCCCTCTAGGCAAAAGCTTAAGTTACAAAAAGACCCCAAAACAGGAATACACATTCCTTTCAGCACAGCGAATTGACAAGCCATTAAACAAAAGAAAATCTAACGCATTTTCTAGCTAGATTACTTACTAACTTTACAGGAGTTGGAAGGCTTGCATTCCTAATCTGTTCCTGGCAAAAGCATTGCACAGAGAGCCCAAACCCTTTGTTCCCCCCCTCCATATTTGAAAGAATCTTGTCCCCTTTTTGGGTCAGGTGCCAAGCAGGGTTACCTTAGCTTCTTAACCCTTTACAGGTGAAAGGGTTTTGCCTCTGGCAAGGAGAGATTTTATAGCATTCTCTATAGTATATAGAAAGGTGGTTACCCTTTCCTTTATATTTGACACCTTTAATCAATGTATTTTATTTTAGCGTTTGTACACTGAAGTTTTATTAGATTTCCTTAAACAGTTTGTGACACATTTATATAGATTATTCATGTGCTAAATAGACTATCATTACAGTTTATAATAGTAATAAAATACCGAAGGTCCAATCCTGCAGGGAGTTAAGGTACTGAGCTCAGATAATTTCCATTGAAGTCAATGGGAGTTTAGGGCATTCAGCATCTCATTAGAGGTCGGATCTGGCTTAGACAAATTATCACAAATATTATGCCAGCAAAAGTGGATATTAAAGTACAAGAGGAACAGGGATTTTTGTGACTGTTGATATGAAGAACATACAAAATTAAATTGTGGTGCATAAAATGTTTTATAGCTTCAAATTAGCTGAAATGTTATCAACTACAGTTAAGGTTTCCATTTGAACTCCCTGATTTCAGGTGCTCAAATTTCTGACTCTTTCAAGTTTGGGTTTTTGGCATTGTTGTTGTAGTTATGTTGGTCCCTAGATACTAGAGAGACAAGGTGGGTGAGGTAATATCTTTCTCTGGACCAACTTTTGTTCGTGGAAGGTGCAAGCTTTCAAGCTATACAAAGCTCTTCTTCAGGTCTCTGTCAGTCAGGAAAATACTTTATTCCTTATATTAGGAGAGTGTAAGTCTGATTGTGATGGGGTTAAACCCCCATCAGCTACTAGACAAGGAAAACATCTTGTCAGGAACATGTTCCATGCCTGTGGGGTGATTGATTGTGTCCTGGCCAGAGGGGGTGGTATTAGCTGATTATCTAATAGCCTGGACCGTATAAGTAGGCTGGGGGTGACTGCAGAGGAAAGAAACTGTGGAGGATGCAGGACTCTCCTGCAGAGAGAAACCCACAGGGAGGAGGCCCTGAGATAGGGCTTAAACAGGCAGGAAGTCAGATAGAAGGAGCCACAGGAAGCAAAGTAGGCTCCTGTGGGAGAAGTCCTGAGCCAGGGCCTAGAGGAGCAGGGAGATCCCTCAGGGAAGCAGGTAGAGTCCCAAGGAGGAGGGGTGGGACAGACCTGCTAGATAAGAAGCAACGGGAAGAACTCTGCAAGACTAGTTTAGGCTCCTGAGCAGGAGGCCCTGAGGTAGGACCAGAAATAACACTTAAGTGAAGCCTGAGAGGAGCAGAAGAATTAGTATTTAGATGTTTAATTTTGGACTTATAGTTGGATCTTTTTCTTACCTTGGAAGGAGGATGAATGACAAGACGGCAAAGTCACAGAACACAATGGACAATCATGTGTGTCAGGGGGCTTATTCCTTCACCCACTTACTTCCCTGGTCCTTCTCGCATGAACAGAGAGCAACAACACCCGAAGTCCAAAGGTGCAAACAATTGGATGTTTATTGGGGTGAACTTCCAGCAAGCATGATTCCAGTTTCCTTCCTTAGTGTCCCCCTTCCCAGCTCTGACACCACAGAGCCTTACACCTGTGTCCCTGTTCCTATTCCTGCCCTGAGCCAAACATGATTCCAATTTCCCCACCCCATTCCCTGTTCCCATTTCACCCACCCACTCACTTCCTGGTTGACTGCAGACTTTATAGTAAAACTTGAGTTCTGCTTAGCTATACCTTAACCAATCATTTTAACCAATCAATGTAACTAACCAATCCTAAAATATTGTAACATGATTATGTAACCAATTATATCCCACCACCTTAATTAGTTTACACCCAGCAAAATTAATTATACAGCAGACAGAAACAATCACAGAACCAGACAGAGATTATATAGACAAATAATAGCAAAGTGGGAACTATAATGACAAAACAATACAGAAGTGAGGATTTCACATCCCAGCTATTGATAAGTGAGTTCTTGCCAGACAGGATGCTATCAAACTAAGTTTCCTTTTACATTTTCTAGGCACTTCCCTTTCTCTGGAGGCAATAGGCATTATCAGGACAGGATTGTACTCCTAACAGCCCAATAGCACTTTATTTCAATGTGTTTAGTTTGGAATGTGAGGATGTGACCTGTCGCTTCCCAGCTTATGGCGCCAAAGGCCTTAGCCTAAGAACAGGGCCTCAGACTGTCACAGTAAGAGAGGGACCTTACTACAGTGATTTTGATTCTTTCTTTTATACCTCTGTAACTAGCCAAGTGATAAGAATACACCTAAATTCTTAGAATATAGGCCTTTATAGACAGGCCTGAATATCTATATCCTAACAATGTGTGCCACACAGGAAGCAGCCAAAGGGAACGCAAGAGGTGCTAATCAGTGCAATGCCGATTCCTGACACCATGGGGTGCTTCTATGGTAATTGTGCCCCATATCACTGACCTTTATTTAAACAGCTTCTATGCAGAAAGGTGGTGGGGGAAGTTGAAGTGTGACAGAGAAATAGTCCCTATGGAAAAGAAATGCTTTGGAGAATTAAAGTGCAAATTGGTTTTGAGTTGGCCAAGTTACAAGCTTTTGCTCTTTGTTCTTCAGCTGCAGTCTTACATCCATCAACTTTTTACAAGGGAGGAAGAATGCAGATACAAAGCTAATTCAAGGGAGTGGCGAAAATGAGTGTTGAACTTCAACTTGGTTGAACTGAAGCCCGGCTCACTTACGGTAGCATAATCACATAGTGCAATAAGGGGGTAGTCAATGGAAGAGGAGCCCTGTCTCTTTCCCTACACTTTTTTATACCTGACAGGTATTGTGCCCTGGATAAGGCAGGGATGCTCACTAGTTCATGCATCTTGCTGCTTCTTATAGCTGCTGTGCAGTACACAAAGCAGGGCTGCTTACTACACAATATTTTCCACATTACTGGAAGAATTTTAGGGAAGGAGAACTCTGATGTGTTTGTTTTTTTAAAGAGTCGCCCCATAATTATTCTATAGGGGTGGAATTTTTCATGGCTGACAATTCCTTCCACAAACCTCATGGATCCCAGACTTTCCACACAAGGCAGCCCCACCCCTCTGCTCCTCTTGCACTTTGGCCTTCTGTAAAACCCCAGTAACAGAGCTTTCCTGGGGCTGTTACCTTTTCTAGTAATCTCCATGTCAGGGGAACAATGTGGCTCCCTCCCACCGTGCAATTGTTTAACTCAGTGGTTTTCAACCCGCAGTCCAATCAGCACACAGCTGTTGCCCTTGTGACATCCTCAGGGCCATACAGGTAGTATATATATTGTGTGGATGCAGCCCACATAACACACAGAGAGCTGCATATGCGGCTTACAATGGTAAATAGGTTGAGAACCATTGGTTTAACTCTCTCCCCTGGAGAAGACTCAGACCCTCTGTGAGGTCCCAAGGTATCTGACACTCTTTGGCATTAGTTCTGCACTTGGAGGGCCATCTTAGAGGATGATCTGGACATTAGTTCCCTTAGTTTTAATACATTTAATATTGCTCCAAAATATCTGAGTTTTCAAGAGAGTAGTAGTGGTAAAAATACAGTACCAGAGACTATCAAATTTTGTCATTGAAACCTTTTTTTTTAATGGCTTACAGAAATTTCAGGGTTTTGTCAAACTGAAAACCAAAAATATTTCAATGAAAACCCAAAAATCTTCAAAGAAAAATGTTGGTCTTGTCAAAATTGGAAATTGTCAAAATCTAGTGGTGGGTTCTCCATCATTTGACGTCTTTAAATCTAGTCTATGCTATAGCTCAAGCAGAAGAAACAGACTGATGCAGAAATTATTGGACAAGGTTCTTTGGCTGGTATTATGCTGGAGGTCAGACCAGATCATGATGGTCCCTTCTGGCCCTAAAGTCTATGAATGATTTTTTTCACAGGGGAAAAATAACTTTTAAAATGCCAGGCTTGCTTTGGCAATGCAGGAAGCAAAAAGCATAAAAGGAAAGCCCAGATCCTGCAGAAGAATGGAAATCTACCAGTATCACAGGGAGCTGATTCTTAAAGACAACTGTAGATCTGGAGGGAAGGGTTGGTTTGTTTGCTTTTGGTAATTAGTGCTCAGAAACTGGATAAAAATACCCTACTAGTGTAAGGGTGCATCCTAACCTCTAGGGCACCCCCTTGTTCCTGGATGCAGTGTTGCAAGGAACTTCACCTCTTGTTCATCCCAGGTGGCCTGTCCCTTCCTTGGCTACAATGCCCCAGTCCCAGCCAGTGTTTTCTCCCAGCTCTGTCTCTGGGTTTTCTGAGCTTGGCCCACTGGCCAAGTCACTTAACAGTTCAGTCTCCTTCCAAGATCAGAAAAGGTCCAACTTAAAGCCCAAATCAAATGCCCAAATGAATAGTTCTTCTGCCTCTCTCAACGTCCACTGAATTCCTCAGCTTCTTGGCCCCTTCTCCAGGCTCTAGCAGAGCTTCTCTTATCCTGCTGCTTCCCCAACAGTATTCCCCCTACCGCTTCCCTTTGCTAGGGACTCAGCAGTTTACCTCTGAGGATCTCCCTGCTCCTTTTAGGCCCTATCTCAGGGCTCGCCCGCACAGGAGCGGACCCTGCTCCTTGTGAGTGACGTAGCCTGACTTCCTCAGAGGAAACTCCCCTTGGTTTCTCCTTCCAAGGTCTTCCTTCCTCTTAAACTGGATCCCCAGCTCTGTTTAAGGGTATGTCTACACTATAAGTGCTGAAGCGGCACATCTGCAGCTATGCCACTGTAGCATAGACATGACAGTGATGGAAGGGGGTTTCCCATCACTGTAGCATATCCACCTCTCCAAGAACCAGTAGCTCGGTCAATGGAAGAATACTTCCAATGACCTAGCTTCATTTGCAGTAGGGGATAGGTCAGCCTAACTACGTCGCACAGGGCCTGAAGTTTTTCACAGCTCTGAGCAATGTAGCTAGATCAACCTAAGTGTTAGGTGTAGGTCAGGCTTCAGTAGTGCGCTCCCTGTTTCACCACCACACCTGGGGTCAGTCTTTCTAATTAAGCCTCATAACACACAGCTGGGGGGCACTAATTAGCCCTTAGGTTGCTAGCTCATCAGTGAGGCTGAAGGATAGCTGCTAAGTCTTGGGCAAGGCTGAGCCCAGTTTTCCTCAAAGGGCTGCCAGCCCATGACAACTAGATTTAAAACTTCTTTAAAGAACAGAGGCAGGAAGTCCAGCACTTGTTATTTTCTGGTTCCTTAGGGATACCATACTTTCTCATACTGTTCCTCCTCCATGTGTTCTCTAAATTGGCACACTTTTCCCTGAAGCCTCTTGAGTTTCGAAAAAAAGAAACCCACTCCACTCCGATTCATCTCTCACGAGGTTTCTTTCTTCATTCAATCAATTCTCTGTTTCAAATCTTTTATTATCTCCTCTTCTTTGGCTGCACTCTCTTTCATTTCAGTAATTGTGTTATTAAAGCACTAAAGGGGTCAGGTTTCTTTTCTGAACCCAGTGCAACTAATTTTGTTTTGTTATTGGCAGCAGCATTGCAGATAGCTCCTTGTGGTGGGGTTGGCTCAATGTACTGCCTCGTGGCCTGAGAGAGCTCTCTCTCTGCTGGGGTCTGCTACTGCTGGCTGCTCCACCTCTGCAGTGACCTGTCTCTTCCTGTGACTTGGCCCTCTGGCCAGATCACTTCAGAGTCTCTCCCCTTCTGGGGGAGTCCATGAGCAAAAAGCAAGGGGAACTAATGCAAATAAACGGAGTTAGTAAGAAAGATAGAGAGGAATGATTCCCACTCAGGATGCATCAGGATCAGGCACTCCCTTTCCTCTGGGAGGGGCCTCTAGGCAGTAGTTGTTGGGGAAGCACCTGCCTTTCCTCAGGAGTTGAAGGTCTGTTCTCTTCCCTGATCTCTTCTCTCCACACCCTCACATTTTGTGATTCAGACAGATCCTGAGAAGACTCTTCTACTGTTTTCAAAATAGTTTTGGAAAAAAAAATATTTAAACAGATGCAGGTGGATTCTGGAAAGTGGATAGGGAGCGCTCCTTTCAGGCAGCCATCTGCTTTCAAGACAACCTGGGAAGCCCTTGAAATGTCTCTTTTCCCCCCTTTTCTTTTCTTTTTTTTAAAAAGAAGCATGCCGTATTGCAGAATTGTTCCCTCATGCCTCAAAAGACCATATGGTGTCTGGCAAAGTGGGTACATCTCCTATGAACACTAATTATCACAACATTTTGGCTGTCCAACCCTCCCAACACACAGCTGTGTCTAATGTCTACACTAGAGCACATGCTCTGTTCCTGGAGTGGGTCGTGCATACTCCCCATACGCATGCTGAGTGTCCACATACGGTGTGCTGTACATGGGTATAATGCTGTGTACCTGCGTATACCCATGTCCACACTGCCCCTGTTGACATAAGCACTACCATTTTAAGGGTGGCATCCTAGGGTTCTATGCAGAGAGGGAGAAGCCCAAGAAACTGATTTGCTGTGTGTTGTTGGTACTGTTGCACACCTTCACACACACCCCTCAGGTACGCTAGCTTACTTGCCCTCTACTCGCCTTCAGACACATGCTTCTGAGATTTAGATATGGACAATAAGGTGGGTTATGGCACAACCATGCGGATATACCCTAAGTAATCAATCTAATTACAATGATAAAAGGATGAATCTCTTTTGAGTATGTAATAGGTCCTTGATGATTATGCTGAATAGTCTTCTTCTAGTCTTGGTCCCATATATATGGGATCAGCTCTTTGAATTTGTTTTCTCCATGCCACTCTGTCTTGAAGCAGTTCATCGGAAAGTTTTGTATTACATCCATTCATCTAGCGTTGGGTCCCCTACCTTCTCTTAATGTCCACGTCTAAGTTTAACAGCATGTTTCCTATATATTCTTCTGATCTTCTTTTCACATGAGCAAACCATATAAGCCTGTATTACCTCAACTTTTCTATAAGTGGCACCACTCTCACACTTCCCCTAATTCATCCATCCTTGGAACTCCAAGCATCCATCTTAACATTTTAATTTCCACTGTATTCAAGACCTACTTCTCTCTTCCTCAGTGCCCAGCATTCAGAGCCATACAAAAGCACTGGCCTAATTATGGTCTCACGAGAGAGAAATATATAGTGTGGAAAAGAAGACCCATAATAAAAGAACTTAAAGGCATTGGTGAGATAAAAGATAATAATGGAAATACATTAATCAATGAGAACCAGACTAATGGTGTAGAAATTACTTGGAAAGGTTTATGAAGGGAGAGATGCCAAAAGAACCATGCTGTTAATAAAACCAAACCAGGATCTGGTGGCACCAGTCCTAGAAGAATTTGAAGAAGCATTGAGCAACATGAAAAATAAGAAAGCCCTTGGCCTCAGTGGCATAGCATCAGAAGTATGGAAATGCCTGAGGCATGTAGGCATCAGTGTATTGACACACCTGTTTAATTCCATCACGAGGACTAAGAAGGGGCCTGATGCCTGGAGAAAGAGCACATTAATACCAAGACTGTGATAACCATCATGTCATTATATTGAGGAGCCACACTGTGAAGATATGGGAAAAAGCTATTGATAAGAGACTACAAAGAGAAGTAAAGATTAGTGACAATCAGTTTGGAATCATGCCAGGCACATACTTAATTGTAATTTGGGGGGGGGGGGGGGGAGGAATCACCTGTTCAGTAGAAAACAATGAGGGACATGACTGAATTATGCTTTTAATATTCAATAAAACAATCAAGTTGAGATAATCTGAGCCCTTACTGTGGCTAATTAATCTTCAAAATATTAAAATACAGAATGCACACAAGTCTTTGGTCAGAACAACTCAACAAGAACACTCCTGCAAATGAACAACCAGTTTCAAATTTCCGTTTACGTGCTGCATTGTACAGCACTTTTTGCTGTGTTGGAGAGGAGGTGATTGGCCTCACAATCAATATTCATAACCTAGTGTGAGATTATATACTCCACTTCCTAAGGGGTGAAGTACAGAACTCATAGCCTAGGCGAAGGTGGGGGCTGTTAAGTTAAGCCAGCTTGGCCCCCTCCCAATCCTGGCTGTTCTGGGGGCTGAAAACTCCACTAACATAATTCAAACAGCCCTGAGAGCTTCTGTAAGTTAAAGCAGCCTCCCTAGGGGACAAATCCCTGCAGCTTTGTGTGTTGCAGTCCAACCCCGATATGCTTCTCCTGCCCCAGTCCCTCACAAGTCATATCACCTAGACCAGCGCGTGAGAGGTGAGCCTCAAAAGGCAGTCTTACTTTGGTCTTCTTCAGTGCTTGCAACAGGGGAAACCTCCACTGGCCAGAACCAGAGCTTTTAGTGTCTCTTTTCACTGCTCCAACCCTTTTACCCAGCATCAAGGGCCAGAGCAGGGGAGAGGATCTCATCCTCAAAGATTTCCTTGACACAGAAGTAGTGGGAATTTTTTCTGTTGGAACCTGTGGAACAATTTACCGAGGGTTTGTGGTGGATTCTCTACCACTGGCAATTTTTAAATGAAGTTTGGATGTTCTAAAACGGGCCTCAAACACGCATGCGGCCCACGGAGTTATTTCCTGCAGCCCGCCAAGCTCCCCTCCCCGAGTGCGTCACATCCCCACTCCTCCACCTACCTCCCAGCACTTCCCAATGCCGAACAGCTGTTTGGCAGCACTTAGGATTTTCCAGGAGGGAGGGGGAGGAGTGGGGACACAGCGAACTCGGGGGGGAGATGGAGAAGAGGCAGGGGTGGGAATTTGGGGAAGGGGTGGGAATAAGGGCAGGGAGGGGACAGATTTGGGGCGGGGACTTTGGGGAAGGGGTTGGAATGGGGTGGGGAAGGGGTGGGAAGAGGCAGGGCAGGGGTGGGGCCTCATGGAAGGGGTGGAGTGGGGGCGTGGCTGGGGCAGAGCATGGGGCTTTAACCAAAGTAATTCTAAAAGGAAGAGCCTGTTTTGTCCTTTGAGTGAGGTGCATTCCTGAGTGCTTATATTTTATTAAAACCCCTCGGAAATGACTTTGGCATCGAAAAAAAGACAAATGGGAAAATTTATATTTTTTTCCACAGAGGTAAAAGATAAAATTCAATGCCTTTTTTTTTCAGCAGATGATTGCTGTTCCCAAGGAGCACTATGACATGATGCACGGTGAAAAACATGATGCACTCACTGGAAAAATCCAAGAGGAAAAAGTTCGGCAACTTAAAGCAGCATTTGCCAAGCAAAGAAATTTCTTTTCGGAGATTAACAGATCTAGTGAAGATTCAGTAAGAGCAAGTTTTGTGATAAGCAAAATTATAGCTAAATCATTGCAACCTTTTCCAGAAGGCCTATTCATGAAATAATGTCTTTTGAAGGCCAGTGAAATTTTACGTCTTGATAGGAAGAAAGTTTTTTTGAAGGCATAAGCTTGTCTGCCAATACAGTTGCCTGCAGGATAACGGATTTAGCCGATAATGTGCAAAAACAATTGATTCAAATGGCAAAAGACTTTGAAGCATTTTCAGTTGCTCTTGATGAGAGTACCGATGTATCAGATACCGCACAGTGTGCAGTGTTCATTAGAGGTGTGGATTGCAATTTGAATATAACTGAAGAATTGCTAGACTTAATGCCACTGAAGGGTACAACCACGGGACGTGACGTTTCAAGGACTGGAAGAGTGCATTGAAAAAGCTGCGCTGCCATGGAACAAACTTGTATCTTGGGCCACGGACGGTGTGCCATCAGTGTGCTCTGAAAACGTTGGTGTGGTTGGATTATTGAAGACCAAACTGAACAGCCTCAAGATACCAGGAATTAGCTTCACTAGTATACACTGCATTTTGCACCAAGAAGCCCTGTGTAGTAAAAGTCTACAAATGAAGGAAGTTCTGGATGTAGCTGTTAAAACCGTTAATTTTATACGTGCATGAGGGCTGAATCACAGACAGTTCACTTCTTTTCTAGCAAGTATGGACAGCGAATATGGGGAACTTCTGTATCTCACTCAAGTTAGATGGCTGAGTTGTGGAAATGTTTTTGAAGCCTTTTTTTGCACTTAGAAGATTGATTCCTTCATGAAAATGAAAAACAAGGAGGTTCCACAGCTTGCTGATTCCACTTTTATCTGCAACCTTGCTTTTCTAACAGATGTAACTGATCACCTGAATGCACTGAACTTGAAGCTTCAGGGTAGAAAACAGGTGATAACACAAATGTATGACAGTGTTAAGTCATTCAAAGTCAAGCTTACTTTGTGGGGGAAACAGCTGACTGCTGGCAATTTGGTCCATTTCTTGACTCTGAATTCTTTAGGAAAAGTTGAACCCAGATCTTTGAAAGAATATGCAGATATATCTAACTTACACAAACAGTTTGATGTGCGGTTTAAAGATTTCAAGGTACTTGAACCACATTTTCAACTTTTTTCCACACCATTTGCTGTGGAAATTGACAATGTTGCAGAGGAAATGCAGATGGAGTTAGTGGAACTTCAGTGTGATACCATTTTGAAGCAGAAGTATACAGATGTGGGAATTCCAGAATTCTACCAGTTTCTCTCACAAGAAAGATTTCCCATGTTATTCTCTGCTTCCGCAAGGGTAATGACAATGTTTGGAAGTACATATATATGTGAACAGTTTTTCTCTTCCATGAAGATTAACAAATCTGTGTTAAGGTCAAGGCTCACTGATGAACATTTGCAAGCAACACTGAGATTGGTTTCGTCTCAGGATATCAAACCTAATATTGATGCTCTGGTTAATGCAAAACGCTGCCAGTTAAGTGGCCAAAAATGAAATGACTGTCAAAATTAACACTGACTTTTCGCATTACAGTTTTTAAAAAGTTAATACGATGACTTTTAATAGCATACTATATTTCTCCATTATTTTCATTTTTGACTATACTTTTGTATCATTGTATGAAAAGGTTTCAGTGACACGGCCCTCAGGCCAATGTACTTGTCCTCATGTGGCCCTCGTGGTGATTTGAGTTTGAGATCCCTGTTCTAAAAGATATGCTCTAGTGTAAACAGAAATTCTATGGCCTGTATGATGCAGCAGGTCAGACTACAAGGTGATCACACTGACCCCTTCTGGCTTTAGAACATATGTATCTAGTGTCTTAAACTGGTTTGTGTTTCTACAGTCCAATCCACTTCATCACAAAACTTCCATCACTGGCACTATAGCCATTTCCCCTCTTACTTCATCTGTCAGAGGTCATCTGAACTCAGGGTGACATATGAGGATTAAGCCAGGTAAAAGGATGCCTAGCGACCAATTAGCTGACAATTGAAGACAAAGATCACTATAAAGTCCTATCCAACCATCAACAGTGTGATCACTTTGAGGAACAATACTCTCCTTCAAAGGTCTTTGGAACTGTTCATGTTCTACCAAGCTCTGAGGTCAGAACAGCAAAACATCTCTCCCTGATGGGAGACGTGTTGCAACTTGAACTGGTCACTTTTTTTTGAATGGGAAAAAGGGGGAAAATAAACTGAATAAACCCCAAAATTTTGAAAATGAAATTTTTCAAAACTAAAAATATTTTGAGGGGTTTTTTAAATTTCATTTTTCAACCATCTCTAACTGTCGCTTCAAACTACAGGAGGCAAAGTTGGTTCCATGGTGTGGTGAACTTTCCAGAAAATCCATCTCCAATCCCAACCCAAACACTGAATCAAACATGACAAGCAAAATTTATGCAAATGAACTCTTTCTCTTATCTCTTCATTAAGCACTTGAGTCTGACACCTTTACTCACGTTGAGAAGTGCCTCACTCCAGGAATAGTTACATTTTCATCAGTGAGTTACTCATGGATGAAGGCATTACTCAATGTAAATATGGATGGGTGGTAAAATCAGGGTCGTAAGAGACCCAGAGCAAAATACTGTACTGAAGAACGCCCATGCAAGTGCTTGAATTTTACATAGTACTTTGCACCCTGAAGGTAGCTAAAATTCTGACTCATCTTGATGTGCAAAAGCATCATTTTTCTTGTTTCTCAAAATATTTTAGGTCTTCTTACATTGTCTGCCTCATTGTTCCTTTAATCAACTATATTATATTGCTCTTCAATACTTTTTGATAATCTTGTTCCTATGTCTTACAGTTTTCTGTAATGACATTGGGTTTTGTCCTTATGGAGTTACAATTTCCTTAAAAGGGGAGATGCCAAAAAGCGGCTTAAAATAAAAGACAAGTTACAGAAAGGGAAGCTTCATGATCTAGTGAGCTAACTCAAATTGGAACAACTGGAGTTAGTGTGCTATCTACAGGCTGAAGTGGTAATCTTCAGAACACCTGTGTTGTGTATGTAATAACGGATAAGTTACTTAGAATACATTTTTAGATACCATATACAACTGTCTTCACATCAAAAGCAGTAAATGGATTACCATCTAGCTAGAGGAGTAAGGATATCAAGCTTCCAGATGGCTTTTGGATCACGTATTTTGTGAATTGATTATGGATGTGATTTAAGAAGAAACAGGATTTGAAAAAAGTTATAATTTCTATTAATTTCAACTGTGTGTGTGTGTGTACTTAACATATTTGTATATTCAGAATCTTGATCAGGGTAAGATATAGAAGAAAGTGTACCCCCGTAATAATAATAATTTTTATCTATAAAGCAGACACCTGCAAAAGCACAATGCGGTGCTTAACAAATATCATAAGAACAACGTCTCATTAAATAGAAAACAAAAGAACAACCAAATTACAAACAAGGTGAGTAAACAAAACCAATAAAAATAAAACAATAATGGGGAGAAAAGACGATTCTACAGCTAAGAATGTTCTAAAGGTGCAAACCATACAACTATTCTAAAAATCAAAAAGAAAATTTTTACATTTTCCAGGAGAAGAAAATTATGCCAAGGAAAATTAAATGAGTAAGTGAAAGTAGAGGTAGGTGTTTGTGAACATTTGTTTGAATAAAAACAGGAAATTCTTTCATGTTGTTTGATTCCTTTTAGTTACTCAACAGGAACGTTTTATTCTTGTTCACAAGAATATTTGTTAAGAGAGAGTATCACAAATACTTGTCCAAACATCTATTTGCAGGAATGTACACATGGCTGACTTGATTTTTTTATTTTTATTTTTGAAGTTTGGGAGTTGTCCAGTCAAGGAACAGAAGCAATATCATGCTATATAAGGGATCAATCACATAGCACTATTAGTACATGTACAAAGCAATATTTGCAGTAAGTACTTTGTGAACACTCCATTGGCTACACCATGTTTGTACAAGCCACACATTGAATCAGTTCAAATAATAAACAAGTGTAATAATCTGAGCCCTGTCACTACTAATGTATGGACAGAAACTGGGATTGACTTTGCCAGATAAGCTGTTTGCTGTTTGTTGAATAGCTCACCCATCTCCAAGCAAAAAGAAAGGCATAGTCATGGTGGTGCTGGTCCACTTAAGTCAGTGTTCGTTGAAGTCAGTGTGATTATGCAAGTGTAAACGAAGGCAGAATTTGATCTATGCTGTGGTAAAGTCTGATGTTTTTCTAGAATGGTACTGTTCATTTCTAAGCTTATGTGCTTGATTTCTACACATTAGTGACAAGAGTTAAAAGATGCTGTATGACAACATTATAAGAAAGCCTTTCATACTTTGGTCCCAGTTTTGCTCCTACAGATACTTAGGTTAGGTGCTCAAAAATGAGCATAACCCATATGTTCCAATCAAGATGTGCACAATGATTTGGTGATACCTAAAGTGATGAAGATGCCAGTGCATCCAAAGGCTACAAACTACTCTTATGGTTTATGTCCTTGGTCTGTCTCTGTGTCAGTAATATGTCTGGCTTATGAATTCTTTTATTATCCATCCAGAGGCATGTTTTGATAGATGGTGTCATGTAATAAGAGCAAAGAAATGTTCACAGTGTCCAGTCAGTCCCATGTGGCTGAAGAGGGAAAACAGATTAAATATGCAGGAGGATGATCATTTGATAGATCTACAGCTCCAGAGAACCCCCTGGCAATACATTCATCTCTATGGGTAAATGATTGTTTTCTGCTGAGAATGGTGCATCAGATACATGACTCTTCCAGCCGGGGGTAGTGTGCAGCTAGAATCACCAGTGGGTGGGCAGAGAAGGGAAGATTTTTACATAGCAGTTTTCCCAGTGTTTAGAGACTTTGTAGGGAATGTTCAGTGCCATCAAAATCAAACAAATGGCTTTAGTCACCATGATTAGTGCTTTGCCTTTCTATGGCCACAAACAGGATAGCAGTAGCACTAGTTATGGGAAATCTCAGAACTGTCAGAAATTAAATGCAGATGGGTATACAGCATTTTAGCAGCCAGTGAGGGCAGAAAGGTGTAAACGAGGCTGGCCAACCAGACCAAATCATTTGTGGTTAATGATGCCAAAATTAGACTGGTTCCAGGGAGTGCCCTTAAAATTTCCTTTTACCCTTCTTACTGGTAGGTAATGTATTAATGGTATAAACTGGTGCTCCCTTAGGAATGAATTGTGGCACTGGCGTAAACTTTGCTTACAGAGCAGTGCCTTGCTGCAGGAAGCCAAGAAGTAGAGAATGTGGCTCAAGGTCAGCCTGCTTCCCAGTTTCCCCCTGCTCAGGGGATGGACATGAATGGAGACACACACACACACACACACACACGCTCTGTAATACATACCTTATGCCAACCCTCTGTCTGATGCATGGTGGAGGGTCGCCATCGTTGGAGGAGCCAGGGCCGTGCCTGTTCTCTGCCAGTCCACTCTTCACCCACGCTGCACGAGGGGGAGTAGCACTTCAGAAATGGCTGCTTTCATGCACGGCAGGTAGCTAACACAGGGGAGTAAGAAGCTGCCTTCTGCCCCTCTAGTCTGCTGTGTGGGAGTGCCACAATCTGATTGGGCAGGCCACAATCTGGTTCTAGGTTTACCATAGGGAATATCAGTAGTGCTGTTAATGCATCATACTCCTTGTACTTCTACCTCACACTAGTCAGCCAGTATTGTAAGGCATTTGTCCTCAAAGAGCTTTGTCCTTCCCCTGCATAAACAGGATTGGTTGAAGAACATTTATCCTCAGCCTTCAGTGGTCTGAGGTTTTCGGTCACCACAAAGTCTGATATATGCAGTAGATTTATAAAACACACAGATAAAGGAAACAGCAAATGATCTGTCTCATGGTTCTGAAATTAAACTTAATTTAAATTTAAACCAGGAAGCTTTTTTTCCACAAAGGTGAGCTGAGACTATCCAATAAAACATAATAACACAAGGAAGTGGTGCTGCCCACTGATTAAATACTTCCTCTAAATGTCTGAAGGTGGTATTGATTGATTGATTTCATTTAATTTATATTCAGTCACAGATATACAATATTCTATGGTAAATGAGCTGACTTCTGTTTTTAACTTCCCTACCTTAGAGTTCTAATCACAAGCAATCATTGACATGCAGTATCACTTCATGGGTTTCCTGGGACCCAAAAAAATATTTTTACTGGGAACATTTTTCTAGCATGATGTTTGTAGAATGTAATATTTCTTTCACAGTACACACAAATGCATAATGCCTCATGCTTAAAAAACTCTAAAACATAAATGTGATTTTTAATTTAATTTGTTGTATTGCTATTTTCTGATCTTAACCCGCTTCATTTCAGAATGTGTTATTCAAAATGCTGTAACTGTAAAAGTGTTAACTCAGTTCACTATCATTATTATTATTTATTATCTTAGTTCTGATTGCAACACTGAGAAACCTATAGTAAAATGCACTCCCTGTGCCAACGAGTTTGCAATCTAGTTTGGGATTAATTCATCTTAATTTTGTTGAAACATTGTACATGTATGATACTTTTTAAAGTGAATGTGATTCCCATGGAGGGCACAGGATAAAAAATAATGAGGAGGAAGTCCTCTACTTATGTACAAAACAGGTTCACCATGGCTAGAGCCACTATGAGCTGTGTTAAGGAAAGAGATAAAGAATCAGATTGATTTAGATTGTAAACTCTTTGGGGGGGGGCAAGGACCATCTTTTTTGTTCTGTTTGTACAGTGCTTAGCAAAGTGTAGTCCTGGGCTCTGACAGGAGCCATACAAACAATCAGATTTTTTAACGTCAGGCTTGACAAAGCCCTGGCTGGGATGATTTAGTTGGGGATTGGTCCTGCTTTGAGCAGGGGGTTGGACTAGATGACCTCCTGAAGTCCCTTCCAACCCTGATATTCTATGATTAAACAAAAGAAATGTAAAGTATAAATATCTACTCTTAAACTCTCCAAGCAAATCCTGATATAGGTACTATCCGTGTTATTACAGGGAATAAAAAAATTCATACATTTCATAAGCTCCCATTTTCTCTTCCACTTCCCCTGTTTTGCCTTTTGGCAGGGCTGCAACTAACAACCATGAACTTCTGGTGTTAGATGTCTCCTGATATCTGTCCTGCCCTTGCTTCTCCATTTCTCCCTTGAATCTTCAGTTAGACCTGGTACCTATAACTTCTCCCACAAAGGCATTTCTCAGCTGTACTCTGCAAGAAGGATGGGAGAGCCTCTTAAGAAATGTCCATTGCGTGTTTCCCATATCCATTCAAGATTGTATTTGCTAGTTTGGACAGTTTTAAGTTCTGTAGTAATTTGTGTGTGTACACAATTTTAGAAGCTCTTTGGAAAGTTCATATACATGGTTTTCTCTTAGCACCACTTCTCATTTCCAGAGAAACGTTCTCCTCTGCAAGGGCTTTCTGCTCGTTGTTCTAGCCAAACACGCATGCTTAACTGTCCAGGCTGGAGGTATCAAGCTGAATCCTGCTCACTATTGCCTTTAAAAAGAGAGAACTCCTATTTTCTTATGACTCTGTCTTAATTTTACTCCATATCACATATTAAATATTGACAGAGTACTGCTGAGTTTTCATAGCTTGGGTGCATGGTTTCATATAGAGCTTTTTAGCAGATGAGCCAGCTGGCAGCTTAGGAATTTTGAAACCACTAGAACATTTTGTAGCTGGAACCCTGTAGATGTGGGAGAAAAGCATAAAGGAAAAATATAACTAGACTGTGTCAAGTTAAGGCAACTGCTATGCATCTAAGTGTTTAGAACATTGATTTCTGCAATAAAGGCCAGAGGGACAGTGTACCTAGATATTGGGTGCAATGTTTGATGGCATTCAGGCCAAAGAACACTATGGCCATACTGACAGGTTTTTAAATAACTGAGTTCTCATACAGAGTACCTATTTACCATTGATTATAGTAGAAGCAGGATCAGTCCCAAAATGTTCAGAAAGTAAAGGAGTTTAAGACTACTCAAAGGTATTTAGAAAATATTTCCAAACTAGCCCTAATTTTAGCGATTGGGTAAAAAATAATTTGCACTTTAGTTTATGGCTATGCTTTTGTGGATGGATCTGCTGCACTAAAAACACTAAATAGCTTCTGAAAATAGCACTCTGAATTTCAATAGCATATGTACCAGTGGGACAGAGCATCTTAATTAGTGCAAACAGTTATAAAAACCAACTGGCAAAAAATAGCAATTACTATTTTCTTACAGTCCTCCTGCTACTGAGGCTTAACGCTACCCTCAGGGATGAGAAAGTATACTTTTTATTAATGTCAGGTTCACTTAAAGATAAGCCCAAGGTTCAAAGCTTGGATCTGGGTCAAAGTTCCCAAACTGTAGATCCAGAGTTTGGTTCAGGCTCATCTCTAGTGGTTTCATATGCAATATATATGTGTGTGTGTGTTTGTTTCCATAAATTCTCCAAAAGCAGCATTCAAAATTTGATAGTTCAAAAGAAAACTGTAAAGAAATCTCAAATCAGGCCACTCTGGTCATTGACTGCCTGCCTCTTCTCTGGTCTTGTATGTATTCACATGGCCTTATTCTCCTGATAAATAAGCTCAAGGCAATTCTGCGAGCAGGATCAAAGCCGTAACATACTGTATTGGAAGAACTGCTTCTCACAAGACAGGCAGTACCTGGAGGGATTTGCAGCTTGTCACTGCATCACTGTGAGAGGCAGCCCAGGTTGGTGGCACAGAGAGCTCAGTGAAACCCCAGTTCCAGGTTGCATCCCAGGGAACCCGTCACAACAGGGTCTATCATAATTGAGCAGGGAGGGAGGGAAGAAGACATCTCTTCTGTGGGTCAATTGCACACTAGGATTAACAAAAATTAAAAGAAAGTATGTTTGTGTTTAAAAAAAAAATATTACAGGGAACAGACTAGCAAGAAGGACATGGAAGATGAAGTGAGCTGTAGCTCACGAAAGCTTATGCTCAAATAAATTGGTTAGTCTCTAAGGTGTCACAAGTACTCCTTTCCTTTTCGCGAATACAGACTTAACACGGCTGCTACTCTGAAACATGAGTAATAAGCAATACAGCTATCTAGTGGTAAAACTAACCCTACATTTTAAGAGATTTACTACTAATTAGGGGTGCTAATATAATTTAAAACCTGGACACAACATAGTCCCAGTCACTTGACTCGTCCCAGGTCTATTTTGCTGTTCTTAGACACACACATATCTGCTCCCTTTACATGCTATACTCCCTATCATAGGGGAAATTCAGTTTTTCTAAACATGGAAGCATGCTCTTGTAGTTAAAACACAGGGTGTCAGGTGATCACATTTCTAGTCCCAGCTCTCCTACAACTTGCACGTGACCCTGGGCATGTTTTAACTAAAGCTGGTTGGGAATTTTTTGACAAACCGTTCTTTGCTGAAAAATGCCAATTTATCGAAAGTGAAACTGTTCGCCAAAAAAATATCCACTTTGGCTCAGAAAAGAAAAATAGTAAAAATGTTTGGCAAACCAGAAAGTTTCTGTTATTTGATTCAAAATGACATTTCCTTTTTAAATTTTAGTACCGTTACACTAAAAAAAGGGGGCCAGGAGATGAAATCAAAATAGGTTGAAATTATCAAAACATTTTGATTGACCCAAACTGATTATTTTTTCAGTTCACACATTTTTTACATTTTGACTTTTCATTTCAATTTGGGGCAGACTTGTTTTTTTTTCAAAACGTCAAAAATTCACATTGGACAGGAAAAATGTTTCCAACCCAGCCCTACTCTAAAACGCTCTGTGCCTTAGTTTCCCAAACTGTATAATGGGGATAATATTGCTTACGTACCATGCCAGGTGTAGTGAGACATCATTCGTTAATGTTTGTAAAGTACTTGGAGATTCTTAGATGGTAAGCCATATGGAAGTGCAAAGTGGAAGTTTGTGCCAGTAATTTGGAGAATGATAGCTCCTCAAATCCCATGGAGGTATTGATGGATACTTTAAATGAAAGAGGAAGAGTGTATGTAGATTTGTTTAGTTCTTGACTCTGGCTGTTTTCTGCCGCTTCCATGTCCTTCCTTCTAGTCTGTTCCCCCTAATATTTTTTTTTAAAACACAAACATACTCTTTTAATTTTTGTTAATCCTAGTGTGCAATTGACCCACAGAAGAGATGTCTTCTTCCCTCCCTGCTCAATTATGATAGACCCTGTTGTGACGGGTTCCCTGGGATGCAACCTGGAACTGGGGTTTCACTGAGCTCTCTGTGCCACCAACCTGGGCTGCCTCTCACACAGTGATATCGTGACAAGCTGCAAATCCCTCCAGGTACTGCAGTTGTACAGACATCCACAGGCAGGGACATACCCAACTGAATTATATGAATGCTTTTGCCAGCTGCTCATGTACCAACAATAGAGAGGCTTCAGCCAACCCCCCACAGCTTCCCAGCCTTGCAACCCAGGGCTGTACCAAACCTTGGCGAGTGTAAGTTTATTATCCAGTCCCCCACTTCTACAAAGGAAAGTGGACATACACTAGCCCTTGCAACCTGAGCAGATTTCCCAAGCACTTCAACGAAAACACACAGTTTAAGGTAAAATATAAAACAGATTCATTAGCTACAGAAGGATAGATGTTAAGTGATTATAAGTAATAAGCATACAGATCAAATCTGGTTACCTAAGAAATGAAAGTAAAATTGCAATCTGAGTTCTATACACTAGACAGGATTTGAATCAAGCAGTGTCTCACGCTGATGGTATAGTTCCTTAATACACAAGCTGGGATTCTCCTTTCCAGCATGGGACCACCCCCCTGCTCCCATTCTGAATCTTTGTCCTCCAGATGTGCTTCCAGGTGTTGAGTTGTGGGGGGAGTGAGGCCAAGTGATGATGTCTCTTCCCCTCTTTTATAGGTTCTTCCAGCTTGCCGGAAAGATCCTTTGCTATGACATGAGTCAAGCAGTGTCGTCTACGTGTTCCCTCTGAGAAGTCTTCATTGTATACAGATCCTGTGGTAGTCCTTGGTAGCGTGGATTCCCCTTAATGGGCCGTCAGCACTGTCTGGCTTCTCCATTGTTGTACCTGAAAGGCTGGTTGTGGGTTTTCACAACATATTTAAGTAACACACACACACACACACACACACACACACACCCCAAAACTTCATAACTTCCCATACAATGATAGCACATACAAGCCAACAGGATATTAATGTTCAACAGATTAAGACTTTTAAAATGATATGTCGTCACAAGCCATATTTATACAAAATATATCATACTTATAAGACAGTGGTGAATATGGGGGTTCTAGGGTGCTGCTTTCAGGCGGAGTGCCACCCCTGTATTTTCTGCTATTCCATACTATAATTTGAGGTATCATATTAAAATGGCAGCAAGGGCAGTTTAGGCTGGACATTAGGAAGATTTTCCTAACTGTCAGGGTGGTTAAGGACTGGAATAAATTGCTTAAGGAGGTTGTGGAATCTCCATCACTGGAAATTTAAGAGCAGGTTAGACAAACACCGGACAGGGATGGTCTAGGTAATACTCAGTCCTGCCTTGAGTGTAGGGGACGGGACTAGATGACCTCTTGAGGTCCCTTCCAGTCCTACAACTCTATGATGATATTTGGTTAAAAAAATCCTGCCCACAATTCAAAGTTTCACCCACAATCCCAGTAGAGCTGGATTTTTCCTCATAAAATGGCTAGTCCATCCCCCCCACACTGAGTCAGGATTAAGTCTACCTATGTTTAGATTTAAATTGAAGACACTAAGTTTCAGAGAGAACTTCCATTTTCAGTCACTTCACACTGCCATTTTGGGTTGTTGGTTTTTTTAAATTACTATGAGCATGTTTTGGAAACTGAAACTGTCCCCTATAATCATAAATAGATTTATTTCTCTGAATAAAAGTGACAATGTAAACTGACATAAAATGAGTTCCAAACATTTACTGTCCACAAATAACTGACAGAAAGATTACAAAATTCTGACATATGCAGAAGTTAAGCAAATGAGTAGAGGGAAGAAAAGCAGAGTGGATGGGAGGTTGGTAATGACAGGCAAAAATAATGCATTGCCAGATTGATTCAAGAGCTGAACAACTGGGTGAAAGCCGTAATTTTATGTAAAACCATAGCAACATGTGCTTTTAGTTTCCTAAGGAATCAGCAGACAGTATATCACACACACAAAATGTTAAAAGAATGTTAAAGTTGCAAAGTCAAGCACACAAACATTAGAAAATGCCAGAAGGTTCCTGTGCAACCTTGGTTTGGCCCTCTTCAGCATATGCATTATGATACAGTGTTTAATTGCATGATTGTGCACTATTTTGTCCATAGCACTCCACCTCATTCAGTGCACAAAATGGATGATGCTCATTGAAAGAGCAGCTCTGCAATATCTTATTTTTCCACATTATTCAATATATGGCCCTAGGCCTTATTTATTGTCAATTACTTCAAACCTTTCTCTGAAGACAGAATTATCCATTTCCGTGTGGGTTTTTCCTATGGCTTGCATCCCTGGAGTATCAAGTACTTCTCAAACACTGATGAATTTATTTGCACAGAACCCCGGGAGATGGAGTATTAATAGCCCCATTTTACAGGTGGGGAGCAGAGACACAAAAAGTAGCTTCTGCTTTTAGGTGCCCAAATAGAACTACTGGCAACCTGATTTTTCAGAGTACTTAGCATTAAATAGCATTTTATATGTTTCGTTCCTCAGCACGTATGACAAAGTTATACTGGAAGCATCAATCGGCAGCAGACATCCAAGGTTTTGGGGAAGCATTAGGGTTAGGGTATTTTTCTTGGAGAGGGCAGGCACGGTCTCAAGGAGCTGTGTCACCGCTTTAAATCTCTTTAATTCACTATCTGTATAGCATTATTTTTTTGCTACTGGGCAGTCATCATTGACACTTGTAAGTCTAATTCCAATGACACCGAGAACTTTTATGTGGGTGATTTTTATGATTTTGTAAATCTAAAGAAAATATATGCTTCCCGATTTAGTTATTGCAAATTTAAGAGTTGAAAGATAAAGAATTAGATCACTATTGATGAGCTATCCTTTTTCAACACATTTGAGTAACTTAAAATATGCATCGGATGAAGTGAGCTGTAGCTCACGAAAGCTTATGCTGAAATAAATTGGTTAGTCTCTAAGGTGCCACAAGTACTCCTTTTCATTTTGCGGATACAGACTAACACGGCTGCTACTCTGAAACCTGTTAAAATGTCATGACTGATGGTGAAGTCCTCCACTTATCCAAAAGAACAGGTTGATAGTAGTGAACACTTGATTTCCCTACTCCACCTTGCCAAGGGGATGCTAGTGCCAACTATGGACCTCATTCCAAAAAAAAAAAAAAAAAAAGTTTTAAAAAACAAAACAAAACGCCTTTATTCATGCAAACAGAGAGGCAGTAAAACAAATAGTAACTGTGGTTCTAGTTTATTTAGAGGACTGCTTTCCTATAGTGAAGGTAAAAGCTCCAGAGAGCTGCATTATTTCTGGATATGTCGAACCTTTTAACAGATCATTACAAATGAAAAATACAAAGCTATGTGCTATCTTTAAATGCACACTAGAGAGCTGTGGGGAAAAACAGGATCCATGTTGGCGCATTCATAATAAACACTCACCATTTCTCAGTGTGCATTGTACATGGCCACAGCATGTGCCACTGGTTTCTAGTCTTTGAAAAATTATGTTGTCAACTGGTATCACAGAGCCTCTTTTCCCTTTTCTCCTCTGGGGTCCTGTGTTAGTTCAGCTGAAATCAAGGGGGGAAAGTTTCACTGGCTTTGATGGAAGCAAGATTGGTCTTTTGTTAAAATACCAAGAACTGCTGTCAAGGAAACAAGAATTAAAGAGCTAGTAGCAGGTGGTGCTTGTTGTGTCTGTCTACTCCCAGTTCAATCTATCATCCAGCCATAAGGAATGTTGCCAAATTTAACAGTCTCAGCACCAGGGGAATTTACATGGAGCTTGGTAGGAATGATTGCTACAATTATTATTATTTTTCACGCCAGTGGTCATCTTGCTGTCTTTTAAAGATGTGTGGATCATTTTTGACAAAATGCTGTGTGATTTACTACCAAACAGGAAATCTAACTCTTGCAGGTAGTGGTCAGAGAATTAGAGGTAAAACTCAAAGGCCCTCATTCTGACTTCATACTGTTGTAAATCAAGAGTGATGCCATATAAGAACATGAGAATGGCCATACTGGGTCAGACCAATGGCCCATCTAGCCCAGTAGCCTGTCTTCCAGCAGTGGCTGGTGCCAGATGTTTCGAGGAAGTGACCAGAACAGGGCAATTTATTGAGTGATCCATCCTCTGTTGTCCAGTCCCAGTTCTTGCAGTCAGAGGTTTGGGGCTATCTGGAGCATGAGGTTACATCCCCATGTTTTGTTTTTTGCCTTGGTCTTCATAGACAAGGTCAACTCCCAGACTGCTGCACCGGCAGCACAATATGGGAAGGAGGTGAGCAGCCCTCAGTGGTGAAAGAACAGGTTAAGGACTATTTAGAAAAGCTGGACATGCACAAGTCCCTGGGGCCGGATGCACTGCATCCAAGGGTGCTGAAGGAGTCAGTTGATGTGATTGAAGAGCCTTTGGCCGTTATCTTTGAAAACTTGTGGCGATCAGGGGAGGTCCCAGATTATTGGAAAAAGGCAAATGTAGTGCCCATCTTTAAAAAAAAGGAGAATCCTGGGAACTACAGTCTCTGGAAAAAATCATGGAGCAGGTCCTCATTGAATCCGTTCTGAAGCACTTGGAGGAGAGGAAGATGATCAGGAACAGTCAACATGCATTCACCAAGGGCAAGTCATGCCTGACCAACCTTATTCCCTTCTATGATGAGATAACTGGCTCTGTGGGTATGGGAAAAGCAGTGGACATGATATACCTTGACTTTAGCAAAGTTTTTGATATGGTCTCCCACAGTATTCTTGCCAGCAAGTTAAAGAAGTGTGGATTGGATGAATGGATTATAAGGTAGATAGAAAGCTGGCTAGATCGTCAGGCTCAATGGGTAGTGATCAACGGCTCGATGTCTAGTTGGCAGCTGGTATCAAGCGGGGTGCCCCAGGGGTCAGTCTGAGCCAGTTTTGTTCAACATCTTCATTAATGAGCTGGATGATTGGATGGATTTCACCCTCAGCAAGTTTGTGGATGACACTAAACTGGTGGGGAGAGGGTTCAGAGTGACCTAGACAAATTGGAGGATTGGGCCAAAAGAGATCTGATGAGGTTCAACAAGGACAAGTGCAGAGTCCTGCACTTAAGACAGAAGAATCCTATGCACTGCTACAGGCTGGGAACCAACTGGCTAAGAGGCAGTTCTGCAGAAAAGGGCATAGGGATTACAGTGGACGAGAAGCTGGATATGAGTCAGTGTGCCCCTGTTGCCAACCATGCTAATGGCATATTGGGCTGCATTAGTAGGAGTGTTGCCAGCAGATCGAGGGAAGTGATTATTCCCCTCTATTTGGCATTGGTGAGGCCACATCCGGAGTATTGCATCCAGTTTTGGGCCCCCCAATACAGATGTGGGCAATTGGAAAGAGTCCAGCAGAGTGCAAAAGAAAATGGTTAGGGGCTCAGGCATGATGACTTATGAGGAGAGGCTGTGGGAACTGGGCTTATTTAGTCTGCAGAAAAGAAGGGAGGGGGGAGATTTGATAGCAGCCTTCAACTACCTGAAGGGGGATTCCAAAGAGGATGGAGCTAGGCTGTTCTCAGTGGTGGCAGATGACAGAACAAGAAGCAATGGTCTCAAGTTGCAGTGGGGGAGGTCTAGGTTGTATATTAGGAAAAACTATTTCACTAGGAGGATGGTGAAGCACTGGAATGGGTTACTTAGGGAGGTGGTGGAATCCCCCTCCCTTAGAGGTTTTTAAGGCCTGGCTTGACAAAGCCCTGGCTGGGGTGATTTAGTTGGGGTTGGTCCTGCTTTGAGCAGGGGGTTGGACTAGATGACCTCCTGAGGTCTCTTCCAACCATAATCTTCTATGATTCTATGATCCCTGACCATCTTAGCTAATAGCCATTGATGAACCAATCCGCCATGAATTTATCTTATCCTGAATCACTGGAATCAGCCTGCTGTAGAACCAGTGAGAATCACAGACAAAGCTCAGAGGTCCTGTTCATCTCCACTAAATATACATAGATTATAAACTATTTGGGGTGGAGACTGCCATTTACTAGGTTGTCACAATACTTAGCAAAATGGAACTCCAATCTCATTGGAGGTTTCTAGGCACTACCACAGCATAAATAATAAATCATTGGAGTTTTGATCTGTACGTCCTGAGTTTGTGAAGATGGGATAGGAATTTGACAGAATCAGGATTTCTTACAATACTGCCAACATTCTCTGTTTCTTTTGATCCCAATTTACTGCAAGAACAGCCACTATCAGGATAATTTGATGCTTCTCCTTCAGTCCTGTCCAAATCCAGGAAGTATTCTTATGGGGTCAAACCTTGACATCTTTATTCAGTTTTTTTTATTAAGTCACTAAGTAGACAAAATGTCATTGTCTGTTTTGACTAATTAAGGTCTTTAGGATTTGGGCCTGAGTGAGAGGAGAACATTATAACAGCTGAATAAACGTCCAAAAATTTTGAATCTGTATCTGAACTTGGCTTACCCTTTAAGGTTTAGAAACCTCAAAAGGACAGGCTCTCTCCTGGGATTTCCAGCACTACCTGATTTTGATGAACCCAATACCACCACCATAACCACTTTCATATTGTTAATATATTTCTGGTTCTACACCCAGCTGAAAAAAGTGCAGAAGCAAACAGGAATTTAAACATGTGCGAACAAATATTTGACTTAACTGTCTCTGGAGCTCAGAAAGAATCCGATTTGTTCAGTTTTGGGTCTGGCATGAAGACCTGAGATTAGTTCTTCTTTTAGCCTAATCAGACATTTTAAAAAAATAGTTTCACTTTGCTCATGCACAATTAAATTAATGATCAGCGGAACACTGAAAAGGTACAAGGGGCCAGATCTTTGGCCTCTGATCTAGCCATTTTGTGCTGTTCAGGAAGCAGAAAGCATCCAGAAAGCTCCCCTGAAGAAGCAGTCAGGGATTCCTCCTGGCACAAAGATATCCACCCCCAGTATTGTAAAGCCAGCTGTTTGTTGCTCACTTTCCCTATTCCATGTAGATGTGTTGGCAATGAGAGAGGCAGGGAGGTCTGTTGGAAGTGTGAAGTGAAAAGGATAAATTTAAGGGGTAAATCTTTTTACTTTAATTTCAGGGGCTTCCTGGTGGCTGTAACATGCAAAACAGTGGGTACATCTACACTAGAGATGAAAGGTGGTACATTCCATCTTGAGGAGACATACCTATGCTAGCTCAGTCAGAGCAAGTGGCTAAACTTAGAAGCCATGGCAGCACAAGTGACAGAAGGGGATTGTCCAAAGTACAATCCTGTTTGAGACTCTCAGTATGTATTTGGGGTGACTAGTCCTCCCCTTTGCTCACACCATTGTGTCTATACTAATATTTTGAGCACGCTAGTACCATCACAGCTAGCGCGGGTATGTCACCTGAAGCTGGAATTTAAACTTTCCAGCTCTATTGTAGACACATCCATTGAAAAGTGACCTCAGGATAAATTGAAAGAACCTGCAGAGCAATAATCTAACTGGAAAGAACCAGCATAGGTTTAAGAGTGAAAACTTGCTGTAGGTTACTCAGGAATTTATTAGATATAATTATTTTAGATGTCTTTTACATTAAAGGACGAAGGTTCTGTTGCAATTTTCCACCTCAGTCTCCCTAAGTATTTGAAGTTTTAGAGGACGTTCACCTTTTTAAGCAGAACACCACATGTTTGTAAAGTTCTTCTATTGCAGTCACAAGACTCCTTTGTAATCTGTGTTATACATTCTTTGGGGCAGGGACTGTCTTTTGTTCTGTGTGTTTGCAGCACCTAGCACAATAGGGTCTTGTTCCATGATTAGGGCGTCTAGGTGCTACCACAATACAAATAAATAAAAATATGTTAGGTAGCAATATAAGGCACTTCAAGCATCATATTCAAGCAAACAACAAAAGTATGTTGTGATTTTCTATGCTGCTGGAAAGGGCAGTTTTTCAGTCTGTTGCTGGTTTCTTAATTTCTCTCTCCGAGTGTGACTCTTTTCCTCTAGAATCAAAGATTTTAGAAATATAAGACTGATACTGTTTCTTGCCTTGAAACAAATCTGCCTGACCACTTTCTACAGCTATTGTTTCTTTTAAAAGAAGCTACTGATTGAGAAAGATTAATGAAAGTAGTATGGGAAGAGAAGGGCAATATTCTTTATAGTGAGCAAAACCCACATATTTTCCTGATGTGACTAAAAGCACACAAGCGCATAAAAAGAAATTACTTTCTCTGAGTGGTGAGTGTCTCTCTGGGTTTCAGTGACACAGTAATATTTCCAACAAAATGTGACTTTAAAGATAAGAAGTGGGTTTTGTTTTACTTCAGTAATGTGATTTTTTTTAAACTCCCACATTTATAGTTAAGAATCTGAAAAGAAATGTTGACTTATGAGATTCTGTATTGCCTAACTTTTGGCTTTATCTGTTTTTTTTTTTTTCCTACACCAAATACAATTATTCAGTTATGCCTTTTGACAGCATTATTGAAGATTTTATGGGGAAAAAACTCATAACCAATATTAAAAGTTCAATTTTTTCTGAATATGATTATTCTTTAGAATGTGTTAGAGACTTCCCCCCCCATGTTGGGAAAAGATTTTTAAAAATTGACTACAATCATTTATATGGAACCTTTAATTTTTCTGCTTGAATAGCACCATTGTCATGGCTTTGTTGTGTTGTGCCATGTACCATTGTTTTGTTACAGTCCTGATTTTTTTTTTCTATGAAATTAAAATATAAATAAATGAAAAGAACTTCTTTGGGGCAGGAACATTCCATGATTAGTCTGATCCATTCTAGGTGATTTTTTATGTGGAAAGTGTAAAGTTAATCTGTTCACCCAATTTTGATTTATGTAAGTATGAGGAAAAAATAAATGTCTCAATTTTTGTTTTTAACTGACACCTTTTTTCCTTACTTTTGTTTTCCTTTCTAGTTTCTTTCCTTGTCCCATTGAAGACAGAAAAAAAAATGGTTCTCTTTGGACATTAGAAGAGCCATAAAATTCTGATTAGAATACACAAAAGGGTTCCATAAATTAGACCATCTGTTTGTACTGTGGAAGAGGTTCTACTTTGCTTGGAGTAAAATTAATAGTCTAGAGGTGACTTAGGAAAGAAGCCAACTTTTATCAGACCACATTAAAAAGTTCTACCATTAGCATTTTTGCTGGAATACAACTGGCAACACTGCAATGTCTCTTAGAGCACATGCATGCCTGTCTGCCTTTGCCAGAGCTATGCGTCCTCACGGCAAGAAGTTATAGCAGCAAAAGAAGTGCTCCGCTGTGGGAAGGCATCCCATTGTGTCCCACACCAGCATCTGTCTCACTGTTTTATGAGAGAGAGTGTGTTTGTATAGCCATAGCAGTTCTTGTTTTCCACTGGAGTTGAGTGGAAGGACAATGCAGCATTTTTGGTGAGGGTCAGGCCCTGGAAAGAGAATTGTCCATGCAGTAAAATGGCTGCCTGCACAAGTCTTTGGAAGTTTTTCTCCATAATACTTTATAACATCTGTTTTGCTGTCTTGGGAGCTGCAAAATATCTTGGTGGACTTCTGTATGCACCTCCCAGGCTTTCTGCCTCTCCTCCTACATGTGTCCCTTCTACTCTTGTTTTTCAGCCCCCAAACGTAGAACTCTCAGGGAAAACTAAGAACATTTCCTTCCTTGTTCGTTTCTTCTTCCTCCTGAAGAAGATCAGTCTTTCAGCAGGTGCAGTGAGGATGCCTCTCAAGGATACCCTAGCTCAGGCCACTGATAAACAAAATAAGACTGGCAACCATTGTTAGTTTTAAGAGAGTTATTGGACAGACAAAAATACGTGAGAAAATGCCCTAAAAATTTCCCAATTTCCCATAAAAGTATGAAGTGGGTCAGACTTGTTGCATGGCAGCTTTCTTCAGAAGAGTTCAGCAGTGCCCAACATAGTGAGTATATGGGGGCACTTTTCAAAATCTGTAGCCATGAGGGTTGGTGGGCATGGACAGTGATGTATCCAGGTAATAAATGTAGAGATAGTGCAACAATATTGCTAAACTTATTGCAGGCAGTGGTGATTCTGGCTGTTAAATTACTCTGGAGGGTGCCAAAGGCCCAGAGAAGACAATAGCTCAAGGTGGCTCAGGGTCACCTGGACCTATTTGCTACCAGCATCTTCAGAGATTGTTGCAGAGTGGCATGAGAAGTTTTCTGTCCTGATGGGGGAAACAAAGCAGTCCTTCCTAGAAATCTCTAGCCAAAACTTGAGTATTTCCTTGAAAACTTTATCAAGATTGTGCCAGATGACAAGAGGGAGATTTGTGCAAGGATCAATACTCTGAAAGAGGATGAGAGTGGCTACCACTACCTACCTTTGCAAGCCAGGAGAGGTGATTTAGCTTCACTGACAGAAAGTCAGGATTTTACCAACTGGGCTTAAAAGTGAGTGTGAATGCACGCAAAGATGTGGGCTTGTGGTGGCCTGAGAGGAGTCAAGAAAGTGTTAGAGGTTTAAGAACCAGTTGAGTAGATTAGTGGTGCTCAAATGTATTCTACTTCCCTAGATATTTTAGTAATCAGGACATATTTCCATCCCTCACACATCTGCCTTAATGGAAAAACTGACAGTATTGGGTGGCTTTTTGAACTAGAAATGTATCCATAATGAAAATGTTTTATTTTAGAATATTTTGCCATGGTGAGATGATTTTTTTGTTTAATAAGATTTGATAAGAAAATAATGGCACAGAAATTATGAAGTCCAGAAAATATTTGAATATTTTCTTTTACGTATTTCTGAATTTAGTTTCATGGGTCTCATTCTGAATCCACATAAGTCAATGGCAAAACACCCAATGACTTAAATGGTACAAGATCAGGCCTCAGATGTAAAGACTGGTAATTTCAGTGTGTAACTAATGAAAGAAATAGATTTTATTAAATTCCACAGCCACATGAAAAAACAATGTATTTTGCATGGTACCAGTATCCAGTATGGTCCTGATCCAAAGACCAGTGAAATCAATGGGAGTCTTTCTACTGACTTCAACAAGCTTTTGTTTAGAATCTATGAGAGCAGATTCAAATCTCCCAATATAGAAAATGAAAAAATACCTGTTTGCATCTGCTGCAACTCACTGAAAAAGAGCTTCTTTGCTACAAAGCAAAGAGCATGCAACTAAAAAAGGTGCTCTGAACTAGTAATTAAAGTTAAGTACTCTGTAGGGCGTGTGTAGTTAGCTCGGAGTGACTGTTACACCACCACTGCCTCTCAAATTGACCCAAAGTCTCACTCTCAGATAATACAGCTGACTTGTCACAGATTATTGTTGGATGTTTCTGGGGACAGATGTGGTGGATTAATGAACTAGGTCTTGCCTACACAAAAAGCTTCCTTTCCAGTAACATGCATCTTTTAGTTAAACCATTGCATCGCACCCCAGTTGGGTGGGTTCATATTGCTGTGCCAGTGTAGCCACAAGTGATATTACATTTATACCACATGTCCACACAGCACTATGCTGCACTGATTTTAGTGAATTTCTTTATGGGTGGTTCCATTCTGGGTATTTTTTGTATTGGCTTGTAGAATGCCTGGAGTTCAAATTCCCATAATCTTTCTGCTGTATCCCAGAATTCACTTTGGTCTATCATCTTGGTCAGATTACTCTCTGTGTGAGCATGAATGAGATCCAGAGGAACACTGTGTTAGAGACAAAAAAAAAAGAAAAAGAAAAAGAAAAAGAAAAAAGCAAGTCCTATTGTAAGGAAAAGCAGAGTCATGCTCAGAGCTTCCCTCCCCCTATCATCTCACTGCACAGGGATTTAGTAGCATTGCTGTTACTATGGCATCCTGAGTTGTCTTTTACTTTCTAATTCAAATCTTGTTAAAAAACACATCCTCTTCTCTGAAAAGACAGTTGGATTACTAGTACATAAGGTCCTCAAAATAAGAGGAAAATGCAAAGACCCGGGGTACTTTGTCTTTAGATAATAAAGACTAAAAGGAACTGTAAGATTACTAAAAGCAAAATTAACTTAGTATAATGGCAGGGGCTGCTGCATGGGCTCCCTTCTATCCCCAGAGGCAGCACAAAAAGAAGCAGGAGTAACAAAACTTACCCCAGCAGCTAGCATGTTGGTCAGTGGATCTGCACAGCTAGAGAGCGTCAGTTCTGCTCCTCAAACTCATGCAGTAAGCTAAGGTACAGGAAGCCCTCTCAGATCCACTGTGAATGCCCTCTGAATCCCACACCTCTCTGCCCAACAGAAGTGTACCTCTTCCACTGCCTTTGAAGACTTTCATGACTGTGGAAAGGGCAGGATTTGCTTCTTAATTGATCATCACCACCATCAAGGCAAATCCCAAAGAAACGTAGCCTCCTTGCAGATTGAGCACCACACAATCAATCTCTGGCTTGTCCTTAAAGTCGTCTGGTTATATACCTAGTTTATGTCCATCACTGACAATCTGATCATGCTATCACAGCTTTTGGCACCCATTTGATTGCTGCCCATATAGCAGCATTCCTTGGTAAAATATGCTTCTGAATTCATTGTTCTTCCATCCTCATAATATAGTAATAATACCAAGTAATAATAATACCAAGAAAGCTGCCAAAACTAAACAAGTCCTGCTAGAGGTAGTTGCTGAGTTCAGCTTCACATATTCTTATTTCTGATCTGATCCTCTAAATATGGAGCAGCTGACAAAGATGATGACAACTGAAAAAGTCAGTCTGGTCTACCTCAACCTTCCTCTGTGTCCATGTTTCACTTCTGTACAACAGAGTTGGTATAATCATGGTTCTATAGAGCCATACCTTCACGGCAAGCTTGATGTCATCTTTCCACAGAGGCCACTGTAGGGACAGAAGCTGCTGAACCAGACAGATTAATACTGAGCTGGTTGTAATCTGGAACTGGAAACTGCTTGATGGTAATGGCCAGGGACTTAGTTTTATGTGGATTAAAAACCAGACCAATATGTGCTGCTTCATGCCTGACCAGATCAGCCACGAGCTGCAGCGATTCACCAGATTAAGCCACCAAGACAACATCATTGGCATACTTGAGATCTCAAAGCAGAATTGCGTTCAGTTCAGTACCACTGACAGCTGTCTCCTCAAGCTTCTCAATCAACCAACCAATGCTGATACTGAACAATGATGGTGAAAGAAAGTAGCCTCGTGAATTCCCATGGAGACAGAATACCATGTCATGTATCTGCCATTGACTCTGTTCCATTATAGATCTTGTCTATCAATGGCACTATATTCCCAGGGATGCCAGGTCATCTCATCTGATCCCACAAACTTGCTTGATGCACTGAATCAAAGGCCTAAGGGAAATGTATCAAAAGTGCTGCACACAGTTTATTAAATTCATCCATCTTCTCAACAAGCTGTCTCAGGGTAAAGGTCTGCGCAAGAGTGAAATGACCAAGTCTAAAGCTGCACTGAGTATCCCAACCTTTGCCACAAAGTGCATCATTGCTTCAAGACATTAACACTAAAGCAAAGACTTTCCTCAGAACCCACAACAGCATACTAGCTCAATAATTGCTCTATTCAGCCTTACTGCCTATAATGGTCCTCACTTGGGGAACGTTTCCTAGTGGTCACGCCTGCAACTCCTGACTCCCAAGGAGATTGTAGGGAGGGGAGCCCAGGCCCTCCCACTTCCTCAGGCTCCAACCCAGAGCCCTTTGGGCTACCATGAGTAGCAACCTTGGCAACCAAGGTTTCTTAAGATTGTCCTCCCTGGGCCTCTTCCTCTCATCCAACCCCCTGGGGTCAGCTTAGTCCAAGGCTTTCCCCTGGTGGGAAAACCCAAACCACAATAAGTAAAGGGGGTTACCAAAGTCCAAGGTCCACAGGATACTTCCCCCTCTGGTTGTCTCTGGGGTGGGTCCTCCCTTCCCTCAGGTAGGGTCCCTTTGGGCAGCTGTGTCAGAGACTTGGGTTTCGCTCTGCTCTGCTCTGCTCACCTCCAGCTCTGCCACTCAAATGAGCTAATTCCCTGCCTTTTAATTCCTCCAGCAGATGGAGCATTTGCTTCAGGTGTGGCAGAGCGGGGCTGGTGGAGCACAGAATAATCCCTTAACCCCTTGTTGCCCAGTGTGGGGTTTGTACACCCCATTGCACTGCCTTTTCTTGAACAAGAGGCAGAACAACACACATCTTGCAGTCATTGTGGACAATATTAGTGCTCCAGATGGTCTGGAGGAGGCTATGCATCCATGATATCACAATGCTCTCACCTGTGTTCAGCAGCTCAGTGGAGATATTGGTGCCTTCCCATACTTCAGCTTATGGACAAACTGTGACCCAGATTTCTTCTTGGCTGAAGGAAGGTGGCTCTACTGGAACTTCCTGCTCCTCTTCAAATGGCAGAGGAACTGCAGGCAGTGGACTATTGAGAAGCATCTTGAAATGATCTGCTCATCCATGCAACTGATCTTGCAGACTGTGGCTGATGTTGCCATCCCGATTGTTTACAGGACAAGTGGATGCCCCCACAAATATGGAAGAGTTGAATAGAGGGTGCAGAGATCATGTCTGGCAGTAGCCTGTCCTAAATTGGGCACTTGGGTTGATAACTTGGATTCCTTATCTTTCTTACATAACTTGATGACATTCCAAAGTCAAACACTTCAGTCTTAGCTTTTCCTCTCAACAGATGTTTCTTTGAAGATTGAAATTTTGTCCTCACTTTTTTCTTAGCTGAAAATGCAGAGAGCATCTCCTCACCAATCCATGAATGATATTTAAAGGGCTGAGGCCCCAATACGGAGCAGTCAGCACTGATGACTTGAAACAACTCCATTCCTCATAAGATGATAGGGAGAGTGACAGTCTCTAATGCTTCAATGACCTTAAGTAGTTCAGAACAGAAAGCTCTCTGATAGCTTGATTGTAATAAGAGCTTTTGATTGATCTGGATTAATTTCAGTCCATTAACTAGCTGTCTTTGAAGATGGAGGTGCAGTTTTGTCAGCAGAAACTGATCATCAGTATCATGTTCAGCATCTCTGCAAACTCATATATCCATGACTGATCAATAACAGTCCTAGTGAAACCATCTGTGCTGTATGAGGTCTACTTGTAAATCTCTGAATGGCAGAAGAGTGAGTTAACAATCATGATGCCATGGGCAGCTGAAATTTCCAGCAGTTGCTGCCTATTCCTGTTCTTCTGCCCAATACCAAACGTACTGAGGGTATATGCCCAGGTGTCATTATTCTTTCCCACTTGCACATTAAAGTCACCCAGGATTATGATGACATTTCTTCTAGAAGTTTCAGTAAGGCTTGTCTGCAGTTGCTGGTAAAATTATCAGTGGCCACAGCATTGGCTTTTGTATTGGTGGGATCATACATTGCGATGATGGTATGATGCCCACAGCTGGTGATGAGTGCTCATTAATCACCACCTAAACCTGCAATGCCTTCTGGGCACTGGGTGAAAGAACAATGGCTACCCCTTGCTGGAGTAACCCGTCAGAGTGACTTGAGAACAAAAACATATGGCCGTGAACTTTCTTTTCACCACTTCCTTGCCCGTGAAATTCAGATAAAGTGCAGATATCAATGTTTCAGGCTTTTTCATCTAGTTGATGAAAAGATGGCTTTAGTTGTTTTGGACAGTGTTCAGACATTCCATGCACCAATTTTACATTTGTCACCAACCTGCAGGATACCAGCCTGGCTATTTTACAAGGTTTCTTTGGTCATTTTCACCTCAGAGGGAGGGAAACTCTTTGCTGTTTCAGCTACAATGACTACTGACCAGAACATTGCAGGAGGTTGGATGAATATAAACACCCTCATAGTGTGAACATACCAACCTCCATAATTCTGAAGCTATAATACATACGGTATCTCTCTCTCCCTCTCTCTCTCTCTGAAGTGTTCACCCATTGACCTATTTTTTTCTACTCCATATGCTCAATACAATAAAGAAACAGATCCCAGGTCTTCTGACTAACATGCCCACTCATTGCCAGACAGTCAGATTCTCTGGTGGTAAGAATGTTTTCAGGATAGAATAGAGTACAATAGAATACCCCTGCTCTAAACCACTAGACAACAGCACACTAAAAAGTACTGTTTGTCTCCTCAAGTCTTTCCAGGCCAGCATTCTTCTTGCTTTACCAAACCCAACTGTGTGGTAGGTACAACAGATGGGAGCATTACATTAATGCTATATCTACACTGTATGCTACTTTTGGTGGTATGTAGAGTACGTACTTTAGTAGCCACCCTAACATGGGTGTAAATAGCAATGTAGATGGTGAGGTATAGCTTGGGTGAGTAGAAAAAAGACACATCTGAAGTGTGTGAGTACATACTCGAGTACATACTCTACGCGCTCTCTACTTGCTCAAACCATGCCTCCCCGTCTACACTGCTGTTTTTAACAGTCTAGTGTTCCACTTCCTCCCTGCTGCTGGAGTCTTATCCCCCACAGGAAAAGACTCATAGTGGGGAAAGGCTCTGCCACTTCCCTGCTGCAGGAACCCTTCCCTGCTACAGGAAAAGACTCCATGGAGGCAGCAGAGAAAGGCTCCGGAGCCTTCCCCTTCCACATGGAAAGATTCTGGCAGCTGGGAAAGACACATTCTTTTCCCACTGCCTCTCCCCTGCTAGAGCCTTTCACTGCCATGTGTGGCTTTACACTGCTGTATGGGCACAGCTTGTGTTTTACTGCAGCACGTAGCTACACATATTTTACATACCACTGCCAGCAGTGTGTACTGAAGATGTAGCCTATATGTGCAGACCAATATGGATTATAGTTACTAGTCACATTGTCTCAGTCACCCATACAGTCAGGCCAAATATTGGCCAGACATCTCTTCCAAATGGCTGCATCTAAGATGGCTGACGTTCCTAGAGACCATGTTTTCCAAGACATGCACACAGTTAGTATGGCACAATAAGTATTTTAACAGGCATATATTAAGTATGCTTATTTTACAGTATTTATTAAAGCTCTTTCCTTTGAGATGAAAAGAATGCCTCTCAAGATGGAACTTTTATTAAGAACAGCTCCGTGTTTGAGGCAGAGTATGTACCTGCTGCTCACATACAAACTTGCCCCAATTCCAGACCTTTTCCTTTCAATTTAATTTTAAGTAGTTTGTCTCTAACTTTTTCTTCTTAGCAGAGAACAAAGTCATTGGCTCAGTCACATAGCATAATTATCAAAGCACATAGTTAACAAAAAAGCATATGTACAACAAAACCCACCTGGGAAGAAGTAGTCTCCAGCCATTTTTAAATTTCCATGTAATCTCAGCACATAAACCTTAATGACCTCTGTGTAAGTTAAACCAGTAGGGAACTGACAAGCATGCTTCAATCTGTCATTACAATCCAAAAACATTATTTCTGACAACTGCACAAATACACTTCAATAAAATTGAACAGAGAATATGGCTCACTGAAGTTCCCCAAGGGCTAGCAGGTAAGGGCCTGGTTAATGCCTCTGAAACTCACACAGGATCTTCACAGCAGCATCCTTATTTATGAAAATGGTGCATAGCACAGTATGTCCAAAAATACTTTCCTTGCTACAGCATCTATCAGACTTTTCTAGGCTAACCCAAGTTAAATATTTTGGTGAATTTCAAACAGTTCATTAAACCTTGACAGCTAAGAGCTTCAATAGGAGGTTCCACTGAGGACTTCTACAATGCATACTTTGTAGCAATTGCAGTCTGAATCTAATATGATTATACAAACACACACATAACAAGCAATACATTTATCTAGTGGAGCTTAATCCTAAACTTGCAAAGCTTTTAAAAACATTCCTCAATACAACTGAATAAATGAAGTCAACAGAACTGAGACTTGGCATTTTTTCCAAACTGAAACCTTAGGAGACACACATGAAAACAATTATAAAGTACAAAGGAGATAACAAATAGTACATTGTCAACTTGTTGGCTACAAATGAAAAGTGAAACTGACCAAACAGACCAGTGTGATCCCAGCTGAATGTGTGAACAAACAACATACATTATTAAAATTGAGAAGGGCAGAGTAGGTGGTATTTCAATAACTAAGCAGATATGACCATGTACCTGCAAAGGGCATAAGTCTGGAATAAGAAGATGCTATTTTTCATATTTTTAACACAAAAATATATATTTTAATAGAATTACTTTCAGAACAGAATGGTAATTTAAACATTCTGGAATTTATAGCAGATATGGTTCTAAACATAAAATACAGCTGGTCTTATTCTGACAGGTATGGCAATTTCCAGCAATATCTTTTAAAGACCATATTGTATTAAGTTTCTGTGTTATTGTGGGATAGGATTTGTTTATAATAAATGATCCTTAAGCAAGACAGAGTGCATCACCCTAATGAAATGTGACATTTGACAGATTGGCCCTTTGCCTATCATCTAAGGAGCGATGATCACACTGATTGATCTGGATTGCAACCCCATGGGGAGGTTTTTGGGGGCCATTGTTTTAAATGAATGATGTATGTATGATTATGGTCTGCTCCATGGGGGAAGGCTACCACAGCTCCTCTCCGAAGTGAAAGCAGTGGGTCATGATTAAGACAAATTAGCCAGCTTGTAACCCCCCACCAAGAGGTACTGCCTCCTGGGGAGGCTCACATATACTAGTACAAACTGGATTCTCCAGAGGCCAACAGACAAAGAAAGGACTTTTGTATAAATAACCTGAGTTTAAACTGACTCAGGAACTTCCTTCTGACCCAGAACCTTCTGTCCAAGTGGCCCCAATCCTGGTCAAAAGGTTGGAAGGACCGATACCTTCTGGAGCCTGAGGTTACCTTGTGTGTATGTTCTTTCATTATTTTTAATATGTTTTCTCTGTAATGCTTTCACTTTAAGAATAAATGTGGTTGCTTAGAAAGAGCTGGGTGGTAACTTGTAACTGTTGGCAATTACACTGTTCATAGCTTTCGAAGAAAAAGCAAAGGGCAGATGCTGGCCTGTTTAGGTGGTCTGGCTTGCTGGGGATATCACAGTGTAGGCAGGGAACTGTGCTGCCTTTAAGATCCTCTGGTCAGGAGGGAGAGAGAGATGCAGGTCTCTGCTCAAGAGAGGTGATGGCCCAGGAGTCGAGAGTGGGTACGCTTGGTGGACATGAGGGAATACTGGTGCATTGCCCTGAACCCTGACACTTACATCTAAGGTTAGGTGCAACACAACCATTCTCCTAAAACACTTTGTTTACACTATTAACAACACCTCTGAAAAAAGTCAGTTGACTAATAAATTAAGAGGGCAAACAAGCCTGCTTTTATCAGAAATCACATTGAAGAAAATGTTCTTCAGTTTATTTAAACTTCCTAAAGGTTTTCCACTCCATTAACTGATAACTTTATTATCCACTTGTCTAACACTTCTGAGTACTGCAGGTAGTATAGGCACCTTAGTCTGGGAGAAAAGACCTATTAGTTAGACCTTTACTGATTTATCAGCAGTCACCAACAAAACCCTTTCAAGCCAATTATTCAGAGTAATTTTCTTTGTTCTTTTATCATGCAGTTGAAAAGGGCTGCCAGTATTCGTCTTTTTCAGATTCCAAGAGGCTTGTGATTCAGATCAGTCAGTGTGATTATTGCTCCTTAATGATAAACAAAGGTCCAATCTGTTAAATGTCACATTTAATTAGGGTGATGCACTTTGTCTTGCTTAAAGATTTTTCCACCAATCAAAAATGCCTTCTGAAAAATGTGATGTTTCCCTCTAATGGGCTTAAACATTGTAATGTTTCTTGAGGTTTTCTCAAGTTTTTTGCCATGCTAAATGACCTAATCCTGTTCCCATTGATGTCAGTGATGAAACGTCCCTAGATTTCAATGAGAGCTAGATCAGGCCCCAACTCTTTATGGTGCTAATACTTCAGTGTGATCTACAAGTGTCCAAGCTAGTGAATCCAACTGCAGGATGGTGGTCTATTTATGTACAGAGTAAGGCTATAAAGGATAAATTGTAGTTTGATTGCAGAGGGCCACGCAGATTGAAAGTGTCATTAAAGATCCTTTAAAAATATTTTTTGAAATATTGCACACAAATAACTTGGGGCTGCTTGATAGAGGCATGCACTATTAAAAAATACCCACTACCTACATATCTCTGCAGTCTAGAATCACAAGAAATATACAGAGAAACTGGGGCCAGTCCAGAGAACAGCAATAAAAAGGATGTGGGAAGTGTAGGGACTGACTTATGTGAAAATATTTTACAAGGTAAATAGCTATAAAGTGACTACTGACAACTAACAGTTAGGGGGGAAACCAAAAACACCAACATTTTAAGGATGCAGAGCAAAACCATGGAAATGAATGATTTGGGATAGTAAAACTTTTTCTAACTGGTCATAATTACATTGAGCTAAGATTCCACCATTGCTTTATCAATTATAATAATCTATAAGCCTGGTTAGGATCAGCCCTAGGCATTTTGCCAGTCAGGGCGAAGTCGATTTTAGTACCCTCTGGTGCAGCTGAACCCAAAAAAGAATGACTGAGTGGTATGGTAACCCCTGAAAGCTGGTTCCCACTGCAACTGCACTAATCACCTATCCTAGATCAGTCTCTAGCTGGCCTACTTCCCTGGCTAGCCAGCTCCCCTGCTCCATGGGCTGCTAGCCAGTTGCCTGGGAAGTCAGGTGACTGGCTCCCCACGCTACCCAACAGTCCAGCTGTTTTGCAGCTGAGCTCCCAGCATTCGAGGAAGCTGAGCAGCTGGGGAGCCTGGGCACCCAGCAAGCCAAAAAATCCCTGAAACTGAGTTTTTATAGAAATCCCTTCACACAAATTTGTTTGGTGGAAGAGATTTCCATTTCCTGGCCTGCTCGACTCTTTAAACTTTGCCTCTATCTTTTAAAAATACTTCTTCTCATTTCTTTCCTGACAAGCTAACAGGGGCATCCTTGACTAACAGAAAGTTGAGCTGGCTGTGCCCTTTCCCCTTGGTTGGTGGCTGTATTCTACTATTTGGGAATTTTCAGGCTGGCTGGTGTAGTATAGAACTGAAATGAGCTACTACCAGCAACTGCTACATATTCTGAAAACCATCTATCTTCGGCCCTTTTGTCTATAAGGTCTCAGTGTAAGAAAGGCTTGAGTTGTCACTGGGATAGGTGATCTCCAAGGAATACCTATGTACTGTAGAAAGCACTTACATAGATGTTTCAGTAGGTGACACATTCTTCCCCTTAATCAATATTTAATCAATGCTCTAGCATCCTTCTAGGGATCATTGTGTTGCTAGATGTGCAGAGCCAGTTTCTGCTCTCAGTTTCATGGGTGTAAATCCAGAGTCATCCCATGGATTTGCACCTGTGTAACTAAGAGCAAAATCTGTCCTACTGTCTACATAATTTTAAAACAATTGAATAGATCCTGAATACTTAGTCATAGAAATGCAGGGCTGGAAGGGGCCTTGAGAGGTTGTCTAGTTCAGCCCCCTGCACTGAGGCAGGACCAAAAAGTAAGGGACTAAGGCTGGAGCAGGACCAAGTACAAGTTGGAGCAAGGGTCAGTACAGGAAGCCAGGTTGGGCACAGCTGCAGGCATGGAATGCATGGATCAGCCACTGAGCTGCTGTTGCTACAAAGCTTAAATGGGGTCTGGTGGCCCTTCTGACCAATCAGGAAGCAGAGTCATTTAGGGAAGGTTTATTGGTCCCAGACAAGCTCATTGGGTTGCTAGGCGACCACACCCAGAGCCAGCTGAGTTCCTGATAATTGCTGCATTGGATAATAGAATAATCTGTTCCATTTACTTAGATGACCCAATAAATGTTTAAAACACTTGGAAAATATTTATATTAGGTTGGTAGCACTGCATAATTCTTTCAAAATGGCTTCTTTTCATTTCCCTTAGTGAAAGACCATTCTAAATTATGTAATTGCTTACCTACTCAAAGTTAACACATACTGCTGTAGATAACAAGATATAGCACAATCGCTTAGAGCTTTAATCAAAGCCTCATTGACTTCAGCAGGCTCTGGATCAGGCCCTGAACTGCCTTTTTACCTTGCCTTCAATGAGTATATTCTAATGTAGCCTTTTATTTTACTTAATTAAATGTAGTGATGTTGTATTACACCACCATGTGTTCTGCTCTGGTTGCTACGGTTTCAAGCACAACATAGTCAAAATCACCTCTGGTCCTTGTGTAAGATTTGGAGGCTCTAGGAACACATGAAGACCAAGGACAGTGAACACAAACACATTCACAAGAACAAAGTCTTATCTGTACTACGAGTTTTATTAAAGCAATAAGGAAAGATACACTTACCCATGCATATAGAAATCCCACAAAAAAACCCATGCAAAAGTTATAACAGCAGCCATATCACATCTTCAAGATATTGTAGGGTCTAAAGGATCTCTCACCAAATGATTGTCAGTAAGGGATGGTTACTGCTGGGGTTTTTCCATGGGTCTTCCCACTTTACCCAACCAGGGAACCCTTTATACATTGTAATTCTGACTATGCCTAACACCTACGCCTAGGGAATTCTATACCAAAAAAATAAAAATTATGTGCCAAAAAATAAAATTTCGGCCATAATATTTTAAAATTCTGCAAATTTTATTTGTCAATAAATAAACGTGGAGGCTCCAGCATGGCAGTGGGGAGCATAGGCCAGTGGCTGCATGGTGGTGGGAGATCACCCTGCAGCTCTCCCTCCCCCCTAGACACGGACTCGGCAGTGATGCTGCACCTGACCCTGACACGGCACAAGAGCCGGGCCTGCCTCAGAAATACCCCAGGGCCCTGCTCCTCCACACCAGGCACACCTATCCTCCATGATTTTATCTAATATTGTTAACCCAGTTATAGTTTTGGCCTTCACAACATCCCCTAGCAATGAGTTCCACAGATTGACTGTGAGTTGTGTGAAGAAATACTGCCTTTTGTTTGTTTTAAACCTGCTGCCTGTTAATTTTATTTGGTGACTCTGAGTTCTTGTGTTATCTGAAGGGTTAAATAACACTTCCTTATTCACTTTCTCCACAACATTCTTGATTTTATAGACCTCCATGATAGTTGTCCCCTTTAGTTGTCTCTTTTCCAAGCTGAACAGTCCCAGTCTTTTTAATCTCTCCTCATATGGAAGCTGTTCCACACCCCTCCTCATTTTTGTTGTCTTTCTAGGAACCTTTTCCAATTCCAATACATCTTTTTTGAGATGGGGAGATCAGAATTGCACACAGTATTCAAGTTGTGGGCATACCATGGAATTATATAGTAGCATTATGATATGTATTGTCTTATTTAGCCCTTTCCTAATGGTTCTTTAAATTCTGTTAGCTTTTTTGGTGCTGCTGAGCATTGGGTGGATGTTTTTAGAGAACTATCCACACTTACTCAAAAATCTCTTTCTTGAATGGTAACAGCTAATTTAGACCCCATCACTGTGTACGTATAGTTGTGATTTATGTTTTTCAATTTGCATTGGTTTGCATTTACCAACATTGAATTTTATCTGCCATTTTGTTCCCAAGTCACCCAGTTTAGTGAAATCCCTTTGTAACTCTTTGCAGTCGAGTAATTTTGTATTGTCTGAAAATTTTGCCACCTCACTGTTTACCCCTTTTACCAGATCATTTATGAATATATTGAACAGCACTGATCCCAGTACTGATCCCTGGGGGACACCACTATTTACACCTCTCTCCATTTTGAAAACTGACCATTTATTCCAACCTTTTTTTCCCTGTCTTTTAACCAGTTACTGATTCATGAGAGGACCTTCCCTCTTATCCCATGGCAGCTTACTTTGCATAAGGACCTTTGGTGAGGGACCTTGTCAAAGACTTTCTGAAAGGAGAAGTACACAACTTCCACTGGATCATGCTTGTCGACATGTCTGTTGACCCCCTTAAAGAATTCTAATAGGTTAGTGAAGCATGATTTCCCTTTAGAAAAGCTGTGTTGACTCCTCCCCAACAAATTGTGTTCATCTACGTGTCTGATCATTCTGTTCTTTCCTATAGTTTCAACCAATTTGTCTGATACTGAAGTTTTAGGCTTGCTGGCCTATAATTGCCAGGATCACCTCTAAAGCCTTTTTTTAAAAAAAATTGGTGTTACTTTTGCTATCTTCCAACCATCTGGTACAGAGGCTGATTTACATGCCACAGTTATGCAAGGCACTGAATTTAGCCATATGGAGTGGAAATCTATCAACTTCATGAAAAAACTCGTACAGATACAGACAGACATCATCTTCCTTTCCAAATGCAAACAGATGGGCATCATACCAAAAGGACTGAAGGTAAAAAATATTATTAGTCTCTAAGGTGCCACAAGTCCTCCTTTTCTTTATACCACAGTTAGTAGTTCTGCTATTTCATATTTGAGTTCCTTCAGAACTCTTGGATAAATACCATCTGGTCCTGGTGACTTATTACTGTTTAATTTATCAATATTTATCTCCCTCCCATCTTCTAGAGTTAAGACTGACTCAAGAATTCATTTAGCTGCTCTGGAATGGCCTTGTCTTCCTTGAGCGCTTCTTGTGCAACTTGATTGTCTAGTAGCCCCATTGATTTTTCCTGTTTGTGATGGACTTACATTTTTTTTGTTGGCTTTTTATTTTTTGTGTCTTTTGCTAGCTGTTCTTCACATTCTTTTTTTGCCCAGCCTAACTATAAACTTGATTTGCCAGAGTTTGTTCCTTTCTATTTTTGGCTTCCAATTTTTAAAGTAACCCCCTCTTTTTGTCTGTAGCCCCCTCTTTTACTCTGTTTAGCCATAGTGGCATTTTTTGGTCCTCTTACTATGTTTTTTTTATTTGGGGAATACATTTAATTTGAGCCTCTATTATGGTGTTTTTAAAACATTTCCATGCAGCTTGCAGGCATTTCAGTCTTGTGACTGTTCCTTTAAATTTCCATGGAACTAGCTTCCTAATTATTGTAAAGTTCCCTTTTTTGAAGTTAAATGCTAGTGTGGGGGACTTTTTGGGTATTCCCCCCCATGCTAAATTTAATTATGTTATGGTCACTATTATCAAGTGGATTCACCTGTTGGATGAGCTCATGTGCACCAGTTAGGACTAAATCTAGAATTGTCTCTCCCCTTGTGGGTTCCAGGACTAACTGCTCCAAGAAGCAGTCATTTATGGTATCTAGAAGTTTTATCTCTACATCCTATCCGGAGGTGACATGTACTCAGTCAATATGGGGATAGTTGAAATCCCCCATTATTATTGCATTTTCTGCCTTTGTAATCTATCTAATCTACCTGAGCATTTCACAGCCACCACCATCATCCTAATCAGGCAGTCAGTAGTATATTCCTACTACTAAACTCATATTCAAGCATGGAATTTATATCCATAGCGATTCTGTGGTACAGTTTGATTCATTTAAGGGTTTTATAGTATGCTGACACTGCGTTCATTCACATATAGTGTCACTCCCCACCCAGCACAACTTATTCTGTCATTCCTATATATTTTGTGCTCTGGTATTACTATGCCCCATTGATTGTCATCGTTCCACCAAATTCCTGTGATGCCTATTATATCAATAGCCTCATTTAATACCAGGCACTGAAGTTCAGCTATCAAAGGATGGCAGGCTAGAACCTTCTGAAGAAACTTAGTCTTGCCTATTAGGCCGCTAGGCTCAGTGCACAGCCTCCCCGCCCCCTCTCCCAACAGACCACACTACAAACTTCAATGAAGCAGGTGCATGGCAAGCAGTAAGCACACAACAAACAGACAACAAATTCATCTAAGGTCACGTGTTTGCTCCTCCTTCACCTGGAACACTCCCTGGCAAAAAACTCTCCTGTTTGCTAGCATCAGCAACTTGAATAGGAATTATTGAATAGGGAGAGGATTTATTTAAGCTCAGTACCAATGTGGACACAAGAACAAATGGGTATAAACTGGCCACCAGGAAATTTAGACTAGAAATTAGACGAAGGTTTCTAACCATCAGAGGAGTGAAGTTTTGGAATAGCCTTCCAAGGGAAGCAGTGGGGGCAAAAGATCTATCTGGCTTTAAGATTAAACTCGATAAGTTTATGGAGGAGATGGTATGATGGGATAATATGGTTTTGGTAATTAAATATTCATGGTAAATAGGCCCAATGGCCTGTGATGGGATGTTAGATGGGGTGGGATCCAAGTTACCCAGGAAAGAATTTTCTGTAGTATCTGGCTGGTGAATCTTGCCCATATGCTCAGGGTTTAGCTGATCGCCATTTTTGGGGTCGGGAAGGAATTTTTCTCCAGGGCAGATTGGAAGAGGCCCTGGAGGTTTTTCGCCTTCCTCTGTAGCATGGGGCATGGGTCACTTGCTGGAGGATTCTCTGCTCCTTGAAGTCTTTAAACTACGATTTGAGGACTTCAATAGCTCAGATATAGGTGTGAGGTTTTTTGAAGGAGTGGTGGGTGAAGTTCTGTGGCCTGCGTTATGCAGGGGGTCGGACTGGATGATCATAGTGGTCCCTTCTGACCTAAAAATCTATGACTAGCTGTAGTACTGAGGGCCTGCCATAAGTAAGATATGATTACACTTCCTAGCATGGCTGTACAATGATTTACATCTACAAGAAGTTTATGCTCATTCGGTAATGAGCGCTGTGCAGACGTTGGGATCTACCCACACAAAACAATCAGCAGAATCAGGACCATATTTACAAATCATGGGCCGGATTCTGCAAATGCGTATGAACCCGAGTAACCCCTTTTAATTTAACTTATGGAACTAAAGTTAGTCAGCTGCATATGTGCTTGTAGGAATGCTCCCATAGTTAGAATGAGGTACAGAAACTTATATGTGATAGCTTAGAAAAATCCCCCTTACTCAACTAGGTAATTTTGAGACAACTGTGAAAGCAAAAGCCAAGGTGGAAAATTGTTTCCAAATGTGCTTATCAACTGCTTTTAAACACAGTTGGTAGTAAGTTTCAAGGTGCTGTGTGGACAACATCTTGCATAGATTTGTACTTTAGCTAGTATGCATGAAATAAGTGCCTGGTAAAATTTGTTTTCTCTTGGGGGTGGGGGAGGGAAAGGGAGCAGCAAGAGTTTTCCTTTTCAGAAACAGCTATGCACAATCAATAATTATAAAACAGTAGTGTAGATATACTATATGTTAAAAAATCATTAGATTCTCTTTAATCATTAGATAACTTCATGAATAAATAAGTTAATACCAAGTGCAATAATATATATCAGCTGTAAACTGTGTTTATGAAAAATAGAGGTAGTAATAATGAACCCTTTGAATATCTGAAATAAAAATAGTAGGATATTAAATGTGAGACATGACTACTTTCATATATAAAAAGAAATCAATCTAAAGAGAGAAAAACAAACACAATTCAAGATGTTAAAAGCAATCTTTGGATCAGTTCTATCAAAGGCTTCACCAAGTTCATGCAAAACCAAAGCAGGTGTAACTCCTGTACTTATATCTACAATAAATAAACCAGACCACAATATTGCAAATGCAGGTATGCTTAACTGTACACACCTGACATGAAATCCTGGTAACAACAACACAAGGTGCAAGTCAGGAAATAACCAGACCCAGCCTTGCAGTCTTTTATCCACTTGTGCTGACTGCTGCACTATTGTGATGGTCTAGAAATTATGATATTATGAGGGGCAGGTTAAGATAATCAAACATATCAGATACTCAGAGATATTGCTCTCTGACAACCCTCATGGCTGCAAAGAAATGCTTGAAAATATGGACCATAATAACTCAAAAACTAGAAGGCAAATAAAAAGAACCCACTACTTACTATTTTTTAAAAAATCAAGATTTTTAGTGGCTTGACTCATGGTTTGCTGAAACCTGGGCTTTGGTAATATTTGGAAAGTGTTCATAAGCTTGAGCCATTGCTAAAGCATATGTGAATGTTCTGCTGATCTTAAACTGAAAAACATTTTCCCCTTATATTTTTTGGGGGGAGAATATTTGGTTTCTATATACACCATGATGACTTTTGAGAAAGAAGCTAAATACACTGGACAGTTTGTCTAGAGTAGCTGAAACTGAACCCAGGGATATGATCAATTGAAAAACAAGGACCCTCTCATCAAAAGATTCTTAGGTCGGTGGAAATGTAGTTAAGATCAAAAGGCTTAAGATGGTAGCACTAACAAGCAGCTCATTAATACAGAGGTAAAACCCTTTTTCCTAATATAACCCCTGAGAGGAACAAGAGAACAAAAATAAGCCTTATAACTCCAGTAAAACTGAGGACATTAAAAAAAAATCTCAACTGCATTATAAGTTGTCTGATATCAAAGTGATTATTAAGTCACCAAAAACGTAATTCCCAGTTCTCAGAAAAAAGATTGCAAATTAAACCAATGTAAGAAACAGGTTTGCATGGGAAGATAAAGACCATATGCAGGACATGAGGGGAAAATCATGAAAACTGCAGCATATACTGAAAAGTCCCATTAGGTTAAATGCATCTCTGATGTCACTCAACTGAAGTTAATGGAGTGAAACCTGAGGCAACCTTGGACCCTAACTCTGACTGGATATTACCGCACAGAAATAAAAAGTTATTAACAGTCACCGCTTGTGTAGCCACACATCCTGGGCTGAATGCAGACATGGCATATGAGTAGCACCCACTTTTATTGAAACATGGCAACTGCCATACTGGAGCAGACCAGGTGTCTATTCAGTCCAGTATCCTGTCTCTCACAGTAGCCAGTACATCTGTATCTGGTGCAAAATGCTACAGTGAGCAATTATGTAACAACCTGCCCAGCAGAAAATATTCTTCCTAACATGCAACAGTTAGTGGTTTATGGTTTATGTCCTAAGTATGACAGTCTATATTCCTGATATGTATAAGCTTTGTGATCTGAAGCTCCCGGCTCCCATCTGTTGGTGAACGGGGAAGGGGGGCGGAAGCATAAATACAGTTACCTCATTTGTATAAGATATTTATCCAGAACTCCAGATGGGCAAAAGCTTTAGAGGCAAAGGAGCTCTCTGCCACCGTCTATTACTGAACAGGGAGAAATATGATTACAGAGAGAGCTTCATTTGAATGATGTTTCCACCTAGAATTCTTCCACTGATGATTTGGGAGTTGCTATAACTGTGCTAAAGCTCAGCATTGATTGGGTGCTGAAATTGAATTGAGAATGGGGAAAAAGGTTCCTATGTTCTAGCAAAGACTCTTCATGTTTCCTATATACTACTGGTTCCCAGTCCCCGAGGATCTTATATTACTGAGGGGACTTCCTGGTGAGGGACAACACAGGCTAAGGACTTTATGACAGAAGATGATGCAGAGGTGGCTCCTCAAAGGGAAGGAATGGAGAAAAGACTTTACGGAAGCAGCAGTAGAGCTGAGTGAAGTCTGGTGAGGCCCCTCATATCCAATCACTAAATAAAGCTACAGTTTCTATAGCTGGGGGGTTAGGTAGCAGAGACTCAGAAGAGGTCCAGACAGCACACTCCAAGGGCACCTCAGGACTCTAGGATTGTGCTACCCACTAACACCAAACTGGTAGTGGATGGGGAAGGGAACAATTATCATGGTAAAGAGACATTTGCCTTTTGTACATTTACCCTGCCAGGTTGAGAACAGAGTCATCAAACTACTGCCTAAGTTACCACAGGGAAGTAGGTTTTCTGGTTTTTTTTCTATCATTCATACAGATATTATTACTGTGTCTTTTCAAGTTGATGCTGGGTTCTCTTTTCCCCTAACAATATTTTCCTTCTTTCATACACAGACTTGGTGCTTGCAAGTGAGGAAGCATGGCCTATTGTGGGCACTCAGGGAAAGTATTTAGTGACCCAGATATTCCAGGTTGGTCTCCAGGCAGTGGTGCTAGTTTTAAGAGGGACCCATAGCTATTGAACCTGGCCCTTGTAGCTGACAACACCTGGAAGAAAGGGTTATTTTATGCCAATATCCTCTGTAATAGAACTGTTTCTATTCTCTCCCTGAATCATACTAATCTGCTGATCTCAACCATACCTAGTGGTAATGAGTTCCATAGATTAGTAATGTGTTTGTGTATACAATTGTTTCCTTTTATCAGTTTTAAATATGTGGCCTTTCAATTTCACTGAATAGCTTGTCATCCTTTTATTGTGAGAAAGTGTGAATAGGAGTGGCTGACCTAACTTCCCTTTACCACTTATTGTTTTGTATTCTTCTGTCATATCTCCTCTTTTTATCTTTTTTCTAAATGAAACAGTCCCGTTCTCTTCAATTTCTCTTCATAAGTAAATCCTTCCCTACTTAGAATTTGTTGCCCAATCTCTGAATCCCTTTTATATTTGCTATATCTTCTGAGATAGTGTGACCAGAATTGAACACATTATTCCAGGTAAAATCATCTATTAATTATAGCATCCATTAATTAATATAATTAATATATCATTATAATTATATAATATAATTAATCATCTATCTATTATAGCATACATATATTTGCAGTATTCCAGTATTTAGGTCCTTTCTTTATACATATTAATGTTTTATATCCCTGTTTTTAACTGCCTCCTATATTAAGGTGTTTCAATTGAGCTGTTTATAATGAGGCCCAGGTCTTCCTCCAAAGTACTTGCAGACAATTTAGAAGCCAGTAATATGTATGAGTAGGTCAGACAATTATCACCTAGCATGTAACGAGACTGAAATTCATCTCCCATTCTGCCACCCTTTCATCTAGCTTTAAATCCCTGTGAAGTATCTTAGAATTAGAGCTGGGGAGAGAAAGGCCATTCCATTTCACGAAGGATTTTGATCTTTTGAAATTTGTTTTTGTTCCAGTTAGGTACAAAAACCACATAATTTGAAATTCTCCTAAAGGGAATGGAGTCCTGGCCCCAGGACAATTTACCCAATTGGCTGCCCTGGGTCTCTGGACCCTGGAAGTCCTGGATGTTAGGTGGATGAGCTGACAGGAAACCAAACAAGTTTCCAACGGAACTGTAGTGAAATCAGGTGGTATGCGCAGAACATTTGACTTTGCTGAATTGACAAATTCTGATGAAACAATGTGTCACGGGATACTTACCAACCAGCTCTACTCACGATCTCTTCTAATTTTGGCTAATTTAACAGATGATGTCATCTGGTGTTCCCCCTCCCCCCAACTGTTCACCCCCTTGTTGAGATCATTAATAAATGTACTAAACTATACAGGTCCTAGTGTGGAACTGTGGGGGGTTCCACAGTGCTAAACTCTTGCCCTGTTGAAAACTGACCATTCTTTCCTACTCTTTGCTTCCTGGGTCTTAAACGTTTTTAATGGATTATAAGAACTTTCTCTCTCCGCTCATGACCACATACAGTAATATCCTTAAGCTCTTCTAGTGCAGGACTTTGTCAAATACAAATAGTGCAGGACTTTGTCAAATACTATTTGAAATTCCAAATAATTATGTCAACTGGTTCTCCTCCATATGCCTCTTCTTTCACCCTGCCCTCAACTTACCCTAGGCCTCTCTGGTACTGAGGGATGAGAATGACAGGGATCATCATTAATTTATGTTGAAGCTAGCTGTTATTTTATGTAGAACTGGCTAAAAATGTCAATTACATTTTTGCTGGTAATTTTTAAAATGTTCATGTGTTTGCTTTTTCATCAAAAATATCTGGTGGTTTTTAGTTCAGGTCCTTAGACTGTTGACAGTAAATGCTTTTGGTAAAGACTTTCAGTTTTAAAGAGAGAAAGAGAGAGAGAAAGAGAGAAAAAGATAAATCTGCAAAAATGTTTGTTTTGGCGGAAAAAAACTTTTCATCAAAAAGTTCTGATAGAAAAAAATTAGGCTAATTCTAGTTTTATTAAATTTCATTGCATCATGGGCCAAATTCTGAGATGAACTGTACACTGGCATGTTGGTGATAATAATTGTACCTAGCTTGTATGCAGCACTTTTCATCAGTAAATCTTAAAAGTACTTTACAAAGGAAGGCAGTATCAAGCCACAGGGTGATGAAGTGACTTGCCCAACGTCACCCAGCAGACCAGTGGCAACACTGGGAATAAAACCCAGGTTTCTTGAGTCCTGGTCCAGTCCCCTCTCTGAGGCCACACTGCTACACAAACACAGTGCACAAATTGGGTTGGAAGAAGGTTAGGCATGTCACTGGGTGTAAGAACTTGAAATTTCATCATGTGGATGATACAGGCTGTGCATATTCAGTATTCCTCTAAACTGGGTAAAAGTCCCTGGCTCTCTTAGTACTAGTTGCAAGGTAACGATGAATATTGATGCAGTGCTGCTGGGCTCTTACATGACACCATCTTACAGAAACACCAGCACATGAAACATTAAGTAAATGAAACTTCTGTTGGTGCTGTACCAAAGTTTCACCATTCTGGATGGAAACACGAACTCTGTTATCCCTTTCCATATTTTTATACATGTCCCAGATTTCAGTTTTTACCTCAGAAACTATTGCAAAGCTTTCAGGGAGAAACATAACTCTTGGCATGAGAGATGCATAGTCATTACAAATCTCACATCTGTCCCAGGGTATTCTGCCCTCTCTTTGTTGACACTGTGACGCTGGCGCTGTGACCAGGTACCAGCTCATGCCAGAGTCCTAGGCCAATTCACTTGTGTATTCGTACAGAGCAAAGTGATTGTTAAATGTATAAAAGTACATTTGGTGTTTAAACTTCATGAAAACTAGTGCGATGTTACTTGCATTGTTTTCACTTATCTGTATTCCGTTATAATATAGTAGTGAACATTTTCATTGTGTATACCCCTGCAACTAAATAATCTATCAAAGGAGAAAGAAGCCCTTTGGAATGCAAATGAAGAACTTTAACAGAAAAGTGCTAATTTCAAAGCCAGTGGTCATGATATGTGACGATCGGAGGTCAAAGGTTCAAAATGCATTTCTCACTCTCCGTCATCAAAGTAAAGCCCACGTGGGTAGTGACACTGCCAGCTTGTTTTCTGTGAGAAGAAGCTATAAGAAAGGATTCAAAGAAAGATCCTGCATCTCTGGACTGTTTGGACTCTTACAGGGAAGTGTGCCAAATGCAAAGCAGAGATCCCCAGAAACAATCTGGGTATCCTGAAAAGACTTTTGGGAAACTGGCAGTTTATTACATCACTGCCATCATTTGGAATTACAAACTGTGACCCACCTGTGCATATATTTTACCTGCTTTAACTCTCAATAACTCTCACTTCCTTTTCTTAGCTAATAAACCTTTGGTTAGTTTACTATAGAATTAGCTGCCAGTGTTGTCTTTGGTGTAAGATCTCTAGAGTACCAATTGATCTGGGGTAAGTGACTGGTCTCTTGGGACTGGGAGCAACCTGATGTGATTGGTTTTTGGTTTAAGTGACCTTTTGTCACAAAGTCCAGTTTGTCTGTGTGGCAAAATAGACTGGAGAGTCTAAGGGGACTGTCTGTGACTCCATGGTAAGACTGGTATAGTGACCCAGGAGTTCACATTTGCCAGTGGCTTGGTGAAATCTAATTATAGACCACACCACCAGTTTGAGGTGTCTGCCCTTTATTCCGACAGTCTGCCCTGAGGTAGGCACTCATGGTCGTGAGCCACTCCAGACATCATGACAGACACATCAGATTGCCTCTGGGCTTCAATCTTCCAAGCCTTTTGTTCTGTCACAGCTGTAGCCCTCTTTTAATACAATCTTAAATTTGTGTCTTTGTTGTGTGTACTATATGTCTATCTTAATCTGAAGACTAGAAGGCAAGCAGAGGGAATAGGTATTTAATAGGCAAAACCAGTTTGTACGTGCAGAAAGATGCCTAGCTAAAGAATCAGTTAATATTGGTACTTAAACTTCCTGAAAAGATGTTTTTAATACAACAAAGAACCCCCTTCATTTAGAGCTAGAATGTACCATGGGCACCTTTTAGTGCAAGAGGGGCAATGATACAGGTGGAGTTTATAGGAGTGCCTGCAAGGCCTCTGATTAAAATCTCTTACGCAATGTCAAAGTTCAAAGAGAAATACATATAATGTTGGATATAAAATAGTTACCTATACAAAATACAAGTACAATAGAACCTTGGTCTCTCTTTAACATTTTAAAACTGTTTCCCTAAAGAGAAAATGACAATGCAGAAGCACATATAATAGAAACCTAACAGTTATTGCCAATAATCACTGATGTCAGTGGAATCATAGAATCATAGGACTGGAAGGGACCTCAAGCGATTATCTAGTCCAGTCCCCTGCACTCATGGCAGGACTAAGTATTATCTAGAGCATCCCTGACAAGTGCTTGTCTAACCTAAAAATCTCTAATGAGAGAGATTCCACAACCTCCCTAGGCAATTTATTCCAGTGCTTTACCACCCTGACAGTTAGGAAGCTTTTTCCTAATGTCCAACCTAAACCTCCCTTGCTGCAATTTAAGCCCATTGCTTCTTGTCCTATCCTCAGCTATTAGGAAAATTTTTTCTCCCTCCTCCTTGTAACAACCATTTATGTCCTTGAAAACTGTTATCATGTCCCCTCTCAGTCTTTTCTTCTCCAGACTAAACAAACCCAGTTTTTTCAATCTTCCCTCATAGGTCATGTTTTCTAGAACTTTAATAATTTTTGTTGCACTTCTCTGGACTTTTTCCAATTTTTCCACATCTTTCCTGAAATGTGGTGCCCAGAACTGGACACAATACTCCAGTTGAGGCCTAATCAGCGTGGAATAGAGCGGAAGAATTACTTCTCATGTAATTACAACACTCCTGCTAATACATCCCAGAATGAGGTTAGCTTTTTTTGCAATAGTGTTACACCGTTGACTCATATTTAGCTTATGATCCACTGTGACCCCCAGATCCCTTTCGGCAGTACTCCTTCCTAGGCAGTTATTTCCCATTTTGTATGTGTGCAGCTGATTGTTCCCTCCTACGAGGAGTACTTTGCATTTGTCCTTATTGAATTTAATCCTATTTACTTCAGACCATTTCTCCAGTTTGTCCAGATCATTTTGAATTTTAACCCTATCCTCCAAAGCACTTTATTAGTGTACTCTATGCCATTATCTAAATATAGGAATGACTCCTATAGACTTCAGTGGGCTTTGCAGAAGGCTTTTAATAACCATGGAGCAGACTGTTTCCTACAGGAGTTACTGCCACAAAGGACTGCAAGTATGAAAGTCATAGACATTCCACCTGATCATTTCTTTCACAGCAGCAACATTCGCCATTCCCCCTCCCCATCCTGTATAAGGAGAGCTCATCCCAAGAAACCCAGGAGCATCTTCTGGGGTCCAGGCACATCTTGGAAGTCCAGTGGAAGTCAGGACAATTCATACAGTGGTGCTGTACTTGCTCTCTGCCTCCCGGTCCCCCATGGCAGCATGGCTCCCACAGGAGCTCTCCTCCCATGGTCATCTGCTTGTTGCACTGTCCAGCAAGGTAAGGATTTACTGAACAGGGAGCGATAAAGCTGCAGACATAGCCATTCCTTGACTTTGCCTCTTCCCACTTTACTTTTGTCTTCCTTCCACCTGCAGATCATCCATGGAGGCACTTCCATAAAATCAGGTTAAGGGTTGTGGGGGGGAGGGAGAGGGGGGAATTGTCTGTGGATCAAGCAACCCATTCCCCTCCAATGCTCTTCCCCCACACCACCCCTAATATCAGCATGTGCCTATATCCTTGAATATATGTGGGAGACCCAGTTTCCATTCTTCCCCTTTCTGCCAGAGGGGGAGAGAGGATTTGAACAGGGGTCCCACCTCTCGGGAGAGTTTGCTAACCAATGAGTTATGGCATATTCTGATGTGGAGCTCCTTCAGTCTCTCCTGTTGAAGCTGTTGTACTATGGATGACTAAGGAAAGAGTGGTACGAGCAGGGGGTTGCACCCAGGGTCTCCCTCCTCCCATGTAGGTGCCCTAACCACTGGACAATCCATCAGTGTTTAAAGTTGATGGAGTTTCTGAACTAAAACAGAAGTCTGGAGGGCTTCTATTTTACAAACCTATACATATTACAAGATAGGGCTGAAGTTCGCTCCTACTATGGAGGCTTGTGTATAGCCCTGTACACCACTGGACTCTCACAATTGGAGTGTGTGTGTGTGTGTGTGTGTGTGTGTGTGTGTATAATGGTAGACCAGTGCCACAGAGATGGTCACCTCTGCAAGCTCTGTGCATGACAAAAGGGGTCTCCATGCAGGTTCGGAGAAGGCTGCTGTGTAGGAAAAGCATCGGGTCAGTTCTGGGTAGATATCAGGGGATCTATCACTGTATGGATCCGGTAGCTTTAACTAGCTCAGTATTGGGAAGGGGGGAGGTGCAGAGTGGAAGTAGCTGTTATTCCAACCTATAGATGGAATAATGTTGAAGAAGGGCTGCATTATAGCCCCATGACCTGCCTATAGTTTGGCAGAATCAATATCAGCCCTGACATACCTGCATTTTACTGCCTTACATTAAACCTGATTACTTGAGCTTTGTACAGGAGAAGTGAAAATTCACCTTATAGTAGGAAACAAAATGCAGCAATATGACATTTCTTTATATTTCTTTGAGGGGGTGTTTACTTCATGATTTTACTTAGTCCAGAATGATTGTCAGATCTGCTTTTATATTCACCTATTTGGGTAGAAGAAAAAATAACTTGTTAAACTAGCAGTACTCTGAAGGGTACCACTGTGAAAACTATACATGCATGCATTGTTTAATAATTAATTGCCTCTGGAAAAACTCCCATTACTTCAGTGGGAACTGGACTAGACTTAATGTACTCATAATTTACGAAGAAGGACGTATAACTAAACATAATGGGCCAGTTTCTGCTTTCAGATATACCACTATAAATCCACTAAAACCAACAGAGCTGGAGCTATGAGTATTTCACAGTAATACTGACATTCATATATTTTTAAGGCCAAAACAGACTAACATGTTAATTTAGTCTGACCTCCTGCATAACAAAGGACATAGGCTTGATGTAGACATTACTGGATGAAATTCTATTACTTTGGGATTTATCTTTTAGAAGGGTATCCAGCCTCCCTCTGAGGAAATAAAGAGATGGCGAATCCATCACTTCCCTTGGTAGTTCGTTCCCATGGTTAATCCTCCTTGTGTAAAAATGAGCACCTTATTTCTACTTTGAATGTATCTAGCTTCATCTTAGTGCTGATGGGTTGTGTTATGCCATTGTCTGCTACATTAAAAAGCCCTCTACTATCAGAAATCTCCTCCTTATATGAGTACTTATAAGCCATGATCAAGTCACTCAACTTTTACTTTCATACACTAAATAGATTGAGCATCTTTAGTCTCTTATTGTACAGCAGATTTTCAAGACTCAGATCATTCATGTAGCTCTTCTCTGAATACTTTCCAATTTCTCAAGATCCCTTTTGAAGTGTGAACACCAGAAATGGACACACATGCATACACATGCAGGGGGAGGGGATAAGGAGAGTTATAACTTTCATGAAGCCCTCCGAGTTATTCTGGATTTACACTGACGTAACACAGCAACATCTGGTCCATTAATAACCATCACTAATGGGGTGAGTTCAATTAGTTATAAGGATCTTATTGTATATTAATATGCCTGAGGGAGAACAAAGAACACGACAAAAGAAATGCTGCCCCAGGAAGTAAAAATGTTATGCAGTAACATACTTGGCAATACCCATAAGGCTATATTGCCCTCTCAGTGCATCCATGTAACTTCCATTATTGCTGATTAGCCCTATCCCCACAGAGTTGCAAACTTGATCGGATAATGATATCCAGGGCTGCAGGGAAAGCAGACTAGGTCAAATCTGTGCCACCTTAGAATTATTCCTACTGAGCCTACCCAATGACTATAATCATTAGAGATTCAATAATTAATTGACCATTATTTGGAAGAAGGCAAAATAAGAAGAATGGTTTTGGTTTGAATGAGGCTTGTTCTCTGATCAGTAGCAAGCTCTTTCTCACATAAAAAAGCAATCCGACCTAGTTTAATACTGCATAAGTTTGAAGAACAATTATTTCATTCTGATATGCTTATTGTGATTAGAAGGGCTGTGCTAGTTATCCAGGTGACTTCACTATTTAATTCTAAGCACTGATAAAATATGTCATACAAAATTCATGCATGGCTTCATATTGCATTTTAAAATCAAATGAATCATTGATGTTAGAAATAGAGAGAGCTTATTAGATCATGTAGCCCATTCCCAGCCAATGCAGAATTGTTCCCTTCATTATAGTTCTAATATTTCGTAAAATCTAGTTTTAAAAGTCCCAAGCTTCCATCACTTCTCTTGAGACTATTATACAACGTACTATAATTATAATGTACTATATCTCAGTCTTCGGAAGAAATTTCCCCAATATTCAGCCTACATTTTCCCTTTTTTAAATTTTGTCTCATTACTCCTACCTATATCCCCATTCATCGCACCAAATAATTCTGGTTATTCCTTGAACTTAACCATCTATAAATAACTAAAGGACGATATCATGTCCCTCCCCTACCCATAGGTGTTTGCAGTTTTAGTAAGAGCTCAATTTAGTTTGGTCACTGATTTTTTTCGTTAGCATGCTACTTCTTTCCTCATCCTGATCACTAATGTTACCAATTCAGGTTCAATTTTATTTAATAATTAAGGAGACATCAGATGCCCAAGCTTGTTTGATATTTTATTAATCAATTATAATACATCACATAACAAAAAGGCATAAATGTTACCAATTCTGTGGCACTGAAATTTTCTGCCAGTGACAAAGATGACAGACTGATCCCAGTGCTGTCTGGTTCACCTGCTTTCATATAGCTCAGCCTACTTATAAGTAACTTGTGTACATCTTATAAGTTCTTCTCTCCCATCAGAAGAATAAAAATATATATTTGTCTGGTACATGTAATACATTTCCAAGTACATGATCACACATCTGCTGCTTAATCAAGGCCTGGCAGAATTAATTTTTTTATATATAATTTGATGGATAATAATGTTTATTTTTAAGCATTTTCCCCAATTTTTATCAGTTTTAATGTTTTCAGTTGTGAAAAATTATGGGTTTTAAGCATTTTTATATATTTTTATTGAATTAAACTTTCACAGTTGTGGGGAAATTATGGAGTATGTGTCAGAAAATGGGGGAGCAAACAAATTATTTAATGACAGTAAATTTGAGATTCATAAAGTAAAAACTTTATAATAATTAAAACACAAACTGTCAACTTCACATATCAAAATATACAAATTAAATAGCCTTAAATCAAACTCTAAGTCCTCAAGCAGCATTTTTCTTTCTTTGCCTATCTGTAAATTTAAATTATCGGCAGAAATATTTTTGTCGGTTTGTGTGTATAATGAAATAGATGTTTACTCACATTTTCTGATCAAAATCTAATCCTTCCAAATCTAATCATAACCTTTATTGTTAGTGCATTATTTATACATTTCCATTTGTTTTGAAGTTAGAACATTCCTTGCAAAATCATTTGTAAATCAAATAACAAAACACGATGATAAAAGTTTTAGCAATCTGCCAATTTCCACATCCCACAATAGTTTAATAGCATTCTTAGAAGAGTCTGGTTCATCAGTAAGCCTTAGGCCTAGTACATTTTTTGGCTTACCAGTCAACATGAATGAAGAGGTCAAATAAGACGCAACCTAACACTGCTCCTGTGGCATCTCACTGGATACTCCGTACTTTTGAGAGAGTTCTACTTATTATCCTTTTTAGCAGTCTTTTTGGCAGTTCTCACTCCTCATGATGATATTGTTATTCAAGACCCTGAGAATTAATTTTGAACTATGATTTTGTGAGATGTAGTATTGAATGTACTAGTACAATTCAAATATATTACATCTACTATGGTCCTCACATCCAATAATGTTTTAATTCTACCAAAAAGTAATAGAGTTTATAGTGCACAATTTGTTCTATATAAACCTATGCTCTTGCTATTTCTGAATCCATTACTCTCTAGGGGTGCAGCCCTGCAAAATGCTAAGTGAGCTCAACTCCCATTCCAAGTCAATGGCCTAGATCATGAAGTCTTTCCTTAGTCTTTCCTCTCATTGACTTCCATGAGAATTTCACCACACTGGGGACATGAAGTTGGCTAGTTGCTTTGAGCTGGAGTTGAGGGCATTCATTGGGAGGTTCTAGATACTTAATTACATTTTTGTTCTATTTTACTTGGGATGGACTTGCGGGACCAGAATTGCCAGGACCATTCATCTTTCCATTCTTGAAATTGGTACCACATTTACTATTCTCCAGATTTCCTCTGTTGTCCATGATTTGTCAGTGGCTAAATTCAATATACAATAATATGTTGGAGTGGATGAGGAGTAATGCTCCCAGAGCCATATGTGTAAGGGACCTTCCATATAGAAAGCTCTTGACTCCTGTGCGCAAGTAGGTGCTCAGTACCTCTGTAACATCATCTTTATTCCCAGGCCTCAAACTCTTCCTTCAGATGGAGTGTGTTTGCCTGCTCTAGGGACTAGGAGGGACTGGGAACTACAGAGGCTGTGAGGAAGCTGGGGTTGATGGCAATCAACCTCCTCCCCACTCTGCCTCTTCAGAAAAGGTAATACATCCAGGGGATGGAAGTCCTCCATGTCGGGTAATCCCTCTTTAAGAGTGAGTGCTGGGGGAGCAGTGGCAGGAGAGGGCCTGACTGGTAGCATGGCTCCAGGATTCAGGGGTCACCAGTCAGAGCTTCCAGGGACACAAGAATCAGTGGTGAAAGCCCAGGGTTTGGCCTCCCAGAGATCCTACCAGGAGCCACAGGGATGTCTGGAAATCAGTGGGGTTTGGTATGGGTCCAGGAGGAAAACCTGCCCTTAAACAATATGGGGGAATTTCTGGAATGAGAACTTTCAGAGGACTCCTCTCCAAGCCCCCTTTCCTGGGTTTTACCAAGGCAGGAGAAGCTAGCTGATTGTTTTATGGTCAAATTTCGGGTGTCTCACTACTTTCTTATCTTTACTGAAACATATCTGGAGAGAAACAATGAAAAGGAACTCAGTATCTTATTTCTGATTTTAGCATTAATCTGTCTTCTCACTTATTAATGGGGATTCTTTCTCCTTAGTACACCCTGTTGCCTCTGACATATTTGTAAAACCCTTTTAGCTGGCATTAACTCATTTTGCTTTTCCATTGCCTTTATCTTTTCCTTGCAAGCCTTAATTGACTGAATATTCTTGCTTGGTTGCTGTCTCTTCTCTTTTTTGCCAGTACTGGGTTTATTTTTAAGCATAGATGTTTGAGCAGCCCTTTGTGACACTTCATTTGTCAGTTCTTAATTCCTGCATTCTTGTTTTTCAGGTGAACAATAAAGAGCAAACTCAGGTGGCCATTATGTGACCCAGGGAGCCCCTCACGACCAACTGGCGGAGGTCACACCGCACCATACCTCACGTCAGGCCTGACACACTCATTTCTTCTAAGCCCTGTTGTCATAAATTGGCTATGAAAGGTGTCATATGAGGTTGTAACCATGTAACTTGCCATTATTGGTTCTGTATTACTACAGCTTCTCACCCAATATTAGAAGTATCAGTATATACCAGAAATGGTTTGTCAGAATCATGTTTAACAATATTATTGAATTCCTTTACAAACCCAAGGTAAAACTTGGTTGGACCAATAGTGAATTGGATCTGCTCTTGCAGTATAATTCCTGTATATCTTATGTGATCTTGCCAAGAGCTAAAGAAAATAGGTAATTTATTCATACAAGCTCTGGCAAATGTTTGTAACCCAATTAACATCAAGTCAGTGTAAATATTAATGTTCTTCACAGTGTAGAAATCTTGGAATTTAGCCATGAAAGCAATATGATAGTGTGCCTCAGTTTCCCTTTTTATACAGCAGACTAACTTTGTTAAGGTTTCACTGCTGTGCCAAGTTTCAAGAATGCTTATATATGTATCAGTCATACCATTTTAGTACTATAAGGCTTTTTTAGCATACAGTGTTTTCAGATATCATTTCCAATATGTTTACAGGCTTTTCATTAAAGTCATACACATTGTACCTTTTTACCATGGCTGACATAAAAATCAAATACCTCAGAAGGCTAAACCTTAACAGTAACACTAAATTTGTTACAAGTCAGTGTTTATAAGTCTCTTGGTCATACCATGCCTCTTATCTTACTAAATCCCTTGGCTGGCCAGGTGTGTCCTCAGTGCTACCAGCTATGGGGCAAATATTCCCCCTCCCTTGTTAGCCAGGTAGATTGTATCAGCCGAGACATTAGCTTTCAAATTCTCATCTGCTACCAGTTTCAAAGCTGGACACTCATTCTTCCCCTTAGCAGGATCGAGTCCTTTTCCCCCCCACACACACACTTTCTCCTAGAAGGTTGAAAACTGAACCTCCCTGCTTACAGGAATCCCTTTGCTGGCTAGGTGTGTTCACCAACTGCAGCTCTGTGCTATGAACATCTACACAGACACTCTCCCACATGCTTGCTTGTGAATCCACCACCACCAACAGCTTAGAGACTGGCCTCTGTTTTAAAGAGATACCAAACAAATCCAACTTGTCTAAGGGTGAGAGTTTGCCTGCTCTCCCCTGCATCCTTGTGAGTTCAGTCATAAGGCTGTTCTGCTCTGAAAAAACAGTAACCCAGCCTTTCCTCAGACCTTGAGGTACAGACTGCTTACTCAAAGACTCAGCATGGAGAGCATTCTGGCCAAGCCCAGCCCCTTGGTTACAGGGCTGTTTAATTTTTCTAACAGTTCCCCCCCTCCCCCATCTGAAACCTTCTCTAGGCTATCCACACTGGATCTTTCTAAAGCAAGGTCAGTGGATCTATTTACCTCAGAAGGACTCTGGTGGTTAGGAACTGAAACTACCTCACTCAAATCACTTCCACACCCATCAGTTGCAGCAAACTGCTTGAAAAATCTACCATGAAGATTTTCTCTTCAGGAGTCCTTTTAAGCCACAGTTTATCTTTCACAGAAATTCTGCCCTTACCCTCTTCACCTCGAGCTTACTGTAAAGGAACATTTTCCTGAGTGACAACAGACTCTTTCTGAGTTTCACTTAAATCCAGAATCACGTCTGGGACAACAGAGAAACTTTCAAGTATCATAAACTGAGAAGCTCTTTCTGTCTGCTCCACAGACAAAGAATTGGAGAGAAACTTTTCCTCAGCAGGCATGCTGCTGCGAATCAAAACCAAATTTGGAGCCATTCTTTCCTCTGTCCCAGCACCCATGGCTGATTTCAGACATAAAGTGGGACAGCTTCCTTGACAGATAAGTTACCACTCCCAACAGATAAACTGCTATTCTCCACATTATACTGAGCTACTTTAAACAAATAATTTCTATCTTGTTCAAGCTTACTTTCCAAAACTTTATTAGCCAACAGTCCATCACCCACAAATAATCTACCCTTTTCTTCCTCAATTAGGGCTTTAACCTGACCATCAACTTTAATTTGCTCTAGAGAAACATTTTCCTGACCAATGAGTTCTGTCTGTGCTTTATCTGATTCCAGATCCAACTTCTTTGGCTCTTTCTTCAGCTTCTTTTTCTAGCTTGGCCAAGGCTTGCTTCTCTTGCATTTGAAATTCTGCCAGTCTTTGTTCATGTTCAAGGGACAGGCTTTCTTTCAGGTCTTGCAGTTTCACTGCTTGTTCTGCAGATGCCTTCTGCTTCATGGTCACTGATCTTTAAGCTTAAAATTTTATATTGAGAGTTTTAAAATAGCGTGGGGTTCTGAGCCAAAGGTTAATTGACCTGGTTCTGTGGCTCCTGCTGACTATGCCACTGTAACCCTGCCTCGGTGGGTCACAACTGAGGATGCCAAATTCAGGACAAACTGCTGAGAAATAGGACAGATGCACCCCAAGACTGGTGGCTAATCCCCCATGGGATATACCAAACCAGCAACAAAAGTAAACTTCTGTTTCACCACACTGGCTAACAAGAAGTCATAAAAGCAATTTCCTTAGGCATCCCAGTCCTTGTATTACCACCGAAAACACTGGATTTAAAGATCAGTGGTTCTTTACAACCAGTCTTATCAAATAAAAATGTTCTTCTGATCCCAATGGACCAGTCACACATCCAGGTCAATATATAACTCAGATCTCACCCAAAAATCATGCTGGTGCCAATCCTTTAGTATCTAAAATCAAAAGGTTTATTTATAAAAAGAACGAAAGGAAGGTGAGAGTTAAAATTGGTTAAAATAATCAAATATGTACAATAAATGCAAAATTCTTGGTTCAGATTTGCAGCAGTGATGAAATAAACTGCTGGCTTAAGGCAAGTTTCTGGTTACTTCCAAATCACTGGAGGATCCTCAGTCCATTGGTTAGAATGCTCCCACTAGTATAAGTTCATAGTCCAGAGGCTTGAGCAGGAAAGAGGCAAAATCAAGGGGTTTCCAGGGCCTTTTATATCTACTGGCCTGTGGAGGGAAACCCATTGTTTCAAACAAAGCCCTGAGCACAGCTAGTGGAAAATTACAATTGACAAGATAGTGTTTGGAATCGCATGGGCAAGTCACATGGCCATGCATGAAGATTTGGACGTAGTAGAAGCCATTATCTATACCTCAAATAGCACATTTGCAGGACAGTCCATTCAGTGTCGCCCATGGTCCATTGTCAGTTAAGTGTTTCTTGATGAGCTACTTAATTTGAATAGTCCCTCCATGATGTGCTGGCTAACTACCTTGTGGGCATTACTCCAGGAGCAAACATTTGAAATCCAGGTATAGAGCCAATAGTCATAACTTCAAATACAAAAATGATACATGCATACAGATAGCATAATCATCACCAGAAAATCATAACGTTTTCATAGACATCTTACATGTCTATGTACAAGTTTTGCTGCAAATATATAACAGTGATTGCAACAATGATCTATATGGTCATATTTTAATCGGATAACATCCCAGCGGTATCATATGCAAGCTGGTGTGAGTCAGTAATATATTGAGTGATGTATGTACAGGCTGTGTATAAAGAATTATAGATTGTGCTGGAAATATGTTCTTAAAAGGGTGGCTTGAAAGCTGTGCATAAGCTCAGCCTGTCCTAGGCAAAGGAATATTTTCCACCTTTTTTCCTGTGTCTCCAATGTAGATTGAGCCAGATAATACCACAGAGGACAATGAAAAGTATATCTACATATAAGGTAAACAGACCCATCAAGCTAAACAAGTTGTGGGGAAGGGAAAGACTAGTTAACAGTCATGATGGAGAATGGAGCCTGCAGCTCCAGGAATATTTCTTGGCTTTTGAAAAAGAAACAACAGACTTTGGGAATATAAGCAGAAGCAAAAGCCTTTTTGGCATCCATCACCTAAGGGACAAAGCAAGAGCAGCACTCTTTGAGCTCATGAAAAAATGGATTTTCTTGGCCTTGAAACTAAGGATAGCTGGAACTGACTATAGTTGAGAAAACTGCTTAGACAGATTGTAACTCGCTGCAGTTAAGTTTTAGTCACTAGAAAGCATGTTTTGTTTTACTTGTATCCATATCACTGGCTTCTATTCTTACTTATTATCACTTAAATACCTACTCTTTGTTAATAATTTTTTCTTATTTTATTATAAAATCATCTGAGTGCTATGTATTAAACTGAAGGGGAAGTACTCAGCTAAGCTAACAGGCTGATGTGTGTTCTGTCTCTTTTGGAGGCAGTGAACTTAATAACTTCTTTGAGTATCTAGTGAAAGAGCCTGGACACTGAGGGAACACAGTTTTGGGGAGATTCAGGACTGGAAGGTCTGTTGGTGTCTGTGACACAGAGGCCCATTGGTGGTTCACTACTCTGTCAGCAACTCTAGTCAGGCTTGACATACTCACATCCTGTTGTGACATTTATCCAAAAGGTGGTATGTAATACATAGATGCTGGAACTAGGGGTCCTGGGGGTGCTGCTGCACCCCCTGGCTTGAAGTGAATCCATCATATACAGGGTTTACAGTTTGGTTCAATGGCTCTCAGCATCCCCACTATACAAATTGTTCCAGCACCCCTGATGGAATATATAATTGGGAAACTAATAACACACTGATCATTAATATTCTTGCTTGATGTATGTACAGTTAACCTAACAAAATTATACAGATGTGCTGGAAATATGTGACTAAAATAAGTTTAAACTGGCAGGTCAGGGGAGGTTGATAAGCAGCTTTTTCCAGACAAGAAAAGGGGCTGACACCTCAAGCTAGGTGTGACCAAGGACAATGGGCTATTCGTTTATTTTGGAGATTGCAGGAAGATCATGTATACCGTAACAATCAAAAGTGGGGAAGAAACCATCATGGCATCTGCGCCAGGCAGCATGGTGTCTTCAGCCAGCAGGAGAAAGGAACTGGGGATACATTTCAGAAGATTACATTTCAAAGCTCTACAGGACTATAAAGAGAGGGAAAGAGAACTCCTACGTTGTCCTTCACCCGAGAAGTCAAAGAAACCAAGCACTTTGAGCTCCATGTTTTGGGTCCTGGCTAAAGAACGGGCCAGCCATGCAACAAACATGATTGTGGTGACAAAAATTTCTTTGAACAAAAGATTGTAGTTTGTTAAGTTTTAATGGCTTATTTTACTTTTATTTGTTTGTAACCATTTCAACCCATATTTTTTATCCTTGGTCGCACTTGGTCCTTTGTTTAATAAACTTGTAAAAATAAAGCAATAAACCAGCTCTGTGCTTTGATTGAAGTGGAAGGTTTGTCAGCCCCAGTTAAGTTAATCAGCTGCTGCATACTGTCTCCCTTTAAAGGAGCAGCGAATTTGGTAAAGTTGCCTGGTTCTACAGTAAGGGCGCTAAGCACTGCAGAAAGGTATCTCTGGGGAACTCAGGAACTGGAGTTCACTGATAGTTGCCTGGTAGGTGAGGTTTGGACTGGCAGAGTCCTGAAGAGTTTGCTGGCAAGGCAGACAAGGTGGTGTCTCAGGGAGATGACACATAGCTTAGCAGCAGCAAACCTCTCACTTGCTGAGGCTGAGCAGGGTTACACAGTGGCTTACAGTTCTGGGAACCCCGCATGGCTTTGGGGAGCCTTGGGACTAGAAGGGCTGTTGGCGTTACCCTGAAAGGAGTAGCCAGGTTGATGGAAGACACAGTGAGATCAATGTGCTGTCAGCAACCTGTTGGTATCAGGGCTCTGAGACAAAGCTGCACAGGACAGAGGCACCCAGGGTTTACAGGGTAGGGTGACAGAACCTGTTATTGGTCTGGGTGAACCCCCAAAGCATCACCCACTGCTTCTCCTGGGAAAACACTTTTCAGCTCATGCTCTGCTCCAGAAAGCCACTTGCTGAAAGGTTCTGTATGATGGGATATTTTCTTCAAGAATCTAACTCTGATTCTTTGCATAGTCTAAAAAGGACAATGCATCTCTGAGGTATTTTTGTGATGCAGCGCTTTTGTTTCTTAATAATGAATATTATAAATCTATTTTTTTTTAATTTTAAATATATTTAAAGTGCCTGAGCTATAATTCCACTATTAGTCATCCACAATAAACTGAATCCCTGTAGGCATTAATTTGTTCCTGTGTACTCTCTCTCTACTACTCTCTTTGAGCTGTTAATAGATACATGAAGTAGATGCATGTCTAAAGGTTTCTTATTGGCAGTTGTGCTGGTGTCCTCAATGAAGAGATTGCTGGCTTGAGATTTCAGTGGTGTTTAAGCACTTATTGATTTTACTATCAATTGAGAGTGCACAGCACTTCTGCAAATCAGGTCATGCATGGCAAAAACAATCTGCCAGTAATCTTTAAAAGATCTTGTGTAAACTAGCCACATAGGAAGTGTCTTTCTAAAAAATTATTTTGCTTACTACAAAAATGCCACCATTTATAGAGTGCTTTACCTTGGCAAAACATTATGAAGATGTTAACTAATCCAAATGGCTCCTGTGAGGTAGATAGGAAAGTATTATCTCTGTTTTTCAGATGGAGAAACTGTCCTAGAAAGGTTAAGGGACTTCCCAAGGCAATACAGTAAGATAAAGACACAACAGGGATTTAAGCTCAGTTGTTCCTGGCATTCAATCCCCCACTCAGTCAGAATTATGAATGTTGACTATCTTGCATACTAGTCAATGAAGATAATGCAGCAGTAATAAAAATGATGCTAGCAAAAATTCACATAGTCTTGTTTTTGAGCCCTAATGATCAAGTAGGCTTTTCTGAGCCTCACCCAAAGCCTAGTGAAGTAAATGAGAGTCTTTCTACTGATTTCAATGAGCCCTTTTCTCTTAGTGCCCCAAATTGTAACTGCAAGACCCCATCCTTTGATGTCTCAAGAACTTCCTGGGAGATAATTAGGAGTCCCACCTTGTGTATCTCCCAAAATCATCCCATAAAATCCATCAGTGCCTAGTTTGTTGGATGGAGTAAGGACACATTTTATAGGGTCGCTCTTCTTGCTGAATGATGTTACAGTTTCACAGTGTTGTATCAGTCTCACTGCATGTGGGCCTCTCAGAATCCAGCAGTAGAAGTGAAAATATTAAAAGAAATTGTCATAAAAATGTTAATCACATTCTTAATAGGATATCTCAACAAGTCTGTCAGGAAACAGGTCTATAAGGAAAATATCTTTAGACATAAATTAACACTGAATAAATGATAGAATTGGAAACTTAAACTGAACAAGTGAACTTTTGATTCACTGTTTCTAGCAGATTTCATCCTTCCTTGAAGATATTTCCCCCGCCTCTAGGTTATTCTTTTCATATTCACTGTGATTAAGTTTTCTTTCTTTCTCTGTTTCCTGAAGAATTAATTTTTTTATTCCCAAATAAATATTACTCAATCTCATGGTAACTCACATCCTCTGAAGGAGAGAGGTTTGTTTTACAGGATTCATCTTCTCTCTTGCCCCGTCCCCTACCCCCCATGTAACAATATTAATATCCAGTGGGGAGATTAATCTAATGCCAAGGTTCACAAACTGTGGTCTGCAGAGACCTGACTGGTCACAAGGTGCTGTCCCTCTTTCTTGTTTTCAACTAGAAGGATGGGAGGGAAGGAGGAAATGAAAGTCAAATGGAGACAGAATGGATAACTTTATCGAAAAAAGAACAAGATGCATTAAAGATGGTTAATAATGTACAAATACTTCTCTCATGTTACATTTCTGTGGAAGCAATTGTGGTTGTTGCCCCAGGCATGTTATATTATTGCAAATGAAAGGAGTTGGTCATAAATGAGATGTTGCGAGGAGACAATCTCTCTAATAAGGCCTGACCTTTGCGATGGGAAGTTTGAGAACCCCATATCTAATATTATTTTTTAAAATGCTACTGTGCCTCTGTTATAGGTTTCTTTCTGCTATATGCAGAAACTCAGAACGCTGTGCCACATCTTTCAGGCTCTGTGTTTTGCTCAAGGGAAGACATGCGTGTGATGTCACTCATGTAAACTGAGTCAGTTCATGTGATTATTTAAAAAGAAAGGTGTTTTAATCTTTCTGACAGCAGATAGTTCAAGCCAAACAGCCTCATTTCACAGTCCACAGGCAGCGTCCTACACAGAGTGCAGATTTCATGAACTTCTGCACCTGATCTACTCTCATTAGTATTCAAATGTTTTCCATTCTTTTTCTTCTTTCTGTGCGAATTTAGTGTTGCTGAAAGGTGCCAGACTGACAGCTCCCGAGAGTGAGCTCTTTTATTTATCCACAGAAGAGGCACAGCTCAGCCAGGGGCAGTGCAAGCTTCCTCCCATGCTGCCTTGCCAATGTTTTTCCAGACCTGACCTAGCGTGGACCCTCTCTCTAGGGATGAAAGGATAGTTCAGTCTCCAGGCCTGTTCAGTCCTCAAACTCCCTGTGGAGACTGCTCAGCAGAGTTGCCAATTAGTGTCAATTAATGCTGAAGCTTCCGTCCGACTCAGTTTGAAAGACAAGACACAAAGTGTTATTTTACCTGCAATTACTTTCCCCAGTTTAAAACATTTTTAAGTTTTTCAGAAAGGAAGAAACTTACCCAGCCCTGCACTAACCTGCCTAGGAGACTAGAAATTCCAAGGGTTTCCCTGTCTCTGTTATTTCCTAGGGAGCTGAGCTTACTCTTCACCACCAAACAAACAGGGAGTCAGACACTACCCAAACCAGCAATTCTTCAAGGCTCCACAGAGACTTTCTCCTGCTGTACTAAGTCTCTCCACTCTATGTCTCATGCTCGCAGCTCTGTAATACCCAGGCTTCAAGAAAGACACACCAGGAGGGGCTGCCCCACCAGCTGGTATTGTGGAGAGTGCCCAAAAGTAGGGTTGCATAAGAGAGGGCGGAAGTACATAAGGCTGCCACAAGGAGCATTGACTTTGGCATAGATTTATCATGAGGTTGGTGAAGTTGCATCAACAGTTTCCACTCTAAATTCTTCCTCAGCTCTGAGGGCTGCTGACCCATATGAGCTACTATCCAAAAGATACCTCTGACTCTCCATTGTACAGGAAGGGAATTGGAGTGAGACGTTTCATGAGAACAAGAAAAAATAAGTACAAAAATAAATACGAAGTTTGAAAAGTAGAAGGAACAAACTCATTCAGCTGCAAATATCTGTAATTTGCATTCTTAAAAGAAGGATAAGACATGGAACAGTTAGATGTTATAAGAAGAAAAAAAAGTCTAATGTATCAAACACAAGATCTAAATAGATGTCCAAGTAGGATAATATACTTTCTGCTCTCCTTTAGCACCTTGGTTTTTACTAAAAGAATGGATAAAAACCTATGGTCAAAAATGGAACTGGAGATCATATTAAAATGGATGTTCAGGCTTAAGTGAAGATTGCAAAATGGAAATGCAAAATGTTTTCTATGTGGGAGTGTTACACACGGTACTGTATGTGGAAATCCTGTGGAATTGTAACAGGGTGGCTGCCATCCAAGCATCCCCTCATGCCCAGGATGACCCTGCAGTTTTCCCCATCCACAGGGCTCCTTAAACAAACCCACACAGTCTCTCTCTCATTCAATCCTCAAACACAGTCCTTCTTGGGGCCTGGTTTATTTATGAAGTTTGAAAAAGAAAAAAAACACCCAAAAACAAAACCCATTTTCCAACCAGCCTTAAGATGGGCACAACCCTCCCCGAGCTGGGTCTTCTCCCTCAGCCCCAATACCCTTCTTCAGGAATCACTGCAAGAGACCAACTCTCCCTGCAGCTATAGTCCCCTTCTGGCTCTGCCCTTACTGAACTTCCTTTGACCCTTTATAGCACAGGTGCAACTGTCCTTTTAATTGTCTTAACTGGGAGCACCTTCTCCAGCACAGGGAGTTGGACTTATTTTAATCACAGAGGCCAGGCACCCTGTGACAGAAATAAACATATAAAACACCTATATTAAAATAATTCAGTGCCAATTTCCCCAAAACAAATGGGATGCCATGAATGCATTTGCAGGAATGGAAATACACCTAATGTACCCACACAGCCTTGTCAGTGCATTCAAATGCAGGTAACTGCATGCCCAAGTGGTCTTTTTACATGCAGTTCCCCACTTTTTACACGCGAATATGAGGTTATGCAAGCACCAACGGTACAGAAATGGTTTTTGGCAACACCCATTGCACACAAGTTTGAAAACGTGGTCCTTTAGAGTCAGTCTTCAACAGTCAAAAGTATAGAATCTGAACTGTCTTAAGGCTGACATATTGGATCTGAATCTCTTCTCATTACATTGCTGTGAATAAGGTGTATGTCCCTGGAGGCCAATGGAGTTATATGGATGAAAAAACCATGAGAGATCAGAAACAACCCATTAATCCGTGAGTTATGCCTGAGTATTCCAAGGGCTTTGGAACAGTAGAATATCCTGAAGACTATGAGTTAAAGTTTAACATGCTATACAGGAAAGGAGTTATCAGATTCCCACTAAATGTAATGGAAGTAATTCCTCTGTGGAGACTGCACTTACATGTGTGTTGAAATACATCTACTTTTTGCACTCTCCCTCTGGCAATCATTGACGCAAGCCTTTATTTCCATTTCAAAAGGCAGGATGGTTTGCTGTGATATGGAGCTCAGTGCATGTGCCTATTTCCACTCCACAAACCCAAATGCAGAGGCTGCTTTCTCAGCTTTACCAGCATATCAGTTTTGGAATTGTATTCTTGGACTTGTGACAGCACAGTCTGCCACCTAAGTAATGTTACCCAGTTCTGCTCTTCTGAAACATAAAAGAGCCACTTCGGTGAGCTAATTCTTTGTGCAAGAGAAAATACTGACATGAGACAACATGAGGGGCCAGATCCTACACCCCTGACTCTGCCAGAACTGCCATTGATTTAAAAAGAGTTTGCTGGAGTAAAGACTGAAGGGGATTTGACCCTAGCTGATCAAAATTCTGCTTGGTTATTGAATTCAATGAAGTTGAAGTGGGAGCAGAATTTGTCCCTGGGCAGGGTCACTTGAGTTTTAATTAGGAGGCTTTGATCCAGCATTGCAGTATTAAGATAGCAGAGACTGTCTCGTTTATCTGAAACCACCAAGCTATAGCTCAGTCTTCATTGAGTAAAAGGGCAATACCAACGCTGGTAAATTTTCCCGAAGAATTCCTTCGCTGGCTATGACTGTCTGTGGGTATGTCCACATAGCACAGAAACCCTGTGGCTGGCCCATGCCAGCTGACTGGGGCTCATGGGGCTCAGGCTGTGGGGCTGTTTGGGTAGACTTCCAGGCTCAGGCTGAGGCCAGGGCTCTAGGACTATGTGGGGTGGGAAGGATCTAACTGCTTCTTGGGGAAAGGATGCAGCTAAATCAGTTTTACAGGATCAGTTCAAGAAAATGTCTGAAAATTGTGATGTTAGCAGTGACTCGGTGGGTATTTCCACTTCTTGATTATTAGAGATGTCAAATCAGATTCCCAAAACAATGCCATTATTGAGTTGTTTTGGCTGAATTTTTACTTGGTATGAATCTTCATGAGATATGTAGAATAGGCCATCTGATTTCCCTCTCTAACTATACAGAAAAAATGTCTCCTACTGAAGATGAGATAATGTCTCAGCTGATCAGGGCATTGATTAAAGGTGGTGATCACCTAGAGTCAAACACTATGACAATATCATTGAAGCTGTTTTCCAGTATCTTAAACTGCACTACGTTTGCCTTTCTGCTCTCTAATGGCCATTTTCAGGCTCTGAAACATTAAGTCCCAACCTGCTGTATTGAGTGTCTTATTTAAAATATGGGACTCAATTTATAAAGTGCCAATGTCTATCATATTACTACTAATCTTCAGACTACAGGTACAAATTAGTCTGTCTACTAGTATAACTGTCTTGTCTCTTTGACCCAGATCCACAAGGGGACTTATGTATTGTGATGCTTAGCATCACAATGTCTAATTTTTAGGTGATGAGAAAAATCACAAGAACAACACTGCGATCCACAAAGCCTGAGTTAGGCACCTTGATTTCTATACAGTGAATAGGGAATGATAGGTGCCTAAGAATGCAATCCACAAAAACCAGCAGCTAGGCAGGGAGCTGCCCGTGGGCACCGGGTATAATAGGCCAGGGTAGCCTCTGCCTCCCCTAGTGTAGCGGCTGCCGCGGGACCCCAGTTGTAGTTTTGGTTGGGGAAATTTTTGCTTTTTATTATGCCCCATGTAGGTTCCGGGGCGGCTGAGGAGACAGTATGTGCTATTCAGCTTCCTGGGTTCATCGGTAATCTCCCTAGACTCCAGAGAGATTACTGATGAACCCGGGATCCTGAGTAACATATACTGCCTCCTCAGCTGCCCCAGAACTTGCATGGAGCATATCAAAAAGTTCTTCTTCTAGAAGAGAGAAGAAGAGAAGAGCTTTTCAATTTTCATGGGTCAGCTTGGGGTCTGTGGAGGGGAGGTGCAGCTACGGGGGCTCTGGGCAGCATGGGGCTCCTCCAAGCAGTTTTGGGTGCAGGGAGCTCAGGGCTCCAGCTGGCCTGGGGCTCCTCTGGCCTCAGGGGTAGAGGGAAGGGGGCCTCAGGGCTCCGGCCACGACTGGGGGCAGGAGGTCTCGCAGCTCCGGCGGCAGGGAGAGGGGGCTCAGGCCACATGTGTGGGGTGGACGGAAGGGGTGGAACCGCGGACTACCCTCCACCGCCCATGGAGCTGCCTAAGCTAGCCAGTGGGAGATGCCAAGGAGAAGGATGTGTCCTAAGCCCCATCACTCTCACAGTGATAGGCTCCTAAATCCAGACTGCAGAGAGGAACATGTCTTTGCTTCCAATCCATGAACTGGAGGAAGAGAGGTGTTTGTCTGCCTATTTTGCCTGGGGGCCAGATCCGGTAGGCACATTCAGAGGCTACCTAGCTCTACAAAAAACTGGTGGGGCGTGGGGATAAGGAAAGGAGTATGTCCCTTAACAGCAGTGATTAGTGCATTCACCTGGGCTGTGGGATCCCACTGGCTCAAGTTCCCCCTTGCCTGATAAGGAGAAGTTATTTAAACAGGGGGTCTCCCACCTTTGAGGTGAATGCTCTAACCACTGGGTTATGGGATAGTCTCATATGGGGGGCTCCCTCAGTCTCTTCGGTTGAAGAGGTTTCACTTTAATTGAATAATTAAATATTGAGCCAAAGAAAGAATAAGAAGCACTGTGTAATCCAGTGGTTAGAGCACTCACCTGAGAGGTGGCAGATCCTTGTTCAAATCTCCTCTTCTCATGAGGTGACTTGAACCATTGGTTTCCACATCGTGGGAGACTACCTTAACTACTGAGCTGAAGGTTACAAGGAAGGCCATCTTCCTGCTGGTTTTGTGTGCAGTTAGGTGGCCTCTGAGCACACCTACCAGATCAAGCCCCTCAGGCAAAATAGGCAGGTGCATGCTATCTTCCCCTGGTTCATGGCTCACGCTGAGGCTGAAGACAATCCTAATGGGGGCAGGAAAGAATCCACTGATTGTCTTTCCCATGGGAAAATACGTATGTGAAGGGGGAAGACTGTAAATAGTTATTTTTGTGGCCAACTAACAGACAGAAATTCCAGCCCTACACAAACCACCAGTGCGGTCGGAGGGAACTCGAGCATGCCTATCTTATCTATTGGCAGGTGGAGTTCTCATTCTGGTTTCTCTCTCATTTCCTCTTTTGCTATCCTTCCTACTTCATTTATCCCTCTCTTTACTAATCTACCCACAAACTTAGTTAGCTGTCGCTGGCTGTACCCTTCTGACCTCCTTAGAGTGGCCCTGTTTCTATTAAATGTTTTCCACTCTTCTCCAGTGCTCTGTGCCAGCTATCATGGAAACCTTTCACTGGCAGCAAGAGCTCCATTAACTAGAGAACTGAAGAGCAGGTGGCAAACCTTGTTTTTTTCTCCTAAGCTTAATTTCATTTAGTCAATGAAAGGCAAATGAAAGCTAGAAAACTTGCAAATAACAAATGTTCATCTAAGCTGATTTTGCCCAGAGGAGTAAGTTTCGCCCTCTTTGATTGTGTAAACAACAATATTTAACCATGGATCAGCCTGGCAAATATTCCAAAAACCGTGCATATCACTTAACTGCATAATGCATTTCAGCTCTGTGGCAGGTTGCAGCAAAAGGTAAATGAATAATTTAGGATCTGGGACTCTGTCCCAGATTTACAAAGGTATTTAGGTGCCTAACTCCCATTAATTTCTGGGCTTCTGTTCTAAATGTCTACAGGACATACACAAATAAATTGTGATGTGACAGAAAAATGTTCATTGTAATGGTGAGTAGAATATAAAAACCACTATATTAAGTGAACTGAGAATGTAAATTGTTTTATCTGCTGAGGGAATGATTTTTAAAAGGACTTCAGGGAGTGGGGCCATATTTTTAAATGTATTGAGGCACCTAAAGATGCAGATAGGTGTCACCTGATATTTTCAGAAGTGCCTAGGCTCCTAGAATGGGATCCACAAATGTGCTTAGGCACCTAAAATCCTGTTTTTAGGCACCACTGTGATCCAGCAAACTCCTGCTTGGCTGCTGCCTAACCCTGTAGGAACGTAAACTCACTCAGCGCCTATTTTTTTTCCTCTGAGGATGCCTACTGAAGCCTCACTCTAGGCGCCCATCTCCTTCCTGAGCATGGGCACCGCTGCCTCATGACAGGCATCCAACACCTATCTCCTGCCTGAGCACCTGAGCAATTCACATATTGGGAAGGATGGCTGCCCTAGTCATGGGGGAGGGGCCTTTCTGGCTTCTGCGAACTCCTGCTGGATCAGGTCTCTCAAATGAGTTCACACAAAACATCAAGAAATGGAGGAAAAGGAGGATAACCTTCCTTATAATCTTTAGTTTAGTGGGAAACCCCTTGTTCAAGTTCCCCCTCCCTCTGAGGGGGAAAAGGGATTTGAACAGGCTCTTCCCTGAGTGCCCCAACCACTAAGCTATGCAATATCTGATGTGGGGGCTGCCTTACTTTCTCCCTGTTGGAGTTCTTCCACTTTTTAATTAAACAATGGAGTACTTAAATATTAATTGGTCTGGGGAAAAAGTTAGGATGATTCCATATCCTGGTGGTTAGGGCACTCTCCAGAGAGGTGGCTGATCCCTGTTCAAATCTTTTCTCCCTTTCAGGAGGAGGGGGAATTGAACTGTGGGGGTCTCCCCACATCCTGGGTGAGTACCCTAACAACTGGGCTAAAGATAAGGGAGCTCCTCCCCCTCCTCTTGAAATCAATATGGGTTTGATGTGTAAGTGCTTTTGAAAATCCCACTGGACACCTAAATACCTTTAGAAATCAGGCCATTGGTCATCCAACTACCATTGACTTTCAAAAGCTTTTTTGAAAATCCCACCCTACACAATTATATTCAGGTAATTGCATATGCTGGTTATGAGAGAGGTGGGTGAGGTAATATCTTTGATTGGACCAACTTCTGTTAGAGAAAAAAAGACAAGCTTTTGAGCTTACAGAGCTCTTCTTCAGGTCACTCTGGTTACGAACACAATACTGTGCTGTTGGTGGAGGGATGGAAAGGTTAAAGGTCTTGCATCTGTGCATTTATGTAGAGTGCAATGAATTAAAAGAGAAATAGAAAAAACCAACAAAACACACACAAAAAAGCCACGCCACATATAACTAAACAACATACAGTCAACCAATGGATGAGTGTTGTGTCTAGTGGTTAGAGCAAAGACCTGTAACTCAGGAGTCCTGGGTTCTTTTCTGGTTCTGCCACTGACTCGCTGCATATTCTTCTGCCACTCAGTTCACCTGTCTGTGTCTGTTTGCCCCTGTGCAAAATGGATATAAAATAATACAAGTAGGATTCAATTATCTGAACTCCATTTACATGAAACTCTGTTACCTCTAGACTGGCTAGGTTTGACTTCACAGCAGACTTGACTTCAAGTCAGAGTTCAGCCCATAAAGACCAGCTCATTGGATAATCAGCCCAGGGGCCTCAGCAAGATTTGCATTCTGCGCTCAGAACATCGTAAATATCATTGTTCCATGAACCTATTGCACCTATGAGAGTCAGAGAAAGAACATTAGATGTATAAAATAATGCTTAGGAAATTCAGACACAGCATTCAAGGAGAAAATAAATGTGTCTACCCTCTTATCTCCTAATGTTATATATCTGAGTGACCCAACCATCACAGATTTACAGCTATCAAATGTCTACAGAGGGCAGGCAAAATGCTCAGAAGAAAAAGAAAACCTAATTGTCATAAGAGCAGTGGAAACATGCCTGATCAGTTATTAGTGCCTTGTAAGAGATGAAACATGGAAGAGGCCATGACAAGACCAACCAATGGGAGAAATAAAACTAAGACAAATGAGATAGGCTGTAAAACAAGGGGTCAGCAGAGGTAAGACTGCAGCAGCATTCAGTGCCAAGACAATAATCAAGCACGTGAAATTACTAACATTGCTGGGCCTCACGTTGCTATTTGTTTCACACCCAGAGATGAAAGTAAGCTGGTCCGGTCCGGTTTCCCGGTTTCCATGCCAGACCGGTTTCCCCAGGCTGGCACTTTAAAGGGCCCCAGGCTTCCCACAGCGGCTGAAGCCCCAGGCCCTTTAAAGCACCGCCCGAGCCCCGCTGCCAGAGCCCCTGGGGTAGCAGCGGCAGGGCTCCGGTGGTGATTTAAAGGGCCAGGGGATCCGGCCACTGTGGGGAGCCCTGGGCCCTTTAAAGTGCCCCCTGAACCCTGCAGCAGCTGGAGCCCCCAGGCCCTTTAAAGCGCCACCTGAGCCCCGCTGCCGGAGCCCCAGGGTAGCAATGGCAGGGCTCCGGCGATGATTTAAAGGGCCTGGAGCTCCACTGTGGTAGTGGTGGTCAGAGCCCTTTAAATTCCCCCAGAGCCATGGGGCTCCTAGCTGCCTCTGCAGCTGGTAGTTCTGGGGGTGATTTAAAGGCCTGGGGGCTCCCAGCCACAGCCAGAGCCCTGGGGCCTTTAAATCTTGATTTAAAGGGCCTGGGTATTTAAAGGCCCCGCCTCTTCCAGTTGAGGCCACACCTATTCTGGTCAAGACCATGCCCCCTGCTCAGGACTCCGGAGTACGAGTAAGTCCTTTAAGTTACTTTCACCCCTGTTCACACCTATACACAAACAAAAGTCAATGGGCTGCTCCGGGTATTGTGGAAACACCTACGAAACGAAACCTGTGTACATTGTTTTAGTTACATTTCCAGAGCTCTATGAAGCTTTGGATGGGTAACTAAAATGACAGCAAAGTTCACTGTAATTCCAAAAGCAATCCCAGATAGAGATTTTTTATCTAAAGTGATCACTCTCCTTACAATGTGTATGATAATCAAGGTGGTATGGCCCACCTTGATTATCATACACATTGTAAGGAGAGTGATCACTTTAGATAAGCTATTACCAGCAGGAGAGTGGGGTGGGGGGAGAGAAAACCTTTTGTAGTGATAAACACCCATTTTTTCATGGTTTGTGTGTATAAAAACCATCTTCTGTATTTTCCACAGTATGCATCCGATGAAGTGAGCTGTAGCTCACGAAAGCTTATGCTCAAATAAATTGGTTAGTCTCTAAGGTGCCACAAGTACTCTTTTTCTTTTTGTATAGGTACTGGCACACAGTTGAGTATACCAACAATAATACTTGATTAGCACTTAACATGTTCTGTATTTTACAACCACAAATCAATACTGTGTCATGTATTAACCTACAGCAATGTTCCACTGGGAGATTTCTCTGCAAAATGAAACGCTTAGGTATATTCAATGCCCAGCTGCAGTGCTGCACCCTAGAGTTGGGTCGATTTCACTGACAATAGTGGCAACAGCTGAATCCCTGCCATGTGAGAGTGGTATAACCCTTTCCTGTGTCTGGGCCAACAAATAGAGGCCAGCGTTCCTGTGAGCCATTCTTTTATTACAAGTGCTGTGATTACTGGAGCATACCCATTTCTGGGATGTAATACAACAGCTTTTTAACAATGCACTGCAATGCTCTGCCACAGCTTAGGACAGGAAATAAAGATATAACTGCAGGTAGAATTTGGGTATGGAGAATATAATAATCTGAACAGCGATTTGGCCTGGGTGCCAGGGTTAGCACTTCTAAATTTTTATTGTGGGATCTTTAAGGACTATAGGTGGTCTACATTTTGGTATTCTCTCTCACCCAGAAGATATCAAGTTAGTGCTTCATAGTGTAATGCTGGCATGCTAGTTCAGTACTGGTTTACAGAAAATTGAACCAACTGCTGAAATACCATCACTACTTCATGTATCGCTCCGAGTTTCTCATAAAGGACTCCTATCTATCTATCTATACACTAATAAGGCCTGACTTTGCTTAGGCTGTGAGATCTAATGAGCTCACAACCTGATCTGCCATGACTTTTGCTGAAAGAAATACATGTGTTTGAGACCCAATCACCCAGATACTGAATCACAGGAATCAGACATTATCTGTGTCTTTGTGATGAGACTCCATTCCTCACTGCTGTTTATAATGTACAATATATTTTCCAAGAGTACAGAATATAACCATATATTTGATACTTCTATTAACTTCATACACATATTTTGTGGTTACAAACTACAACTGTTACTCTGCTTTTTTCCCATAGCATAACTTCTACATTCAGCCACACTTTTTTGTTTCAGATATCTACTGTTGCTTTCTTTGTACAATATCCCCAGTGAATAGAAGTGGCATTCTCGTGATCTGACTCTGGTACATATGAAAGCAGAATTGGGTCCAAAGTATTTGGTTTGAGCAGCCTCCATTGTGTGGGGTCATTGGTTATCTCATGTAGGGTTCTATGTGTAATTACTGCCCTATGATGTAAAATAAATTGAAGCCGACTAATAACTAGAGGCAGAGAAAATCCATGCCTGCCGACAATTGGGGGATAGAGTGAGGGCATCCAGCTTCAGCAGTGTTACTGAGCATGCTCAGTCCAAGCCAAGCAACAAAACTGGGAGAGTGGGAGGGGAGGCAAACATCACATCTGACTAGAGGAGCTTCAAAATTAATAATGTGATAATTAAATGTCAGTTATTTAACGTTTAGGAAATTTGATGGACCATCTTCTTCTTATTAATGTTCAGGTCACTGTTGTAGTTCAGTACAATGTAACGTTGACTCTTTGATTAAGATTTAAATTAAGGGAGAAATAATTCATATCAAAGTCAATTAAATCTTTGCAGTATCTGGTACAGAACGTGCTATTATAGCAAAAGAGTTTTTTAGCAATTTAATTTGATGTGTGAGGCTCAGAATTAATGAAGTATTCCCTTTAAATAGAGTAAAGGAGCTTCATATCAAAGAATACAGCAAAACTGAAAACTGAATCAAGCATTGACAGCAAACACTTTGCTGGGTTTAACTTTTACTTCTTTTAAGGAATACTTTGTTCGGAACTTATTTTGGGCTGATCATTTAGTTTATGTTGTTTTTGAGCGTTGACTGTTGAGAAAGCCCAGTAAATATCAAAACCAAATTAAGTAAAAGTTTCATACAGAAAAGGAAATACAAATTGAGGAATGATGCAAGAATCATAATATAGAGGGTCAGATTCTGAACCCTCCCTCACATGTGAGGGCATTTACATAAAAACTAGTCCCACTGATGTCAATGTAAATTTACAGATTACAAGAATATAAGAAAGTAGTTGAAAATTATTTCTCCTTACCTGCTAAAGCCTAAATCAATAGATTATAGAGTGATAGCAGAGATAGAGATACAAAGATCTACTGGATTATCTATTGCATCTCTTGCTAATACAGGGTTATTACATATAGTATTTCTAACGTTATTGCAGTCTAGTTTTAAATGTTTAAAACAATGGGGTTTCCATCACTTCTCTTGGAATACAGTCTAGGTTTTTGGTGTTTTTCCTAGCACTGTTGCATATCTGCATAGGTTCTTACCTTGGTCAATCTTGTCTCTCTTAGTGTTGACTCCTGCTATTTCATCTATGTTTTTCCGAGTGTATGAGTCCAGCATTGGACACAATAGTGCAAATGGTGGTTGAAGTAACCTCTTATAGACTGCTAGAATTACTTATTTTAATTCAGTTAATCCACAACATTATTTATGAGTGGATTGTATATGTGACATCAATAAGAAGAGAAGTACTTTTAGCACCTTAGAGATTAACAAATTTATTTGAGCATAAGCTTTTGTGAGCTACAGCTCACTTCATCGGATGCATTCAGTGGAAAATACAGTGGGGAGATTTATATACATAGAGAACATGAAACATGGGTGTTACCATACACACTGTAACAAGAGTGATCACTTAAGGTGAGATATTACCAGCAGGAGAGCGGGTGAGAAAAAACCTTTTGTAGTGATAATCAAGGTGGGCCATTTCCAGCAGTTGACCAGAACGTCTGACGAACAGTGGGGGAAGGAGGGGGGGAATAAACATGGGAAAATAGTTTTACTTTGTGTAATGACCCATCCACACCCAGTCTCTATTCAAGCCTAAGTTAATTGTCTCCAGTTTGCAAATTAATTTCAATTCTGCAGTCTCCCGTTGGGGTCTGGTTTTGAAGTTTTTTTTATTGAAGAAGTGCAACTTTTAGGTTTGTAATTGAGTGACCAAAGAGTGACTGTAATCGAGTGACCAGTTCTCCGACTGGTTTTTGAATGTTATAATTCTTGATGTCTGATTTGTGTCCATTTATTCTTTTACGTAGAGACTGTCCAGTCTGATCAATGTCCATGGCAGAGGGGCATTGCTGGCACATGATGGCATATATCACATTGGTAGATGTGCAGGTGAACGAGCCTCTTACAGGCCCAACAAAGAAAATAACAGAACGCTGCTAGCCATCACCTTCAGCCCCCAACTAAAACCTCTCCAACGCATCATCAAGGATCTACAACCTATCCTGAAGGACGACCCATCACTCTCACAGATCTTGGGAGACAGGCCAGTCCTTGCTTACAAACAGCCCCCCAACCTGAAGCAAATACTCACCAGCAACCACACACCACACAACAGAACCACTGACCCAGGAACCTATCCTTGCAACAAAGCCGATTGCCAACTGTGTCCACATATCTATTCAGGGGACACCATCATAGGGCCTAATCGCATCAGCCACACTATCAGAGGCTCGTTCACCTGCACATCTACCAATGTGATATATGCCATCATGTGCCAGCAATGCCCCTCTGCCATGTATATTGGCCAAACCGGACAGTCTGTACGTAAAAGAATAAATGGACACAAATCAGACGTCAAGAATTATAACATTCAAAAACCAGTCGGAGAACACTTCAATCTCTTTGGTCACTCGATTACAGACCTAAAAGTTGCAATTCTTCAACAAAAACACTTCAAAACCAGACTCCAACAAGAGACTGCTGAATTGGAATTAATTTGCAAACTGGATACAGTTAACTTAGGCTTGAACAGAGACTGGGAGTGGATGGGTCATTACACAAAGTAAACTATTTCCCCATGTGTATTCCCCCCCCCTCCATCCCCCACTGTTCCTCAGATGTTCTGGTCAACTGCTGGAAATGGCCCACCTTGATTATCACTACAAAAGGTTTTTTCTCCCCCGCTCTCCTACTGGTAATAGCTCACCTTAAGTGATCATTCTCATTACAGTGTGTATGGTAACACCTATTGTTTCATGTTCTCTATGTACATAAATCTCCCCACTGTATTTTCTACTGAATGCATCCGATGAAGTGAGCTGTAGCTCACAAAAGCTTATGCTCAAATAAATTGGTTAGTCTGTAAGGTGCCACAAGTACTCCTTTTCTTTTTGCGAATACAGACTAATACGGCTGCTACTCTGAAACCTATCAATAAGAAGGTCTTCCTTTCTTACCTTATGTACATATCTTCCCAAATTTCCAGTACCTCTTAGTTCTCCCCACTTGTGTTCAACATGCCATTATATTCTTCAAAGAGCTAAATGGATACAAACATCTTTAGAGAACATTTTCACAGAAATGGTGAAAAAAATCCTTTTTGGTTTTGGTTACCATAGAAGCTCTTTGAGAGAGACTATTTTAAATTCTTTCAAGCTAGCCAAAAGGTAGCATATGCTGCGATTGTTGGATTTGTCCAGCCTTGCACTTTGAAACAATTACTTTTTGCCCATTGTTTGAACCTAATGAAATATCTGTAGCCGACATAGGCGGACATTTTCCGTGACTATGCCAAAAGCTGCATTATACAGATAAGCCTGGAAGAGTACAACTGAAGACAGTGTATCAGCCCTGGCAAAGAATCTTAGCAGTCATAAACAAATACAGCTTATATTGTCCTTATCTGGAAGTTAGCCCAACTGCTGCTGCCTTTGTGAACAACTAACATATACATTGTCCATACAGCTTTCTCTCTCTCATACTCTCACTTTCCTATTCAAAATAAAACATGGCAATACATGGGAACACTTCATTGCTGTGCTCTGATACTGCTAGTCACGTACTGTATGGATATATGTGTTTACCATGGATCACTCAACGGTCCCCGTGAGTCTCAATGGGCCTTTCCTCCCAATGAGTTTAATAATATTTTGGAGGTCAGAAAATATTTATATAAAGATAACTCTGAAATATATTCTTATTCCTGTTTTTTTTAATGCCCAGTAAATTTAAAAATACCTGTTCTATAACATTTCTCTCATGCATTTGTTTAGATTATGAATCCATTCAGATTTCTTAATAGGTTCCCCTCTCCCCAAATATTACTTCTTACTTGATTGTATTCGTTTTCACCTGCTATAAAAAACCATGATTTTGCTAATGGAAAAATTGCATTTAAATACATGAAATGAGTATGCAGTATAGTAGGGACAGGAAATCACAAAGGAGTTTGTAGGTTTCTTGGCTCCAGGCACCCAATACAAAACTCTATAAATATACAGCCAAAAATGACTGGGTTTTTTTGCTTTCATTTAACCATTTACATGAGCTCTTCCCACAATGAGTAGCTCCAAAACTCCTGATGAGTACAGAGCAGGGGCTTCTAATATTTGTTCCCCTTGCATTCCAAGCCAATTTATCTCCTTCAGAGGTTGGCCTAGCATATTGTACACATAGCTTATGTTGGTTTTGGATGTTATCTGGCTTCTAGAGCATGTAACTATCTGTAGTATAAAGGAATTGGGTAGTATCTCTTTAAATAGTTTGAACCGTCAAGTGGGCCTCACTGTCTTCTATATTTTAGAAGCCACCTGAAGCCTGTCAAGGCAGCAGTGGGTACACGTAGCTAGACCTTGCACATTGTATATGATTTAATAAGTATAGTTACATAGACCCATTCCAGGGTGCAATCCAGACCAGTGAGGCATTGTGTCATCACCTGCCCTGCAACTCTTGCGTGTCTCATAATGCTTTGCAGTTGTAGCTCCCAAACTTGGCCACTCACAAACAGCGTGCAAGTCACAACCTCAGTGTCTGTCTACAGCTGCAATCCTTGTCCATCAATTCTGACTTCAGCAGCCTGTTGGCAACACATCAGCCACACTTTAGCTTGCTGGCAGACTTGGTCACTACCTGTTGTGTGACCCACCCAACACACTCCCAGTCCCAAATTTTCCCAAAAAAACATGTGTTCCGCACTGTCCATCTTTTTTCTGGGCAGTTTGGATATTAGAGGGTCGTTTCCCCTGTAAGGGGTCAATGTACAGCAGTTTATTACTTTAACTGGAGTTACCAAACAATTCAGTTTAAACACAACACTGGATTAGTTTTGATTAAAAAATAAAACAAATTGATTGAACCACAAAGAGAGATTTTCAGTGAGTACAAGCACAAGGTAGTAAAGTCAGAAATGGTTACAAGAGAAAATGGTTCCTAGTAGCTGAAACTTAAACTAGACTCGATTCAAGGTAAAATCCTTACGACATGGTCCCAGCAACAGGGCTGATCAAATTCTCAGGTCAGAACCTCTCCAAAATCCAAGGGTTGGTTCCTTTGTCTTCTTAGGTGAAAGAGGTAGAGAGACCCTGGGCTGTTTTTGCCCCTCTCTTTTATAGTCCAATCACTCTTTATTATGCATTCTCCTGAAGATTACCCCTAGAAAAATTTCCTTCCCACTGTGAGGACAGAGACATGGAGTCTCATACTGAAAGAGATTCTATGTGGTTGTTTGCTAAAATGCAGATTGATCTGTTCCTGCCCCCCTTCGTTGCCAACAGGCGATCACCAATCAATTTTGATGATACCTGGCTTGAGGCATTAGCTTGCTCTTTGTCTTTCAGCAACAGGTTTACTCCACCCGCTGGATGCAGCTTCACGGATAGGACAGGGTGCAGGGAAAGGATCCTTGGGAGTTTTGATTAAACTCACTGAGCTTCAAACACTTTTGTCAGTTTCTTTGATTTTATTTATATATTTGCTGGAAGAGGGGTTAGCCTAACTTAGTGACACACAGATGCTCAAGTATTCAGGTTATTGACAATATAAAAACCTAAGTAGATAAAGTACCTAAGACTAAAAAAAACAAATCCACTGATCTAGTTCGTCAAAACACAAGTAGAACAAACTAGCATGTTTCACGCAACTCTGGTTCTGTATCATATTTTATGTCAGAGCTGATAAAGGGGGAAAGGGAATGAAGTCAGAGCCCACTCAGCCTGGAAAAAAAACAAACTCCGCTGTCTCCAAAATATAATTTCTCTGTTTTGTTAGCTTCCAAGCTGCTTACTGTGTACAGCCAGTGCCAAACGTATAATTAGTCTTGCTTGGAAATAGCACATTGGAGTAGCCGAGCATGTTCATTTTGCATAATCAAAATTTAAATTCAATAAATATTTCAGTTCTGAAAAATAAAACAGAGGTAGGATAAAAAATTCTAAAGCAATGTATTAATCTGTCACAATATGATTTACAAAACATTGCATATGACTAGTACATTCAAGCAATTTAAAGTAATGACCTAAGGCTTAATTGTACTTTTTATTTCACTTTCAGTTCACTTTATTAAACATAAGTACTATATATTAATCCAGTGTTTCTCAACCTGGGATCGCAGGTTGGGTTTGGGGGGTGGGGTCACCACAATCGGCATTAGGGGATGTCAAGCAAGGCAATTGCCCATGGTCCCATCCAACAGGGGGCCCTGCAAAGCTAAGTTACATGCTTCTGCCCTGGGTGGTGGGGCTCAGGCTTTGGCTTGAGCCTCAGGCAGCAGGGCTGAAGCATGTAATTTATCTTTGTGAGGCCCCCTGTGGCATAGGGCCCCGGGCAATTGCCCTGCTTTCCATTGGATGAGACCCATCCCCTAGCAGCATTCATGAATATTATTCATAATTTATTTAAATATCATTAAGTCTTAGTGGGGGGAGAGGGGATGTCAGATTTTTTTTAAGTCCAAAGGGGGTCGCCAGCACAAAAAGGTTGAGAAACACTGTTCTAATCTGTAAAAGCAGCAAAGAAAAGTCTAATCTGTTATAGTTCTATTTTAGGCATATAACCCAGTTGGATTGTATTCTCATATACTAGACAAAATTGGGTCTAGTCAGTTCTTGTATGGGAGACCTCCAACGAAAACCATGGTTGGTTGGCATTAAGTAGCAGTGTTTCCCTGCCATTAGGCCTAAGATGATGCCATGACTGTGGTGCTAAAAGGCATTGTGTTGCTGGAGGAACAGGGCCAGATGGCCAGATTCTTATTTCAGTTAAACCAGTGTAAGTCTGGAATAACTGTGCTGATCATTATTGGAATTACTCTGGATTTACACTCCTGGCTGTCTTTAGGGTAAATAAAGACAAATGGATAAAATGGAAGTCCTGAACCCTTGTAATTATTAATGATTGACCCCATGGCTTTCTTTTCTTAAAAGAGTACAGTGTAATGCCTAGATTCCTAGCAAAATTCCCTTCATATGCAGTACATCCTACAAAAAGTTTTGAGATTCATAAGGAAGAAAGGTGTAATATGAATTTGAAGTATTGTGTTAAATACACAGCAAGCACAAGAACAGTCCAACTAATCTGATGGGGTATTTTTTTCCTGAAGTGCAACTCAAATGCTTCTGATTAAAAATTTGAATGTCAGTTCATAGTTTTGGATAGTGACATGTGCTGTTTGTCTTTAAGCAAAAGAAAAGTCTATTTAAAAGATGTGTTACTGTGTGTGTGTTTTGTCACTGTCTTATTTGTAGCCTCCTACCTAGGTTATATGGTGCCACATTCATTCGTGAAATCTGTTGTTGTTCATGCTGCTTTAGAACAGTGCCAGATGTGTGATGTTTTAAGACTTGGTTCTGGCTGGTAATCTTTTGTTCTCTAAGAACAAAGCTTCAGTTAGCTACATCTAGGACGGATTTAGTTATGTGTTTAAATAAGATTGGAAACTCCTTGGGAGTAGGAGGAGGGGGGAGAGAGAGCTTATATATATGGATGATCGTGAACATGTTATTGGTCAAGTAATAAAAAATAAGTTCCAAAGCCCAGTCTTGAGTGTCAATCACATTCAGATGTTCTCATTCCAGAATTTCAAGATAATGAAGAATTCTACTGTTATACCAGTCTCTATCATCACTGACTGACTCCTTCAGGACAGTGGTTCTCAACCTTTCCAGATTACTGTGCCCCTTTCTGGAGTCTGATTTGTGTTGTGTACCCTCAAGTTTCACCTCATTTAAAAACTATGTGCTTACAAAATCAGACATAAAAATACAAAAGTGTCACAGCATGCTATTACTGAAAAATTGCTGACTTTCTCATTTTTACCATATAATTATAAAATAAATCAAATTGGAATATAAATATTGTACTTACATTTCAATGTATAGTATATAAAGCACTATAAACAGGTCTTTGTCTGTATGAAACTTTAGTTTGTACTAACTCCACTAGTGCTTTTCATGTAGCCTGTTGTAAAATTAAGCAAATATATAGATGAATGCCACAGAATGTCTGTACCTACTGCGGGCAGATTTGCGGTTCCAGGATTCCAGACCCCCAACAAATTTCAAATGGAGGTGTGGACCCCTTTGGAAATTTTATATATAGTCTGTGGACCCCCAGGGGTCCATGGACCACAGATTGAAAACCACTGCCCTAGAGGGATGAGAGATTTTTTGAAAGACAGACCGACCCTCAGGAAGGAAGGCTATGCCTCAATCTCAAGCGAGGCACAAGACTCTTGGTTTGTGTGTTTGTTTTGATTTTAATACCCCAGATGAGGTCCACTCTTATGTGGACTTAGGGGACTCAGGTGAGCGTGGAAGAGCTTGGCTTATTTAGTCTAGCAAAAATATGGCTGAGGGGGGATATGATTGCTCTCTATAAATACATTAGGGGGATAAATACCAGGGAGGGTAAAGAGCTATTTAAGGACAATGTTGGTGCAAGAACAGATGGGTATAAACTATCCACAGATGGGTATAAACAGATTCAGGCTGGAAATTGGAAGGTTTCTATCAGAAGGGTGAGCTCCTGGAACATCCCTCTAGCAAGAGTTGTGGGGGCAAACAACTTAATTTGTTTTGAGAGAGCTGGACTAATTTTGTGAGTACAAGTGTATGACGGGGCTGCTTGTGATGGTGGGGGCAGGGCTCAAACAGTCCTGGGGGTCACTTTGAGTTTTTGGCCTTTGTTCCTAAAGCTCATGGCTTCAAGGTTTCATCCAGTGACCAGGAGGAGCCAGTAAAGGATCCTCCTCCCCAATGTATTCAAACAGGGATTTATTTTTTTTAAGTCTCAGTCCTCTGAAGTATCGGGGATGACTATGGCTGGAGATGGGACATTGGGTTGGATGGACCAGGGCCCTGAAGTGGCATCAAACATTCTCTCTTGGCTTTTTGGCTCTTGCTCACATGCTCAGGGTCTAACTGATCACTATATATGGATCAGGAAGGAATTCTCCCCCAGTCAGATTGGCAGTGACCTTGGGTTTTCTTCAGCTGCATGTAGGTGTGAGGCACTTTCCAGGATTATCTAAGTATATCTCAATCACTTCCCTGCTATTGTCAGGACCCTTGGTATCTTGAGACTTAGGCTTACCAGGGGCTCTACTTCAGGGCAGACTATTCAGTAACAGGTAAATTAACCCAGTGCCAGTAATTGAGAGACAAGAGCTAACCGCACCGCTTATTAACTGCCTAGGCTTTTGCCAGCCTTAATGTAGAATTTAAACGGTCCCCTTGGGGAACCCCAGTGCCTTTTGACACTAAGTGACAGACCCCTGTGATATTAGGCTCCCCCTTTCACCAAAATATCAAGAAAATCCAAATTTCTCAGTTCCCATAGGACCAGACACAAACCACAGGTCAGTTCCTTAGATCTCCCTCCTTCATCCAACAAGGCGACGCTCAGTCCAATCTTATAATAAACATATTTAGGATTTATTAAGTGAAAATGAAGCAAGAGATATTTGCACAATGCTAAGAATATTACAAATACATAATTTGGTTATTTTATAAAAAAAACTTCTGTTCAAAGTCTTATAGATTCAGCTTCTGAGGTTTATCCCAGCTGTGGCAGCTCGAGGTCCTTTATCTGGCAGACAAAATCCTTGCCTCTTAGGATCCAGGCTGGTAAAAAGAACCCTGTTTCCTCCTACTAGTCAGCTTTTATCTGAAAACCCGCCATGTGACAGTTCTGACTCCAGGGCTCACAGATGCAAAAGGTGATGGCGGGGGAGTCCACGAGGTAATTCTTCGGTGATGTCCTCCTGCGTGACGCATCCCTGGATGGGAGTTTCCCCTTATCCCATAAATTGGTTTTACCTACTGTATTGAGAATTGATGAGCCTCTTCTGGACAAATGGCTTTTTAAATGGGTATCAATTGGCCACTTTCCCCTAAGAGGGGTAGCCCTTGCTATAGCCAAAAGTCCGAAGTATATATTTACTGCAATTTTAACAAAATAATTAAGCCTGACAGACTCTCTGGAGATATATAGGCTTAGAGTTGGCCTGAGCCTCCATTGTCACAGCAGGGGCCTCAAGCACAGGTGCACCTCAGTCCCTCCTATTCTTTGCCTGTGGAACAGTCTGAGCTCCAGTGGGCTGTAATACTTTACTCTAATTTTGGTTGTTGGGTCAGTGTGCAGGTGCTGGGTGGTGTTGGTGGCCTGTGCTGTACAGGAGGTCAGACTAGATGATCTGGTGGTCCCTTCTAACCTTAAAGTCTCTGATTCAGCTGGAGGGCTAAGTCACCTCAGCAACTGAACACTCTGAAAGCTGTGAGAGTTGATGACTACCTAGGATAGAATCTGAGGTTGGGCCTGCAGTAACACGCCATGCTATGCTATAAAGGGCTATGACAGAGTGCACTCTGCAAACGTCCTTTTGTGGAAAGACAACAGTCCTTCTTCAGGCAGCTACTCTGGGTCCTCTCCCTCTCACCAGCTAAATGCAGCTATGTGGCTTTTTTTGTTTGTCTTTGAATTAATTACTTTTGTATAGGGCCTTTATCTCATGAATGTATTCAGCTACACACTTTCAACAGGCAATTTCTGTATGAATGAGAGACAAATTGGCAGCCTAAAGACAAGTGGCAATATGCCATCTGGGATGGGCAATGTCAGAGGCTGGTGTCTGCCTACCTGGCAGTCGCTCTGAATACTCTACTTTCACTCGAGGTCAGACTCAGTCAAACAATGTAAGATTCTGCCCCCAACAAACCTAGCAGCAATGTTGCCCAGTTTTGGAGGGAGCCGTCTCCACAGAAGCAACTGTTTTCCTGCTGGCAAAAGCCACCTATTTTGTGAGAAAGCATTGAGCAGGGAGGAGGAGAGGGGTGGGAAAACTCCATCTCTTTACCACTCCAAAAGCTACTTTTGTTTTTCCCCTTCTCCTCAGTCCTCTCAATGGTTTTATACCTTCAGGCAACTTAAAAAGGCATCCACAGATCGGACATTAAGGACAGAGAGTAGGAGACAAAATAAAGCACACAGTTTTAGAGGTGGGGGAACCTGGCCCCCATCTCCCAGAGAGAGAAAACTCATTTCAATAATAATGCTTTAGGGCTGCTGGGGCCCCATCCTTCTAGGCTCTTCTGATTTCTTACTCCTCCTTCCCAAGCCATCAGCATTTCCACTGCTGAGGAAGAAAGAGAGGAACCTGGAGCTGAAGGCAGTGTAAGATGTCCCATAAAAAATGGGATAGCCTGCATTTCTGGGATGATAGGCATGTTCTGTGTTCTGGTTTAGGACACTGTAGCTTCTGGAGAGTGCAGGATCCAGAGAGGAGAAAAAGAGCTGGCTACCTGGCTGCTCCAGGAGCATATGGCTCAATATTACTACAGAAGAGCAGAGAGAGGAGGAAGCCCCCAGGAACTCCTGGGTGGGGTTTTGTTTGTTTTCAAGGGAACAAATCTTTGTTTGGAAAATGAGCACAATCTTGAGTCAAGAACTATTCTGAGAGGGGTAGAAATAAGGCAATTTCCCCCCCCAATGATACATCAATATTGGAATTGTCAGTGCATTGCCATGTTTTAATTTCTTGTGATCATAAGCTTTCACTCCCGCTCCTACTAAATACCCCTGTCTTAAAAACACCTTGGGATGGGTTCCCCCAAGGATGCCACCTGGAACTGAGATACCACTGACCCCCTCAACCCACCAACCTAGGCTCCCTTTACATTGTACTGGTGTGACCAGTCTGCCAAGCCCTCTCCCAGGCTCCAGCACACATATGGGTAAGGACACACCAAGCTGCAGCACAGACAGATGCTGTGATCAGCTCTGCATGGGGAGGCTACAGCTAAGGAACTGCCCAGCTACTCAAGTGCACATCCCCCTCTGGAATTTAAGCCTCAAATTATACCATCTTGTGCTGCACAGAGATCTGTACAGTGTGAGCTCATGAAAGTTGCTCCCTCCCTCAATATGGAGAAGGACATTGAACAGCTTTCTGCCCCAAGTTATGACGCCCACACACTGGTTTTAGACAAAGCAAAAATAAGTTTAACTACAAAAGATAGATTTCAAGTGATTGTAAAGGATAGCAAACAGACCAAAGCAGATTACCTAGCAAACAAAACATGCAAACTAAGCTTAATATACTAAGCCTGAGATTGGATATGAGTAGGAAATTCTCACTCTAAAATGATGATTCAAGAAGTCTGCAGAGATTCTTAAGGAGCCAGCTGCACTAACCTACAGCTTAAAAACCCTAGGTGTTCCTTTCACAGGCTAAAAATCCCTTTAGCCTTGGTCCAGCACTTCCCTCCCCCCCACAGTTCAGTCCTTGTTCCTCAGCTGTTTCCAAGAGTCTTTTTCGGGTGGGGAGTCAGTAAAGAACCACGATGATGTCATTCCGCTGCATTAAATAGCTTTTGCATATGGCAAGATGGAGTCCAAGATGGAGTTCAGTACCAGGTGACCTGGTTACATGTCCCTGTAGTGCCATAGCAGCCATGAGTCAGAGGCTGTTTACAGCGTTCTCAGGAAGGCTTCCTGGTGGAGATTAGCTTCTTCTAAAGTCTATTGTTTTCTCCTAATGGTTTATCAACCTGAATGGGCCCTTCCCAGCCAGCCATCTAGACTGACTGTCTTGTCCCTAGTGGGTGTTCCCCAAGTGTAAACACATTTGTAATACAGATTCATAGTCAATATTCCTAGCTTCAGATACAAAAATGGCACATGCATACAAATTGGATAATTATCCAATAAATCATAACCTATCCAATGATCTCACATGACCCATCTTGCATAAAATACATTATAGTTATGCCATATCATATCATAATATCTCTATGAAGAATATGGGATGTAGTGTCACACACCCCAAAGCTCATCAGGTCCCTATCTGCTGAGGATTTCAATCCCCAAACATTTATAATCTGTGCCCTGTGAGCTGCCAATCTGGTGGAGTTCACAAGTTCCACAGGAAAAGAACTCCTCACCTACCACTGCAATACACTTCAAACTCAGGTTGTTCTTTAAAGGCATGGGATTCTTTATTGCCGCAGATAGTACACACCTGCGATGCAGAGCAGAGACAGACTCAGGGCTCTGTACAGAACAAGGTTCAAACTATAGTGTCTGATCCTATCCACAACAAGCCCAGCCAGCAAGGGTCAGGAGAGTCTAGGAATCACCATCTTTGGGACCACAGTGGGGAGTGTCCAAAAAGTTCACCCATTGTGAAAGTTTCAGTTATCAGTATAACTGCATTGCCTTTTGTGTATGCCTTACACGAAGATTAGAGCTTTGAGGGAGTGGAGAATCACTTTGACATCAAAAGGACTGCCCCTGAGCACCCTCTGTCAGATTAATTTTCCTCCTTCTCCCTGGTAACAAATAAACTAGAGAAGCCAGTCAGCTTGCTCCATCTTCCCCCTGGTAGCTTGAATGATGGGGTCAGGGGAAAGGCCAAGAAGTACTAATTGGAAGGGTGGGGTCAGGCCTGCATAGCCTGCAGAAGGAAGAGAGGAATGTTGTTGCCTTCTTAACAGTGCTTGGAGAGAAGGGATTCCAGCTTTTCTATTGATTCAGGTTCCATCATCATTAATTTAGACCACTAAACTGCTATCAGATAATTACTTTACTTAGAATCATAGGGTTATAAGGGACTGTAAGGGTCATCTAGTCTCACCCCCCTGCGAAGATGCAGACTTTGTTGTGTCCAAAAAACTTGCTACTAGATGTGAACCAGTGAGATCTCTTACCAGAGCTTTTAGTATTCTACATCCAGCTAAGTTATTCCTCTTAGAGGGATTTAAAGCAGATGAAACAATTCAAGTGTAAAGCTTCCTGTTTAACCATGAATGCTAGAGAGCAAATAGTTCTTAATTACTTTGACAGGCACTGAGTCAGCTTGTCAGCTAACACCGCACTAAGATATTAAGGTTTTTTGTTTTTTTTTAAAGAGACAAATGGAGGTGACAAGACCACATTACAATTTCATGGACTGAGAAACAATGTAATAAGACCTGAAATCTGTGAACTTTGAAGTTGACACATCTGATTTAGAAGTGGATACTCAGTGCTTTGAATACTCACTAAAATATGGTGACTGAAATATTCCATACTCAACGAGCCAGTATAAAGTACTACTTTCTTTTGACAGATTACTTACCTTAAAGGGATCCCTTTCCCTTTAGATCCAACTTTGTCCCTACCCTACAAAAACAGGGCTGCTATTTTGCTTCTATTGCTGGTAAATTATCTGAAGTCAGAAACGATAAATCAGCAAACATATTAATAAAGGCTGTAGTATGGGGTACTAGATGGGGAGAGCTCTGAGTTACTACAGAGAATTCTTTCCCAGGTGTCTGGCTGGTGGGTCTCACCCATAAGCTCATGGTCTAACTGACTGCCATATTTGGGATTAGGAAGAATTTCTCCTCCAGGTCAGATTGGCAGAGACCTTAGAGGGTTTTCACCTTCCTCTGCAGTGTGGCGTCCGGGTCACTTGCTGGTTTGAACTAGAGTAAATGGTGGATTCTCTGTAACATGAAGTCTTTAAATCAAGATTTGAGGACTTCAGTAACTCAGAAATTATGGGCCTATTACAGGAGTGGAAGGGTGAGGTTCTGTGGCCTGCAACAGGTCAGACTACATATCATGATTGTCCCTTCTGGCCTTAATGTTTGAGTCTATGAAGCAAGGCCTACCCTTAATAATTAAACCAGAAGAACTGCCATACTGGGTCAGACTATGGTCCGTCTTCTCCAGCATCTGTCTCCAACTGTGACCTGTGTTGGGCCAGTGCCAGATTATTATGAATTGCTGTGACTGATATGAATAAATATGGCAAGCATGAGTTTGGTATGGCTTTGTATGTCTGTACTTGCTAGAGGATTCTGAGAGCAGGATTCTCTTAGCACTAGATAAATAATGTGGAAAGCTACTGGAGGTGCTAAAAGTGACTTGTCTGCATTTATGTTTCAACATTGAGCTTTGGAATATATCAGCAGGGGACCAGCTCACAAAATAAAGAAAACATAATATTGTGGGATGGCATCATACTAAGAGCTTAGGTGAATGATTGATGAGAGAGTAAATGATGATTGAGCTTTGGTCTGTGTCTGTTTTGCAGCCCCCTCCTTCCAAAATATTAATTAAAAAAAAACAGTGATGAACACCCACAGGGCATATATCTGGACTCGTGACTCCTTTGAAAACAAAAGGTATAAATGCTAAGCAAAGTAAATTAGTTAAGTTAGTTCCCCCAATTAACATCTGAAGAGGTTTGAGACTATGAGACAGAAGTCCTTGGGGTGACCTAGACCTTGCTTCGGGGGACCCTTGACAGACCAAGTACCTGAAAGTGAAGAAGAAGAAGAAAAAAAAGAGAAAAGAAGTCTCCATCTAAAATTGGTAGATATACCTGTTTTGTTTGCCAATCAGGATACTATATAGAGCTAACACAGTTACTGAGGGTTTATGCTTGGGGAGCTGAGGCTTATTGGAAAAGATGTGAAGAAGTGGGATACCAGGAGGAAACACAAGGAGGAGGGTGCAACAGGGGAGGCCTCCTGATTCAATGACAACCTCTCACTGGTCTGGATCGCACCCCAGAATATGCCAGCACTTAAGCCAACCTAAACACCAGTGTAGAGAGCACTAGATCCATGAAAAACTTCTGTTGACCTAGCTACTGCCTCTCAGAGGTAGATTTACCATCAAAATGGAAGAATCCCCATCTGTGACCATAAAAAGTTTCTACACTACAGCAGCATCTCAACATACCCTGACTGTCAAGTTTACTGGAATAATTATTCCACTATAGCTTTGCTGGAAAAACTCACTGTGTGGGCACAATTCCAAAATAACCATAACTTTCAGTATAATTACTTGGTTTGGAAGTCACATTTACTCTGTAATAGACTGTCCACATGCGGACCTATACCAGCAAAGTTATAGTATGATAGTTGACCAGCAAGCTATACTGGAATAATTAACCTGTGTCAACAAGGTTCTATTTCCTGTTCTGACACAGACTGTGTGACCCTAAGCAAGTCACTTCTCTCTGCTTTGGTTCCCCCATCTGTAAAATATGAATAATGCTCAAGGGAAGTGTCTTGTACTAGGTATTCATATGGTGTAAATAGCATGTCAAAAGAAGAAAGGAAATTAAATTGCTGTCCCTAACTATTTAAATTCAGGAAAGAGTTAGTACTTCCTTGAGTTCATCTCCGAGGTCTCGCACACTGATTGTGCCATAGATGGGATTTCAGCTAGCAGTGGGCAAAACCATAAGAGTTTGGATTTGATTTGGGCATGCATCCAAAACTCAGAACATTCTGATTCAAAGAATATTTGAACTTCTTGAATCTTCAAAATTGGTCTGGAAATCTCAGTTTTAAAAGCTCTCATGAGATTTCTGATACCTTCTACTTTTGAATAGGTTGGAAACAGCCCTAGAACAGCTTTTCTCAAAGTACTTAATAGTTCCAGTCCCAGGGGGAAACTGGACGTGAAAAAAAGATACAAATATTTGAGACTTAACCTTTGTTTGGTGCAAGATACAGATGAAGTCTGGTTTGCGGACAATGATGAGGAGCATCTTCTGAATCAGCATATCTGTGACACTGGTATACCAAGTGCCAGCTCCTGCCCAGCTGAATAATGAGGAATACATAGCTAAAATTAGTCCAGATCACTTGTGTGTCAGTATTGTTAAGAAGCGTTCATGTTATAAAAATGTGCTTAGTGTTTAGACTTTATTTAATGCATGCTGCAATCTAGAAGCATTCATCTCACTTATAACATCTGTATCCCATATCTAAGCATTTGCATTGTAAGTCTCTAACTGTGTAAATCACCAGAAAGGAAAGAGACATTAGTGTGAAATGCTGGCCTCCAATAGAATTACATCCTACCCCACAAGGAAAGCCCATCAACATCCTAAGAACTATAGTGAGACAAGGAGGACAAAAGACTTTGTTGATTACTCTTCCTCACTGCCCTTTCTCCCCCACCCCGCAGTCAAGAGAGATATGCAAGTGAATTCCTCCCACCAGCTGAGTTTACAATTTGAAGCAAAAGGAGAGGGGGTGTTTGCTAAAAATCCCTAACAAGGCAGAACTGTATCTTTATGCTGCTTGGATGTTGAGGGGTAAGATTTCCCTCATTGGAGCTCATTATATATATATTTTTGTTTCCTTTTCCTATATAAGGAATCTTTAGATAGTTTATTATAGGATTGGCTACAAGCATTGTCTCTAGTGCGAGATCTAACATGCAATTGACCTGGGGTAAGTGACTGGTCCTTTGGGACGGGGAATAACCTGAATATTGCTGTGGTCTTTGGTGTAAGGGACCATCTATCACAAAGGCAAGAGAGTGGAGTACCCCAGGTTGATAAGGTTGCTATAGTGACTCCATGCTATGGTTGTTTTAGTGCCTGAGGAGTTTACAATTGATAATGAATTGGTGAAATCCAAGTATAAAATTCACAACCAATTTGAGGTTTATTCCCTTTTCCTACATCTGCCCTGAGGCTGGTACCCATGCTCTTGAGCCGCTGCAGGACAGCTTGACTCTAGGTACAGTAGATACATCCTGTAAACATAATATGCAGATAAGTAAAAGCTACAATATTAGAGGAACAGTGACCAACTGGGGTGCAAATAGCAATCAAATATTGTTCAAGGAGGAATAAACAATCCTTCAGCTTGTATGTTGCCAAAAGCCATTGATTGTATTGCTATTGTCCGTGGAGACAGTCAGTGAGCTAGCGTTGTTTAATGATTCAGGCATGGGAGCAGGATTCAGAAGATATGGGTTCTGATCCCAGTTCTGACATGGACTCCATCTGTAGGCAATATTTTCAAATTTGGGTGCTTCAATGTTAGGCAACTAAATCTCTATGTAGGCACTTACATAAGTTGATTTTTCAAGAGGTGCAGGATTGAATAGGAGAAGTAGGTGCTGTGAAAGGCTACCTACGTGCCTACATATGAAGTTGGGAGCCTAAAGTTTGAAAAAGTTGGCCATAATATTTCATCTTAGTTACATCATTTGTAAGTCAGCATATTGCCACAGCTACTTCACAGTCTTTATGGGCTAAAATCTTATTTACTGAGGGCATCTGACAGAGAAACTCATACAAAAAAAAAATCTTTATACATTCATGTCCATGAGCTTGAAAGATTTTGTGCAGGAATATTGCAATCTGAAGATCCAGTGTTCAGACTTCAAGGCATTATAAGTACTTCTGGTGACATAAAAGTAGAGAAGAGAACTTGAATCAGGAGGGGGAAAATAGAAAACAATAAAAAGCAATATATGGAATGCAATGAGATGAGAGTTTCTTTGGAAATATTGTTCCTTTATTGAAGGTAAAATATTGGATGTTAGAGCATTTGTGTGTGGCATTAATGTTAGCAATACAGTGGATGACTATTTCCTCCTCTTTGCAGTGGCATTGGAAGAATTAGGATTTATCATTCTACAGCTATCATTTTCTACTAAAATATAGTCATTTTTATCTACATGCACTTATGCAATGGTGAAATTTGTGTCTCTACCCTGTCAGAGTGATTTATACTTCAATGGTTACAGCTCTAGGTTGATGATGGAAGGAAATATTTCCTGAACAGTATGTCACCTTTGCAGTTTGTGTTAGTGGATAGTTTTAAATCAATTTAAATCTGTTAACAGGAAACACCATTAAATATTGATCCCTGAGGGATTCATTATCCCAAATGATAGATATAGCCATTAGCAGATGTCTGGTAAACAAAGAAGGGTTTTGACAATTCAAGGTGATGAGAGGGAGCTACTGTGCACAAAGAGCAGTCTTGCATGGGACAAGTGGAGGTTTACTTCAAAACAGAGCGTGGTGGCAGCTGTGAGCTTTATGACTATGGTGCAAATGAAAGAAGGATGGCAGATTTTCTACCCTACTTGTTATGACAGTATTTGTGTGCTTCAGTGGTGTTTGAGCAATTAAGATATAGGGGGCTATTAATGTAGCTGACAACTGTCTTAGGATGGTTTCAGAGTAGCAGCCATGTTAGTCTGTATTCGCAAAAAGAAAAGGAGTACGTGTGGCACCTTAGAGACTAATAAATTTATTAATTAATAAATTTGTTAGTCTCCAAGGTGCCACACGAACTCCTTTTCTTTTTGTCTTAGGATGGAATTAGCTGCCACCCAAGTTAAGGTCTGAGTCTGAGAGCACTGACATGGTGGAACTGAGAGAGTCTTAAGAGTCAGTCAGTTCCTTGCCATATTTGATCCAGGGAAGTTCTTCAGTAAAGCCATGGGGACTGATCTTCAGATGATGTAAATCAGCATAGCTCCACTAATGACAGTAGAGCTAAACTGATTTATACTAGCTGAGGATCTAGCCCATCGACCTCATTAAGTGAGATCAGACCCATTGGGTGCAGGGGAGGGGAAACAAGCTTTTCAAGGCGGGAATGGTGTCTACCTCTACCTGTAGAGTGTCTAGCACATCTTGGGGACTACTGAATAAATACACAATTCCTTCTCCAGAAAGGACCAACACAAACTAGATCAGGTCTTCTCTGTTTAGTACAACTCAGGGCAGACAGCAGAAAAGCTGTACTGAGTCACCATCAGGGGATGGAGAGAGAGTTCATTATTAACTTTTCCTTTCCTTTTAAATTCAGACAAAGTAATGTTTCTCATACATTGTAACAAGATTTTATATACATAATTAAAGGCTATAATTACCCACCACATAGTGGCCATATAGTTGATATACCATCACCACACCTGGGGATGGATGCTCAGTCTAATTCTTGATGTCAAACATGCCCAGAAGACCACTGACTGTCCAAAGAAGACAAACCATCCTCGTTGGTGGCTCATTGTTAAGGAGATTATACAAAATATTCTGCAGTAGACAGAAGTACAGCAGTACCATGCTGTCTTCCTGGAACACAATACAAACAACTGAACAACTAAATGGGATTCTAAAGATTCTGGGCAAAGATCCTTGGCTATGATGCATGTTGGCATGAACAACACCCCCTCAAAACACTTTGTAGATCAGAATCTTCAGGGATCTTAGAAGGGAGGTGAAGGAGAGGAAAAAACTGGTGACCTAGGAGATCCTTCCTGTCCCATGACGGAGAGAAGAAGAAAACAGAAGATATTGGAGGTAAACTGTAGACTGGGCAAGTAGCATCAAGTAGAGGGTCTTGGTTTTGAGGAACATTCGGTCACATTTTATAGGGAAAGGAGGGTGTATGGCTTGGACTGACTCCATATCTGCAGAAGGGGAACCACTATTCTGGTTAACAGAGTAGTTAGAATTCCAGGAGGGCATTAGTCTGGTAACTGAAGGGGAGGACTGAGCTGATTTAGCTAAAACCTAGTCAACTTTTCAGCAGTGGTTTTCCTGGACGGGGAGACAGAGCAGAAGGTTCTGGGATGTCATGTGAGATGAAAAGATGAGATGCTACTGCATTGATACAACAGTATTAATAAGTTTGCTTTAAATCAACAGTAACGAGTAAAATATTGCTTTATGTAATCTAGTGCGAAGTGAGCACAAGCCAAATAATATAAATTGCAATGACAGGAGATGAAAAAGGTCATCTTTTGACAGAGGTCATTGTATAATGGTTATGAATACTCAATAGAAATGTGAAACAGATGGACTTAATGAAAAGTCTGTGTTAAGACATTGTGGGAAAGGGTCAGAGATTACACCACTAGGACCCAGTTACGTAGATCCGTTGGCCAAAACTACATATATACAGAGGGGGCATCACTACACTTATATTTTTGCCTTAGAAGAAAGAGGAAGATTTCATTCCCCACCCTGCCAAACATTCTTACCTCCATAGAGAACTCATGCATAAGGGCAGTTTACTTGAGCTTTTTACAGAGGTCCAAGATTTTATCCTAAACCATTAAACTGTTATAAATAGGTCACTTTGTCTTACAGATGCAATGCATCCTGGTAGCTGTAAATAGCAAGGTTATCTCAACAAAGTTCACTTCATGAAATGCAATGTCCATATTCTCTTTCATAAGCAAAGCAATTCTAAATTGAGTGTTCCCATAAAGTTTTAGCTTGTCCCTGAGCAGAGTATCTGCATAAAATTAGCAGTACTGCTTGCTGGTAACTTAATAAAAGAATCTGTAGGAACATTTCTCAGCAAGTCTCTATATAAAAAGAAGCGCAATCTGTATTTATCCAGAAATACCTGTACTGTCTTTAGTTAGAGGCAGAGAAAATTAATATAGGAATAGTATATTGCAGAGTCTGCCACAATACAGAATATATACAAGGTATAAGAAGAACTGAAGAATAGAATGGAGTATACAGCTACATAATGCCAAAAGCATGAAATAAAAAAAGTTTAAGAGGACTGGAAATTCAGCTATTCTAGACACTTGTAACAGGATTCACTCACCACAAGAGCACATCCTCCTGGTCAGAGATGGCATAGCAGCTTTCTTCCCATATGGCACCCCCTGCCAATAGTCACTCTATTGCTATGGTGCTCCATCTTCACCATTTAGTCCTCCAGTTAGGTCACTATATGGTCCCTCCTTCCAGGGGTAGGGGAATCTCATCAGACCACCTGTCCAGATATTGCCTCCAACAGATCTGCACCACTTCCCAGTGGCTGGGAGAGGAAGCCAGGCCTCTTGCCATACTGGGTTCCAGCCCAGGAACCTTTTACCTAGCAGTCAAGATCTACACAGTCCCCCTGCTGTGGGCAGTTTCCTTGGACTGCTTCCTACCCTGCCTCGTCAGGCTCTCTTTCCTCACAGGTCTTCTGGAGTTGACCCTTCTTCCAGTACTAGGATCTTAGGCTTACTCTAACCCCGGGGTTTCTTCTGCCTCCCCACCTCTTTGCTCCCAGAGAGTGACTGCAGACTCTTCCCCTGCTACTACAAACTTCCTCTCTTTATATTCCTTTCCCACCTTCTCCCTGGGCTGGTCCTCATCAGCAATTAGTTTTTATAATTCCTTGCGCCACCCTTCAGGTGCAACTATGAAGTGTAATTGGCCTCTTCTGGCCACCTTAACTCCTTCAGGGCTGGTGTGAGGTGAACACCCCATCACAACACTTAGAATAATACTTTTCCCATTATTCTATTGCATTCTATGGATACATCACCTATAGCATTTCTCTCTCTCAGCAACTGTCCCCGATTTGTAAGATCGCTGGCATTCACAACAGGCTGATTAACAGCACAGGCAAAGGGTTGGCCACAGGAAGTGCTTCAAAAAGTTATTCCAATCTCACTCCCTTCAGTAATGGTCAAGAATCAGGAGCAAAGATTGTTTTTTTCTCTTTCTAATCATACCTAGGGCTACCCTTACTACATGGTGGTAGGGCAAGCCTTATTGTATAAGAAGGACCTTGCACCCTGCCCTGAAGCTCTTACCTGTGCAATAGGTTGACCTATAGCTGTGTGCCCCTTTAGTAGCTTCAGTTGGATGACTGAGATGGTTGAGTAACATGGCTATGAAATGGGTCCAGTTGAAGCATCATTTCTGGTTACTGTAGTGGCAGCCCTGGGGGAGACATGGTCGAATTTTCAGGCATAAGCCTGTGATTCATCATCCCTTTCCCATGCTGTGTAGGCAGATCACACAGTTCCCTAGGGAAGCAGAGCTAAGGGAATAGAAAAACACACGTGCAAGAAAGAAACAAATTTCCTCCATCCTGCAGTTGCCTCCCGCTGGATTAAATTGTTGTCAAATTTTATCCTGTCTTCAACTTCTCCTACAGCCCTGTAAGCACCATTTCATCTCATCCTTTCATCTCACAGGACATCCCAGATCCTTCTGCTTTGTCTCCCCATCCAGGAAAACCACTGCTGAAAAGTTGACTAGGTTTTAGCTAAATCAGCTATCAGACTGAGCAGAACCCCAACCTGTGTACACGCAACCTATAGAGACACTTTAGCACCTCTCTTCTCCAGTGGCCCCTGTCCTTGGGATGATGAAGAGAAAGAAGACTGTCCCCGCAAGAAATGTGCCTTATGGGGCAGTGTGTGAGGAAAGACATGGGCTGAGTGTGTGCTAGGATGAGAATAAAGAGGAGATGGGAAGGCTGAGTTAGTGGTGTGGGTTTCTGGGGTTGACAAAAAGAAAGATAATTGGAAAAAATACAGCACAGGAAGGGAGAGGAATAGGATAGATGAAGGGGTGGGGGATAGGGAAAAATTAAATTGTGTAGGAAAAACAAGTTTGAGAGGGAAACAGAATTGTGTCGGGGGGATGGAATGAGGTGGGAGCACACACTGAGAATGATCTAGAGCAGCAAAACACTTACAGGTAGCTCTTGAGTCTTCTGACCTGTGCACTGGGGACAGAATTTGGTCATTACAGAGTACAGATACTTGGAAATGCCCCTGCTACTTCAGAATGTGTATTGTGTCCACAGATAGATATTAATCTGCATTCATAGAGCAGATTCAGTGTAGGATGAGCAATCAACAGTTGAAAAATGTCCCAACACTTCAGGTCTGGGATCTGTGTTACCTATGCATTTCTAAAAGGTGTGGGGTGAGAGAGGGAAAAGATTGCCACCATCAGGATAAAGCTCATCTGTGCAGGAGACAGAAGTCTCTCAGGGACAAGTCCAAGACTGTGGAACTAGCTTTCATGGGAACTAAGGACCATCACTAACTTCAGCACCTTCCACTCCAAGTGCAAGATACAGTTCTTTGACCTGCCATCTCTGACAAACACACAGCAACATGTACATTTAAAGAAACCACAAAACAAAAGACTCCTCTGCACACATAATTATTTTCCTTGGGAGAAGATGAAAAAGAGAGTGAACCGCAAATGACAGATTTTAATCACCTCCATACAACATTAGAAGGTGCTCTGACATGGTGGTGAAGGAGGGTGATAGAAGAAGTTATGATCTGTACAAGAATTATATATATCAGACACTTTTATGAAATGTCACACTGAGCACCACACTGCCATCACAGAGCAACATAACTGATTTAATAACAATAGATATTAGGTCTTCTAAGCAGGCTGGAGACCATCTACCAACAGAAACAATCATGAAATAAGTCGATGGAAACAAAGTTAGAATGGATCCATGCAGGCTATTTCAAACAGAAAAGCATGGTCACCTCTGACTAACATAAAACACTGTTAAATAAACAACACAGGACCAATTACAGTATATTAGAGCCTACTGATCCATGGTTAAACAGTATCTGGCCCCTTATCAGGAATTGGAAGTCCAGGTAATTGATCAGATTTTACTTTATATTCAAACTGTAATAGCATTTTTCTCCAGCTGAAACTGATAATATGAAGTTTCTCCTTAGTCTAATCATTTAGCAAGAGAAGCTGCTGAGGAGTATTTAAAACAAACAAACAAAACAATACATGGGGAAAAACAGGGAATGATTAATTTTACATTTGTAGTTCTTACTGGAGGCTAGTCTTATTAGCAGACAATATTTTTGTAATTTCTTTATTTTATATTTTGAAACTTTAAGAGTATCGTTAAAGATCATAATCTTCTTAGTGGGCCTTTGAATGAACAGTGTAGTGATGATGTGTTCTGACAAACAAAATAAACAGGGATTTTGCTTTTGCTAAAAACCCAGTTTAAAAATAAAAATAAGAGAGCGCGCTTTAAATCCTTCAACAAAGAAAGTTTAGAAATCCTCCCAAACACAGTTCAGGCAATATTGTTTTGAAAATGTACCTTATTTTCTGTTCTGTACTGTTGAAATATTTGTTGAGAAAACTTCTAATTATGTACAGAGCTACACTAAAGTATCAAAAAAGCAATAAAGAATTAGTATGAATTTAAAATAATATTTATTCCAATTTCTCCCCAAGAAAGACTGCCTATAAAAATGGCTCAGTTGTTTGCTAAAAAATAATGATTTTTTCTCATGTAGGTTATTAAATCCTCAAATATCAGTTGCTTAAAGCTATTCTAGAGACAGTTTGCATTTTGGAATAATTTTCTTGTGGGGAAAAAATAACCTTTCCCCCTTGGTTAAATTCACAGCACTTGGGCTTGGACTGTCTTCATGCCTTCTCTCCTTAGCAGTTATTTTTCTCCATCTGCTAAGGAAATGAATTCTTTTCTTTCACTTCACCTGTCACAATAACACCTGCATCACCTTATATTGTCCCTGCTCAGTAAGGATACACAGCAACAGTGTTTGGCTGTCTAAATGTTTTATTTAATATGAGGCTCCATTAATTTCCTTGTGGGTGATGTTTATGGTGTATTCCATAGCTGCACACATGAGGAACCTAGGAATTTCCAGATTGGAGCAGACCCAAGGTCCACGTACTCTGATACCCTGTCTCTGACAGTGGCCAGTTCCAGATGCTTCAGAGGAAGGTGTAAGAATCCTGCAATAGGTAGAAGTGCCTCATCCTGATCTCTGATAGTAAGAGATTGGCTTAAGCTCTGAAGCATGAAATTTAATATCCCTTCTAAATATTTTGTTAGAGCTTCATCACTGTCCTAAATGCCAGAGGCATAATGGGAACATCATGATGATAATGAATTATGCACTGTAGATACTCTTGATATCCATATAAATATGCAATCCCTCTTTGAATTCCTAGCTATCAGTACTAAGAGGCTGTGTAAAATGTTATTGGTTAATGACAGTGTGAGGCTCTGACACCCCAATATTCACCACTGTCATGTAATTAGGATATTACAAAGTGTGCCTTGTGAGGTATCATTCTAAAAGTCTTGATCTGCTAGACAGTCATATCTCATTGGATTGTATGTGGTATCGTCGTATGTGAAGTTACGAAGTTTGGCTATGTGTGTGTTACTGAAACATGTTGTGAGGTTGAAAACACTCACAAGCAGCCTGTCAGCTGCAACAGTAAAAAGGCCAAACAATGTTAATGGCTGATTGAGGAAATGCACACAAACACCAGGATTACCCCAGGAACTGTGTACAATAGAAACCTCTCTGAGATAGCCCTACACAATGGGAACTGGTTGACCCAGGTCACACCAAAAGAGCTTTCCAGCAAGTGGGAAGAAGATATAAAAGGGGGAAAATGACATCATGATGGGACCTCACTCTCCCTACAACACCATATCTGGAAACACCTGAGGAATAAAGATGGTCCAGGGGGGAATTGATGGTCCCAGGTTAAAGGGATTTCTAGCCTGTGTATGAAAACCTGGGAAACCCAAGCTGGAAAGCCAAGACAGCTTGTGCCTTAAGAATCTGCCAGCCTATTTATCACTCAGGGTGAGAATTTGCTAATTCATATTCTACCTATCCAGTATGTTAAACTCAGTTTGGGGCTTCATTTATTTACTAGGTAAATTGTTTTGCTATCACTTATAATCAGGTAAAATCTATCCTTTTGTAGTTAATAAGCTTATTTTATGTTTTAATCCAAACCACTGTGCATTTGACTAAGGTGTCTGGGGAAAATCTCAGTTTGGTTACCACGAGTGTGCATGGTCCTCTTCTCAGTGAGGGAGAGGCGGACTGGGTGTTAAACCCATATACTGACCATATTTGACCAGGGAAGGACGGTACTGCTCTGGGGTCCTAAACTGGGAGGCTGGTGGTTAGAAAGCCTGTGTGTAACTGCAGCTGGGTGTGTCCCTACTGGTGTGACTGCTGGTGAAAGTGCAGGCTGGAGGGCTTTGCAACTTATCACAGCAGCACAGTGAGAGAGGAGCCCAGGCCAGTGGATCAGAGGGCTCAGTGATAGCCCAGTTCCAGGTAGCACCCTGGGGGGAACACATCACAGACAGCTCAGGTACAAAATTGTTCTGAGTTACTTGAATGAACTGCAATATACAAATTATCATTTAATGGTTTGTCACAGAACAGCTAGCCCCTGTGAGTAGACCAGGCCCACCCCTCCTGTGTGAGAGAAAGTGGGCACAAATGAGCCAGTTAAAGGTGGCAAGGCTATACCTGAGGCTGTAAAGGCCTGTCAGAGGGCAGAAAAAAGCAGAAGAGCTCAGGGTTACTTGCTGGGCTGAGCAGGGCGATTGCTGGCAGGGGCTGAGAGCTGGGGCTTGGAACTCAGGGGTAGTTTGGGCTGGTGGCTGACTGGCTGGCTGAACAGGGCTGGAAACACAGTCTGAGAGGGAAAGTCTGGAAGTTTTGTTAGAAAATGAGGGAAAAGTAGTAAGGAATGAGGAATGGCTTCAGATTAGGAAGAAATAAAAATGACTAGAAATATCTGTACCTACAGAAGAGGGAGCAGACGGGGATGGAAAAAAGAGTAAGGAAAAGGATTGACATCAGATCACCACTGAAGATGTAAAGACTGGAGATGTTAATCCCTTGGAAACAGTGGAATGGATTTAGGTGAAATATTGGAGATCTATTAAGCTCTAAAAGAATGCAGGGTGGAGATTTATTAGCAGAATGTACTCATAAGAAAGCGGCTGAGAAATGCCTTAAAACTACAATTTTAAGGGAAATAAAAGTAATTCTCCAGCTACCTAAATTGATGACAGAAGAAAGACGGGTAATGTATGTGGTTTGAAATTAAAAGGCATATTAGTTAGGACCAAGTACTGTTGTTAAGCAACTGATTAGCAGGAGAGAGGGAGAACTCAAACAATCCACAACCATCCGGGTAAAATTTAAATGTGCAACACTTCCTGATAGGGTATAGGATATTAACTCTTCTGGGTTAAACCACATATCCTGGCCCCTTTGAGATGTTACAAATGTCAAAGTTTTGGCAGGTAGCAGCTCTCCGTAAGGGGAAAACAAGTGTGGGAAAGGTAGAGGAGAACACTTGTATGAGAACTGTGTGAAAGGAAGAGAACTAAAATGCAGCAATGGTGGGGATAAGCCCAGTGCAGCTGAATGAGCTAGAGATACAAAAACTAAAACTATCCATAAAATATCCTATGCAGAAGCTACCAAAAGATATTCACAGCGGAATGTAGAGAAGGAAGAAAATGCTAATGAGGGAGAAGAGCTACTAGTCCAACAATATGCAGTTCAGGGCAGGAAAGATAACATAAGGGGAACAGATGAAGATATATGGCTTGTAGGTAAAGAGAAATTTATAGTATTTATGATAAAAGTGATTAATTACATTCTACAGACAGAGATGAAGACTGAAAGAATAAACATAACAAAAGTGGCAGAAAAATATTTGCATATAAGCAATCTCTCAATAGACTATTCATGCAATTTTAAATGAAGGTAATAATGTAATGTAAACAACCTGGTTCTAAGGGTTTTTTTGTTTTTGTTTTTTGCTGAAATGCACACAGTTTAAAAATAAATGGTCAGGAATCAAAGAAAACTCTTTTGAAATGGAAAACAAACCTGATGAGATATATGTATAAGAAACCTAGATAGTGAGAACTTATGTTTAGACATCCAGGAGATGATGTAATCGGACATGATAGAAATAACAAGAGGAGGAGGGGGAGTTCTGTACATTTATAAAGGAAGGTTTTACTTATGTTGAAATAGATATACAGAACTTAAGTTCTGAGTACAATACAGTTGAGATTACTCTCCAAAACAATAGCACCTTTATATAAATCTAGAATGTTTACAGCCCATGTGAAAAACTAGACAATCTAGAATGGGAAGAGTTAATTAAGAATGTTGAAGGCCTGTATATTATTTGTGGAGACCTTAATAGCTGTAATGAATTATGGAAAACTGATAATAACGGCAAATGCCTGGAACAGTTAATTCACATGCAAACCTAGTATAGTTCAATACTGGAGCATCCACTAGGTTTAATTCAGTGGATGGAACCTTTACATGTTTAGATCTGGGAATTACAACAGCAATATAGCAAGTAAAAGCAGCTGGGAAATCTATAAAAAAAGATGAAATGGGAAGTGATCATTTCCGTATGCTAATCACATATCAAGGCCAAGGTAATGTTGAAAACACTGCAGGAATTCCTTCCTGGAGCCTTAGAAAAACAAACTGGGGAGTCTTAAAGAGTAAGTGAGCTGGTATTTGTATAAGCAAATTGTACTTATACAATTACAAACACCAATTGTATAAGTAAAAATCTAAAGGAATTTCAATGATAATATAAACAGAGTTGTAACAGCAGCCCACATAGGTAAGATATCAAATTGCCACACACTCTGAAATCCAGTTCCCAGGCAGAATGAAGATTGTAAAGCAGCAATTAAAGAAAGAAATAAGGCATACAAGCAAGCAAAGAGTACAATGAATAGCAAGGACTTACAAAACTATACAAGATGTTAAGCAGCAGTATGACAAATAAGTAAAAAGACAAAGAGAACTGGAGAAACTATTATGGAAAAATGAACAAAGATTCCAAGCTTTTAGAGATAAGTTAAAAGAATGAATGGATTATGGAGTAAAAACAAATTTATACTTTGTCTTATAGTAAATGATAAAGCTGAAAGTTTTAACTTAGGAAAAGCACAAATTTTAGCAAAAGAGTTTCAAAAAGTTGGTAGTGATACAAATCAAAGTAAAGAGTTTTGTAAAAAAAAAAAAAGAATGTTGAAGAAAATCGTGAGGTCTTACATGGGCAGACCATAATGACGACGTACTGAATGAAAATTTATTTGTACAGGAATTCATAAAAGCTATAGGCAAAAGTAAAAATGCAGCCCCAGGTAAAGAGAGCCTATGTAATGCAATGCTTATGCATGTACCAGAAGGGAGTCTAAAAGCTTTATTGAAATTGTATAACAACATATGGGGCAATAGGAGCTAACTTTTGTTCATCCTGGTAGGTGCTCCACCCCGAGGCCCTGCTCCTGCTCGGCCAATTCCCCCGAGGCCCCGCCCTCGCTCCACTTCTTCCCTCCCCCCACTCCTCTGCCTCCCCCGAGATTCTCCCGCTGCTCCGCCCTCCTCTCCTGCACCTCCCCGGAGTGCCCGCCCCACTACTCCCTCCTCTCTTCCCCTCCCCCGAGCATCACGGCCAGCCTCGGGGGCCTGCCAAACAGCTGATGGGTGGCCAGCCCTGAGGCTGATGGGTGCTGAGCACCCCCTATTTTTTCTCCAAACTTAAGCCCCAGAACACCCACAGAGTCGGCACCTATGTATAGGGAAAAGGAATACTGCCCGCAGAATGGAAGCGAGCAGTGGTTATACCTGTAGTAAAACTTGGCAAATTATGCAGAAGACCTGATGTGTGGGCAAAATTATGGAAAGAATGATAAATGAGAGATCAGTAACATACTTGGGGGGAAATGAAATAATATATTGTGTACAAAATGGTTTCAGGAAAGGAAAATGAACACTTAATCATGGTGTTGTAAGATTAGAAACAGAAATACAAAAAAACCATGAGAGAAACAGCTTATGATAGCTGTCTTTCTGGGTGCTGATAAAGCATATAACATGCTATGGAGGGAAGGCTTGCTGAATAAACTAGCTGTAATTGGAATAGAAGGAACGTTCTGGTGGATACGAGACTTAAGTGATAGAACCATACCAATCAGGGTTGGGGGTGGCTTTGTCAAATATTTATAAGCTTACTAATGGCACTCCATAGAGGGGGTTTTATCAGTCCAACCCTCTCAAGGTTCCTTCCCCACTCTGAACTCTAGGGTACAGATGTGAGGACCTGCATGAAAACTTCCTAAGCTTGCTTTTATCAGCTTAGGTTAAAACTTCCCCAAAGTACAAATTAATTTTACCCTTTGCCCTTGGAATTTCCACTGCCACCACCAAACTTTAACTGGGTTTACTGGGAAAACATAGTTTGGACACGTCTTTCCCCCCAAAATCCTCCCAACCCTTGCACCCCACTTCCTGGGGAAAGTTTGGTAAAAATCCTCACCAATTTGCATAGGTGACCACAGACCCAAACCCTTGGATCTTAGAACAATGAAAAAGCATTCAGTTTTCTTACAAGAAGACTTTTAATAGAAGTAAAGGAATCACCTCTGTAAAATCAGCATGGTAGATACCTTACAGGGTAATTAGATTCAAAACACAGAGAATCCCTTTAGACAAAACCTTAAGTTACAAAAAAGACACACAGACAGGAATAGTCATTCTATTCAGCACAGTTCTTTTCTCAGCCATTTAAAGAAATCATAATCTAACAAACATACCTAGCTAGATTACTTACTAAAAGTTCTAAGACTCCATTCCTGTTCTGTCCCTGGCAAAAGCAGCATACAGACAGCCCCAGACCCTTTGTTTCTCTCCCTCCTCCCAGCTTTTGAAAGTATCTTGTCTCCTCATTGGTCATTTTGGTCAGGTGCCAGTGAGGTTACCTTTAGTTTCTTAACCCTTTACAGGATTTTTCCTCTGGCCAGGAGGGATTTTAAAGGGGTTTACCCTTCCCTTTATATTTATGACAAACCCCATTTAACATTATGACTAATGATCTTCTGGAGAGAGTATGGATAGGAATAGGTATTACTCTGTTTGCAGATGACTGTGCTGTATGGGCCAAATAAGAAGACTTAAGATAGGTGTGGAGAAAACCAATGAGGCACTTTGGGGGGGGGGAGGTGAGGGGGTGTTCAGAATGGAGAGATACTTGGGGATTTAAGTTCTCACTTGCTAAAGCAAAGGGAATCATCTTCACAGAAAGGAAAATTGGTGAAGAATGGAACCTATATCTCTATACAGGAAAAAAAAACAGGTAGTTCAAAATTTTAGATTCTTAGAAGTTAAGTTCAATAACAAAATAACTTGGAAGTGTCATATAGATAATATCAAGACTAGATGGGTCTGCTTAAAAGTATTGATGGGAACAATTGGGGTGAAAACGTTGATGCTGTATTGGGCATTAATAAGATCAGTTCTAGATTATGAATGCCATGCCTTTAATTCAGCTTCTAAATCAACACTAAAAAAAATTAGATCCAATCCAGGTGCAAACTCTGTGAATCACATGTGGTATGAATATTATGACTCTGTTGTGTGTGTTGCAGGTAGCCACTGGAAAAATGTCCTTAAATTTAAGGATGAAATGGTTAGATTTAACCTGTTGGACTAAGAGTAATGGAAATAGTGAAGATGTGTGTACTAAACAAATTTACAAGGACTGCTGGGAATTAAGTAGACAAGAAGTAACTGGGTGCTAGAAACTGCCACATGCTAGCAAAGTCAAAAGGTGGGTAAAAGACTAGGGTGAAAAGGAAGATCTGGAAGAAATTAAAATCTTTAGTCATGGGAAATCAACTGTAGCTGGATGGTTGTCTCTCCAGTTGTAGATTTAGAATGACACAAAGAAACAAAGGGAAGAGCAGGACCCATCAAATACGACTAAGATTTATAAGTTTATAAATGGCAAATGGTGTCAGGACTGCCATTTCTATACTGATGGCTCTAGAGATGACAATACAGGTAGATTGGGAACAGCTTTTTGTATCCCTGAATTTAGAATTAAGGGATCTATGAGGCTAGCCAATTTTGTGGCCATTATGATGGGCATATTGCTGGGCTTACTGTTTGCACAGACGTGGATAAGGGACATACACCCAACTATGATTGTTATCCTATCTGACTCATCGGGTATAATGGTGATTCAAAAAGGAGCCTCAGAAATCAATAAAATATCATTCCTGTCTATGGACATAGGTATACTTAAATTGTACTATAGTAATAGTGTGGATTCTGGTGCATGGCATGATACTGGGCAATGAAATAAAAAAGCAGTGAAAAATGCCTTAAAATGAGGAGGTTGGTATAAAGATCCCTCTGAGCAAACTGCACTTCAATTAAGAGAGAAGGAATGGCAAGAACTAAGGACCAAAGATTAAAAAAGATGAGGGTTCTATGAAATATGTGCTAAACTAGCGGATAATGGTATACATAATAGCTATGATAGAAGAAGTGAATTAACTATATTTAGAGTGCTAGCAGGTCACTGTGATCTGAATGGTAATTCATATTCTATACAAGCCCAAAGAGGGATTGTGCAGCACATGCAAAGTCCTAGAAACAGCTGAGCATCTGCTGTAGCAATGCAAGGAGAATCACACAGAGAGAAAGATTCTTTATGACGAACTGAGATGTCTCAGAATGAATGAAAATAGTCTGAAAGGACTGAGTACCTGGGAACTGGGGTAGCATTAAAAAAAATTACTTCATTTTTTTAAGGATCCAGGGCCGGGTCAGAGGATATAGATTTTTGATTATGTGAAAACTGAAGTAGGTGGCAGTCATAGCCTCACATGCTGCGGCCGCTGTGTCAGAAAAGAAAAAAAGAAAAAGAAAAGGAGGAGTGATTGGGGTAAGCTGTGCCTGCGGAGAAGAACTATAGGGAAGTTGAGTTAACAGCAGTGGTGGGTCCTTAGAACAGGGCCAGCTGTTCCAGGAGGAAGCCGTGGGACTTGTGTTCCAGAAGGGGAAGGAAGCTGGCTGGGATTGGGGAGCTGGCTGGGACTGGAAAGCTGCAAGAAGCAGGATTACCAGAAATCCCTGGGAGGAGAGACTGTGAAACCCTAGGACCAAAAGGTCAGCTGAGGAACTTGTTTTGTCTGTTATGTGCTTATGTTTGGACAAATTAATATACTTAAGGACAGTGGGTTTGGCAGTGAGTGCTTGTTAAGCTGGTGAAAAGCCCTGCTGTGTCACATGGGGGAAGAATGTGGGCAATTTGATTAGCCCCTGATACCAGGGGGGAGTGACATGGGTCTTTGGTACCCAGTGAAGAGGGGAGAAATAGAGGCAGGGTGCTGAAGAACAAACTTTACCCATGAGGAGGTGCTTGCTGGCACCCACTGTATTATAGGGTTACTACCATATCCCAACAAGATACATAGAACAAAGCAACATTTAAAAAAGAGGTAATGGCTATGAAAGGTTTAGTTAATTACATTTATATCTAAAAAAGCTTTCTCATGTTCCCAATTCACCAATGTAAATTTCCACAGCATGTAGCATTAGTATTGGAAAATAGCTGAAGTGGCAAAGTCCTCACAACAAACCAAGGCCCCAGTCCTGCACACACGTCCATATGTGAATAGTCCCACTGCATTTACAGGCCAAATTTGAAGTGTTGAACTGTTGCATGAGCCACATGCTGAATAACAACCTGAGGAGACTCCATGTCTCTAGAACAGTGGTTCTTAACCTTTACTGCAGCCTGCACCCCTTTGGTTCTCAAAATATGTTCTCGTACCCCTTATCAAAAATCGTTGAATTAGGTCAATTCTTTAAACCTAGATATATCATAACTATAGAATGAAAGAGATAAAATAAATATATAATTCTAATTTCACAGTAAAATTAAGAATACATGAAAAATTACACACTTTTCAAAAGTTTACCAGCTCAGTGACTCTTCTGCTGTTGCTTCTGTTCAATGATGTTCGAGAAACAAGGAACATTTTTTGAAATAGCCACACACATTTAGGCGGTTTCTGGCCTTTGTTTTGATGTGTAAGAGTGATGAAAATCCTATCTCACACAAGTATGTAGTTGCAAATGGCATAAGGATCTCCAGCACTGTCTTCGCCAGTTGTGGAAACAGTGCTAGATGAGCACACCAGAAATTCTCAAGCTTCATTGTCTCAAACTCCATTCGGATTCGGCCATTGGCTCGTAATTCAATGAGATCATCTTTCATCAAATCACTATTGTTGATGTAATCCAGGTTAAAAAGAAATGGATCCAGTATCCATTTCTTTGCCACATCAAGATCTCCAGTGGAAAAATATCCTTGGAAAGAGTTACTCAACTGTTGCAAATGCTTTGTCACTTCAGCTGCGATGGTCTTTCCTTCATTTTCTGAAACAACTGTTTCTTCAAGAAAAGGAAAGTTAGTGAAATTTCTTTTCTCAACATGCTTTATCCAAACTGGAAGTTTCTGAATAAAAGCAGATAACTTTTCTCTGGCAGTTACCGTGTTCATCCCAGGTCCTTGCATAGATGTGTTGAGTTAATTTAGGTGTATGTATACATCTGCCATGTATGCTAGGCAAAGGATAAACTCTCTCTTTTCAAATTCATCAACTAAATTACTGCTTTGGTTACAAAGAAACTGACTTATTTCTTTGTGCATTTCAAAAATATGAGTAGGCATTTGGCCACGGGAAAGCCACCTCACTTCTGTATGGAAAACAAGGACAGTGTGCTTGGCACCAATTTCTTCGCAAAAAGCATGGAAGAGGTGATGATTTAGAGCATGTCCTCTGATGAAGTTTACTGCGCTCACCGCAGTAGACAAAGTATCCTTCAATTTTGTAGGCAAAGTCTTTGCGGCAAGTACACGATGGTGCAACATAAAATGTGTGATCATGATAGGAGGTACTTCTTTCTTTACATAGGCAACAAATCCTGAATTTTTTCCTAGCATGGCAGGGGCACCATTGGTGCAAATTGATCCACACATGTCAAGTGTTATCTTATTGCTTCAAAAATAAGTCTTTGATGAGATTGAACACATCGATTCCTTTCGTAGTTAATTGCAGTGGTTCACAGAACAAGAATTCTTCCAAGATTTCTTTCCCCTTTACGTACTGCACAAACACCAACAGCTGACTGCAGCCATCAAAGTCAGTTGACTCATCAAGCTGAATATCCACTTTAAGAGGACTAGCTTTGATATCTTCTATAACTTGCTGCAAGATATCCTGGCTCATCTCATGAATTTTAGAATGGATCACGCCATTTGACAAGGGAACCTGCTGAAGCTTTTTTGTGCATCTGGTCCCAATACTATTTTTGCCATTTCCAATGCACAAGATTTCACTAATTCCTCAGCTATTGTATGAGGCTTCTTTTCCTTGGCACACAAATATGCAACTTGATAGGATGCTTGTAACAAGAGCTTCTCAAGTGACACAAACCCAAACTTCCTCAAGGTTCCGCTATGTTTAATCATGCCTTTGTAGACTTCAGGGTGTCAATGTCCCATGTCCAGCAGCTGCACCACTATGCTGTTTGTTGAAATGTTCAGACAGCTTCAGTGGTTTGAGATTGGCGTTTGAAAATAACAAGCTGCACAGTACACATTGCAGTCATTGATTTCCATCCTTCTCTGCCGTACAAGTGAACCTGTAATGAACATAGTTGTCGTTCCATTTGCGTTTCTTTGACATGGCAAGGGTTACTGAAATGAAAAAATATATAAACGGAGATGGGGGACCTATACACTTTTAAATGCATATTAAATATATGTAAAATAGTTTTACGTTATTACTCACCACAAATAATAGTACAGTAGGCATACAAAAATATGCAAGTACTACCCAGAGATGTTGCGGAGGTTTGCTGTGGAAGTAAATTGTAACCGATGTGCTAACAGTTAGTGGCTAACTGAATTCAAACAAAGCCGCAGTGCTGCCACATCATCATCTGCGCATGTGTCAAGAAATACCCCGCAATGTGGCGGTACACTGTATTTTGTAGCAAGATAATTTCACTACAGTTAGCTTAAGAACTTGAAAATAATTTTTGTTTGTATATTACAGTAATCATTAAAATGTATAATGTTAATAAATACATAGGTTTGATGAAACAAAGTCATTGTACTTACGTGCCTGAGCTTAATTTGTGTTTTCAATGATTTACCTTCTAAAAAAATCTGGCATGTCTCGCACCCCCAGAAAGGGCATCTCACACCCCTAGAGGGTGTCTGCACTCCAGGTTAAGAACCACTGCTCTAGAACTAAACTTGCTCTTTATTAAGATAATTATTCTCAGAGATGCTGCAACTGCAGGGAGCATTCCAGCCATGTGTATACAGACTGACTTCCTAGTGCCTCCTCTAGACTCTTCTTTCCTGCAACTTAGCTCCTCCCTCCAAGTACCATGAAGGTTGCTACATTAAGCCTCACAACTTTTGAGTTAAGATACAAAAGAACTTTTAGAATTCCCTTGTGATGCTGAGCCAGTGAAGGCTATGCAACCAGTTGGTTGAACTAAAAGAAATCTTTAAGGACATATTAGAAGAGCATTGAAATGGTAAATAGGGCCATTCCTTGTAGATAGTTAGCAAAGCTACGTTAAATAAACTAGAGTTCTTAAAATGTAGGTCTGTATTGTTAGAGAATCAGAAGTAGACACTAATGGTATTTGTCTGTGTATACCTGTATCTTCTTAGAAGTTTAACAATGTGATCTAAATAGCTTGTAGATGCTAAACCTCTGTTCCTGTCTATAATATTTCATTACTGTAGTATATTGATTCAAAGGTCAAAAGATGATGTTAACATTTAGATGGAACTTGTGATGTCATAATATTATTGTCTTTTTTCTCTTCAAAGTTTATAGTAAACTACATCTGAGTTGTTTGAATGGTTAATTGCCTTTTTGCTAATGAATGCAAATAGTTATCGATGTATGCCTAGGAAATAGAGATTTGTTTCAAAACAACAATGTACATCACCTATTCTTCATCCAAGGAATGCCTACTGTTATCACTTGCTACCAAAGGGCTTATTAGTTGAACTTCAGCTATAAAGAATCTTTCGGGTCTGACCCTTAACTATCTCAGATATGCTTAAACTTTGTTAGGGAATGTTTAAATTGCAAGACTGAGGTCTCCAGGTCTTTTCTGGATTATCCCTGCAAATTCTCATGGAAAAATTTGAACAAACTCTGCACATGGACTGCATATTGAATTATAACCTACTGAACTGATTCTAGAAGGAATTTTACAAATCAGCAGCCTCCCCATTTCTGCTACGAAACCAACCTTAGAACTTTATTCATATTTGTATGTTTAATGATCTCCTAACCATAGTAACTCTTTCTTTTCTTTTTAAATAAATCTTAGATTTAGTTAATAAGAATTGGCTGTAAGCGTGTATTTGGGAAAGATCTGAAATGTATCCGACCTCTTGGGATTGGTAGAAGTGTAGAATCATAGAATATCAGGGTTGGAAGGGACCTCAGGAGGTCATCCAGTCCAACACCCTGCTCAAAGCAGGACCAACCCCAACTAAATCATCCCAGCCAGGGCTTTGTCAAGCCTGACCTTAAAAACCTCTAAGGAAGGAGATTCCGCCACCTCCCTAGATAACCCATTCCAGCGCTTCACCATCCTCCTCGTGAAAAAGTTTTTCCTGATATCCAACCTAAACCTCCCACACTGCAACTTGAGACCATTACTTCTCATTCTGTCATCTGGTACCACTGAGAACAGTCTAGATCCATCCTCTTTGGGACCCTCTTTCCGGTAGTTGAAAGCAGTTATCAAATCCCCCCTCATTCTTCTCTTCTGCAGACTAAATAATCCCAGTTCCCTCAGCCTCACCTCATAAATCAGGTGCTCCAGCACCCTAATAATTTTTGTTGCCCTTCGCTGGACTCTTTCCAGCTTTTCCACATCCTTCTTGTAGTGTGGAGCCCAAAACTGGACACAGTACTCCAGATGAGGCCTCACCAATGCTGAATAGAGGGGAAGGATCACATCCCTTGATCTGCTGTCAAGGTTCCTACTTATACAGCCCAAAATGCCATTAGCCTTCTTGCCAACAAGGGCATACTGTTGACTCATATCCAGCTTCTCGTCCACTGTAACCCCTACATCCTTCTCTGCAGAACTGCTGCCTAGCCACTCGGTCCCTAGTCTGTAGCAGTGCATGGGATTCTTCCATCCTAAGTGCAGGACTCTGCACTTATCCTTGTTGAACCTCATCAGATTTCTTTTGGCCCAATCCTCTACTTTGTCTAGGTCCCTTTGTATCCTATCCCTACCTTCCAGCGTATCTACCACTCCTCCCAGTTTAGTGTCATTTGCGAACTTGCTGAGGGTGCAATCCACGCCATCCTCCAGATGATTAATGAAAATATTGAACAAAACCAGCCCCAGGATCAACCCTTGGGACACTCCGCTTGATACCGGCTGCCAACTAGACATGGAGCCATTGATCACTACCCGTTGAGCCCAATGATTTAGCCAGCTTTCTATCCACCTTATAGTCCTTTAATCCAGCCCATACTTCTTTAACTTGCTGGCAAGAATACTGTGGGACACTGTATCAAAAGCTTTGCTAAAGTCCAGGAATAACACGTCCACTGCTTTCCCCTCATCCACAGAGCGAGTTATCTCGTCATAGAAGGCAATTAGGTTAGTCAGGTATGACTTGCCCTTGGTGACTCCATGCTGACTGTTTCTGATCACTTTCCTCTCCTCTAAGTGCTTCAGAATTGATTCCTTGAGGACCTGCTTCATGATTTTTTCCAGGGACTGAGGTGAGGCTGACTGGCCTGTAGTTCCCCAGATCCTCCTTCTTCCCTTTTTTAAAGATGGGCACTACATTTGACTTTTTCCAGTCATCTGGTACCTCCCCCGATCACCATGAATTTTCAAAGATAATGGCCAATGGCTCTACAAGTACATCAGCCAATTCCTTTAGCACCCTCGGATGCAGCGCATTCTGCCCAAATGACTTGTGCTCATCCAGCTTTTCTAAATGGTCCTGAACCACTTCTTTCTCCACAGAGGGCTGGCCACCTCCTCCCCCTGCTGTGCTGTCCAGTGCAGTAGTCTGGGAGCTGACCTTGTTCGTGAAGACAGAGGCAAAAAAAGCATTGAGTACGTTAGCTTTTTCCACATCCTGTGTCACTAGGTTGCTCCCTCATTTAGTAAGGGGCCCACACTTTCCCTGACCTTCTTCTTGTTGCCAATATACCTGAAGAAACCCTTCTTGAACTTTATATATGGTGAATAAGGGTTTTAGTAACCCTCACTATATTAGACTTGGCTGTTTGGGTGGGAGCCAAAGACTGGATTGCTAACAGGGAACTGTATTTTGGCTTCTTGGCAGCCAGTGAAGTATTACAGCATCTGTTTGGTTCCTGGCTTGGTGAAATCTAATTGTAGAATAAAGCACCAGTTTGGGGGATCATGTGCCCTATGCTTTGCAGTTTGGCCTGATGGAGCATTCTTGGTATAGACCCCTCCAGCGGCCACAGTCACTGTCCCCAGTGGACAAACACCCTACTTTTTTCAGTCTCCTGTCTTAGAATGGGCTAGGCAAAGAGTTGGCATGATCTGTCTTAAGCTCTTTCCCTGCACGCGACCAATTTCTCTTGCACAGGATTTTCTCCTGAAGATTTTAGAAGGAGTTCCAAATTCCAATTTTGGATTTAATGGAGATGTGTGTGGTACCTTTAACTATGGAGAGGATACCTTCTCTCTATAATTGTATCCAATTATTTACCTTTTTGCTATTAGCACTCTCTTCACCATAAGGTAGGTGTCAAAGATCCAATGAATACTAACAGCTCAATGATATAACAAATCGACACGGCCAGATATAGTCCACAGAATGAAAATTCGAAAACAGCTTGTTTTGGAAACACCAAAATTACCTTACTGAAGTATTTTGTTTAGACTGTGTCAGAACAGAATACAAAATATGAAATACAATAAAAAGTACACAGCAATAAAATGAAATGCTAAACTTTTTAAAATATTTGAAGAGTAAGTTTTTGAAGTCAGAACAATGTTGGAACACAACACCCTATTTTAATACAAATCATTTCATAATTTTTCCACTTTTTTTTTTAAATCAGCATGTTCCTATGAAACATTTTTATTTTGACAAAAGAGCATTTTCTACCACAAAACTGTTCCCTTGAAATTCTTTGTCACAGCTTTGGTGAATAATGGATCCCAATTAATTCATGTTCGAAAAAAGTCACATGGTGCTGACGCCATTGGGTAACAAATAAATGACATTCAAGGCCCCTGATGACTGCCCAGGATCAAAAAGTAACTAGTCTTTCCTGGGTCATAAATTCAAAAGAATTAGTACATTCCTTTTTATATTCAAAAGAGCAAGTTCGGCAGGCACATAAACTTGCTTCATTAACTGTAGGCCATCAGCTCAATTTAAGTAATTAATTATCACCTCCAAACCCAAAGACAATTTGGATTGCCATTAATATTCTGATCAAATACAGGAAACAGAGTTGACTTGCTCAGTTTACTGATTCAAGATATTTTCATCCTTCTAAAGCTTATCACCTTAAAAAACTTGGGTTAAAATAAAAATGTCACTTTTATTGTCACATCTCATACTTTCACAGCAATATATGAAAATAAATGGGTTTACCTTATGGTTGCTATTAAAATACAACATAGTATGTACTATAAATTTATATAGCATAATTTATATAAAACAATAATTTACAGGGAGATAAAGGCTGGAAAGAAGACATTTTTGTAGAGTGAAAGCCTGAAAAAATGTTTGCATGTGCTTAACTTCAATCTTATAGACTAGTCCTATTCAGGATAATGGAACAATTCATGGGATTCAAATTAAGCACATGCATAAATGTTGACAGGATGCAAGCCTTACTCTGCAAAATCATTTTCTTTCTAGTCTGTATCTTCCTGCAAGTTATTTCATGTGAATGACAGATATCATTGCAAAATCAGGGTCTTCTTGAGGGGAGGATGAATGGATTAGAGTTGTGCAAAAATCAAAATTTTCATTTCACATAATTTAATGAGAATTTTTTTTCCTCTTTCATTTCCATGTGCTTTTTCATCCCTAAAACATGCTTCATGTTTTGAAATGGATGGGTGGGTTATTTTAAATCAAAATCATACAAAAATGCAATTTTTGTATTATTCTGAGGTGAAACTCTCTTTGCTTAAAATGAATCTGTTCTCTTCCTGAGACACACACATTTCACCAAAAATGTGTGAATCTTAGCAGTTTTTCTCACAGAAATGGGAATAATAGTTATCTTAGACTTTATGTTTGCTCGCGTTTCATTACAAATATTTGGCCTGCCTACAATGAGTTAGGATCATTAGACAGGGTTTTCAGTAAAGAAGAACAAATTATTTCTCAGTAAAGAAGAACAAATAACAAATTATTCCTAGGAGAAAACTTATTAGACAAATTTAATTATATGCTCACTCTGATTGTCTATATACTGTCCCCTTCCTTCACTTCTTTGTAGCACCAGAGCACGTTTGGGTAGGGATTGTATTTACCTGTTTGTACAGAACTTAGTAAAATGGATCCCCATTGTCAATTGAGTCTTTGTACATTACCATAATATTGTCTCGGGACAACTTATGAAGCTCTCAAATTGATTCATTCAGAATTATTCTCCAATTTGTTATAACCAACCTTGTGCCTGTAGACTAGGTCTGAGTAGTTCACTGCAAGGGTCTGAAATTTAAACTGTATTGTTTAGTTTTGATTAGACATGTTAGGGATGTGGTACATTTCTCTTTCCTTATTGGATGATCAGAACTCTTAGAATAAAGTTTTCAGTGAAAATATTCAAATTTACAATTTCAAAGGTGTGTTTTGTTTTGTTTTCTGAAAATATTCTCTAATATTCCTTTAAAACCAACCTTGGGGGGGGGGGCTGTCCCATTCCAGTCAGGAAGGGGTTAATGAGCTCCTCTGAGCAGTCAACTCCAACCCTACACTACCAACTTATATTGGTATAACTAAGTTGGTCAGGAGTGTGGAAAATCCACACCACTGAGTGATGTAGTAATTCCAGCCTAACCCCTGGTCTAGACAGCATTATGTCAATGGGAGAAGCCCTCTTATTGACACAGCTATGGCCTTTCAGGGAGGTAGATTACCTATGTTGGTGGAAGAAGTAGGCAATGTCTTCACTAAGCACTACACTGCCACAGCTGCAACAGTGCAATGCTGCGAGTGTAGACAAGCCCCTACCTGCCTTGCAAGGAGAATGCGGGTGAATCTGGACTGTTTGCAGGGTGCAGGACTGTTCAGTTTTGTCTGTTTGGTCTGCACTAGTTAACACCCAGAAGGTGGGGAGGAGCTGCCGGATGGACACAGCACCTCTTCACACCAAATCCATAGTACACTCTGCTGCAAGAGAAAGGTGTCAGGGACAAAAAGTACCCATACCCTACCCCAAGAGGGTGCTCCAGAGGTTCTCTACGACACCACCATTTGAAGTCCTGTGAGAATCCCACTTGGTAGTGTCTAAATAGTACATACATCTCATATGTCTGCACACAAACTGGAAACTTACAACATACTTGTTACAGTTCAGGGCAACTGCACCTGTATTTCACTTTAGTGCCAGTAAGGGCACCCACTGTCAGGCTTTCCGCTCCCAAGCTGTTGCCTCTCTTGGGTGGAGATCTGCACCCTTCTCCCTTCTGATTGGGGTATTTCCAGGTGACACAGTTCCCAGCCTTCACTGAGAATTTCCCCGTATAGACAGGTTGCCCAAGCACACCTGCTTCCTTTCTCTTCAGAGACAATTAACAGGTATAAACTGCTACAGTTAGTAGGTAGCACACAAAACTTCCTATGCAAGTCTATTTTATTCTTAAGGTAAACAGAATTACAGAGAAAAGAACCTACATGCATGCTAATGAGCTTACCTAAAATGGATTCTGGCAGGTGGAGTCCTTCGACACCCCTCCTCACCGAGAGGAATCCTTGTGATCACCAATTCAGCACAACTTTAGCTCAGAACAAGCACCCAGCCTTATGAGGTCTCAGGAGGCCCAGTCCTTCAACCCCTAAGGAGCAGGGGCGCTGGAACAATTTGTATAGTGGGGGTTCTGACAGCCATAGAACCAAATTGTAAACCCTGTATATCATGGAAACCACTTCAAGCCAGGGGGTGCGGCAGCACCCCTAGTTCCAGCACCTATGGTAAGGAGGGGGACATTCTGTGGAGCAGGGGTGCTATTTCTTTGCTGATCAGAGAGAAGCCCTCAGCCAGTTTAAAACCAAGCTATTTATCCAATCCCCCTTCTTTGTCTGTTAGTCCCTGGAGAATCCAGTGTGAACTGGTATATGCATATCTCCCTGGCTTCAAAGGGTTGATAATGGAGGAAGTACATCATCCCCCAACACTATGAGAGAAGTTACATACAATGCCACAATAACACATAATTATATTTTTAAAAATACAATTATGTGTTATTGTGGCATTGTATGATATTAACCTTAATTCAATAATGTTATCTTAATTCAATAAGGTTTGTTCAGGATATTGTCAGTGTGTCACAGTGCTTTCATTATTCTCATCTACAAACTTATTCCTTTGCCTCAGCTCTTACTGTTTTTTACCAGCCTAAAATCCAGATGTAGCCTTCTTTGAGGTGAATGAGGACAGACATAGGGATGGATTTTAAGTGGCAGGCTGCAACTCTATTAAATGTAACACCAGAGAGGGACTCTATGTGTATCATTTCCCCATACCAGAGATTTAGGTGGGTCCAGTGCGGATTTTACATGGCTCCAATCATATAGCCCATAACTCAGGGTAGAATCTCCTCTGCCTACCCCTAGGATTCAGCTTGCTCTGCTGAACTCTCTCAACGGGGACAGAGGGAACCAAATAGGGACATTGGTCAGCAATGGATTCAAGTATCCCCTTTCCCCATAGGTCCAAGTGAAATCCTCTGTCTTGTTCCTGGGTGCTGACACTTTGGTCTCTTATCTGCACTGACCACTGGCCACAAGTTGCAATGAACTGAACAAACATACAGTTCCAAATATTAAATTTCTAAACCCTATTCCTATTTAACCTAACTGTGTCTCCATAAGGCTCTGAGGAAGTGAAAAACACCTACCAGGCCTCAGCCAGTTTGGCCACAATGGGAAAAATTCCTTCCTAACACCTAAAAGAGACAATGGGTCAGACTCACTGTGATGTTGTATGATTGAATATGACTATTTATATAATTGATATTACCACTGTTATACAACTGCAACAAATATTGTACAAAGTATGTCATGTAAGGTGTCAATGGAAAAGTTACAGTCTACCAAATATGATTGTCCTGGTTAAATCCATGTATCATCGTTGTATCTAAAGATATGACTATTGGCCATGGACTTGTATCTTATACCTGTATTGTATTCATGGGTAACACCCTCCAGATAAGATTTACATCAAGGCTGGGCACCTATGTGTTGATGGCCTATCAAAGACACTTATCTCTCATGATGGGCCTTAGAAGAAGCTCATCTCACCCAGTAAGCCTTCCTGTGGATGCATCAGCAAGAATATGGGCAATGGCTGCCCCTATGAGTCATCAAAGCATGTAAGGACATCTGATATGCTCAGGTGACCCTGGACTCCACCTTAGGCCAGTAACTTTTCACAAACAGAGACAGTAAATTTCCAGGCACATGGCAAAGGATATAAAAAACCCCCAAGATATTAATTTTGCCTCTTTCCCATCCTGATTCTCTGGAATGTAGATTTACAATGGGACATTTTGAACTATGCACTGAGGACCTTCCAATCCTGGAAGTTAGCAGAGAGACTTTACAAGCCAACAGTTAATTCCATCACTGCTACAAACCTGACATAAGGACTTTGCAATTATTTGTATGTATATGATCAATTAACCATTATTAACTCTCTTATTCTTTTATTATTAAACCTTTAGTGTTAGTTACTAAAGGATTAGCATCAGTGTGATTATTGGGTAAGAGCTGAGTTATATTGACCTGTCTAGGTGGCTGATCTCTGAGGATTAGAAGAATTGAATATTTGATTAAATTGGTTTTCAGTAACCATTCATCATAGAGTCCAATGTCTGGAAGGTGAGACAAGGGCTGGAATGCCTAAGACTGCTTTTCTGACTTACTGTTAACCAGTGTGGTGAGACAGAAGTTTATTTTTGTTACTGGCTTGGTATAATCTAATGATAGAATAACCATTAGTTTGGGGGTGAGTCTGCCCTACTTCTCAGCAGTTTGTCCTGAACTTGGCATTCTAAGCTGTGACCTATTGAGGCATGGTGACACCTACAGCCTCCTAAACACAGAGTTCCTATACTACATATAATTGCAGGGAGACAGGGTGAGTTCAGCTAACATGGGGCAAGAGGGTTGAGAAAGCCTGGGCAGGGGTTTAAATTAATTATCATATGGAGCGAGGAACTAATTGGCTCCCATATCTTTGACTGGCCAAAGGGTAGCAGAACTCCTGGGGGGAGGGGCCTACCCTTGTGTAAACTTTCCCTTTCATTCTAAAACTGTCCAGCTCCTTGCAGATCTGTCAAATCTCCCATCCATTAAACCAATGGGTGGCACTGTTCTTCTGGCTTCCGAGTAACTTTCAGTCAGTTCCTAAGTCTTAATGCCAAAACTGGCATGCCTCATACACATGCAAAGTCTTTTGGACTCTTCAATATTGAATGAGTTATATGCTGGTAGCTATATTTGGTCTGCTAAAAATAGAGCAACTTTAGACTAGGTAAACCAGCTTCAGTTAAGGTGTAATATTATGCCTTGCTGCACCAGCAAAGCTTCCTGCGCCTCCCGCACCCAGCATGGAGGATGATACATCAAAGGAAGGGCAAGTGCAGGGGTCATGGCTACTCCACCACAAGATTTCTGCTGTGGCAGAAGCTCACTCTCACTGGCATTCCATAGGAGTTCTGTAAATAGCTGATTCTCTGAGATGATGTAGAATTAGCACATGTTCACCTGCCTTGTCCTCTTCCTCCCCAGTATCCACACTTCTTGGGTTGCGCTAGGCCACTGTGTCCTTCCCTCACAGGTGCCAGAAAAGCCGTAGCACCGTTGCACTCCTGGACTCTCCTTTTCTGGAGTACTTTCACCTTCTGGGGACCACAAAGGGAATTTAGTTCAGGGAATTTAGACAGTAGGTTAGGAGATGGGACTCCTGGACCAACAAATATGCAAATCAAGTGCATAATGATGAAATCATTGGCCACTCTGAATCTGACAAGGGCACCAATTAGTGATAATTGTGATTATGGGCTCTGTGATATGGACGTATAGGATGTGGCTAGGAACTGGACCAAATGACCATACCACTGCCATCAGTGAATGAAAATGAAGTGTGGCAAGATGTTGAATCAGTATTTTTACCCATTTCAGGATTTAGTCCTCAAGCTATTCCAGTCATGGAAATTCCACAGCAGTCAACTGGGATTCTGTGTGAGGAGCAGTGATAGACTCTAATCCTTCATGTCTGCAAGGATTTAATTTATTGAAATTATATTAAAACATTCCTTTTTTAACAGAGCTTGGTCAGCTGTGGCATTTTAGAATTAAAATTACAAAATGCAGAAATATACTATTCCACCTAACTAACTTAACTAAAACATGAAATCAAAACAGACTCATCTAAGCACTCCTAACTGGATATTTCAGTCCAGTTCCATAGCCAAAACTGAGAAAGAGGGCTTGGGGGCTTTTGGAGAGAGATGGTTTCTAGTTCTGATCTTGTTGCTGTAAGAGATTTACAACATTCTAGTTAGGGCTCAGACGTGTCCATAAGGCACAGCCTGGCACTGAGGGCTGTGCAGAGCCACATTGCTTTAGGGACTATCCCAGAGGTGGCTGTCTCAGGGAGGCAGAATGCCTCTGGGAGCTCCAGGCTGTACAGAGGCAGTCTGCCACCTGCTACACCTGTTTTAAGAAATGCCGTTTACATCTTGTGTGTGTGCTGCCAGCCTGGCAGCTTTGCTGGCCAGTTCCCACTGGGAAAGAAGGTGGGGCTTTTGCATGCCTCTTTTTGGAGGAGTAAAGTAAACAAATACATAAAAAATACAATAAACTTTCCTCAATCATCCAGGTGTTCTATGTAACACTAACAAGTAAAACTTGTTCATATATATGAGATATTTAAGTTAAAAGTACACCTTTAATAACAAGATACCTGTGTCTGCCATTCCCTGTTCCTATATACACTGCTATTGAATCCTTGAACTGTAGTGTTTCAATCATTAGGGCCAGATTACATATACTGAGGATTACATATGCACAGGAGTAATCCCACAGAAATCCTGTTAGTGCTCAGCAATCTGGGTTTTAATTATCCACATTTCCTTACAGTAAACTAGCTTTCTAGGCTCCTGAAACAAAATTACTTTGAGACCACCTGAACTTTCTTAGCACAGCTAAAGAGTTGTAAGTAATGTTTTATATTGATGTTTTAAATTAACCAGAAGCTTCTTGGAGGCACAACAAATTGTAAAATAAGTCACAAATTAGCTTAACTGGTCACAGTGGCAGTCAAGGACAAAACCAATGAAAGATAGTTAATAAGCAAGAAAACGGTATCTTATTCCCTTAAAGGGTAGAGGGCCAACTGTAACTCTGTGTTGAAGTACCACGCTTATGAGAGAAGGATCAGTATACTCAGATGACAACATTTTTAATTTAAGGGCCTGAGGCCAGGAGGTAATAACGGTGAATTGCTTTATCTGAACAGAATCAAAGTTGTTAAATCAAATTACCCTAAGCTGATGCTGGAGGAGATGAACACAGCCCCAGACAAATCCTTGTTGAGTCTTTGAGGGCCCTGGTTAATAAAGAACGGAAGGCCAAATCTGCCAGTCCCTTACCCAGAAAAAAATTCACATGTGAAGTTGGTAGAAGTTTTGCCCAGCTAAGTACTAAGTAAGGACTGCAAGGTTTGACTCTAAGAAGTGCACAAAGCTCTTATTAAATTATTTTATAGACTTAATATATTTACAGAAAACCTCATGAAGATTGGGGGACTGTCTCGTTTCAAAAACTGCAGCAGAGAGGAATTTAATAAATTACCAATCAAAGAAATAGGTTGTTAAATAGGGCTGCAAAAGCCTAGTGACCTAGTTGTTATTGGTAAACTGTCAAAGGCTTATAAAAATTGCATTCCTTATTTTTCAGGTTTATTGATGGATTTACATATATATATACTTACTTTTAGCTGAGCCACATGCAATCCAGAGACCACAACTTGGTGGGCTTCTAAGTAACTCACAATCCAGAGGAGTGTCTCATCTTAGAAATGACTCAGTGAAGACATGGTTTGCTTAAGTCTGGTTAATCATTACCTCAGTCTCCGCACTCAAGAACGGTTTCTCTAGATTCTTGTTCAGCAGGTAATTTATTTCAATTTCTCCCCCTCATTTAAAAATACAAGTTGCTGTGAGTTCTGCAGGAAATACTTTCTGCAGTAATTATGAAATAGTGTTCAATGAACCTTCCCATTCTAGTTGTTCAGTAGTGTTTTAAAAAGTGTAATGCACCTTGTAAGGAAGACTAGTAAGCTCTCTTACTTTCAGTCAGTGAGAAGATGTGAAATGGGCAGAATAGGTATTACATAGACTGGGATGTTCTGGCCACGTTGGCTGTATGAAAATAGGCTGAGTACTTGGTTCTTGGGGTTCCCTCAGACTTAATGGAGATTTTCAATGAACTATTTGCCTATGTTTTCAGAAGACTTGATCCTTCAAATTGTTAGTCACAAGCAATGGAGTAATTGTGGCTCAAACTCAGGGGGAGTCGTAGACAATGTCAAGGAGATGGGTCTTCAGTTGGTAGGCTCAGTCCCCACTTTGGTCATGAGAGAACACTCCACAACAGCATCACAATTTATGTTTACACTGCAAAATAAATACCATCCCATACACAACTATGCATTATTTGATCCAATCCAGAAATAATTAGAACTTGTACTTTGATAGGAATTAGGTCCATCACACAAACCCTGAAAAACTGGAGGACTGTGTGTGGCTCAATGATTTAGAAACAGGACCCTGAGTCTCATGGTATGAAAATTAACCAGAGAAAGTATGGGGCCCCTGCTTTCATTCAAAGGCACATTCTACACTCTCTCTCTGAAGATAATGCAATACTCCAGCCAATTTCAAGAAACCTAAACCTAATGCCAGAAACAGCTCCTTCCTCCTAGTGCTTGCCCTTTCCTTTCTATTACAATTATAAGGTTTTTGGGGCAGGGACCGTCTTTTAGGTATATTACAGTTAAGCACATGGGGCCCATCACACATTACTCTAAAACCACTAATATTATTAATAAGCTCTGGCTCGTTCTCCCAGATTCCTTTTGTCCCCTTCTCCTAAAGGAAGGATTACCTTTTCCCTTTGCTTGGGGAACTGAGGAACAGTCAATCTCCTCTAATAACATGTGTGCAGGGATGGGCTGGAGAAGCCAAATACCCCTCCCTCCCCTGCTGCTGTAGCACAAAGCCCAGCAAATCTTTTCCCTCCCCTGATGTGCAGTCAGCAGAAGGGAACAGGAAGCAGCATCTTCTGTGCAGCTTTCCTGATGGTGTCCTGTAGAAACACCTCATTGCTGCTGAGAAATTTTAATTCGACTCAACAGATGATCAGTGGCTCTACCTGGATGGAGGAATGGAGCTCAGCTGGGTGTAGCGTCAGACTGCTGAAGTCTTCACCCCAACAATGGCTTTTTCCTCTTACGCCCCCCTTGTTTTCTGTCATTTATCCAACTAGAAAGCTATTTTAAAAATATATTAAATTAGATAAAGCTACATCACACTGTGGACCAAATTCTCTCTGATATAATTCTGCTGATCTCAATGTAGTTACAATGTAGCATAGAAATTGGCCCTGTATTCCTTTTGAGTTTCCAAAATTCTATTCTACTCTTTTTATGATGTGGCAAAATAATTAATTATGACTTCTTCTTTTACTGCAATTGTTATCATTTCAGATCATTTGTCCTTCTCCCTTTCCTCCTTGAAACATATTCAGGAGTCAGGAAAAAGACAACCTTCCATAAATCATATTCAAAGATGTTGAAGGTAGAAGAAAACTATCAGATGGATGGAAGCATGTGCACGGATCTCTTGACAGACCTAATTACTGTTTCTTGTACATGTAATAAAGCATGGAAACACCATGAATATTGCTGTCACCTTTAAAAGCCTTTGTGCGTTCACAGATAACGTTACTTGATTGACAGGCTGCTTATTTGCTAGGGTTTTGCTTCAGACTATGTAAGAACCCAAACAAACCTGAATATTTAGTTATTTGGTTAATCCCCACACAGCTGAGTATTTATGTCCGAGTCTATTTTTCTCACCTTATTTGTGTCTGTCTGTCTGTTTTTTGCCTCAAGGAGCCATTTATGGCACTGAAATGACTCTAGTTTATCTTTTCATAGCATTTCCACCAGCCAAGAACTGAAATACTATGAAAAGACCCAGATCTCTCATTATTTCTGCCTTAGGCTCCATATGGCATTAAACAAAACAAAACCCTGCTGAAAATGTAAATACAAATGCTAGAGCTCACAAATGTAACCGTGACAGTTGTAATAGAGCTAACTGGACCTCTGACCCTTTCTCTGGCCTCTCTGAGCGCACGCTTATCAGGTCTGAGGTCTCATGCCTCTATGTCCCTGAGATGGAATCCCACAGTTCTCCCACTCTTAGACTGGGTGCTAGGCTACAGTTCCTTGTGTAACAACTGTGCTTAGCCCAACACGTCTGACTGGGTTTGACAACTGGTTCTTTCCTTCAGGAGTTGTGACCCGTGGATAACACAGTGATCCAAAACTTAAAACAAAATAGTGTTTCTTCTTAAGAGGAGAACAATGAGTGCTTAATTAATGGCTAGTGATTAATGGTGCCCACTCTCTGCCTAACCACCATTTCTGGAACTGTAGCTCCCCTGGATATGATGTTTATGAATGCAAACATATTAAAGTTGGACTAAGATCACTTTCCTTGAATATTCACATTTTTAAATTGAATTCACTTCAGTGGTTTTGTGCTCATTTTGCATTTAACATTCCCTGAGGCCTGATTTTACCACTCTTGTTCATCTACAATGGTATCTTAGTCCATTGATTTCAGTGGAAATAATTCAGGAGAAAGACACAACTTTATGTGAGTAAGGGTGGCAAAACTGAATACCGAATAGTGGAGTCTGACTATCAGGGGTTAACATCAGCACATTTCAAAATTGCATGTGAAAATATTCAAAATGGAGACATTCGCACATTTATCTTTAAGCCATGCCTGCTTGATGTGGCATTCTGTCCCCTTCTAGTGGCAGCTAGACCAGCTAGAGCTTGATGAGCCTGCTATAGCTCATGTCTTTTAGCTCATGTGTTAAGCTCCAGAGGTCCCAGGTTTGATCCTGGCTGCTGCCAACCGGGGTCTGATGGCATTACAATCTAATTAGAGGAATCCTTTAACATGAAGTTAACATCTACATTTTGGAGCATCTGAGTTTTAGGGCTCTAGACTTGAACATGAGACCCAGATTAAGTTCTCAGGAGCATAGGGTACTCCTGCCCACTCCATTTCATGGAGCTGTCCATTGCCCAGCCAACTGCAGAGTTTGGTATCATGGCGGAGAGTGTAGGGCATTGTTCCTGGAGCTGTTAGAAGTGGTAGCTATGGAGCTTGTACTGAAGCTGGCGACTGCACTCTGTTGGCCACCAAACTGATCAGCCATTCCATGACCATATGGTCCTGTTCTTTTTTCCTCCACTCCTCAGCAAGGAATTTGTCCAGCAGTCTCATCCCACAGTGTGTCCCACTCTTCCTCAGCCTTTTGTACTCCAGGTGCTCTTCACACTTGCAAGCCACGTTGCCAAATATCTCATCCCTGGCTCCCTTGCATTAGCCTGCAGCTGGATGACTCATAGTCCTGACTGGGAGGGTTGGCCCATCTGATGTGAAAGTAACTGGGAAGGTAATGAAAGAGAGAGCATTTTGTTGTTGTTGTTGTTGAGGGGGAGGAAAACGAAAGAACAGGATCCCCCACTTCATGGTCTGCATCAAGACAAGGCCACAGTTTGCAACTTCTATCATTTCGGAATGCCTACATTACTCCTTTATGAATTCTCCTGTTCAGAAGCTCCTACTGCTAACATTGATAGCCCACAGACATACTACGGTAAGATTAATATATTAATTTCATTCTAAAAAATGTAAAAATTTGGGCCTGGCTGAGGGTAGGTGGGGTAAAATCCTGTCAAAGGCCTTGTTATCAGTATTGGTTCTAACTTTGTTTCAGGCTGGACAAGCTCTGGAGGATATAAATATTTTGGATGTTCCAGAATGGAAGAAAGAAATAGCTTTTCAGGCCAGTAGTGGGATTTGATCTATCTGTGCAAAAGAGATATTTATGCATCTAGTGACTGAACGACGGACCAGTGAGTGCAGAGGTTTAGTAAGTTCCAGGGCAGGGCTAGCACGTTTGGTCAGATTCCTAGGAAGGGCAATCTACTAAAGATCCTGCTACATGAAAAACAGTTGAGTTCAAACTGAAACCATTTTTAATTATTTATTTAGAAAAATGAGAGTCAGAAATTTCATTTTGAACTAAATGTTTTTTCAATTTTGGGTATTTTTAAACTTGTGTTCACTAAAAGGAAAAAAAATGCCAACAACAACAACAACAACAAAAAAAGGGCTAGAATCACACAGCCAGAGAATAAGGTAGTGGCTGCTCTGTCACACCCCATAGTGAGAGCACTCACCTGGGATGTGGGAGACCTAGGTTTGAATCCCAGCTGTAGCAGAGATTTGCACCCAGGTCTCCTGGATGAGTGCACTAACAGATCGGCTATAGAGACATTCATTCTCTCTCGCCTCCTCCTCAGTTTCCCTACCTATATGGAATGACTCAACCCTCTCTCTTTTCTCCAAGTCCCAGCTTTCATTCTCCTTCATTCCCTAAAAACTCTCACCCCCTGAACCTCAAGCAAGCATTTCTGCCTTCCTTCTTCTCCCAAAGTTCCCTTGTCTTTTGGTCTCTCCCAATACCTTCCGATCCCAACGTTTCTCAGAAATTTAAATTTACAATGATCCCTTCACTCTCTCTGCCTCCCAAAATGGCACTAATCTCATAGATTCATAGAGTTTAAGGTGAAAGAACCATTAAATCATCTAGGACTTCCTGTGTATCTAGTTCTTTTTTGCACCCTGTTATAGTCTTGGCCTTCACAACATCCCCTAGCAAAGAATTCCACAGGTTGACTGTGTATTATGGGATGAAATACTTCCTTTTGTTTAGTTTAAATCTGCTGCTTATTGAAGATAGGAGGGCAAGGAAGAAAAGAAAAGCAGCTAGCCCTACAAGAAGAGGGGAAGAGACAATTGAGATAGCCAGGGTTTGGAACCCCAGGAGAATAGAACATGACTCACAGAAGATTGCTAGTGAGAACTAAAGCCAAGAGGACTTGCAGCTGGAAAGAACAGGAGGAAAGCCAGAGAATTGCACCAACATCAGGAAGAGACAGGTCTACATGCTTGGGGACTCCTTACTCAGCGGAATGGATAAGCCTGTTGCCTGAGCTGATCCGGAGAACAGAAGGGTGTGCTGCCTCCTGGGAGCTAAGACATGGAATGTGCATCTGAGACTGAAGAGGATCCTAATGGGAGTGGAAAAGAATCTACTGATTCCTTCCCATGTGAAGGATAATGATAGTGCTAGATTTTCACTGGAACACATTCAGGGAGACTACACCAGGCTGGGGAAGATGCTTAAAGAAAGGGAGGCTCAGGTGATCTTCAGTGGGATTCTATCTGTCTCTAAAAGAAAAGGAGTACTTGTGGCACCTTAGAGACTAACCAATTTATTTGAGCATAAGCTTTCGTGAGCTACAGCTCACTTCATCCGATGTGCTGTAGCTCACGAAAGCTTATGCTCAAATAAATTGGTTAGTCTCTAAGGTGCCACAAGTACTCCTTTTCTTTTTGCGAATACAGACTAACACGGATGTTACTCTGAAACCTATCTGTCTCTAGAGGAAGAGAGCAAAGACAAGACAAGATTATTATGATCAACAGATGGCTCAATCAGCAGTGCTTATAAGAAGGGCTTTTGGGATGTTTGACAACTGGCAGGAATTATGGACAGAGGACTGTTCTCATGGGATGGACTCCACCTGAGGAGGGAGGGAAATAAACTTCTGGGATGCAGGTTGGCACAACTGATGAAAAGAGCTTTAAGAGCTAGGAATTTGGGGGAAGAAGGTTAGGAGATGCTCAAGTAATCTCCATGTCTCTCCAAGTAAGAGCTGTTACAGCAGTTGAGAAAGGAACAACAGAGGGTAGGAGAATGGACATCAAGTGGAAGGATAGCACCAATACCAATGACACTAACAGTCCAGTTGGTGATACTGGCGGTAGAATGACTATATCTAAACATGCAAAGAATCTCGGCGAAGTCAAGAAGAAACAACTAAGATATCTATACACCAATTCAAGGAGCTTGAGTAACAAAAGGGAAGAACAAATGGATATAAACTGGCCATCAACAAATTTGAGCTAAAAATTAAAAAAAGGAGTGAAGTTTTGGAACACCTCCCAAGGGGAGCAGTGGAAGCAAAAAACATAACTGGTTTGAAGACTGATCTTAACAAGTGTATGGAGGGGATGGCATGATGAGATTGCCTACAGTGATATTTGGGCCATCTGCAACTGCAATTATCTCCATTGGCTGGAGATGGGACACTGGATGGGGAGGCCTCACTAACATGCTTAGAGACAGCTTTCAGAGTGGTAGTCGTGGTAGTCTGTATCAGCAAAAAGAATGAGGAGTACTTGTGGCACCTTAGAGACTAACAAATTTATTTGGGCATAAGCTTTCGTGGACTAAAACCCACTTCATCGGATGCATGCAGTGGAAAATACAGTAGGAAGATATATATATATACACACACAGAATATGAAAAAATGGGTGTTGCCATACCAACTATAACAAGACTAATCAATTAAGGTGGGCTCTTAGCAGCAGGAGAAAAAAAACTTTTTTTGTGATAATCTGGATGGCCCATTTCCAACAGTTGACAAGAAGGTGTGAGTAACAGTAGGGGGAAAAATTAGCATGGGGAAATAGTTTTACTTTATGTAAAGACCCACCCACTCCCAGTCTTTATTCAAGCTTAATTTAATGGTGTCCAGTTTGCAAACTAATTCCAAATCTGTAGTTTCTGGTTGGAGTCTGGTTTTGAAGATTTTTTGTTGTAGAATTGCGACTTTTAGGTCTGTAATTGAGTGACCAGGTGTTCTCTGAAGTGTTCTCCGACTGGTTTTTGAATGTTATAATTCTTGACATCGGATTTGTGTCCATTTATTCTTTTGCATAGTCTAACTGATCACCATATTTGGGGTAGGGAAGGCATTTTCCCCAGCTGAGATTGGCAGAAACCCTGGGGTGTTTTCACCTTTCTCTGCAGCTGTGGGCACAGGCTACTCTCTGGTTTGAACTAGAGTAGATGGTGGATTCTCTGTAACTTGAAGTCTTTAAATCAAGATTTGAGGACTTCAATAACTCAGCCAGAGTCTGTGTGTATTAGAAGAGCGGGTAGGTGAGGGTCTGTGGCCTCAGTCCGCTGTACCCACTTTGACGGCACAGTCCAGTTCAAGCTCCCATTTCAGAACAGGGATCCTCTGGAACAGAATGAATCTGGCCCAATAACTTTTCTTCTTCCCTTTACTCTTTGCCATTAGTGCAATGGTGAGTCTATTAGTGAAGATTTTTTTTCCTTTTGATGGTTTTGCAAACTCTTAAGTATTCAGTTTGTTTTAGCATAATTCCTTCTTCTGCAGATAGCCCATTATTCTGGGTTCAATCCTTTGTTGCATCTTAGTTTAAAAACAAAGAGTCAAATCCTGACTCCCCACTCTCCTCCCTTGGCTTTCTACTATTCCCTACACGGGAAACTTTGCACTGAAGCCAGTGGGAGTTACCTGAGTTAGAACTTCCTAAAAACGGAGTCAGGAGTACAGGATTTGGCCTGGGAAGAGTATGCAAGTATTCATCTTTATTTCCTGCCCAGAAAGGGCTGCCTCATTCACCCTCTTGGCTGTGAGGCAATGATAAGTGTCTGAGGCGTTCACTGTCTCTGCTATGCGGTGGGAGAGCATATGGGAGACTAACAAGGAATGTTTGCAATCATATCAGACCTGTTAAGCCTCCTGGTTTGAGCCACTTTCTTCTTTTTTCAGTCTAGTAACTTAAATCTGATTATAGAGTCCCAGAAGGATTGTAACCAGAGGTGTAGCCCAGAGCATAGTCACCCCAAAGTACCCATGGACATTTGTCATGTTCCTGTACCAGCTATGGACTGGCTACAGAGATTCCTTCCTAGCAAGGAAACCACCAGATGTGTTCTTCATGAATCCTTTAATGGTCTGCCAGGTGTGGATGAGGTTATCTTCAATAAGGTATTTTATATGCAGTGTCACCTACTGGCTGAACAGTGTAATAAAGCTTAGCGTTCCATTACAGACAAGGAGCTATGGCTCAAGCCACACAGCAGTGATTGCTCTATCCCAGCCTCCCTGGTTGCAAGGGTCTATGAACTATAATTAGGGAGAAGCAACCAGGGCCAGAGCCTACCTCCCATACACAGGAGGGTACGGAGTAGCCAGATTTAGGCACCCAACTACCAGAGTCAGCCAGAACCATAGCAATCCCCATGTTCCTAAATCTCATTGCCATGCTGTATCCTTGCCAGTCTTAAGCTCAGGACACTTGCAGGTAATCAGGACAATTGCTATTGCATCTGTCAATAATGTAATGCATCAAAATGCAAATTAGGGCACTGAACTATTTAAATAAAAGCTGCAGATTTCTGAACCTTGAGTCTTAACAGGTTATGTGCAGTGAAAAACAATGTTTGTTGTCCAGTGTTTCACAGGATTGCTAATTGTTGCAAACTTATTGCAAGCAAAGCTCATTTGGGCCTTACTGGAGCCAGTCTTGCAATGAAGCTCCATTCCTCTCTCTCAACAGCTTGTGTAAAACCCCTTCTGATTGGCTGTCTTCTCCACTTCCTCACCTCCTTGGAAACAGCAGCCAAAGGAGTTTTGGAATAAGGTGAGTCGCGGGAGGGAGCAGAAAGAACACAGCAGCTCAGGGCAGTTCTGCTTCCTCTCAACCTCTTGTGAAAAATGAGTGAACATCTTTTCACTCCTTCCCTCTAATGATCCAACCCCAAGCTTGGAGTGAGATGAGGAACTGCCCTGTCCCCAGGCCTGCCAGGGCCTGAAGAACCTCCATGGTTGCAGATGGAACAGAGGGTGCTTTAGTAGGCAAGGGACTGCGGGCCAATGAGGGTACAGGATTGTTGTGTGGCTGGGTAGGTGGAGTTGATGAGGAGTTTGGGCAGATGTGAGAACTGAGGACAGAAAATGAATTGATTTTTGGAGCTGGAGGTGAAGAGTTGATATTGGGGCTGGGGCACAAGATTAATTGCAGGGATGTGGCGGACGAAATCCTATTTCTCACTGTAAATTGGCAACACTAATTGTGTCACTCACTGGGGTTGGCAGGGGGGCTCAAAAATCAGAAGACATGAAAAAATATTATGTCATATTTTCAATTTTAGAACGTTTGGGGGGTTGCAATACTGTGTTGCATTTTCACACGCTTGCACTGTTTTGTTAAGCTTTGTGTTTTTTAAATTCAGAGCTAGCATAACAAAGAAATCAGACTTGATAGAGAGATTCAAGGCACTGACAGAATTAGAACACTTCTGAGTTCACCTTTATTACTCATGGCAGCCAGAAAATACCAGGAAGCATTAATGAGGAAATAGTAGATGCACCCTGATTCTGATTTCACTTTCACTGGTGTAAATCAAAACTATTGTGTGTATATACTAGATTGACTGTCTTTGTTCTTTCTGAAAGCTTTCTACACAGACACATTTTGGGACAGGGACTTATCACAGTTCATCTATTACACACAACCATTTTGTGTACTTAATACTCCTCATTGTGTGTTATTTCTGTGGGACTCACTTCAGTCACTTGTTTGCATGGATTTCGTTAGCAGCTTCTTTCTCCTTTAGTGGAAGTGGCTTGTACTTGATGGGGGTGTGTGGAAGGTGGGAAGAGAGTTGATGCTCTAGCACAGAGCGTTCAAGGTAACGTATCTGTAAACTAAACCATGGGAAACAAGGAGTGGGGTCAGATTAAGTTCTCAGTTACACTGCTGTAAAATTGAAGTAATTCTATTGACTTCAGCATTATACTGAAATGTATAGCAAATAAAGTGAATCCAGAACTTGGGCCTCTAAGTTAATAGGGGAAGTTTCCCAGAATTAACAGGATATAAATCCCCCTTCCCCCCCCCCCCACTTACTCATTTTTGTATGTTAGGAACAAATTCTTCCATGCCAGAAATATTTTGATTTATCACTTTATTTCATTGTTTGTGTGGCTTCCCTGCTTCTGGAAACACTGGTTGTTTTATATCTTCATCTTCACTAACAAAAATGGATTTAATTTGATCATTTGAAACAATGATCTCCCCTTCTGACCCAGCATAGAGGTTTTTATACCTCATCACACGATCCAAAAGACAGGAAAAAACCTACTTTCACAGCAGACAGGGCTTGTGGCAATTTAAAGTGTATACTATTTTTAAAAGCTATTCTTTTCAGATTTGCTTTATTGGTGAATCTTATGATATCTGTTTCCTCTAGTAGTGTGGGAAAAAAGACTGTCACCATTACTACTTCTGGTATGACAACAGTGGCCTGGTAGCAGAGATACATCAATGAGCCAGCATGATATACTGAGAAGACAAAGGGAGCATGGGGAATGCAGGACTGATTTGGGAGACTATGGAGCTGATGATTTGGGAGCGAGAATATGGAATTAAAGGGTTGTTTGTTTGGAGGGCAGGAAGAGAACAAAATTGATAGTCTGCGTGTTTCTTTGAGGAGTGGATTTTGGTTTAGGGCAAAGATTATTTTACCCTAGGAGTGTTGTATATTTAGCCAACCAAAAAAGAAAATGTTGAGAGAGGTCCATATTAAAAAAAGTCGGCCCCACATCACTTGCAGAGTATGTGTCAAATGCTGTCATTCTGGTTTGGTTTTATTTTTCACCTATTTTGTACAGGTATAAAAGACTCCACAAAGTACAAGGCAGTGGAGAATCAACCTTCTGACTTTACTTGGCATTCTTGGATTAAAACTAGGAGATGGATTTACTTTCAGAAGCATAGTGCTATTTCATAATTCAGTCTGACCGATAACTAAGGCACAATTAGCTTAATTGAAGATTTATATGAGTGCTTAATTGAAGTGAATGTTAGCTGATTAGGGCACTCACATCTATATACACATATTTAGCACAGAATAGCAGGTAGAGTAAATGAATACTAATATTACCATAGTGAATAAATCAATATTTAAGAATTGTTAGCTGTTTAGTGGACTGGAACTTGGCAGAGAGATGCTGACTGAAAATCAGCTAGATGACTAAAACAATAAATTATAAACCTTTCCAGGGCTAAATTGAAATGGGATTGGGGCCCATCCTCATCAGACACGCACAACAGTCATTGCATGTATTGCCGGGGAACTGAAAACAAAAGGCAAACCAAGAGTAGATAACAAAGCTTTTTTTTAATATAGTCCCATTCATTTTCTCTAACATCAAACCCACACAACTATTAATCATTTCACTCTTAAACACGGTCCCTTCTAACCTACTATTTAATACCAAGAGCTAGTTACTAGCTAGCTATAGAACTTGGCACCATGGGCTAAATCTATGGCTCCGAACCTTTTCTATACCGGGACCTTTTCCCCATACCAGGACTCTCCTCCCTTTTCACATTTAGCAATATGGGAAGAGCAGGAGGGTTCGGGCCAGCCTTCCTCATCGCAACTCTTTCATCACTGTTGTGGGGATTATACACCCCATCACACCCCATCCTGTTTAGGATTGGAGTAAGGGTGTTAGTCATGTGCAGGAGCTCCCCCATCATGGGGGGTGGGGGAATCAGCATTCTGGTGAGCTTTTTCAGCTTGGTGATGGACTTCTAGGGTTGTAGTGACCAATACCAATGCATTATTCGAGGGTTGATCTCCTTCATTGCATTCAATCATCAGAGCAATCCATGGTCTGTAATTAATGAAAAGGGTTTGCCCAATACATAGTAATGTGAGGCACCTATGGCCTATCTACTGATAGGGACTCTTTTCTATGACTGAATATGCTTGTTCTCTCTGGGGAATCGCTTCCTACTGATATATAGTTCTCCCTCAGATTTTTGCAAAAGCACTGCCCGAAGACCTACATCTGAGGCATCAGTCTGTAGAAGGAACTCTCTTGAAAAATCCAGGTTGAAAAGGGCAGGTTCTATACATAGATGCCTCTTGAGTGTCTAAAGACTTTGTTACAGTTTTCCATCTGCCATATTTTCCTGCAGTGACCCTCTTCTATGAAATCTGTTAAGGGTACTGCAATGGTGGAAAACCCCAGGACAAAACATTGGTAGTTCCCAGGTAATCTCAGGAATCACCACACTTGTGTTTTTTGTCGAAGGGATAGGGCAGCTCAAAGATGCCCTTGGTCCACCAATGGCTGCAGCTAGTGAAATTGATTTCACTGGATTGGCTGTCAATCCTATGTCCACAAGGGATGGAAGTACTGCTGCTACCTGTTTCAGGTGGTCCCCTCCAATTCTGGCTATAGATAGGTGGCAGCATATTGTTAAGGGGTTGCAAGATTTTATCCATCAACCTCTGGAAAGTTGTGGCTGCATCTTGGAGTCCAAACGGCATGGTACGGAAACTGTACAATCCAAAGGGTGTGGAGAAAGCCAACTTTTCCCTGGAGTCCGATGGAAGGGGGTACCTGTCAGTAACCTTTTGTAAGGTCAATAGTAGATATATGCTTGGCTGCTCCTAACCACTACAGTAACTCATTTACCTTCAGTATGGGTGTCAGGGTTCCTTCCCCACTCTGAACTCTGGGGTACAGATATGGGGACCCGCATGAAAGACCCCCTAGGCTTATTCTTACCAGCTTAGGTTAAAACTTCCCCAAGGCACAGATTCCTTTCTTGCCTTGGGATCGCTGCCACCACCAAGTGATTTAACAAACAATCAGGGAAAGGACCACTTGGAGTCCTATTCCCCCAAAATATTCCCCCAAGCCTACACCCCCTTTCCTGGGGAAGGCTTGAGCATATATCCTCACCAATTGGTTACAAAGGGACTACAGGCCCAACCCCCTGGGTCTTAGAACAATGGAAAAATCAGTCAGGTTCTTAAAAAGAAGAGAATTTAAAGAGAAAAAGGTAAAAAAATCACCTCTGTAAACTTAGGCTGGTAGTTAACCTTACAGAGTAGCAGAAAATTCAAAGAACACAAAGGAACCCCCTCTAGCCTTAGTTTCAAAGTTACAACAAAACATGGATAAAACTCCCTCTAGCAAAGGGAAAATTCACAAGTTGAGAAAACAAAGATAAACTAATATGCCTTGCCTGGCTGTTACTTACAAGTTTGAAATATGAGGGACTTATTTAGAAAGATTTGGAGAACATGGATTGATGTCCGGTCCCTCTTAGTCCCAAGAGCGAATGGCCACAGAAACAAAGAACCCAAAACAAAACCTCTCCCCCCCGCACCAGATTTGAAATTATCTTTTGTCCCCATTGGTTCGTTTGGTCAGGTGCCAACCAGGTTACTTGAGCTTCTTAACCCCTTACAGGTAAGGAGGAATTTAGGCTACCCCTATAGTTATGACGATGGGATAGGTATCAAATTTAAATATTGCATTGGACTTTGAAGAAGTCTATACAGAAGCATACTATCCTGTCTATCTTAGGGAGCAAGACAGTGGGACGCCTCCATTTGCTGTAGCACACCTCCACCACTCTCACCTTGCTTGAAGCTCCTGGTAGACTACATCCCACATTTTCCAGCGTGGGGAGGCAAGGGTTTTCCCTCATTTTTTGCCCTGATGCTGTTTCAACACAATGCGAGATTAAGTGGGTCTTTCCTGGGGTAGACGAAAAGATTGCTGGACTTGAGCCCCTTGTTCAGGTTGCAAGATCTCACCCATCTTTACAGACTCACAGGTTTTGTCTCCCAGGGCCTGGGATCCTACTTTGGGTTTGGAGGGGCAGGGGTAGATGAAAAGATTCTCCCCAGCGTTCCAGAAGGTTTCTCTAGAAGGCTTATGATAAATTTTTGGTGTGGGAGTTATCGGATTTCATAATTGATGGATTATTCTAATCACTTTGAAGGTCCCCTGCCAACGGTCCAACGGTTTAGACTCTGAGCTGGGTAACAGTAATAGTACCACATCACCTGCCTTAAACTCTCTCGACCAAGCTTCATGGTTATAGGAGGATTCTTATTTGTGTTCAGCCCGCAGAAAGTTTTCTCTGGCAAATTCTCCCAGTTCTTTATGTCGTCTCTGTAACTGGAGAATGTTCTTCCAGGATTCTCATAATAGGTCTAGAATGCAACAGGGTTGTCTTCCATATGAGAGCTTGAAAGGCAAAACGCCCTGGGATGATTGAGGGACTTCCTGGATCGTGAATAGCACAGGTGGGAGTAGTTAGTCCCAATGTTTGGGGTCTGTAATCACAAAGATCCTGAAAATATCTTTTAATGTTTTATTAAAACATTCTACCAGGCTATCTGTTTGCGGATGGTAGACTAATGTTCGCAGCATCTTAACTTTCAATAGGTTTCATAGAGTCTTCATCAACTGGGATGTGAAATTAGGGTCTTGACCTGTCAGGATTTCTTTAGGGAGTCCCACAAGAGAAAATTGTCTCACGAGGTCAGTGGCTATGGTGGCTGGATTAGTCAATTGTAGTGGAATGGCTTCGGGGTACCACATGTCATTATCTAAGATGACTAAAATATGCTGAAAGCCAGCAGCTCTCTTCCAGGAGCCACACCAACTCTATTCCTATCCTTTCAAAGGGTAGATCCATGAGGGGAAGTGGAATGAGGTGCCTTGGGGATGCCCCTGGGGCCTATTAACTGAAACTCTGGGCAAGAGCTGCAGTAGTGGCTTACATCTTTATGGAAACAAGGTCGATAAAATGGATGGTGATTCGGTCGAGAGTTTTCTCCCTCTTTGGGTACTCTACGCATGGGCTAGCCTCATCACCTACTTCTAGTATATGGAAGGGACCACAAGTTGGAGCCTGATTTCATTTGTCTGTTTATCTCACTTGACACAGTATATCTGCTCTCCCCAGAGTTCAAAATGAGGCTACTGACAGAGTAGTTGGTGTTCCAGAGGTTTGCCATTTACCACAGGGAGTTGACTGAAGGCTCAGTAAGCATGGAATTGGCTCGCTGTTTCAATCAGTGTTTTAGGCAAGAATATTAGTGCCAGAGTCGGTCTCAATAAGGTCACCAAGACCCAGTATGGTGCATTACCACACCCTGAGGGCCCTTCATCAGGGTCAGGTTGTTTGCCTTACCTAGCCAATTCAGCTTGGTCCGCCTTGTCTTCAACTGCCAAAAGGGACTGATCTTTTTGCAAGGTGTCTTCCATACTCATCTAGGGCTTCTTGGAAATACTGCCAATCCCTTTCTAGTATGGCTGGATATGCTCAGGCAGAGGATAACCTGACAAGAAGGTTGCTGTACGAATCCCCACTATCAGTTGTATGTTCCATGCTAAGTCGGGTTTCACATTTCCCTGTATATCCTGGAGCACGACTGTCTCCCCAGCCTTGCCTTGCCTTGCTGTCTGTCTAATTGTTACCATACTACTGTCTGTCCACAGCTGGAGTCTACTAAGCCATTGATTTGTACAGGCACAACTTGCTTCTCTGACCCCTTCTTCTGAGCTTGAATCTCAGTTGACCATACTTACCCATCATTACATTTTATGTAGGGACAGTCTCAGAGGAAGCATACCCCTAGGCTTGCAGGAGCAATAGGCTCTGTTTTAGGGGGTTGTAGATCTTGCTGGAGAAGTCCCCTGGGTGCCTCTGTTTGGTTTTTCCAATGCATCTGATGGGTCTCTGGGATTACATGAAGAAATCTCTCTCTAGATTACTGTAACTGTCTGATGAGCTTGGGACATGCCCCTGCATCCTTGCTGTGTTCCTTGCTGCTGCTGCTGCTGAATTTGTTTCTAGAGGCCCACTCTGAGGTAGTCCCTACACTCAACTGATCCCAGCTTCTGTTTGGTCAGATCCTCTCAATCCCTGTACACTGCTCCCTGCTGCCACTGGTGGGCTATCAGCAGCCATATAATTCTCCATGAGGCAGACTACCTCTGCCAACATCTCTGGGCAATGTTTTAACACCCAGACTCTTCCCCTAGCAGGTACAATGCACATGAACTTTTCCACCACCACAAGTTCAGCTATTTGTACCTCTGTCTGGGATTCTGGCTTCAACCAGGGCCAGCAGTGGTCCCTCAAATGTTGAGACAGCATGTGGTATCATACTCCTGGTGGGTACTTCTCAGCTCGGAAACACCAGTGGTGAGGTTCCTTCATAATGTCTAAATAATCAAGGGTAACTGTTTTGAGTTTCTGGTAGTCCTGTGCATCTGTCTCCTCTATTTCTTGGTAGGGTGGGTGTGATGAGGAAAGGGGCCAGCGGGATGGCTCAATGCAACTTTGGCCACCAGGCAGCCTGAGCCACTTGTTCAAATGTTATGAGGAAGAACTCGGGGTCATCGTCCAGGCCCATTTTTGCTAACTTTACCACTATGGGTGGGACTTTGGTCAAATTGTTGGTGCCCCTGTGGCCACTTGAAGAAAGACTTTTGTTGGATCAGCTTTTGCTGTCAGTCCTGCTATTGTGCCATTATTCCCCTCAGCAGCTGTTGTTGCTGTGCCATTTGCTGCTGCTGCTCCATAGCTAATTATAGCAGCTGCTGCTGCATGGCTTGTTGCTGTTGGCTTTCTATCAGCCATTTCAGCAGCCTGTCCAAGTCCATCTTGCTTAGATAGCCTGCAAGTGTAAGTAACTCCCTCCTCCCACCCCCCAGCTCCCCTTATGTCTGTTGTGATCTTATGCTCATATATACCACCATTTGTCACAGTTCTTTAGTTGCTTATAGGAACCTCCTACTGTATGGGCACTGAGGAAATCTTTGGGGTGTCCCCTGTCTACTTAAGTAGGGGTCTCTATGATATAGAGTTAAACAGTCTCTGTGTTTGAAGGGGATGGGGCTCTAGGTTCCCACTCCCCTTGTCCCTTTTGTATGGTCTCAGATTCCCTAACCCCCAAAGGGGTAGCGAGCAGTGGGACCAACCTTCTTATTGGCTCACCTTGAGCCTTGCCGAACCTATCCCACCTGCCCAGTATACCAGGATCATTGTCTCCTTGCAGGCATGGGGGGAGCTGGTAAACAGCCTTTCTGAGGACTGTTCCTTTGAAGAATTCCAGGAGTCTCCCTTGGGAGTTGCAGAACCACCATCTGCTCTCTCCCAGAGCTGCTCAGCAACTGCTGGGAACTTCCTGCCTTTAAGTCCTTACTTCACCCTTGACATAACTGACATGCTGGAAAGGCAGGGCCAGCCTTGCCCACAGCAGCTCTTTTACTCCATCATCAGTGCAGGGTTTTTACACCCCCATCACACCTCCAACTCCTGTTCACAACTCACTGTGGGGTCACAATACCCAGGCCAAGAACCCCTGGATTAGATTGCAACATCTAGATGCAATACATCCTGAATACTGGGTGGTTTGGAGCCACACTGTCCCTGGAGGAGCATTGGGGATGCATAAGGGCACAGTTTTTTATGGTTCTGGTGCCTTTGCTTGGTGGTAGACATTTTGCACCTAGAGTGACCACCTTTTCAAAAGGCAAAAGCGGGACCTATGCAGGAGCCCTGCCCCCTCCATGGCCTCACCATCTGCCCCTCCTTTTTCCCCAAGCCTCCCCCAGCTGGGGTGGCAGCTGGAATGTGGTAAGAGCTGCCCAGGAAGCCCAGGCCACTGTGGGGAGCCCCAGACCCTCCATCTCTCCTGGGTGGGGAACCGGGGGACCCAAGAGCAGCCCCCAACTCATGTCCCTGCTCCCAGGGCATACCACCCTGGGCAAGTGGAAGCTCCGGGACTCCCCACAATAGCCCAGGCTTGTTGGGCAGCTCTTACTACTGCCCAGCTCTGGCTTCTGGCCTGGCCTGGCCGAGGCCTCAGGGGGAAGAGGACGAAAAGGGGATGGGGCCTGGTGGTGAGGTGGGACTAAGGCCCACCTCAGTCCATCACACCGCGAAGAGGCTGGTGCTGCCCTGAGCCTTGGGCAGGTGTGGAGCAGTGCCACACAGAATCCAGGACAAATGCTGTCCCGGGCTCATTAAGCCTAGGACTTGGACTTGGGCTCTGCATTTTGAAACTGTCCTGCCCAATTTGGGATGGGTGGTCACCCGATTTGCACCAGCCACAAAGTTGATGCAGAAAGCTCTTTCTGTTGCCACAGCTCCACTCTGCAAGCTACTATAAGATGGTAGAGCCATGTTTTCCTGCCTCTATCTGCTCCTTCTCAGCCACCTTGCTCCAGATGGGAAGGAGAAGTAATCCCTGCACTTCCCAAAAGGCAGAAAGTGCAGGGATGGCTGTTAGGTGCTGCATTTGAGCAGCTAGGCAACCTTTTTGTGCACCCCTATGCTTCCAGGGAAAAGCAGCACACAATCTGGCTGTGGCACTCAGTACCTCAAAGCAGCACCCTGGAACCCCCATATTCACCACGGTCATATAATTATGATATGTTTTGTACAAAGTATGCCTTGTGAGGTATCATTTTAAAAGCCTTGTTCTGTTGAACATTAATATTCTGTTGGATTGTATGTGCTATCATTTTATGCGAAGTTATGATGTTTTGCTATGTGTGTGTTACTGAAATATGTTGAGAGTAGGGAACACCCACAACCAGCCTTTCAGGTACAACTGTGAAGTAGCCAGACACGTTGATGGCCCATTAAAGAGAACCAACACTCCCAATGACCATTCTAGAAGACTTCTCAGGGAGAACACATAGACAATGGGGGCTGCTTGACCAATGGGGTAGACTCCCATATCACAAGCGTAGATCTTTCTAGCAAGTTGGAAAAAACTATAAAAGAGGGGTGTGATGGGTTCGATGACAGAGACCCCCTTGGGACTGTCACCTGATGTGCTGAGATTACCTCTGAGCCCATTTTCCTTGCCAGCTTGGGACTCTAGACCCCTGTCTTGTTGAGCCAGACACGCTAGATCCTGCAGCCCAGACTCAAGGTCTATACCACGCCCCCAAAGCTGCAGGCTTTAAGTGAAAACAACTCAGCAGGCTACCTTCTCCAGCTCCCAGACATCCAGCTCCCAATGGGATCCAAACCCCAAATAAATCCATTTTACTCTGTATAAAGCTTATACAGGGTAAACTCATAAATTGTCCACCCTCTAGAACACCGATAGAGAGATATGCACAGCTGTTTGCTCCCCCAGGTATTAATCACTTACTCTGGGTTTATCAATAAACAAAAGTGATTTTATTAAGTATAAAAAGTAGGATTTAAGTAGTTCCAAGTAATAACAGAGAGAACAAAGTAAGTTACCAAGCAAAATAAAACAAAAACACTCAAGTCTAAGCCTAATACATTAAGAAACTGATTATAGGTAAATCTCACCCTTCGAGATGTTCCAATAAGCTTCTTTCACACACTAGACTCCTTCCTAGCCTGGGCCCAATCCTTTCCCCTGGTACAGTCCTTGTTAGTTCCAGCGGGCATCTTAGGTGAAAAGTAGGGACTCTCTCATGATTGGGACCCCCCTTGTTCTGCTCCACCCCCTTTTATAGCTTTGGCCCAAAGTGGGAACCCTTTGTCTCTCTGGGTCTACACCCCTCCTTCTAAATGGAAAAGCACCAGGTTTAAGATGGATTCCAGTATCAGCTGACATGGTCACATGTCACTGTAAGACCTCATTTTTCATTACCCAGGGGCTGGCCTACATGTATACAGGCAGGCTTGCAGGTAAACTGAGCCATTTACATAGTCAATTGTCCTAGTCAATGGGACCCATCAAGATTCTAAACCACCATTAATGGCCCACACTTTGCATAATTACAATAGGACCTTAGAGTTATACTTCATGTTTCTAGTTTCAGATACAAGAATGATACATTCATACAAATAGGATGAATATATTCAGTAGGTTATAACTTTTGTAATGATACCTTACAAGAGACTTTTCGCATAAAGCATATTCCAGTTACATCATATTCACATTCATAAAGCATATGGAGTGCAACATCACAAGGGGAAGTGACATAATTACTGTGCCTCACTCCTCCACAAGGCAACACCTGGAAACACATCTGGCGGAAAAAGACTTTGAACTGAGGAGGGTGGTGGGGAGGAGAGTTCCAGCCTGTGTATTGAAGATCTGTGACCTGTTGGTACCATCTGCCAGTGTGAGACACTGCTTGAGTCAAATCCTGTTTAGTTTATAGAGCTCAAATTGTGAATTTACTTTTATTTCTTAGGTAACCAACTTTGATCTCTATGCTTACTACTTGTAATCAAGTAAAATCTATCTGTTTTATTTTTTACCTAAAACAGTGTGTTTTGGTTGAAGTGCCTTGAAAATCTCAGCTCAGTTTACAAAGGCTAGTGTGTGATCTCTCCACATTGAGGGAGGGGCAGACTGGGTAATGAACTTACAATGGTGAGGGTTCTGACAAGGGCAAGATCATACAGTTTTGGGGTGCAAGGCTGTGGAGCTGGAGGAATTGGCAGGAGCCTCTCTATTGTTGGTTTATGAGTAGCTATGGAAAGCATTTGTGTAATTCAGTTGGATGTGTCCCTGCCTGTGGATGTCTGTGGCAGGTACTTCACTTACAAAGGTGTAGCTTGCCAGCAGCAACACAGAGTGAGAGATACCTTTGGTTGGTGGGACAAAGGGTTCAGCAATCCCACGGTCCAGGTTGCACCCCAGGAACTCCGTCACACTGGCCCTACATGAATACCTAAGAGAAGCAAAAGTATGTCTCACCTTTATCAGCAGTGTAGGCTAGGAACTTCCAATGCATTCCTTTCTGGGGCATTTCAGAAGTCCATCACCTTTAGTATAAGTAAGATTTATTTCTATTGTTTTCTGACTTAAATTTTTTCTGCATTTTGAGACTCTGTCCCCCTTCAGTCTAGGGGGTTAAAATGAATCCTTTGGATCCTTGAAAGAATTAATTTGGCTAGCACTGTGGAAAATATAGGGACATAGGAATTACCAGAGTGGATCAGACCCAAGGTTCATCCTGTCCAGCATCCTGTCTCAAACAGTGGCCAGCACCAGATGCTTTAGAGGTAGGTACAAGAAACCCTACTGTAGACAAGCAAGTGATATCTGCTTCTCAGGAAGATCGGGCTGGCAGTCCAATAGCTATATTTGGCTTTAAGCCACTGATCAATTTTGGGAGGGGTGAAGAGGGTCCTTGCAGCACTGGGTGTCCCTGAAGCTATACTGGCTTTTCAGAGAATTCTTTTTGGGACCCAGATCAGACTGTATGCCAAAGTAGGAAATATGCCAATGGCTTTCACTACCCCAGTGTAACTCAGCTCAGCTAGCTCGCATAGAAAGGGAAGTAGGCCATGGTCCTGCCCTTACTCCTTGGGGGCAGTGCTAGATTTCGGCAGCCCTTGCTCATTTTCCCTAAGTGAAAGAACTGGGGTACAAATAGGGAAGGATCCTTGTACCCTCTTATCCCCTCCTTCCAAGCTGCCTGCCTCCTCATATAGGACTTGTTCAATCTGGAAATGAGGGTTATTTGGAGGAGTATATCTTTGATGCTAACAAAATACTAAAGGAAACGATATCCCTCTAAAAAGTCTTGTCAGCAAATAAAATACCTGTTTTCTGTTGCTCCCCCCATTCCCTCTTTGCACATCACTTAACCCTCCTAATCTACTTTAATCACTTTTGCTCCTTTCTTAGGACCATTTCCAGCACCTCAGTCTAGTTTCCAAGTATGGAGCTCAAAAGTAGACTGCATAATGTAAATAAATGACTTACAAAATGAGAAGGAACTGATGCATTGGTTCAGGAAATCACTCAAGCAGCTACCTAACATTAAGCATATACCTAAGTCTCATAGGAGAAGTTCTTTAGCTGGCATTGGTTGTCAGCACCATTGTAAAAGTCAACTGTCATAGATCCATGGCAATTTACAGTAGCTGATGATCTGGTCCATTGACTTCAATGAGATTTAAGCATGTGCTTTCTTGATTTGGGGCTGTGATGGGTTGGATCCGCCATCCAAGATTGCACCTGATGTGCTGGGGTCTCACTGAGCCTACCTGTTCCACCAGCCTGGGCTTTCTCACCCTGTCTTTGCTGTGCTAGGCACTCAAGTCTTCGCTAGCGTGCGTGCGTGCGCACACACACACACGTAAGGCCACATCCAGCTGCAGATACAGACTGAAGTCAGCTCTATCTGAGAAGATTCAGCCCAGGGATTCACCCAGCACTCACATGCAGTCCTCTTTGGGGAATAAACCCAAAATAATATTGTCTTGCGCTATACAGAAAAATCTTCACAGTGCAAGCTCATAAAAATCACCCTCTCCCTCAGTGTGGAGAGATATATGCACAGCTTCTTGCCCCCCCTCCCCAGATATGAATTGCACAAAATGGGTTATGTTAAAAACAAGAAATAAGTTTATTAACTACCAACGGTAAATTTAAGTGATTATAAGGGATAGCAAATGGAACAAAGCAGATTACTGAGCAAATAAAACAAAACACACAAACTAAGCTTAATACACTAAAGAAACAGGTTACACATAGCAATTTATCACCCTAAATGTTGTTTAGGCCAGCTCTTGTCCACTGACAGTGATAGTGAGCTGATCCCATCACGTTTGTTTGTCATCAGCTTGGTTTTCCCTGTACTGATTTCCATGCCATATTTTACGGAGGTTTCATCCAGTCGTTTCACAAAGTTCATATTCGCAGCCTGCCAGGCCATCAATGTCATCAGCGAACCGAAGATTTGAGATTGTTCACCCCCCAATGCTGACTGTGCATATGTGATCTTCCAGGGCATCAGTCATTATGCATACCAAATAGATGTTGAACAGTGTGGGCAAAAGAAGGCAGCCTTTCCAGACTCCAACAGTGGTGTGAAAGCTCTCTCCTATTGTGCCATTGACGAGAACTGCACTGCTGGCCTTGGCATACAGTTGTTTAATGGTAAGAATAAACTTATGACCAACATTGTACTTCTTCATGGCTGCCCGGAGAGCTTCATGCCATACTCTGTCAAACGCCTTCTTGAAGTCAACAAAGACATGGTAGATGTTCTGCACTTGTAAGCAAAAAGCAGCTGCTGTCGGAGTCCCAGGTGGCAATCAGAATGGTGGAAAGCAGCTGGTCTGGCAAGTGCGGGCAGTCCCAGGCGGTCTGTGGGAATCACGGCAGGGAACATGGTGGTAGCAGGGGAGCAGACGGATGGACGAGGGGGGGGAGGGCTCATCTCCCCCTCCCCACCCCAGGCTCCCTGACAACAGCAGCAACAACAGCTGCTGCAGTACCAACAGAGATGAAGATGGAACAAAAGACTCAGTCCTGGTAACAGCAGTAGTCACTAGCCTAACAGCAGCAGTGACAGTAGCTCCACAACAGCCGCCTTCTCCTCTGACAGCAACCATCCAGGAGAGGCCCGCTGGTGCTAGTGGGAGGAAGTAGCGCTGTAGCGGTGGTAGCGTGCTCTCTCTGGGAGAAAGGCAGCAAGCTCTCAGGCAGCAGCCAGCGAGACAGCAAGAGGGCTCCTGGTCGGGTTAGGTTGCTACACCCTGGGTAACAGCAGGTTGCTCGATCTTCCCTGCTTGCCTCAGGAGCAGACGGTGGTGGTAGAAAGTAATATTCTGCTGTTTTACCAAAAGAAAGGTCTCTAAGAGTTTTATGGACTTGAACAGAGGCAGGAGTGAGTCAGCCCTGCCACAGTACAATATTATAGCTTGTTTAAAACAAAGAAAAGAAAGTACTTCTTCACACAACACACAGTCAACTTGTGGAATTCATTGCCATGGAATGCTGTGAAGGCCAAAAGTATAACTGAGTTAAAAAAAGAATTAGATAAGTTCATGGAGGATAAGTCTATCAATGGCTATTAGCCAAGATGGTCAGGGACCACAACCCCATTAAAGCTTCCTCCAAAAGACCCCAAACTTAGATTATCCTTTCAAAAATACCTGTATTTGGTAGTTTAGAAGACAACCTTTCTCCCCACACTGCTGATTTTTTTTCATTGTAGCCCAACATTCTCCCATAAATGGCACTCCCACACTTGAAATAAAATTAATTTTTCATAGTCCACTAGTCTGACATAGAGCTTCCAATTTATATACTGATTTGAATTTCTTTTATTTTTAAAGAATTAAAACAAAAGTTTGCACAACTCAGGCTATTGTGAGGGAGAAATTATTGGGTACCAGAGGGTACATTTCCCCCTCTTCTGGTAAAATGAAATATTAAAAAGTTGGAATGTTTGTCAGTATTATAATTAAGTTATCCTAGAGAGTGTTTTGTGAAAAACCAAACCAGCAAAAAGTTTTTAAATGCTTTTTCTTCTACTTATTTACCTTCAGGAAGTAAAGATCTATACTAGTTTCATACTGCAAACCAAGTAAAAAGAAATTTTTAAAGATTTGTTAGCGGCCTACATACAGCTCAGAATGAAGCTATTTCCCCAAGCTTATTTGTCTTGTGTGCTAAATTCTTCACTTAAATCTTGCAGATAATGAGCAGCCTAGGCTAGTGAATGTATCATATAAAACTTCAGCAGCTGAATAGACAGTTTTCTATTGAATCTTTGCAACTTCAGAAAAGGAAAAAACTGCTTAAAAACTAAAAAGCAAATTAGTATTCTCATGCTGTTCCCTCAAGCAACTTTTCACAACCACTATTAAATGTCTAAAAACGACAGTACTTGCTGTCATAATTCTCCAGGACTGAATATCAATGCTTCTAGTGAAAAAGACAAGACTTCCAAGAAGGTTAATAAATTATACGGTGACAGGGGCTGTTAAAATTTATGAATGCAATTAGAAGCTGTCATAATTATGTTTTTTTACTTTCTTATGCAATGATTTCTTATGCAATGATGAATGCAAATTGTTCTATTGCTACATGGTTTTACTTCAGACTCCATTTCTCTGAAAATTAATTATACTGGATCATTCATATATGCAAAATACTACCCCCTCCTCCCTGCCCCCACATATATTAAAAGTTGTTGAGGAGCAGAAAACAGTAAAAGCTACAAGAGTGAAAGGAGAAATGTTACCACATATCATCCGGTAACCAAATATGTGAGGTTGCGTTGAGAAAAATATTGTAGGAGGTGCTCTCTTGTGCCTAGGCTTTAGTATTGTACATAGAATTTCTGATTCACCAGAGTTCTTAATTTCCTGGTATACTTGTTTCCCGTTAGTTTTACACTTTCCTTTCATGCAGTTGTACGTGAGAATTTGTTTCTGCACTATATCTCTTCCATGTATCACAGAGTGATTGGCTCCTTTAGTAGGTAGCAGGGTGCAGTGCACCTATGACTCAGCACCAGCTCAGTTGGGTTTAAGTGAAAGCACCTGGGCCTGAGAAGAGGAAAGCTAGAAAAGGGTAGTTGAGAGCTACCTGAGAAAGAGACTGAAAGAGTCAGGAGGGGCAGGTGATACCTGCCTGGGAATAGAGATGATACAGGAGGGGTGGCAGAGAGTTGCCTTATGGAAAGAGCTGCAGGAACCCAGAAGGAGAGCAGCAGTAACTGTGAGATGCTGGTGACAGTTCTGAGGGAAACTGTTGAAGCACTGGCTAGACCTGGGGAACCTGCTACATTGCAGGAAGCCTTGGGCAGAGGCCCCTTGGAATGAGGGGAAGAATCAGCGTGCTCAGCATAAGCCAGGACTAGAAGCAAGTGGTTGACTCTGGAGGAAGGTCCCAAAGAGCCTGGGTAGGAGTCACAGACAAGAAGGCCTAGGGAGAATAGGGGGCCAACAGGTAGAAGACCTAAGTGAAGAGCTGTAGGAGGAGCCCACAAACAAGGGGTTGATTCTGGAGGGAGGTTCCACTGAACAGGAGCAGGAGTAGGAATCACAGGCAGAGAGGCCTGGCTGAGTGGAACTGTTGGGAGCCTTCTCATGGGACACCTGGTGTGGGGCTACAGGAGAAGCCTTGTGGGAGAGAAGTGGGTTTTGTACCTCTCAGGCAGGAGGCCTGGAGAGTGGGGCCCTGGAACAGGAGCTAAAGGAACTGAGACCCAGTGGTTAATGATTCTTGGGTGGGTTAATTTGGAAATGGTGACCCTTGAATAGGATTGAAGAGCTACTGCAATTTTGGGGTTTTGAGAAGTACCGTCTCTATTATGAGGGATCTGTGGAACTTTCTATGAATGAAAGGGATTAAATGTGCCACAGAGAAATAACATTCTTTTGCATGGGCCATATAAAGGGTAAACTGAGGCAAGTGTGCATGTTCTGCTGTAGTCTGATTACACCACGTAAATAACACAAAATTAACTCACCATTTTACTAGTTCACTCAATCCAATATAGTGTTCACTATGTGGAAACAAGTCAATAAGGATTCAGAGATGGCAGGGAAAAAAACAACATAGCTGGAAATAAGGCACATTTTTTAATGGTGAGGCTAATTAACTACTAGAGAAGCTTACCAAATATGTGATGGAGTTTCCATCAGCGGAGGTCTTTAATCAAGATTGGAGGTCTTTCTAAAAGACATGCTCTAATTCAAGCACAAGTCTTTGCACTTAATGCATGAATTGCTGATCTTCAGCAGCCTGACATATGCTGAAGATCAGATGATCTCAATGGGCTTAACATCTATGAGTATTTTCTGAAAATGCCACAGCAATGCAGAAAAATTGCCCAGGAAAATCACTTTCAAAGTGGGCATCTTGTATACTTTTATGGCTTGATTATGTTTTTTCTTATTTTGGTTTTACACTAGACTTCCTCTGACTTCAACAGAGTTATTCCTGGTTTACATCAGTGTAAATGAGAGTCAAATCCAGTCCATTTCCCAGTATCTTTTGTACAAATTTTATTCCCAAACCTGTAAAAGAAGGATTTCAATGGAAGTTTTACCTGAGTAGGAAGTGCAGGAATGGGCTTACTATATGCTCCATCATGAACCAGTATGGCTGTCTTCTTTGTCTACATACACATACACACTCATTCTAGATAACTGTAGGACAGTTAGTTAGACTTTGATCTCAGGTAAAATGGTGGAAAGCTTGATACAGGATGCAATCAGTAAAAAATTAAAGGTTGGCACTCTAATTAATACCAGTCGACATAGTTGTGTGGAAAGTAAGTGTAGTCAAACTTAATATTGCTTTTGTGATTAAATTACAAATTTGGTTGGAAAAAAGTAACTTGACATAATATACTTCTGCAAGGCATTTCACCTGCTAGTGTGTAACGCATGCCTGCTTGGTGTGGCACTATGTCCCCATTTAGTGGCACTGAGACCACCTAGAGATTGATGAGTCTGCCACAACCTTGTCTAAGAGGCGGATGGCTTTTAGCTCATGCAGTAGAGGCTCATACACTAAGTTTCAAAGACCCTAGGTTTGATCGTGCCTGCCAATGACTGGGGTATGTTGGTGTTACAAGTGCATGGCGTTTGACTAAAAAAAATAGTACTATCCAATATCAATGCAGCACATATTAAATGGGTTAAAAACAGAGTAAATGAAAGATCTCAAAAAGTAATGGTAAATAAGGAATTGTTACCCAACAGGGGCACATGTAATAAGTCGTCCCACTGCAATCTGTTCTTGGCCCAGTGCTTATCTTAAATATCTTCATCAATGATTTGGAAGAATACATAAAATCATTACTGCTAAGGTCAGTTATACAGGTTAACCTAAATTATTTGGTAAAGTGGCCTTGTTTGAACAACATGCTTTAATACAGCCAGATGCAAGATCATCCTTCTATTAACAAAGAATAAAGGTCAAATTTAAAGATTGCAGAATGTGTCCTGGAATGCAGTGACTGAAAAAGATTTTATCTAAGAGGAAGAATACAGACCTTGTATGTATAAGAAGGGGAATATTAAGCAGGAGTAGAGAGATGATAGTACCTTTGTACACACCATTAATGAGACTATTACTAGATTTCTGTATACAGTTCTGATGTTCACACTTCAAAGAGGATGTTGACAAATTGGAAGCGTTCAAAAGATAGCTACAATAATGATTAGAGTTCTGGAAAATCTGCTTTAAGGGGGCAGACTGAAAAAGCTTAATCGATTTAGCTTATCAGAGAAGGTTAAGAGATTACTTGATTATGGTCTATAAGTATGCACAGGAGGAGAAGATTTCTGATGATAGAGGTCTCTTCAGTCTAACACACAAAGGCATTTGAAGATCAAATGTCTAGAAACTGAAGCTAGACAAATTTTGATTAGCAATAAAGTGCAATTATTTTATAGTGAGGTTAATTAACCAACAGAACAATTTACCTAGGATGTGGTGGATTCTCCATCACTGGAGGTCTTTAAACCAAGACCAGATATCTTTCTAAAGATAGCTATAGCTCAAAGAGACTTTGATTTGGACTTTACTTTGAAGTTGTTTAGCCTGTGTTGTGCAGGAAGTCAGTCTAGATTGTAATGATCCTTTTTGTCCTTAAAATCTTTGATTTAGGGGTGAATCTGGCCCACTGTAGTATACTAGGCACACTCCAATAATTATAATTGTTATGCTGTAGAGAAGGCTGTATCATGATCCCTGTTAAAAATTCTAGTTTTCAGTGGCATATTGTCCCTCTTTCCCCTCAGTCCCCTCCCTAACCCCAATCTTTGCCTTTCTGTATGTCCAGATTCAGAACAGGAGGTTGGTTAAACTGCAGTGCTGTATGCACAATTTAAGTCATAAATGGAATTCTACTCAATTTAAATGTCTTGTGTGTGTTCATTTTAATTAATTGGAATCAAATGTTTTTTTTCAAAAACTAATGTGTATAAAATCTTCAGTAGAGAGAATTATTATACATTTGAATACCAAATACTTGCTCTTATTATTTAACAAATAAAAAAAATAATCTCACAATTGCGCAAATTTCATAATAGCATGAAGATTTTTCCTTTATACTCCCACTAATAAAAAGGCCTGGCTTGGAGAGATTCAGCAAGAGCTTGGGGTCCACAATAGCTGATGAAATTGAATATTAAATCATTTTGTCCCAGCCACTCCACCTGTATGATCACGCTGTTCTTTTTTTATGGACGATTGTTTCATCATTTGGTTTTTTGTCTGTTAGAGATGCTGTCTGGTTAAAAATCATATTTTAAAATCACACTCCATTTACCTATATTACAAAAACTACCTCTGATTATGAAAGCTAAAAAAATTAAAATTCATTTTTCCCCTATTTAAGATGATAATTTATAATTTTGATTTCTCTCATTCTAGATAGCAACATGAGATTAGGCATTTGAAACCCAGTTCTTCCAACCTGCACATGCTTAACTATACTTTGGTGGAACCACTTGTGTGTAAAGTTGAATATTGCAAACCCCTGTGTATATGCTAGAGGCCTTGACATGTATTTATTTTCAGATTTTAGTCAATTGCCGTTTGAGTCTCATGCATTAGCACAATGCAGCACTGACTGGGTTTCCAAAATTCCAGCAGAATGTTTATCTGTTTATCTTTAAAAATGTTTTCAATTTGGAATTAAAAAGATGCCTGGAAACCCCTGCTGGATTTAGGTTTTATAACAGATTATTTTTACAAAACCTAATTTTGGGCTCAAATTTGACCTGTTATAGTTCCTTTCAAATTTGGGGGGCAAATTTTCAAAAGTGTACATGCAAAAGTGCTACCCACACAAATAGTTTTACAACTGAGATGAAGGCCAAATGTTTAAAATACATGACCTATGGTCAATCAAGTGTTCAGATAGACCAAGGAAAGACTCTGAATCCACATACAGTATCAGCAGTGAGGGAAAGCAGAATTGATTTGTGATCAAAAGGGGTGTGCCTACAGTTGGGTTTCTAAACTTATAATTAGTCACCCACAATTAAGGTGTTTGATAATCAAAGGTGCTGAGCACCTGCAGCTCCCAGTGACTTCAAATGCATTTTTGGATGCTCAGCAATTCTGAAAATCAGGCAATTTTATATTTAGGAATCTAAAAATGGGTTTAGGAGCCTAATGAGATTATATAGGTTTTGCCCACTGTCTCCAGAACTGAGCGTGTGCTTGATCAATCAGACACAAAATTGAAGCTATGGATCATAATGTATTGTATTTAGGACTTTTGGTTTTGGGGCTTTATTCTTTTCATTTGGGGAGGTTTATTTTTAGCAATCTTGAGTTTTATATAAATAAAACAAATGGAGATCTTGGGGCTTTTTATATATACTGTAATTGTAAAATATATTACTTGTTACAATATATACTGTGGTTAGATGTTCGGCTGCATGTTTGTGTTCTCCCTATGTGCTGTCCCAGCTCTGTGCAGACAGTTGGCACAGCAGACCTCAAGCAAACCACCCAATGACCACAAAATCCATTAAGGTATGAAGGCAAGTAGCCAGGTTTATTGTCGATGAAGCACGGTACTAGTATCCTGCAGACTCTACGGGACCACCACTACATGTGTGTCCGTGACAATGGATGCAGTTCAGTCAGTTGGTGGGACTTTCCACTGTCCCCTCAGCTGGCCAAAGACACTCCCTCTGAGATACATCTTTATACACCAAGACGGACAAGTTACATATTGCCCCTGACGTATCTGAGTGCCACCCATTGCCTTGTACATGTTGGTTTGATCAAAACATCTCTACCCATCATGCTGCCATCCTGACCTTATCTTTAGGATGGGTCAGCATGTTCCTGTTCTCTTTGGGGAATGCGCTGGTATTTAGGTTCTTGTACCACCCATCTGGAATGTGTTTGCGTATATATTCTTGGATCTAGCACTACTTAGGAATGTGTTTCTGCAGTATCAGCCCTGTTCTTGCCAGATTCTGTGAGCAGGGCCTGCCTCTTGCTCACAACTTAACTTGACTGCTTTAGCCAAGGCCTCAGGCCAGGCCTCTGATACAAGGCTTATGTTTCAGGGCCTAGGGTTGCCAACTTTCTGACCGAACAAAACCAAACACCCTTGCCCTGCCCCTTCTCCAAGGCCCTGTCCCGCTCACTCCCTCCCTCCATCACTTGCTCTCCTCCACTCTCACTCACTTGCTCATTTTCACTGAGCTGGGGAGGGTCCCTTTTCGACCGTGTGTTTGGTTGAAAACTGGACACCTGGCATCTACTCTTACTACATTCCTCTTACTACATATACTAATGTAATGACTAATCTCTTTTGTAATGTTCCCTAGTGCACTGTAACATAGTGCTATTTGAAACAGCACAATGTTAAAGTGACTAGGGAACCTTTAGGGTATGTCTGCACCCCAGTGAAACATCCACAGCTGGCCCAGGTCTGCTGATTTGGGCTCATGGTGCTCAGGCTGTGGGGCTATATAACTGCAGTGTAGTCATTCAGGCTTGGGCTGGTGCCTGGGATCTGGGACCCTCCCCGCAGCATGGGTCTCAGGGCCCAGGCTCCAGTCTGAGCCTGAATGTCTACACTGCAATTTTGTAGCCCCACAGCCTGAGTCCTGTGATCCCGAGTCAGTGGACTTGATCCAGCCTGTTGGTGTTTTCTTGTAGGGTAGACATCGTCTTAGTGCGCACCAGAAGGGTCTACATGGATCAATTATCACGTAAATGTGTTTTAGAAATTATACCTCTATAGTCTGCATTACTGCTCCATGTAAACAAGCCCTGAGATACAACTCACCTTTTCTGGTGTTTTTTCTGGTGTTGATCAGTTAAAACCTAAAATCAGAAGCCCTAATTATACTTTTCTCATAAATTACTGCTCAGTCCCAAGGGATACAAGTTACATAACAAGGCTACAAAAGCAACCGGGGGAGGGTTTTTTGTTTTGTTTCTTTTTCATTCTGAGTGAAGATACCACTTTCTTGACAAACAAGCTGAATTTAATTTCAGTTCAGCTGAGGTGGTGATAATTGCAGCAATTTTAATGTTCTCCATTTGTATAGATTGTTGTTAAGCCTTCCTGCTTCAGGGAATTCAGTCAGCTTTCAATCTTAGGTCCAAGTTGTTTATGTTCCTGTGGTGCAATTGCACAGACCAAACAGTGCTTTCAGATGTTTAAATAAATGTGTGGAGCCATGCTCTCCCAGCTCATATTTAATCATGCAGATATCTTAGCACTGAGGGACTTAAGCTCTGGGAGGGATACTCCAGTCAAAATGAGCTGACGATTGCTATTTCTAGATAAGCATATTGTGGTAAAAAGAATATTTATTTCAAAAAGTTCAGGAATTCTACCCCAGGCAATAATAGTTCTCACTTTTCCTGTCACCGTCAGTAATAACTATCCTAAATAGAATTTCTAAGTCTAACTATTTACAGTTTATCTTTTGAGACTTGGAAGAGCACTTTGACTGGAGAAAATCTCCACATAGTTCTGCTATTAAAGATGTACTAAAACAAACAATCCCATTTTTCTTTAGCTGGTGATTATTTGTCTAACTAAAATGTTTCTAGTGGGTCTCAATATAATTATTCTTAAATCAAGAACTGGCTGCTTTTTGCAAACTTACACCAAATCACCCAACCTTTTGAGCTTCCCTGAAGTCAATTAATTCCTAATTTCTATTTATTTGTATTTAGTACAAAAATCACATCATCATTTCCATGTGAAGCAGCATAAAGACATTAAGAGTAGAGAGAGAATCGCCTTGTCACAAGGGTAAAAGTTACAGAAGAGGTCAGTAAAGATCTCTCTTTTTGATCTTGCAGTGACCAACTGAGTATTGAATAATCCATATGGGACCAAATAAATTACTCGTGCTTCCCTGCTGTCCTCTTTGAAATAACATTCTTGTGGACAAGCTATAGCAGAGAAGAGCAGCAAAAGTTAATTGTGAAGGTGTGGCTGCTGGATGACTGAAATGCTGCTAAATATTTAAAATCCACTGAAAAATATCTGCTTTGAAGACAGATGGATTTGGTTGAAGGGCTAATCTTCAAATCCTTTCCAGAAGCTCACATTTTCTGAAGGTTATATTTCATCCCAAGGGTAGGGCGAGGCCCCCATGGAGCCAATACAATAAAAAATAATTAGTTTTGGCATTGATGTACTCAAAGCGTGACCTGCTGGAAGTATGGATTTAATTGAAGTGTTGTTCTTATGTGAACTGTGTTGAGTGATCTGTCTACACCTTAATGACCCCTATTATGTGATTCTCTAAAACTGCTAACATACATAGCTAGGGAAATGGTGAGCATACAATGTAACATGTTAGACCTTAGGGTATGATTTTTCCAATGCACTCAGCATCTAGTCTAATTTTACTTCCATTTCAGTCAATGGTAAAACTCCCACTGACTTCAGTGGGGAAAAGTTAGATCAACACTGTGTGCTTTTGAAAATGATACTCTAAAATGCTTTAGAATGACTAACTTACATTTCTTTCTTGTAAATATAAAAAGAGGAAAGGTAAACTGAGAAGGTGGTTAGCTGGTCAAATTAACACAGATGCTTCCAGGACACTCATTAGAGAGACAAGGCGAGTGAGATATTATCTTTTATTGGGCCAACTTCTGTTGGGGACCAGAACGGTTACACTACCACTCCAGGGCGCACATGTCCATTAGCAATTTGAATTAAAAGTCCATTTCCTGATTCTAGATTCTGTGCCTAGTTCTTCCCAGGGTGTAGTAACACTTCTGCCTGTCTCTCACATGCTTAATTGTATGTGAAGTACTTGAGGTGGAAGAATTTTCTAAATGCTTTGTGAGGTTTTAGCCACATGACACAGCCTGATTTTAATGAGGGTGATGGGGCTAAACTCCTCCATAATGATTTAAAAGACTGCATGTATCTTTCTTTATAAAAAAACCGAAGACATGGGATTCGGAGGAGAGGTTGAGAAGGGCCAATTTCTTTTTCTCCTTTCATAAAGTAATTCACAATATAATAAAGGTTTTCAGGGAACTTATAGCTCAATTCTGAGTATTTATTAGTTAGGGTTGGCAGAACCAATTCAATCTTCAGCCCATGTGATTAGCATATGTATTGACCTACAGCTATTGTACCTACCACTCAGACCAGGAGGAAAAACAAGGCAGCTCAATAGCTGATAAATACTAGGAAGGAGGAACTTTTTTTCAGAATCAGGAACTTGAAAAATTAGCTGTTATCCCCAATACCAATGTGGATTAGTGAGATGAAGGGAAGAACAACACACAGCATCAGCTCTATTTATGGCCATTTTTGGCATTGCTGCTTTCTTCACCTATAACTGCAGTTTTGTCAACTTTCTTGTAACCCTAGCATGGGTGTAATTCTATTTGCAATAGCTCACACAAGGCTAGCATATTTGATTCTAAGGCTTTGGCACTAGAAAGAGACAGACTCTGGGTTCTCAGAATTATAGAGGGGTTTTCCAGGTACCCCAAGGGGGCTGCAGGAAAAAACCCACTTGTCTCTAGGAAAAACAGCCTCTAATTTGCTGCCTTCCATACCTCCTGGCATAGGCAACCAATCAGAGATGAGAGCATTTAAGCTTCCTTCCCTCCCCAATGCTCTCATGAGGAGTTTTTTGGGAGAGGTGAGGAAACTGCGGATACCATTTTTATATGAGGGGAGGGAGCAGTAACAGCCCTGTAGCTCAGGGGGACTCTGCTCCCCTCTTTCCCCCTCCATCCTGTGAAAAAATGGCTAGTTTCCTCTCTCTCTCTCTCACTTCTTCTCCCTTGATCCTCCAACCACAACCTCCTGCAACACCAGGCCTGGGAAAGGAGGAAGGAGACCCTGGAGCTGCCCCAGGTCTAAAGAGTGGGCTGAAGAATATCCACTGCTGTGGGAGGAGCAGACATGCTCTAGGGGGGCAAGATGTGGGTGGGTCTGGGATGGTGCAGAGCTGATGTGGTGGAGGGCCTGGGGCAAGCATGAGGGTTGCAGGGAGCACAAAATTAATTGGTTTGGGACTGGGGGTGTACAGTTGATGTGCAGACTGGTAGGGGGTAATCACATTGATTTGGGTCTGGGAGCACAATGATTCAAGTGAAGCTGAGGTCTGAATAGATGTGGGGCCAGGAGATGTCTAATTAATTGCTGTTGGGATAGTAGGGATGTATAACTAATTGATAGGGGGCTTGAAGATAGGCACATGTGAGGCTGGAGGGACATAGTTTTGGGAGAAGCTGGTGCCCTTATTTCATCAGACAGTACTTTAAGCAAATTTATGCAAAATTAAAAATCTTCAGTTTTTTGTCACTTCCCAACAACTTGTAGAGGAACTATTCAGGATGGTACAAAGGATTAAAACAGACTAATGGGATGAAATTAACAAAAAGAAATGTAAACTCAAATTCAGGAGAAATTGCTACTTATGAGATCAAAGTGGGGGGGAATCTCACAAGGGAATTGGAGGAAACCTCATTACAAGAAATATTTAAAGCTAGACTGGACAAAGCTGCAGTTGGGGCAGAAACTGTTTTTTTTTTGCTCTGTGTTTGTACAGCACCTGGTCCATGATGAAGGCTCCTGGGCACAATACAAATATTAAATATATGTTAGAGCAAAATTCTGAAACTGGGAAGAAGGGATTGAATTGAAGTCTTTTCCCCATCTCTAACTTCTAATTCTGTTGCTTCTTAGTAAAATCCATTCCCAGTACTGACAAAATAATATTTATCGCATATATACAGACAAATAAGGAAGAAAGAAATGAGGATCTTCCCTTTCAAAGCAAGAACACACAACAGATAAGCAAAAGAATGGGGTGGATCAAATCCATTAACAGAATATTTTCTACTTTTATAATTTCACAAAAGCTTTTCAACAATTCAAAAATGAACGTGTGTTGGGATGGGATAATCTGGCTTGGGGTTTAGAGAGTGGTAGGTAACTTTGATCGTAGTGGGTTTTATGAGACACACAGATAGTATCAAAATAAATGAACAAACTTCCCTCCAAACTGTGGGTTGACATAATCATAAATGGCATCACTGTAGCTCAGTACAAAAAGGCTGATAATTTGTATTCAGTTTCAGACTTAGTCTAACATGTGTATCTGAACACATAGGAGGGTCTCTCATCCTCAGCCAATACAAGTGGACATAGGGCTGGTCTCCACTACTGGGGAGATCAACACTGCTGCAATTGATGCAGCAGGGATCGATTTAGCGGGTCTAGTGAAGACCCGCTAAATCGATGGCAGAGCACTCTCTGGTCAATCCTGGTACTCCAGCTCTCAGAGACGAGTAAGGGAAGTCGACCAGAGAGTGCCTCCCATCAACGCAGCGCAGTGAAGACACCAGGGTAAGTCGACCTAAGCTACGTCGATTCTAGCTATGTTATTCACATAGCTGGAGTAGCGTAATTTAGGTTGACTTACCCTGGTAGTGAAGGCAAGCCCATGGTTTCATTGAAATCAGTCCAGATGAGAAATTGTCAAGGAGTAGAGGTAGTAAACCTATAAACCTACATAGGTCATGTCATAGGCTGGCTGGCCTTTAATGGGAGGTTGGGATCAGTCTTGCCTCTGTAGTAGCAGCTGATTCTGATCTGGTAACTGAACTTGAGGAGGCAATAGAGCTGGGACACAGAAAATGTAGACTGAAAGGCCTTTGCAAGGCCAAAAGAGTTCAAAAAGGGGTTCTTGAGACAAAGACCCCAGCAAACCATATTCTGATGCCCATGGGTGCTATGGTGGTGGATGGAACCACTTATAGGCCCAGACCAGAAAAAAATACGGTAAGTTTCCCAAAAGCTTCCATTAGGGAATCTCATGCATCCAGGGATCGCTCTTGTCAGGAAGCTCTGCCCACTCACTCCTGAAGTTCCCTGGGGGTCTAGTTCCATATCCCAGTGGAGCATCTGTACAGTCAGTGGCTGCCCAGGAGAGTATATACTACAGTGCCCTGGCAGCCACTGGCAGTGCCAGTCTAAATGAAATGCAAGAATTACTGGGAGGCACTAGTTTTTTGTTTTGTTTTTTAAATCCTTCCTCCACTAGCAAACTTCTACCACTGCCCCTTTCCAATGAATCTCCAGTCCTCCCGTCACTACTAATTCTGGCTGCCAAAGAGGTTTCACATGAAGCCACACTGTTCATACCTCTCTGGGGTAGATCTAGCGACTGAAATAGGCTTCCTCTTGTATCAACTTTATTTAAGCAGATGTGAGGGACCAACTGATACTGCTTCTACTTCATGCTGGGACAGTTGTGCCTGGGGAGCACATACATAGGAAGTGTCGTAATTTTGACAAAAACAGATCTTGTCTTTTTTTTGTTGTTGTTCTGAGTCACCATCATTCTTGAAAAAGAATAGACACTCCAGGAGAAAGATCACTAAAGAGATCACTGATTTTACAAGGCTTGTGGTTCAAACAGAAGGTAACTTGTGCAGAATTACATCAGTCCACTGTTAAGATACTGAAACAGGCACATTTAATCTCCGTTTGCCAAAACTGTTGAGACAAATATGTTAAAGGTGCCACTGGGAGAACTAATAAGGAGCTGAGTGGTTGAACTAGGTGAAACTTCAGACTTTCTCAACACGCAATTTCTATAGCAACCCAGGAAACATAGCTCGTTAGAGTGACATGTTTACAGTCCTGACTCTCCCCGTTTATTTGAATTTCACGTGTTCACCCTCGCCCTGATTATCTGCTACATCCAAGGTGGTTGCAGAGAGCTCTCCAATATTCTGTTGTCTGGCCCTGGAAGAAGTTAGTGCAGCAGAGAATCTACTCTGACTTCTGCCACTGGTGTAAACTCAGTAATAGAACTTATGACTATAGATAATCAGGTATAGTGGAGACTGGCTCCAGCACACCCATGACATTCCCCCCCCCGCCTTCTTTCTGACTGGAGTTGAAGAACAGCTGGCATAGGACATGACTATCCCATCTCTTGTAACTTTATTTTAGGAGAGATTTCCCTTACACTGGGATAAACCCCAGTGCAAATCTAGCCAGTGTAAGTTCTCTTTACATTGCTTTTGCTTGCTTGGTGGATGATAGAATTGAGATCTCTGACTTCACAGGTTTGACAATGAGCTCAGAGAAAACGTCTCACATTTGTGGACATTTTTTTTGCATAACAGCAGTAGCAAAAAGTTGTTGTTTTTCTTACTTTTAATTGCAGATCTAGACTTTTTTTAACATGTAAATATTTCACCTACATCTAATTACAGGTTCCACTCACAGTTTTAGAGCAATCATAAGCTAATAGATCCACCCAAGTTTTGAACCCTTCTGAGTTTATGAAAACAAGCAATCTATAAATGAGAACAACTTGAATCAGATTTGTCTTGTACATAAATGAAATCTCAGTGGAATATATCTTATGAAAATGAATAATATAGCAAGTGGTTTTCTGAGACACCGATTTTTCTCCTCCTTTAGAGGAAAAATGTGAAAGATAATGATGTGCTTTAATTTCTTTGGCAGTGCATTATAAGTGATCTCCTGGACAAACTACTTAGTAAACTGAAGACTTTTCTCTACTGAGATCAATATTTTATTGTGCTTACAATGGCTTAGAATTGTATTTGGAGTGGTAGAGTAATTGTCTGTAAAAATAACAGGTTTCAGAGTAGCAGCCGTGTTTAGTCTGTATCCGCAAAAACAAAAGGAGTACTTGTGGCACCTTAGAGACTAACCAATTTATTTGAGCCTAAGCTTTCGTGAGCAACAGCTCACTTCATCGGATGCATTCAGTAGAAAATACAGTGGGGGAGATTTATATACACAGAGAACATGAAACAATGGGTGTTACCATACACACTGTAAGGAGAGTGATCACTTAAGGTGAGCTATTACCAGCAGGAGAGCCGGAAGAAAAGACCCTTTTGTAGTGATAATAAAAGTGGGCCATTTCCAGCAGTTGACAAGAACGTCTGAGGAACAGCGGGGGGGTGGGGAGGGGGAATAAACATGGGGGAAATAGTTTTACTTTGTGTAATGACCCATCCACTCCCAGTCTCTATTCAAGCCTAAGTTAATTGTATCCAATTTGCAAATTAATTCCAATTCAGCAGTCTCTCGTCGGAGTCTGTTTTTGAAGTTTTTTTGTTGAAGAATTGCCACTTTTAGGTCTGTAATTGAGTGACCAAAGAGATTGAAGTATTCTCCGACTGGTTTTTGAATGTTATAATTCTTGACGTCTGATTTGTGTCCATTTATTCTTCTACGTAGAGACTGTCCAGTTTGGCCAATGTACATGGCAGAAGGGCATTGCATGGCACATTAGTCATCAGCTCTTTGCAATGTCTGTCCTTCCCTGATAATCTGATTTGTTTTTTTCTCCTCACTCGCTCCACAATGCCTGCCCCAAAGTAGTTACTGACTTTCATGTGAAAGAGCAGATCACCTTAAAAACTCTTTATCCTCACTCCCCAGATGTTGAGATGTGTTATCAAGTTTTGTCTCTACTATACCAATGCTTTTAGGACAAAAAAAATTTCAGGGCCCTAAAAGAGTTCCCCCACCACCACCCGGTCTAGACCGCAAATGGAGATGGACATTGACTAATTCTGCATTTGAATTTGCAAGCAAGACTCCATAACTTATGGCTGAAAAGCACTCCACTTCCAGAGCACTACTATGTTGGAAATCTGCAAGGCACTTACACGGTCCTCATCTCATATGTTCATACGCTATTGCATGGAAACAGACTCCATGACAGAAGTTGAATTTAGGCATTAAGTTTTAAAGGTCACTTGTAAATCCAGCCACGTATGTAACTTGATTCTCCTTGGTAACTTGGTGTGAGATCAGAATCAAGCCAATGATGTCTGACGCAGTAAGTCTTAGGAGCTGACTGGCTAAGTTCATTCAAAATGTTATGGATAACTACTGTGATGAAAGCAGTTCAACAGGATTTACAATAGCAGACATGAAATTGGACTCTTGGCAGATGTTGCCTTGGCTGACTTTACTCATCAAAACAGTCTAAAATGTGAATACATCTGGAAGCATCATTCTGCAGTAGATAGTTGTGCTGTTAACACTGAAGCAGGTACAATACTTCCTAACAAAGATATGCATCAAGTTCTCCTTATCTAACTGTGATCCAAGGACACCCGGGTTGTATGTGTGGATTATATTTAAGCATTTATGTATCTATATTGAAAAACTATGTTCTTAAGGTAAGTTAAGACAGGTGGTAGGTGCTTGTCTCTCTGGCTGGTCATTGTGTGGCTTACAGTGTAAGTCTATTTGCATTCCTGAGCCTGATCCTAATGAAGGAGATTGTGAATTCACATGAGAGATCTGCAGGAAAAACAAAAACAGCAGAGGGGTGTCCACTTTGTCCAGAGGGGTGTCCAGTAATGACAATGGATTTGGGGAACTGTGGGTTCTGAGATACACTCGGAATTCTTTACCAAGGAGATGAACTGTCAGCATGTGTTGTCTTATGAAAGGAGAGTCACAGCCAGCCTGGCTAGAAAATGCTGCAAAGATTTTGCGTGAGCTAACCTTTGTTAGACAAGACAGTATCTTGTTAATTAAGTCTAGGCCTCTCTTTTGATGTTACCTTGTTGTGGTGGAGAGGCTTGTGTGTCCCAGTGACCCTCAGATCTATGTCATCCGGAGTGTTGTACTCCTGACAGGCGAATAATTCTGAGGTGAGCTTCCAGACGAAGAGCAGTCCCAACTTCTCAAGACTCCAACGGTGGAACAAGCATATTCGGGGACTTGTCAGTTCTCTGTGGCTATGAAGGCAGATGAGGGCTGCAGCAGGACAGAGACCTCCGGTTGTCTCGGACTTCCCTGCTACTGGGTCCACAGCTCCTTCCTGTCAAGTTTTGTGAGGTTGCCGCCTGCACACCAGCTCCACCATGTTAAAAGATTTCACACATAGGCCTCTGCCAAGGGTATTTTTCCCCCGGCAGACATCCTCCTCCTATCAAGAAATAGCCGCCACTGCCAAATTATGTCTAGGATCTAGAGGCATGTTATAATTTTATTTTACATTTAAGCATTTGTTTCCAAAACTTTCACATGCTACTTCTAGAATCTTTATACTTTGTTAAATGAAGTTTGACCTGTTTACGCTATAAACATATCTAAAGCTGGTGGGTACTGCTTCCTTGGGAGCAGCTAATTTGTGAATTCTGTGGGACCAAGCGCTGGACTCTATAGGGAAATGGTCAGAGGGCTCGCAGGTTGGAGCGTGCCTATCGCTAACCTGCAGAGGGACAGCAGAGTCTGTGTAGACTGAGAGGGCAGTGCTTGTGTTGCTTGTGGAAGCAGGGAGATGACCCCAGGCAGGCACAGACAAGGCTCCCTCTCACCAAGGGCAGGAGGTAGTGAAGTGCCTCACAATGCTGGGGCCGCAATGAAGCCTCAACACAAGTTGGCATAATGGGGCAGGAGTAGTTTATTGCCTAGCATGGGACAAGTTGGGATGGGTGGCAGTTGGAGATCTTGTAAATAAGGGAGGGTGACAGGGGGCCAACTGCTCTGTTCTTCAGCACTTCCCACTTGATGTCTTAGGGAACAGCATTACTGCTGGCAAGTCAGTTGCTAGAACTGGTGGAATACTGGAGAAAAATTCATATGTGAATACACTCTCGGTATCAGAACTGCAGTTCAATAGCTTCCTTGGTTTCCTTTTCTGTGACTGATTGTTCACATAAAAGTTTGTGAAAATATGGGTAATTGCACTGGAAATACAGCCACTCACTAGATACATTCAGTGACATGGTAGACATTCATATATATGCCATGAAAAGAAAAAAAAAGAACAAATATCTACTGGACAGCCAGCTCTCTCTCACCGTGAGTTAAGAAGGAAGCCAGCTATATTTAAATCTGGGGTCTATGTACTACACAAAATATATTAGCCAAGATTTGCAAAAGTGGCTATTGATTTTGTGTGGCTCAAATGTTGGATGCCCATTGAAAAGGGTGTGACTTCTCAAGAAGTACTGAGCACCCTTCCTCTGAAAGTCAGGCCCCTTTAAGGTGTCTAAAGGTGGGCATCCAAAATCTAAGCCACACAAGATCAATTACTTTTGAAGATCTTGGCCACTGCTCTTTTGTGGAAAAGAAGTAAGGAAAAGATTTAAAATGTCCAATATTTTCTTAGCTTCTTTATAGCTTATGTCTTACTCCCTACAGAGCTTTCCATCTCTCTCCCTGAGACAGTCAGTATCTCAATTACTTTCTTTAGATACTGCTGTTGTGCATAGTGGTTAAGTCATCCAATCAAGTAACGGAATCCATACTACCTGACTTAGGGGCCTAATTGGTATTCAGAACTAATTCAGTCTGTGCAAACACTCATAAGCTTTTGCTATGAACTGGTTGCAAACATATTTAGATGGAAACATGTCTGTAAAAACACTGACAAATTATGAATGATGAACAAGTTGCTGAGAGACAGACTGTAGTTACCCTTTATTCATACTGAGTAGAACCTTACTCAACAAGTGGGCCTAATGTAGGACCACTTGTGGAGGACTGTTTGAAGTAAGGATATCAGTCTGTCCCTATAATGCTAATTGGTTTTTATGGAGAATTAATGAATAGATAAAAGGGATAAATCTGATGAATACATTGTGAAAACTCTATATTTCAAGTTCTCACCTATCACAATTTAAGTACTTCACTGGCAGTTATCAGCTAAACAGAAAGGATGAGAGAGACAGAGAGAGGGTCAGAAAATGGGTTCTCCACCCCCTAGAAATTTTTAAATTTCTATTGAAAAACCAAGTGTAAGAAGTCTGTTTTCAGGTGAAAATTTTTGGTTTTCAGTTTTGACAGAAAGTTGATTTCCTGCAGAGAGCAGGCACTTTCCAATAAATAAATAGTTTAATAAAAAAATCCAATTTTCCATCAAAGAACAGTTTTGATGAATTTTTTTTTGACCAGATCTAGATAGAAAGGCCCCAGACAGAAGTCAGCTTTTTGGACACCTCAGACAAATAGAATGAAGACCAGTTGTCCATTTACTCTATTAGCAAAAATGAGCCAAAGAAATTTCTCAGCATAGTGTAACTCAAAGCCTCAAGCATAGCAGATCTGCCAGAGGAGTCTGCCAAAAGACCAGATGCTCTGGCTAGAAAACAAATATAATTTATATTGCTTGTCAGTGTTTTCTTGTTTGCTTTCCAAAAGGTAAAGAGTAGGATGTTCAATATTTTGGTTCTGTTCAAATGGATAGCCTTAAAGCAGGCACATATTTGCAACACAATGTTTTAATAAAGTACATATTTTATATTCGGTTTTTTTATGTCTTTTCATGTCATCTACAAATATGGATAAAAGGACCCAGACTGCTCTGCTGGCAACACTTATTTTGATTATAAACTAAGGGCCAGTTAACACTGATTTACAATGAGAATTCAATCGAAGGACTGTGCTGATGACATCCATAGTATGTCTTATTTCCTATGACTTATAGTGTTGTCAGATACCAGGGGACAAAGGAGGATTATGCCATCAAAGTGGTGCCATTTTGATCAAACACTTCTCAGAATTTGTTTGAAAAGTATGATCATTTGGCTTGTGTGCCCTGTGGACGTGGTGTTGTGTAACTCTGGGTCCTCATTAAAAATGAAAGGTCATCTATCAAAACACATCAATCATATGTTATGATGACTAAACACAGGGCCAGATTCTGCAGTCCTTAGTTCTTCCTCAAGCAAAACTCCCACTGGGCCAAATTATATCCAGATATACTCTGTAGGCAACCTCACTCCTGGGCAGATTTGAGCCAATAATGTAAAAAAGTGAATGATAAAGGCACAAGGAAAAAATCTATTTCCTTTAATACAGGTTTTGGGCATTACAAATCTAATGTTGTTCAAAATAAGAGATTACAATAAACATGTAAATGAAACCTGTATAGAATCTGTTAAACTTGATCAATTTAATTCCAACAAATAATTGGACACAACAAAATTACAAGCAGCAAAAGTAAAGTTACCATGGCAGCATGATAGTTTTTCATATTATATAAAGGCAAGTAGTACTCATGAGACTGAGTCCTTGTGTGTCTCATTAAGTTCTGCTTTTGGCATCAGCTCTTTTCCTCTGTTACAGTAATGACCATAATAATAACTGCAAGATTTGGTAAGGCTATTTCTAATGCTTAAAAAAGAAGGTGAAACTGTCTCAGTCCAGGAGTATAAGAAATTGTATCCAGGACTGTACTTTGTCTACAGTGTACAGAATTGTTCAGCAGGATAGCAGGCAAACTAGTCACTGGATATAAGGTGCTACACTGATTTAGGTTGAGTATCAGACGTGGGTCTGAGATTGTGGGTGAGAAACATCGGTCTAAATTCAATCGGTGAATTACAGTGAACTAGGGCTGGCCAGAAGACATGGATTTGCAAAACTACAGATTTCAAAATTCTGTTTCATTTCACACTGGAACAAAACTGAGACATTTTTAAAAATTTTAAAAAACAAGATAAAGAGCCACCTTAGAATAACCAATACCTGGTGATTATGGCACTTTCCTGGGATGTTGGATACCCAGTTTTAAGTCTCTGTTCTGCTTGATTCAGTTTAGGGGCTTGACTGTCAAGATACCAGGTCGTATCTGACCTAGTGGTCAGAGCAGGAATGAGGCTCAGTGGGTGGCGTCCGAATTCTCAACCCAGGGGTCGACAGGGCCAGAACCAAGGCTGAAGGTTAGAATCAGAGTCAGTCCGAATGCCAGTGCCACCAGTTGAAAGAGTCAGAGTCAGGAATCAGAGCCAAGGGTTGGAACTGGATTACCAGGGGCCAGGAAAGGCAGGAGCCAATTTGGATCTGAGGCAAAAGCAAGGCTGGGAACATGGGTGGGTATAGGGCAAATTTGAGGAAGAGCTCTGTGTAGCTCTAAAGCTTGTACCTTCCACTAACAAAGGTTGATCCAATATAAGATATTACTTCACCTACATTCTCTCTCTCATGGCTTTAGAAGGCAGTTCTGCAGCTTAACACCAGGAATTCCAAATTCCATAGACAACTCTTGAAGAACAACAGTTATTTGCCAATAATTTCTTTCCTATGCTTTATTCACTTTTGAATTTTAATTAATTGTAGGGATACTTTCTGAAATTCTGAGATTAAGAAGACTGGGATTTTTCAGTTTGGAAAAGAGATGACTAAGGGGGGATATGATAGAGGTCTATAAAAATCATGACTGGTGTGGAGAAAGTAAATAAGGAAGTATTATTTACTCCTTCTCTACAAGAACTAGAGGTCACCAAATGAAATTAATAGACAGCAAGTTTAAAATAAACAAAAGAAAGTATTTTTCTGTAGTATCTGGATGGTGAATCTTGCCCATATGCTCAGGGTTTAGCTGATCGCCATATTTGGGGTTGGGAAGGAATTTTCCTCCAGGGCAGATTGGAAGAGGCCCTGGAGGTTTTTCGCCTTCCTCTGTAGCATAGGGCACGGGTCACTTGCTGGAGGATTCTCTGCTCCTTGAAGTCTTTAAACCACGATTTGAGGACTTCAATAGCTCAGACATAGGTGAGGTTTTTCGCAAGAGTGGGTGGGTGAGATTCTGTAGCCTGCGTTGTGCAAGAGGTCAGACTAGATGATCATAATGGTCCCTTCTGACCTTAGTATCTATGAATCTATTTTTTCACACAACGCACAGTCAACCTGCGGAACTCCTTGCCAGAGGACGTTGTGAAGGCCAAGACTAAAACAGGATTCAAAAAAGAACTATATGGAGGATAGGTCCATCAATGACTATTAGCCAGGATGGACAGGGATGGTGTCCCTAGCCTCTGTTTGCCAGAAGCTGGAAATGAGCGACAGGGAATGGATCGCTTGATGATTACCTGTTCTGTTCATTGCCTCTGGGGCACCTGGCATGGGCCACTCTTGGAAGACAGGATACTGGGCTAGATGGCCCTTTGGTCTGACCCAGTAGGGCCATTCTTATGTTCTTTATTTCTAAGAAAATTTAACTCGATGCAATGTACTTAAAGGAAAATAGTGCTCATAAATAATAGCAAAATCCAAATTTTATGAAGAATTAATCTGTAAATAAAGAAATGTAATCAATAAAATATCATTCAAACATGGAAGAATAATGAGTCCCTTCCAGAAGAAGCATATATTCTTTAAATTGAAAAACTTTTAAGTGTTAGCCACTTGATTGATGTGCCTTTGGTTTCCTATTAATGAAACCTTCACGAGCTCTATAATGCCAATATCTGTAAATCCAGTTTTTCCCTGAATGGAGCAGTTTAGATACAGAGTATAATAGAAAGGCTCTGTGTTTTAATTCTGACTGAAAATGCATCTCGACAACTAGTGAAATTTCAGGGTGTAATTCTGAAGCTCTTACTTCTAGGTTTAAGGGCTGCAGATGTTTCTGTTGGTAAAGACAATCCCACTCAATTATTTGGGAAGAATAGTTACAGGGAAATCTTTGCTAATTTTTTGGCCATAGAAAAACCTATAGTATTAAAATATAAAAGTAAAAGAAAGACTTGCTAAATTCATATTAAGTAACTAATTTACAGCAAGTAAATTGTTAGTTCCAAGGGTTTCTCCATATTAATCACATTGTGCTTTCCAATCACCTGTCAGAACAAGTATTAACATAGAAGTTCTTTTGAACGTGGTTTAAAACAGGTTTTACTCTTCAAACCAGTAACATCCCAACCCAACCCCAAATACTCATTGAGCTGAAGCTTTGGAGACAAAAGCTGAGGAAATGCCACTCTGGATCTCCCAGCCATTCTTTGGCTCCTTCTTTGACAGGAGTTCTCAATTTTGGTCCGCCGCTTGTTCAGGGAAAGCCCCTGGTGCACCGGGCCGGTTTGTTTATACCTGCAGCATCCGCAGGTTCAGCCCGTAGCAGCTCCCACTGGCCACGGTTTGCCGCTCCAGGCCAATGAGGGCTGCAGAAAGCGGCGTGGGCCAAGGGACGTGCTGGCCACCACTTCCCGCAGCCCCCATTGGCCTAGAGTAGCGAACCAAGGCCCTGGAAGCCGTGATCAGCCGAACCTGCAGACGCGACAGATAAACAAACCAGCCCGGCCCGGCCCGCCAGGGACTTTCCCTGAACAAGCGGTGGACCAGAGTTGAGAACTACTGTTCTATGAGATGAGGTGGAGGTCGGTCAGGTCATTACGACTGACAGGTTTAAAGTTCCCACTGGGCCCTCCTCTGTCATGCTGGGGAGGTACCCAGGTCAGCAGGAGTGGGAATGGGCATTCTGACTCCTCACATTCAGTCTTCTCTCCCACCCCCTCTTTGTGGTTGTAAGTTTCCTCTTTACATCCAGTAGAATTGTACATTGTTAATTTTAACGTTAGGAAGGAATTTTCCCCTGCTGCAGTTTGGAATGGGCAGCTGCTTTTTTGCGGGTGGTGAGGGGGTGTCCTCCTTGAATAATTCAGTGGGCTGGACTGTGAGTGGGAGGGAAGAGAAAGGACTGACTGAAAAGGTTTCTCAGGATAATTGTGTTTCATTAGGAGTAACTTTGTCACAACTGTATTTTCAGGAATCCCATGCAGTCGTGGGGTACTGCCAGGTGACTTTAATTTATCCCACTCCCTCTGAAAGGAACAGTAGTAAATTATGCTAGAATTAGAAGATCAGAATGAGAGTTTAGTGCATCAGCATTGTGCACAGATTGAGGTTCCCTTAACAATGCCTGAATTCTGCCCAGGAGGAAAGGGCAAAGTGAGGCATTCTGATCTGGTGTGATTCTTGGACTGAGAAAGCTATGGCTTGGAAGAGATGGACTCTATGCATTAAGGCTTTCATCCTCAGCACTTAGTACCTCTTAGGAAAGGTTAGCAGCCATGTATGACATTAATTAAGTTTTGAGTTGGTCAGGACACTTGAGTAAATGAAATTTGTCAAAATACTCTTAATCATAGCTGAAATGTTTTACAGTGATTTACTGTTTTTGTCAAGAATGGTATTTGGGGCAAGAACTACTCTGAAGTATTATATCATGCTGGTTAGGGCACTCACGTGGGATGTAGGAGTCTCACATTCAAGTCTCTGCATGATTCACAGTGATCTGTGATGGAAAAAACGCTCTGTTTTCTATATGAAAGTGGATATTGTCACAATTGTATTTCCAGAAAAGGTTCTGTTTTCATTCCAATGTGAAAAACAAATTTGGAAACCTCATAAGTTGCTATAAAATTAAATTTTTGTCCCCTGGCTAGTTCTAATTAGGTTGTTAACAGTTAAATGTTTGGTTAATCTTTGGTTACTGGGTTAATAAAGTTGACTTTAAACTAACCATCCGTTTAAACTAACCATGTGTATGGTGTTTCATTTCTTCACGTGTGGTGTCCACCTGAAATGTTCACACAAGTTACTTCAAAAAAATTGATCTCTTTCAGTGTGGCAAGTTTCTAACAGAAGCTGCATGTTAGAAAAGGCAAGGCAAGGGTTAAGGAGCTTCTCTGGACACAGGAAGCCATGTCCTCTTGCCTCTCAATGTGATGGGAGCATTCAAAAGAGAGCAGCTCTGCTCAGTCTGGGCTGAACATGGAGGAGAGCACTCAGGTGCAGCAGCCACCAAGACGTCAAGATCGAGCCTCGAAACCAGGTTGCTGGAAGCCTGTTGGCCATGGGAGCAGAAGGTGACAACTTGCTGTTGCCAGTGGAGGAGACTGAGAAGATGGATCAGAGGGGACCATAGGAGAGACCCCAAGTCCAGCCCAAGACATGCTGGAGGGACTGGAACAAGGGGTTTGGGGTATCTGACCCTAGGCCCTGTACAAGGGCTACTGCTTCGGAGGGTCCTAGGTCAGAACCTGGTAGACTAGGATGGGCCCGGGTTCCCCTATCTGCCCCCCCGACCCCAGTAGCTGACACTGCTCTGACTGATAGCCACTAGGCAAGGCAGACAACAGACTCTTGCCAGTGGGCTACACTTTGCCAAGCAATAGCCACCAAGTAAAATGACCTTTGGACTCTTGCCAATAGATGTGATGCCTCAAAGTATCGCCACTAAGCTCAGGACCGGCAGTACTATCTACAGCCAACCCCTCAATACTGCATTACTGGCTTTATGCATGTCCCATAAAATATTTATCCTGGTATATTCGCAGTTTTAGCTTTCCACTCTTAAGACAAACACATTTTTACTCTTTATTTCTTTTGATGCCAATGTGTCTCAAGTTACTTTGTTTTTAAATACCAGATTTTCCTTCTGTTTCTTGAAAGGGCTAAGATCACCTTTCATTCCTCTAACTTGGGGCTGCTGGCTGAAGGGCTGGGCTAGTGGAATAAGTTTATGAAGTTTAAGGTCTGTGCCTGTGTCAGCAGCAGGAAGGAGGGATAGCATATCATCATATACACCAGAGGATCCTGTTTGCATTGCTGTGATCTTCTGACCTGAGTCCATCAGTAATGTGCCACAAAATGGCCCAGATGAGAAGCTGGGATAATTTTTGTTTGTTTCTTCACTTCTGACGCTCAGATTGACTTAAATCATTTGCCTATGAATGTATTTCAAAGGCTTATTTCTGCCACCCAAGCATGGATACCTATTCTTGCAAAAAGCATGCACTAGGGAGCATATTTTGAAACAAAATTCTTTAAAATTAAGGTGCCACATCCTTCTAGATCTAGGGGTATTCCATCCAGCTTTGGTGCAGATCCAAAATACATCTTAGGGTAAACATGTGGTTTGAAAATTAGCCTATATTATACATATGGTTTGCCACTTCTAATGAGGGTAGAGACCTATGTTGCAGGCCTGTAGAGTTGAATAAATAATGTTCAGACACATCTGATTTGAAAATGTCTATTTTCAGTGTTGGATCACTGTAGAGTAAATTCTCTACATCAAGAAACTGACATGCTAGCTATTACTAAAGCTTGCTATATGAAAGATTTAATATCCCTTATTTGCAGCCTGCCCACCAGGTTACTTGTTTTGTCATTCTAGATTAAGTTCATGTACTGTGGAGATGGCACAGCCCGACTTCTAAAAATCAATTCTTCACACACAGGGTTGTAATACAGCTGAGTGCTTAATTCTTGTTTACTTTGTGCCACTTTCTTTTAAACCAGAAAAAAAAAGCAGTGAACAGCTTTCTTGTTCATTCTATGGTTGCTTGTAAAATATGCAATTATTTCATGAATAAGCCTTAAACGTGAGAGCAAACTATACTGAGTCAGCTTCCTGATTGCACTCCTACATCTCTGGCTTTTTAAATTCTCCTCCCAGGGTGTTTGAGTAGTTTTAATAAGGTTCCTGTTTCCAATACCGGAGATGTGATTCAGGGCTTGAGGGCAGTGACATGTGCTGTGAATTCTAGTTTGCCTCTGAGAGTGTGTTTACATGTCATGGAATCAATAACTTAAGGGATAGTGAATCTCCCCTTCAGATTGTATTGTTGCATCCAATCTGAAACAAGCTGTACTGATTCATTTGGTAAGAAAATCTAGTCAACTGTAGCAGCATATGGAAAGGGTAATATCCAGATTAGGTTCCGGCTAAGAGCAAGTCTCAAGACCAAATCAGATCTTAGGGGTGAGGTCAGACTTGATGGCACACAGATCTACCTCAAAGACCATCAAATGGTAAGGCTAAGATTCCTACTGTAAATGAGTCTTCGATTTTCAGTTAGATGCCACTTTAATTAAACCAAAATAGAAACTTTGCTAGTCAGTTCCACATGCTTGTTGAGCAATTCCATTGGTATTCCCTTGAGCCCATCTCCGAGTATAAGGAGTCTGTACAGTACACTAGTGCCATATTTCTTAGTGGATTTGCATATACAGTATTCTTTGTAACAGTGACAGTCTGGAATATTGCCAGGAGGAGACCTCGCTTAATTAGAAAGACTTAGATCACTGATAAATCCTCTCATTTACTGCAGCCAAGGCTTGGATAATTTTTGTTTGTGGCTGAACAGAATGCTGCAGCACACATCCCTACAGTGCTTTCCCTACCTAGTCAATTGAACACATCACCCCTGTTCTGAAATCTCTACACTGGCTTCCCATCATGTTCTATATTAGTTTCAAAGGTGTATTACTTGGTTGTGACCTTTGTCAAGCTATCTAGAATAGCTCATGAGCTTGAGTGCCAACCTCAGGGCAGACTGTCAAGAAGCAGGGCATGAACCCCAAATTAGTTGAGAGTTCTATAGGTAGATTTCATCAACCAAGTGACAAGTGTGAACTCCTCTAGCACTATAAACAGCCTAACCATGGAGTCACAGACAGTCGCCTTGGGCACTCCAGTCTATCTTGCCACCCAGGCAAATTTGCCTTTGTGATAGTCTCTGACACCACAAATCACAGTGATATTCAGGTTATTCCCAGTCCCCAAAGACCAGTCATTTACCCCAGGTCAGTTATACCTTAGACCTCACACCAAAGACAATGCTTGTAGCCAATCCGATAATAAAATTAACTGAAGATTTATTAACTAAGAACAAGAAATAAGAGTTATTTACAAGGTTAATGCAGGTACACACACACAAATGAGTTACAGTGTTAGGTTCCAAAAGATAACAGAAGCTGTTGTGACATGCAAACTCTATATGTCCTTTAAAGCTAACCCAATCTAAGCAGCTTGGAGATCCCGTGCTTATGCTTAGAAATATTGCCCTCTCCAAGCAGCATAGTGATTCTGTTCCTTCTGGTCAGGGATTTTTTTTTCTCTTTCCTGAGCGTTCAAAGTGATGGGACAAGTGTTTGCACCCATTTCCCCTTCATGGGTGTGTAAAAAGCAAATGATACCTGCATTGTCCTTTTAAGTACTAGTGAATCTGAAGCTTTGTCTCCTTTCCTACTTATGTGCAAGTAAGCCCTGTTTGAATTAGTCCCTTGTATTCTTGTAGCAAACAAAACAAACAATCTATAATACTCAAAATATTACAGGCATCTCATGTCCTTCATTATATCCCTAACATTCAGATTTTACATATGCTCTATATTTTCAACTTAACGTAACTGTGTTTTATTGCACACTGATATAGGGCCTAGTACTCTGAAGACTCCTACAGTGCTTTCCCAAGTATATTAAAAAACTCCGTATCTTCAGCAGCCACCGAAACGCAGCTATCTCTGGTGTCAGTCACAGCTGCTGATAAACAGCACACAGCACAGCTATTAACGGGATGTGATTTCTGTATTCAACCTAAGATACAGAAGGAGTTTGTTGGATTTTTATTACTCACTGATAGTTGGTTAGGTCACGGGGTTTAATCAAAATATAAAGGGATTGCAGAAGGCAAAAAGAAAAAACAACTAACAATTGAAGCGTGTGCAAGTGATGGTAATTGGTTAGTAAAGATTGATCAAACTTTTGTGGTCAATTTACTTCTGAAGTTTAGAGCAACTGTGATTTGACTGTCGCTCTATAGAAAGAGTAGAGAATATAGAAACAGAGGAAGAAGGGAAAGAAAGCAAGTGTGGTGGAGAAGAAAAAAAGAAAGGTAGGGTAGATAACGATAGCTACCACTAAGGGTACATCTACACTGGAGCTGGAGATGAAATTTGCAGCTCATGTACGCATACGTGCACTAGATTTGATCAAGCTCATGCACCAAAACCAGAAATGTAGATGCAGTAGCGCATACAGTGGGGTGGGCTAGCTTCCCCAAACACAATTCCGCTATTTGCTCGTGCAGCTAGCTTGTCCTGCTGCCCATACCATACTTCTATTTTTAGTGCACTAGCTCAATCAAAGCTAGTGCATGTACATCTGCCCGAGCTAGAAAGTACCTCTCCAGCTCGAGTGTAGACATTTAGAAACTCTCTCATCTACTTATACAGCAGCCACTTATTCTTAATAATAGATACCAGGGTAAGTATTGCAAATATGTTTATCCAGCAATTTCAAAACACTTAAGCTTTAGAATTCCTGATCATGATGGATAAAATCCTGTGTGAATAGTAGGAATATTGTCTAAGCTTAGACATCAGAAAGGTTCTTTTACCCTTTTCATATCATAAATGAGATTGCTTCTTACTTCATAAGAATCCTGAGCATCTTTTCTCCATTGGTTTCTAATTTAGTACACAGCTGGCGATACCTTCAGGAAATCAAACCCACTTGATCTTCAGAATTATTTCTAGAGCTGGGCAAATAATTCCAAAGTTATTCATAAACATTTATTTGAATTTGAAAGTGTACTCCAATTCAATCACCTTTGACTAGAGCTGAGCTGATGAATATTTGTGCAAGTTATTCAACTAGTCTTAACTCTTTTGCGAGATCAATTTTCAATTGTTTCTTTCACTGTAAGTTTCCTCTCAATATCCATAGCAGCATGTTACTCATCTTCTTGAGCAGTGGGACTTAATTTCAGAGGCAGAATTCTATTTGTCAATAATTAAAGTGGTTCTACTGAAACCATACATAATTGGTAAAGAATTTGTATTTCTAGATGTCTCAGAAAAATCAAAATCAATCTAGATGCTTTATGACCTGTCAGGACCATCGAAGGTTAGAATAATTAATGGCCAGATTTCAGTACCTTTAAATCACACCAAGAAATATTGTACTCCTTGAATTGTCTCATGGACTTGTTTTTGTGGAATAAAGTATTGCTCAGTAGGAACATAGCCCTAAGAGCCTCTTTAAATGATCTCTCATCCCTAACTAATTTTAAAACATATTGCTCCTGTGGCTTTAGGTATAGCGAAAAAAAAAATCTTTAGAAAATTTCCATTTCCCACATGACCATGCAGTAGATCATTGTTACCAAAAACATTTACAATTTCCTTCTCCTTCAGTCAGTAGAAACCCAACCATTTTTCGCCCAATATTTCTGGAGTGTTGACTTGCAGGAAAATAATTGAATAACTTGATCACCCCTCCTCACTTTCTGCTACAGTACTCACATTCGGAATGTTTGGTCTCATAAGGAATGTAAGTTCAAGATCTGAAATCAGTCAAACTTCAGTATACCAGGGTATATTTCTCATGTACAAAGATTTCACGTGCAGCTTCCATTACCATCAACAGAAATTGGCAAAATTCTCTATGCATCTGCTACTAACAGATTTTTCACCTGATGACAGGGATTTCAAATATACTCCTCACTCAGTGGCAGGAATTTGAAAACTTTCCCAACAGCTTCCTGGAGAATTATCTGCTGTGAATACCCAATGACCCATGTAATTTCCCCTCCTCCCTCAACCCCTGTCCATTCATAAACCCTTTGCTTTTTAAGAGTCATTAAAGCAATTATGACCCACTCATGTAAAGACTACATGTGTGTTTAACTTTATGCATGTGAGTCCTGTGGGACTCAGGAGTACTCACACACTTGAAGATAAGCATATCAGTAAATCCTTGCTGGACTGGGGCCTTTGACTGAATTTTGAAGAGTTCATAGGCTGAAGGAGTGATTTTAAACCCATTTTAGTAGACTTATTTTAGTCTAGCATGGTGAATTATGCCTAGGTGCATTACAGTTATCTGTCCCAGAAATGAAAGCTTTGATGGTGCCAATAATATTTCAGGGGCCCTCATGTTTTATTGAAGTAAAGGTTCCATCAGTGTATTGCTGCAAAGAGACAGCTGTTTGGTTATAAACTAAATATCAGCACAATAAAATACAATATCCAACATTTGCAATAAGACAGTTTCAATGATTTTTTCAGAAAACTCAATATATTTATTTACAGTCATGTATAAAGTGTATTTCCCAATCTCTACCTGCATCTATAGACAGTTGAAAATACAGTGCTCCCAGGAGACAAATGTCCATTAAAATTAAAATCCTCTTGTAACATCAAAACTCTGTCATGATGCTGCCCACTCACTCCTTTTCAGAAGTGCCTAATGTGACTTAGGAGCCTGAATCCCACTGACTAAAATTGGCTCCTAAATGCCTAAATCACCTTTGGAAATGTTACCCTCATGCTTAAAGCTAGGCATGTGCTAAACTGGGACCTACATTACTCTCTCATGAACTTTATATTTTCCTCACATTAAAGTATAAACCTTGGTCTTTGCCCTCGTTGTACTGTCACGGACTTTAAAAGAGAAGAAACTACTTGGCATCATCATGTTATTTGCATTGCACCATAATGTAGTATGTAAATGGCTTCATATAATCTTAATCCACATCCAAGTTCATGATTTCTAATAGCCAGATTGTATCATAATTGGAGATTGCCAAATCAATTCAGTAAAGCTTTGCTCTCTGTTAATCTGATCATAGGGACCAAGGAATTGCCATACAGGATCAGATCAGTAGTTGGTCTAGCCCAGTATCCAGATTTCAACTTTTTAACTTCCACAGTGGCCATTTTCAGTTGTTTTAGAGGAAGGTGCAAGAAACCCAGATGAAGGCAGATATGAAATAATCAAGGTGACCATGGTCTCCCTCCACTGTGCATTAGTGTGAAGGAATACTACATTAGTATCTATAAATAATTAGGTAAACATATGTCCCTGAAAAAAAATCAAGGATGTCTCAGGCTGTCATTCCTTGAGCTTAAGAAAGTGAATTTCCTGAGGAGAGTTTAACTCTGGCATTTTCTTTCTCTGACATTTATGCTGGTTCAGAACAACAGCTTCTCATGCTGTATCATCTGACAGTGGTAAAAGAATCTCAGAAACCTTTTTCTTCTAATAAAGAAGAAATGATTACAATAAGGAAAAAAATTGTATTGTCCCTGAAACAGCTTTCTCTCTCCCTCTGTTTCACTGTAGATCTTCTGCATAGAGCTTTCCACAGCTCTTAACGCTGCCTGGCCTCTGGAGAAAGTTTAAAAGAAACAGCACGAATATCCTCACTGAAACTGGTACACTTCAGGCAAAATGAAATTTTGCTAAAACTTGCTGTTTTGCTTAAGCTGAGATGTATTGGTTTTGACCAAGTGTTAATTGGGAAGGCTTGAGAGACAGAATTAGCCCATGACAGAAATTCAGTAGTTAGGGGACTTGGCCTGAAATTAGGCATACTGAGATTCAAGTCCTTGCTTTCCCTAACCCAGAGTGATCGGGGATGAAGAACTCATCTCTGAATCAGGCAGAGCAGGTACCTGAATATAGGTGTCCTAAAGCCTCGTGCCCTAGTCACCAGGATACCCACACTACACCCCCCCCCCCCAAATCAATAAAACCTCAGGATTTGATCTGGAAACAGCCATTTTGACACAGTTCCATTTATGAAAACATTCAAAAGATTTTGGTTTTGTTCCAGTGGAGAACAAAAAGCCATTTCAAAACCTCAAAAGTTGTGAAATGGAATGGTCTTCCTCCTCTGATCAACTCTAGTCCTCAACCTCCTCCTGGTCTGTCCTACTCATAGATCAAAGTTGCTGCAAGAACTTAATCCAAGAAATTTTATCCCAGAGTTACAATATGTCTGCAGTTTCATCCAGTATAGTGCAGCAAATATTTAGCAATGGGGTGGGGAAAGAATATACAAATAAATACAGTATCAGTGTGAGATTATATATATATTCTGGCCCTCACCACTGAATTGGGAAGACTAATTATAGCTGTAGCATTTCTCATGTATTTGGGGGGAATGTCATTAGTACCCTCTAGTGTACTTACAACACCCATAGGAGAAAAGTGTGATTAGAACAGTGATCATGAATAAATAAGATGAGGGGGGGAAATTGCTACACTAATTATAAGTGAAAAATTAAAACACCTTTATCAGTTTGCCTTTGAAAATAAGATAATTTAAAAGGAAGAAACAAACAAGATCATGTTTTTACCCTGATCACATGCAGACTAGCCATATTAATGTAAAAGAACTGAAGTTACATTTTGCAGCTAATGTTCTACTCACTTTGAATTTAAGTCTCTGAGCAAATGAGAGACAAATCAAGTGTCTTAATGTCTGCAGCAATAGTGTTTCCCATGTTTGGACAAGCATTTCAAATCAGTTACAGCAATAGCTTTTAACTCAGCAGTGTGTCTTAGGAAGTTATCTTTTCAATTAATTTACAGACTAATAGGAAATATGGGGCATATAAGGGGTGAAGGCCTCTGGATTCCTCCTAGCAGCAGGTACAGGCTCTTATCAGTCTCACAAGTCACTACAAGAACTAGTCTTTCAACAGGAAAACCCCTGCTATGGCTCCTTTATTGGTTTATAGGGGTCTAGTCCCCTCCGAAAGCACAGTTTTAACAAAAAGTCTACAACTTAAAACTATTTCACATTCCTGAGAGAGGCTCACCAGCTTCCTCCTTCCTGGTGTCCCCTGTTAAATGGGGAACTTAAGCAGTCTTCCTTGTCTCAAGGCTCAACCATTATCCTAAACAATTATATTTCACCCTGTCTCCTAGCTAGGCTTCTACCATTCCCAGGAGATCCTAGTAAGCCTGCCCAGATGTCCCTACCTGAGCCACTACTCCTAGAAGTTCTGCTTCTGTATACCTACAGAGAATTTACAAAGAACATCATTCTTCTCCTGCACTTTTTATAGAAATCATTCCTAACCCTCTCCTAGATAGGACTGATAGGTCCAACTGAATTAGCTCCAGATGTCCTCAAATAGGCAAAATTGGCCCCAATGAGAGGCAGCTGCCTTATCACTGGGGACTGGCCCCATTCCTTCTTAAAGGGACCAGGCACCCTGTAACAGGCCCCAATTCAGCAATTCACTTCCCTAATCTTAAGCATATGGGCATTACTATTGAATTCCAAGCACTCACCGGCTTAAAATTAGGCCTGTCTTTAAATGCTTTGCTACATTTGTACTTTTGAAACTCCTGAAAAGTACGGAGAGTACCCAAAGTTTTCAAACTGCAGATTCAATGAGTGTATTGTAAATAATATTCTCATAACTCGGAAAAGTTAACCAATGATAAGGTAAATCACAGAATATGCTAATTTTTAGACCTAAATTTGCCTCTCTACCATACTGATCTTGTGGCATTTCACTTTAGTTATTGTATATACTTGACATCAGAAAGCTTGAAATGTGAAGATGAGACTAGAGGTTATAGACATTATTTAATGCCAAAGAAATTAATCCAATATGTCAAGATTCTGTCACACATTTGAGAGCTCTCTCACTCTCCTCCTGTGCCACTCACAATTTTCATTACCCGATTGTGTGTGTTTTGTTTTTCTGGTATGATCTGAGATGAATAATTGCATTGAATGCAGTATTCAAAATAAAAAAATGGCATTAATTTCATATAATGGCATTATATTATTTTCCATGCCCCCTTTTTATTACAGCCTAGTGTTTTCTTTGCTGACTGCACTGAACAGACATCTTCATTCAGCTGCTCATGACGATTCCTAGATCTTTTCCTGATGCATTCAGAACTTACAATGTGAATAGTTTTAAAGTTGTTCCTTCCAGTGTATGCTGCCTTGAACTTGTCTATAATATTGTATTTCATAGGCTATTATGTGTGTTGTTTTTTTCCCATCTCTCAACCAGTTTTTAATCCTAGCCTAAAGTCTGTTGTTTAATGTGTCTGAGACAAGGTGCTATCAGCAACACCCTGATCACTGACATTGCTGCAGTCTGGAGAAGGCTGTAAGGCTAGCTGAGGGCAATTATATACTTTCTGTTGGGGGATTGTGAGCACCTTGGTGACAACCACTGGGCTAACAAGGTAATTGCAGGGAGACTATAGGGAGAGGAAACAGGAAGCAAGGAATGACTTAGAAGGAAACTCAGGGAGCTAGTTGTGGCTAGGTAGTGAGGGCTTCAGGGAAGTTTACCCTTACTATAAGTTTACCCATACCTCTGCATTGTAGGGTATTGCTATATAAGAGAGGACTGAATTCACATATTGGTGAAAGATAAACAGCCTAGGGTGGGTTTGTGACTGTGAAACTACCTGAATTAGCTACAGGATAATATAAGAGACTGGGAGTTAAGACTCCTATCTCCCATTTCTGCCTCTGCTACTGACTTGCTGAATGATTGTCAAGTGACTCAATCAGTGTATCAGCTACTTGTTTAAGGGGCTAAACTACCTTCCTCCCTAGTATATGATAAGTCTTAAATAATTCGTGTAAAGCTTCTAGATGTTGTTAGATGAAAGCTACCATAGAAATGCTACCATCTAGTTCCTTGTAATAGCCTCTTGAGAGGGACTTTATCAAAGCCCTTTGCAAGTACTAAATAAATAAATAAATATCAAATAACTAACATCTTAGAAAGACAATTTACCTGAAACAGCTGTGTTGTGGTGTTTTTGTTCTTGTCAGATTATACATTGTCTTAATTTTTCTCAGCTCGTTTGCCTGAAATATCAGTAGGGCTTTCTTGGCTAGAATTCTTATAATTGTTCTTCCCTCCCTGCCCTGTAAGAGGTTTATATGGCATTAGCCACTCCAGTAAAGTAGCTTTTAAAATAGTTTTCTTCATAGCTTGTTTACATCAATCTTTTGTTCTTTTTGAAGTCTTAGGTAATAGCAGTTATTCCTGGTGCTTTATTACACGTTGGTTTTGCAGGTTCTATTCTTTCTTTTTTTATATTCAACTATTCCTCTCCTCTCACTGCAAAGAGAGACCTGAGACCTTGAGGTAGGTATACTATTTCCCCCCTCATTATTCGTCGTGGTAAGGACCTATGCAAAGAAATCAGTTTTGTTTCTTTATAGTCCTCAAGGGTCTGATTCTCATTTACACTAAGATAGCAGTTCTCAACCTATTTACCACTGTGGGCTGAATATGCAGCTCTCCATGGTGTGGGCCACATCCATACAATAAATATACTATCTGTATGGACTTGAACATGTCAGCTGTGTGCTGATTAGACTGCAAGCAGCCCATGGGTTAAGAACCACTGCACTAAGGCCACTTTTCACCACCATGCTAGGGTAAAGAGACTTCAGAGGGTGTAATTTATGTTTAAGACCCCACTGCATTACCAGAGTGGTACAAAATAGCATTAGTGTAAAGAAGATTCAGCCTCTGTTTCTTTCTGTGATTGCCCTCACTACGGGTTTTCATGTCTAAACACTTCTTATTTATAATATGCATATCTATTTTGTATCTCTGTATCTTTGAGTATGTCTTCAAATTTCCCTTTCCTCTCTGTTTTACCTGCCAATTCTTATATTTTATTTAGTTTCTTATTAAGTTGAATGGGTGTCAGGAGTAAGACCCTCAGCTGTGCCTACTCAGTACTTCTGAGGCCCTAATAAGTGAGCTAGGCTACCTGATCGGCTGAGAAAGCCAGCAGGCTGGTTCTTAAACCCAACAGCAGGAGTAGCTCGCTGGCTGTTCAATGCACACATCCATGGACTCTCTACCTCCCTGTGCTTGCCCCTCCAAGCCCTGCTCCTGCTCTGTTTCTCCACAGCTACAGCCCAGATTCTGCCCTGCACCCAGCCTTGCTCCTGCCCTCCCTGACTCCTGATAATCTGGCTCCCACCCTCAGCTCTGACTCTGTGTCAACCCTTGGCTCTGGCAGTCAGAGTTCAACCACTAGGCCCTGACTGCCTACAACCCACTCCACTGACAAGTATCCCGTCACCATTGTATCAGGACCATATCACTTCTCAGGAGACCATATTCAAAATCTAGTGACTAGGGCTATCCAGGAATGAACTACAAACAACATTCTAATAATTCTGCATACATAGAAAAGGTTAACCTATCACTCACGTTAATGTTATCCCTATTGATAGACACTTGATTTACGTCAACTTGAAGGACAATGAAGATTCAGAAAGTAGGTGCGGCGGAGTTTTGCTCTAATCTCTGCTGAAAGGACATTTCAGTATCTTACCATTCTATATGCCAGGATGTGATCTGTTACAAAATCTTCTCTAAAACAAGTGTATTTTATTCCATCTTTCTTGTCACTGGACATGAAAAGAGACATTCATTTAGACTTTCATCTTCAAAAGGATATATATCATTAGAGTCAATCATTTCATTTGGGAAAGGTTTTAATCTACTCTAGAAGTATATGTGGCTGACATTTAAGGCTACTGAGTCAATAGGACTGATGTCATTCCACACACACAGAGGATTTTATAAAAATATGTATTTTCAGAGAGAACGGTGATGCATGATAAGAAAGTGGAATGACTGCGCCTCGTTAAATTTGCAAAATAACTTTTTTTTAAATCGTGACACTTTATACATTCAAAAGCTTTAAACTAATTCTATATTAATCAGAACTTAGTTAATAAAGCTTATATTTGATGGCCAAATTCAACCCTGACAATTCCAGGGAAGTCCATATAATTGCACCTACTAGAAGTAGGTTTTAATTTGGTCCACAGAGTTTAACAGACAGACACCGAGTATAGGGTGTTAGAGAAAAAAACATGCATGTTTGTGAGGAGTTCGGATATTCATTGGTTGAAGGAGAGGCCATATAACTCCCATCTTGGGAATTTCAGAGACCCAAAGAACAAAACAAAAATGGATATAGAGCAAATTAAAGATGTCACTACACATCAGGGGAAGGTTACATTTCAAAGATGATTTATCATCTGCCAGTTCACATATCCAGAATAATCAAATTATATTTTAAGAAACATCATATCTCCTCCTACAGATTAAGGGAGAAACTGTGACTCTCTCCCCCTCATCCCTCCCCCCCCCCCCCCTTATTCCCATAACTAGCTTCATTGACTTGGCTTTATTTGGCTGACAGTCTGGAAAATGCCAGTAACTGGACAATTATTCCTTTCATCCTAGAGTACTACTATTGTTTTGTTAAGCAAACACTCTCTGTTCTACTAACTAATTGTTTCTGAACACTTCTATGTTTATTATTTGTTTAAGGAACACAGTCGTGCCAGTCCTCTGAACTACAAGATAAATGCTATTTACTACATCACCTTTGTGATGCCAGTCACTTGTTCTCTGGCATACAGTATATGAAAACAATCAAATAAGTGTGCACCAGGGTTTACATCAACTCTACAGTCATACTTCAGAAATTTCTTCGAACGGAATATATTGCATCGAGGTATCTCAAGTATTGCTACTTTGCTAGCTTTTAGTTTTTGACATTTTACACATACTCTGCATTTAATTTATCTGCTGAAATGGATGTCAGATTTAGCAACTTCTCTAGGCACATTTCCAAGAAAGTTTAGTCCTTCACTTGCTATCATTTGAAGTTATCTGGCTGTTCATTTAGCATATATAAAGCATATTTTGCCTCAACCAGAGGCATCATACTATTAATGTTTTGTGAATACACAGTAGCTCTAGAGTTCTGAAAGATGATTCAAAGATGGCAGTAAGCAATAAAACATGCACAAGCCAGTATCAAACTTCTCCTTTCCTGCCCCCTCATCATGGCAACCTATATATGCATAGCGACACTCATAAATCTGGGAAGACTAACCGTTTTACTGTAGTTTTAAATTCTGCTGCTAGTAAGCCAGAAGAAGGGCTTCCTACAAGTTCTTTGGATAAATGCCATAAATAGCATAACAAGCTGCAGGGCAGTAATAATACACTATCTAACAAGTAGGATTGATGAACAATAATAAAACTAAGGCAAAACAGAGCATAGGATGAAAAATGAGGTTAGCTACCAATATAATTACCAAGACCAGTGACAGTTCTTAATAATTATATGTGAGCTCAAAGCAACATTTTACTTTTCCAATACTACTTGTACGGTATAATCTGCCTTTAGTAAACAAGAAGGTACAAAGGCACATTAAAAAGAAAAGAAATGGGAAGGTCCACTGCGTAAATAGATTATGAAACAATCTTTCTGCTTTCAACACATTGCATTTGACTTTTGCAAGATTGTAAAAGGGGCACAAGTAATGAGACAAAATGATATTTATTATGATTCAATTTCATTATTTTTGCAAGTTACACATTTATGAGTAAGCTTTAGTAAAGGCTAGAAGCTGAAGGCTGTAACCATTTCCTCTTGTATCATCATTTTACCATAACAGTAATTTGTACCTTTATTTAATCTGAAATATCTGCACTCAGTGGAGGTCAATGTCTGCTCTCATATGCACAATGCCTGTTGATTTCAATGAGTGTCATATGCCTGTAAAGGCAGAATTTGGTCCGATAATTGGATTGTATAGAACAGGGGTGGCCAACCTGAGCCTGAGAAGGAGCCAGAATTTACCAATATACATTGCCAAAGAGCCACAGTAATACGTCAGCAGCCCCCATCAGTTCCCCTGCTCCCAGTGCCTCCCACCCACCAGCAACCCTGCCAATCAGCACCTCCCCGTCCCTCCCCGCCAGCTGTTTTGTGGCATGCAGGAGGCTCGGGGAGGAGAGAGGACAGGGCAGGCTCGGGGAGGGGGTATGAAGGGGTGGGCTGGAGTGGGGGCAGGGCCTATGGCAGAGCCAGGGGTTGAACAGTGAGCACACCCACCCCCCCGGCACATTGGAAAGTTGGCACCTGTAGCTCCAGCCCCAGAGTTGGTGACCTATACAAGGAGCCGCATATTAACTTCTGAAGAGCCGCATGTGGCTCCGGAGTCTCAGGTTGGCCACCGCTGGTATAGAAGAATGGAGATTGGATTATTATTTTTTTGCTTCCAATGATGTAGGAGAAATCTGAAGAAGCCTTGGGTGGACAGGAAGAAAATTAGGGAAGGATTAGAGGAAGGGGAGAGGCAACAGCAAAATAAGTGTTAACAAGGAAGAAGAAATTATCAGTTTTACCTAGCATAATTACACTTTATTTTTAATGAGTTTCTGAAATTCTATTTCAAGCTTCATTGAAACACACACAGTATTAACATTCAATTAGCAATTAGTTGCTTTTTTGATATATTAATGACTATAATTGTAGATCTTGATTAGAGCAAAAAAGTTTCAGACATTCAATCTGTTGTTGTTGTTATTAATTATCTGTATTACTATAGTGCTTAGAAAGCCTAGTCATGGACCTGGACTCACTACACAGAACTAAAAGATGGCCCCTGACCCCAAAGAGTTTACAATCTAAGTATAAGACAAGAGACAAAATATGGATGCAGATAGACAAGGGAGTTCAAGGAAACAAGGAAATAATTTTGGCTAGCATGATGGGCAGTGGTATCAGCATGACAGCAGTCTAACTGTTGTTGAGTTTTTGTAGGCTTTACCACAAAGGAGTTTTGATGAGGGTTTTGAAGGAGGATAATAATGTAGCTTTGGAGATGTTTATTAAGATCTTCTACCAAAGGTGAAGGGCAGCCTAGGTGAAAGCATGAAGGTACTTGAATGAAAATGTAACAAGGGGATGATGGAGGTTGGCATCATGGGCTAACTGGCGGAAGTTGACATCTCGATAGTGAACGAGAGATGATAAGTAGAGTGAGGATAGACCCTTAAAGGCCTTGAAAATGAAGACAAGTAACTTATGTTTGATGTGATAGAGAAGGGAGAGTCAGTGAAGGGGTGCAAAGAGAGGGCTGATATGGTTAAATCAGTGGGCTGGGGAAATTATCTTTACAGCAGCGTTCTGAATGGATATAAGTAGAACAAGACTGAATTTGTCAAGGTCAAAGAAAAGGTTGTTTCAATAATCAAGATGATGAGACCCTGGAAGAAAATTTTAGCTGTGTGGCTGGATAGAAAAGGCCATATCTTAGACATCTTATGCAGAAAGAATCAGCAAAATTTAGACATAACCTGAATGTCAGGACCTGGAGAGAGGTCTGAGTCAAAGATGGCAACGCAAGTTATGGGGCTGAGTGATAGGCAGTATGGTGGTGGTGTCCACATTGATTGAGAAAGGAGGTAGACGAGAGGGCTTGGAGGGCAGATGTCAGAAAGACAGGCTGAGATTTTAGTTTAACCAGAAGGAGACAGGTAGAGAGGTAGATCTCTGAGTTATCAGCATAGAAGATGCTTATTTGAATTTGTGTTTACCCAGAAACAAAGATGCAGAGGAAGAAGAGAAGAGGCCAAGGACAAAGCCCTTGGAATCCCACAGGAAGTTGGAGAGAGAATGAGAAGGATCTTCTGAGGATACGCTGAAGAAGCATTTAGAAAGGTAGGAGGAGAATGAGGAGAGGACAGAGTCGTGGTTGGACAAGATTTCAAGAAGGAGAGCATGATGAATTGTGTCAAAAGCAGCTAACCAGTCAAGGAGGATGAGACTGGAGTACTGGTTCTTAGTTTTAGCTAGGAAGACGTTAGTAGGGTCTCTGGCAAGAGTGGTTTTAGTGGAATGCAAGGGATGGATGCCAGATTGGAGAGAGTCTAGGATAGAATTTGAGGATGGAAAAATCCAAATAGCAGCTATAGACAGAACATTCAATGAGGTTAGAGATGAAAAGCAGATAGATGGGATGGGAGTTAGAGAAGCAAGTGGGGTCATAGGTGAGTATTTATTTTTCTAAAATGGGAGAAACTGAAGCATGCTTGTATTGTGAGAGGAAAGAGCCAGAGGAGACTGAGAGGTTAATCTAATAGGTAACCATTTTATCATAGAAATTACAATTCTTTGCAATGATTGCTCCCATGGACTCCCTACTTCTGAGTGACGCACATGCCTGGCATGAGACCATGGAAACGTCCAACAGCCGTGTCTGGGGTTAATCATATGTCCTTACTTACCCCATGCAGGAAACATGAAAATATAAAAGAAGTGTAGCTCCAACCTGTAAACCAGTCAGTTTCAGTCCCTGGCCCTAGGGCACACTTTATTAATTAAACAGAAAACTTAGAAAAAACACCAAGATTGGACTTTTTAGCCATTCACGATGCTGTAGTATGACACACACACTAACTCAACTACTTTGGTATATATTATATGGTGTAACATCATTTTTCGAGACAGACAATTGCCAGTAATATGCAATTCCCGGATAGGTGAGTGAGAACCGCAGGGAACAGAGAGGCTCCCACGGGAGGCCTAGGATGTGGGAAAGGACCTGGAAGGGCTAAGACAGGTGAGGGAAAAGTCTCTGGGAATGGTAGGCCATGTTGGGCAGAAGAACTACTTGATTCTTGAGCAACAGTCCTTGCCACACATAATTCAGGCATAAAGCACAGGGCCAGAAGGTGAAGTTGGCACACCACTAGTGCTCGAGGCCTGCTGCGCTTTCCTTTTCACTCTCTTCTCTTTCTCCTCTCTCTCAACCCCTCTTCAGTCTCTGAGGCAGCACAGCCCTCCAGCATAGCCTATAGTTAGCTGCATCTTTCCAACTTAGGGTGTTGATGTTGAAAGTTTTCAAGTTCTTCTTGCAACCATAGGGTCAAATATATCAGCCCAGTGGCCTTCATGCATCTTCAAGTTTTCAATATAGGAGATGCTTTGGAATGCATCCATTGTCAATCTAGTGCAGATGATCAAGCCAAAGGAGAAGTCTGTGTTTGAGAATAATGGTTAGACTTGGCAATTTTGCTATCTCAAGTACTTCAGTGTCAAGAACCCTGGTTTCCCACTTGATATTTAGAATATGGTGAAGACAACGGCTGTGGAAGGCTTTTAGGGACAAGCTTGTGATGAATTTGGACTAACCATCAGTCTGAAGAAATCAATGACTATCGCACAAGGTGGTTTGACTGCACCACAAGCTTTAATAGCTAGCACCATGCTAGAAGTGGTGCACAAGTTCTGCTATCAAGGATTAACTGTATCAGATAACTTATCTCTGGATGATGAGCTGAATTTTTGCATTGGAAAGGCAGCCAGCATATTCAGCCAACTGACCAAGCACATGTGGTATAACAGGAAAGTGACATTGAACACCAAGATATTGGTCTACAGACATGCATTTTGAGCATGTAGCTGTACTCCAGGCAGGAGTGTGTCTGTAGCGTGGAGCCAGCATGGTCAGCTGGGCAGCTGCTAGGTGAGCTCTCCGTGCCAAGCAAACAGGAAATGGAATTTCAAAAATCAGTGGGGGCTTAAGAGGGGCGGGGCATGTACCTGTGTACCTGGCCACCAGGCAGCGGAGTTCAAAACGGTGATCATAGCGGTCACAGTGGGGCATTGTGGGACACCTTCTGGCAGCCACTATAGTTGACATAAATAAAGCAGCATCTACACTGATGCTGCATCAACCTAACTATGTTGACCTAAATGCTATGTCTCTTGTGGAGGTGAAATTATTAAGTCAGCGTAGTGAGCAAGTTACATTGGTTGGAGTGACATTTTAGCATAGGAACTTACAGAGTTAGGTCTACATAAGCTACCGTATGTCGACCTAACTCTGCAGTGTAGACCAGGCCTACATTGTTTCCAGCACCATTATTTCTCATAGCCAGTGAACTACAAAAGTTTAGGAGTTAGGCTTTTTCCAGCTACAGCCTCCTTGGAGCACCCCTAATCCCAAGCGTCCTACAGTGCAACTTATTCCTTCCTTCTAAGTGGCTCTAAGGCCCACTGTAGGACCAATGGGTCTTGAGTTCTTTGTGTTCTTTTTCTTGGAGAACTACTCCTTCTGCTGCTGGAAGCTGATTCCCTGCATCCAACCCCCATCTCCCAAATGTTGTGCCAATCTGAGCTCAGTGTACCTGTCTGGGTGGTCTCTGTTGTGTGTAGGCTCTCCTAAGCCTGCAATTGGTTGCTCTGGCATGTCAGTCAGAGTCCTAACCTAGTAACTCCTCCTCCTTCTCTCTAGTTTGTCCCTCAGAGTCTGTCTGTGTTAATGTAGACCTTTGAGGTCCTGATGTCCTTCTCTTTCCCATCCTGAGAATGTCCCTTTCAGGGTTGCCAGACAAACATTTACTTCGTAGTTTTCCCAGTTGCTGCTTCTAGGCTGCTTCTTGTAAACTCCCAAAATAGCAGGGGGCTGGATAGGTAAAATCCTCCCCATATATACCTGTTGGGAGCATTATAATTTCTTTCATTAAGTACAGGAAAAGTGCTTCAGTTCAGTAGATGGAAAAAATATATTGTAAAACCATTAATGTTTGTAAGGTGTATATAGATCTAAAGTTCTCTTCTGGAAAAAATTGGGTTCTCTTCCTTAAACCCAAATTAGTAACTCTAAAAATCAAATTTTTGGTGGTCTTCCTTCTCTCAGATCCAAATTAACTGTAGGAGTAAAATGGGTGATATCCACTATCATCTTGCTCAAGAGGAAAATAAGAGTCCTGCATGAAGATACACAGCTGTTGATCTGTTTCTCTCCCTAGGTTAGTTGGATTTGGTGTTAAACCATAGAGAAACAAGCATTTATTATGTAGGACTTATTCTTTAGCTCTTACTTAAAATGCAGAATGTGTTTATGTATTAATGATATAATCATCAAAAATATGGAAATAACTTTAGTGTTAACTTAATTTCTGTAAGTCAAATGAAGAAAATTGTAACAACTAAATCCATTTGGGCCCTCAACCATAAACCTCTTGCAAAAATAATTGCTCTTTCATCTCCTGATAAAATTGAGACAAGTAGTTAATAATGATCAGTGAGTTAGTCATCTTCAATCCAGGTGGATCTTCCTAAATAAGGGTCAGTCTCCCCTTGCTTCTCCTCCTGGAGAAGAAACAGCTGCTCTCATTGGCATGCTCCCCTGTATGCCCCACAAACAACTGACTAGGATTTAGAGAAACTTCCACTAGGGAGAAAGACGGGATATCCTGATCTTTACCACAGAACAAGCCAGCAGTCATGTCTACTCATTTGTATGACTACACTGATCTCAGTCACAGAAATTCCTCAGATATTAACCTGCTGCCTGGCCCTGTTCCTCAAGCGGGGGATGTATATGGCTTTTCCCAGCAGCACATCTCTGCCTGCCTATGTAGGAAAAGAGAGCACTGCAATGACAAGTGCTAGTCAGGGAAAGGCCAGCTGAATAAAAGCCTTAATCTCTTTGAAACACGTCCATCAAATCTCGTGTGGTGGAAGGAGCCTGAAAAATACAATAAGACAGGAGAGGGTTTGTGTTATTAGCCAATGATTCCAGAGACTTTTTCTAGCATTTTTCCATCTGCTTACGTATGTTTGTTTATGATGCAACAACTTAAGAACTGGAAAAATGAACTTTTAGGTAAAGCAATGGTTGTGTGCACTGCAGTGTTAGTTCTGGACTATCTTGAAAGGGTCAGAAAAGCACTCAAAAAGTTCAGATGCTCTACTGCAGCTTCACTCAAAATTTGAAATTCATTGACTGAATAACAGGAAATTCACAAGACCAGGCTTGTAGGCTAGGATCGAAATTTGCAAGTCCGAGGTAATACCACAAGGATTAATCTTTCTTGTATTTTCTTATTCCTACTGACTCAAGCCAGGAACTGCAAAGGAAAATGAGATATTCAGCATCCAAAATTAAGAACTGAAATATGCCAACCCCCCTTGTATTCCCATACCAGAACCAAACACAGTCACAGACTTCAGTGCTCAAGGCTAGCAGCACAAGCCATCCCAAAGAAAATGGGGATCAGATAGGGCATTGGTGCAGGCAGGGCCTCATTTATCTACACTGGCTAACAAAGCTGGCTGGCCATGGATAGGAAAATATGTACCTTTTTAAAGGGACATGTTGACCCTGTAGGCAAGGGAGCTCCCACTGCGGCTATGTGATTTAGCACCAGTCAAGCAAAGCAAATAACAATTCATGACACATCATATTTGACAGATGTGTGTATAAAAATGAATTATTTTTTATATGTATGTATTTATTTATTTATTCCATAACTCCCTGGAATGAACTAGATGCTTCTCAAAACAGGCAGGACATGATCCCTACCCTAAATAGTTTCATTACTAGTTTTAGAAACTTGTTGCAATGCACACTGAGTGTGTTCTCCTTGTAGAGATCCGGTCCATGACCATATTCCATATATATTTGTTGTTCCTTCATTTTAAAAAAATACACACAAAAAAGTTTTTTTTCTATAAAGATTTCTTCTTGAACATTAAAACAGGACATGTCAGGTTCATAGCCAAAGCAGAGTGTCACTCATTACCTTAGAAGTGTTGCTATCCTGGAGTGATTATACGCTATGGACTTCAAGGGTCATTCTTTGTAAATATATTCATTAATGGAAGAAAACAGCCATCCTTGCACCAAACACTAACTCACAAAGCAATAAAGGTTCAGCTCATATAAAATGCACTTCAGCTTGTGTTATAATACTCCAACTGTTGTGGTATATAAAACAAAGGGGGGAGGTATACAAGCCATAGAAACACAGAAAGCAGGGCGGTCTTGCCAATATTTTAACAAAGGCTTCCTAGAAATATTTATCCCAAGCCAGTGCTAAACCCTCTGTACATAAATGAATTTGCTAAATACTAGATCCCATTTGGATTCTATCTAATCTGTTATTTTAGATGTCCATAAGGCATCTAGCATGTTGGTGTTGAAGGGCATGATCCAAAGCCAACTGAAGTAAATTGGAATCTTTCAAATAAGTTCACTGGGATTTGGATCAGCCCTTAAACAGTGGACAAAAAGATAAGCACAAGAGTCCAGAACAAATAAGTTCTCTCCCTGCTCCCTTTGGTCACAGGACTGTGTGTGTTGACAGATTCAGGTTTTTCTGTTATATAGGTATCATTGTTGGGGAGAGGCTTTATCAGAAGGGTGTTTCTTCAACTTCAATTTGATTCTACCTCAGAAAATATGGCTCAAAATGGGAAAGACGACACTGGAAGTTCACGGGTGGTGGGGAACCTTGGATTTGTCCTAATCAAGGACCCAACCATGACTTCCTTACTGATGTAACTAGTGCTGGCCTCGAGGCATGTGTGTTTCAGTTTTCTTAATGCTAAGCTTAGACATAATGAATCTCTGTGAAATATTTCTAGCCTAAGGAAAAAGCCTCTTCAAAAAAATGCAATTTGAGTTTTGGCTAGAGCCATCCTTTAGAGATGAATTTGAATTTTATTGATCTAGCTGTGTGGCAATAAGGATTTTTAAGTAGCGACAAAGATTAATGTCACCATTGAAGTCTACTCAAAATTAGGCTTTAGTGGAACATAAGTGGTACACAGCCCTTCTGCTGGCTCTGCGCAAAGGGATTAATTTGACCTGCATTAAGTAAGGCTTTTAGGGTCAAGCCCTAATTTTTAAGCGAATGAAAAAGAGAGAAAACAATATTTGGGGCTGAGGTTGGTGGCAGGTAATGAGTACAATGTAAGAGAAAAACAGCATGGATTTTGAATTAAATCCATTCTTCTGAAGTAGTTGCTGCCCATTGAATAAGCTATGATTACGCTGAGATTGCAAATGATGGTTGCTAGATGGCTCAGTGGTGAAATCTAGTGCTGTGAAGGAGGAAAGTTGCACCAATAGTTAATGTAACACAATAAAGAACACCAAGAAAAAAGAAAATTGAGAAAAATAATTACCATCACACAGCCAGAATCCTGTCTTAGAATTAATATTATTGGTACTACCAAATGGACAAAACACCTGGGGAATCTATCACCACCTAGGCTCTAGAGGACTGGTGAAAACCATTATACCTTACAATAGGGTTACTGTACAGCTTTGAGCAGAATGTATATATTTTTAACAGGAGCAGGTCTGGGCCTCACTTGGGCTTGACGCTGTGACACACTGTACCCTGGCAGAACCCTGTATAAGGTATTGTAGGATGTAGCGTTTTGAAAAGCCAACGGGTTAGGGGCCTTGCATGTAGCATTTTGTCCTGGAACAAATTCATATTCATAATGAGATTTTGGACCAAAGATTTACGAGTATTAGCCACTTATGCACAATTAGACGTAATATGAAAGGCAATATATACTAAAAGTACACTCTTTAATTTAGCCATGTATGGTTAATTATACTACCTCTATTAGCCTTACAGAGCTAAAACAGCGGCATTAATAAATGCAGCATACTTAGAACTCTGAGTTACTCACCATGACTTTTCAGTGCACAATACTGTAAATTTTCCAAAGACCAAGCTCCAATTACAACATTAATCTTTCTGTCGCCTCTGAAAGGTCAATATTGTCACACAGCTAGAAAAAATAAGCTTAAAACATTCTTCTCTGAAGGATGGCTGCAGCCGAAACTCAAATTGCATTTGCTTTTCTTGTAGATCAGACATATTTCACAAAGATTTATATGTCAAAATCTAGCATTAAGACAACAGAAACATACAAGTCTTAAGCCCTGCACCAGCAAACTCTTTTCAATCACATTTTAAAATACAGTTGTATCTGTTACTTCAAAGAATACTACAACTCTTTTGCCATGCAACATATTTGCTGATGCGTAGCCTCAGAGTGGGGAATGGCTGGTCGATCTGTGCAATCATGGATCCATCAGCCATGCCCCCAAAATGTCCCTGTGTAGACATGGGGTGCAGAGAGCTCTTGTGAAGTTGTACTCATTGCCGTGTTGTGGTGTTTTTTTTTGGTGGGGGGGGGCACACCTGCTTTAAGAGTTTTAGATCCACATGCTTCTGCTATGATCAGGGCTCTTGGTGGTTGCAAAGAGGATGGGGCTCAGGATTTGACCCAAGGAAACTTTTATTTGTTTGAAATTTCATATACAGTTCCCTTGCAGTGTTGTGAATTCAGATGCAGCAACATTGTTCTAGCATATGAAAACCAAAAATCAGGTGACCAGTATATTTTTATTGGCCAAATTGAGTAATATCCAAAGAAAGATACAAATGGAATAGTAAATCTGAGGATGAAAATTCTTACAGTTCTAACAGTCAGTGATGTAATGGTGTGTTGAGGGCAAGTGAGTTTCTTGCAGAATCAGATGCTTGCTCCAAGCATTGGTCTCAGTAGAAGTTGAGGATGCTAAGCACCTCTCTAGGTCAGGCCCTGGGTTTCCACATGTGGTGTTAACCCAGAAACGTTTTTTCTTCTATCCTGGTGATAGGGCAGAGAATTTATTTCTGTAGCAAAAATGTAAGTGCTATATATGAGCACTTAAAAAATATTAACAGAACAAGAGATGGGTCTTTTCCTGACCGCTCTCTCTTCCAGTTTTCTAGCTTCGAAAAGAAATCCATTACAGAGCGGAGAATCTTGCCTTAGTACAGCAAATACACAGATTTTCTTTTAAGATATGAAACAACGCCTTAAAATTTGGGGCCTGATCCTCATCCAATAGAATGCAATAGCAAAATTCCTTTGCTTAGTGGTTTAAAACCAAAGAGGGGTGGCAGTTGGGAAGGGAAATGCCTGGAAAACCCCTGTCTTCTGCTGTGTTGGGTTAATTGAGTGTATAGGTGGGCGAAAGACGATCTCTACTGCACTTAGCATTAAAAAGAGTTTTGGTATGTGTGAGCATGGTTACTGTGCCATTTGGCACAGCATGTCCCTCTTTAGAGGGTGTGGTCTACTGAATGGGGGTGTGGTTAGTTATATGTTGAAGTCAGCAGCATGTGCTAGCTGGGAATGCACAATGATCCTTTTCAAATAAGAAGCAAAGTGGGTCTTGTAGCTCATTTGGACAATAGACTGAACTATTCTGAGCTGGCAGGGTGATTCTTGTACCAAACATTCAGTTAGCACCTCTTCACTTCTCCTACACTGCCATAGCTGCAGATTCCTCCAGATTCAGAAGTCTGCAATTAGAGAGCAATGTGCCTGTTTTTTTGTTGTTGTTTTTTTAAAACTAATGTGGCATATTGCCTACTGCTCCTCTTTTTTCTGGTTTTTCTGTCAGACTAATTTTCTTATCCATTGTTTTCCCAATTTGTTTTTCATAAGGCACCTCACAGGAAGAACAGGAAAACAATGCTTCTGCTGTTGGAAAGATTTTTCTGGTGTTAATTTTTCATTGTTCATAACAAAAGGTTGCATTTTAAAGCTATGCCTAATACTTCTTGAGCAAACCAGTGCAACCATTCTACAGATTGGTTTTAAAGAGGGTATACATCCTTCTTGATGGGGAGGAGAGCAAGAATGAGCTTGTCGTTCAGGCACTGGTCTGGGATTCAAGATATCGAGCTTCAGTTTTTGGCTGTATCAGAGACATATATGTTACATCTGATCTACACTGCACAGTTAACCTGAATTGGCACCCAAGTCTGAGCACTCATGTTAGCCTAGACCATGTGTGAGTAACCCCATAGCAAAGCCCTACCCCCACTACTGTGTCCTCACTGGTTTGGTGTTCGCCCGTATGTGTCCAGAGACATGTCACATGGTGCTTTGTCCGGAGATGCACTAGGATTTTTTCCCAGACAATTGTGTTGTCTGTCTTTCCAGGGGAAATGTGAGAAGGGCATCAGAGGACTATCTGCACTGAAGGGAGTTTGCCTGCATCCTTGCTGCAAAGTGGATGGGTTTCACCTCAAGTTAAAGCAGAACCTGAGTTTTACCCACAAGGAGTTAGCCAATATGAGCTGAAAGCACCTCCAAGCCTTAGTTGGAGGTTTTCCTGTGTGGACAGTGGGAGGGGCAGTGGATGGGTGAGCCTAATGCCAAAATCTGCATAAGAACCCAGATTAACTCTTCAGTGAAGACCTACCCAATGTGCAGAATTTGTTTTGGATGCACATTGTGAGATTTGTCTGGTGGGTTGCTTGCTGTCTGTTGTGAGCACTGAAGTTAAGTGGAATTTTAATATTACTTTCTGAGAATATCTCCCTAAAAAGACATTAGAAAATTAATCTCTTTCCTGAGAAGACACAAGACTAATCTCTCCCCTGTCATTCAAATGAATGCAGACATTTTGCTTTTAAAAATGAAGAACACAGTGGGCTTTATTTCTTAACACTTTTGACCAACTCTCTGTATGTGCATTGAACAGTCATGAGCCTGGACGAAAACATCATCAGTGGAGTCTGAAGTATTCCATACAGTGTATATGTCTCTGTGCGCATGCACAGGAAGGAAGCAGATGGGGTCAGAATGTTATTGAACATGCTATCTCATTTTCATTTTTCAAAGATTATAACAAACTAAGACAACAAATAAGATTCAAATGATAAACTGGTAAGCATGTAAGATTTAATTTTCCTTCTAGAATATCATGCAGGAGATGTCCCTGAAAAGGATTGAAAAGTTGTGTTTTCGTTGAGGGGTTGTTTTGTTTTATTTGTCATTTTAAATTCATCAGTTAATATTACGTTCATTTAGTTACATAAAAATTGGCAAGAAATTTGGTTCCAACATCAGCCCCCTGAGTTTTTAGAACTTGGCATTAAATGACTGATGCATATGTTGGGTAGTAACCTCAGAGTTCTTTTATAATGTAACCCTCCTTCCCGGGTTACACGGGAGCAGACAACACTCACCTCTGTGCCTGGGCGCCTGATGTTGACGTTAAAAGAGATCCTGAGTATCCCAGTGGTGATGTTGGATAGCTGGGAATCCTTTATCCACCCCTCTACTGCAGTCCTTTTCCTCCTAAAGGAATTTAAAATTGTCAGTGCCTCCACCTGGCTGGCCCCTGTACACACTTATTGGCATGCCCTGGGAACCTCCGGGAATAAACCCCTTACAATAATAATAAATAATAATCTGTGGTATGGGTCTCACTCAAAAATACCAATTATAAATAATATACATCCAATATACTTAAATTAGAGTTAGCACACCTTTACTTAACTTAAAGAAACAGGGTACAACCAACTAGGATTAAATGTCCCTACTAATTTAAATCCACAGGGGCAGTTGAATAAAATCAACTAACAAATATAATGAACAGTAATAAATAAAACTTAACTGGCATTTACACTGCCACCATTTACCCCGCCCCAGAGTGTACACTCCTCTGGATTTCAGAGTCATAGACCCTTGCATGGGTGAGCTCGAAGATCTGCAGCTGGAGACAGCACTCTGTTGGTTCTCTCTATCAGTCCAGCCAAGGCAACAAGCTGCACAACCCCTCTGATGATTGGAGCCGGCCCCACCAAATGTCAGCAGCTCTGGGTCCTGGTTTGGTGGGAAGATCACTCTGCCTCTCCTCAGATTCAGTCTCTCTGCTGTGCCCCTTCCCTTGCAAGTACTTTCCCAAATAAGGGTGGGGGTTACTCACAGTACCTTCACTGCAGGCCCACCTCATTCAGATCTAGGCACAGCAATAGTCTTTGCCCTGGCTCCAGGGAAGCCACCAACTACGTCTGAAGCGCTCTGCTCGATCAAAGCCCCAGAAGGCTCTCCACAGTAGCTTCTGGCTTCCTAGCAGTAGCTCCTGGTATGGACAGAGCTCCACATTAGCAATCTCACTCCTCTCCCCAAAAATAAATGGAGGACACCGCCGGCAGTCCCTGGAAGAGGAAGTCTCTCACTCTTTCCCCAAGGCATCACAGGAGTTGTACTCTATAAGGCTAGATTGCAGCACACAGAATCTTCCCAACGGGAACACTCCCAATAAAGTTCAGAGGCCCCTCTGGTAAAAGGGGCCTACGATAAGAAGAATTGTTTGGTTTTATCAGGATTCCATTGACTCTACCAGCATTAGTACAATCCTTATTCCATTGATTTGCCCCAAAGAATAGGGTTTAGATCCTGTCAGAATGTTTAACAGCCTTCAGGTCATGTGGCTCACCCCATACCCACACTGGCTGTGTCAGCCCCTTTTCACCACAGTTTGTAGCTAGAGGTTGCAACTTCTCTTTTTGCTGTCCAGGTCCTCCAGGGGTTTTCAACTCCTTACTCCAACTTCCCTGAGATCAGAGTTCAGGCTTCTGCTGTCTGAATTGCCCATCATCAGTTAGTCCAATTTAAGTGTCTCCATAGAGAATACAGATTAACCTTTGTATTATGCCAATAAAATCTGCCTTAAAAAAAAAACAAAGAAAAAACATTGAAGAGAATTCAACTGAAAATAAATGCAGTGCTATCAATTCCTCCCAGCCTTATTTAAACCCAACTCAGCCACAGCAATGCCAACTGACTCCTTTCATTTAGTCTTTCATGTGCTCAACTGCTCATTCTTATATCCTGATTTCAAGTTTTAAGCTTCAAATTAGCATTTGAGTACTGCATTGGCCTTTGCCAAACCCAATAGATCAGAAACTGGTTTGAATCCAGAGTTTTCTCTGCTTTGGTCTAGTCCCCAAATACTAATGGATAAATTGGGTAATGTCCACCTTCCAATTTTACATTCATAGTTGTTTAAATAGGTTTAACAATTCCCAAATATCCTCTTCAAGATGGGCCATTTTGCCTCTTACTGGGTGATCTCTTCTAGTGGAATGGCAAGAAGGAAAATGGCCAAAAGAAAAATCACACAAACTAAAATGAATTTGAAACTCTAAGATTAAACTAGATCATAAGCTTAGTTAAACTTTAAAAATCAGAAAAACAGATGAATAGTATAGACATAGGTCACACAGTACAAGCTAGGCACAGTGGATCAGATAGTCAAAGATAGTCACAAGTAATCGGGCGAGCACACTTGCACCTACTTATTTTGAACATGAAATACTTTGAGTGTGCAAACTAACTACTGCATATGCACAGAACATAGGCACCCAACTTCTGCATGCAGTCTTGGTGTTTTACAGGCACAAATTAGGCACATGCCCTTGAAGACCCAGCCCATTCTCTTTCAGATCCCTGGCTGTTTTCCATGCTCAGCTATGGTGACCACTTATTTTTCCCCTCACTCATCCATTTCCTTCATAAATAGCTGGATGCAGAGAGGAAAAGGTATCTTATGGGACCCGAACAGTGGCTCTGTAAGAAAAAAAAAGAGCTATTAGTAATGCCCTTATTTTAAAAGAGAAATTGTTGCCAGCTTTAAAATGGATTTATATCATTTATAACTACGATTTTTTTCCAAATTTTTTTCTAGCTTTCCCATCACTACTTAGAATAACAGGAAATCTAAGCAAGGATTGCTGTAAGACAAATTGCCATGTAAACAGTCCTTCCAGTCTAAACTAAAGCCCAAGTAACATTTCTCATTCTTATCTTTTCTATATATCACAGATAAAAAGGAAAATATATCAAGTATTAGTGAAAAAAATCTTTTTTAGGAATTTAAAAAGTGTAATACCAAGTTTTAAAGTGACCCTGTCCTCTAGTCCCCATATGCAATGACAGTAGAGTATTGTAAAATAATCATAGCAAAATAACCACTATAATGATACCAATATAATAAAAACCTCACTTTTTAAATATCCCCCCCCCCCAAAATAAATAAATAAATAAAAACCACACCCTACTGTAAGAGATCATGAGAAGGGGTGGGGGGTCTGGATTTCTCATTGGTATCTGTCAAATCAGAACATTTAGGAGCAATAATGAAAAATAGAAAAATGAAAAGATGAGATTACAAGAAAATTGCTTGAGAAACAAACCCCCCCATAAGAGAGAAATGAGATTGTGATTACTAAGTCTGTAAAATTTACCTCTGTGATACTAATAGAAATGGAAACCTTACAGAGTGTGCCTGTAACTACCCTGCTAGGAAGATATAGCCATGAAAATCTTGAGAAGCATTTGAGAAAAATGTTTTTTTAAATGTCAATAAAAGGCATTTTTAAAAAGAGGGAAACAAAGCGACCTAGAGTGAAAGGGAGACAGGAAAGCATCAGAACACTGAGAATTCCCATTTGAGTCTCATCTAATTCTTTTTTAGTACATGAACAATAAAACAGGAATAAATAAGCCACCCCAAGATCTTACATTTTCAGTGAATGGAGGAGTTCAGTTTCCATTGCTTTCAGTCCTATATAAAAAAACTCTCCCCTCCAGAACAACCTGATCTGCTGCCTTTATGTAGAAGATGTACAGTAAAATGTTTGCTTTATTGATAAATTCTAAAATTTATTTCCTCTTTTTTATTGTTTATGTTCCTAAACTTTTTTTCTGTTTGAGTGGCTGTCAAACCTGGAACTATCATTTATCTCATATGGAAAAGTATAAAAAGTTTCTTTTCTTAGACTGCCACAAGTGTTTTCTTATCTAATATGTTCGGTTTGTTCAGTATCACTTTTCTATCTCTTTTCAAGAATTTGTTCAAAGAAAAGCAAAATCCTAATTGAGGATAAACTTAGGCAAATATCCATGTTAAGACAGAATAACCAGTCCCTCTGGATTAGAGAAAATTTCAAGAGCATTTATCTGTGAATGACAAGAGACCATTGTTCCCACAACTGGGTTTATTCCCCAAAGCTTTTCTATTTAACTATTAAAAATGATGGCATTTTCCAATTTAACTTTGTCATAAATATAAAGGGAAGGGTAACCACCTTTCTGTATACAAAACTATAAAATCCCTCCTGGCCAGAGGCAAAACCCCTTCACCTATAAAGGGTTAAGAAGCTAAAATAACCTCGCTGGCACCTGACCAAAATGACCAGTGAGGAGACAAGATACTTTCAAAGCTGGAGGGGGGAGAACAAAGGGTCTGTCTGTCTGTCTGTGTGATGCTTTTGCCGGGAACAGATCAGGAATGCTCTTCAGAACTCCTGTAAAAAGTTAGTAAGCAATCTACCTAGAAATGCGTTAGATTTCCTTTTGTTTAATGGCTGGTAAAATAGGTTGTGCTGAATGGAATGTATATTCCTGCTTTTGTGTCTTTTTGTAATTTAAGGTTTTGCTTAGAGGGATTCTCTATGTTTTGAATCTGATTACCCTGGAAGGTATTTACCATCCTGATTTTACAGAGGTGATTCTTTTACTTTTTCTTTAATTAAAATTCTTCTTTTAAGAACCTGATTACTTTTTCATTGTTCTTAAGACCCAAGGGTTTGGGTCTGTGTTCACCTATGCAAATTGGTGAGGATTTTTATCAAGCCTTCCCCAGGAAAGGGGGTGTAGGGCTTGGGGGGATATTTTGGGGGGGGAAGATGTCTCCAAGTGGGCTCTTTCCCTGTTCTTTGTTTAACACGTTTGGTGGTGGCAGCATAAGGTTCAAGGACAAGGCAAAGTTTGTACCTTGAGGAAGTTTTTAACCTAAGCTGGTAAGAATAAGCTTAGGGGGTCTTTCATGCAGGTCCCCCCATCTGTACCCTAGAGTTCAAAGTGGGGAAGAAACCTTGATAAACTTCCAAATGAATATACTGGTATACATAGCATCCACAGTTTTAAGATGCTCTAACCCTTCTTCCCACTCTCCCCTAAATTAGAAGAAATTCTTCTGTTTTTCTCATTCCTGTGTTATAAATGAGGCATTGCTTGAATTATGCTATGCTGCCAATAGGCAAAAATAAGCAACAAAGTACTTCTAGATGACTTAAGCCTTGATTTAGCACAGCACTTTGGCATGTGCTTAACTTTAAGCACATGCTTAAGTCCCACTGACTTCAACTTAAGCTATTGAGTGCTGTGTTTAAATACTTTTCTGAATTAAGCAATTAGGAAGAAAAATTTTTAATCTCCCTCACCATTTGCCTTTCTACCATCCAGGCTGCTTCTTTCAGTCATATATGCTGAAGAGTCATAGCTCTTCAAATGCTTTCACAGGTTTTCAGGCCACACTCCGTATTTTACCATTTATATGATTGATTATCCAAAGTAGAAGCATGAAGAACAGAGTAAACTTTGGGGTTGCTAGAAATGCTTTAGAAGCCTCAGGTAAAATCCTGGTCGCTGACTTCAAGGAGGCCAGGACTGCACCATTACAGACTTCCAAACCTACACCTGATCCTGTAGTCCTTATTCATGCAAATCTCCCACTGATGTGAAAACTCATGATTCAAGATCCAAGGTAAAGAGTGCTGGATAAAGCATATAGTTTTAGTCAGGCTCTTTGCTTTATATTTGCTTTGGGCCTCATCTTGCATTATTTGAATACTCATATCTCCTACTGATATCAGTGGGATTCTTCAGTACACAAGAACACAGGATCAGGCCTCTTGAGTAGAGCTGTGTGAATTTTTTGGTTTGCTGGCAGTTTTGAAAAATAATAATAGGTTTGGGGCTATAATATACTGACATAGTCATTGGGGCAGAGAAAGAGAGTAGTGTTTAGGGCATTCATCTCCAAGGTGAGATTACCTAGGTTCAGGTCCTTGCTCCAGAAGAGGGATTCAGAACTGGATTTTCCTTGGGCACAGTAAATTCCCTAACTACTGAGCTATTGGGGAGCCAGGGGAAAATGTCTCCTCCTCCGATGGCGCTTAAATCCGGTTCTAATGCTAGCCTGAGAAATTGAAATGTTTTGTTCGTTCTTTTTGTTTTGATCAAAATGATTTGCCAAAATAACACAAATTTTCAAAATGTTTTAGTTGAATCAGATATGCTATTTTAGTGGGAAAAAAGTTTCATCTAAAACATTTTGGTCAGCTCTTTCCTGGAGTCCTATTTGGGACTGAATATATGTCATTCCTGGGGCAGAAGTAGTTCATGAATGTACTCATAGGTGAACCAGAATACAAAGTCCTGGGGGATATTTGAAACTATTGTTTCATGGATAATATCTGGCTAATGTGTCAGATGATCCTCAGCTGTTGTAAATGGTAGCATAGCTTTCAGTCTGTGAAGCTACACTCATTTACACTGGCTGATTATTATTACTGTTTATTAGTATTTTGAAGTCTTACAGTAACAGCATTGGTCCCAGGATATTAGAGAGATCAGTGGGTGAGGTACAATAGAACCTCACAGTTACGAACATCAGAGTTACAAACTGACCAGTCAACCACACACACCTCATTTGAAACCGGAAGTACATAATCAGGCAGCAGCAGAGACCAAAAAAAAAAATAAAATAAAGCAAATACAGCACAGTATTGTGTTAAATGTGAACTACTAAAAATAAAGTGAAAGTTTAAAAAAGATTTGAAAACATAAGGAAATAGTTTGTGCTTGTTTCATTTAAATTAAGATGGTTAAAAGCAGCATTTTTCTTATGCATAGTAAAGTTTCAAAGCTCTATTGTCAGTGTTCACTTGTAAACTTTTGAAAGAACAATAACTTTTTATTCAGAGTTATGAATATTTCAGAGTTACGAACACCTCAGGTATGGAGGTTATTTGTAACTGAGGTTCTACTGTAATGTGAAAGTAATAGTAGCAGCCGTAGGATCAGTAATATACAATTATTGTATCAATGTGGCAATTTAAGAACAAAAAGGTGGAGTCCCATATAATTCAAAGGTTTTTTTTAAAAATATTAGGTCCACTGATTTCCCATAGCTACTGGTTCTGAATGCATATTCATTCAATTGAAATTGGATGTGAATAGACTTGTCTTCTCTGTCTGCCAAGGGGATGAAGAGTAATGCCGTGAACAATACTAGGTGCACAATCTCCCCAGTGCTGTCCTTTCAACCATTTACTACATCTATTTCAGACTTTGATTTCACTTCAGGTTCTTCTGCTGTATTGGCTTTGTTCCACCCAGCATTATCAAAATGCCTAGGAGACTAATGGCCTCACAATGAAGGATATTTTCAGCTTTCAATAACTCATTTTGTTTTCCCATTAAGTTAAGAGATATTCACTGAATGTTCTGGCTACTGTAACCCACTCACAATTCAAATATTTGAGATTTGGAAATTATACATCAGCATTCATATGGAAATACAGTAGTTGGAGGTGACCCGTTTCACCACGTTATCTCCTAGCACCTGGGGTCCATGATGCAAATACTGCCTTTCCTGAGCACTAAAAGAGATTGCATTTCAACAGAGGATGAATATTAATTGAGCATCTAGCCTCTAAACTTCTACAGAAGCAGTAAATAATATCTTTAGGGCTTTCATGACACTGATTCAAGTTGTTCTGGCCACATTCTGTTAGCTTGATTATTTTCTTCTTCCATGCCAAGGCAATATGTCCACAGAAAGGAAAGTTATACGTTCCTATATTTAGCATTACCTACCTTGATCCTTCCTATAAACAATCCCTCTGGTTCATCAGATGCATTGAAGGTTATTTCATTAGTCTTTTGCTTTATGTAAGATAAAACTCTGTCTGGTAGACAACAGCATTTCAAAAAGTACTTAAGACAATTTCTAATTGAGTTTAATCATTCAGATCAAGTCTATCAAAAACTAGTGATAAAATAAGGGTTTTTTTAAAAAAATGTTAATGGCTATAATGTGCTTCCTGCTTCCAGGTAGCAAAGAGTGAGACTGAGGCATGACTGAAAGGGGTAGAGTTTGGCTAGCTGAATGGTGCCAATGAAAGAGCTGACTGACTGCTGTTCTGCATAATCAGCACAGGAGGAGAAACTGCCATTAGTTTAGCACTGGTGGAACAGGGGCACAGAAACATGCTTTTGCATCTAAAACTCTTGTTCAAGGAAGCTGTTAAAGGTTTACAAGCCATATGCAGATTCTATTCCTCTGGGGTGAGAAACAGAGTCAGTTGTCCACTCTTGAAAACCAGAGAATATACCCGCCAGTAAGTCTAGGTCTGTTCATTTCTTGCCTTTGTGTAATAAAAAAAAAATCTCCCTAAAGCAGTGGTTCCTGAATTCGGCCGGTTTGTTTACCTGCTGTGCCGCAGGTTCGGCTGATCACGGCTCCCAGTGCCCGCAGTTCGCTGCTCCAGGCCAATGGGAGCTGCTGGAAGCTGCTGTCAGTACGTCCCTCGGCCCACACTGCTTCCAGCAGCTCCCATTGGCCCGGAGCCACGAACTGCGGCCACTGGGAATCGCGATCAACTGAACCTACGGACGCAGCAGGTAAACAAACCGGCCCAGCCCGCCAGGGGCTTTCCCCGCACAAGCGGCAGAACAAGTTTGGGAACCACTGCCCTAAAGTATCATAAGAGATTACACATTCTTAGAATCTGTTCCTACACAAGGCCCTAACACTGTTGTAAGAGCCTGTAGATAGCTCGCTGGTACCCTCCACTGCATCTGCCTGGCTTTCTAAGGGCCTGCTCCAACTCCTGTTAAAGTCAATATGAGTTTTCCCACTGGCTTCCATGGGAGCTAGATCAGGGTCTGTGAGGGTTAAGTAGCTATCTTGAGAGAGACTGAAGATGTACAACTGAGATTCTGGCCAACATTATTTTATGGTATTATTGGTAGTCCATCGCTGACTGACGATATTGTCGCAATTCTCATATATGGCTCCTGTGACAAAGTTCCTTCTCTGCCTTGGTGGGTCCTGTGCTTATTGGCAGATTTGCTCGCCTCAGAGGTTCACGCAGCCCTCAGTTTGGCCACTTTTGTGGCTCAAATCTGCCGTTCACTCAGTTCGCCTCATCACAGGCCAGCATGGGGAAAAGGAAGAACAATCCCCGCAGTCTCTGCTGATCCACCTAGTGGATCGGGGAACAGGCCAGAGACCTTCCCCTCTGGTGAAACCCATAGTCCAGTTCAACTCCTCCAGTATCAAGTAGGGAGTTGGAATGGAGGGGAACCCAGGCCTGCCCTCTACTCTGGGTTCCAGCCCAGGGCCCTCTGTGTTGCAGTGTCTACAATGGCTTCTGTAACAGCTGCGTGACAGCTACAACTCCCTGGGCTACTTCCCCATGGCCTCCTCCCAACACCTTCTTTATTTTCATCACAGGACCTTCCTCCTGATATCTGATAATGCTTGTACTTCAGTCTTCCAATAGTACACCTTCTCTCTCAGCCTCTTGTGCATCTTGCTCCCAGCTCCTCCTATGGACACCACAAACTGAAGTGAGCTCCTTTTTAAACCCAGGTGCCCTGATTAGCCTGCCTGTCTCAATTGATTCTGGCAGCTTCTTGATTGGCTGCAGGTGTTCTAATCAGCCTGTGCCTTAGTTTCCAGAAAGTTCCTGATTGTTCTGGAACCTTCCCTGTTACCTTACCCAGGGAAGTGGGACCTACTTAACCTGGGGCTAATATATCTGCCTTCTGTCACTCTCCTGTAGCCATCTGGCCTGACCCTGTCACAACGCATGATTCTCTTCAGTTTGAATCCTGATGCACAGAGTCAGCCGCACTGAGGGCATGGGAAGTCTGTATCTATGATGTTTGACGGTACAGCTCTGTGGCGCCTTTCACGTGCAGCCTGGAGATAATTTCATAGATCCTGCTCAAACTTGTCACATGCTGATCTTGTCAGAGACTGCCAGGGAGTCCTGTTCTGAGCCATTTGCTCAAGTTCTTTGGGACTGATGCCAGCCCACTGGAGACTTATCTTCAAATGATCTCTGAAGTGCTTATACGGATGACCCTTCTTTCCTTTGCCCTGACTCAACTCCCCCATACGAGACCTGTTTTGGGAGACTGTGGTGTTCCATTCTGATATGCCCTGTCCACCTAAGTTGTGATCTCAATGTTTTCTCAATGCTGGTTGTGTTTGCTCTCTCAAGGACCTTAATATTGGTTACTTTGTCCTGCCAGCAAATGCTCATTGAGTAGAGGGAGCGCATGTGAAATTGCTCAAGCTGTTTAATGTGATGTCTATAAAGAGTCCACGTCTCAGATCCATACAGGAGAGATGTTCGAACCACTGCACTATAGATCTTCAATTTGGTGGAAAGACTGATGTTATGTTGGTTAAGAACTTTTATTCGAAGTTTGCTAAGGACCTGGCTGGCTTTACGAATTCTGGACGAGATTTCCTTATCAGGGGAGCCATCACTTGAAATGGTACTGCCCAAATACTTGAACTGATCCACATTTTTCAACTGTGTGCCTTGGTTGGTTGGTGCTGGGGCATTGGAATGAGGTGCTGGTTGGAACAAGACCTCTGTCTTACTGATGGTGACGCCAAAGAGCTGGGATGCTTTAGAAAAATCTATCCACAATGACCTGAAGACCTGTCTTGTCTATGAGCCATCAAGGCACAGTCATCTGCAAAACGTGCCTTGACCAGAAGCCTCTCCAGTGTCTTGGTTTTAGCACTGAGTCTTGGAAGATCAAAGAGGGAGCCCTTGAGTTGGTAGCAAATGTATATCCCCTGATCCAAGTCCCATGTTGCATGACTGAGAACCCAAGCAAAGAACAAGTTGAACAGCACTGGAGCAAGTGTGCAGCCTTGCTTCACTCCATTTGAAATTTCAAATGCATCGAAAAAGTCACCACTGGCAAGTACTTACAAATCCTCCATCTGTTCCATGCCCACAGGAGAATGCATGAACCTTTGTGGGCAGCCCAGTTTATGTAGAATAGCCCAAAGACCCTCTCTGTTGACCATATCTAAAGCTTTAGTCAAATTGATGAAAACTGCATACAGGTCCATATTCTGCTTTACACATTTTTTCCTGGACCTGCTTTACAACAAAGATCTCCATAGTGCTACAACCTGGTCTGGTCTGAAACCACACTGAGCTTCTGGCAGATTCTCCTCAGATATATTTGCAATTAGTCTGTTCAGTAGAATGCAAGCTAGTATTTTGCCTGCTGTACAGAGGAGAGCAATGCCTCTGTAGTTTCCACAGTCAGCTTTGCTGCCTTTGTTTTTGAACCGTAATACAATAGCAGCACCTTTGAAGTCTTGGGGTATTTCTTCTTCCTACCAAATGCTACTCAGGATGTCATGAAACACCTTCATAGCCTTTGGGCCTGCTCCTTTAAACAATTCTTCTGGGAAACCATCCTTTCCAGATGCTTTGCCAGAGTTCAGTTGTTTGAAGGCTTTTATAACTTCCTCAGCTGATGGAGGGAGACAGAGATCCTTTTTGATGAATTTCTCAGGTAAATGGTCAAGGACACACCCAACAACTGTGGATGGTCAATTGAGTAGACTACTGAAGTGTTCAACCCATCTCTGTATGATTCCCTCCTTGTCTTTGATCGGGGGTGTGCCATCTGCTGACTTCAAGGGGGCTGTGCCAAATTTAGATGGTCCGTAGACTGCTTTGGAGAGAGTCCAAGAACATCTTTGCGTTGTTTGTATCTGTAATGCTGGACTTCTGCAGCTTTCCTCTCCCACCACTTATTCTGTATTCTCCCTAGTTCAGACTGGGCCTTACTCTGTAGGTACTTAAACCTATTTTTCTTTTAGATGGAAGTGAGTTCATTCTGCCATTGAACAAATGCTTTCTGCTTGTACTTAGGAGTTTGGAGATGTCCTTGTTGTTCTTGTTGGACCAATCCTGGTGTACCCTTTTCTTTGGCCCTAGCCCTGATTTAGCTGAGTCAGTAATCACATCTTTAAACTGGTTCCATTTTTCTGATGGGTTGCCAGTGATTGGCAGGCATGAAAAAAGCTTGTGATCAAGTGACTGCTGGAACCGCACCTGATAGCGTGCTGGAGCTTTGCTAACTATGTTGAAGGCTGTTCGATTACGTTTGGGATGCTTGCACTGTAAATGGACTATATGCAGGTTCAGCACTGCTCTTACCAATCTGTGGTCTGTCCAGGATTCTGCACCACGCATGGCTCTGGTAATTCTGAAACTGTGGATGTCTCACTGGTGGGTGACAACATAGTCACTCAGGTGCCATTGTTTGGCCTGTGGGTGCATCCATATTGTTTTATATTTATCATTTTGCCTAAAGATGGTGTTAGTGATGAGCAGACTGTGTTCTGCACATTTACCCAAGAGGAAGAGTCTGTTGCTATTCATCTTTCCCACTCCATGTCATCCTATCACACCTCTCCAGCCACTGCTGTCTCTACCAACTCTAGCATTAAGTCTCCCAGCAGGATGAGTTTGTCATATGCAGGGGTTGATCTGATGGATTCCAGGTCAGAGTAGAACTGCTCCTTTCTTTCCTCTGTGCTGGTCAGTGTAGGTGCATAGGCACTGATGATAGTGACATGCCATAGAGGATCCAGGGGAAATTGAAGTTTCATGAGCCGTTCATTCAGACCAACAGGGAGGTCTGGAAGTTGTTTCAGGAGTGACGTTCTTACGGCAAATCCAACTCCATGGATCCTGTCTTCATCCTCTGCTTTTCCTTTTCAAAAGAAGGTGTAATCACTGCCTAACTCACTGATGGAACCTTCTCTGGCCACTCTAGTCTCACTCAGTGCTGCAATATCAATATTGTAGCAGGCAAGTTCTCTGGAGACAAGAGCTGTTCTTCTCTCAGGCCTTTGTGCATCACCTGTGTCCATAAGGGAGCGGACATTCCATGCTCCTAGGGTGAATCTTTTGTTTTTCAACCACTGCAGGATGATCTGCCAGCCATGGTAGTCTGGCCAGATGTTATGGGGCAGGCAATATTTAGGGCACCTTTTCTAGCCCCATCCCTAAAATATGTGAGCAGTGCTATCCTGAAAAGGGCCTAGGATGCTGCCAAACTTCTCTGCTGCCCCGGGGATGGAGCTGAATGGCCATTAGTCCCAAGGCCACCTACGCACAGGATCATGGCTACGACTGCCAATGGTCATCTCCACCTGTTGCTTTTTCCACGCCCCCATTGTCACAGGACTTGAATTAATGATATGAGGATGAAATTTGATAAGATGTTAATGGGATGAGAGTTGCAAGAAAACCTGTGCAAGAAATTTTTAAGTGAGAAAGCCGTTGCTCAGGGGCAGTCCCACTCTTGGCTGTGGAAGCCAGATTCCAGCGGCACAAAGAATCATTACAGCTGGGGACCTCCTTAGCTGCAGAGGCTGACCAGGACATCTTCTGTGCCTTGTCATGCTCTGTGCCCCACAGCACATTGCTGAACTGCCTTCATCGCCATTGAATCATAAATTGATTTCCTCCGCCCAGTCCACCAGAACAGTCTTCGCATGCTAGGGAAACTGCCTCTCTAATCTTGCCAAGGGCAGACCCAACGGCTACCCTCACCTGGTTTGGCCCACTTGAAGCGGTTTCCTGGGGTGTGGCCACTGTCGCATGCAAACGGCTACTTAGAGCCACAGGTGAGAGCTGGGTGTAGGTGGGGATCGAAGCGGATGAACTACTCCCAAAGGAGCATGACGTGTTCCTCCAAAGGAGGTACTACCCCTCCCTAGTCCCATGTGCACCCCTTTATGGTATTGATACAAAAGCAAGATAACAAAGATTTTTTTAATGGCACTGCATATTTATTCTCAGGACATTGAAAATGCATATTTTTTCTGTGGTATAATTATACAATTGTTTGTACACATACTGGAAAAATGATTGCTATACATTTTGTAGCCCTATTCTACACTTTTTGTTGATCTCTGTCAAACACAGGGGAGCAATATTCTGCTTTCAATTACATCATTGTAAATCTAGATTAACTCCTCTGAAGTAAATTTAGTTCTCAGATTTATACTGATGTAAAAGATGCATCCGACGAAGTGGGTATTCACCCACGAAAGCTTATGCTCCAATACGTCTGTTAGTCTACGAGGTGCCACAGGACTCTGCTGTTTTTACAGATCCAGACTAACACGGCTACCCCTCTGATACTTGACAGGATTTAGCAGTAAGATGTAGGATCTAGAGAAATATCATGCACAAATGCAGTTATTTGAAGGAGCTCCATTCTGTAGATTTGACAATTTGGGCAGCTGTTCAAACAAGAAAAGACACTGAACATCACTGTGTCTTTCATACACCTGTCAGAGTTACCTGATTGATGAAAGACGGACTATCAAAACATATTTCCAAGGCAAGAATTATAGTTTAAGTGGAATGTTTCTCTATGATAAAGCCCCAGTCACAATCCCGATCCATTTACCACATCACCTTTCCATTATCATACCAGCTGTTTCTTCTATCTTTGTTCTCTAATACAGTTCCTGTTTGATTTGTATGTAACTCCCAGTATTAGAATCTACAATTGCTTTCAGATGAGCACAGATATTGTACAGATATTTTCACTTATCTAAACAGTTCTGTACTGACTGCATTATTGGTTATAACTTCCCATGCTTCCTAGCTTAATATCGCCATCAGACTTAGAAATCTTTCTTTGAATAATATTATACCCAACTGATATGGGTTAGAGTAAGCCAGTGACTGATCCCTGTGAAACAAGAAATGGGAGTCTGTTTTATGGTTAGTGCAAGGGACTAGGAGTTAGAGTACTCCTTTCTCTGCCACTATACCTCTCCAACCATTTCAGGGAATGTAATATATTTTAGTCACAAAGCTCCCTATGTACAAACCCACACACATTTGGTGTCCTTTCTCTTTTATTGTTGAAAACTGTAGATCAGAAAAAACAAAGAAATGGAGATTTCCTGCATGAATAACTTTGTGTCCCTTATCTTGGGACTCTGCCACACATTGTGTCACATATTTGGGCCTTAGAAAGTTGAGGTATGTCTGCCATTGACTCACTAGGTCACCTGAGCGAACTTCTCTGGGCCAAGATATCCCCATCTGTAAAATGGGGATGATGACATTCATCCACCTTTTGTCAAACACTGTGCAGTCCTCAGATGTTAGCACAAGGTATGACTGACTACTACAGCATTATTCCGTATTACTTGTTTTGTAGTTTACAAATATTCCACTTGCACTGCAGGTTCAATTATCCATCTGGCTGAGGTAATTTTGCAGCTATTCATTAGTTCCTCCAGATCTCAAACACTGAGTCTCTGAGGTGATGTTCCCTCAAAAGTGTTCAGATAATGAGAGTGTATAATCTTCATCTTACTAGCAGCAGTGTGACATGAATTTCTCCCACAAAATTCCTGCTTATAAGCAAGGTACAACTTTCTATTCCTCAAGCAGTTTTGGCCCATCTTAATTAAACTAAGATTCTCTAGGTTAAACTAAGCCCCATCCTCCCCCACCATTTGATTTTCTGGAACTAATTCTTAGCCAGTAACTCTTACAATTTAAAATTAAATTTGCTAAGTATGAATTATTCTGCAGTAGCTCTGCAGTCTTTTCTTTAATATGAACATTATGTTTTCCACTCCGCAGCCTACAGGGATCTCTCCTTACCTGAATGAGCTAGTAAAAGTGTCAATATTTTTACAATTTACACCCACACATTAATTACTGTGAATTTACAGACAGACATGTAAAGTGTTAAATGAAAAGTGGATGTGCCCCATGAGTTTATGCTTTCCAGTGATCAACACTGTATTGACCATTTAGTTTCAGGCACTTTAACATTTTACTTCTAAGCAGTTATTTTGAAGGCTATCATCCCATACTATGCATCTTCTCTTTGAAAAGGATGCTGCAGCCATGTGTGCTTGCTTTAATCCATAATCTGTTGTAGGGGAGGGGTTTTAATTTCCAACAGCAGAGAACTGAGCATAGTGGAGCTGTATTCTCTTTCTGGCCACAGAGAACTTACACTCTAAATCCAAGTTACAAATAGTGGGAGAAAGGAAGTATTATCCCCATTTTACAGATGAGGCATAGCAGATGACTTGCCCTGTGTCTCCTTCCTCTTAGGTGAGCTGCTTCCCCAAAGGTGTCTAGCAGACTGCTGTGATTTGGAATCATTTTATCATTAATGGTTTCTCTTCATCTTTTTTTTTTGGGGGGGGGGGGGGGGAGAAAGGAGGGTGTTTGGTTGGTTGGGCTTTTTTGGTTCATTATGAACTTGTTTGTTTTTCCTCTCTGGTGTCTCTAAATCACCTGGAATGGAAAGCAAGCTGGATTTATAATCCTGACTCTACTTTTTTTTTTTTTTTTTTTGAACTGCCAATGCATAACGAGCAGTCATTTAAAAACAGCTCAATTTTTTCCTTGATCTTTGTCTGTCATCAGGCCTACATGTGTATTCTGACATTTTGTCTATATTAGTACTTTTTATCCTTTCTGGTAAATTCATCCATTTGTTTTTCTGCCTTCTTGAATTCTTTTCAATCATGCCTACAACTGCTTGAAGTCTTGATTTTGTTTTGACAATGTCTTCCAGCTTCTTTACTTGGTCTTCCAATGTATTCTTCATTGTTCATCTTCTGGATAATACTGCTGATATGCATTGAAAGATTTCTTACTCTTACAGTTCTACTTTCAGTTCTTCTGACAGGAAATAAGCTTCTCCTCCCATTATGTTGATGTGTACAGCTTCCTTTAAATCAGAATCCTCCTCTTCTGTAGCCAGCCTTGAGTTTTGGTTTTCCCACCACAGCTGCATATCTCCCTTTTTCTATAGCAGATGTTACTTTCTTTTGACCTGCATATGAACCCTATAATCTGGAATAGGAATTTTACCAGAATTTTTCTATTTAATGACATTTGTTTCCAAGTGCTAAGAAAACTGATTTTTCTCTTACAAGCCACCAATTCTTCTGCAATTATTTTTAAACCTTACAACTTAACATGTGGCTTTTTGGGACCACTGAGTTGGGTGTCTTTAGCGTATGCACTAACTTTGTACATTCTTTCCATATTCAGGGCCTGTGACTCATACTTGTATGGCTCATCCAATGTCCAAAAGTGTAATCTCTTGCTATTAGGAGCTCTTGCCTGTTAAACAATGTTGCACAATTTGCCTCTTGATCACACAATCCAAATTAGCAAACTCACACGAGTGCAATTGGTGTAATCAGCCATAAAAATTGGCTATTGGGTGACTTGCTTCTTACCTGAAGTCAAATATTTTTAAGCCACCATCTTCTTTGGAAAGAATTGTTTAATTAGCTATTGGGTGCCCAATTTGAGATAAATATGGCCTGACTTTTTTCACTGCAGTTAGCATTATATCTGTTCAAAGCAGAACTCCTGCTGACTTCAGCTGCACCTGGGAGTGTTCATCACTTCTGAAAATCAGACCCCAGGGTCTCAATTTGGGTACCTAGAAACTGAAGAACACACAGTTAGTGACCACCTGTGAAAAGTTTGGTTCAATGTGCCAAAGGCAGGAATAGAATCCAATTCTCCAGGTCAGCATTCAATTGTATAACCATAGATGTATAGACTATAAAGCCAGCGGGGACCACTGTGATAATCTAGTCTGACATCCAACATAACACAGGCCATTGGACTTTCCTGAGTTAATTCCTGGTTGAATGACAGCATATCTTTTAGAAAAACATCCATCTGGATATAAAAATTTCCAGTGATGGAGAACCCACCACAACCCTTGGTAAATTTCCAGTGTTTAATTACCCTCATTAAAAATTTGCATCTCATTTTGAGTCTAAATTTATCTAGCTTCAACTTCCAGCCACTGGATCTTGTTACGCCTTTGTCTGCTAGATTGAAGAGCCTCTATCATCATATTTCTGTTCCTGTGTAGGTACTTATAGATTGTGATCAACTTCTCTTTGATAAACTAAATAGATTGAGCTTCTTGAGTTTCTTCCTAGAAGGCACATTTTATAATCTTTTAATCATTCTCATGGCTCTTCAATTTATCATCCTTCAACTGGGAACACCAGAACTGGGCACAGTACTCCAGTAGTGGTTGCACCAGTGCTAAATACACAGGTGGGTAACCTCCCTGTTGCTACTCAATATTCCCCTGTTTATCCATGCAAGGATCACATTAACCCACTTAGCCACAGCATCACACTGGGAGCTCATGCTCAGCTGATTATCCACCATGTCCCCCAAGTCTGTTTCAGAGTCACTGCTTCCCAGGATAGAGTCCCCCATCCTGTAATTAGGGCTGCATTCTTTGTTCCTAGATGTCTGACTTTACGTTTGGCTGTACTGGAACACATATTGTTTGCTTGTGCCCAGCTTACCAAGTGATCTGTACAGCTCTATGATTTGTCTTTCATTATTTACCTCTCCCCCAATCTTTGTATCATCTAGATTCATCCCCAGAGCAGGTTCAGCCTATGCACTGAGGAAGTCATAGAACCTATGGGGAAGGGAGGGGGGAAAGTTGCACAGGCAACCTTAATTCTGGAATTTCCTAATTTTGGAGTGCTTGACTTGGCAACCTCGATAATGTTCTTTACATAGAATTATGTGCAATTTCCTAGGTTTTTAAACAAGCAAACTGAAAAAATAAAAATATCATATGGCATCATACTGATACCTAAATGGTTCACCAGCAGGACTGGGACCTTTAGATCCACTACACAGGCCTCTGCCAGTTGAGCTAATGGAATAACTGATAGCAGTAGTATGTTATTATCCTCAAGATGGACCAGCACTAGAGGGGGATGAAACATGCACTTTGTCAGTAGGTTTAACAGATATTAGCTGACATGGGCCAATCTGCCTAACCTGAGACACCTGGGCCGAGGGATGTGCTGGCTGCCACTTCCCGCAGCCCCCATTGGCCTGGAGCAGCGAACCGTGGCCAGTGGGAGCTGCGATCTGTTTACCTGCCGCGTCTGCAGGTTCGGCTAACTGGCCTGGCCCGCCAGTGGGCTTACCCTGGTGGGCTACAGCCAAAGGTTGCCGATCCCTGCCCTAGAAGAGGACATATGCACAGTCAGCATTTGGGGGAGCGGGGCGGGGGGAGGGGGTGAACAATCTCAAATCTGTTTTGCTGAGAACATTGACTGCCTGGCAGGCAGTGAAGATGAACTTGCCAACCTTGTAAAATGATTGGATGAAATGTTTGCAAAATACGGCATGGAAATCAATGCAGAGAAAACCAAGGTGATGATAAACGTGACGGGATCAGCTCACATATGTCAGTGGACAAGAGCTGGAGACACTGAAACAGTTCAAGTATTTGGGGGCAATCATCACTGATGAAGGATCAAAGGCAGAAACTCTAGCAAGAACTGCGCAAACAGCAGCAGCGGCAAAACTAAAGCCAATTTGGAGGAATAAGAACATTTCCCTGGAATCCAAACTGAAACTGCTGCACGCATTGGTCATCTCAATTTTTCTGTATGCATGCAAGACATGGACCACTATGGCAGAACTTGAACAGAAAATACAGATAGAAGAGATGAGATACTTCCGTAAAATCCTGGGCATCTTCTACTTTGACCATGTCACTAATGAAGAGGTCCACAACATCACTCAACGCACTGGGTCATATGAAGACCTCCTGACGAAGGAGCGCAAGCTGAAGTGGTACGGCCATGTAACAAGATCTGGCCTATCCAAGATCATCCTTCAAGGGACAGTACAGGGGAAAAGAAGAGATGGATTGACAACGTAAGAGTGGACAGGAATGGACTTCGTGGAGACTCAAGCACTGACACAATCAGGGGTGGAGACAATTGGTTGATTGCTCATCAATGATGGTGTCCCAATGACCAATGCAGTTATGGGAGTGATGAAAATGAAGGAAAAGAGAGCTCTTACCATGCCCCTATCCTCCCACACTTCTTTACTTCTAAATTTAGGCTATTTAAAATATATTACTTCTGTTGTGGTTTTCTCTCTGCTCTTTTTTGCGTAGTCTCACTAAGTGGAACATGAACCCAGTGGTATTAAAATTTGGAATCTATCCTAATCAGACACTGTACCTATTAGCCTAAATTTTGCCCCCTTCCCTCCCGCATTCACAAATGTTCTCAGAAGCCCCAATTCAGCAAAGCATGGAAGCACATGCTTGCATTCCACTGAAATCAAATGGGACATAAGCACAAGCCTTAAGTTAAACATGTGGTTCACTGCTTTCCTAAGTACGGATGTACTGTCGAATGGAGGCTAAAATTTGGGCACATTTATAAATTTGCACTCAGCTTGTAAGAATGCCAAATTAACTTTGATGGTCAGCAGTTGGTACTAAAATCAATTTATTCCAAATTTCAATATTTTTATAACATCACTATCTTTTAGACAGAGGGGACTCCTTTTCATGCTTTATCTAGTCTTTTCCCTGAGGATACTGTCACTCAGGGCTACTCTGTTTGCTAAAGAGTTAATTATGCAGAGGTGAAGATTCCCAACACTGATGATTCAAAATATTCTTCAATTCAGTAGTAGCTTTATAAACTACTTCAGTGGTTTATTAAAATACTAACACTAAGTGACATTTGGCCTTTTCTTAAAGTATTTTAAAAACTGGTCCTCATATTCCAAATTACATCAGCCACAAGCTTTTATTCTGTGCTTATTGCCAAAGTTACTGAGTGAATTTCTATGATCTGTGTTATGCAGGGGGCAAGACTAATGGTCTGTGATCACCTATGAAAATCTGGTAGCATAATTTTGATGCCCATTTGACCCAGTGACTTTAAAAACAAATCAAAAATCTCAACTAGTAAGTAATGAAGGTCATCTGACTTCAGTGTGCTGGCTTCTCTGCCCTTTTGAAACTCATCTCACTGATTTTCAGAAACCTGACTTTATGCTCCTATTTAAAAGAATCTTGCTGAAGATCTTTTCAGGCATAGAGAAAAGGAAGGAAGCTGAAATTTGAGTAAGGGGATTCTATGGAGACAATTATTGGAGAAGATCCTTAATGTCCTTTCATTTATGATCATTCTGAGGTAATAAATACAACAGCAAACATTATTAGCAGGCGCACTGACATGGGGGTGGGGGGACAATTGCACAGGGGCCTGGGCAATTTAAAAGGGTCCAGGGGCCCATGGCAGCCAGGAGCCCCGGACCCTTTTAAAATTGCCTGGGCAGGCCGCAGGGCTTCTAGGTGCACAAGACAGCTCTGGGCCCCGCACTGTGGGGGGCCCTGCGGGCTGGTGCGATTGGCCAGCGCAGCTGGTCCCGGAAGTGACGTATTCATCACTTCTGCTCTGGGCCCCACGCCCCCTAGGGACAGCCCTGGCCCTGGAATTTCTATCAGCGGGCCTGGTTATTAGCAGGAATATATGAACAGTTAACTTTCCCACATCTCTTGAGAAAAAAAATGAACTTTCAAAGTTCTTTGGCAAAAGCCAAATTACTGAAGTAAATCTAGTGCAGATATTCATTTTTCACTGGCACATTTGAACTATTTTAGTAAAGTTTTATTCCAATTCTTAGTTGAATTAGCTGGTCTGAAATTTGCTGCACTAGGTATCATTACTTACTCCAAATATATAATTAAAGGTCAGGACAGAGGGATGTAATATGAACTGCTCTCCTGAGTATAAGCTTCTCATATTGAAATGAGCCATTCAGCAACACCTTGCAGCAGTACTAAAGCCTTTAAAGCATTCCATTAATTCTACCACATTAAAGAAAAAGAGCATCCATTGTCATGGACAGCATCTCTGGCTGCCTTCTGGATTGAGCTACACTGCTTTACTGCTGCTCCTGTTAGACTGAGCAAGCAGTTAACTGATGGCTTTCAAGGCAGAGTTAGTTACAGCATGTTCTCAGGCTACAGGCAAAATATATAACTGGATACAATCCACATATAAACTGGGCAGAATTCAGCACACTGGTAAAATATGAAACAAACTTTCCTACTATCCCAGGCACCTAAGTGGTGGTTGGTCCTTGGTCCACCTTCCTGCAACTCAAAGGTGATTTTCCTGTGTCTATAGACCATGACAGGATTGGGGACACTGGATTTTGCCTTCAAATTCCACCCCTTCATTCCAATCTGCCTCTTAGGTGCCTAAATATTTTTGTGAATTTGAGCCTAACTCTTAAATACCTTTGTGAATCTGTGTCTGCCTTAGTATTGGTTCTACCTTTGACTAAACAAATACAGTAACTATAGGCCAGATTCTGTGCTGAGGCCGAGATCAACCACATGCAGCAGAAAAAGGGGGCTGCCAGGGAGCCAGTGATAGCTTCCTGATTCTGTGCCTGCATCTGCCCCAGTCCTGTCCCTGGAATAGGTTAGACCGATAGAGACTGTTCTATGTAATTTCATGGCCATTCATCACCATATTATCTGGGCAACCTGCAAGTAATTAAAAGAACAAAAATGCAAAAAGCAGCTCTTTCTTCATCACCTGTAAGAGAACACTTGAATAGGTAATAAATGTCACAAATAAACCCAGTTTTACTGTGCAAGTGGGCAGACCAGCTATTGAATCTCTTTAATGTTGCTAATACGAAAAAGTGCATAAGATTCTTTCCCACATGCTCCCTTGGATATTTCACCATCTGTGTGGCAGATGCATGAAGGATGGACATTTAAAAATGAATCTTTCTTCATTGGCAGCCTTACCAATGAAATTAAAATCTCCCTTAGATTTTGACTGTTGAGTTTGATTAGAGTTGCAATGATGAGGCATGAAATTAAAATGAGGCAGGATTAATAAAGGCTATGAGTAAAGAGCACATGCACTGAGGTCATCTAATGCTATTGACTGTAGCACTGTGTGATCATTTTATACCATTGGGCATTTAATATAATTGCTCTTGAAAGCTGGGAAGTGTTGAGCTTTCTAAGTGGTTTGGGCCAAGTTGTCCTGTCTTCTACTTGTTCCAGTTCTTCAGCACTGGACAGGTTCTAAATCTATAGCAGATGTGATTAATAACAGTCATCTATGTTTCTCTGTGTGAAATAGCATAATTTGACTGCTCAGTAAAAATAATGCAGTATACTGAACACAGTAAACCAGGGTCATGAAAACCTGTCTGAAAAGAGATATATCAGCATGACATATTAAAAAACCTGTGTGTGCGTCTTGTTGAATTGCCTGCGAATGGTTTATGCTATGACATCCTATGTGTTTTCAGTTTTTAAATTTTTACAGCAGCTTAACTATGCTAGTATTTTTTTTAAAAAAAACAGCAGACTGCTACTCTGTCCCATGAGAATGTTTTAGAACAGGGATTCTCAAAACCAGGGAGGTCACAACCCTTCAAGGGTTGCCAGGTTATTACCTGGGGGGTCTCGAGCTGACAACTCCAGCCCACCAGACACAGGGTTGACAGCCCCAGCCCCCATTAAGTTTAAATTAAAAACCTCCATTTTTAATGTATAAGGGGGGAGGGTTGCACTCAGAGGCTTGCTGTGTGAAAGTGGTGGCCAATACTAAGATTGAGAACCACTGTTTTAGGAGTTTCAGGTTTGAGAGGGGAGGACAGATTGTCCTCTTTCCTGAAGGTATGTCTACACTACAGCAGCACAGCTATGGTGCTGCAGCTATCCAGAGCAGTGCAGTAGTGTAGATGCTTGCTTCAGAAATGTCAGGGGATTTTCCCATCACTGTAGTAAATCTACCCCCTCAAGAGGTGGTGGTTAGGTCAGAAGAATTCTTCCCTTAACCTAGCATTGTCTATACCCAGGCTTGGGTTGGTTTAACTATGGCTGAGGATTATGGATTTTTTACACCCCTGAGTGATGAAGCTTGTTTTACTTACATTTTAGGTGTAGACCAAGTCTCAGACTCCAGAGAGAATGAATGGTCCTAGGAGATGGTTGTGGGAAACTGTTTATTCACAATCAGGAATTTCTTTTATGGGCTACCATAAGGCTCTCTCCTGTTAATCCTCCTAATTAAGATGTAGTTGAACCAACTAGAAGAGACAAGAAGGTTTGAGTTACTAGGATACTCAACACTTGATCTCCTTTCTTGAGCTGCTCAGTTTCTGAGATCAAGGACTGAATATGCAGTAGTTGCCTGAGTCAATCAGAAGAGGGAAGAGATCCAGGCTGGATGAGGAAACTAGGGAAGGTGATGGACATATCCCAAAATGGATGCTATTTTTTTATTAACAAGCTTTGCAGTTTAAAGATCCTACTAAATGGCTGGCTGCTCCTGGATTTCCACGTGGCAGCTGTAGACAAAGGTTAACAGAGCTGGTCAGGGAATATTTGGATGACATTTCTTTGTACAAAAATGCTGATTTGTTGAAACTGAAACATGGAGATGATGAAAGTTTTATCAAAACCAATTCAGGAAGGCTTCAGGTCCAGAATGAAATCTGAGAGAGAGAGACACCCCTCTCTATAGCCCAATTAGAGCACTTGCCTGGGATGTGGGAGACTCAGGTCCAAGTACCTGCCCTGAATCAGGTAGAGCAGAGCTATTGGCTGTTCTATAGAGGGTCTGTCTCTCACTGTTTGCAAAGAAATTCTAGAGACCTTGGTTTTATTCTGTTGTGGAAGGAAAACAAATTTTGAAACCTCAATTTTATTTTTGTGAAGCTGAATTCTTGATAACTGGCCAGCCTTTTTTTCTTATTCACTGGGCAAAGAGACGGAGTGTCATAAATATAAAGGGAAGGGCAACAGCCTTCCTGTATACAGTACTATAAAATCCCTCCTGGCCAGAGGCACAATATCCTTTTACCTGTAAAGGGTTAAGAAGCTCAGGTAACCTAGCTGGCACCTGACCAGAAGGACCAATAAAGGGACAAGATATTTTCAAATCTGGGGCAGGGAGAAAGGCTTTTGCCTGTTCTGTGTGCTTGCTGGAGAGAGAGAGATCAGGGAAGCAAGCAATCCAACTCCATTAGAATTAGTAAGTACTAGCAAGGAAATGTGTTAGTTTACTTTTGTTTTGGCTTGTGATTTTCTCTGTGCTGAGAGGAAGCTGTATTCCTGGTTTCTTTTTGTAACTTTAAAGTTTTTGCCCAGAGGGAAATCCTCTGTGTTTTAAATCTGATTGCCCAGTGAGATTAGCTTCCCTTCTAATTTTAGACAGGTGCTTCTTTTACCTTTTTTCTTTCTAGTAAAGTTGTGTTTCTTTTAAGAGCCTGACTGATTTCTCTATGATCCTAAGACCCAGGGGGTTTGGGTCTGGGATCACTTTGTAACCAATTAGTTAGGATATTATTCTCAAGCCTCCCCAGGAAAGGTGGTGTAAGAGCTTGGGGTTTTTTTGGGGGGTGGGGGAGGGGAAGAATAGGAACTCCAAGTGGTCCTTTCCCCGATTCTTGGTTAAATCACTTGGTGGTGGCAGCATACCCTCCAAGGGCAAAGAGTTTGTGCCTTGGGGAAGTTTTACCCTAAGCTGGTAGAAATAAGCTTAGGGGGTCTTTCATGTGGGTCCCCACATCTGTACCCTAGAGTTCAGAGTGGGCAGGGAACCCTGACATGGTGGCAGAGTGGTGGGATTATTTTGAACCAGAGATCATTTTGAACCAAAAGCACAGTAGGATTTTAAAAGGACAATTTTTTTTTCCTTTTGGCTGCTTGGAAGCAGGTTTTTTAGCTGCAAGCAGCTGGAGTTTTTTTTTCTCTGCCTCAGGGCATAGGGGTTAAGTTACAGCAGCAAGGAAATTCACAGGCAGGTTGGTTTTTTTTCTCTTTAGCTGGAGACTACTCCTTTTGGATGCAGACATCACCCTTGGTTATCCATGACTGACACCTCCAGATTGTCCACTCAGAAACTTCAGTTACTGTAGAATGTCACTGCCTACTCCCTTAGCTTACACTTCTGCTCCACAGACAATAGGTGCATCAAAGATGCAATTTTAGTTTTTAAAGGCATATGACTTTGGTCATGGCTATCTTATAACGGGGGTCATACATGTTGATAAACTTCTAATTTGCCTTGAGCATTTAGCAGTTACCCCACGGTCTCCATATGACTGGAGAAATGTCTTGGACAACTGCATTTATTTTAAATGGAACATCAACAACATTGTTGGAAGTACAAATACTTTACTAAAAAAAATAAATCTTAGAGCTGCTCATAAAATGGCCTCTTTCTGCAGACTACAGATGTCAGTGGAGCACTATGTAATTTCAGCCTACATGGTTTTCATATTGAGGAAAAGCCATAAAGGTTGTGGATTTAGGAGTTAAGGGCCCTGAAAAAAACCTACTGAAGTCAATGGAAACCCTCCCAGTGACATTAATGGACTCTGGATTAGGCCTATAATGAATGGTTATAGGAGTTCATTCACTGAAGTAGTTGGCTATAGAAACTCTCTAATTCTGTTCTGTGGGGCTGTCATCTTAATAAATTCACTTTCTCAAACTGCAAAACAGCCAGTAAAAAGGGAAAGGCTGAGAAAAGGAAGTGGGAATACTTTTGTCATGGCTTTCATGCTATTCTATAATGTGATCTTGCTGGATACACTTGCTAGCAAATAAATACCTAGCTTAAATAATATTTTGCCATAATTGTTTACATAGTTTAGTAACAGATTTCTCCTGAATAATTTCAAATAAAATGATCTTCTGAAAGTTGATTTGTTTTCATGTGTTTTTTTCCTACTTTCTCCACTTTCCATATCTACTCCCTAACCACCTCTCTGTATTTTCTCATTTCTTCTAAAAAAGCAATACAGCTTTTTGGAAAGTTGAACAGAACGATTTCGCTCCTCTCCTGATGCTGTTGGTTAACGAAAGTAGCTATTGCTCATCGCTCAGATATTTTTACTACTTACAAGAGAAACAAACTATTAAAAATGGTTTAGTACTCTGAATTTGCATGCATTTCACAATAACGGCCACAGAACCTTAGCTATACAATTTGCAGTAGTATAGCAAGAGAATTTAACAGAAACAGTTGCTAATATTTGCTACTGAAGCAAGGCGCTTTGGACAAAAACATATCAAGAGAAAGAGGCTTAGTTTAAAAAAAATTATAGTGGTAATGACAGTTCTAACAATAATTAACCCTTTGCATTTACATAATGTTTTAATATTGTCAAAGTTCTGTACCAACACTAATCTTTGACAATGCTGCGGCTGGTAAGGAATTATCCTCATTTTACAGATGGAGGAACTGATGTACAGAGGCTAAAGCCAACATTTTCAAATGCAGGTGCTGAAGTTTAGCCACATCAATCCAGGTTTAGCCACCTAAATAAACAGTTTGATTTTTTTTCCAGAGTTGCTGTGGGTGCCCAAAATCTCTGAAAAATCAAGCCAACAATTTAGGCACCTAATTTTAGACAGCCGCACTTGAAAATTTTGGCTTAAGTGATTTACTCGAGGCTCCACAGGACATCTGTGTCAGAGACAAGATTAAAACTCAGGACTTCCTGGAACCTAGCCTATTGCCCCAATCATGAAATATAGGCCCATCCTAAACTTACGTTGCTTTCTATGCAGTCCACTTCATGATGTGAACGCAGCAAGAGAAATGTATGCATTACATTTGCATACACATGTTGGGACATGACCCTATTCCTCTGGTGAAGAGGCTAATGAGCAATCTTACACAGGCAGCATCAATTAGGTGCACTGGAGAATATGCTCCGCTTGGAGAAGTGGAGCTTAAAAGGGGGAGATGGCCACACAAAAGGGGGAAAAGTTTTTTCAGGAGCAGGGAAGCTGCCATGGATTGCTATCTGTCCTAGCACAGGGAGTTCAGTCTGAGGCAGTGACTAAACCTTCGCTCACCCTGTTTGGGGCAGACTGATACAGAAAAGGGGCCCTGGAGGGCTCCTCACATCTGGTGACCAGCGACAGGACCTGAGGAGCACTTACTAGAGGCCGGTGGACTCAGAAAAGACCTCAGGATTGAGCTGGATTCCTGCCAGGAACAGTGAGATTGTCTAGGAGTGGGGGATCCTGTACCTATTGTGGTTGCTGGGAAACAGCGGGCCTAAGTCTGCCCATAGCTAAAGGCCATCCCCCTTAACCAAGGGGGAGGGGCCAGTGAACTTGGGCCACAAGTGGATACTAGGGACAACAACAACAAAAAAATCAGTGATGGAAGTGAAGATCATGGGGTCAAAATTACAGAACCAGAAGGGGACACCGAGCAGAGAACCCCCAAGAGCACCCACTGCTCCCCAAAGGCATGTAAGGAGTCAGTGGACACTGCCCAGAGGAACTCTGTCCAGAGACGTGATCAAACCAGGGAAGGGAAATAGGCTCCATAGTCCTTGAGCACCCCCATTCAACTTCCTTCTCCTCGTGTGATGGATAGCCATCTTGGCCAGCGCCAGGAGAAGGTTGACAAGGAAGTCTTGCAACTTTGTGGGACTGGGTGTTCCTATAGGGTATCCACAAGCAAGAGACTCAAAGAGACTACAGCTAAGCCCAGGCTGGGGTTGGGCAACTACAAGATAAACATTCAAAACTTGGAATATGGGCAGTGCAGAAATATTTAAAAATGAATCAGGTATTTATCAAGCAATTGTGTGAAACAACATAAACAGTAGTAGCTTTAAGACCAATACTGTGTATCATATAGTCTTACATATACCAAGAGATGTAGAGAAGTCCTTTCATTCTAATGGACTAGGGAAATAAAAGGTAACTTAAAAACTTAGAGTGATGTAGGGATTGATGGCAGAAAAATGAGGTTGCTTGACAGTTGGGTTCAGGCTGGGTTGGGTTCGTGCCTCTTTGTCCCTCCCCCGAGGCCACCCCCCGCTCATGCCTCTCTCCACTCCCTCCCTGAGGGGTCCCCCTGCCTGCCACCCACACCTCTCTGGGGGCAAAGAGGTGCAAGAGTTGGGCAGGGGGAAGCAGCAGAGAAGCGTGAGGTGGATGGAAGGGCTGCGGTGGGAAAGGGGTGGAGAAGCCTGGGCACGGGAGGCCTTAGGGAAGAGGTGGAGTGGGGCCAGGAAGAGGAACAGTGTGGGTGGGGCCAAAGGGGAAGATCAGGTCACGGAAGTAGGGCCTCAGGGTGGAGCATGGGCAGGGCCATGGCCGGGGCACCCTTTCAGCAGTGGCGTTCCATATGGGGCAGACCAGCGGTGCGTCTCCAAAGGGAGGTGCGCTGCATCCTGTTTGTGGAGGATTACCCTCCCCTGGCCTATTATACCCCCCGCCCAAGTCCAGTGAAATGAAATAAAAGGGCTGTAAAAAAAAAAAATTGAACAATGTATGTTTCCTAGCCTCATTCTGAGAAACAGGTGAACTCTTTTGCTGAACCCTTGCCTGGAAAAAAAAAATCAGGCCTTTAATAGTGGAAGCTGAAAGAAGACAAGCTCTTTTGTACAGCCACATTTAGGTTTCATTTACATGGCATGTATTTTACCACTGTGCATATATATTGCATTAAATCAGAATCTGCCTCCCTGACTTTCATGGCAGTAACAGTACTTGGTGGATTGTGCCTGTCTGTGCTCAAAACACTACACTAGGCTGGGTTTTATCTGCCTCTACTTAATGTCATGGCACCAGGTATCAAAGTACTAAAGCAGGAGCATTCCTCCCAGGTTTAAAAAGCTGCAACAGTTCTTATCATAATAGGCATTATTAATTCAAACTAGCCTGACCAACTAAGCCAGAGGCTTCAAAAACAAAGCAGAAGCACAAACGTGATCAGTACCTCCATCCCCACTATTCACAGAAGAATTAGAAGCAAAACAGCTTCCATCAGCATACATCTAATCAAAATAATGGTTTCCAGTGTGCTATGAAAGGTATTTGGGACACCTGAACATACATCATCTCTATCCACAAAACACTGTTTTCACTTACAGTATGCATGAAAATCCCATTTACCATTAAGTAGTTTGCCTGTTACTACATTATTTATCTGGACCAAAGTTATAACAACTCATTTTATGCCCTCATGATGCAGTGTCTGGTCAGCATTCTGCTTGTAAATTCCTATGTTCAGAAGTTTGTGTCAGGTTTCTTTCACCAATTAGCTTTATTTTCTAGAAAGAATACACTACACCACTCTAGAATTTCTGTGATTTACAGCATATTTTCCACATAGCAGATACATTCACAAGATCTCCCCTTGTCCAGTAATTGTCCTTTTCAAATTAAATCATTACACTAATCAGCGAAGATCATTGATTTATACTCCATGTATGCCAGGCAGCACAAGAAAAGAATGCAAAGCACGCACTTTATGGTGTAAGATCAAGTAGCATAATATGCAAGGAAATGAGTGCGTGTTTACATTTTAAAGAGCAATGATAAGACAGATGGTTTCACTGGGTTTGGGACAGTTTAAAAGGTAGGTCTCTATTGCCATGGCACTTGTAGGTGCTTAGAAGTAAGATTAGATCATATACTGGTTTTTCACTAGCTGCACTCCACTGCTGATTTCCTAAATGCCTTATCTTAATCATCTATCCATGACCAGTTTAACTACTTGGTTTTGAAACTGTTGTCTGACCAGCATTAATATATAGTTATTCCAGTTTATTTTACTAGATAATTCCAGGTGCAGTGACTGAGCCAGCACTGCAAGCAAACAACTAGCTAACTGAGGCAAGGATGGGGCCAGCAGCAGAAGCTAGCATGCTCAGTGAGCTGGCAAAAAAAAAAAAAAAATCATGCTAAACTCCACTGTCTTTTTTCCCCACAACCACTTAGTTATCTCACTCACACTCTATCAGCTTCATGCATCAACACTGCTCACTCAGCCCACTCATTCTATTGATTCCTCCACACCATCACTCAAGGTTCCACATGTGCCACCACTCATCACAAACACTGCTTTCCCTCCCTCTCCAACACCACTTCTGGTATTTTTAGATGGATTATGTAATGTCTTAGGAAAAAAATGCCCTTGTCTTATTACCTTCAATGTTCTGACAAACTAACACAGGTGCCACCTGACTTGTTTTTAACACAGGTGTTGTTATTCTGGAAGTTATTTTCCTCACATGGTGAGCTCTATTCTTCAGTTCTCTAAAATCTCTCTGGACCATCTAGTTACAGCCAACACTGGGGTAGTTTATTCTTCACTTCCTGAATTTTTAGTTGTGGCTATCCAGTTTGTGATGAAAATTCCTGAACTTTCAGAGTGTGTCAACTGCATATGAAATAAGAATCAGAGGTGTGGACTTTCTGGCTTCCCTGGGGGTGCTTGACCCCCTCTTTGCCTCTGGCCCTGTCCCCACTCCACCTCTTCCCCCAAGGCCCCACCCCACCTCAGTCTTCCATATCCTTTTTTGCTGTCCTTTACCTCCCTGATTTCTTTGCTGGTTGTTCTTCTCCCATTCTTACCACATGTCCAGCCTGTCTCATCCTCCCCCTAATTTCATCTTCCTAATTACTTCCATGCATACTCAGTTTACCCTCTCAAGTACTTCTGCCACTTTTTTCACTGCCACCCATGCACACTGGGTTCTTCTTTTCAGCTCTCCAAATCCCTCTCTGATGGCACTAGGTGTATTTCCCAAGAACACATTTTTTCTTCTGTGTTAGCTTCTCTCCTGAAATGTCAGTCAACAGCTCTTCTTCTCTACTTGCATAACTTCAGTTTTATTTACCTTCAAACACAGATGACCACTGATACCATATTTACCAGTTCCTCTTTGCTGTCAGCCAAAAGGGCCAGATAGTCAGCATACATTAATGTTCTCTGTGTGTCCAAAGGTTTGGTTCTCCTACTACTGAACTCCATAAGTAGGATGAAGAGAAGTGTACTCAGCACAGTGCCTTGTCTCAATCCCACTGCCACCTCAAAACTCTGAAATGCCATGTAATGTTACCACCATAGTTCGACCTTCTATATAGCTCCTCTGTCATCTCCACTTCTTGAAGTACTCCTTCTATCCATCTAAATACTTCAAACACCAATTCCTACAGAACTAAGTCATACGCTTTCTCAAAATCAATACATTCTATGTCATTTATCGTTCTTTCAAACTTCTGTCTCATTGCAACTATTGCATATATAGTACTTTTCCTTCCTACAGCAATGTTGTTCCTCTTCTATATTTTCCTCCAAGTTGCACCTCAACCTTGTCTCTAAACTCTCAAAGACTTACCTAACAGGGTGATATCCCGATATGTATCTGGATAATTTGCATCACCTTTACTCTTTCAAAGGGGCATCTGGCATCCTAGCTTGATCCAAACACATAGTAATCTATGAAGCCATTTTACTCCAATATCTCCATCTGCTTTGATAACAGTTCTCATCTTCATCAGTTGCTTTACCTTTCTTCATTTTATCCTACACTTCTTCTGTCTCATCTATAGATATTAATACCTTTTGAGGCTCCCCATAATTGTCGGTGGTGCTTGCAGTCACAGCTCTCTTCTCGTTTAACAGCCTTTGGAAATATTTTTTCTATACCTCTACCACCTCTCTAGAGTTAGTCATCATGGATCCTTTTATAAACCCTTTAAGTATTCATTCTAGGATGAGGAAGGTGGGCTGCAGCAAACAAGCAGAGCGAGTTGGCAACACTGAAAAATGAAAACACAACACTCTTCCTTTTCTAAAAAAATATAAACTTGGAGAAAACTTTCTATGCCTTCTGTGCAAGTCTTGATGTAGGTCACAACAACTAAAAGGACAGAACTGCTGAATTCAGATAAAGGGCATATGGCTCAATCCAAAGAATGTTTACTTATGCAAGACTCTTATTGGAATCATTCCCCTCCAGCCGAGGTTAGTGTTCCATACACATGCTAGATAATTCATTACAGTAATTATATTTTCCAAAAATATGCTAAAACTGACAGACATTACGACTGACAATGAGGAAGAGCTTTCCTGAAAGATTTTCCTAGATGTTGATTGACATCCATTTCTATCTAGCTCATGAAGACAAGTATTTCAACCATTGTCAGTTCAGTTATAATTTGATATTAATATCAAATTAGTAGCTAAAATCTGACTGCAAGCTGCAAAAGCAGGAAAGATTGTGTTTGTGGCTATGTAAGGGGAAGAAAAGAAAGTTCTGCCAAAACATAAAGGAAAGTTTCCATGCTTTGCCAAAGACAATGAAGCCAGGGGAGGATAAATGGAAGAAGTTTAAAGTATGTTCCATTAGGCAGGGGAGGAAACATGACAAATCTAGTGGTAAGATGGGTAGTTACAGAGAACACACTGGTGCTAGAAATCTGATGTGCAAGGAAAGCTAAAAAGAATAATTCAAAGAACTTGAGGAAGCAGGTTATAAGACTGAGACAATAAAAATACATAAACAGGAAGAAAAAAAGGCTAAAAGGCAGTTGCTAAGGTAAGAACAGTGGCTGAAGAGGAATTATCCAGAAAGCTGGAGGAAGATAATGGCAGGAAATTGTTTCGGGGGTTGGCAAAAAAAAAAGTCAATGAAACCGAAATATGAGGAAATCTTTGGATGAGTAGGATGGGAACTATGTGCTGATCATTGCAGCACCTAACTTTTAGGTACCTGGAAAAAATCACAGGAACAACAGTGTAACCCACAAAGCCCGAGTTAGACACCTAGACTCTTTATACAATGAACGGGCAGAGATAGGTGCCATACAATGCAATTCACAAAAGCCAGCATACTAGGCAGGAAGCCTCCTAAAGTAACCAATGGGAAATGCCAATGTCCAGGTGTGCTAAGCCCTTCCCTTCCCTCACAGATATGTGCCTATCTCTGCTTAACAATCCACAAACAGGAACCAGCCTCCTGCAGGAAGGCAGCTTAGGCACCCAAGTAGTTTCTAGTTGAAATGAGTAAGGTGGCTGTCTTACTCTATATAAAACACCTGGAGAAAGAGGTGGTGCCACCACACTCCTTATAATTTAGCCCAGTGTTTAGAACGCTCACCTACAAAGTGGAAGAGCGAGGTTCAATTTTCCCTTCTCTGCCAGAAGGCAAGAAAGAAAGCCCCTGTTCAAATTCTATCTCTCAGGAGAGTGCTCTAACCACTGAACTAAGAGATTCTGATGTAGAGACTCCCTCAATCTCTTCTGTTGAAGCTATTCCACAGTGCATAAATAATGAAAGAGGGGTTGGAGCAGGGGAACTGGACCCAGCGTCTCCCACCTCCCACATGCATCCCCTGACTGCTGGGGTACGGGGTCATTCCCATTCTCTCTCTAGCCCAGTAAGACCACCTCCTCCCGTGACCAGATTTTGATTCAGACCCAATCTACTGCATTGGGCCCCATACACAATTTACCTAGCCAAACACCTATCTTCCCTTGGGTTATGAATTGCTCTGGGGAAGGGCCGTAACCAGGGCAGGGTGAGCGGGGGGCTGCCCAGGGCACAAAGCCACAGGGGTGAAAAATGGGGTGGGAAAATGGTGGGGGGGAAACGTAGGGGGTGCAAATATGCTTGCTCACCCTGGGTGCTAAAATGCCTAGTTAAGCATCCAGAATCCTAGAGGGAAGCATTAGTGCACATAATCATAGGCAGAAACTTAGTTATTGAGGAAACTTTTACCCTGAAATCGTAGGTGCTGAGTGAGTTTAGGGGCCTTCTGAGTGTGGCAGGGTTTTTATGGATTACAGTGTAGCAAAAAAACTGGGCATTAAGCTTCTAAACCCCAGACTGAGGCGCCTAAGACCACAATACTGAATATCTCGTTTCTGCTGTAACTTTATTCTTTGACTATTCCGCCAAGATAGAGAAAGCTGACATACAGTACATCACTTAGGAAGATCTCTGCTCAACACCTCCTAGCACAATGAGTGCCAAGTCTAAGTGGGGCCTCTGGACACTACTATGAAACAAGTAAATACATACTAAAACTGGACAAAGTTGTTCTGAAAATGTACCAAGTCAGGCAAAAAGAACATCACTCTACCATTCTTTCCATCATAAGTAGCCTGGTAATGTACCATTAGTCAAAAATTACACTCCAATGACTGGCCAAGTAGAATTTGCCATGCTATAATATTACTGACAAACAGAATGAGTGAGGAGTTGTTTTCCAAGCCAACTTCATCAGCTTGATTATTAAGTTTTTATAAAAGAATGCTAACATACTCATTAAACAGATCACTAGAACCCAAAACTCTATGTAATTCCCTACAGAGGGCCCAATTATTTCTCCCCCATATCCTTCTGGGACTTGCTCTTTCCTTCATAAGAGATAATTTTTTAAAAAAGGAATAGACTAATAACCATCGATACACAAAGGGTCATCTGAGGAAATGTCCCATTTGCATTGGCTACATAAACCAGTTCGCAGGAAAGGCACAACTATTAAACTGTTTTTAGTCCCAGAATGAAGAGCTATAAAATGATCAACTGTTCTGCGACTTCGCCTCTTTCAGTTGGGTTCTGAACGACTCCTTATGAAATAATAAGTAATATATATCAAATCCCCATGCATTCATTCACCAATGTATTACCTTTAATCTGAAAAGAGATTTTTTGCAATCCTGTGTGGATGAAAAGCACTACATAAATGCAAATTTCATTTATCCAACTTCAGCTATGATAAGGATTATAAAAATTTAGCTCTGTGACAGAAGAGAAACTGCCTGATCCCATTTTAGATTTAATATTGTACCCAGACCTTCATTATCTACCAAGATTTCTGCAAAAGAAAACCCTTCAAAAAAGAGAATATACACCACTGCCATTTCCAATTACACTATTGTACTCCGAGCAATAATTTTATGTCATATCTTAAACATCAGATTTTCATAAAGAGTCTCACATACACACCATGGAGTGAGTATATTCTCTTCTAAATTTGTGGCATGGATTTTGTCATATAAAGGCCCTTGTATCAAGAGCCCTTAATAAGGAAGCATGGAGGAAAAGCAGTTTTTCACTCAGTTAGAAACTAACTTTCAACATTCCACTGAGCTATTCAATAGGGGTAGTTTAGACTTCAGCATGCTGATATAAAGCAATCTATGGATGTTCTCAGTAAAACCAATGTATCACTTAAAAGAATCTGAAATGTCCTTTTGTAAGAGAAATCCTTTTAATGAGTCTTTTAAATATCTGCCCTACAAATTTTAATAAGTGTGAGATAAAGGCATACTGGTATATGGCAGATTAATGAATGGACAGTTTCTGATCTGTTTCATTAGCATAAATCTGAAGAAACTTGACTGATTTAAACAAAGTTTCTCAGGATTTACAAAGGTGTAATTTGAGATCAGAGTCTAGTCCAGGATTAAGTGGAGGTGTATGAGGCATTTTGTTTAGGAGGCTAGTCCAAAACTGAAACTTGCACTTCAATTTACAAGGAACAGGCTATGAACCAATTCGCTTCAAATTCAGCTTTGAACTCAAACGTCCAAGGGAACATTCCTCTCCTACCCATATCAAACCATGAGATCTCAGTCAAGGTCACAGGGCTAGCTGCATCCTCCATCCCCTTCCTGGTCTCTGAGGGTATGTCTACATTGCGTCTAGGAGTGAGCCTCCCAGCCCAGATCCACAGATTTGTGCAAGCAGGCTTATATTAGCATGCTAAAAATAGTGGAGTAGACAATGTTTTGATGTTGAGGCTCAGGATGGAGCTCAGGCTCGAGGCCCATCTCCATTCTACCCAGGCCTCAGAGCCCAAGCTGCAGCGCGAACTGCAATGTCAAAGCACTGTCTAAACAGCTAAAATAGCATGCTAGCACGAGCCCCACTAGCCCAAGTCTGTGAACCCCGGCTGGGTGGGTCAGTCTCAGATGCTGCGTATATATACCCTGAGTGCATTCCCTCAACTGTCAGGCCTCATGCCTGTACCTATCTCGGGGTGGAATTTCACAATACCCCCACTCTTTGACCAGGCTCCGGGCTACAGTACCCTGTGTATCCACCCTGCGTATCCACCCTGCGTACCCTTCAGGTCCAGAAGAGCAATTGTTCCTTTCAGGAGTGTGAGACCAGACAGCCGTGTTAAAACTAAACTACTGTTTCTGTTAACAGTAGGAAAAAAGTATTGAGAAAAGGGATTTTAAAATAAGTCTACACACGTCTAACTTAAATGCGGGGTTCCTATCACCCCGATTGCAACCTAGGCATGTCAAACTTCTTCAAACTCCTCCAGTGAGTGCCTGTGTCTAAGTTTGGTGTTCCCCCACCTCCATTCCCCTGTGGTCTTGATGGACAGTCCCAGCCATAATTTCCTCTTTTCTCAGTGATCTCTCCAGAGTCTCCTGGGTGTAGGAGTCTGTTCAGGGTCTTACTGCACCCATCACCCAGGAAGGCTAACATCATGTGTAAGGTATACACCAACCACAGCTTTTGTCAGAAAACTATTTGTTCTATCTGAAATTCTGGGGGCTGTATTATAGTTTGATGGATAAGTCACACTCTGCAGTCTCTAAAACTGATTAAAAGACAGGCAACAAAGGGTAGGAATAAATGGTAAATTTTCAGAATGGAGAGGGGTAACTAGTGGTGTTTCCCCAAGGGTCAGTCCTAGGACCAATCCTATTCAATTTATTCATAGATTATCTGGAGAAAGGAGTAAACAGTGAGGTGGCAAAGTTTGCAGATGATACTAAACTGCTCAAGATAGTTAAGACCAAAGCAGACTGAAGAACTTCAAAATGATCTCACAAAACTAAGTGATTGGGCAACAAAATGGCAAATGAAATTTAATGTGGATAAATGTAAAGTAATGCACATTGGAAAAAATAACCACAACTATACATACAATATGATGGGAGCTAATTTAGCTACAACTAATCAGGAGAAAGATCTTGGCGTCATCGTGGATAGTTCTCTAAAGATGTCCACACAGTGTGCAGCAGCAGTCAAAAAAGCAAACAGAATGTTAGGAATCATTAAAAAAGGCATAGAGAATAAGACAGAGAATATCTTATTGCCCTTATATAAATCCATGGTACGCCCACATCTTGAATACTGCATACAGATGTGGTCCCCTCATTTCAAAAAAAGATATACTGGCATTAGAGAAGGTTCAGAGAAGGGCAACTAAAATGATTAGGGGTTTGGAACAGGTCCCTGTTAGGATATAGATATTCAGGCCTGTCTGTAAAGGCCTATACTCTAAGAATTTAGGGGTATTCTTATCACTTGGCTAGTTATAGAGGTATACAAGAAAGAATCAAAATCACTGTCTGCCGGTGTAAGAGCGTTCTCTTACTGTAACAGTCTGAGGCCCTGTGCTGAGGCAGCCATAAACTGGGAAGCGAACGGTCACATCCTCACATTCCAAACTAGTCCCATTGAAAGAAGGTGCTATTGAGCTGTTAGGAATACAGTCCTGTCCTGATAGTGCCTATCATCTCCAGAGAAAGGGAAGTGCCTAGAAGATGTAAAAGGAAACTTAGTGTGATAGTATGCTGTCTGGCAAGAACTCACTTATCAATAGCTGGGATGTGAAATCCTCACTTCTGTATTGTTTTGTCATTATAGTTCCCACTTTGCTATTGTTTGTCTGTATAATCTCTGTCTGGTTCTGTGATTGTTCCTGTCTGCTGTAAATTTTGCTGGGTGTAAACTAATTAAGGTGGTGGGATATAATTGGGTACATAATCATGTTACAATATGTTAGGATTGGTTAGTTAAATTTCAGGAAAATGATTGGTTAAGGTACAGCTAAGCAGAACTCAAGTTTTACTATATAGTCCGCAGTCAATGAGGACGTGAGTGGGTGTGGGTGGATGGGAACAGGGAATGGGGGAGCAGAAATTGGAATCATGTTTTACTAAAGAGGGGAAATGGGAACAGGGGTAAGGAAATTGGAATAATGTTTGGCTAAAGGCAGGAATGGGAACAGGCACACAGGTGTAAGGCTCTGTGGTGTCAGAGCTGGGAAGGGGAACACTAAGGAAGGAAACTGGAATCATGCTTGCTGGAAGTTCACCCCAATAAACATCGAATTGTTTGCACCTTTGGACTTCGGGTATTGTTGCTCTCTGTTCATGCGAGAAGGACCAGGGAAGTAAGTGGGTGAAGGAATAAGCCCCCTAACATCTTGGTGCCGTGACTTGGATGCATCGCATCGGATAGGTGAGTGGCAGCCTGTAAGTCCCCCTCCCCAACAGTCCGCGCAGCTGCTTGGAGGGGGTATCGTGAACTCTCGTGATGGTAGTTGCGGGTTCTGGCAAGCCAGGGTAAAGGATTTTTTGGATAAATGGATAAGGAAGAACCAGGACCCATACCAGGTGCAGGTGTCATCTTGGGATGAGATTAAAAAGGAAATGCAGGAAGTGTTAGGGGACCCAGAGGTATGGGGGGTGGCTGAGGAGCCCACCCTCCTTGGTATATGGGTAGTGGAAGAAGGTCCCTGCCCATGGGAACTGAATGCCTCCCAGGGAAAAGAGGCACTTCAGTCTGCTTGAGAGGTTTGAAGTAAGGGCAGCATTATGGGAAGCTGCCAGTAATCTTTCAAGTTTGGTGCTGCTTCAGCAAGGGCTGCTGAAGGGTTGTAAATTAGTTAGGGGTAGTGAAAGATGATTTGGCACAAAAGGGTTTATAGTCAAAAGCAGAGTTAACAGATGACCTTTAGAGACTGGAGCTGGGCCTTGGTCCTGGGGGAGTGGAGAGAAAGAAAAAAAAAAGTTTCAAAGTGCAGTCTGCCTTTCCACACACTTTTGTTTTTCTGAAGTTTTAATGGAGGGTACTTTGGATACTTATGTGAGATGTCAAGAAGGAAGTTTTTGTTTAATGATAAAACCCAGTTATATAAATGTAACTGTATGTGCAACTCTGTGCAGTCACATTGGATGGAAGCTTGGTAATTAAATTTTCCAAGGGGGTCAGGTAGAGTGGCTACTACCACCACTACATTTCTGTCCCCAGAAGCCTTTACAGCTATTCTGAGGGAAAATGGGCCCTTTTCCCACAGAAATGGTCTATAAGGGACTGCTGCAGGCAGCAGGCAGAGAGAGAATCTGAACAAAATCATTTGACTATTGGGTAATGTAATCAAAATCACTAAAGGATGTAAGGGGTTTCTACTGGAACTTGGAACTTAACTTGGCTGCCCCTGGTTTTGTCTTGTTGTACAAGATGGAAGTGTAATCAGGGTACAGTTGTGTAAAAGAGTAATCACAGTGCAAGAAATGTTAGGCAAAAGAGAATTTTGTGTGGTAAAAGGAAAAGGGGAGGAATAATGGGAACACTGAGCCTTGGGGTGGCTCTGGGGGATCAGATTGTTGCTTTGGTGGGTATGCATGAAAACTCTGTGGGCATGGGGGAGGCAGTTACACCTTGTGTAAAATTAATATGGCTAATATAATGTTATGGAGGTTAAACTATATGGAAGGAATGTGCATTTTCCCAGGACTGTGTGCAGTGTATATTGGAGAAGGGGTAAAAGAAATGCAAACAAAACATGGTACTTAATTAAAATCCTATTAGGGCTCCAAAAGGAGCCGCAATTGGTTGTGCTTTCTTTTTCAGATCTCTGTGTGTTTTGGAGCAGGAGATGAAAGTAATCAGAACTCTGGTGGAAGTAAAATGCTTCCCTTTTAAGACAGTGTCTCAGCTGCTAACAGCTTTGGATCCAGAAGCAAGCTAGTAAGCCTCTGTGTAAATGCAAATTACCGAGCTGATGGGCACAAAGGAGCTGCAAATAATGAATACATCCGGTCAGCAAACAAGCTACTAGAAGACTCAGATTATGGCCCTCCAGGAAAGGGAGCTGAAAAAACAAGTCAAGCCTGAAAATAGGGGGGACAGGTTAACCTTAAAGGGGTATGTCTGTGGGTGTGAGCTATTACCTGAGAATAAACTTAAAGCTTGGTGCAGTGAAAAACTATTGCAAACATGGTCTGTTGTACAAGAGGGGAAACTGAGGTGCACCATCTCATGAATTTCATAAATGACCAGTGAGTGAGGTAATTCACTAGCCTGACTATAGAACAAAATAAGGACAGCCTGGAGGTAATTCTTTTGTTTTTCCTGCAATTAGCAAGGAAATTTGTAAAAGAAAGTGGTATTATTATTATTTTATTAAGCAATAATCTGTCCCTACCAAGGGGGTGGAATTGTTTCTTTTGTTTTTCAGACACTCTACAAGCAAGCTGGCGCCAGCGGAAGAATAACTCAGAATACCATGGATCTATGTTTTGTGTTGTTTGTCTTGTTGCTAGCATTGTTGTGTTTTAATGAACAGAAAAATCTCATGATGTGGGTGGGGGATGGCTTCAAAAGGCTGACCTTGGGTGAAGATGTGTATGGGAATGCAAAATGCTCAACTAAGAGGCCAGCACCTGCGTAATAGCTACCATGGTACCTGGAAATGGAACGGCAACTAAGGTGGTCCCCACAAGCCCTATGGAAATAATGAGAAGGGGAGGAGCTCACTGGGAATCAATGGAGGGGTATGTAAAATAGTGTAAATCAATAGATGTTTGGATGTGCCCCTCTCCTGTGACTATAGAGGAGCCTATGCAAGGGGTGGACAATTGGGTGTACTGTGTATAAGGTGTTTTGCTGGGAATGTACATATTACTAGGGGCACAATTACACCAGCCCATAACCAAACTACACCCATCTATATGCTGCTATCTGGACTTTGGTGCACAAATGGATCTGTGAATCTTATTGCTGTGAATAATCAAACCAGGGCATACTGCCTAATTCCATACCAAGTGGTCAAGCTGGTTTGGACAATATCCCATTTCTCTGTGAACATTCAGTGGACTTATGATATGGACAAAAGCAAGCAAAACCTGCAGGGGCAGCTTGTTGCAACTGCCAGCAACTGGACACATAAGATTGTGACCCTGTCGAAGGAGGAGAGGCAGTGTTTTGGGGGTATCTCAGATGTTGGACCATACTACAGTGGTCAGGACTCGGTGTTGCTGTGGATTTTGTATTGTTAACTGTACTTGTGTTACGGTGCATAGGGAGATAACCTATAAGTAATGTAGTAAGCTCTCCAAACCCTACAGTGTACTAGCCAACCCAGACCCAACCTTCTCGGGCCCACTATAATGGGAAGTCTGGAACACTAATTGGAATAGATGTAGTATGCTCGTACAAGAGAAGGTGCAGGGCACTATACTACACAAGGGGCAGTGGGACAAATGGAATATCGACACCTTCCACCTTGATGCCTGGCCCTATCAGGAAATGTGTCGCCATATGTCCTATGCTTTTCCAGGGATACCTGGGCAGGAGGATCCCAAAAGAAAAAAAGGGGTGGAGTGTTAGGATATAGATATTCAGGCCTGTCTGTAAAGGCCTATACTCTAAGAATTTAGAGGTATTCTTATCACTTGGCTAGTTATAGAGGTATACAAGAAAGAATCAAAATCACTGTCTGCCGGCGTAAGAGCGTTCTCTTACTGTGACAGTCTGAGGCCCTGTGCTGAGGCTAAGGCCTTTAGCTAAGCAGCAGAGGCAGCCATAAACTGGGAAGCGAACGGTCACATCCTCACATTCCAAACTAGTCCCACTGAAAGAAGGTGCTATTGGGCTGTTAGGAATACAATCCTGTCCTGATAGTGCCTATCACCTCCAGAGAAAGGGAAGTGCCTAGAAGATGTAAAAGGAAACTTAGTGTGATAGTACCCTGTCTGGCAAGAACTCACTTATCAATAGCTGGGATGTGAAATCCTCACTTTGTTTTGTCATTATAGTTCCCACTTTGCTATTGTTTGTCTGTATAATCTCTGTCTGGTTCTGCGATTGTTTCTGTCTGCTGTAAATTTTGCTGGGTGTAAACTAATTAAGGTGGTGGGATATAATTGGGTACATAATCATGTTACAATATGTTAGGATTGGTTAGTTAAATTTCAGGAAAATGATTGGTTAAGGTATAGCTAAGCAGAACTCAAGTTTTACTATACAGTCTGCAGTCAATGAGGAAGTGAGTGGGCATGTGTGGGTGGGGATGGGTGTGTGGGTGGGGGGATGGGAACAGGGGAGCAGAAATTGGAATCATGTTTTGCTAAAGAGGGGAAATGGGAACAGGGAATAGGGGTAAGGAAATTGGAATAATGTTTGGCTAAGGGCAGGAACGGGAACAGGCACACAGGTGTAAGGCTCTGTGGTGTCAGAGCTGGGAAGGGGGACACTAAGGAAGGAAACTGGAATCATGCTTGCTGGAAGTTCACCCCAATAAACATCGAATTGTTTGCACCTTTGGACTTTGGGTATTGTTGCTCTCTGTTCATGCGAGAAGGACCAGGGAAGTAAGTGGGTGAAGGAATAAGCCCCCTAACAGTCCCATATGAGGGCAGATGAAAGAGGCTAGGATTTTTCAGCTTGGAAAAGAGGAGACTAAGGGGGGATATGATAGAGGTATATAAAATCATAAGTGGTGTGGAGAAAGTGAATAAGGAAAAGCTATTTACTTGTTCCCATAATATAAGAACTAGGGGCCACCAAGTGAAATGAATGGGCAGCAGGTTTAAAACAAATAAAAGGAAATTCTTCTTCACTCAGCATATAGTCAAGTTGTAGAATTCCTTGCCTGAGGAGGTTGTGAAGGGTAGGTGTGATGGGGTTGGGACTCACCACAGCAGCACCTCCTGCTGTTCGCTCTGGGAATTAGCTCAGTTCACAAGGATCCTGGTTCAGGACACTGCCCTCCAGCAGTGCCCACTGCTCCAGTCTCACCCCCTTCTAGGGGCTTGGTGTCATCAGCAGTCCTTCTCTTTGCCCCAGCCACAATGGCCAACCACACCCCAAAGTCTAACCCCTTTTGGCAGAGGTCTGGTGCAGTCCACAATGGCCACTCCTAACAGCCAGGTGGAAGTGCAAGGGGGGGGACCCAGGCCCACCCTCTACTCTGGGTCCCAACGCAGGGACCCTTTGGCAGCAGCCTTCCTGCTTGCCCTCCTTCTCTCCCCAGGACATTTCCCCTTCAGTCCCTTTGCACTGGCTAGGCCCTTTTTCTCAGGGCCCACAGCCTGGCAGGTACCAGGCAGGAGGATCCCTACTGCACTTGGTGTTACTCTCCTCTCACAGGAGACAGACCCTCACCCTCTGAAGGCCTGAGAGAGACTGCCTCCTCCCTTCCTGGGCAGCCTTTATATAGGGCCTAACCTAGCCCTTAATGGCTGGCTGTAATATTGGCCCTGATTGGCTCTCTAACAGGCTCTCCCTGATTGGCTGCCACCTTGCGCAGGCCCTCTGGCCTGTTGTAGCCCAATCTGGCATGGGGGTGGGGCACCGCCCCACCACACAAGGACTGTAACAGGGTTTAAAAGAGAACTGGATAAATTCATGGAGGTTAAGTCCATTAATAGCTATTAGCCAGGATGGGTAAGGAAGGGTGTCCCTAGCCTCTGTTTGTCAGAGGGTGGAGATAGATGGCAGGAGAGAGATCACTTGATCATTACCTATTAGGTTCACTCCCTCTGGGGCACCTGGCATTGGCCACTGTCTGTACACAGGATACTGGGCTGGATGGACCTTTGGTCTGACCCAGTATGGCCATTCTTATGTTAAACCCTGGGTTATCGGTTTATCACTGGGTTATGGCACTGTTGGAAAAGGCAAACTACTGAATTCAGCCTAACCCAAGGAACTGGGAACTCATATATCAGAACCATAGATGGATTTGTGCAAAGAAAAAATATATGAAAGAATGAGTTTTCTGATTACTGAGTAGAGTTCACAGTGCCCCATCTCTTATACTGAATCACTGCCTCCTTGATTGCTCTCATATTAGACTGTAGGAATGACATTTCTTTTGTTATGTTGGCACCTAGAAGTCCAAGGCCTCATTGTACTAGACACTGTACAAACATAAACAAAAACAGTCCCTGCCCCAAAGAGTTCGCATTTCATGTGGTGCTCAACCATACTCTAAAAGTGCATCCTTTAACCACTGCAGACTTACATATCAATGCATTGTGATGTTCAGAATCTCACCCTTGTGCTTAATTAAAAAGTTAACTTTGAAAAAAAATTGTCTGAAGATACTGATGGGAAAATTATACACTATAGCTTTTCATATAGATCAGAATGGGTATTAACATCTTTTAAATGGAGAGGTTTAGTGTCATAAATGAAGACTGGAAATAGCATCTCAGAAGTGATCACACAGTTCTGGATACAGGAATCCCATTTTGTTCTGTCCTTTACATTTCAGAAGTCTGTGCATTGTTTTATAATGTCTAAGTGGCTCCACCAGAACACCAATGAAAACAAGGGAACTCAAATATTGGCACAATTGGAATATGAACTGGTATTTTGCACTGAATAAATTCTATTTTATCTGTCCTAGGGATTAAAACAATTCTTGGAAATTTAAATTGTTTAAGTCTAAGAACTCAGGCAGCACCAATTAGAATTAAATTAGGACCAATTAGTCCCTTTTATGCGGCACAGAGGGAGGCAGGAGGAGTGAGCTTGGCAGACAATAATGGCACCCATATAAACAAGAACGGTTGTGGGGCAGGCTGGAAGTGACAGACATGACTACAGGGAACAAGGTATCAGTGAAAACTGCCAGAATTGCTGTTTGCAGCTTCTGAGACCTCTGTAGAAGAATTTTGGCACCCTTACATCAAGGCATCTTTACACCATTCTGGCAGTGTAAAGAAGCCTAAAATTGGCATGTTACATTTATACTCATTTTTCAACCTCTTTGCACTTCCAAAGTGGTGTAAAGGGGCCTTCATGAAAACAAAAGTCATTTTCCTTCCACTACCCCCACAGATCCCCCTAGAGTATAGCCACTTTCCTCAGACTGTGCACTCTGGAGAAGTTCTGGGTTCAAGCATTCTGCTGGTATAGCCAACTTAATTATTAAACCTTCCCTCCCTTATCAAGGCTATGCCTGTCCTTGGTCTGGGGTGTTGGAATAACGGGCAAATACATATAGGCCATTCCAAAACACTAAACAAACACCCTTCTATACAGTATCAACATCTAAGAAGGGAAGAGCATGAGGAGGTACAGCAGCAAACTCTGCAGGATGGCACCGTGGCCTGATTGAGTACAGCAGGTGAGAAAAAAGACTGCGGGATTGAGTCCATAGATGCATGGGGTAGAAAAGCAGCATGGTGCAGAACAGAGCATTGATGTGTCAACAGAGAGCAATTTGAGGTTCCAGAGTTGGCTAGTGCAGCCTGATAGTATTTCCTTTATTTTCAAATAAGTTATTTGACATGACTTCTTCCCCTAAATGGAACATAACTAAAGGTTGTGTGTGTTTAGAAAGTGGTGTGGAAACCTGAATGTGCATAGCAGGTGCTTCGGTGATGAGAAATGTTTGGGAGTCCTATTGATTTAGTCCCTAATAGAAATCATTTGCACCATGGAAGTTATAACTGTAAGTCTTCCATTGACTTCAGTGGTGCAGGAGTGAGGCTCTAGACTCTTCCTTAGGGAGGGAATTCTTTATTTGTTTGAGCAGGGGAATGGGAGTCCAAGATAGAACTAGTCCATAATGGTAGGGGGCTTAAATGTCAAATACCTTATTTGAAAATTATTATGGAATTCACAGAATAAATAATTCACTGGGGTCAGATTTTCTCACCCTTATATGAGTAGCATCTTACTATGCATATAGCCATATTAATAAAACTATTCTGAGTAAGGTACTGCTCAATGTATACTAAAGTGGAGGAACCTGGCCCTGACTTATTAGCTCAGCTGTGTATTTAGGAAAGTACTTAAAATTATTTACTGAATCATTTATTTTTGAAATATTGTGAAATGTCAAGGCATTTTTTCTAATCAAGGCTATTAAACACAGTATCTATTCCATATGTCATAGCTAATTTAATTTTCATAGAATCATAGAAATATAGGGCTAGAAGAGTCCTCAGGTAGTCATCAAGTCCAGCCCCCTGCGTAGTGGCATGACTAAATAAATCTAGACTATCCCTGGTGCGTATTTGTCCAACCTGTGTTTAAAACCCTCCAATTTTGGAGCCTATTCCCGAATTTAACTCCCCCTTATATTTAGAAAGTTTTTTCCTAACTTGTAACCTAAATCTCCTTTGCTGCAGATTAAGCCCATTACTTCTTGTCCCTATCTACAGTGGACATGGAGAACAATTGATCACTGGCCTCTTTATAATAGCCCTAAACATATTTGAGGACTGTTATCAGGTCCCTCCCCCGGCCATCTTCTTTTCTCAACACTGAATATGCCCATTTTTTTAACCTTTCCTCACAGCTCAGAATTTCTAAGCTTTTTATCATTTCAATTTGTCCACAGCAATGCTTTCCCACAGAAAACTTTCCTTGATATCACTGGGAGTTTTGCCAGAGGAAGAATTGCAGGATTTGACTCTAAATCACTAATGTGATGTATGTGCTAAATCTCAGTAAAAGAAAATTAGTGATCCCTCTCCACACTAAACTTCTGAAAGAGCAGACTTGCTGCAGCAGTATCAGCTAAATAACTTCCTTGAAATGCTATGAGCCACATGTCAACAAGTGCCTATAACTTTATGATATAAAAAGTAACAAATGACTGAGCAATGAGTGAGCAAAACCCCACCTCCAGCATTTTCTAAACATGTTTTGCTGAGTACAGCCAGGGCTTGATCCAAAGCCAGTGGAAGTCAATCAGAGTCTTTCCAATGTTTTCATTGGATCAGACCCTAACTGAGCACACGGCCAGCAGGCAGAGACAGGTATGGAACTTTGTGAGGTCTTTGACTCCCTGTGCAGAACTGTTAGCCACATAACTGCTGCTGCCTTGAACCATTCTCTGCCACCACCCCCTACCGTGCTTATTGTGCGGGCAGCTTCTGTGTGCCTCATCTCGTCCCCTGGCCTATAGCTCAATTGTTGCCTCAGACCCCTATTGCTTTATTTCAAGCCTCCTTAGGCTTTTCCCTGGCTCTTCTGTTCACCCTCCTCTCTCCCACAATCTTTTAAAAATAAAACAGTGAAGATTAAGTCACTTAATCTCTCATGCCTTTGTTCTCCTTCTGTAAAGTGGGGATGATAATACTTTCCTTCTTCAAGGGGGTGTTGCACAAATAAAATAAATCTCCTCTTGCTGTAATTTTCCAGAAAGAGCAACTCCATCCCCTCAGATAATGAAAGAAAACTAAAAGCCACATGCACATATGTTGAACTACAGTATACTGTGCATAACATAATACATATGAAGAATTATATTAACAGTCCCATGCTTCCCTAGTTTCACCCAATGCAGTCGCATTGTGATGGTGGATGAAAAAGGTGAGGCAGAGTAGCCTCTGTAATCTTCCTGTTATGGAGGAAGATTAATACTAATAGTGGACTATATTCATCTCTCTCTGTGACCTCCCCATGTTCCAAAAAAGGGTGATTGCCCAAATATCAAGCTGTTGCTAGCAAGCAAGGAAATTCAGGACCATATATAACTTCTAATCTACTGACATAAATACCAAAGACATTACTGGCAGTTCTGCTATAGATCAAAAGTATCATATGGTCCTTGTAGTGAAAATCTTGGGTTTAGGTGTTCATAGGTCTTATGGGTTTGGAAGGGAAACCACGAGAAAAGGTTCCTGTTTTTTCCAGTTACCCATTTCATTCTCTATTTTCTGGGAAGATTGAAGCATTTGCTTGTTACCATAATCTTTCCTAACATTTAATTCTCCACTGACCTTAATTGAGCTGTCTAGATTTGCACCGGCACGTTCAGTCTTTTTTTTTTTTTTAATGTCAATTTGTTTTTCAAGAGGGTTTTTCAGGCTTTCAGATCTAATGCAAACCCAAGAGAGCAATACAAGAAAATAGTCTATTATGTGCTGGGAAATTGAAGCACCTACAACACCTACAATCTATCACTGTAAAGTCTCATGCTTCACAGACGTACTGACACTGAATCTAAAATGCTGGTTAATAATTCCTGTGAAGTGTTTCCTTCAAAGCTGTCTGGGAAGGTAAATTAAGATGACTCAAGAGTACAAATGTCCACCAATTATGAAACCTATGGAAAGGTGTAGGAGAGAAGAAAGATGGACTTGTGCTTAAGGTATTGCACTGGGACTTGGGAGATTTTTTTGTTCTAATACCTGCTCTGTCACAGACATCCTGTGAGTTAAGCTAGTTACTTAATCAATCTGTTCCCTCTCTGTAAAATGGGGGTGACAATACCTCCCTATCTCACAAGGCTGTTGTAAGTTCATTATTACCTATGACATGCTCAGATACTATGGTGGTAAATGCCCTAGAAAAGCCTGTCAATGAAATAAAAAATCTGTTGTGTTTATGCTAAATGAAACATCAGTCTTGTTTCTGAATCTACAGTACCAGGAACTGTACGAAGGAAATTCTCTTGGTGAATTATACAAATTGCCTGATTTCCAACAGGAGACTTCTTGTTTTCATTTTCACGGTGGCTTGTTTTGTATAGTTGAAAAATAAAAGTAAGCCCAAGCATCTGCACAGTTTCAAAGACACTATGAAAAGTGGGATTTTCAAAAGCAAGAGAGATAGGCACCTGACTCCCATTGAAAATCGATGGCAGCTGATCATCAAACTCTCTTAGATGCTTTCAAAAATCCCTCCTGAACACCATTCTGCAACCTGCATATTTCAGTCCAATAACTGTTCATGGGACACAGTTCTCCCCTTCCCAAAAAAGCCCCACTAACAAATCTGTTATCACCTGGGGAGAGGCTTACATAGCTGAGCACAGAGAAAGGGGCCTAAAGGAAAGGAAAGCAATGTAATGTGCTGGCTGGACAGAATGCCATGAAGAGAGGTAATATCTTCTAAAAGGGTCAGAAAAAGGTCTAACATTTTTTTTAAGATCGATTTCACTAACCACTTGAGGGCTAAACCTTCACATGTCGTAGAAGAATCCTTCTGTACGTGTGCAATAGCAGCTGGCTAATCACAGATGCAAGAAAACTTTTCAATTTTTTTTTCCAATCTGTTAAAGAAACAGAGGCTAGTGAAAAAAAAAATGCTAGCAAGAAATGAATACAAGGCAGCCACCTTCACCAGCATAGCAGAAGTAAGTCCAGAGGCTTCAGTTTCTAATGCAGATTGCTGGTTGTTCTCTGGCTGGAAAACCTCTTTTGTTTTATTTCAGAGTTGAACCTGAGCCATAAAGGCTCTAATATCAGGAGGTGTTGCGTCCATTCCATTAAAGTCAGTGGGAGCTGAAGGTGTTCAGCATCATGCAGATCACGATGATCTTAGAACTTTGTCTGTCACTAGAATCAGGTGGTTAGAGCACTGTATAATTCCCCTCAGTATAGTTTTTTCTATCTAGATGTTCCACTTACAATGGTTTAACATGTTTTCTGCTGCCACTATGACACATCTGCAACATTAAAGTTGGCTCATTGTTCAGTAACCCGATCTGCGCTAATAAATCCCTGCCTTTTAGATTAGCGAAATATGTCGGACTTTGCTTCCTGTCAAAAGATGTGTAAGATATTTATAAATATTGATAACATTGCCAGCTTATTTCTGGTAAAATATCTCCCTTCTGTGACAATTCTTTTCATTTGTAAAAATCAGGAACATAAAATGTTGTGAGCCAGAACAAAGTACTGAAGCGAGGAAGTGATTAAGGCACTGGATTGATCTGGAACTCAGGAAAGCTGGATCAATTTCTGCGCTATTATATTGGTCTCCAGTCTACCTTTGGTGGATAAATCTGCAAGGGTAGAAAAACAAAATTAAAATGTGTGGCTTTGAAGTTGCTGATGAACAGACTGGGGTTGTTATTAAAAAGAGCACTAGTGTCCCTGAGAAAATTAGGGGCCATTCTCAGTGCAAGGCCGGTGTACCAGACGGGAACTTAGCACTCTACGTTTGCATGGAAAAGAGTTACTTTAAAGTTCAAGTTCGTAAAGAAGTAAACATATCTGAGTGGAATTCAGCAAATGTTTGTCGGCCTCCTCCTCTTCACAACAGCATCCCTGAGAACTCTGCCTGAGTAGCATGCAAGGCAAGCACAGCTTTTGTTGAACTGAATCCAAAGCACTTGTTAGCAAAGATACCATAGTCAGTGTTTCTCAAGCTGTGTTAAGGCTGGTCTTCTTGGAAAAGATTTGATCTCTTCAGGTGTGAGGCAGAGGAAAAGGGGTTTCAAAGACGATCCTAAATAATGAGCATAAAGAATAGATTTGTTTTGGGTTTGCTTTCAATTTAGCAAAGCTAGAACCCAGTACTGAATAGAAAGTGCTCAGTTAATTATTGTTTAGCTAAGCAAGCAAGTCAAACATCCTTGTTGATATAATTAAAATACAATTCCTCAATGATAAAAATGTTGTGTGCTCCCCAAACACATGCACAAGTAGACATGAAAAATGTTCCCTTTCCCAAAGGCCCACTCTTCTGTTAGAAAGATTAAAGCTCAGATAGCTAAATGTTTTATGGTTAGGGAGATAACAACTTGTTAGAGACTCTCCACTGTCTTGGAACAGAAGATTCCATGAGCCAGACTCTCAGCTAATGTAAATCAGTGGAGCTCCACTGACTTTAATGGCGCTGTGCAGGAGAGCTAGTTGAAAAACGGTAAGTATATTTAGTAAAAAAAAAAAAAAATTAAAAGGAAAATAAATCCTCTCCAAGCCAGAATTTTTATAGCTTTCTGCCTTTCTGCCCACCCTCTCTTTTTCAGTGGGAAAAGAGAAAACAAATTGGGTAAAGGAAGGTAAAACACCAAATCTTTTTGGTTTTCACTGAAAAATCAGAAGGATTTTTGGGAACAAATATTTGGGGGGGGGGTTTGTTTTGTTTTGTTTTTGTGTGCAAAAAGGGTATTTTTCATTGAAAAATGTTTTGAAGGAAAAATGTCAAGCTGCTCTAATATGCAGATTTACACCAGCTGAGGATCTGGCCCACTATGCTTTTGAATCTTTTATTGTCTACTTTGCCATTTCTCAGCTCTTTTCATCTGTGTGATTATTGTTACATTTTATTTCTTTTCATTGTGTAAAGATGAGACTATACTAGTGAGTATAAATAGAAACTATCTGCCTCGCTTGAGAACCACTAGAGAATGTTACTGTTCCCTGTCAGGAGCAATATACAAGATCACTCAAGAATCCTTTTTTGGTCAGAACTGCCCCCTTCAGGATCCCACTAGCGGAGAGGACTGTTCTCCAATTGGGTTTCTCCTTGCTTTAGAGGGCAGGACTGAAGGAGTCCATTCAACTGCCTGTTTGGAGGCCAACTGCCAAATTCCTGCTGTTTTTCCCAATTACCACGGAATAGTCCTGTCCCAATATTCTTTTTCTACTCTTGCTGAAAGAGCACTTACCAATGCCTCAGTGAAAAATTACTTTAACTCTTTCATGGTGGAGTCACTTCCCCCCTGCCCCCGCCCGCCAGAAAAACTTCAGTATAAACTGGAATTGTCATTTTCACTTTGCAGTGCAATGAAATAATCTGGGGTTTGTATTCTACTCCACTTTAAAGTAGGAGTGTGCAAACCTCATGGAGTTTAAGATTTTGCCAACCACTCAGACAGTTTTGGGGTTCAAGTGTACAAACCTTTTGTCCCCCAGTAATTATTTTAAGGCTATGTCTTCTTGTGCATGTGTTTGGGGAGCACACAACATTTTTATCATTGAGGAATTGTATTTTAATTATATCAACAAGGATGTTTGACTTGCTTGCTTAGCTAAACAATAATTAACTGAGCACTTTCTATTCAGTACTGGGTTCTAGTTTTGCTAAATTGAAAGCAAATCCAAAACAAATCTATTCTTTATGCTCATTATTTAGGATTGTCTTTGAAACCCTTTTTCCTCTGCCCCACCCCTGAAGAGATCAAATGTTCTCCAAGAAGACCAGCCTTAACACAGCTTGAGAAACACTGACTATGGTATCTTTGCTAACAAGTGCTTTGGATTCAGTTCAACAAAAGCTGTGCTTGCCTTGCATGCTACTCAGGCAGAGTTCTCAGGGATGCTCTTGTGAAGAGGAGGAGGCCGACAAACATTTGCTGAATTCCACTCAGATATGTTTACTTCTTTACGAACTTGAACTTTAAAGTAACTCTTTTCCATGCAAACGTAGAGTGCTAAGTTCCCGTCTGGTACACAGGCCTTGCACTGAGAATGGCCCCTAATTTTCTCAGGGACACTAGTGCTCTTTTTAATAACAACCCCAGTCTGTTCAACATATCCAAGAATAGCCCCAAACATCAGCAACTTCAAAGCCACACATTTTAATTTTGTTTTTCTACCCTTGCAGATTTATCCACCAAAGGTAGACTGGAGACCAATATAATAGCGCAGAAATTGATCCAGCTTTCCTGAGTTCCAGATCAATCCAGTGCCTTAATCACTTCCTCGCTTCAGTACTTTGTTCTGGCTCACAACATTTTATGTTCCTGATTTTTACAAATGAAAAGAATTGTCACAGAAGGGAAATATTTTACCAGAAATAAGCTGGCAATGTTATCAATATTTATAAATATCTTACACATCTTTTGACAGGAAGCAAAGTCCAACGTATTTCGCTAATCTAAAAGGCAGGGATTTATTAGCGCAGATCGGGTTACTGAACCATGAGCCAACTTTAATGTTGCAGATGTGTCATAGTGGCAGCAGAAAACATGTTAAACCATTGTAAGTGGAACATCTAGATAGAAAAACTACACTGAGGGGAATTATACAGTGCTCTAACCACCTGATTCTAGTGACAGACAAGGTTCTGAGATCTGATCATTTTAGCCTATGTTATCACCACTGGTTCTTGTTGAAGCCCACTGAGGTAAAAATACATTTTGATCAGTTCATTAGTCAGAGCAAACATGACATTACATATAATTTTCATGGCTATGCTTCTGCAAATAGGGTCTTGCAAGTAAGAAGAAATTAATATCCCTATCTCAAAGAAACGCTATGATAGGTGCACTAACTTGAAAACACAACAGTGAAAATACAAGCTGACTTTCATATTTCATCCATTGTAGCTAAGCCATTTCCTTATGGAATATGGCAGGGACATGCATTGAAAATTGAATATGAAAACTTGACTGGTGATTAAGATCTAAGCTTAAAAGTATAGTGAACTACCTAGAACAATATGAGAAGCAGCCAAGCATGTGCATGCTCTAGCAACAGAAAAGTGTCAGACTCTGAAAGCCAAGAAAAGTTCTGTAGACAAAACTTTATAGTGTAGTCACAGCCTTAAGGTATGTCTACACTTACGGCTGTGTGTAGAATACAGACACAGCTAGCATGGGTATAAATATCAGTGTAGTTGGTGAGGCACTGCTTAGGCGTGTAAAGTACAGACACTCCAAAACCTTAGGGTATGTACCCTACAGGGCTCTCTACATGCCCAAGCAGTGCCTCCCATGACTACAGTGCTATTTTAGCAGTGTAGTGACCAGCTGCTGGAGCCTTTCCTTGCCTCAGTGAAATACTCTGGCAGCAGAGACAGGTTCTGGTGGGAGCAGGCACCAAGGGAAAGGATCTGGTAGCTCCCTGGTGCTGGAGCCTTTCCCTGCCACAAGGAGCTGCCAGAGCCTCTTCCTGCCAAGTGTAGCTATACACTGCAGTGTGGAGGCAGCCTACTTTTCACTGCAACGGGTAACTACACGTATCCTACACACCACTGCAAGTGCAGACAGGGCCTAAGTCTGGTAACTTCTTGATCGTCTGCCAAACAAATGTTTCCTCTTTCTTGTACAAAAAGTCACGAGATTAGTTCACAGAGATATTTAAAGCCTAATGTAGGTTTAATCATATTTTTAAACATTAGACTTTGTCTGTACTAGAGATTTGCCCCATTACCTGTTGTTCGTGTAGCTACACTAGGGGATTGCACAGCTGCAGCTACAATTTGCCTTTTAATCAGATTCATGCAGTGGATAACTGCACTGGTGCAAATGGCAGCATTCCTTGCCCGCACTGGTGCAGTTACACCCATAGCTAGCAAAGAGGCAAATTCCCAGTGAAGAAAAGCCCTTAGTCATACACTTTAGGAAGTGTAACTGAAAGTAAAATTGATTGTCTTTAAGTCAGACTTCTTTTTTCAGTTTTACAGCTTGTTTTGATATGCTAATTTCTGTGAAGACTCAGGTTTGTCCACTTGTCCTGGTTCTTACTAGTCATGTGTACCAAGCATCGTGTACAGCTCTAGAAACCATGTGCATTATCTCCCATCCATTGTGTAGGAATAGTACATGAGGACAACAGCCATTCAGATGCATGTATTAGGGTAAGTCTACACTGCAATTAAACACCCAAAGCTGGCTCATTCCAGCTGACTCAGACTCATGAGGCTTGCGCTAAAGGGCTGTTAAATTGCAGTGTAGATGTTCAGACTTGGGCTGGAGCCAGTGTTCTAGGACCCTGTGAGGTGGGAGGGTCCCAGAGTTCGGGCTACAGCCCAAGTCCAAATGTCTACACTGCAATTAAACAGCCCCTTAGCCTGAGCCTGAGTCAGCTGGCACAGGCTAGCCTCAGGTGTCCAATACCTGTGTACACATACCCTTAGACACACAAATGTGAGTAACTGTTCTGATTGCTAGTAAATTATAAAACAATCACTTGCTAAATCAATAATTGGCCTTGTCAAGGTTCCTCCCCCACTCTGAACTCTAGGGTACAGATGTGGGGACCTGCATGAAAAACCTCCTAAGCTTATCTTTACCAGCTTAGGTCAAAACTTCCCCAAGGTACAAAATATTCCATCCTTTGTCCTTGGATTGGCCGCTACCACCACCAAACAAATACTGGTTACTGGGGAAGAGCTGTTTGGACACGTCTTTCCCCCCAAAATACTTCCCAAAACCTTGCACCCCACTTCCTGGACAAGGTTTGGTAAAAAGCCTTACCAATTTGCCTAGGTGACTACAGACCCAGACCCTTGGATCTTAAGAACAATGAACAATCCTCCCAACACTTGCACCCCCCCTTTCCTGGGAAATGTTGGATAAAAAGCCTCACCAATTTGCATAGGTGACCACAGACCCAAACCCTTGGATCTGAGAACAATGAAAAAGCATTCAGTTTTCTTACAAGAAGACTTTTAATAAAAATAGAAGTAAATAGAAATAAAGAAATCCCCCCTGTAAAATCAGGGTGGTAGATACCTTACAGGGTAATTAGATTCAAAACATAGAGAACCCCTCTAGGCAAAACCTTAAGTTACAAAAAAGATACACAGACACAAATTGTTATTCTATTCAGCACAGTTCTTTTCTCAGCCATTTAAACAAATCATAATCTAACACATACCTAGCTAGATTACTTACTAAAAGTTCTAAGACTCCATTCCTGGTCTATCCCCGGCAAAGACAGAATATAGACAGACACACAGACCCTTTGTTTCTCTCCCTCCTCCCAGCTTTTGAAAGTATCTTGTCTCCCCATTGGTCATTTTGGTCAGGTGCCAGCGAGGTTACCTTTAGCTTCTTAACTCTTTACAGGTGAGAGGAATTTTTCCTCTGGCCAGGAGGGATTTTAAAGGGGTTTACCCTTCCCTTTATATTTATGACAGGCCTAGAGCCAATGGCTCTCCACTGTGGTTCAAGGGTCTGCCCTTGCAGATGCAATATTGGAACTAACTCTAAATAACCAACATGTCCGCTCTATCATCCCCATCAGTGTAGCACCTCACAATTTTTAATATATATCCTCACAACATCTCTGTGAGCTTCCTATTTTACAGGTAGGGAACGAAGGCACAGAAAAGCGAAGTGAGTTGCCCAAGGTGACACAGGAAGTCTGTGGCCGAGTAAGGAATTGAATCCATGTCTCCAAGGTCCTAAATTAGTGCCCTAACCACTGCACTTCCTCACTTACTGTTCAGCTCACCTTCTTTTGCAGTCCACTAATCTAGGCCACTGAAATCTGCCATTCCTGCCTATTGTCAACAGTCACAGCTGCTAAATTCTGAGCATATACCAAGCACTAAAAGCAGGAAGTAAGTATCTTCATATACACTTCTGCACCTTCCCTGCACAATGACATTTTAATTTCTTCGAGTTCAGTGTTTTGTGCAACATGTACGGCAAAGCTTAGTTCTTTAACTAGAATCATAGCAAATCACTCTTGAAATTGAGCTTCAGCTGGAAATGAGTTTCCAAATAAAAAGGATTTCAGTGTAACAAAGATTCAGTAAAAAACACAATATCTTTCTCTTCACTCCCTCCAACTCTCCTTCCTCAAAAAATCAGGTTTTGCCATTCTGAGCCGCTTCCAAGTTATGAGCGTAATCTTTTTGTTATTGCCAAAGGTGCTCAGGAGAGTTTCCATTATTTTTAACGACAGTTTTAAAAGGCTGTTAAATTGGTTATACAAAGTTTCTTTCTGGTAGGAAACTTGGTCGTATAGGGCCACAACTAAGGACCATCTAAAGGTTCCAAAGAACATTGTACACGTGCAAAAAAAAAAAAATCTGAGGATCTCAGATGTCGTGCACTCTCAACAACATTTCTATAATTTGCATGGGTACAAATCTCCATATCCACATGGGTCCTGGGGAGAAAGATGCACAGAGAACACCCTTTGAAGGTATTGGCCTTTATTTCTATGAATATGATCAGTTGAACCTGTTGGCTGGATTGGAGGTATGAATATGGTAAAAATTCTATGCCTCTCACACTAATCTTATGGTGAGACAATAGCTAATTTATAGCTATTTGTCACCTGAATATGTTCAGTGAACAATCTCATGAATGTAATTTGTAACTTTATGAACCATTAATGAAAGAAAGCAAGTTCATTCCAGAACATTTGATTTATGGATTATTAATCTCAGCCACAATCAAGTCCTGCCACTGTTTGCAGAGCCGTAACCACTTCTACTCATACTGAACATCCAGACCTCGGAGGTTTGGGTGTATACAATGAACTCTGGATTACTTATAGAATTTGAGTAATTTGCTGGCATATAAAACTACTTAGATAGCTAGTTATGTCTGTCTGTCATGGATTTCATTTTGCTGAAAAAGAAGTGGCTCCTTGTGTTCCTTAGAAGTGAGAAAGATATTTGACTACTTTATTACATCAAAGAGAATAGGTCTAGCCCAAGAAAGGGGGGGGGGAGGGGAGAATAATGGAAATCTGTGGCCAAGTTAAGAACTTCAATAGTTCTCTATCTCTGACATGATATATATGGTAAGGGTGCTACCTGAGACTCTGAGTTCTGAGACAGGGGCATGGGAAGCAGGTTATATCCATAAGTATATTGTGAAACTGTGTTTATAGAATGTGTCATCTATACTGATAACTGAACTTAAGCATCCCAAAGCATTTCTGTCTGTTGATCTCATGCACATATAATACCTTGTATGGTGTAGGGACCGGGGCATGGACTGTTAGGCCTAGTGGCAGGAGCCAGGGTTGGAAGCCAGGAGCCTAAACCAGAGTCAGAGCTGCAGTAGGAATCAGGATCACACCAAGGGTCAGGGCCACAGTTGGATTCAGGAATCACACCAATGGTTGAGCTGGAATCAGTGTCAGGAGTCATACCAAGGCTCAGGGGTTGAGCCGGACTCAGGAAACAGTGCCAGGGGTCAAACCAAATGTCAGAGTCAGATAACAGCACCAAAGGTCAAACCAGAGTCAGGGTCCAGTGCAGCAGAAGGTCAGGAATTCACTCAGTTGCTTGGACAGCTTCCTATGCTTCCTTCTGGCTTAAGTAGCGCATTTGAGCCAATTGGTGGGGCCAGACATCTGCTCCAATCAGGAGCTCTGTGGGTGGAGCCTGTGGTGGGTCTGTGTTCCACTAGCTCCCTTTTGTGCTGGTTCCCGAGAGCTGTGGGATGGCAGTTGCAGTTTGGGGAACTGCGGGCCCATGTTCAAGCCCTGCAATCCCTCACATCTGAATACCAGGGAGCTTGTAAGAAAGAAAATATACTGTTTCCGAAAAGTTATTTAAAGTAACTTATCATGAGACAATTGAATTAGTTAAAAAACAGACACAAAACTATCAAATTCATCATGTTGACTTACACAGGAAGCTTAATCAGCTTCCACCTTCTTAGTGCTCATAAAAAAATACACAATCTTCAATCCCAGGATTGGAAAGATAAAATGCTATGATCTCATTTATTCATTAGATTACAAGTGTACTGCTACCAGTACATTCTTTAAGTTAATTGAAATAGCTGAGCACATTACTGTAATGTTAATGTGAGTTGTACACCAAATAAGAATTGGACAGCTGGAGTAACATTTATATCTTACTTGAAATGGACTGATATACACAAGATTCACAGAGCATGAAGATTCACAGAGCATGATGGGTGCATGGCACAAGGGGCTTGAACCTGCTCCCATTGGAGTTAATTATATGGGTCTGTCTACGTTGCAGCAGAAAGAGTGCCTCATAGCCTAGGTAGACAGATGCACACTAGTGTGGCTTTACCTAGTGCACTAAAAATAGTGCAGGTGTTGCAGCTCAGGTTGGACCTCAGGCTCTCAAGCCTAGAGGGTCAGGTGGGCTTGAGACCCTGAGCTCCAGCCCAAGACTCAATTTCCACACTGCTAGCATGAATCTGTCTACCCAGGCTGGGATGCTGTCTCCCAGCTGCCGTTCAGACATACCCATAGGTTTCAATGGTGTAGGAGTACACCTAGTGTATTCCAAGTGGTTTCTCAACATGTGATATGAACCCAATTGCTATCCTTAATCTAGATGCTGTACCATATCTGGCCTAGAGCTGACTCAGACTTGGGACAGTCAGGTGTGATATCCTGTCAAGTTTCACTTTGATGAAATATTTATCTCAGTTAAACGCTGTGGAATTTGTTCACTTTTAAATTAGAAAATGGGATACCCTTGTTATGCAGCTAAGCAGAGTATTGTTGTGGAACTGTACAAGTAATTCTGTCTACAATGACCTTGTTTGCAATAGCACTTTGCCTGCATTCCTAGGTAACTCCTTCTACTGCAGGTTGAGAAATGTGGAGATAACTTTTTATGATAGTACCTAGTTCTAGTTGACTGATGCTACTTACATAATACATAAGTTGTTTGCAGTGTTATTGTAGCCATGTTGGTCAGGGATATGAAAGAGAAAAAGTAGGTGAGGTAATATCTTCTCTTAGAAGCTGGTCCAATAAAAGATATTATTACTAGGGCTGTCAAGCAATTTAACAAAAATAATCATGATTAATCACACTGTTAAACAATAATAGAATACCATTTATTTAAATATTTTTGGATGTTTTCTACATTTTCAAATATATTTATTTCAATTATGACACAGAATAAAAGTGTACAGTGCTCACTTTATATTTATTTTTGATTACAAACATTTGCACTGTAAAAAACAAAAGAAATAGTATTTTTCAATTCACCTAATACAAGTACTATAGTGAAATCTCTTTATCATGAAAGTTGAACTTACAAATGTAGAATTATGTACAAAAAATAACTGCATTCAAAAATAAAACAATGTAAAACTTTAGAGCCTACAAGTCCAATCAATCCTACTTCTTGTTCAGCCAGTTGCTCAGACAAACAAGTTTGTTTACATTTGCAGGAGATAATGCTGCTTGCTTCTTGATTACAATGTCACTTGAAAGTGAGAACAGGCGTTTACATTGCACTGTTGTAGCCAGCGTTGCAAGATATTTACCTGCCAGATGTGCTAAAGATTCATATGTCCCTTCATGCTTCAACCACCATTCCAGAGGACATGTGTCCATGCTGATGATGGGTTCTGCTTGATAACAATCCAAAGCAGTGCGGACCGACACATGTTCATTTTCATCATCTGAGTCCGATGCCACCAGCAGAAGGTTGATTTTCTTTCTTGGTGGTTTGGGTTCTGTAGTTTCCGCATCAGAGTGTTGCTCTTTTAAGACTTCTGAAAGCATGCTCCACACCTCATCCCTCTCAGATTTTGGAAGGCACTTCAGATTCTTAAATCTTGGGTCGAGTGCTGTAGCTATATTTAGAAATCTCACAATGGTATCTTCTTTGCATTTTGTCAAATTTGCAGTGAAAGTGTTCTTAAAATGAACAACGTGCTGAGTCACCATTTGAGACTACTATAACATGAAATATATGGCAGAATGAGGGGTAAAACAGAGCAAGAGACATGCAATTCTCCCCCAAGGAGTTCAGTCACAAATTTAATTAATGCATTATTTTTTTAACAAGTGTCATCAGCATGGAAGCATGTCCTCTGGAATGGTGGCCGAAGCATGAAGGGGCATAGGAATGTTTAGCATATCTGGGATGTAAATACCTTGCAACGCTGGCTACAAAAATCCCATGCAAATGCCTGTTCTTACTTTCATGTGACATTGTAAACAAGAAGTGGGCAGTATTATCTCCCGTAAATGTAAACAAACTTGTTTGTCTTAGCAATTGGTTGAACAAGAAGTAGGACCGAGTGGACTTGTAGGCTCTGAAGTTTTGCATTGTTTTGTTTTTGAGTGCAGTTATGTAACAAAAAAAATCTACATTTGTAAGTTGCACTTGCACGATAAAGAGATTGCAGTACAGTACTCGTATGAGGTGCATTGAAAAATACTGTTTCTTTTATTTATCATTTTTATAGTGGAAATATTTGTAATAAAAATAATAATAGTGTATACTTTGTATTCTGTTGTAACTGAAATCAATATATTTGAAAATGTAGAAAAACATCCAAAATATTTAATAAATTTTAATTGGTATTCCATTGTTTAACAATGTGATTAAAACTGTGATTAATGGTGATTAATTTTTTTCAGTTAATCGCATGAGTTAACTGTGATTAATCGACAGCCCTAATTATAACCTCACCTACTTTGTCTCTCCCATACTACAAAAGGACAGATACTCTAATGTATAAGTCAGTTGTACCATAAAACTTTGATTTATTGAGTGCTTTAGGGTAAGATCCTGCAAATGCTACTGAATAAAATACTTGCTACCACAAGTAGTAAACACTGTGCTCTGTAGTAAGTGTTTGTAGTATCAGTCCGATATATTGCACCATTAGCTGTAGTAAATAAGCAGTTCATGTAACATTTAACATTAAATTAAATATTAATTAAATGATTGACACAACAATTCATTGCTGAATACCAGATGGTATGTATTCACCTAAGAGTGCTGATGAAACTCAAATATGAAATTGCAGAACTACTAACTGTGGTATGTAACCTCATTTAAATCAGCTTCTGTACCAGATGACTTGAGGATAGCTAATGTGATGCCAATTTTTTTAAAAGGCGTCAGAGGTGATCCTGGCAATTACTATCCAGTAAGCCTAACTTCTGTACCAGGCAAATTGGTTGAAATTATAGTAAAGGAATTATCAGACATATAGATGAACATGATTTGTTGGGGAAGAGTCAACACAGCTTTTGTAAAGAGAAATCATGCCTCACCAATCTATTAGAATTATTTGAGGGAGTCAACAGACATGTGGACAAGGGTGATCCAGTAGGTACAGTGTACTTGGACTTTGAAAAAGACTTTGACAAGGTCCCTCTCCAAAGGCTCTTAAGCAAAGTAAGCAATCATGGGATAAGAAGAAAGGTCCTTTTGTGGATCAGTAACTAGTTAAAAGATAGGAAACAAAGGGAAGGAGTAAATGGCCAGTTCCAGAATGGAGAGAGGTAAATAGTGGTGTCCCCCAGGGATCCCCGTACTGGGACCAGTCCTATTCAACATATTCATAAATGACCTGGAGAAAGGGTTAAATTGTGAGGTGGAAAAATTTGCAGATGATACAAAATGACACAAGATAGGTAAGTCCAAAGCAGACTGTGAAAAGTCTCAAAGGAGGTTCACAAAACTGGGTGACTGGGCAACAAAATGGCCGATGAAATTCGATGTTGATATATGCAAAGTCATGCACACTGGAAAATATAATTCCAACTATACATACAAAATGATGACGTCTAAATTAGCTGTTACCACTCAAGAAAGAGATCTTGGAGTCATTGTGGATAGTTCTCTGAAAACATCTGCTCAATGTGCAGCAGCAGTCAAAAAATCTAACAGAATGTTACGAACCATTAGGAAAGGGATAGATAATAAAAAAGAAAATATCATAATGCTTCTATATAAATCCATGGAACACTCACATCTTGACTATTCCATGCAGTTCTGGTCACCCCATATTTAAAAAAGAGATGTTAGAATTTGAAAAGGCACTTAAGCAGGTAAGAAAAATTATTAGGTGTAGGGAGCAGCTTCCATATGAGGAGAGATTGAAAAGACTGGGACTTTTCAGCATGGACTAAGGGAGAAGGGTATGATAGAGGTTTATAAAATCATGAATGATGTGGACAAAGTGAATGGGAAAGTGTTATTTCCCCTTCTGCATGGCATGGGAACCACGGGTTACCCAGTGAAATTGGTGGGTGGCATAGAATCATACAAGATTAGGGTTGGAAGACAAAGGGAGGTAGTGCTTCACACAGCATACAGTCAACCTGTGGAACTCATTGCCGGGGGATGTTGTGAAAGCCAAAACTATAGCTGGGTTCAAGGTGAATAGGATGAGTTCATGGAAGATAGGTCCAACAATGGCTATTGGATAGGATGATCAGGAATGCAACCCCGTGCTCTGGCTGTCCAAGGCCTCTAACTGTCAGAGGCTGGGAGAAGAGAACAGGGTTCTGCTCATTCTGAAGCATCTGGCATTGGCCACTGCCAGAAGGCAGGATACTGGGCTAGGTGAACCATTGGTCTGACCCAGTACATTCTTATGTTCTGAATCAATGGTTCATTTTTCCATAAGAACTTGCCTGCTGTAATAAATCCAACTCAGCAAAATACTTAAACATGTGCTTAGCATTAAGTATTCAAGTAGTCCCAATAATTTAAAAAGGACTATTCTCATATTTAATATGTTTAAGCATTTTCTTAAATGCTTTACTGGTTCAGGGCCATAATGACGGAATTAAACAAGTTCATTAAAGCCAAACTTAAAACAAAAAAAGAGTGCTATACTTTTCCCTGAATATTGCTGGTTCTTAAAGAAATTTAATTGGAATGAGTTACAAAGGGAAGGAGCCTAAACTGAGAGCAGTCAAGGAAAGTTTAATTCATCAGTGGCCAGAGTTCCACAGTAGATTTCAATATACATGTTGTGGAGGCATGGGCTCAGATAACCAGGTCCTACACCTACTCATTTGTTCATCACACCTTTTTAGAGGACACTGACTTACACTTGACTCTGAACTGACTGGAGAATTTAGCTATGGTTCAGATGCTCAGGTCTGTGTGGCCATGTTTTGCATGTAGCCTAATCCAGCTCCCACTAAAATCAATGGAAAGACTGCCATTGATTGCAATGGAGCAGATCAAATTGGATCAGCTCCCATCTGTTTTACATTTATTCTAAACTAGGTCACAGAGGAAAAATTAGAGCGCAGTCTCCAAAGATTAACATTACCAAATATAATCAATAAAGAAATTCAATTGTGTTCCTTATGCCAATTTAATAAGTGTAAATTTTTAAAGGTGATCTGCAAAGGAAAACCGTAATTGAGTTGGACCCCTTTTATTACTATATGATGTACTGTATAAAAGTCTTGACATTTGGGATAAGGGTATTTTCCCCCATTTAAAGCAACAGCAATGTGGTCACGTGTTCCTGAATGTCTCAAATGTGCATTAGAATTTCTCTCGGCCATTAACTGAAGGAGCAGTGGTGTTGAATTGATGATAAAGAGCTTATATCCAAATATTTTAAATGGGTATTAACAGAAATCAATAAAACAATGTTTTAAACAACTGGAATAAAAATCACTTCCTCCCTCAGTTAATTACCTGGTCATTGTCACTCTATTGTTCTAAATCTACAAATTCTCCAGTCACCCGTAGTCTTCCAGGACAGACAAAACTTGATTTTCTAATGTAAAAAATATATTACAAAACCTTTGGGCCTTGTTTCTAAATCATAAAGAAATTATAAAAAGGCACAGGCCTATTTATTTTTCCTTTTACAGATCTCCTGTAAAACATCTTACGAGTTGAAATTTCCTAACATGAGCCATCACATCTTGCAACAGCATCCAGCAGCTTTTTGCAAAAGGGTGAACTAGCTGAAAAATGTTCATGTTTTTCTTTCATACAATTCTTTAAACTATAAATTTAAGAGTTTTTTGTGCTATGCAGTATGTGTATGTAAGAGACCAAAGTCCTCCAGTCAGTATGGTTGCTGGGAGGAAAAAAAACTAAAGTAAAAATTCAATTCTTATACTGTGAATTATCAGTTTTACTAGCTGTCTGATGTCTTTATTTTTTCAATATGAAGCTTGGCTTAACTTTTTCTCTTAGCTGGATCCACTGTTATATAAAGTGAAGTCAGAATGCCAATTTATATAAGGAATAGACTTTCTCAGGGTTGATGTGCAGGTACCTGAAGTGTGTAAATGAACTGCTGAAAACTCTCAAAGGAAACATATTTTTTGTTACCTAAGTTGTATATGATGGATGACCACCAGCAGTGCAGCTCTCCTTTATTACTATTACAGCTGCTGCTTTTTTTATTTCTGTTTTTATAGGGCTGCATTGTTTTTTTCACAGTGCCCACTCGTTATTGATGACTCACAGACTTTAATATCAGAAGGGATCATCGTGATCAACTAATCTGACCTCCTGCACATTGCAGGCCACAGAACCTCATCTACCCACTCCTGTAGTAGACCCCTAACCTCTGGCTGAGTTACTGAAGTCCTCAGATCATGGTTTAAAAGCTTCAAGTTACAGAGAAGTCACAATTTAACTAGTTTAAACCTGCAAATGACCCCAGGCTGCAGAGGAAGGCGAAAAACCCTGATGGTCTCTGGCCCACGGAGAAAATTACTTCCCGACCCCAAATATGGCTTATTCTCCCTCTTGGGTTTTCACCTCCCTCCTGTCTTCTTCCAGAAAGTGACTTCAGACTCTTTTCCTGCAGCCCCTTTCTGCTGCAAACTTTTGGCTTTATAGTCCACCCTTCTGAGCCTCTTGTTCAGTTAAGCCTGGCTTTCCCTCCAGGTGCAGACAGATACCCTAACTGGCCCCTCAGGCATGGGCAGCGGGTGAACCCCTGCTTGGGGGGGCTAGCTTGCCGGCCCTGCCCCTTCTGCCCAAGTCCCCCTCCTGCATGCTAGAGCCCTGAACCCTTCCCCCACCCCGTAAAAGGAAAAGCCCTGAGGGGGTCCCCCAACCAGAGGAGCCCTGGCCCGTCCACTCCAGCTACCCCCCCTCCCACACCAGACCCAGCCGCTGGCCCCCCTGAGCACCGGGCTGGCCCTCACACCAGACAGAGCTGCCGGCCCCCCCGAGCGCTGGGCCAAGCTGGCAGCCTCCCCGAGCACCAGCTCCTCCCGCCCCTGAAGGCCGTCCCCCGCCAAGCCACTGGCCCCAGCAGTGTGGCGAGCTGCGGGGACCTTCGGGGGTGGGAAGAGGTGATGGGGGTCTCAGGGAAGGGGGGGGGGGCTACCGCACCCCAGTTGTCCGGTGGCGGGGCAGCAGTAGCAAAGCCTTTCCTGGCCTATTATACCCGTTGCCCATACCCTCAGGCACACATTAACCCTTTCGGCCCTATGTGGGGTGTTCACACAGCTCTACTCTCAAGTCAAGAAGAGCTGGAAGCTGCATCTCCTATGAGTCTTGTTATTAGTCTGGGTACTTGATAGCCATATGAGACAATCCTTTACCTCCACACCCCCACTGGTCTGAGTGTTTGGCCATGCCAGTGCTCTCAGCTTCTGTCTGCTCAGGATGAACTTGGAATCACTGTGTGATAATGCATTCATTGCCATTACCCTGCCAGGAGCCTCCTTGGTTTGATAGACTCTTTTGGTTTGATTTTTTCCTCTCTTCGTGCTCCTAAAACACATCAGAAAGATGGATGTGTGCACACTTCAGTTTGATTATAGCAATCTCTCTCTCCCTCCTGCCCTTCCTGCCCTGTGTTTCTTTTGAACAAATTAAAACTACAGAAAATTCAATGTAAAAGAAAAAAGAATCAGTTAGGGCTATATTGTGCCAAACAAGCTGATTTCCCAGTTCCAAAGCACTCCAATCAAGATTTAGGAACAGAATAAATCACAACTACTCCCTCTCTTCCTAGTCTTCAATTTTCACTAGCCTATGTTCAGCTATCACACCTGAGCTCCTGTGGCATTACATTTATCCACGTAGGTTCAGAGTGTGGACCCCTGGCTCACACTGATTCGTAGAAGTTCATACAGGTATATGTGAGGTAAGTTACTGCTCAGTGAGAATAAGGGGCTTACTGTCTAGCCCACATTCCATATGAAAGTCTATTCAAGGTCCTGATAACTTTCTGTCTTCCTAGTGCTAATACCCTTTTAAAAGCACTGTGTTAGTCATTCACATTTCAATCACCAGACCTCATTTACTAATACAAACAAAAGCTAAACAGCAGATGGCTCTTATATTTTTGAGCTGCTTCATAGTATTTTTATTAGGGCTGTCAAGCGATTAAAAAAATTAATCATGTGATTAATCACGCTTTTAAATAATAATAGAATACCATTTATTTAAATATTTTGGGTGTTTTTTACATTTTCAAATATATTGATTTCAATTACAACACAGAATACAAAGTGTACAGTACTCACTTTATATTGATTTTTTATTACAAATAGTTGCACTGTAAAAAACAAAAGAAATAGTATTTTTCAATTCACCTGTAGTGCAATCTCTTTATCATGAAAGTTGAATTTACAAATGCAGAATTATGTACAAAAAATAACTGCATTCAAAAATAAAACAATGTAAAACTTTAGCGCCTAAATGTCCACTCAGTCCTACTTCAGACAATCACTCACACAAACAAGTTTGGTGACAATTTGCAGGAGATAATGCTGCCCATTTCTTGTTCACAATGTCACCTGAAAGTGAGAACAGGCGTTCACATGGCACTGTTGTACCAGGCGTCGCAAGATATTTACATGCCAGATGCGCTAAAGATTCATATGTCCCTTCATGCTTCAACCACCATTCCAGGGGACATGCGTCCATGCTGATGATAGGTTCTGCTCAATAACGATCCAAAGCAGTTTGGACCAACCCATGTTCATTTTTATCATCTGAGTCAGATGCCACCAGCGGAAGGTTGATTTTATTTTTTGGTGGTTCAGGTTCCGAAGTTTCTGCATTAGAGTGTTGCTCTTTTAAAACTTCTGAAAGCACACTCCAAACCTCTCAGATTTCGGACAGCACTTCAGATTCTTAAACCTTGAGTCAAGTGCTGTAGCTATTTTTAGAAATCTCACATTGGTACCTTCTTTGCGTTTTGTCAAATCTGCTATGAAAGTGTTCTTAAAATGAACATGTGCTGGGTCATCATCCGAGACTGCTATAACTTGAAATATATGGCAGAATGTGGGTAAAACAGAACAGGAGACATACAATTCTCTCCCAAGGAGTTCAGTCAAAAATTTAATTAACACTTTTTTTTTAACGAACGTCGTCAGCATGGAAGCATGTCTTCTGGAATGGTGGCCGAAGCATGAAGGGGCATAGGAATGTTTAGCATATCTGGGACATAAATACCTTGCAATGCCAGCTACAAAAGTGCCATGCGAATGCCTGTTCTCATTTTCAGGTCACATTGTATATAAGAATCAGGCAGCATTATCTCCCATAAATGTAAACAAATGTGTTTGTCTTAGTGATTGGCTGAACAAGTAGTAGGACTGAGTGGACTTGTAGGCTCTGAAGTTTTACATTGGGGTTTTTTTGAGTGCAGTTATGTATTTTTGTACATAAGTCTACATTCGTAAGTTACACTTTCATGATAAAGAGATTGCACTACGGTACTTGTATGAGGTGAATTGAAAAACACTATTTCTTTTGTTTATTATTTTTACAGTGCAAATATTTGTAATAAAAATAATATAAAGTCAGCACTGTACATGTTGTATTCTGTGTTGTAATAGAAATCAATATATTTGAAAATGTAGAAAAACATCCAAAAATATTTAATACATTTCAATTAGTATTCTATTGTTTAACAGTGCAATTAATCACAATTAATTTTTAATTGCAATTAATTTTTAAGTTAATTGCTTGAGTTAAATGCAATTATTCAACAGCCCTAATTTTTATACATTGCTGACTTTTTTCTATTCTGACCTTGTAGCTGTCAGCAGTTATATACTCTGGTGCTCTACAAGTTCAGATCCCAATACAAACATTAAATACAGATGCATTCAACTCAGCATGGGTATTTTTGTGTGACTATCAATTTGTGGGGAGACAAGAATGAAACTACAGTCCGCTCTGTGCTATCCAGGACTTTCAACCAAACCAATATTTAGGTGGGATGGTGCCATCTCTAAGGATGCAGGATATTCAGGCCTGCATCTGCCAGATGGAAGCTTTGCAGAGCATCAAGATCCATCTGATGATACATACAGTACAAAGCTTACTGGAAATGGGCTTAAATGAACCTCTTAGACCCTCTGGCTCTTTGTAAGAACCAGATTTCTGTGGAGAGGTGGGATCAAGGGAAAGAGAGCCTGGTGTGGGTGAGGTTAAGGGAGACAGAAGGGTCATATTGGGAGGCCCTCTTGCTTGTGAAAAGATGTCAGAGCTTCACTCCAGCTCCACTACACCCTTAAAACATAGGTCTTGTGATGCAATCCAGGAACCTGGAAAAACACGTCTGTGGTCTCACCATGTTCCATTGTCTAGGTGTTTCCAGTCACTGTGAAAAAAGGGTTAACGTCTTTGACAGAATTGCTTTGCATGCTTCAAAAAGTGGTGAAACAAATAGATTAAACAGAGGCAGTACTGCTAAGCAAAACTGTTCTGCTATGAGAATGGACCCAACCTCAAAACAATTAGGTTGTTCTAGAGACTATCCGTTGTACTTTAATAAGACTATTTGCAATTACCTAAAAATCCCTGGTGGAAGCAAATGGTGTCAGCTTAATTGTGTAAAATTAAATTTACCTGCTCAGCGTGTCTCAGGATAGAGTCTATATGAACAAGCACATTGGGTAAAAATGGGTATGTAAATTCCACAGCAGAGCTGACAAATCAACACAAGGTTTGAAACAAAGAGTACATTCCACGGCAATATTTGTGTTTAGTTATATAACATGTCCATTATCTTGTCGAGTAGCGTAAATCCATTACAGAGTGACTTGTACACAATTGTATAACGGTCCAAGCTGCAGCCTCACACTGCCTGTAAGTCTTCCTTAGGGATACAGTGAGGAGGTTCACACAATATTATACTATTGGGGTATCGAAAGAAATCATTAGGGGGTGGACTGCTCTCGGCACCAGGCCTATAAAGGTAGCCAGCCCAGCCAGCCAGTGGCCCTATTGGGATCCCGGATCCAGCGGGGCAGTTACCCTGCTCCTGAGAGAAAAGGCTAGGTTGATTGGGGAAGCAGCCACAGCTGGGGCCACTCCCCAATCAGGCCACAGCTGGCCCTATAAAAGGGCTGTGAGCCAAGAGCTGAGTCAGTCTCTCTCTAGCAGTAGAGAGCGAAGGACTAGCTGCCTAGCAGTAGGGTACCAGAGGTAGAGAAGTACTGGGGAAAGGCAAGAGGAGCTGGGGAGCTCCAGCCTGGCAACTCCCCAGGCTGCAGGCCTTGTGCAAGGCCTAAAGAGAGGTACTGGGCTGCAGGGAAAGGTAGCAGGTCCAAACCCCCTTTGCCAGTGATGAGTGGTTTACAGACTGCAGCCTGCCCCAATGAGAAGGGGCCAGATGATGACTGGCAGTGGCCACTAAGGCAAGGTGAGGCTCGAAGGTTGGGGGTTCCCCTGGGAGGGGAGACCCAGAGTGTAGGAGCACTGCCAGCGGGCAGCACCCCAAGGTAAAGGGGCACTGGGGGCCAGGAGGGACATGGGGGCCAGCAGCAGGCAAGACACTGGCCAGGAGCAGGCGCTCCATATGCTGGAGAGCTAATTCCCAAGATGACCAGCAGGAGGTGCTGTGCCAGTGAGTCATTGCTATGCTACACAAGATACAGAGCGAAAAATGGAATTTTGAGTGGAGATCTGTTGGAGAAGGGATGCAAGCCCCTGTTCCTTAGAGGTAGTGAGTGAGTTCTTAGAAGTTTATTTCTCTGCCTGCTGGTTTGTTTTCAATTTGAAAAGTCTGGTAAGAGATGCTATGTTATGCAAGAAGTGAAGCCTTTGATCACAGCAAAACCTGGATTGCAGGGAGGGCAGGTCTACAAAGGCAGTCAGTGGCAGAGGAGCCAGCAAATAGAGCTGAAAACAGGAGAGTTTAAGTGGCAGTTTGGCAGAGGATATGGGGGAAGGTTTCTTTTCTCACTTTGATAGGCGCTTAGGAGGGAAGGCTCTGACAACTACAGAGGCAGCAGTGGTAGTGCTCAGAGGAATGGAAAAGACAATGCAGATGACTGGATGTGGAACCTGCAGTATATACATTATTCTGAAAAGTGCTTCATCTGTATGAAATCCCGCCTGATAAATCTAATGGAAGAGAAGTTCCAAGATTTGGAAGTGCAGCTAGAAACTATGGTTGAATTTCTAAATGGATTTGAGCAGATAAAGGAGATGAGGCTGCTGGACAAGAGAACTGAGAGTAGACTGCTAGATGAAGAAAGAGGCCTGTGGAACAAGGCAGAAGAAAATACCAGCTAGTGAATGAAAAATAGAGCTGAGGAACCGGTTTGCTGAGTTGGAAAATGAAGGGCAGCGGAAGGCAGTAACAGCTAATGGGAGAGCAAGGAAGTAGAGAAGAGGGTTATTCCTACAAGAAGAGAGGAAGAGACAATAAAGAGAGCCAGAGTTCGGAGCCCCAGGAGGATAGATGATGACTTGCAGAAAATTGAAAGTGGTTATCCACTTCATTCAGGTTACCCACTACCTTTTCCCTGGAAAAGGGTAACATTGTAGAAAGTAGTAAAATTCTGTAACCAAGGTTTGCACCCTCTGGGGTATTAATATCTTTGAACTGATCCAGATCCTAGACAATGTTAGGGCTTCTTTGTGCAGTAAGTGCTGGGCAAAGTATTGTGATGCCAGTTTAGCCATTCACACACACTCTACACCCTCCTCCTTTTTGTCCCGGATGTAAAAACTAGTCACAGGCAAGAGAGAGTAAAACCAGAATGCCCCTGAACTCCAGCTGTTTTTGCTACTGAAATAGCCTCTTGGAGCCATAGGTAGCTGGTTTTAAATTGAAAGCAGTCCTGAAGTTGGCCTAAGTCATGCAAGTTTGGCCCCCCTCCAACCCAAGGTATAAAATGAGGTATAAAGGTGACTCAGAGGCACTCTACCTCATTCTTTGGTCCTGCACTGAGAACGGTGCTGTCAGGCTGAAATATCTGGCTCTGCATCTAGAGCAACATGGGGGGGTGGGGAGATAAATGCACGCTTCGAGGGGGGAAAGAACCTAAAAAACAGGATTATTTCATTCATTTGAGCATGTTCTCACTGATCTGATTTCAAAATGAGAGCTGTGTATGTCCCCCAAAGGGTTGTCTTCACTTGTGGCGGCAAGTTCAGGTAACTTGGTTGCAATAGCTGATATGCTCCTTCTTTCAGTGTCATTATGAAAAACACATCTAACTTCTGAAGGTAGTTTAACTTTAATTTTCATGATTGCTTAATAATCACTAATATATTTACTGCTATGAGGCAAAATCCAAACTTTTATTTAAAAGGACTGAGTTTAATGCAACTTACTTTATGTAATTTCACTTCCCCCTTTTCCTTTAACTCCCTGAGGTCTGTGAAAGCTAATAATCAGTGCAGCAACGTTAAGATTTAATAAGTATCACACTGACGTTAAGATTTAATAAGTATCACACTGCTTCATAGTGCTTCATTACTCACTTTTATTAACTGGTTTGTCTAACTGCTTTGCCTCAGGTAGATGGAAAATTAGTGATTTATTCAATCCTTTTATGAAAAAAATAGTACTGTACATCTAACTGCATCTGTAACTGACACTCTTACTGCTGGGCAGTACTAGCTTATACCCAGATGGTTAGTGCAGTCGTAGAAAAATAGTTCTCTGCCTTTGTATTGACAGCAGTTAACCCTTAAATCTTATAGGCTACAGTATTTCTAGGCCCCAGAAAGGATCTGATCCCTTATAGGTGCAATGGAAACAGGCCTTGGGGAAAATATAGCTAAGGAATTGTCTCTTTTGTTTAAGACTATAAGCCAGCATTAAATCCTACATATTCAATAGATTATTCCTGTCTAGTTTAGCAGGCAGGGTTCAGAAAGAGAAAACAAATGATCAGACTTTGCTGTCCAGTATAATTAAAATACACTTGCTAATGCAACTTTTTTTATAGATCTCTCAGACACAACTTCCCCATATAACCAATTTTAAAAATATTTACATTTAGAAGGAAGAGTAAGACCAGGGACAGAGTAGGCAATTTTCTCAATGAAGAGGGAAAGACGCAGCAACAACCAGAGTGTTAAATGTTTTTATTTTCTTTGCTTCAGATTTCACCAAAAAGGTTAGCAGTGATTGGATGACCAACATAGTGTAAATGAGTTAGCATCTGAGGCTAAAATAGGGAAAGAATATGTTAAGAAATACTTAGACTAGTTAGATGTCTTCAAGTCAGCAGGACTAGATGAGGGATAGCTCAGTGGTTTGAGCATTGGCCTGCTAAACCCAGGGTTGTGAGCTCAATCCTTAAGGGGGCCATTTAGGGATCTGGGGCAAAAATTGGGGATTGGCCCTGCTTTGAGCAGGGGGTTGGACTAGATGACCTCCTTCGGTCCCTTCCAACCCTGATATTCTGTGATTCTAAGTACACCTTAGAATACTTAAGAAACTGGCTGAAGAGCTCTCTGAACCATTAGTGATTAACTTTGAGAACTCATGGAGGATGGAAGAGATTCCAGAAGATTAGAAAAGGGCAAATATAATACCTATGTATAAAATGGGGAATAAGGACTGTGATGCTGGCAGACCAGGTGCCAGTTCATGCTCAGGTCTCCCTGAACATTTACAAATGCATAGCTGGAAACCAGTTTTGCTTACCTGTGTTAGCACTATCAAAATAGACATTAGATGTTAAATTTATAAGAATGTGTTCAGTGTTTAGACTTTATGAACTGCTTGTAGGATGCTGCATATATTGATCACACTTATAATCTCTATAGCCCATGGTATAAAGTTATATTGTGTTTGCATTGTAAACCTCTGTAACTGTGTAACTCACCAAACAGGAAAAGAAGCATTGATTAAGGTACAGTATTCATACAGCACACAAGATGGCCCATTGAAGGCAAATGACATATTGTGTAGCATCAAAGGGGAGAGACTTGGTTGATTGCATTCCTAACTCCCTCCTGGAAGGAGAGACCTTGCACATGAACTCATTCCCATCAGCTTGGATTCTGGGGCAAAGGGGGATAAAAATTCCTGACAAGGAGAAACTGGATCTCTTTTTTTTCTTTTTTTTCCTTTGGACTCTCACGAGGGCTGAAGCTAAGAAACAAAAGCAGAGATTTCCTAGAGTCAACCTGGTTTAGGCCAAGAAGACATTCAGTGGACAGATTATTACATCTCGTTCACCTCTTGGAGCCATAGACTGTAACTCAGTTGTACTTATATATTGTCACTTTAACCTGTAAATAACTCTCATTTCTTTTTCCTAGTTAATAAATCCTTAGTTTACTATAGGATTGGCTACCAGCATTGTCTTTGGTATAAGATGTGTGGTACAAATTGATCTGGGGTAAGTGACTGGTCTCTTGGGACTGAGAGCAACCTGAATAATTTAGAGATAAATGGTCATTTACACCAAAAATCGCAAGTCTAGCATAGTGCTGCAGAAGTTCACATTTGTTACTACAGGTTTCAGAGTAACAGCTGTGTTAGTCTGTATTCGCAAAAAGAAAAGGAGTACTTGTGGCACCTTAGAGACTAACCAATTTATTTGAGCATAAGCTTTCGTAGCTACAGCTCACTTCATCGGATGCATACTGTGGAAAGTGTAGAAGATCTTTTTATACACACAAAGCATGAAAAAATGGGTGTTTATCACTACAAAAGGTTTTCTCTCCCCCCACCCCACTCTCCTGCTGGTAATAGCTTACCTAAAGTGATCACTCTCCTTACAATGTGTATGATAATCAAGGTGGGCAATTTCCAGCACAAATCCAGGGTTTAACAAGAACGTCTGAGGAACTGGGGGGGGGAGGAAAAAACAAGGGGAAATAGGTTACCTTGCATAATGACTTAGCCACTCCGTCTCTATTCAAGCCTAAGTTAATTGTATCCAATTTGCAAATGAATTCCAATTCAACAGTCTCTCGCTGGAGTCTGGTTTTGAAGTTTTTTTGTTGTAATATCGCAACTTTCATGTCTGTAATCGCGTGACCAGAGAGATTGAAGTGTTCTCTGACTGGTTTATGAATGTTATAATTCTTGACATCTGATTTGTGTCCATTTATTCTTTTACGTAGAGACTGTCCAGTTTGACCAATGTACATGGCAGAGGGGCATTGCTGGCACATGATGGCATATATCACATTGGTGGATGTGCAGATGAACGAGCCTCTGATAGTGTGGCTGATGTTATTAGGCCCTGTGATGGTGTCCCCTGAATAGATATGTGGGCACAGTTGGCAACGGGCTTTGTTGCAAGGATAGGTTCCTGGGTTAGTGGTTCTGTTGTGTGGTATGTGGTTGCTGGTGAGTATTTGCTTCAGGTTGGGGGGGCTGTCTGTAGGCAAGGACTGGCCTGTCTCCCAAGATTTGTGAGAGTGTTGGGTCATCCTTCAGGATAGGTTGTAGATCCTTAATAATGCATTGGAGGGGTTTTAGTTGGGGGCTGAAGGTGACGGCTAGTGGCGTTCTGTTATTTTCTTTGTTGGACCTGTCCTGTAGTAGATGACTTCTGGGAACTCTTCTGGCTCTATCAATCTGTTTCTTCACTTCTGCAGGTGGGTATTGTAGTTGTAAGAATGCTTGATAGAGATCTGGTAGGTATTTGTCTCTGTCTGAGGGGTTGGAGCAAATGCGGGTGTATCGTAGAGCTTGGCTGTAGACAATGGATCGTGTGGTGTGGTCAGGGTGAAAGCTGGAGGCATGTAGGTAGGAACAGCGGTCAGTAGGTTTCCGGTATAGGGTGGTGGTTATGTGACCATAGTTCATTAGCACTGTAGCATCCAGGAAGTGGATTTCTTGTGTGGACTGGACCAGGCTGACATTGATGTGGGATGGAAATTGTTGACATCATGGTGGAATTCCTCAAGGGCTTCTTTTCCATGGGTCCAGATGATGTCATGAATATAGCACGAGTAGAGGCCTTAAGGGACAAGAGCTGAGGAAGCGTTGTTCTAAGTCAGCCATAAAAATGTTGGCATACTGTAGGGCCATGCGGGTACCCATAGCAGTGCCATTGATTTGAAGGTATACATTGTCCCCAAATGTAAAATAGTTATGGGTAAGGTCAAAGTCGCAAAGTTCAGCCACCAGGTTAGCCATGACATTATCGGGGATAGTGTTCTTGACGGCTTGTAGTCCATCAACCATGGAGCGCAACAGCAGCAAAAGTCACAGACAGGTCACGGTTTCCCTGATTTTATTTTTGTTTTTTTTTTTTGTTTATTGCCTGTGACCTGTCCATGACTTTTACTAAAAATAACCATGACAAAAATCTTAACCTTAGCCATCATCACGTGGTTATGGAAAGCATGCTGCAATTATCTTATTCCGGAAGACAAATATATTTTAATTCTAGATTATCTTTATAACATTAACCCATGTTTACTTTCCTATCTTAGTATTTCTGTCTTGATGTTCGTATGTCATATAGTAGGATTGGCCACTGCTACATTATCTGAATTAATGCAACTGACAATACCAAGATCATGATATTCTACTAAAGAAAAGGAAACTAAATTGATATAAAATATCTCATGACAATTGCCCATATACTGTTAGCCCTGGAGGCATAGAATGATTTTATAAATGTATGTATTTTCATACAGAAATTCCATCCAACAGTTAAGGTAGCTCTACACAACAAACCTGACACAAAGGAAACTGATAAGCTACGTAACCATAATACATGCTACTCTCATGTTAGATGCTTATTTTGAATTGGTGTAAATGGTTTTCCATTGCACTACATGTGGCACAGAACAATGGGGAATCAGACCCCTAAATTTCTGTAAGTGTCCTGAGGAAACTTTAAGCTGAGAGATGTTTCCAATCCTAGTTTCATTTCCTCCTCCTCCCTCCGCCACCCCAAACAAATAAAATAAACCCTAAACCATCCTCTGTTTTCCCCTCCTTATTTTGGGCAGCAGCTCTTCATACTAACCATTCAAGCAAGTCAGAAGTGGAATAACAAAAGAACAGGGTTTTGCCTCAACATTGCTACATTTTTCTTTTGCAGGCAATTGATCAGGAAGTGCACTGATGGGGAAAATGTAGCTAAATTTAATTTCAGTTGAATATGCTGTGAAAGATCTACTTAACATGCAAAATGGCGACAGATGGTGCTTACTGTCAGTTAGTGGAGATTAAAGAGTAATATACGGAAGAGGCACCAAAAAGCAATTGTTCATTCTGACTTAAACAATTTATAATGGTCTAGGTATGATGTGGGGTTTCAAGATGAAAATACATCAACTAGCAACTACTCTTTCTGTATGAAGAATATTCTTATGGGCTCCGGTCATATGCAGTCCTTTAGCTTGTAAGTTCCTATATGGGTTATGCTTAACGGCATGTAGTGAGCAGCACAAACGGTGCGCTCTTCAAAAATCTGTTTTGGTACCAAACATCATACATTCAAGCATAAAATGTCACCCTCACATTCTCTCGTCTTTTAATTCTTCACTTCAAAGCTGTCCCACACTAGCCCAACTGCGAAGTGCTACCCATACCAGACCCATGTAAATGCTTTGACAATGGTGTTATACTAACCCAAGTGCTGGGATGGATTTCTGGTGCAATACTCTATGGTTCTTAGTAGTGCATTAAACTGGATGGCTCTATTCATTTGCCAGGTACACACACACACTCTCTCTCCCTCTCTTGTCCTCACCTCACATGGAGCAGCTGTCTGTGGCCAGGAGAACAATATTTTATGTAAATAACTTCCAAAGGGAGTCACTCATTATTAGTGCAGACTGTTCTGAAAGCAAAAGCAAACAGCATTTGGCAGCAAGAACTTTCAATGAGACCGTCATTAAGGAATTCAGTTTGCAAATCACAGTGATTCGTAGCATACCCAACTGACTTCCCTGTCTCTCCGTTTCTTTCCTGTATGCTAAATTTAAAAATGTCTTTTAGGGTACACTTCCCCAATTGACGGGTTTTATTGATATCACACCTCAGTTTTATCAGAAGGCTGATGTCCACTTCCGGACAGCATCTCTGTCCAAATGCTGTGGAAGAGTAGCAGAAATGGAGCAGGCAAACAGGGGGTTAAAACACAGTGTAGAAGAAGGGAGGAGTTAGACAAGAAATAGTACAACCCAGGTGGAATTGTGGGATAGAACTGGAGGACTAACAGCACCCAGGTTTGATTAGTTTCAGAGTAGCAAACGTGTTAGTCTGTATTCGCAAAAAGAAAAGGAGTACTAGTGGCACCTTAGAGACTAACCAATTTATTTGAGCATAAGCTTTCGTGAGCTACAGCTCACTTCATCGGATGCAGTCCGATGAATGCATCCGATGAAGTGAGCTGTAGCTCACGAAAGCTTATGCTCAAATAAATTGGTTAGTCTCTAAGGTGCCACTAGTACTCCTTTTCTTTTTGCAGGTTTGATTAGTCTGTGTTCTCATTGCAAAGTAGGCAGATTGCCAGCCCGGGCTGAAACGAAACCCAGGCTCATAGCTATACCCTCAGCCATTCCTGCTAGCTCAGGATTAAAGCGCCTGGGCTAGGGATTTTCCTGTGTGGGCAGAAGTGTGGTTAGGGACAACATGTGAGCTGGAGCCCAGGCTAACTCTGCAGTGAAGACATACCCGAATAGAATAGGCTACCCCTCAATTCTGCCCCTCCCCCAAATCTCCATTAACTCTTCTCTGTAGGAATCCATCAGGACTCTATCCTTCTTTAGTCTCTGCCTCTTCTCCTGCTATGCCTTATTTATGGATGATTTGACTCTGCTCACACAGATTTAATTGCCATATCTATGATCATGACAAATCTACTTTTCCATACAGTTCTATAGATCACACTCTCCAGGATGCCTTCCTGGAGGGTTGGTTAACAATGCAGGCTCAACATGGCTGAAACAAAGCGCCATAGGTTTTCTCCTACATCCTGTCCACTTTTCCCATTCATTGTTACTCTTGACAACAGCAAGATGGTCATTTTTGACTCCATCCTCTCCTTTTCCCCACACATCCAGGCCACATCTAACTCTTGCAATTTCTCCCTCCAGAAAATACTGAAAACCTGACCTTTCCTGTTATAATAGATAAAATGTTGCTCTGTGCCTTGATTTTCCATTGTGATTATCCAGAAGGTAATTAACCATTAGAACAACTTACCAAGGGCTCTGGTAAATGCTCCATCACTGTCAATTTTAAAATCAAGACTGGATGATTTGCTAAAAAATCTGCTGTAGTGTAAACATCCTCTGTGTTATACAGGAGGTCAGACTAGATTATCACAATTGTCTCTTCAGGCCTTAGAATCCATGACTTACTGCACCCTCCTCTTCTCTTTTCTCCCTGGTACACACCTGTTTCCCCTGTAGTCTATCCAAACGGCAAGTGCAAAAATTATCTTTGCCTGTCAATATGACCATGTCAACCCCTTTCTAAATCTCTCCACTTGCTAGGCTTTGTAAACCACAATATATCTAAGCTTCCCACTCCAGTCTGGCCTATGTCTCTGTCCAGCTGCCAATACTTCCAGTTTTCCCCCAACAACTACTACAATGGTACATCCCATTTAAAATTGAAATTAAATGGTCTTTAGTACCAAATGGAGTTTATTAGCAAAAAAATGTACACAATGAGCACAAGTGATTGGACTGGATTTGTAGGTGGTCAGTGCAGGGGACAGGCTTGCAGGGAAACAGTGAGGCAGGATTCTCGGGTCCCTGCCATATAATTCTGGGATCTCTGCTTTATAATTTAGGTCCAATGTGCTGCACAGGGCCTTGATTAGGAGGAGGACTCTGACACTGGTCCACATTAGTCCCTCCTAGTCTCTGCCTTTGTACACAATAGTTTATTCTCCTGTGAGCTGGAATACGGAGTCTAATTTTAGTTGTTGAATTTAGTGTGTGGGTACTGGGTGGTGTCGATGACCTGTGAAATACAGAAGGTCAGGCTAGATGATCTATCATTAAACTGTATGATTATATGAGGACTCTGCCACTCTGAAGGTCTAGCATCTTATGGATTGACGTTTTGTGCACAGAGAGCACAGATGCTCCTTTCTTTAATAACTCTCTCTTTATTAAGCAGAAAACCAGACTATGCACACGTTGTTCTATCTATAGACTAGTGTATTGAAGCTTTCACAATATACTGATTCATCCTAAATCTGATCATTACAAACCTAGTGTTTAGTCTTCCATTACCTAGTAAAATACATACCATTTGAACTTGTTATTGACTGATTAACTCTATAATCTCTGGTTTCAGAGTAACAGCCGTGTTAGTCTGTATTCGCAAAAAGAAAAGGAGTACTTGTGGCACCTTAGAGACTAACCAATTTATTTGAGCATAAGCTTTCGTGAGCTACAGCTCACTTCATCCTAATTTTTTCATCTCTCTCAGACAACCTTGCTCTAGCACAAAGGGCCAGATTTTCTGGTATGATCTAGCCACATTTCTCAGGTGGCACAAAGTGGCTGGATTCTGGTTATAAATGAACAATGAAGAATTTATCTTACAAAGGGGAAACCCCATTTTTTCCAACAACAACCAAAAAAAATCATACAGAAAATGTCCACTAGCTCTAACCAAAGGGCAATCTGAGCCTGCAAAGAGCACTAAAAACAAAAACAGATTTGTCACATTGAATCAAATTGCTTTTTCTCTGAAAAGGTGAACTATACCTTTGCTGATACCGCACATTATACATGGTACTACTTCTCTTACAATGGGGATACTCCTTTGAAGAAAAAAGCTCATGAATTCATATTTCTTACTTTCTGGAAAGTTATACACCACGTGCCCTTGTTATTATTGATGCAGGTTAGAACAAGCACCACTAGAAAAATATAAAAATAATGGTCTACCTCCCAATTAATAAATATCCAAAATTGTGTGTCAGCGGGACCCAAATTATTTAATCTCTAACATTTTATAATAATAAATGTATTTTAATTTGATAGATTTTATAGCAAGGATTTTAATCCAGTTGCTATCCTTTTCCCATAATACGTAAATTACTTCATCATCAGGAATTAGAGCAGGGTCATTGATGTACTTCACTTATTTTAACCAAAGGTTTGTTTTTGATTTGAAAACAGAAGTATTAATTGGAATACTGGAGGAGAGAATGTTAGAGTTGAAATCTAAACTTAATTTGCTTTCCCCTTTGTTTTTACTGCACCAGGAAGCAATGTTTGTTTAAAAGGCAGAGGTGATCCAAATACTGGGCTAAGTGCATTTCACTTGTCTGAAAGACAAAATTGCTTTGTTGACTTTTAATTAACCGGCTGTTAGAAACCTAAGTAGCCCAAAGCACAGCAGTTTGTAAATTGGGTGGATAGGACCATTAGCTACACATGATCATCTTTATTACCATCATCCAGGCCCTCTCAGTTTGAACTTCTCTCATTATAGACTCTACAGGGGTCGGCAAACTTTGAGAAGTGGCGTGCCAAGTCTTCATTAATTTAAGGTTTCGCATGCCAGTAATAAATTTTACATTTACAGGAGCCCCCAACAAAACCCCAGACTGTCAGCCAGGACCCCGGCTGGCAGGGGGCCAGGCGGCTAGAACCTCAGACCAGCAGCGAGGTGAGCGGGGCTGGCGGCTGGTATCCCAGGCCAGCAGCAGGCTGAGTGCGGCCGATGGCCAGGACCCCGGCTGGCAAGGGGCCGGTGGCCAGAACCCCAGACCATCAGCGAGCTGAGCGGGGCGGCAGACAGAACCCCAGACTGACAGCGGCTCACCCGCTGCCGGTCTGGAGTTCCGCCGACTCTTGCCAGCCGGGGTCCTGGCCTTCGGCCCCGCTCAGCCCACTGCCAGCCGGGAGTTCCGTTCACCTAGGCCGGCAGTGGGATGAGCGGAGCCAATGGCTGGGACTCTAGCTGGCAAGGGGCCGGCAGCCGGAACTCCAGACCGGCAGCGGGCTGAGCGGGGCCGGCGGACAGAACCTCAGACCAGCGGTGGGCTGAGCGGCTCACCCGTCGCTGGTCTGGGGTTCCGTCCACCGGCTCCTGCCAGCCGGGGTCCCGGCTGCTGGCGCCGCTCAACCCACTCAATTCCGTTCACCCAGGCAGGCAGCAGGATGAGCGGGGCCGGCGGCCAGGACCCTGGCTGGCAGCAGCATGCCAGTAAAAATCAGCTCGCGTGCCGCAGGTTGCCAACCCCTGTTATAGACTGTAGTTTATGTTCTAGATAACTGGATGCCAGAATTAGAAACCAAGCTAAATCTACTTTACTGCAAATAGCAACCTGACAACAGAATCTTCACCAGCTCTTCCTTGATTAGCTCTCTACAGTTGAGGTGAGCAAACTGACTGAATTTTGAGTTCATTCCAGGTTAACTAAGTGAGTCTGGCTGTTTAGAATGGCATAGATACGTTTTGTGTGATTTAACTGAGTTCATGAGGGTTGTTTAAAAACTAAAATAAAGTTACCCTCTGAAGGCAAGCCACAGCACACAAAAGAAGAATGAATGTGGCCACTCCTGTGAGCACCCAAAAGAGAGTGCACTACAGTAAAGTCAGTCTGAAACTCTCTCTGGCCCCATCTCAAATTTTAAACATCAGATTTCTGTCTGGGGCTCTTGTTCCCCTACAACCTACCTCTCACTTGACCATTTCGCTAACCTTCTCTGGTGTATTCAATGGCAGGCTTAACAAACAAAAAAAAGGTCAAGAAGGGAGAAGAAATATTGTCCCCTTTAAAGGCCATTCTTTGTATCCCACTCCATCCTGATTAACACATCTATCTGGCATGTAGAAAGCAGTTAACTGTAACCCTCATCAACAACAATGGCAAGCATCAGTCATAACACAAGCTTAAAACTTGAAATAATAGATTGTGGATTACATCTGTCATGGTGACGGATGGAGGTTCTAATGAGTAAGCCATTGCCCTAGATTGGCAAAATGGGACATACATGGAACAGAACAAGGTAGGAATCCAGGAACCCTAACCCTAGCTCCAAGTGCCCTACCCAAAGGAACCCTAACCCTGGGGCAGGGAGCCCTACTCACAGGAACCCTAACCCTAGCTCCAAGTGCCCTACCCCATAGGAACCCTAAGGCGGGAAGGGGTGTCAGTGATGTAAGTTTCTCTGTGGCAATATTGTTTTAAGCTTTTGGTCCTGGCTGAGCCTATGGGCCCCATAAGCCACCAAGGAAGATGAGAAGTTTGAAGCATGGCCTAACATAGCATGTAATTCTTTCTGTGCAGGGAGAATTTGCTGTTATACCAGGCACTTGGCAGCATTTGTGTGTAAATATTGTATTTTTGGGCCCAGACCTCATACTTTTTTCCAGTCAGGCAGAAAGGGTGGAATCTTCAAAGGTACTCAGGAGGTTAATTCTCGTTTTTAGGCACCACTGTGATCCACAAAACTCCCACTTGGCTGCCACCTAACCTTGTTGGCACCTAAGGTAACTCAGTACCTAAGTTTTTGAAGTAAAAGTTCAGTAAACGCCTGTGTTTCTGCTCCAGGTTCATGTCCTGCTGTCTCCTTCTAGGTGCAACAGCAATCTTTACACTAATGACTAACAATCTACCTTTCCATCCAATTCTGCCTTTTGTCCAGTCTCTCTGATAAATCCATGCTGTCTCAACACCAGCTTCAACTGAGCATGACTAAAACTGATCTCTTTGGTCCAGATCCTGGACTGAGAGTGCTCTGTATCCATGGAAAGCTGGGAATATCTTCTTCCCAGTGCTGTAACGTTCCCATTACTAGTACTGCAAGATCATTAGACATCAGACTTTAAATCTGCGACACACTGAATCTGGAAAAGCTGTTACGGGGCCCAGGATTGAGTCTTGGCTGGCCTGGGCCTCAGCCAGTTTGTAATTTGGGGGGAATAAATAAATAAATCCACAATTAGAAAGGAAAAGGAGGTGACATTTCTCTTTTGCCTCACAAAGCATAGTGTGTTTTTTATTCATAATAAAAGGGACAGGCCCTGATCCCTCCTTCCCCTATGGGAGCGATATCAGGGTTTAAGTAGCGTTCTAAGGGTGGGATCCACAAAGGGACATAGGTGTTGCAACAATAAATGTCATGGTGCCTGACTTTTAGGCACCTACAAAGTCTCAGGAAAAACATTGTGATTCACAAAACTGAGTTAGATAGGCCCCTGAGAATGCAATCCAAACAGCCAGCATGCTAGGCAAAGCTGATGTTAAGGATGTGTGCCCTTGTGCGTAAGCATTATGATAGAGTCTTTAATTACAAACTATTTCTTGCCCTGCCTCATTCAGTGCACAGGAGGGGCCATGCTCACAGAAAGAGAAGCTCTATATTATTTTGTTTTACACTCGTTCACTTTGTGGCCCCAGGCCTTATTTACTCCATTTTTCTATTAAGACAGAATTATTGTTTTTCTGCTGGGCTTTTCTACGGCATTTAGCATCTGAGTGCTTCACAATCGTGTTGTGAAGACAAAGTGGTATTTTTCCCATTTTACAGATCAGGAACTGAGGCACAGAGATATAATGTCAAAAGTGTATCCTAAATTTTGGGTGCCCAATTTGAAAAGGCTATGGCCTGAATTTTCAGAGAACTAAGCATTTTATAGCACTTTAACTTTTGAAAGCATGACTTCAGTTGCACTTCTGAGTGCTCAGCATTTCTGCAAATAAAACTTGGTGTGACAAGCAGAGCATCCAGAAAATGAGAGAAACACAATTAGTGACCACCTGTGAAAAGTTTTATTTAAGTGACTTTAGTGTTCAGCATCACACAAACTCTGTGACAGAGCAGGGATGGAATGAAGTTCTGCAGAGCAGCATTCAACTGCTTAAATCACAAGATCATCCTTTCGCTTCTTTCCTTATTCACTATACTCCATCCAGCTTCTGCAACAAATGCAGGCAAGGGCCCTGCAAAAAACAGCTTCCTTCACTACACATCCCTGCTTGATTTCCCGAGCAGTGTCCATGCTTTGCACTGAATGAGGCAGGTGAACGGTGGAAAACACTGGGTGTCGTGTAATTAAAGAATGCATCACAATGCATATTCACAACGTGGCCAAATTAAGGCTGCACTGACAAACCTTAATTCTGGCATTTTTTAACTTTGGAGTTCTTGACTTTGCAAACTTAATGTTCTTTTAATGTAGGATTGTTGGGTTTTGTATGTAATCTATTAGGTTTTTAAAGAAGCAAACTGAAAAATCAAATTCCATTATTGACTCCCACATGGTTCATCAGCAGGGTTAGAATCTTTAGCACCACAGCACAGACCTCTGCCACGTCAGCTTATGGCAGTGGTAGGTTGATATGCTCTATGTGGGCTAGCTACTAGAAGGAGATGAAGCATGTTTTTTGCCAGTGAGTTTCACTGATATTTGCTGACAGCAGAGGAGTGGTGAGACTCAGCAATGCTTGATTTTATTCCAGGTTCTGAGAAAATGTACTTTAGTAGTTCCAGACCTTTCTGCCCCTGTCCCTTCGAGCCTGTCCTCATCCTAGGCCCAGTCTCCCCATCCCTTCCAACTTGGTTCCTCTCCCCTCTGTATTCCAGTCAGGTTTCCTCTTTGCTGCCTGAGCACTAGAAAGGGGAGCACTGAGAGCATAGGAAAAACAATCTTTGGGTGCTTACTTCCTGTGCCTGCCACCACAGAGGCCCCGGCTGCTAGGAGAAGCAATTACTGGGAAAATCCTGCTCCTGCCCCACAGCTGCAGGATGGAGACTGCCCCGTGCAGACAGAATCTCCAAAGCATGTAGCTGCCAAACAGTAGCATGTGCAAAATGAAATTTTTAGAGCCCCATAACTTGGCTGATTTTCCCAGTGACAGCAAAAGGTCCCTGACATCCCTGACAGCAGAGCAACCTCCCGCTCAGATTTCAAGCCCCTGTTCCAAAGCATGGATTCACCAGGTCCTTTTGATGAAATGGTTGTTAAAAAAAAAAAAAAAGTTACACGACAGAACAACTGCTCTTTCCCTAAACTGATGCTGAGAACTAGTACAACTGTTTCTGCTGAAATTTCATTGGGGGGGGGGGGGGGGGAATTTAGCCCAAACCACTGAAGTTTAGCAAAGTTATAAGCAACTTAAAAATGGATCTTATAATATGATGGAAGGTGCCTGCTCAGACCTAATTTTTAGGCCCACCTGACTTGAGCCTGAGAGATTCAAGTCATTTTCTGACCTGGCCCCAGCCCTTTCCCTGCCGCCCCCCTCATCTGAGTCCAAGGTAGGGCCATCACTGCCTTCTACCCGTAAGTTCATCTCTCCTCCTGGCCATCGGGTAGGTGTGGTGGTGGCTGCAGGCCCTGCTCATGCTGTGCTCTGCCTGCCGCAGAGTGAGAGGTGCTGCAACTCCTCAGCACATGCACTCTGAAGCACACATGGTGACGGAGTGGGAATTTTATGTAATATTTTGTACGAATACTAGTGTGTGCCTCAATTTCCCCCATGGGGTGCATGGTTAACCAGGTGGTGGGAAAAGGTTATTTATGCTTTGTAGGGTCCCAGAGATATAGATGTGAGTGACACCTACCTGTCTGAGGCCTGGGGCCCCATTCTCCTTGGAGAGTCCAAGAACACAATGGCCACTTCAACTGCCAGGACATTTGGCACCTAGTATCTAATGCCCATGGATGGGTGACCTCTCCCCAGGAAGCCAGGCGGGTTTGACCAGCTGGAGAACAAAGGGCTGACAAGGAGAGCCAGGCAACAATGTTTGCTCTGGAACAAGAACAAAGAACTGAGGAGGGACCAGGTAGGGTTGTTAAGTGGGGCTGCTGGAAGCAGGAGACTGTCCTGAACTGGGACAAAAGACAGGTCCAAGGTCTCTGTGTTTACCAAGATGGACCATGCTGTAATGTTCTGTTCTCTATGTTAGCCAAGGACTTTGTACATTTTGTTCCAGACATCTAATAAACCCTACTGCTTTAACAAGGCTGGCTAAGAGTCACTCCAATTTAACAAGTTGGGGGGGGGGGGCGCATTGCTCCTTCTGGGTGTACGAGTCTCTCAGGTGTCCAACTCAAGTGGACTCGCTGAAGGGAGCTTACAGGATGGAGCAGGGGTGCTGAAGGCTTCCAGGTTCAGTCTAAGAAGGCAGTGGAGCCAAGTAGCTTACCCTGGTGAAAGTGTAACCCTAGGGGGCCTGGAACACAGAAAGAGTCTCCCAGGGACTATTCCAGCGCTGTTCAATACCACCAGACCTGTGGATCTATGACACACACACCTCAGTGAGGTGGTGGTGGGCAGCGAGAGCGGGGTACTCAGCTATCGCCACACTGACCCCCAGTTGAAGGGCTTAGTTATAGGTTAACCACTTGCACTGCCTCTATTTAATGAGGCAGGTTACTGAAAATATGTTTAACTTTATATCACCTCAGAAGATAATGCTTGAGGAGTTGTTCTAGTAAATGACAAGCCATCAGAAAGGATGAAAGTCTGAATATTTATCTATCAAATATTGGAATGTATGTGCTCTGCAAAACTTATTTTTGGTGAATTTCCCATAGTAGAGAAATGGATCAACTGTAGGAGAGCTAGTGGACAAGGTGGTAGAATTACTGTTATAAGGACTCTTATGGCTTCAGTGATTAAGGCATATTTGTCAAATATCATAATCCTTTAGGATATTGATAAGCAATCTCAAACTAAAAAAACCCCACATTTAAAAAGAACTGTGTTAATGAAAGAAGACGGATTGACAGCGCTGGACACTAAAGTCCTTTTTTCCCACTCAATTGATAGAGCCAGGAAAGGCGCAAGAAGGCCCTTATATGGTACCATCCATTCAACCCCAGGCCTCTCTGAACATTAAAAAGGTCACGTTTAAAGTGTGTGCAGAAGTGAGTGCACAGTTTTTGCATGTGCCTGACATCTGTGTGTCTAGCAGAGTTTGCATACATACGTATACTGCACGCAGGTTTATGCATCTGGAAGCCCTTATTTATAGGCCATATTAGGATTTGTGAGTGTACAGGGTCAGTTGCATGCTTTTAAAAAAAACAGCACATGAATCCTTTAAATAATCTAGGCCAATTATTTTTATGCTTTCTATACATGTCCACTAGGAACTAGACTGAAACCCACAACATCAATTTCCCATAGATGGTTAAGGCTGCATCAACTAAAACAAGCATTATTAAAAAAAAAATTGAAAACTGCTTTTGAAAATAGTTTTAGCTAGAAATGGCTGGGTCACCAGTTAATTCAGGACAATGTGACCTTGAGAATATTTTTCAAATACAATAGACTACGTGAAGGAATGTGTGTTGGCCATCCAAGCAGCAGCACCACTATGGTAGTGGAAACTGTTTGTACAAACTCTTTAAAACAAAAAATCCCTGACTGCTTTGCAGAGCGAATGGAGCCTGGGTGACACTTCCTGCTTGGTTTGATTTCCTTGCTAACTTATAGGTTTTCAAATTTTAGCTGAATTTTGTTATAAGCATCTTCACTCAAACACTTCAAATAGCCTCAATGACTTTGTTTATAAGAGCTCTGCGGGATCGATATCTGACTGCATATTTGGCTAAATATACAGATATAGGCACCTCATTGTGTAGTAAACACTACAATCATTTAGACAGCAACATATTTTTAAAGCCAAAGAATGAAGTAACATGGGACTTCAGACATTAGAAGTACTCTAGTTGATGTTTTCAAGTGATGGCTAATTGGTGAAATGAAGTCTGCTTTATTCAAATCAAAGATTTTGGTGGAGTGTGACGCCTTTTTTGCATATTGTGATGAAGTCAGACCTGACAGCTATGAGAGCGTAGCAGTTATAACAGACCTGGAATGGTGAAGGCCCTTTTCCCTCTGAACTGAAAAGAGGTTACCTCAGGTTAATTAGAGACACCCAAGTCCAATTAAATGCCAGTGACCTTTAAAAAACCCTCTTCCGGTGAGAGAAGGAGCCAGAGGTGAAAGTAAGCCAGTCCAGTATGCCATGCTGGATCGGACAGGCTTCCCCAGGCTGGTGCTTTAAAGGGCCCCAGGCTCCCCACAGTGGCTGGAGTCCAGGACCCTGTAAAGCACTGCCCAAGTCCTGCTGCCGGAGCCCCTGGGGTAGCCTCTGCAGCTGGTAGCTCCAGGGGTGATTTAAAGGCCTGGGGGCTCCCAGCCACAGCCAGAGCCCTGGGGTCTTTTAATCTTGATTTAAAGGGCTGGGTATTTAAAGGCTCCGCCTTGTCTGGTTGAGGCCACATCTCTTCCGGTCAAGGCCACGCACCCCTGCTCAGGGCTCTAGAGTACTGGTAAATCCTTTAAATTACTTTCACCCCTGGAAGAAGCACAGATTTTATACAAGCTGTAGCAGAAAGAAAAGAATTCTTTTGAATGGAAGACTACTTTCCTTCCTATAGGGGAAAAAATCACCAAGTTAACTTCTGTTTGGCTAAGGACTGGAAACCAGAAGCCAGCATAATTAGACAACCCAGAGTGCAGGCAGGGAAAGGTATTTTTTTTTGTCATGAGGTTTTTTTTTGCGCTTCAAAGAACTACTTGGTCCCACCCTGAAGCCCACCTTGTAATTATTGACAAGTAAACCAAAGTGACAAAACAACAACCTCCAGAGCAGGACTGATTTACTCCAGGCTCCCCACCACCACAGGAAGAAATTCTGAGGCTGATGAGGTGAAGTAGGTACCTTGCCACAATATACAGATAATAGGTTAGGTAGGCCACTTATTTCTCATTTGTGATCATTTTCATTTCTGTCTTATCAGGAGAGAGCATTGCGGACTTGTAGGCAAAAAAAACCCTGGTATAAAGCTAGAGTACAGTTGAAAACAGTGGCTTTACAGTCTCAGTGAAATAGGTGCTTAATTCTGGGCTGCAGGGAGTTGCCTGTCTCTGCTAGTGATCAAAAACCAGAACCCCCTTACCTTGAGCCAGACAGTTTAGGTGCCTAAGTAGTGGGGTTGGGTTTTGGGGGGGGGGGGGGGTTGTGAGAATGAGTTAGGCCAGGGTGGGCAAACTACAGCTGTGGGCTGCATCTGGCCCACCAGCCATTTTAATCCATCCCTCGAGCTCCTGCTGGGGAGCGGGGTCTGGGGCTTGCCACGCTCCAGCTGGGAAGCGGGGTTGGGGGCCACTCCGTGCATCTCTCAGAAGGAGCAGCATGGCCCTGATCTGGCTCCTACATGTAGGGGCAGCCAAAGGGCTCTGCTCCACACACTGCTCCTGCCCCTGAAGCTCCCACTGGCTGAAAACCACAGCCAATGGGAGCTGTCGGGGTAATGCCTGCAGATGGGGCAGCGTGCAGCAGAGCCATCTGGCTGTACCTCTGCATAGGAGCTGGAGGGGGACATGCCGCTGCTTCTGGAAGCCGCCTGAGGTAAGTGATGCCTGGAACCTGCACCCCTGAGCCACCCCCTGCCCCCGCTTGGATCTCCCCTCAACCCCTCATCTCCAGCCTGGAGCACCCTCCTGCATGCCAAACCCCTCATCCTGAGCCCCACCCCAGAGCCTGCACCCCCAGCTGGAGCCCTCACCCATGCCCCAACCCTCTGCCCCAGCCCTGATCCCCCTCCTGCCCTCCAAGCCCCTCTGCCCCAGCCCAGAGCACTTTCTTACACCCCAAACCCCTCACCCTACACCCCAGCCACACACCCCCAATCCAGAGCCCCAGCCTAGAGCCCCCTCCTGCACCCTGAACTCCTAATTTCTGGCCCCACCCTGGAACCTATACTCCCAACCAGAGCCCTCACACCTTCCCCAACCCCAACTTCATGAGCATTCATGGCCCGCTGTACAATTTCCATACCCAGATGTGGACCTCAGGCCAAAAATTTCGCCCACCCCTGAGTTAGACGCTTGCCTCATTCCACACAAAATGTCTGGAAGAAGAGGGGGTGGTGATGCATGCTTTATACTAGTTAGCCCAGTGGTTAGTGCACTCACCTGTGATGTTGGCAATAGGTACAATTCCACCCTCTGCCAGGAGTCCCCCATTTTTCAGGAGAGAGCTCTAATCACAGAGCTATGGGATATTCTGATGTGGGGCTCCCTCAGTCTCTTATTGAAGCTGTTGTACTGTGGATAAAAAGTTAGTCATTGGGCCACAGAAACTGTGAGTGTGATTCTGTAGCCTAGTTAGGGCACCAATGTGAGAGACCCAGGGTCCAGACCCCCTGCTCCAATGACTACTTAATTAAATATAATATTATACATAGTGCTCTAACCACTGGGGTCTCTCATGACAGACCTGTATTCACACCCTCTTGCCCTATTAGACGTAGAAGGGAATAGTTTGGGTCTCAAGTCAGGTGAGTGCTCCACCCACCATATAGCGTTTAGCCCAGTGGCTAGTGTAACCACCACCTCCTCCAGCTGGATTTTGAATGGGGTTTAATCCCTAGGGATGCTCATCTTCCCCCAGTTCATGGGACACATTGAGGGTTATGTGTGAGAGAGCCTCACACCTAGAAAGGGGCAGCAGGGCACATGCCCAGCTGAAGAAAGTTAGGCAGCTAGGGAATTTTTACCCTGGAAACCTACAGAGTTGGCCAAGGAGTTCTGTGGACCTCAGCAGAACCTAAACCTGGGACTTTGGCACCTCAATACCTTTGTGGATCTGGGACTTTAGGTACCAACATTATTTTGGGTTGTGAGGCACAATCACAGGAGTGTTGTGGTTTGATTAATGCTTAGAAAACACAGATTTTTTCACACAAAAGATATTAGGAATGAATTCTTCAAACTAAGAGGCCAATCTTTAGAGTTTTGGAAAAGTTTTTAAATGGAGTAATTTTGCGCCACACCAGTGTGCCGGTAAGCAGTGGTGTGGGGAGGGAGGCAGGAAGGAAGGTGGTGTTTATATTAAAGGAAATCTTTTGGCCTGCTTCTTGTAGTCTTGAGCTTCTTTGCAGAGTGAAGGCCACCTGCTCCCTCACTGTTTGCCTTTAATTTGCTTGAAGTCCAATGGTAAAAGATTAAAGCTTCCTCAACCAGGAATGGATTTTGTGTAGCAAAGGAGTTGGAGTCTGCTGTATAGCGAACAGTCTGTTTTAAATTTGTCACAACAAGCAATTGGAAATCATCCCTAGAGAATCCAAACTAGAATCCAGAAAGCTCAGCTGATGACAGTGTTCATACTGGCAGGTAATTAGAACATAAAAATTACCTAGCTTTCGACTCTCAGCTCTTGATGGGGCCAGGTTTTTAAATTCCAACTGCATTGCATGCTGTTTCAAGTCAGTTATCAATGTAATCCTTTGCCATAGTGGATGTCACAGCTCAGTTTAATCTTTTCCCTTCCAGTTTGAATCACTGTATTTTAAAGCAAATAACCTGTCAACAACTCTGGTTTTCTAGGTAGCATTTAGTATTACCCCTTTAACCAGTGCTTATTACCGATTACCAGTCAGAACCCATATAGTTAACAAAAATACACATTCCAGACTCAGCCTCCAACTTTGCTGAGTTGACAAAGGGAATAGCTGGACTTGGGGGAAATGGCAGCTCTAAGCCACCTTTCCGTTCTCCTGATCGTATGACAACTAGAGGAAGAAACAACCTCAGGCCTCCTTTAACTTAAGCTGCCTGAAATTAATAGTTCAGCCAAGCAAAGATCTGAACAGGCACTACTCAGTCTGACAAACTCCCCACCCTCTGTATCAAAGGTTTGATCAGGCAGTGGGAAGAGCGCCATTTTTGCATCACCTGAGAATGCCCCTGGGTCACGTGGGGATCTGCTACTGCCACTAGAAGGCCTTAGCAGCACCTAGCAGTTGGAACAGAGAGATGAGGATCTTGCCCATTGTCACTATGGGGTTGTCAGGTGTCTAGTTTTCAACCAGAAGACCCAGTCAAAAAGGGACCCAGGCAGCTCCCATCAACACTGCTGACTGGACTGTTAAAAGTCTGGTTGGGGGTGCTGTAGGGCTAAGGCAGGCTAGTCCCTTTCTGTCCTGGCACCATGCTCTGCCCCAGCCCAGAAGCAGCCAGCCAGGCTGGCTCCTAGACAGGCCCTACCACCCCTGGCTCTGCATGCTGCCTGAGCCCCAGCTCTGCACTTCCATTGGCTGGAAACCATGGCCAATGGGAGCTGAAGGGAGTGCCTACAGGCAAGAGCAGTGCACAGAGCCTCCTGCCGTGCCCCCCGGAGGCAGACTGGCTGGTCACTTCTGGAATACAGCACGGTGCCAAGACAGGCAGGGAGCCTGCCTTAGCCCTGCTGACTGAGAGCTGCCTGAGGTAACCCCTTGCCCCAGCTGAGCCCCCCCCAACTCAAAGCTCCCTCCTGCAACCCCAACCCCTCATCCCTGGCCCGAACCCAGCCTGCTCCCCCAGCCCAGAGCCCATACCCTCTGGCACACTGCAACCTGTAGTCCCCTCCCACATTCTGAATCTTTTTGTTCCCCCCCAGCCTGGAGCCCCTTCCTGCACCCCAAGCCCCTCATCTCCAGCCCCACCCCAGAGCCTACACTGCAGCTGGAGCCGTCAGCACCTCCTGCACCCCAACTCCCTACCCCAGCCCAGAGCCCCCTCCCACACCCTGAACCCCTCATTTCTGGCCCCATGCTGGAGCCTGCACCCCAAGTTAGAGCCCTCACCCCCTCCTGCCCCAGCCCAGTGAAAATGAGTGAGGGTGGGGGAGAGCAAGCCACCAAGGGAGGGGGAATGTAGTGAGTGGGGGGGGGAGATCATCTCAGGGAAGGGGTGGGGCTTGAGTATTCAGTTGTGCGATTACAAAGTTGGCCACCCTAGTTGTGCAGGGAAGTACAGTCATTGACTAATGAGTGGAAAATGTCATAGCTAGAGAAAAATTGGTATTGTAAGAAAATGGGGACCAAAAGGGGAAAACAGAGGGTTGGGTTTTATTTGGTTATATTTTAACTTTGTATACAAGTTTTGCTAGAAGCTTGGGGGATATTTAGGCTATTTTGTATGACCTAAATTAATGGCTTAGTGTCTTTAGTATGCTGGCTGACTTGTTGCTCATTTCGAGGTGAAACACAGAATACTTAAAACTTACAATCATACCAGAACTTCAGGAGATTTTTCCTGGGCTATCAAAGAGGAAGTACTATTAATCTAAGATTAAATTGTTTGAATCTCCAAGGTTACATTCCATCAACAGCTCTTATGTTTGAGCTGGCTCTTTAACTGTCAGCTGTGGTATGCTTTAAAAAGTTATGCTACTTTCTTTAGGGGTTGTACAGAGTTCAGCATTGTGGGAGAAATAATTATGTTTGGTATGTATTTGCATTGATGAGATTGAACTGCTCTCAGAATCAGCAGCATCTCAGGAAAATTATCTGGACGTTTCTGGGTAATTTGCTAGCAAAGGATATATTGAATAGAGCTGACTGAGAATTTATTGACAAAGATTTTTTTGGAGGGGGTCAGAAAAAATGTCAATTCATTGAATCTAAGAGGAATGGTTTGGACAAATTTCTCCACTTGAACATTTTTGGGGAAAAAAATTCAAAGTTGTCAATGTCTTGCTTTGATACTTTCAAAAATGAAAAAAAACTGGTTTTCCAGTTCAAAATTACTTTAAAAAGTTAACATTTCAAAACGTACTATAATTAGCTAACATGGTTGAACTCAAAATATTTTAAAGTCATCAAAACAACCTTTTGATTGTCTTAAGCCAGGTTTGCTTGGGATTTTAGGTTCATGATTTTTTTTCTAGATTGACTTTTTTGTTCCAATTCAGGACAGGAAAAAATTTCATTGGATGGAAAAATTGTTTTCCCCCTACTTTAATACATTTTTAAATGTTACAAACCAGAACACATTCAATGTGTTCTGTGAAGTTTATATTTTGCATGTACAACCCAGCCACTGCAATTTTCCTACTTTCTTCCTGAGTGTGCTTTGTGGTATCACCACAATATCTTTAACATAATGTACAATATAAAACCTAAACCCAATTTCCCCCTACTGTTACTCACACCTTCCTGTGAACTGTTTGAAACAGACCACTCATTACCACTACAAAAAGTTTTTCCTCCCTTGGTATCCTACTGTTACTTGAATTGTCTCCTTAGTCTGACCTCACTTGGTAAGGCAACTCCCATCTCTTCATGTAGTTATACCTGCTCCTGTATTTTCCACTTCATGCATCTGATGAAGTGGGCGCCCACGAAAGCTTATGCCCAAATAAATTTGTTCATCTCTAAGGTCCACAAGGACTCCTTGTTGTTTTTGAATATACATTCAGATATACAAGAGAGAGTTTTATTCCTGCTAAAACTGATTCTAAAATTTACCATCCTGAAATGGGAATCCACAGAAACTGCCTCTCTATATTGTGACATTGATTATGCCATTGAGTAGGTTTACCAGTTTGTGACCAACATTCCCACCTTCCAGAAATGTATTGTATGTTCCCACATAAGCAAAACAAGTCAGACTTCTCAACTCCAAAATATGCTTATTGCAAAATTAGCATATTCAACTCTGCCTGTGTGAAATAAACAGATACATAATACGGGAATTGCCTTCCCCTGACATGGGAGAAAGACACATTCCAACCAACATGAAAACATTGAACTTTCTTCTAGCAAAGAATTTCACATTCCAAACATTCCATGTTGTTTGTATGCAATGTTGGGCCTGTTGTTTTTGTACAGGTTAATTCTCAGTGGCCTTAAGGCCAAGATATGCCACTCTGGCAACAAAAGGGGCCTTAAAGTGGGTAGAAGCAGTTTCCTCAGGATTTCTTCTCAATCACTGAAAAGTGGTGTAAAGGGCCCTTTGCCAGTCATACTCTCAGCCCCTTACATGGCAGGGGTACAGCACATGGATTATTCATGGCTTCACAAAGACCAGAGAACTATGAGAAGCAGAGCATAAACTAGGGTGTTCCTCAGGCTACTCTAATGTATACCTGGGGCTGGGAAGGCTCCTTCATGTGCACAGAACATGGAGCATAAAAATGATTAAAAGTAGTCTTTGCCCTTCCATTCCTGTCTCAAGTGCAGAAATGGAGGGGCTGAGAATCAGGCCCAGGAGTAGTATTTGACAAGTCCTCTTCTCTTGAGGACCAAAATTCAACAAGTATAAGGAACTTCTTGAGGATTCAAAATGGGAAATAAAAGGCCAGATCCCCAGCTGGTGTAAATCTGTGTAGCCCCATTAGAATCTTATGCCAGTTTCACTAAGGATCTAGCCCCTAACTTGCAAATGTCACTGTTCCTAAGGAAGCTTATCACTGACTTCAGTGGGAGTGAGATCATGTCCTAATTACTAACTGCCACTGGGTTTATATAGAGGTGGTACATATTTGTGTACTTAGAATGTAGACTTTATTTTCCATAGACCATAGCTGTAGTGAGCTGCCCACAGTATAGGCTGTAAAGAACTCACTCCATGATTACTAATCTGAGAAGTTCCAAAATTATATTGGATTCATAACACCAAGGTTAACAGTTTACTTGTCCTTAAATATGTATGAAATATACATCACAATGGAATGTGGTATCCATCCATTACCTCTGTTACCATTTCTTGTAACAGTAGCTCTTAACTGGCCATTTCTCAGATTATCTTGGCAAAATGAGTTAGCCCATCTAGAAGAATATTGCCGTAGGCCTGATTTGCTTTCTGTGTAGATTGCGGACACCAAAATCTGTTTGGTATCTACTGTGCCTTCTATTAAGTATGCACATTCCATTTCTGTAGTACCTGAAGCCTTTCTGAGTTTTAGTGTGTTGTTCAAGACTTGGCACATTTCTAGACACCGCATAAAAGCCAGCACAGTGCTCTGAATTACAGAGCTGACATGTACATAGCTTTCTATGGCAACAAAAATCCTCTAGTGTTGCATGCCTATTTTTATTAGAGCCTTTAGGTGTCTAATGGTCCCCCTTTAGACCTAACAGGATATGAACATTTTTGGATGGCATCATTCTGATTACATACTCTGGTTTGAATAAGTGTTCTTTTTTGATGCTCAAGGGCCAGTTCTGCCCTTACTTACATGGGTGCAGTTGTAATTAGGAATATCAGACTCAACTGTAAGTCTAAAACCAGTGTAACTCCACTGGGCTTGATTTTCCACTTCCTTACACTTGTGCAGAGTAGGTATCATTCCTACTTGGTAGCATTATGCACCTATTTACATTCACTTTGCAGAGGTTTGACTAACTATGCAGGGAGAAAAGTAATGCAGGAAAAACCAGACCTATTGACTTTTGTGGGATTACTCCTGACCTTTTTAACAAGAGGCTGTGGAGCCCGGGCAGGACAAGGGCAGGTTTTGGAGGAGGCTGAAGGTGGAGAGGGTACATATTTACCTTCCAGCCTCACTGAAATTAGTCAGAGAAGATAATGCAGCCCTAGGTTGTATTACGCTTTTCACATAGCACTCCTTCACAGAGTCCTCCGGTGCCTTAGGGGCAGCCATGAGCAATGGGAACCAAAATAATGCCGCTCCAAATGCTAGAGAGCCAAGGCAGAGTGGGAGTGCATCCAGGGAGCAGAGACAAAAGGTGCTGAACTCTGCACAGGCAGCCACGGCTTCTGTGGAATCTGCCAGTTAGTGGTGACTTCTGCTGCTTATAATGTGGTGGGGCAAACCCTGCCCCTTCTCCCTTGAGGCACAGTGTGAGGGAGGGAATCTCTGAAGGGAGCCTCACCAAGATTCTGCTTACCCTGAGCCTCCTTCCACTGGAGGAGAGTCTGGGTACTGTCATTAAAAGGACAGTATAAGGAATGGGAGGGCCTAAAATATTGACCCCTGTTTTGTGATTATCTGGTTACAAAGTCCATATAATGTCTACAGGTGAATTTAAGTTTGCTTGTAGAGGGGTTCTAAAGAAATGTTTCAATGATTTTTTTCCCCTAAAAGTAAACATCCACAGCCCAGCACTCAAGTGCAATACTGCAATATGAAATCAATAAATACAGGTGAAGGGGCAGTAAAAACCAGAATCAATCCAATTTCATATATCCCATTCATATAAGTTGTATAAATAAAAAACTCCCCCAAGCACAAACCCATAAGGATGGAGCAGTAATTGAGTGGCCTTTCAGTGACTCAAGTTTTCTTTACAAAAAAATTAGAACCAACATCTCCTTCCAAAAATATGTAATCCCCAAACCAAAACTCCTACCCCAAAAACGGAGAAGTGTCATAGACTATGAAGTTCACTAGGCCAAGGTTCACCAAAGGACTTTGGGGCCTAATTCCCACTTTAGTAGCCCATATCCAATATTTAGCCAGTATTGAGATCCTCAGAATTCTCACTCAGCTTCTACTTAACTCTGTGGGTTCCTAAAAAGACCTCAGCACCTACATTTTTGTTGTAAAAAGTTCTGTAGGCACCTGAGTTTCTGTCTCTGGACATGCATTCCATGCCTTAATGTCTCATTAACCAGCATAATCTTCAAACCTGGTGAAGATAGGTGGGACAACACTTGTCTTGCCCACAGGGCCTAATCCAGTAGGTATACTCTGAGCATGCCTAACTCTACACAAAATGGCTGAAGCAAGAAGAAAGAAAGGCACCCTCCCTTTATCCCAGTAGTTAGGGAACTCCTCTAGTACGTGGGAGACCTGGGTTCAATTTCCCCATTTTCCTCCTGAGGAAAAGGGATTTGAACAGTTGTGCAGCAAGACCACCACCACCACAAACACATGCTTAGACAAACTTACCCCAAGGGTCACATAATCACTCCTTCACCTGGAGAAGTCCCTCATAAAACTCCTATTAGCTGCTCCTGTTCACTAGCTTCTATAATGCATTTCCTCATTAATATCACCGTATTACCAGAAGCAGCCAGAAATCAGCATGCACTCGCTGTCATGCTCTGGAGGGGTTTGGTTGGATTGTCTATAGGCAGAGTTGGTTAAAAAAAAACCTATAAAAGCATTCACAGAAATGTTTACACTATTTTCATTCTGTTTTCCAGTTGTGTGTGTAATGGGGTGCACTCGCCTCTTGTGAGCACCCCCTTGGTCAAACGCATACCTGCTCTCTCTGATGGTCTTCAGAGAGAGAGACAATGTCTTCACCCTCTGGGGGCTTCCTGGCTACAGCTCTCCAGCTGGTCCACTATAGTTCAGCCCCAACCCTCTGGGGTGCCTCACTGTCCAGGCTACTCCCCCAGTGGCTAATGGGGGTGGAGGAGACAACAGGCCCACCCACTACTCCAGGTCCCAGCACAGGGACCCTGTAGATAGCAGCTATTTGCTGTGTCCCTTTATCTAAGTCACACTGCTGCTCTAATTATTCCTTGGGCCACTTCCCCACAGCCCTATGCTATCTTCACCCTTACCTCAGGGCCTTATCCTGATGGAATCCCCACAACCAGTTCAGAACTCCTTCTCATTTTCCCTGGCTGTACTGTCCCATCCAAGGTCCTATAGCTCTGCCAGTCAGCCACACTCCTTCAGCTCTAGCAAGGAACTGAACTCACTATAGCCCTTCAGCTCTTCTTACGCTAGTCTGCTGGGCCCTAATTGGCTATGTCCCACACAGCCATTCTAGACAGCTTGGAGGACCCTCTCTACTTCCCTTTTGGGGGGCTTGGTATGGCAGGGTCCTGAAGTCTCCAGCAGGGAGCCTCAGAGGGTCTAATATACCCCATCACAGTGTGATTTCTTTTTTTCATTTTACAAAGTTTGTTATTGTTTGTCTTTTTTAAAAACTGGTATTTTTTTAATGAATTTTTGAAAACAGAAGGCTTAAATGTGATTTATTTATTTTTTTAATTTTGGGGAAAAAAAAATCCACCACTGTGTAACTAAGCTGACCAATCAAAACAAGCAATGTACAAACACCAAAAGTGAAGCAAAATATAACTTCACAAAACAACCAGTAGGAGTGGATGGGGAAAGAAGAAGGGGGAACAACTCACATGCAAAACAAGTCAGAGAAAGATACAACATGTTCTATAAGAGGAAGAAGAAAGCAGAGTAACTCAAGAAGTAAGTTATGTATGTCAATATTTATGAAATAGAAAGTTGATTGACAATGCTACAATGAAATATAGAGCATAATTATTTCATTTCTTTAAGTTGCAAGGGTGTGGCTGTTTGGGTGCTTGGTGAAACAGATGTCTTTAACCTGGCCTAGGTGTAGTCTTTGGGAGGGTAGATGTCTGAAAAACATTCAAACCCTATCTCAAACTACTTTTTCCAGTATTTCAGGTTTTGTGAAATTAATTTATATCTGTTTGCTTTTATTTAAAAAAAAGCCCCTCAGGCCCCAGTTTTCAGACGTGGGTGCCTAAAGTTTTACTAATTGACTTTGGGAGTTGTGGGAGCACAGCACTCTGAGGAAAATCAGGCAGCAATTCAGCTCTCTATTTATTTGTTCTTTTTCTTTCCTGAAATAATGGGACTCCTCATGGTAGTAAATTTAAGCAAGTGCATGAGTGTTTGGGGGGTTAAAGTCTAAATATAACATTAGGTGCCTAACTATAGGCATCCAGATTTGAAATTATGAAACAGTTTTATGCAGGGGAGAGTTGAAATGCTAGTTTTCTAGCTAAAGGGAAACTTTCCATTTAGAAGAAGCCATGTCTTTTCCCCTCTCCTCAAAAGCTAGTCTGGCACAAATGGGGGCATTATGAGCAATACATCTTATATGTTCTCCCCATACACTCTGTTTTTTGTCCAGTCAACAAACTCAGTGTATGGGTGCCTGTTAGAATTCTGAGTCAACATTGTTTGACAGGGATCAAAATAAGTTTGCCCATCCCAACGTGGCACATCTCCATGCACTGACCGTTACACCTACCTAGTCCCAGTGGCAAATTACATGAAGTCTAATGGGTTACAATTGTATTTTGAGTGCAGTCATCTGTAGAAACTGAATATCCAGAACCACTGATTTGTCTTTCTTTTTGAAAACCAAAAGCATTCTGTTCTTGAAATAAAGCTACCTTTAAAAAATATCTCTCCTTTTAATTAAAATTTAGAAACAAGGATAAAAATATACACTTCCAGTATTCTGTGTAATTCCATTTTATTATTACTGAAGTGATTCACACTCTAACAGAGGCTTGATTAGCATGGCTTCCTGTCCTTTCAGATGACCATTAAATGTTACCGGCTTGCAGCTTCTGTTGCTTGATGGCTCAGATACTACTTAGCTCCTAATAAATCTTTTATATCGAAGAGTTAAACTGTCACATATCACTGCTACTGGCTTCAGTGCTTCCTATGCTAATGAAAGATGCATTTCTTCTTGTGTCATGTTTTTGGGCTGTAGTTAATCACAAATCACTGTGTACAGAAGTTGGTTGTAAAAAAAATTCTAAGAGTGTATCACAGAGCTGAGAGGGATCATGCTAGTCATCAGAGAAAAGAGAATTTAAACCAGAAACACACTGCAGAAACATGCATATTCTATCAATAGCAGCAAAATTATGCCCCAATCCTGCAATGACCTACTTCCAGACAGATGGCTGGTCCTACAAGGGGTCCCACTCACTTTCTGAGTACTGCTCACCACTCTAAGCGGTTCTTAGTCAGGCCCATAACTAACTCCAATAAAGGGAACTTCTTTTACATGCAGCATAGTTAAGCACACTGCCCTTGAAGGTCTTTAACTACATGATGATAAAATTCTTCAATAAAATGGCCCTAATTTATCCCTTGTGCAATTCCATTGAACCAATTGGAATTAAATCAGGGATGAATTTGGCCCATTATTTTTTTGTGCATTGCAAATACATTAAGTCCAATAAGGATTTAAGCAATTGCTTTCTAGTTTTTCCAGGATTAGGCTGCATTTAATTTTTCATCCAAAGACATAAAATGTCCTTAGCTGCTTATGTACAGTATACTATATCTTTATAATGAACATCTGAAAAACACTGTGCATGTAGGGAAAAAATAAGTATTTGAAAAATGTCCTCTACCTTTAATATTTGGTTTACCCTTTACTATTTTATATTTAGTTTACTCAGACTGAAAAAAATGTGTTAGGTTAACACACAGTATGGCCCTAGAAAATGAAAGTATGTGAAAGCAATATTAAGTAGTTCTGACGCCTCCAGAATTCCTTTGGGGAGCTCCTGGAGGGTGGACGTGAGATTAGTAGCTCCACTGTTCTTCGAGAGGATGCAGGCAATCGTCCACTCTCAACTTTGAGCCTACCCTAAGCCCTCCCTAACCATTTTTGGCACCGAGCTCTAACAACACTGCTCACTCTCAAAATCCAAGACAGATCTGGCAAGATACTGGCTCTCAGTGAGAAAAAGAAACTCTGTATAACCCTGAGAGAAACTTGAAATGAAACAGAAGGCTAAATCCCTTCACTTAATATGAAACTTGTTTACTCCATTATGATTGTGAAACTCCCATGCGCTACCCAGATTCTTGATGCAGTAACTTTAGCAACATTTGCATACCTAGTCATTCCATAAACCACTGAGATAGAACCGTAGCCAATACAATAACACAAAGACTATAAAACAGTCAATGCAAAGCTTCAGGTGTCTCATTTCATGATGTTGGTTATGCAGCATGTCAAATTTCACTGTCATTTTTAAAAGAATCTTATCAGGTGTATATCAATCTGTTCCTTCTGGATGCACAACTTAATTGTCAAAGAGATGCTCAAGTAAACTATAGTTCTGGAGTTTATAAATGCCTAGAGCTGTCTTCATCATTGGTGCCTCTGCATGACTGTTCTGCAGAAATGTTTTTTGTAATTACTAATGTGCAGGCAATTGAATATTATGACCAATTACACCACACTGTTGTTAGTAGTAATAATATCACAGTAGAGCCCAGAAATCTAGTCAAGACTAAGGCTGTAATGTGCTAGGGTCTGTACAAACACATAGTCAAAGACAGCCCCTACCCCTAAGAGGCTTAAAAAATTTATTTTTGCAGAGAAAAACTAAAATAGACTCAAATACTGTACTATTTTATCCAAGCAGCAGTATGGGTGGGGAAAAAATGGCACTACACAATGACATGTGGGCAATATTTGTGCCATCTGCTCTCCACCATGTAACTTTTTCTCTTTAACTATGTGGAGAAAACAGATAAGTTTATATGTTCTTTGTTTATTTTTATTTCAAATTAAGACTCTCTGTAAGTTCATAGATCTGTTAAAAGTTCACAGAAGCTACTCTAGGCCTGATTCTCATCTTTCTTAAGCCCTTTTCTCACAACTGGCGTTTGGTATCTCACACCAAGCATAAAGACAAATGGAATTGGAGCTTGAGAAATTGTGGAATCTATTTGGTCAGTTGGTTGGATCCATAATAAAAGGAAAACTAATGGCTAATAGAGTCATCCACAACTGCTGTGTACCGAGACAAAGTGTAGTTCAGCAGAAACAGCAGCAACTTACTTCTGTGAGGTATTTTGGTGACTCTATTAACTACTCTGTATCTTGGTTTCACTCTATGCAAAAATGGGGAAGTTACTTACTATTTGTACAATGCTTTTAAAGACAAAGCTTTATTGACAATATATGCTAAGCAGAATTACTGAGGAATGCTAGCTGACTTTGAGGATGTAGTGATGATTTCTCCTATATCCATCAACCATACATTAAAAGTGAGCCTGAAAATGGAACCCTTTATGTCTAGGTCACCAGTTCAGTTGTAGCATATATAGTGAGAAACAGCTGTTACCTTCTGTCTCAGTGTTTATTCCCATGGAAAAACAGGAATCCCTCTTTCTGATAATATGAAGCCCAAGTTTCTAGCTTTGAATTGAAAGGTACCAGGCCTTAATGCTGAAATGTGGGTATTTTCATAGGATGATTCCAGCAAACCCCCAGCCATAAGAAGAAATAAGATGTATCATGACATTTTATTTCATTGTTGACTTTTGCTGAACAACAGTGTAGAATCAGACATGACATTGACATCAGTACCAAAGGCATTATCAACGTGATTATACTAACTGGAGAATTAAGTGATCATTAGCATTTGTCAAAAAAAATGTCACTAGACTTCTGTTACTTCAATATTAGCATAATGAAGAGATTGTGTTTGCTTTCTTTGGCAATCAGTCAAGCATCTGGGATGCACTCACAAGTAAAGCAACTAATCTTAAAAACAGAAGATGTTTGATTTTAAGAACAGGTGATTCTTGTTTATTTGAAGGGAACCACACGTTATTTTTCAACAAATGGGTATTTACTTGTACTTTTGAGATGAGATTAAGTAAAAACCACAGGCTCATTCATCCCAAAAGTGAAATGTGGTTTGCCTGTGTTAAAGGAGGATTTTGAATTGGACACAGACAAATTAAGACTAATGTGACTGGAAAATTTATTGCTCAAGTTCATCATGGTGTAATTCCATTTGCAAAAGCTAGGGATTAATTTGGACCACATTTAATATTGGAGAGAGGAAAGGGCCCTTAAATGTAGCATAAATTATAATAACTGTAAATATAATATTTTCTGACATTTTAAACCTTGCCAGATGATATGGCTGGACCTATTCTGGCATGGTTGTCTCCAGCCAGATATTTGGTGCACTCTGGAATCAAAGAGGAATCGACAAGGTCATATTGATTATTTGTTTACATGCAGTCTGAAATACAAGAGGTAAACCACCCTAAAACTGGATAATATATAGTGCGTGCATCTTATATGTGTATCCTGGGATGGAAATACCAGGGCAATAGTTCTGGTGCACACACATCACCTGCTGCACTGAAAAGTCTCTGCATGAGCTGATGGAGTTCCTAGCTATATTATCACTGGTGGACAAAAGGTTAATAGTGCTTGCTGCCTTCAACATCCATAGGGATAACAGCCCAGACAGCTGGCTACTCTGTCTTGCCCTAGTGTTTCAAGGATCACATTGTAGAGGGAATAATTTGTCGCCCATAAAACAAGCTGTCAAGGTTCCTTCCCCACTCTGAACTCTAGGGTACAGATGTGGGGCCCTGCATGAAAAACCCCCTACGCTTATTTTTACCAGCTTAGGTTAAAACTTCCCCAAGGTACAAACTATTTTACCTTTTGCCCCTGGACTTTATTGCTGCCACCACCAAGCATCTAACAAATATATAACAGGGAAAGAGCCCTTTTGGAAACATCTTTCCCCCCCAAATCCTCCCAAACCCTACAACCCCTTTCCTGGGGAAGGCTTGATAAAAATCCTCACCAATTTGCATAGGTGAACACAGACCCAAACCCTTGGATCTTAAGAACAATGAAAAAGCAATCAGGTTCTTAAAAGAAGAATTTTAATTGAAGAAAAAGTAAAAGAATCACCTCTGTAATCAGGATGGTAAATACCTTACAGGGTAATCAGATTCAAAACATAGAGAATCCCTCTAGGCAAAATCTTAAGTTACAAAAAGACACAAGAACAGGAATATACATTCTATTCAGCACAACTTATTTTATCAGCCATTTAAACAAAACAGAATCTAACGCATATCTAACTAGATTGCTTATTAGCCCTTTACAGGAGTTCTGACCTGCATTCCTGCTCTGGTCCTGGCAAAGAAAAAACACACAGACAGAGAGAGCCCTTTGTCCCGTCCCCCCCCCCCCCCGCTTTGAAAGTATCTTGTCTCCTCATTGGTCATTTTGGTCAGGTGCCAGCGAGGTTATCTTTAGCTTCTTAACCCTTTACAGGTGAAAGGGTTTTTTCCTCTAGCCAGGAGGGATTTAAAGGTGGTTAGCCTTCCCTTTATATTTATGACACAAGCTCTGATTTGAGATGACAAAATGAGACTTCATTTATAGTCAGCGGTGCTGATACCAAATATGATCATGCATCTTCTGGGCTCCTCCTTTCTTAAGTGTTTTGATCAGCAGTGTGATGTAAACAATTGCATTTCAATCACTGGGCATCTCCATCAATATTTTACTGAGATGAACAGGGCAATTCAAATGAAGCTGTGATTTTTGGAGCACAAGATGGCATATTGAAAGAGGTGATGGTGTACCCTGCTGCTGCAGCCCATCTTCACCACCCTAGTATCTTCCCCCATTCTCCGTTGAAGCCTTCTGGTGTTTGGGTTGTGACTAGTAAATTGGACAACTGGAGATTTTATGCAGGTAACGACCAATCACGATCTCTGGCAAGTCAAAGTTTGGTGTCACTTCTTCTGCTGGGGCAAATGGCCCAGTCCTCTCTGATAATCAGCCTTTGGATGTTAATGGAACCTGAGCACTTCTAGAAAGCAAACAGTGTTTACCCAATAGTCTACTCTCTGACAGTTTTTGTGGTGTTTTATCATTTTTTTTCTTCACCTATCAACAGAATACCCCATAAGTGCCCTCTTCCTGGGCTCTTGCCCTCATTGGTCACCCTGATTTATATATGGTCTGTGAAAACTCCAGCAGGAGGTAATGGCTAGAGCGCTTGTGCTGAAAGTCTGATGCTAAGACTAAATAGTTGTTGCAGTTATAGCCTGGCTGTGAGGGAGGCAAAGATTTTTTTTTTTTTATTGTGTTCATCATTTCTTTACGAAGTTATGATTTGCTTTCTGACCTGAAGAGTAGACAGGCTGGTTAACCCCAAGCTACCACCGGCCAAGGCCAGGACAGACAAGATTCAATGCTGGGTTAAAGTTCAGATAACATTGTGACCCTGCAGCTGGAAGGAGGGGATTCCCAGCTTTCTGGTGGCATACAGAGCACTTTCTTATAGGCCGGGAAGGTTCCAAGGTATCAAATCTTAAACTGTGACATACTTATGTATAGAAAAAAACTGTTTCATCATTTTAAGATGGCTTTTGTAGCTCCTTTTGAGGCATGTACAGTTGGCCTCCTGGTAAATAAGGCTCCTGGCTTCATAGACAAAATGTTAATATTTTAAAAAATTACTTTGTAAAAACATGGCAAATTTTTCTTGTAGCTTTGGTGGCATACATGTGTTACCCAGTCCTGCTTGGTGTGGTGCTCTGTCCTCCTCTAGTGGCAGATAGAGCAGCTAGAGCTTGATGAGCCTGCTGTGGCCTTGGCTAAAAAGCATACCTTTTAGCTCATACAGTAGGGGCTCATGTATTAAGCTACAAAGTCCCAGGTTTGATCCCAGTCACCACCACCTGGAGTTTGTCAGCAGTACAGATGGAATATATACAGCTCTGCTGCTGAGTGACCAGGGAAAGTCGCGTCCCTGCACTGTGCCTCAGTTTCCCCATCTGTAAAATGGGTATAAGATCTCCTTTGTAAAGTGTGTTGAGATCTACTGATGAAAAGTGCTATATAAGAGCTAGGTATTATTATTTAGAATGGTGTGATGTGGTGGAAAGAATTCATTGGCATTCTATGGAATAATCTCATTGCTGACTCATAGTTTCACCACTCATGAGTAATATGATGATTCCAAACCCATGCTGATATGTAGTATAATACCTTTGTACCACACCATATTTGTATACGTGTGAGATATATATGTGTGTGCGTGTGTGTACACAAACTATAAATTATGTGTATGAAGAGAATGTTATGATTGCCTGGGTCAGCAAGGGGTAGTTAAGAAATGTCATTATAAAGATTGCACATGCAAGCAAAAGTCAGTAGGCTCAGGTCGAAAGGGGTACACTCAGGGAGTGTGCTGATTCAAAGCTTCTGTTCAGTGGGTCCCAGTGTTAGAGGTCCCTTTCACCATAAATAACATGAAACAGCAGCTGCAGCCGCATTGCAAGCTCCCTCTCCTAGATGAATACCACCACCAGCCCAGGGGCCTAAGCTGGCCCATATAACCAGCATACACAGCAGGTGTGTCATGACCAAGAGAGATCCTTCCTGTGTAGGGCATGATGGCATAACAGAACTGCCAGCATGACATTTGTAACTGCAGAGCAATTTGCTTGTTGGTGCTCGGTGCGTGCTGTAGTCCCTCTGCTGAACTGTTGTGTATATTCATTCATTCTCTCCACATGATAGCTAATATTAGTTGGGGCTTCACCTTATGATCTTTTCACCTTTTCCATATGCACCAATGTCAGCATAGGCAAGATTAAACCCTACATCTAAATGCCTAGGAGCCCACATTTTGTTTTGAAAACTCTCACGTTTGCCTGGCCGTGCTACATAAGGTCACTTTGAAAAAAGCCAGATGGTGAAGCTGATATCTCTGTTGTCTTCAGGGTTCCTACCCTATTGCATTACTTTGATGACAAAGTGTTTGCATGGGGTGCGGGGGAGAGACAATGGTCTAAGGTTTAATTACAGTGGTGGCCAAACTTTATCAGCATATTTTCATTCCATTTCTGTAAAACCTTCCTCCGGGCTGAAATTCTGCATTTATGTCTTCAGCGCATTCTCAATTACTTTTGTTTACAATTTTAAGAAAGCTTTGGTGGTGGTATTACAAGGGGCAACAAAGACCATGATTTCAGATGCTTTTTTGAGCTCTTGTCACTTAAAAATGGCTTTTGTTTTAGATTTAGACATCTATACTTACAAAAAATGAGTGAATTTAGTGGCCACGAAAGTGAACGAAGGGTGCATAGCAACATTCTGAGTAGATACTGAACACATTTTCTTGGACGGCTCCCTCTGTGCACCTAAACTTGAACTACAGCAGCCAGTGTTACTGCAGTCCTGTGTCCTTCTTGAACCAGATCACCAGCTCTACTGAATTGCATTGGAGGGGTGGAGCTTTTGATGGGGATAAATGGCAATTATGAATGCCAAGCTAATTTTCACATGATGATTTAAAGCCATATCTCCAGAGTCAGGCATGCTCTCTCCAAATTGGTCTACAAGGCCACTTTCCCCTCTTCCTACAACTGTTTAAAACCTTTCTCTTCCATGACCCCTCCTAAGAGGTCTGCTAGTTTGCAATGGCTAAGATGCCAGGCACATGGGGATAGATGTCACTCACTTTAGCTGTATAATAATCTAGAAAGCTTTCAAGTTCATATATTTGTATATATAGACTGTGTATATTTGATTGTCTCCATCTCCTACCATCTTTCATATGCTCCTTGTCAACTTAATGTTTGAGGAGTTTTGACATCCTTGAACTGAAAATGCCACATAAAGGCAGAGTATCATTAATTACTATTATAAGCAGTAGTAAGACATGTGAGCCAAATTTAAAGGTGATACATTTTGTACCATCATACATGTTAGCAATTGAGGACAAGGGTGTCTGAGTACTAGGGGCAAATCCTGCTGCATCCTCTGAGTGTCCACTTCCAGTACAACCAGTAGAGTTAATCTGTATGAGAGTAGAAGGCAAGACGGAAGATGCCACTCAGTGGGAGGGGGGAGGGGTTGGAGGGGTGCATCCTTGCACAACATGGAGCTCTATTCTACAGGTCTCCCCTGTTGCATCATAGAAAAGAGATTGGAGTGGGCCATGAGAGGGGATGGAGGATGCCTGAGAATCCACTTCCAAGTGAATCCCCCAGCTCTTCACCATCCTTTGGGAAGCAAGGAAAGTGGTAGGGTCACAGAGTTATCTGCCAGTACTTATTATGGGAGGTCCAAGCCATTTGATCTCTAGTGCCTAGTGAAGATACTCTGGCTCAGCTCTGCAGAGTGGATTTGTTCTAAGTGAGGGTCGGAGAGTGGCACATGTCAGCTAACACTGCCCTAACCTTGGTTTAGTTTCCTAATCTAGACACTCAGCAGAAGAGGGGGGAAGAAGAGAGACTATCTTAAGGAATAAGAATGTATAAATAAAAGTTAGCCTCCTCCAGTTTTAACTTCTGGTTATTCCATGTGCAAATTACACCCACTTAGTACAGGTAACTTTCATCACCTCTCTCTCTCTCTATATATATATACACACACACACACACAGAATGAGAGAGAGAGATCAGGATTGCTGTAAACCTTGCCCCTTCTTTTTACTGTTCATATTACCATTCAGTTGAGCCCAAGATCGCTAAACCATGCTTATTCAGGGCCAGTGGAAATGTGCACAACTACTTTCTGCATCTGCAGCCGTTGTATTCACTTCAGATTAGTTGGCTGCAAATGCTGGAACAATCCTGATAAGGTAACCCTTTTAAAATCAAAGCTGTCATCCTGCCTCTTGAGAAGCCTGACCTTCAAAAACCAACACCAACAATACCAGGATTTCAAAATATCTAGCTATAAAAGAAACACGGTAGTAAAACACAACCAAAAAAAAAATATTTCTCTCTTTCTTTCTTTGCACCTCTTACTCCTCTTTGATTTTTTCCCCCCTAAGAGGGTGATGTATTATGTTCATGACTGTTGGCCTTGTCTTTACAAATCTGCTTCTAATTCTACCAGGGGCTATTATATCCAGTGAGTCATCACCAAGGTCAAATTCTTGGAGTGCCTGTCAAAATGCTGTAATCCTTAGCATCCTTCATTTTTTCCCTTCGTCAGTGGCTTCCAGTATAATTCACTGTAGCGTAGAGGGGGAGCACAAAACCTACCACACACTATTTAAGTGTCCTCTGCAGACCCTCTATGCTGGAATTACTTTAGCACGAAGACGGTATTTTCCCCAACTTTTAAGAGCTGAGCTCCCTTTCAGGAAAATTAAACTAGTCATGGCCCCTCCAGCCCTGCCATGTGTTTCTAAAGACATACCAAAAAGGAGTAGTCACTCACATACTTTACTTTGCTGAGCAGTGGTACAGCAAAACATCAATGTTGATATTTAAACTATCATCCACTGGCTCTAGGCCTGGCTTGACATGAGTAATTGGACATAGGTGAGGCCTCATTTCTTGAGAGACAGGATTAGGGAAGTAAATGGACCACCAGACTGGAAACAGAAGGTCTATACAATCGAAGATAAGGGGGAACACCCAGGGAACCGTTTACAGTGGACAAGATAACAATGGATAAAATAAGCCTGGAACATAACACTGAGGTAAAGAGTAAGTCGTGTATATACAGTGTGTGAACAGAGCATTCTGTATAGGAATTGGTTCCTACAAAGAGACCAAGCCAACCCCCAAATGTGTGATGCAATATATACTAAATGCCATGTAATGTGTAACTATATGTAAAGAAAGAGCTTTGCAGTGTATTCTTTGGATGTGTGGTATACCCTGTACCCACCCCCAATTCTTGAGCCTGATCAACTCAAGCATAGCTTGACTGTGTGCCAATAAAGAAACCTCAGTGATGAGACTTGAGTCAAGCTGAGTTCTTGGGAACCAAGTGGGTAGGCTCTTAGAGGCTACTGAGTGGATAAGGTTTCAGAGGCAGTCCCAGCATACTGATGCCATGACTTGGATCTGCTTGTCTAGAGCAGGTAATGTGTACGCCCCTTAATGTGAGAGCCACAACCTAGCATTCAGGAAAATAGCATTGGACAGGTTTAAGGGTTTAAATATGAAGAAGTTAGTACAATGCTGGAGAAGTTAGTTAAATCTAAGGGTGACCCTTAGGGACTTTCCAAAGAAGTATTAGGGGGAAGGCTGGGACCAAGTGAAAAAGGAACTCCAGAGAGCAGCATGAGAGGGAAAAATATGTATGGGCAGGACACAGCAAAGGTCTGTTGAGTGCAACAGCCATGGGGGAAAAATAGTGCCTAGTTGTTCTTCCCTTCTCCCCGCAAGGCAAAGAAACCCCCAATCAAGGCAGCAACTTCACAAGGATTTATTCTGGTGCCTTAACCTTTACAAACAGAATGTGGCTACTGGAAGGGTGCATATAAAAAGTGCAAAAAGCAAATGAAAGTTGTAGAAGAGGAAACAAACTTAATGGAAAAGGGTTCCTAAAAGGTCATAGAGAAAACAATGACTGTTACCTATTTGCATAAATCCAAAGCGGCCGTTCTTCAAGGACGGTATTTAGTGAGTGCAGCTTTGCAGGCAAAATGTACTAAGTTTAAAAAAAATAAGTGCAAAAACTATAAAAAAAATAAGCTTAGAGCTGACTAAACAATTTGGCTGAGAAATGTCACTTTGGAAGATAAGAAGAGTGGTGCTGGAACTAGGGGTTTTGGGAGTGCTGACACACCCCCATGACTTGAAGTAGTAATAGCAAATGCCAAATACATGGTTTCCATAGTTTCCATCAGCAGCACACCCACTATAAAAATTGTCCTAGCACTCCTGGATCAGAATGGAATTTCAAGGGAAAAAAGTGAGGAGTTAAAAGCTGCTTTTGCACAAATAAACACTGCAGAGCTCAGAGAGAATTAAGTAGTTCGGGGCTGTGTAAATGTTAAAGGGGGAAAGTGTTAAAGAGGATGTTGAAGTGTTAACTGAATGCTTGGTTTGACGATGAAACCCCATTATGGCTGTGTAACTCAGTGCTGTCACATGCAGTGAAACCTTTAGTCATAAAACATTTCATGCAAAGGGGAGGTCAGGTGGTGGCAACTCCGACTACCATATGCTCCCCCCCCCCCCCCCCCCCCCCCCCCCCCCCCCCCCCCCCCCCCGAAGCCTTTACAGCCATTCTGAAGAAAATAGGCCCTTCCTGATGACTGTGTCAGTAAATGATCAATTGTGTTGGCTGCTGCAGACAGAGTGATAATCTGATTTGATTTATTGGACTATGGATGATTTAGTCAAAATCATTGAAGAGGAAATATTTCAGAGTAGCAGCCGTGTTAGTCTGTATTCGCAAAAAGAAAAAGAATACTTGTTGCACTTTAGAGACTAACAAATTTATTTGAGCATAAGCTTTCGGGAGCTACAGCTCACTTCATCGGATGCATTCTGGCCCACCTTGATTATCACTACAAAAGGTTTTCTTCCCCCGCCCCCGCTTTCCTGCTGGTAATAGCTCACCTTAAGTGATCACTCTCCTTACAGTGTGTATGGTAACACCCATTGTTTCATGTTCTGTATGTATATAAATCTCCCCACTGTATTTTCCATTGAATGCATCCGATGAAGTGAGCTGTAGCTCACGAAAGCTTATGCTCAAATAAATTTGTTAGTCTCTAAGGTGCCACAAGTACTCTTTTTTTTTTTTTTTTTTGAAGAGGAAATAGGAATTTATGTGTAGCTTGACTGCTTCCCAATGTACGAGTGGGAACGTAATCTGGGTACAGTTGTGTAGAAGAATAATTAAGAGCAATGCAAGGGACCCTGATCAGCTCAAACAATCAATTTTTTTTTAAAAGGGAAAAACACCTAGTAAGTTGAAGAAGAAATACTGCCTGTCAGAAAAAGAAAAACTTAAGTGTAAGAATTAGCTTACTAAAGCCTCAGCTAGCTGAGATACAGAAGAAAAATAAGGGAGCAAAAAGTACAGTACAACAAAATGTTGTTAGGATATAGCAGTTGTCAGAGCCCAGGTCAAAAGTGTTCTTATCTGTGAAGAACTTATTCAAACCTTAAATGTAACCTTAAAAATTTCAGTTTAGAAATGTAAGAAACTTAGATGAGTCTTCTGCCCATAATTTGCAATTTACAAAAGGAAAATGTCCAGAAGTATGTTGGAGTGGCTTCTGAGACCTTATCCACTCAGTAGCTTCTGAGAACCTATCCACTTGGTTCCCAGGAACTCAGCTTGACTCAGGTCTCATCAGTGAGGTTTCTTTATTGGCATGCAATCAAGCTACACTTGAGTTGATCAGGCTCAAGCATTGGGGGTGGGTACAGGGTATACCACACATCCAAAGAATACACTGCAAAGCTCTTTCTTTACATATATTTACACATTACATGGCATTTAGTATATATTGCATCACACATTTGGGGGTTGGCTTGGTCTCTTTGTAGGAACCAATTCCTATACAGAATGCTCTATCCACACACTGTGCATGCATGACTTACTCTTTACCTCAGTGTTATGTTCCAGGCTTATTTTATCCATTGTTATCTTGTCCACTGTAAACGGTTCCCTGGGTGTCCCCCCTTATCTTCGATTGTACAGACCTTCTGTTTCCAGTCTGGTGATCCATTTACTTCCCTAATCCTGTCTCCCAAGAAATGAGGCCTCATCCATGTTCAATTACTCATGTCAAGCCAGGCCTACACTGGCATTTGAGTTAGCACCCATTGAATGGGGTAAGCTATTATTTCAGGCTCTTTGCTGCATCAGTTATACTTGGATGCCATTTACACCACAACCATAATAGCTAGAAACTAACTTTTTTTTAAAACAAAATTAAAACTGAGACTCTGGAGAACAAGTAGGAGTCTTCTCTGTGCCTCCTCTCCCACCCACCCCTCACCTTTCCCAAAGTATTTCTTTTTTTTATTCCCAGGAGGAATGCACCTATGCACTTCGATATAGTTTTTTAACTACTTGGAACAGAGAAATGTGGCTTAAGAGAAGAGGGGGGAATTTTCAAAAATGCCCAACCCCTGTTCTAAGTTAGGTGTGCACCTCCTGGTCAAAAGTTCAATGCTTTCTCCATTAGGCACTTCTGAAAACCCCAGGACTTGAATGACTGTGTTGGCCAAGGAGGCAAATGAGAGCCTCTGACTAACATTTCTTTATTGAGAACTTATATTTAGCTGTAAAACTAACAAGAGAAAATATCTCATAGAACACCCATATGCCAGTGTAATAAGTACAGATGTAGATAAACTCCACAAAGAAATTTCCAAGATGTGCAGTTACTTTGTTATATGTAATCTTGTAAGAAAGCTTACAGCATAAAAATCTTCTTGGTACCTGCCATAAGAATAATAGAATGTTTCTGCATTTCTGGGAAACATGCTTTTCCAAAAGAGGGAGCTAAAGAACTATTAGAACAGAAGCACCTTCAGTCATGATCACCCCTGATAAAGAGCTACTGACAGACTATATCTGTGTGTGAAATCTCAGTCACTTCTAAATATATGTACGAGGTATTTTAGAGTCTGTCAAGCTGCAGCTGAGTGCTGTAGAGTATGTGGCTTCTCAATGTAATAGTACCCACAATTTCTGCACAACACAGTAAGAGCCCAAACCTGAATGCCTCTCTTGTTGCCATTTTTTAAATTAGATGTAAGCTATATAGACCAGGGATCAAGTCACTTTATTTTTACTGTGAAGAACTTAGCAGACTTTTGATTACTGTAAAGTAAATAACACAAACAATTTAGATTTATTCTTTCTATCTCGTTATTTGTTTTGTAAAGAAATTACACTTGTAAAGATTAATGGATCAATGTTGCTAAAATGCAAATTCCTCTAGATATTTATAATTTGGACTGGTTCTAGCATAAACTTCTCCTTCTGCCTATTCCTGACTTATCACCTCTTTGTGATGTATTTCAATCACCATGGCAGCTCAGTCATTCTTAATGAAGTGCTTCCATATGGGGGTAAAGGTGGGTAAAGAGTTAGACATGGACATGGAGTTAGGCATTTGCCTTTTAATTTTCTAACTATTCATTTCTATTTCCCAGCTATGTCTGTTACAATAAGAGCTTGTCTTCACAGCTCAGGCTCTTCTGATAGTCATGGAATGACATCATAAACCTGTATTTCTGACGTATATCTGTTGCTATGGAAATTAATATGATGTCACAAATTCAATACCTTGCTGCATTGATGTAGGATAAAGAGAAAATGGACTGGAAACCAGACATTGCTAAAACACAATACAAACCCTGCTAGGTTTATAAAATGATAAAATAGGATAAATAAATAAAGACTTCCTCCTCCCCTGCTCCCTCACCTGACCATTTTGTGTGGCACTAGACAGGTGCCTAAATCGTTCTTGCAAGAAACAGCATAGGCTCTTGGCTCCAGGAGAGGGGTTCCCAGCTGTGGATCACAGGGCTTCAGACACACCCCTCTCCTCTGCATCTCCCATTAGCTAATTTAGGCAGGTCCCTGCCTAGTCTGCTGACTTTTATGCATCCCATTTCCAGGGGCCTAGCATTCATTGTATAAGGAACCTAACTCAGGCTTTGTTCGATTCCAGTGATTTTCCTACGTGCCTAAAAGTTAGGCATTGCAACACTCAGCATTGCAGTACCTAAGTCTCTTTGAGGATCCAGGCCTAAGATACTACTGGAGATATATAGGCCACAGCAAAGCATAAAATAAAATGTCATGATGTCATATTGAGGAAAAACTGTAACTACCACTACTCAGCTGTTGGGCAACCCGAGTGTAGCTTTAGGGAAAAGCTGATATGTCTTCCACATCCGCAGGTGCTAGGCTAGAGTACAGTACTTAGAAATTTATTTATCCTTTCCACAATTTACTAACAATCTGGACTCTCAGCTTCATACAACAAACCACACACCTCCTTTTGCTGAATAGGCCCATGAGAGCTGAACTTCCCTACCCTGGTCAGTGATTAAGGCACATAAAGCCCATTCCTGCTCCCATTGAAGCTAATGGCAAAAATTCCATTGAGTTTAACGGTGCAGTTTCAGCCCCTTGATGGGATAATGTCACACATTCTTGACATGACCCAGTAGCTTCTATATGTTTAGCCTCATCAGTTAGATAATGTAGGTATGGCCTATAAAATTTGTTGTAGTTATTTATTTCTTAACCATGTTGCATTCTCTCTTAAACTGTTTTAGTTCTTCCAAAATTGATGAACCCTGTAATACTGACATAATATGAACCTGCCTAATAACTAAAAGAAATAGGTCCCCAGGACCAGATGGTACTTGTGTGGGAAATGTCTTTGTTGCAGTTCATTTTGTGCTATTCCTTGTACCGCATTAATTTTTCTTTCAATACAAATATTTCTTTTAAAACCTCGTCTGTGAAAAACCCACTCCAACCTCTTTGAGTGGAGTTTGAATGCTGTAAAATTTCTCTGTGCCTCCACAGAATTACGTTTTCAGGACATGATGTATTTTAGAAGTAAACAAATTAATTTCATTTCCAGACATATTTCCTGGCTCCATGCTCACTACATCCATTTTTTTCAACCTCCCCCTGCACACCTGCTCTTCATATATTGTATTACTACATGTTAAGTTTGCATTGTAGGAAATGTTTGTAAAGGTTCCATGAACAGAACCATTACACTTTGCTTCCACTATTCGGCTTATACCTGCATCTTGTGTCCCTTCTGTAGGACTCCACTGTAGTGAATTCTGGTACCCATTTTATACTTTTAGGTCCTGATTCAGCAAAGCACTTCAGCATGTGCTAAGTGCTTTGCTGAACAGGGATGGATTTAAGCACACGCTTAATATTAAATATGTACTTCAGGCACTCAGATACCACAGTGATGGGTGCCATTTAAGAACCAAAGAGAAGAAATTGTGCCCTTTACTTTGAATTACCTTACTCCATAGTTAGCCCTATTGATTTCAGTGGGATGGTCAAATCTGGCTCCTACTTACTTAACACAATTAGAGTTAAGTGCAAACAGTCATAGTTTTGTTCAAAAAAAGAAAACGCAAAGAGAAGTTGATTGTCTTTTGAAGGTGCCATATGAAACTGAGCATCACTGTTGTGGAGCTGCTACAAATTTATCTATTAATCATTAATAGATAATACTAACATAAATATTGGGAAGGAGATAAAACCTCATCTTTCAGGGTTTAAACCAATCTCTGGCTATGTAGGTCTCATCGTAACCCTAATGTGGCAGGGAGTAAATGTAGGGTTCTTCCACTTCTCAGATGAGTGCCCTACCCACAGGACTACAAGATGATTCTGTTTCTGGCCCAATTAATATTTAAATAGTCATTTATTCAATTAAAGTGGCAGAGCTTCAATAGGAGAGACTGAGGGAACCCCGCATCAGAATATCCCATAGGCTTCTGGTTGGGGCACTCACCTGAGAGGCAGCAGATGCCTGTTCAAACCTGCTCTGATCAGGAGGAGGGGAACCTGAAGTGCGGGTCTCTCACATAGCAATGAGTACCCTTACCACTGGCCTAAAGTTTTTAGGGGAAATGGTCCTCCCTTCCTCCAGCCATTTGGTGTGGAGTTTGGGCCCTGTGATGGGTTCAGTCACAGAGATTCCCTTGGGACTGTTGCCTGATGTGCTGAAATTATCTCTGAGCCCATTTTCCCTTCCAGCTTGGGACCCTGGAATCCTGCCTTGTTGAGCCAGACATGCTAGCCTGCTGCAACACAGACCCAGGGTCTGAACCACATGCCCCAAAGCTGCAGACTTAATTGAAAACAGCTTAAGAAGTTCTCCTATGTCTAGCACCCAGACATCCAGCTCCCCATGGGATCCAAACCCCAAATAAATCTGTTTTACTCTGTATAAAGCTTATACAGGGTAAATTCATAAATTGTTCACCCTCTATATCAGTGGTTCTCAAAGCCGGTCTGCCGCTTGTTCAGGGAAAGCCCCTGGCACGCCGGACTGGTTTGTTTACCTGCCACATCTGCAGGTTCAGCCAATCGCGGCTCCCACTGGCCACGGTTTGCTGCTCCAGGCCAATGGGGGCTGTGGGAAGCGGCGCGGGCCACGGCATATGCTGGCCGCCTTTCCCGCAGCCCACATTGGCCTGAGCGGCGAACCGCGGCCAGTGGGAGCCGCAATCGGCCGAACCTGCGGACGCACCTGGTAAACAAACCGGTCAGGCGCACCCAGGGCTTTCCCTGACCAAGCGGCGGACCGGCTTTGAGAACCACTGCTCTATATCACTTATAGAAAGAGATGCAAAGCTGTTTGCTCTCCCAATATTAATCACTTACTCTGGGTTCATTAATAAACAAAAGTGATTTTATTAAGTATAAAAAGTAGGATTTAAGTGGTTTCAAGTAACAATAGACAGAACAAAGTAAGTCATAAAGCAAAATAAAAAAAACATGCAAGTCTAAGTCTAATACATTAAGATACTGATTGCAGGTAATATCTCACCCTCAAAGATTTCCAATAAGCTTCTTTCACAGACGAGACTCCTTCCTAGTCTGGGCCCAATCCTTTTCCCTGGTACAGTCGTTGTTAGATCCAGCAGACATCTCAGGTGGTAAGCAGTTGTGTTCTCATGACTGGCAGCCCCTTTTGTCCTGCTCCACCCCCTTTTATAGATTTGGCAAAAGGCGGGGATCTTTTGTCTGTGCTTGGCCCCACCCCCACCTCATCAATGGAAAAGTACAAGGATTAAGATGGATTCCAGTATCATGTGACATGGTCACATGTCACTGTAAGACCCCTAGTCTCCATTCTTTCTGGGTTGGCCGACATGTACACAGGAAGGCTTGCAGGTAAATAGACCATTTACAACCAATTGTCCTAGTCAATGGGAGACATCAAGATTCTAAACCACCATTAATGGCCCACACTTTGCATAATTATAATAGGACCTCAGAGTTATACTTCATATTTCTAGCTTCAGGTACAAGAATGATACATGCATACAAATAGGAGGAATATATTCAGTAGTTTATAACCTTTGTTATGATACCATACAAGAGACCTTTTGCATAAAGCATATTCCAGTTACATCATATTCACACGTATAAGCATATTTCCATAAATCATATGGAGTGCAACGTCACAGGCTCCATACACAACTTAGGCAGAAGAGTGCTTATCTTCCCCTGGTTTGTGAATTCCCCTTTCAACTCCAACTTCTTTTTCTTCTGCATTTCTGTCCAAACATAGCCGTTCCTTCTGCAAACCCAACAACAAAATATGTAAGTAAAAAATGGTGCCAACTTATTACTGTATTACTGTATTCATTTGCTTATGTCAGATTCTCTATCCTAACCCTTCATCTATGTGAGGTGATATTGGTTTTGTGGATAGCTCAGATCAAAAATAAATTGCTACAAAACTTCCCAACCATACTTTTACTCTTTTCCTCAAATTTCTCCAAGATTTTTTGCATGGTTGGGAAGTTCTATAACCATTTATTATTTTTATCTGAGCTATCCACAAACCCAATATTGCTCTTGATTGAGTTTATTAGGTGGGAGATGAGGCTCCTTGCATCCTATCCTATGCATGTGTAGCAGCCAGCCCCAGTCTGGCCTGTTACTCACATGTGTAGCCCATAGAGCTAGCTTAAGGTATTTTATGTAGCAGCAACACTAGAAACTTAGAGGCCTACATCCTGTAAGATATTTAGCTTAAGGAGCTGGCATAAGGCTGTGAGGCCTATGAGCCTTAGAATAAGTGAGTTACCCAACAGTGACTCTGAGTTATTGGGGAACTGGGAATATTATGTTTAGGGGTGTGACGAGGCGCCTCCCCTGCACTGGCCCTGAGAGGGTTAAAACCATCCTAGGGAGGCTGAGCAGCAGGCAGGCAGCCAAAGGAGTGGCTGCAAGTGAAACAGCCAATTAGGGCAGCAGCTAGATCAGCCAATCAGAGCCCCACCGGCCCATATAAAAAGAAGCTGCAGACCAGCATGAGGAAGTCTGCTGCAGGGAGCCATAGGGAGAAGATTGGTTTCCTAGAGGGCTCCTGGCGGGCTGCCAGGATTTGCAGATTCAAGGGCCTGGGAAGAGGGCAAAGGAGCTGGAGCCAGAGGCAGGAGTAGAAGGAACTGAGGCTGCGGGGAAGTGGCCCAGGGAATAGAGACAAGTCAGCTGGAACGAAGAGGCAGCAGGGAGCTATTTGCAGGGTCCCTGGGCCGGGACCTGGAATAGTGGGGAGGGTCTGGACCCGCCCCACTAGCCACTGAAGGAGAAGCCCGGCTGTGGACAGCCTTGAGATCTTTGTTAGGATATAGATATTCAGGCCTGTCTGTAAAGGCCTATACTCTAAGAATTTAGGTGTATTCTTATCACTTGGCTAGTTATAGAGCTATAAAAGAAAGAATCAAAATCACTGTCTGCCGGTGTAAGATCCTTCTCTTACTGTGACAGTCTGAGGCCCTGTTCTTAGGCTAAGGCCTTTGGCTAAGCAACAGAGGCAGCCATAAGCTGGGAAGCGACCGGTCACATCCTCACATTCCAAACTAGTCACATTGAAAGAAGGTGCTATTGGGCTGTTAGGAATACAGTCCTGTCCTGATAATGCCTATCGCCTCCAGAGAAAGGGAAGTGCCTAGAAAATTTAAAAGGAAACTTAGTTTGATAGCATCCTGTCTGGCAAGAACTCACTTATCAATAGCTGGGATGTGAAATCCTCACTTCTGTATTGTTTTCTCATTATAGTTCCCACTTTGCTATTGTTTGTCTGTATAATCTCTGTTTGGTTCTGTGATTGTTCCTGTCTGCTGTATAATTAATTTTGCTGGGTGTAAACTAATTAAGGTGGTGGGATATAATTGGTTACATAATCATGTTACAATATGTTAGGATTGGTTCGTTAAATTTCAGGAAAATGATTGGTTAAGGTATAGCTAAGCAGAACTCAAGTTTTACTATATAGTCTGCAGTCAATCAGGAAGTGAGTGGATGGGTGAAATGGGAACAGGGCATGGGGGTGGGGAAATAGGAATCATGTTTGGCTAAGGGCAGGAATGGGAACAGGGACGCAGGTGTAAGGCTCTGTGGTGTCAGAGCTGGGAAGGGGGAACACTAAGGAAGGAAACTGGAATCATGCTTGCTGGAAATTCACCTCAATAAACATCGAATTGTTTGCACCTTTGGACTTCGGGTATTATTGCTCTCTGTTCATGCGAGAAGGACCAGGGAAGTAAGTGAGTGAAGAAATAAGCTCCCTAACAATCTTGACCATCAGACTCGCTTGGCATGCTGCAAGCAGGGTAGGACCCTTGTGGAACACCGCCAGTCTCTCACCAGTAGGTCTCCATGAGAAGGCTGTGAGTGTGTGTGTGGGGTGGTGCTGCCCAGTAGCTATATCTTCATCTGGAATCGAACATTTTGTGGTTTTACTAATAATGCTAAGAAAAATACTTAAAGCTTTGTTTTGGCCTCAGTGTCATTGTCTCTTTGCATGCTGGGGCTCCCCAACCAGATATTGAACTTGATTCTGTTGTGCCTGATTCTGAGACTAGAACCTTTTAAAACCCTCACATTTTAATCAGTCATTGGTTAAACTGATTTTGAGAATTTTCAATTAATCACCGCTCAGCGATATCAGGCAACACACGTGCCTTCTTTTTCTTCTAAGCTAATTAGTCTCTGCTTGCCTTCTACATTTCTGAGGAACTCTCTACAGCCTTGTGCATTTATTTATTTAATCAAGTCAATTTGGCACCATCTCAGTGGCAACTGCTGAGCCTCTGGGTACTACTATGATTTTGTGAATAGCAAAACTACTTTTAGCACCTGATTTTTCCATTGCCCTGCACCTTGTGTGGTCATTTAGGCTTACCTTGCTCTGATGTAAAGTAGGTACAAATGCTACCATTGTGACTCGGTAACACTTTACACTCACCTGGCACTCATTTTGTGCTAATGTAAATGACCACAGATAGTTCAGGACAATGCAGAATTGGGGCCTTTGTATCAAATGTCCTATTAGCCTTCCATGCGACCACAGTTTCTGGTGCTGGTTTCCAATTAAGCATGCCTCCAGCCTCCTGTGCCTCAAGTTGTATATGTGTACCAGTAGGGAGACCAATCTCATCGACACTGCACTGGAAACTGTGGTGTGTTGAAAACTGTGTTAAAATTCCAAGTTATCAACTTAAATTTGTAAAGATGTTTCCTGGTCCTGCATCTGAAGAAGTGTTTTTTTACCCGCGAAAACGTATGCCCAAATAAATCTGTTAGTCTTTAAGGTGCTACCGGACTCCTCATTGTTTTTGTGGATACAGACTAACACGGCTACACCTCTGATACTCTTCCTGGTCCTGCTCGCAAGTTAGCGGGCTCTATTGGGAAGTGTGAAATCCAGTCCTTGAGCAGTCAGTCTGAAGAAAGCCAGGTAAAGTAAGGTGGGCTGAGTTGTGCCTCTCTGTTTTAAGGAGCAGTCTGCTTTGTCTTTCTCTGTCTTGTGATTCTGAATTCTAAGAAATAAAGCAGTGTTACTTGCAACCTTCTAGCAAAAGTGTTAGATAAGAACAAATGTCTCTGTGCATATGCTGGGAGAGAAATTTGCTCTGCTAGGGAAATTAGTATCTTGAGGCCAGAATCAAATCTGTTATACCACTGAAAATCTAGAGACACTCCACTGAATCAATGGGGTTACTCTGGATTTACATGAGAGTAAGTGAGATCAGAATCTGTCTCTTAACCAGAGCATGTTTTTTATCCTCTTTGTCTCTCGTTTTTAGTGGGTTTTTTTTTTCTTTTTAAAGCTTTTTTTACTGAATGCAATGCAAGACATAACTCTTCTGCTCCATTTTATACTTTAATCAACATCTTTTCCATGCTCCAGGCCATTGTTCTGATTTTCATGGCAACAACACTTTTTCCTTCCAACCGGGGTTGCCAACCACCCATCTGTTCAGTCAAATAAACACTAGGTGAAGGAACAGCATGTGTTACTGGACTTTCCTCATCAACCATTATGGAAAAACTGTCCTCATATACAAAGAAACACAATTGAAGATGCACACGCAGATCTAAATGAGAATTAAAAATATGATGTCCTATATCATTATCTTAAATCATAGTTTCTCTCTCGCTCACAGTAGCATTGTGTCACAGAATATGCCTTCCTAAAAGAACTTCAGTAACTAGTCCCTTTTATATTGATGAGTGAACAACTGCAGTGTTTTAGTGCCTTCTTGTGTTGATGCCTGGAAGTGCAGATAATACACTAAAGATGTATAGTTCACTCTGTTCCATACATAATAAACAAAATATTCCTGCAGTTCTTCTCCCTTGTTATTTTGAAAATAATTTCAGATGTGAATCTGAAATTGCACACACAATAAAAAAGGGAGAATTGCTTTTGCAGTACCAGAAAAGCAGTTGAACTTAATCAGTGGGCTCTTAAATGTCTGTAGTTTTGAGTAATTCTTATCTTATTTCAGAACCTCCATGGTTGAGGGGAGGCCAAGGCTGGGTTGGGTTCGAGTGTGGGATGCATACTGATCACCCCCTCTAGCCCCACAGAGATTCTCCCAGACAAAGTTATGCATTCTGGGGCTGGTTGACCTGGCCTCGTGTGTATCTGCCAGAATCTTTATGTATCCCTGCTGAGCTGCCAGGTATGGAGGTAGGTTCTGGCAACCTATTTCATTGAAGGGGAGGGCAGGGATATGCAAATTGTCATCCCCAACACACACACACCCAAAAGAATGTTACAGGTTTTACTGCAGGATGAGATGATCCAGGTGTGGGCAGGAAATAACATGAGAATCTATCTGGAAAAGAAATCTATGCAGTATTAGTTGTGGGAGGGAGGGAAATTCTCTGAAATCCAGACATTTGGAGGGGAGCTATTTGAAAAGGACTAGCAAGAGATAAAGTAAGGGGGAACAGGGTTCTCAATCCTCTGCTAAAAGCAGAAGGAAGCTCCCTCTTCTCTCCCTGGCATAGTGATCAGTACTTTGCCCCAGCTCCCCCTCTTCCTGGAGTGGAGCCATGACAGCTCCCCGTCCTGTTCTAATTATTCTAACCATGAATACTAATGGTGAAAAAGGACCAAAAGGGGATTTTGTTATAATATACAGCATTTTATCAACAAAGAAGAAGGTCCCAACCCCAGTATGCTTACAATCTAATTCAGACACATCATCATTTTAACATATGTCAGCTGGGATGTTAAGGAGAGTTTAAACCAGGGGAAAGGGGTGTCTAACACTCAGGAATTTATCACAAGTCTTTCTGTGTTTTTCTTAAAGCTCCAGCTTCTAGGGGCAGGTGACGAGGTAAGAATGTCAGCTGTCATTTTTTGGGGGGGAGGAGTAAGTTTCCAGCCCTCCTGGTTGCAGAGAGAAGCTTGAAAATATGACTCAGCCGCACGCAACAAGCTCAGAAACCAAAAAGCATATAAAAAGATCCCCACATTTATTTATTTTTTAATCTCATGATTTGTGAACACTTGGGGTTGGCAAGGCTGAAGTTAAAACTGCTATTAATGGAGGATCATTTAAAATTACAGGAGTGCAAATTTACTTTTCTCTTTTCTGTTGTAGGTTTATCTATTTTCTGTGTTTTCTTAAAATATGTTCTGGGAAGACTAGATAGCGCTGGTGCTGAGCTTATGGAACACTAATGGGATATGATCTTAAAATGAAATTATATAAAAGAAAACTTAGGTTGGATATCTGGAAACATTTATGAACAGTACAGTCTACGGGGCTATCAAACAGAGTCACAAGGGAAGTCTTGGTCATCCCATTACATGAGTCATTTAGAGTGTGATTGTACTCTGAAAAGTGAGTCTCTATAAGTGGCATGATAAGGCTCTATGTTCATGTGGCAATTATTTCCTTACTGAATGGTCTAAGATTACAAGTAAAAAGTTGTTTCTAACTGCCAGTCCTGAAAACTAAAAGCTGAGAGTCATGCTAGATTCTTTTTATTATTCACATTGTGATAATGGTTCCCCAGTCCAAATTATACTCCCAGTGACACCCATTCCCTCCATTGTGCCTTCAGTGGGTTTGCACGGGTGTAACTGGTTGGAGCTTAATAAATAATTGTGTTGATTCACAAGACTAAATGGACTCTGCATTTCAATCTTCTGAAAGTTTGGCTCTGCAGGACTGACAGGAGTAAAGGGCAGTCAACATGTATTTTGTCACTAATGTTAGCAGAGATGATTGATTACAGACAGGAAGCAGATCTGTTGGGTCAGACTGTGCCATTTTTATGCAGTCATATTAACATTACTTTGAATGAAATGCTCTAGAATATATAGTAGGAAACAAACCTCTAATGGCAAGAAGATAGAAAAGATGACCTAACAGGTAGTTCTGTTTCGAATTTCTGTTACCATATGATGATCTAGATCAGTTCAGTATGTATTTCCTATGGTGTTGCTGAAGAAACTATTTCTAAAGACAGCTGATATTTTATTAAGGGTATCACTTGTCACCAATCTTCCATTGAGCCTCCAGCAAAGTAATCAATCCAGCTCTGCTGTGCAAAAAACTAATCTCAGAGGGGCAGTATCTGAAATAAGAATATCATTACTGTAAGAATGCCTTTGTCAAAAATCATAAATACGCTTCAGCCTGGAACTGACTTTCTGTAGGTCAGAAAATCAGTTGGCTTTAATTTGGATCAAGGTTCTTTTTCTTTTTCAGTAGCTACGATCAGATGAAAAATCCTTTCTCTTAATGTAGTACATCAGCCTGTCTCAACAAGTACAGACTTATTGGTGGCACACTGCATAACAATAAATAGCAAGAGCCTGATAACAATTTCTGCATTATTGATCCATGTAATATCTCACCTAGATTCCTGATTTGTACCAGGAAGAAACTTGACAAATGGGGTGAAATCCTGGCCCCGTTGAAGTGAATGGGAGATTTGTCATTGACTTCACTGGTGAAGAGAGAGAGATCGGAGGTGAAATAACTTTTCCCCTCAGTGTTTTCAAACTGGGTAAGCCGCTAGCAGTTTAACAGCAGCCAGAGAAATTAAACCTTTATGGTTTCAGATATAATCTCTGAACAAAAACATAGCTTAATTCAAAAGAGAAATAAACTCTGTCAGGCAGGCAGTTGTTCAGGACTCTCTCTGTTGCACTCCCTGAAAGGGTAGTGGGGCAGCTCCTTGCTCTTTATGCTACCCAGGTTTCCTTGAGGCAATACCTGCCTCAGGCACAATGCTTCCCAGAATGCCCAGAGAAGCCATGCTCCTCCTCATCACCCTGCAACTTTACAAAGAGAATCTCAAATAAGGCTTCAGCTCTTCTCAACTCCATTGTGTAAAAAGACCTTTCAGAGAGCCTCTTCCTGCAGGATTGGGAGAGGGATACTGCTCCTTAGACATGTGAGACAAGGTGGGGGAGGTAATATCTTTTATTGGACCAACTTCTCTTGGTGAGAGAGACAAGTGTATGTGTGTAACATTCAGCACCTCTCTCCAGAGAGGTGAAGTATGGCACCTTCCCATACATTACATAGAGCAGTAAAGGTTTGATTGGCTGCAGGCCCATTGTGGGCTCAAATTCTTCAGCAAGACTTGTGCTCATCTGCTTGTGGCAGCCCAGTGATATGTTTTAGTGGAAAGGTGCTGAACTATTTGGCTACAACTACATTTGAGCTGGGAAGTGTAATTCCCAGTTCACATAGATGTACCTCAGCTTGTGCTAGTGCCTAAAAATAGCAGTGTGGCCATGGTAGCATGAGTCGCAGCTTGAGCTAGGCACCCAAGTATATACCAACCCGGCCCCCTTGTCTGTACACTTGGCAGCTAGCACAAACTTCCACTCATGCTACCAACATGGCTATTTTTAGTATGCCAACTCAAACAGCACTAGTGCAGGTACCCACTTATGCCATCTGGGAAGCATTGGCCCAGCTCAAATGTAGATACAGTGTAACAAGCTCCTTTCTTTGGATGAGGTATTACAATGAATTCCTTTTAGCCTCTTTCTTGGGCCCAATCCTTTCTTGGACATAAGATGGTGTTTTCCTCTGGTTGGTAGAGTTTAAAAAGAGGAGGGAGAAAAACTCTTTCAAATTTCTTCTATCAGTAAACCTGTTTTGAGTGTAGTATCCAAAGCTATGTGTGGGCTATTGTTGATCTCTTAAAGGCTGCTGGGTTGTCTTATATAATCCTTGTGCTGTCAAAGCTTAGAATAAGTCTTTATTTTGTAGAGCACTTCGAAGTATGTTACATATGAAAATGATATTCACTTTCCAATATACAGAAGTATGATTTTTTCTTCCTAGTGTCCCAAATTCTTTCAGATCTGTTTTTTGCAAAAATATTTGGTGAGAAATGAGGAACTTAAAGGTAAAGAATTAGACCTTTCACTGTGTCCCTGATAGCAATATTAGCCAGAAGATATGCCTCACATAACTACTTGAAATTACATAATATTTAGAAGCTTAGTAATCTTAGTCCTCAAACACCGAAGGCTGAGACCCAGTAAAATGTTACAGTAATCTGAGGAGACAAACTGTGCATGTCAGACCTTTGTTGTAATGTGAGTCTATTCAGATATAATAAAACAGAATAACTAGGAATAGAAAACCATATTTGACAGTAAATTCTATTTCTTTGTAAGCTGCACTGAATCTATTTTTTTGCTAATAGAGTGTTCACAATGATAGCACTCACATACAAACACAGCTGCAAAGAGGAGGAGAATTGGGGATGGGAGAGAGAGAAAGGTGGTAGAACACAAGGGAAGGAAGGCTAGGAAGGGAGAGAGAAGGAGGGTCTAGCAGGGTGGCTGGGTTCTTCTGCAGACACACTATGTTATGAGATGTTTGAACCCTGTAGATGGATGCCAAATGGGCCTGCTAACCCACTGTGGCAGGTTCCACATATTCATCCACCAGTGAAGAGAAAGTAGAATCATATAATATCAGAGTTGGAAGAGACTTCAGGAGATCAGCTAGTCCAACCCCCTGCACAAAGCAGGAACAACACCAGCTAAATCATCCCAGCCAGGGCTTTGTCAAGCCAGGCCTTAAAAACCACTAAGGATGGAAATTCCACTACCTCCCTAGATAACCCATTCCAGTGCTTCACTACCCGCCTAGTGAAATAATGTTTCCTAATACCCAACCTAGACCTCCCACACTGCAACTTGAGACCATTGCTACTTTTTCTGTCATATTCCACCACTGAGAACAGCTGAGCTCCATCCTCTTTGGAACCCCCCTTCAGGTAGTTGAAGGCTGCTATCAAATCCCCCCTCACTCTTCTCTTCTGCAGACTAAATAACCCCAGTTCCCTCAGCCTCTCCTTGTAAGTCATGTTCCCCAGTCCCCTAATCATTTTCATTGCCCTCCGCTGAAGAGAGAGGAGAAAAGGAAAGTATTTTTTAAAAATTATGAAAACATCTCTAAGTTTAACATTGTAAAGGACTGGGGCATAGGGTGGTCTGGCCTAGCAGTCACATGTCTGCCCACCAGGGACAGTAGCCATCCAGAAGGGGTTGGAGGAATTGCAAGAGCCAGGTCCTGTAAGCAAGAACCAGGGTCAGGCTGGGGTTGGAAATGGGAGATCAGAGATATTACAAGGCTTGAATCAGGAGGCAGAAATCAGGGTCAGAGTCAGGCTGGAGTCAGAGATCAGGAGATCAAACAAAGTCTGGCATTGCAGCAGACCAAAGTCTGTGTGGTTACCCAGACAACTTCCTGGGGCAACCCCTGAGATTAAACAGGTGCTGGCCAATAAGAGAGGGCTGCAAGGTACCATCACTCTGGGTCTTCTGTGGTGCCAACTCTCCACAGTGCTCCCTGGCTGTACCTCTGCATGGCCTCCCAGTGGCACTGTGGGAACATCATCTGTCCCAGGCTCTGCAGACCCCTTGGTCTAGTCCCTGGATTCTTACATCTATTATAGCAAATAGCTTACTTTTTAAAGTGGGATCAGGCATTCATGAATAAGAACAGCCTTTGTAGTTTGGTCTTGTGAAAATAGCATGACAAAGGCTATTTGTATCTATCTTCACGCTTCAGGATATAAGATAATCATTAACTGGGTTCTGAAAGAAGTTTTCCTCCATTATATAGCGTTACACAATTAGATCCAGTATGGCTGCGTAACACGTTCCTGTGAAGCATCCAGTACTGGCCACCACTGGGAGACGAAACTGAACAAGAGGGGTCTTTTTCTTAGATTTTTTTTTGTGGGGGGGCGGGAGTTCTGTGTATTCAGGGCTTGATCCTGAACTGTCCTGCACCCTCTGGACCAACACAGGAAAGCACTTACAGCCAGCTTTTCTTTTTACTTTGTTAACAGAGTCATTCTTTTATAACAGAAGTCTTATAAAACTTGTTTTACAACTGGAATAGAGCCACTCTTAGTACCTACACAATTACAAATTGACCTCTGGAAGTCCCTGCCACTGTATTGATGAGACTTGCTACCAGTCAATTTCTTCAACTTTGTAGTATTGTTCACATATTGTGGTTGATGCCTTTTTACTCTGTCTTCCTCTTTGGTCTTGTCAATTGGTATCATTGGTTTAAAGTCTTTCATTATCTCTGTTTAGGTCCAAACTTCTGTTTTCCTTACCTTGAGATGTATAACCTGTTTATTTGTTGTCCTATCAAATGCTACACACTATTAAGCTTTTTTCCTTTTTTCCTCCTATCTTCCTTATTTTAATATCTTAATTTTTATTTTTATTTTGACTAGAGTTGAAGAGGTTTCTAAATTGTCCTGGAAATTCTGCGTCTTATAAAAGCCATGAAGAACTGATCTCTCATGTCCTAGTCACTGTTAGCATGACCATTGCATGATGGTGGGAAAGGAATGATTCCCTTAAAATAATTGATTGGTATCAAAAAGTGTAGGAAATTCTAGTACAAAAAAAAATAACTCATCCAGTCAGAGTTCTACAGATTAGAATGGAAAAAAAACCAACTACTTAGAAATTTAGTAGAACTTTTTGAAGTTTGCTGGAAGAGGGTAATCTCCCACCACTGATAATTTTAGGGCTAGATTTTCAAAGATATTTAAGTGCCTAAAAAAGGAAGTAGATATCTAGTGGGATTTTCTAGAAAGGAATATGGATGATGTACATAATTCCTCAGTCACCATATGGAAAATTTATCTTTCCCTCAGAAATCTGCTGAATTATTTGTAATTTAGTTAATGTGGGAATATTGGGATCATATGATTATTTACATTACAGTAGTGCAATGGGGTCCCAGCTGAGATTAGGACCCATTATACGAGGACCCATTGTTTAAGAAACAGTCCTCACTGTGATGTTGCACACTATATGATTTTAGGAAAATATGCTAATGAGTGTGAATATAATGTAACTGGAATATGCTTTATTCAAAAGGTCTCTATAAGCTTTGTAATGATACTTTACAAATCTACTGAGTGTGGTCATCCTATTTGTATAAATGTATCACTCTTGTATCTGAAACTAGAAATATGAAATACAACTCTGAGGTCCTATTGTAATTATGCAAAGTGAGGGCCATTAATGGTGGTTTAGAATCTTGATGGCTCCCATCAACTAAGACAATTGGTTCTAAATGTCTCTGTTTACTTGCAAGCCTTCCTGTGAGTCAGGCCAGGAAGAATGAAGGCTTGGGGTGTCTCAGGACATGTGACCCTGTCACTTGGTACTGGGATCCATCTTAAACCTGGTGCTTTTTCATTTAGAAGGAGCGGTGGGGACCCAGAGAGACAAAAGATTCCCACCTTGTGCCAAAACTATATAAGGGGGTGGAACAGAACAAAGGAGGTTCCAGTCATGAGAAATCCCCAAGTTACCACCTGAGCTGGAACTAACAAGGACTGTACCAGGGGAAAGGATTGGGCCCAGACTAGGAAGGAATCCAGTCTGTGAAATAAATTTATTGGAACATCTCTGAGGGTGAGATTTCATCTGTAATCAGTTTCTTAATGTATTAGGCTTAGACTTGTGTGTTTTTGTTTTCTTTTGCTTGGTAACTTACTTTGTTCTCTCATTACTTGGAACCACTTAAATCCTACTTTTTATACTTAATAAAATCACTTTTGCTTATTAATTGACCCAGAGTAAGTAAGTAATACTTGGGGGAGCAAACAACTGTGCATATCTCTCTCTCAGTTTTATAGAGAGTGGACAATTCATGAGTTTACCCTGTATAAGCTTTATACAGAGTAAAACAGATTTATTTGGGGTTTGGATACCATTGGGAGCTGGGTGTCTGGCTGCTAGAGACAGGGGCACTTCTTAAGCTGTTTTCAGTTAAGTCTGCAACTTTGGGACGTGTGGTTGAGACCCTGGGTCTGTGTTGGAGCAGACTGGCATGTCTGGCTTGACAAGACAGGGTTCTGGAGGCCCAAACTGGCAGAGAAAACAGGCTCAGAGGTAGTCTCAGCACATTAGGTGACAGTCCCAAGGGGGTCTCTGATTGAACCCAACACACTCACCCCAGAGAGTTTAGAATCAAAATAGACAAGGCAGACAAAGGGTGAGGTGGGAAACAGAGAGGTACTCAAGATCATCTGGCAGCAGAGCCAGGAATAGCACCCAGGTCTTCTGAGGCACGGCACAATTCTTTATGGACTAGGCCAGGGGTCTCAAACACGCAGGCTGCATGCGGCCCACGGAGTTATTTCCTGCAGCCCGCCATAGGCACCAACTCCACCGGCAGCCAAGCTTCAAACATTACTGAGGTGGTTATATTTTATTAAAATCCCTCTTCACATTACAGTTTAAAAAAAGTTAATACATTGACTTTTAATAGCATACTATATTACTCTTCATTTTTTACAATACTTTTGTATCATTGTATGAAAAGGTTTCAGTGATGCGGCCCTCGGGCCAATGTACTAGTCCCCATGTGACACTCATGGTGATTTGAGTTTGAGATCCCTGCGCTAGGCCATGCCATCTCTAAGGCATAGTTGGTTGTTATTTCAGTTACTTAATCCTATTCTGTTTGTTTTTAATGTTGTTGAATACTGTTTCTTTAAGAGATTAGAAATATAAAAACAGGAAGAAATATTTTACTCCTGGGGGAATTCTGCACCTCTGCACATGTGCATAATTCATGTCCCCCACAGGTTATTTTTTCTCCGCGTAATATAGATTCTGCTGGAGAGGCACTGCAGTTATAGCTTTCACCCAGCAGGGGCTGCTGTGGCACCAGAAGAGAGGGTAGCCAGTCGGAGAGGCTGCCACAGTGGGGCCAGGTGAGGAGGCACTGGACAGACAGAGAGAGGGGCATAAGGGGCTTCGGGGGAAGGGGGGGTTACAGACTGTGGTTCAGAAGGGCTAGTAGGGGGACAGATTTGGAGTGGGCTCAGGAGCTAGTGGGGTGATAGCATTGAGCCAGGGACTGAATGGGAGGTGGGCTGCAGGGCTATGTGGGGACTGGGGGTAAGGAGGTACAGGTACACACTGGGACGAGAGTAGGCGGTGCAGGGACACTGGGATTGGGGGGTGCAGAGACATATGGAGACAGGGGCAGATGTGCCTGACTGGGAGAGGCTAGGGATCAGCCAAGGTCTGCTCAACTTCCTAACAATCCCTTCCTCCCAACCCGCAAAAAACCAGTTCCATACTTCTCCCACCCACACCCTGTAATCCTCCAGGTTTATTCACAAGCTCCTTCCCTCTCCCTCAACTCCTCTGTTAGCCCTGACTCCCCCAAGCATTTGCGCTGCTTCTGAGGGGTTCAGGGGAAATGATTCTGTATTGTAGTTTAAATGAATTATTCCAATGCTGTAATCTAGCCTTTCAAGCAAGAAATTTCTTTTTAAAATATCCTCAAATATCTCACACAACTTTACCTAACATCATACGTATTTTAATTTTGCCCTTCACTTTACAAAAGGATTAAACAGAATAGGACCTGAACAGAGCCTGACTAACAACTTTGGGTGAATTCCTGGCTCCATTAAAGACAATGGCAAAACTTCCATTGTGTTCCGTGGGGCCAGGATTTCATCACTTATTGTATTTATTGCATCAAAATGCATCATCTGGAAGATTAGAGGAAAAACAATATCTACAACGCTGGAGTTTAGTGTGTTTTGGAGGAAGGGGTGGAATAAGTAGAGGAAGGAATTTCACTATGGATGTTTAATTTTGAAAGAAACTAAAAAACTGATCTATCTACAATGACTGTGGGTTGAGTTTACTTCCAGAAATATTGCAATCAATGAACTAGTTGAGTTTTCATTTATCTCACGTTATGCAATAGTAATTAAAAAGTACAGTTGGAAGGTGGAAGTCAAAAAAAAATCCACTTCGAAAACTGAATCCCAGATTAAAAAATAAAATCTTAAAACTCCACTTTGGTCCCCGGTTATTACTTCCACATGATATAGAACTAATTACTGCTACAAAGTACCCTTGACCCTGATTGTCTGCACTGCTTCCAGCACAGAGAAAAAAAAGTTATTGAAATTATAGACCTTAGCTGAAGTTACATTATTCAAAAGATGTAATATAGCTTTATATCATCAGTTAACATTGTTTTATTTTGGACTGTACTTTAATTGGGTTACCCTGCTGGAGGTAAAGAGTGAGCATTTTTAATATATTTTCACCATACCATCATGAGCTCTATGTACAAAATGTTATACTTCAGATCTGTTTCCCATTTTCTCATCTCAAAAGCTCATTTGTAACATATACTCTATATTGACTAAACCTGTGTCTATGAGATGGAGTGCTAGCAGTTTAGCTCAAGTGAATACAGTTTACTTGGGCACATCTCACCAGTTATCTGACTCTGTAGGTACTTAAAATTGTGCATCATCCCTGCAAATCTCTCCAGTGATTAAAGGTCAGATTTTGAAATAGTAAAGCTTGTCTGCTATGCTCTGAACCTTTAGTTTGAATCAACAATCTGCTACAGCCAGATCTTCAAAGGTCAAGACTCTGAGAAAAGTACAGAGTATAGTGACAGGTTTCAGCGTAGCAGCCGTGTTAGTCTGTATCCGCAAAAAGAAAAGGAGTACTTGTGGCACCTTAGAGACTAACAAATTTATTTGAGCATAAACTTTCGTGAGCTACAGCTCACTTCATCGGATGCATTCTGATGAAGTGAGCTGTAGCTCACGAAAGCTTATGCTCAAATAAATTTGTTAGTCTCTAAGGTGCCACAAGTCCTTTTTTAAAGTATAGTGAGTTTTTCAGGTAATATTGTTCCAAATTATTATTGAGTAATGAAAAACAAAGGGATAGCTTGTCAGTGCTCCCTATCAATGTGTAAACTGGGCATTCAATAAATTGGGTACTTTGAGAAGCTGGTCCTCCATTTCTCTCTAATCCAATGTGCTTGAATGGTGCCGGAGTACTAATGTGCTATTTCAGTTGACACTGAATTCCAAGGATAAAGTTAGAATTAAGGAGACCAAATCCAAGATGTCGCACCAATGAAGTCCAATTTTTTCAGAACACTGATGCTTTGGGAGCACATACAGTTCTTCAGAGGAAGTTAGCTATTTTCCCTTTTCCATACAAAATGGGTTGCATTTTTGCAAATGAAAAAAAATATATATAAAATTAATAGGCCACACATACAATGTGGGAAGTAGAAATATCTAAGTAACAGAGCTGGTCAGAAAATTTCTAAAATTAAAAAACAAAACTGGGTAAAAAGTTACAATTCACTTCTCCCCTATTTTTTGACTAGCCTTGCTGGGGAGTAGAGCCATTTTAACTGTTTGTCCTTCCTACCTAATTATGTATGTCTCACATGGCTTGGGTGAAACTTCAGGTTTTTTACATTTTAACAAAGTCAAGAGTGTGGTTTTGATCAAGATATTTCAATTCATCCACAGCATGCTTGGACAAGAGTCTCTGCTTTGTTGCTATGTAGCCAGGGCAATGGAGATAATTAAGGCCTAGGACTTTGACAAATGTATTTAGAAAGTTTTTATATGGATTTCTGGATTTCTGGATTTTATATGGATTTCTATGAAAGACAACAAAACCAGGTGGGCCTAATAGGATCTGAATAAATCCTAAAATGGTATCTGCATACACTGAGATGAGACCCCTACAATATAATTGCATTAGTTTCTTTTTGCAAATATTGTAGCTATGAGTCAGACCGTGACAAGAAAAATATGGGTGCATAAATCCCTTGGAGCCAGTGAGCTGGGAAGGGGTTAATGCATGCACAGAAAAAGGCATGCAACCAGCTGGATTTAATTTGAATTCCCTTGTAAAGAGACCTGGCTTTCAGAGCTCTCTGGAAAGGATTTAGGTCCAGATTTTTAAAGATATTTAAAGGTGCTACTTTGCTCAGTATTGTGAGGCCTAAGAGAAAGTCAGTGGGACTTAGGCTCCTAAGTATCCAAGTCACTTTTGAAAATGCGATTTAGCCAAGTCACATTCTTCCAGATTTCTGAAGAGATGTAGGTGCCTAAAGATGCAGAATGGAAATTAGGCACTTTTGAAAATCTCACTATCTGCATCTTTACGCACCTAAATACCTTTAAAAATCTGGGCCTTAAGACTATTAAGCTGAAGGTTCTTGCTAGTGTTTGCATCAGGATCAGCAGGTGCTTAGCATGAATAGCCTAAGTTACAGCTCATTTGTTTGGACGGAGTGTTTTATCCCTTTTTCTTTTTGTATTGGACCATTGTAGTGAGGTGGAGTGGATTCTCTGAATTGGAGAGCGAGGGACCACGACAGTCTCCCTTGTGGGCGGAGCCGAATCCACCCCACTCCTGGCACAAGAAGTCCCAGGACGGGACAGAAAGTATAAAAGAAGAGGCCTGGAGCTCAGTTGGTAGTGGACTGCCACGGAGAGCAGACGTCTCTTCCAGGGAGCCAAGATCACCTTACCTGATCACTCTTGTTACAGTGTGCATGGTAACACCCATTGTTTCATGTTCTCTGTGTATATAAATATCCCCACTGTATTTTCCACTGAATGCATCCGATGAAGTGAGCTGTAGCTCACGAAAGCTTACGCTCAAATAAATTTGTTAGTCTCTAAGGTGCCACAAGTACTCCTTTTCTTTTTGAAGATCTCTACAGGATCCTGGACTAGCCCCTGAGTGGAGCTGTGCCCTGCGGTCAGAGGACAGACTAGTAGCCCAAGGAGCTGCCATGACCACCATCAGACGAATGCCCCGAGGAGCTGTGGGGACTGCCAGCAGCCAAGTACCCTGAGGAGACCAAGGACCTTTGAACTATGGAGCCCTACACCCAGACTGTGGTAGGAAGTAGCCCCGGGGAACCAGACTTTAGTTTGGTTTTGGAGCCAGAGACTGAGACCGCATGTTTCGAGTGGATCCCTGCTGACCCACTATTAGGGCCCTGGGCTGGCACCTGCTGGAGTAGGGTGGGCCCCCCGACCCCTGCAGCCAATCCCACCCCTGTGGTGACAGCCAACTCCCCCATAGACGGTTTATTGCTGTGTGCCTCAGATAGGCGGCTGCTGCCTAAAGACTGTTTGTGGCTCTGTCCCCCCCCGCCCACCGCCCGGAGAGGGCCAGAGTTTCCTCTATAGACTGTTACTTGCTGTCTGCCTGTAGTGAAGTGAAGTTGTCTGCCTCCCCACCTGAAAGCAAGGGACCATTACAGATGTAAAAAATCCCCAATGGAGTTTTGCTCATCTGTACAAAAGAGGGACAATGCACCACTTGCAAACAGTAAGGGGAGACGATAAAGATTCAACTTTGAGCTCCAAGTAGAGAATCATTCTTAAATGTGCATGTTAATTATGTAGATATAAGTAAGCACTCCTTATGATTTCCTCTCTTCAGGTAGAAAGGATCCATGCAGCATCAGTTACCTATAAGTGCTGATGTAGGAGCTATGTAAGTGGCTTGTATTTATTGGATGAAGCTTTTTTACAGGCAATTCTGCTCCTTTCTTCTGAAAGGTACTTTGCTTGACCAAGAAAAAGGCTTCCTAGCATCTAAGGGTCACAAAATCAGGCCTAATTAGAGAACATTAACCAATCTCCACGCTTTATCAGCACTAGAGCAACCCAATATTAAGTTAGTTCCATTTAATGAGTTTCTGTATAACATTTTTATTTCTGTGGCTAAATGGTTTTCTCAGCTCTTCAGAGCATTCAAAGCATTAGGCAGTCTAATCAATAAGCTTAATTAGTGCTGTCCACTGGTGGCCTAGACTTCCTCAGGCAGGAGGTGATGTGAGCATGATGTATGGTTTCTTCAGTTTCCCTGGTTCTGCTGAATATTTTTGTCATATAAAGATTCTTACTTGCCAGTGATCTTATAAAAGAGATCACAGAGCACATCAGATTCTGTAGTTTCCTATTTACCCAGAAATATGTTAGCTCCTTCAGTGTTGTATGTTGTAATTTCAGCTTTCAATATTTTGGATGCAGCTAGTGCCAAATTGGAACATCGGCTAAGATTATCATCAATTTCTGGTATTTGTGTTGTGCTATTCAGCTTCAGATAAGTGCAAGAACTCCAGTCAGATATGAATTCATGTCCTAGTTTTTATTTTAATTTGAATCATATCCTAGTTATAATTTCCAAGTAAAGCCTTGCATTCCATGCTTTTGTAGCTATCACTCAGGAAGCTTCTCCAATATTATTGCTGATCATAGCTAAATGTCTACAATCAAGGAAGTGTTTGTTCATTCATAGGCATTTCAGAGGTATTAATTTCACTTCTTGTAAGAATAATTTCATGAAGCAACTTCTATTTTTACTGGTTTCCTAGTAAGACTGTTTCATTTCTACGGTTCTCTTTTTTTTTATCTGACTTTTTTTTTTTTTAAATTTTTCCACCAGGAGGCGAAAAGTTTATTCTTAATAACGATTTTAGTGACATCCCACAGTAGGCCCACCTCTGTTGCAGGAGTATCATTTTGAGGAAGGTACTTGTCTATCAAGTGAGACGCATGTGCTAACTCCAGAGCATCCTGCAATCACAGTCTGTTGGCAAAGCAACTGTTGAAACATGATTCACATGGGGAAAAAATTACTGACTGTGTCACATGCCTGGTAAAGACCCCTCTGCTGGCTTGACATTCACCAGACTTGTGTTTGGGGCTCACTTCACTAGGTCTTGTGTGCTTTAAGCCTCCTTTAAGTCTGAACAGAGTCCGGTACTGCCATGACTGGGGTCTCTAAGCACTGTCTCTGAGGGCAGATCATCTGTTTAGCACCCCCTTCTAAGACCTGGGACCCAACAGTCTAACTGCCTAGACCCTGGGACTAATGCTAACCCCTCAGACCCTCCTGTAGTTCAAGTACACCCCATCCCTCGCCCAGAACTCCAGCCAATTTGGTGCTCTGTGTTTACAGTTCATTTCTTCAGGGTCACATGATAACGAAGCAAACAGACAAACTTTGCACAGGATTCTAAACATAATTTCTATTTACTTAGCATGAGACATGCACAGATCTAGATAAAATAATAAATACAGTCATATGTATTCTCTCTCTGGTTTGGTTTCCTCATCACTCTCAAGAGTTCTTTGGGCATGGGCCAGAGTTGTCTAGGGAGTCCAGAATCCTTCCTCTTCTCCCTGCCCTCCTGCACATGGCTTCTCATCCAGACCATGGAATCTCTTGTCTCTTCTCCCTCTCTTTAAGTGGCTGCTGAGAGAGCCTTTCTTTTACAGCCTCCAGCCCATGGATCAGACTCATCATGTGATGAAAGTCCCTCACCGGGTGATCCGTTGCTTAATTACCTCTTTCCCCAGAATTTGCACTCAGAAAACTAGTGCGCCCTGAGCAGCAGCTATTTCTCTGTCCAAGGTGCTCTATATAAATGGGCAATCATTTAGGTTAATAACTTCCCATTGTCAGCCCTATGTCACTACCCCCTTTGAATTTCAGTCCAACATGAAAGTAAAAATACAAGAGAAGGAAAACAAGCTGCATGTTCAAAATCCAGTTTGCAGCTCGACAAAGGCGCAAACAGACAGTTCACAATCTCACACAGAATTCCTAAATTGTACATAGACAGATACCCCAAACTGTCACATTAATCTAACAGAGTCATGGTCTGAAATTGTGATAATATCTTTTTCTCAGTCAGCACCAAGATTTTGCAGCATATCTAACCCAAAATAGAATGGTGTCCCTTTGGAAAAAATACTGTTCCACAGCATGAATGATGGACCTAAATAACCACAGGTTGTTCGTCATTTATAAACTTTTGCAGTGCCTAGAATCCAATTTGTGAGGCCTAGCACTTGAACAGCACTTCACAGTCAAAGCAATATAATTCTCATTTACGAATGCTCGTCTACCCTGTGTATTTGCCACTAAAAGGGAAACATAGTTTTTAACAAACATGTCTGTCCATGCTCCAGAGGTACAGGTTCAGTCAGTGGGACCAGCCTTACCTGCAACGTCAGAAGGGACCACTGAGATCATCTAGCCTGACCTCCTGTATAATACAGACCACAGAACTTCCACCAAATAATTCTTAGATTATATCTTTTTTTAATAAAACATCCAACCTTGATTTTAAAAATTCAGTGATGGAGAATCCACCGTGACCCTTGGTAAATTGTTCCAATGGTTACTTATTCTCACCATTAAGAAGTACCCCTTATTTCCAGTCTGAATTTGTCTAGCTTCAACGTCCAGCCGTTGGATGACGTTATACCTGTCTCTGCTAGACTGAAGAGTCCATTATTAAATAATATGTGTTCTCCATGTAGATACTTAATCAAGTCACCACTTAATCTTCTCTTTGTTAAAATAAACAGATTGAGCTCCTTAAGACTGTCACTGTAAGGCATGTTTTCTAATCCTTTAGCCTCTGAACCCTTTCCAATTTATCAACATCCCTCTTTAATTGTGAGCACCAGAACTGGACACAGTATTCCAACAGTGGTCGCACCAGTACCAAATAGAGAGGTAAAATAACCTCTCTACTCATACTCGAGATTCCCCTGTTTATGCGTTCAAGGTTTGCATGATCCCTTTTGGCCACAGTGTCACACTGAAAGCTCATGTTCAGTTGATTATCCACCACAACCCCTAAATCTTTTTCAGAGTCACTGTTTCCTAGGGTAGAGTCCCCCATTGTATAAGTATGACCTACATTATTTATTCCTAGGTGGATACATTTACATTTAGCCATATTAAAATGCATATTTTTGCTTGCACACAGTTTACCAAGCAATCCACATCACTCTGAATCTGTGACCTGTCCTCTTAATTATTTACCAGTCCCCAACTTTAGTCTAACTTTAGTTGCTTCTGTTTAACATCCTCCAGAGATACTAGTGGAACGGAAAGATTATCTTCACCATATGATGAGACTATATCATCTATTTTTCCCCTCCAAACATTACAAATATTATTGTTGAGAGTCAGTGGGCTAAATTCTGCACTGATTTATACCCCATCTAACCCCATTAGCCATTCATATGAGACTAATGTAAACTGCTGTGCTTCTAGAAGGCATCTATTGAATGCCCCATTTAGCATAATAGATTGATGTAAACAGCACTGATAAACCATCCATTTGCTTGATAGTCACCATTACTCTGTAGTACTACAAACCAACTGGGTGAGTAAGCCCAGAGTTTTAAAGTTATTGAGGAGTTGCTACACCCAACATTCAAATGCCTTAGTGACTTAGAAGTCTAAGTCCCATTTTTAGAAGTGATGTAAGCACTTAGAGACAAATTTTAGAGATATTTAGATGCCTAAAGAAACAGATAGGCATGTAGTAGGATTTTCAAAAGTACTAGGCATCTAATTTCCATTGATTTCATTAGAACCTGAGATTCTATTCTGCTGCAATTTATACTCCTGTGAGATTGTGCAAACTGTAAGTCAATACAGAATTTGATTGTGATTTCATCTGTCATTACAGTTAGATTGATGTTTCTTCTGTTGGGCAACACCTCTTCTTTCCAGTCTGCTAGGAAAATGGTGACATTCCCTGATCCATTTCTTCTTTATCTTCTCATGTGCACTTGCAATTAAGTAAATCTCATGTTGGATGGTTAATTTTACCCACTATATATGTACAAAAGTGATTATGCAAGTTCTTTTGGCCTGGAAACTAATTATTTTGGGTAATCTCTTAGAGCCCCTTGTAACATGGTGTGCTAAGTCAGGAGCTAATTCAGCACACTGTCACTCTGCAGCCCACCAGTATATATTAATTGGGACCTAACTGGAAAACAGATCGCTCATCAGCTGTAGCTCTACTCAGTTAAAGCTAATTGAAGTGGAAGCAACTCCAGTAGGTGAGATTATATAAATTGACAGGAAGGAAGTGCTCAGGGGAAGGAAACCTGGAGTAGGCAGCACTATGCCACAAATACTATACCCTTCCCTAGAAGCAAGTGGGGAAGCTGGCCATGAACTGTAAATATGTGTAAATGACACTACAGGCTGTGGCCTGCTGGAATGCAATAAAACATGGTGGTGAAGGAGACCAGGAGTGGTTGTGGTCTGTGGTTAATGCCCAAAAGGACTCTGAGGGGATCACCCTGTGACATCCCTACTGAGACTAACTTAAATTGGAATTTAATGAGAGATTTGCCCAGGCATGGAATTCAAGATTGGGTTATCTAGCATTAATAATTAATATTTTAGGTCTGATCAAAATACACACTGTACATTGCTGCAAGTATTTGTTGCGCTTAGAAGAGGATAAATGTTTTATCTACCCACCATCCCACTGTAATATCTATCAAAACCATCTAAAGGAACTGTGTTCCCAAAGCACAAAATCATGTGAAAGTACACTAACATCCTATTCGCGAGATTTAATTAATCCCCAAAATATAAAACACCAAATAAAGGACAATTATTTCTTTCATAATTAACAGGGGAAAATGTCTAATCTTGCAGTATTAGCTCTGCTGCCATTCCTGCCCATTCATGCAAAGAGTGATCTATGATGATATATAATGGAAAAAGAAAAAACACAACTTACTAATAATTCTGAACAAGAAGATTAATAAAATGGAATCCAATTTTAGATAATAAAATGCGGAATTTTGGTGGATTTTATCTAAATCAGAATTTGCAACCTAATAAACATATAAAAGACCTCATCTCAAAAAAGATATACTGGCTTAACAACCATGTAAAAGAAGCAGTGAGAGATAAAAAGGCATCTTTTAAAAAGTGGAAGTCAAATCCTAGTAGGGTAAATAGAAAGGAGCATAAACACTGGCAAATTAAGTGTAAAAATGTAATAAGAAAAGCCAAAAAGGATTTTGAAGAACAGATACCTTTTGAGTTTTTGGCTAATAACAAAATGTTTTTTAAGTACGTCAGAAGCAGGAAGCCTGCTAAACAACCAGTGTGGCCCCTGTTCGATAGAGATAAAAGGAGCACTTAAAGACGATAAAGTCATCGCAGAGAAAGTAATGAATTGTTTTCTTCAGTCTTCACGGCTGAGGATGTTAGGGAGATTCCCAAACCTGAAGCATCTTTTGTAGGTGACAGATCTGAGGAATTGTCACAGATTGAAGTGTCACTAGAGGAGGTTTTGGAATTAATTGATAAACTCAACAGTAACAAGTCACCGGGACCAGATGGCATTCACCCAAGAGTTCTGAAAGAACTCAGTTGTAAAATTGGGGAACTATTAACTATGGTTTGTAACCTGTCCTTTAAATCAGCTTCTGTGCCCAATGATTGGAAAATAGCTAATGTAACGCTAATATTTAAATTGGGCTCTAGAGGTGATCCCGGCAATTACAGACCAGTAAGTCTAACGTTAGTACTGGGCAAATTAGTTGAAACAATAGTAAAGAATAAAATTGTCAGACACATAGAAGAACATAAATTGTTGGGCAAAAGTCAACATGGTTTCTGTAAAGGGAAATCATGTCTTACTAACCTATTAGAGTTCTTTAAAGGGGTCAACAAACATGTGGACAAGAGGGATCTAGTGGACATAGTGTACTTAGATTTCCAGAAAGCCTTTGACAAAGTCCCTCACCAAAGGCTTTTAGGTAAATTAAGTTGTCATGGGATAAGCAGGAAGATTCTTTCATGAGAACTGAGACAGGGAACAAAGCATAGGAATAAATGGTAGATTTTCAGAATGGAGAAGGGTAACTAGTGGTGTTCCCCAAGGGTCAGTCCTAGGACCAATTCTATTCAATTTATTCATAAATGATCTGGAGAAAGGGGTAAACAGTGAGGTGGCAAAGTTTGCAGACGATACTAAACTGCTCAAGATAGTTAAGACCAAAGCAGACTGTGAAGAACTTCAAAAAGATCTCACCAAACTAAGTGATTGGGCAACAAAATGACAAATGAAATTTAATGTGGATAAATGTAAAGTAATTCACATTGGAAAAAATAACCCCAACTATACATACAATATGATGGGGGCTAATTTAGCTACAACTAATCAGGAGAAAGATCTTGGCGTCATCGTGGATATTTCTCTAAAGATGTCCACGCAGTGTGCAATGGGAGTCAAAAAAACAAACGGGATGTTAGGAATCATTAAAAATAGAGGATAGAGAATAAGACGGAGAATATCTTATTGCCCTTATATAAATCCATGCTACGCCCACATCTTGAATACTGCATACAGATGTAGTCTCCTCATCTCAAAAAAGATATACTGGCATCAGAAAAGACAACTAAAATGATTAGGGGTTTGGAACGGGTCCCATATGAGGAGAGATTAAAGAGGCTAGGACTTTTCAGCTTGGAAAAGAGGAGACTAAGGGGAGATATGATAGAGGTCTATAAAATCATGAATGGTGTGGAGAAAGTGAATAAGGAAAAGTTATTTACTTGTTCCCATAATATAAGAACTAGGGGCCACCAAATGAAATTAATGGGCAGCAGGTTTAAAACAAATAAAAGGAAGTGCTTCACACAGTGCACAGTCAACCTGTGGAACTCCTTGCCTGAGGAGGTTGTGAAGGCTAGGACTATAACAGGGTTTAAAAGAGAACTGGATAAATTCATGGAGGTTAAGTCCATTTATGGCTATTAGCCAGGATAGGTAAGGAATGGTGTCCCTAGCCTCTGTTTGTCAGAGGGTGGAGGTGGATGGCAGGAGAGAGATCACTTGATCATTGCCTGTTAGGTTCACTCCCTCTGGGGCACCTGGCATTGGCCACTGTTGGAAGACAGGATACTGGGCTGGATGGACCTTTGGTTTGACCCAATATGGCCATTCTTATGTTCTTATGTTCTAATTTGAGTCTGTGTCCCCTTTCCTTGAGGAGTTCCAAGTCAATAGAATTGATTGAGACAAGTCTTTTTTTTTAAATGAGCTCTAGTTCACAAACTACTGTTTAAAGAAAATAGTTGCTTGACTAAGAGAATAAAAGTGAGTTTCTCCAGAATCCTTACCATAGTCCAGAGGTTCCCAAACTTTTCTTATCATGTACCCCCTTCCAGCTCTACCAGCTGCCTGCATACCCCCTTCCAGATCTGCGAGCTGCCCATGTACCCCATCCTTATCGTCACTGATACCTTATATGTTCGTCTTAATGCTACCTGTCTTTAGTCATCTGTCTGTATTTCACTGTTGCATACAGATATAGTTATAGTGTGACTATAAAAAACAACTGTTTTTTGTTGTTAACAAAACAACTGGTTTTTGTTTTTAACAGTTGTTAAAAAACAACTGAACCCCCTAAGTTCTGAACTCAATTTGGCTAGAAAGTTGCTGGACAACTGAGCCCATGCTGTACGGTGATTGGAGGTGAGGGCTCTGTACATCAGCGTCTCTGGGTATCTGTGTTTTTAATTCATACATCTTGAAGTAAATTAACTACCATATTTTATATAGCGAATTCCCACAGAGTTTTAAAGCTTTGTCTGTGTAGCCTATTATGAAAATGCAACAAATAAAATAATAAATAAAATCCACCATTATACAATTTCAGCTGTATACACCCCAGTGGTATGTGTACCACGGTTTGGGAATCCCTGCCATAGTCTATTGTATACCTTGTTTTTTAATATATGTGAGTAGGAGCTCTAATGCTAACCAGCAGTTCTTCGCACTCTCTCTCTCTCACTCACATATATGCAGATATCAGAGATAGGGGTGCTGGAACAATTTGTATAGTGGAGGTGCTGAGAGCCATTGAACCAAACTGTAAACCCTTTAAATGATGGAAACCACTTCACCACCCTAACCCTAAGGGCACCAGCACCCCTAGTTCCAGCACCTCTGAGATCCATGTCGAGTTTTGTAACCAGAATATGGCCTCTGTATCAAGGGAGGGCAGGCATTGTAGACCACTCTCCACATATTGGGTTGGGCACTCTTCTACCACACGAGTTATTGTCTGAGATGCTGCCCCATAATCACGTCATGGAGAGGAAAACAGGCCAAGCCAGTACATGGTTGTGGCAACTCTGGTCGAGCCAGGGAGTAGCCGCTGAGCCTGGTCCAGGATCTATGATCAAGTGGACAAGGAAGAAGTGCTGCAATGCCGCCCTGAATTTACTTAGTGTGTTAGATTCTCTTTCCCACAAATGCTTCAACACTTGTAAAGACATAATTTTCAGCTCTCTGGCAGCACTAATCATCCATGCCTGGTAAATGGCCATTGTGTTCTTGTCCCAGAGAGTGTGAGCTGCTGTAGCAAAGTGGTGGCAAGAGATCAGCCATAGTGTCAAATCATGAACCAAAGAAGCGGGATTGTGCACTGAAATCCAGTTAGATGAAAATCTACTGAGTGTCTTGTTTCTAATGGCTCCCCCATCTCAGTGACTTACATTTTCTGACTGTGATTCTGATTTTTTAATCCTCTTTAAATTTTTCATCATAAATTCAGCAGCAAAGAGATTTTTTCTAAGAATAACGGGGTGGTGTTTTTACATATGTATTAGATATTTCTTCAGCAGCAGCATCTTGCTAATCTTTTTGGCAAATCAAAGTGAAGCTCAAATTTCTTTGAAGCTTGTAAACTTTAAATTCCAGTGTTCTAGTTCAAGCCAACTCAACTTGAGAAAATTGATTCTCTGGTATGATACTGTAATTCATTTGCACACTTATCTGTAAGAAACCAACATTCACAGTTTTAAGTGGAGTCCTATCTTCTGATGGATAAAAATATTATGCCATGCTCCCATTTCTTAGATCCAGAAACTAAAGAAAATCCAGCAATCATTTCCTGTTTAGGAGCTGACAGTCATAGAATCATAGAATATCAGGGTTGGAAGGGACCTAAGGAGGTCATCTAATCTAGTCCAATCCCCTGCTCAAAGCAGGACCAATCCCCAACTAAATCATCCCAGCCAGGGCGTTGTCAAGCTTGACCTTAAAAACCTCTAAGGAACGAGATTCCACCTCCTCCCTAGGTAACCCATTCCAGTGCTTCACCACCCTCCTAGTGAAATTTTTTTCTCTAATATCCAACATAAACCTCCCCCTAAACTTGAAACCATTACTCCTCGTTCTGTCATCTGGTACCACTGAGAACAGTCTAGATCCATCCTCTTTGGAACCCCCTTTCAGATAGTTGAAAGCACCTATCAAATCCCCCCTCATTCTTCTCTTCCGCAGACTAAACAATCCCAGTTCCCTCAGCCTCTCCTCATAAGTCATGTGCTCCAGCCCCCTAATCATGTTTGTTGCCCTCCTCTGGACTCTTTCCAGTTTTTCCACATCCTTCTTGTAGTGTGGGGCCCAAAACTGGACACAGTACTCCAGATGAGGCCTCACCAATGCTGAATAGAGGAGAAGGATCACATCCCTCGATCTGCTGGCAAGGCTCCTACTTATACAGCCCAAAATGCCGTTAGCCTTCTTGGCAACAAGGGCACACTGTTGACTCATATCCAGCTTCTCGTCCACTGTAACCCCTACATCCTTCTCTGCAGAACTGCTGCCTAGCCGCTCGGTCCCTAGTCTGTAGTAGTGCATGGGATTCTTCTGTCCTCAGTGCAGGACTCTGCACTTGTCCTTGTTGAACCTCATCAGATTTCTTTTGGCCCAATCCTCTAATTTGTCTAGGTCCCTCTTTATCCTATCCCTACCTTCCAGCGTATCTACCACTCCTCCCAGTTTAGTGTCATCTGCAAACTTGCTGAGAGTGCAATCCACGCCATCTTCCAGATCATTAATGAAGATATTGAACAAAACCAGCCCCAGGACTGACCCTTGGGGCACTCCGCTTAATACCGGCTGCCAACTAGACATGGAGCCATTGATCACTATCCGTTGAGCCCGATGATCTATCCAGCTTTCTATCCACCTTATCGTCCATTCATCCAGCCCATACTTCTTTAACTTGCTGGCAAGAATACTGTGGGAGACCGTATCAAAAGCTTTGCTAAAGTCCAGGAATAGCACGTCCACTGCTTTCCCCTCATCCACAGAGCCAGTTATCTTGTCATAGAAGGCAATTAGGTTAGTCAGGCATGACTTCCCTTGGTGAATCGATGCTGATGGTTCCTGATCACTTTCCTCTCCTTTTAAGTGCTTCAGAATTGATTCCTTGAGGATCTGCTCCACGATTTTTCCAGGGACTGAGGTGAGGCTGACTGGCCTGTAGTTCCCTGGATCCTCCTCCTTCCCTTTTTTAAAGATGGGCACGACAGTAGCCTTTTTCCAGTCATCCGGGACCTCCCCCGATCGCCATGAGTTTTCAAGGATAATGGCCAATGGCTCTACAATCACATCAGCCAACTCCTTTAGCACCCTTGGATGCAGTGCATCCGGCCCCAGGGGCTTGTGCTCGTCCAGCTATTCTAAATAGTCCCGAACCACTTCTTTCTCCACAGAGGGCTGGTCACCTCCTCCCCATACTGTGCTGCTCAGTACAGTTGTCTGGGAGCTGACATTAGCTTTTTCCACATCCTCTGTCACTAGGTTGGCTCCCTCATTCAGTAAGGGGCCCACACTTTCCTTGACCACCTTCTTGTTGCTAACATGCCTGAAGAAGCCCTTCTTGTTACTTTTAACATCCCTTGCTAGCTGCAACTCCAAGTCCTTCAGTGTTTATGGAGAAAACAGTCAGCCCTGGTTCCAAAAAGGGTTCAGTTGTGGCAAACCAGTAGAGAACATCCCTGTAGCCTGGGTGCTCTGGCTTCCACAAGTCAAGCACCTACGACGTGCTGCAGAGTAGCCTTGGGCTGTATGGCATTGCCTTAATTGACTGTGCACTGGAGTTGGCCAGTCTAGAGATGCAATGATCAAGTTGTGCTACATTACTGGCCCCAACACCTGTGACTGTGGCAGAGAGCCTCAAAATATGAAGCATCTTCTGCGATGCCAGCTACTTCAGTGAAAATACTCTTCCAGTGACCTGGCGGAGTGCAATGATCGGGCAATGGCATGTGGACAGTGTCATATGCTGTCTGGAGTGGCTCACAACTGTGAGTGCCTACATCACAGCAGACTGTCAAAAAACAGGGCAGACACCCCACGCTGTTGGTGTGTTCTAGAAATTAGATTCCACCAAGACAGTGACAAACGTGAACTCCTGGATCACTATAACAGTCTTACCATAGAGTCACAGACAGTCCCCTTAGACTCTCCAGTCTCTCCTACCACCCAGACAAACTGGATTTTATGATAAAAGGTCACTAAAACCAAAAATCACACCACATCAGGCTGCTCCCAGTCCCAAGAGACCAGTCACTTACCCAGATCAATTGGTACTCCAGATCTTATACCAAAGAAAGACAATGCTGGTAGTCAATTCTATAGTAAACTAACTAAAGGTTTATTGGCTAAGAAAAGGAAGTGAGAGTTATTGAGAGGTTAAAGCAGGTAAAATATATTAACAGATAAAACACAGCTTGTAATTCCAAATGGTGGCAGTGATGTAATAAACTGCCAGTTTCCCAAAAATCTTTTCAGAGTACTCAGATTGTCTCTGGGGATCTCCACTTTGCACCTGGTACACTTCCCTGTAAGAGTCCAAACAATCCAGAGATGAAGGATCTTTCCTTGAATCTGTATGTATAACTTCTTCTGACATAAAGCATGCTGACAGTATATCTATCCACGTGGGCTTTTTTTTTTTATGACAGTGAGTAAGGAATGCGTTTTGAATTTTTGACCTCGGTTCATCACACACAATGGCCACTTGCTTTGAAATTAGCTCTTTTCTGTTGAAGTCCTTCATCAGCATTCCACAAGGCTTCTTTGGTGGGTTATTTAGGTACAGGGGTATAAACAATGTAAATGTTTGCTGCTGCATGAAAACATGATACAGACAAGTGAAAACAATGCAAGTAACGTCCGATTAGTTTTATGAAATGCACTCTTCTACCTTTAACAATCACTTTGATCTAAACTAATAGACAAGTGAATTGGCCTGAATACACTCTGGCGTGACCTGGTCTGCCAGCATCACACACAGTTGTGCCGGGAAGCAGAATGAGAACACGACAAGACGATTTAAGAAAGTGTAGCTAATTAATCTCTTGAGCCTCATCTCTGCGAAACAAAACATTGAAGACCAAGCCATGAAGGTCTAACTTAGTCTTAACTTTGCAGCTTGACCCTGTCTATCTCTATCTAACAGATCTGTAAAAAATAAAAACAAAAAAATATCTGGAGAAACAGTAGATATAGCATGGCCCTTGCCTCTGAGTGGCACTTGCTCTTTATGTTGTCAGTGATACATTATAGATTCAGCGTTAATGGAAGTCTTTAGCAGGGAAAAAGAGAAGAGGGATGAGTAGCAAACTGGTCTTTGATAGCAAAAAATGAGGCATAATATTTTAATACTGTCAGCTAATAGATATTTATTGTGGTATGGACACACACTACAAGGTTTTAAAGTCTTGAGTTGACACTTTGCGTTGAGCTCCCAAGAGTCTGCAGAAATACTAAGTGGGAGATTGGTGAGTAATATCCACATTTAAAGAGCATAAATTTCACTAATTATCAAATTTTGTTGGTTTATGTTTAGACATTTTGTCTTGCCACTCGAAGGCTGGCATTTTGGTCTTAATTCACCAAGTAATTAAAGTGCTTTTGTAAAGCCAATCTATTAATATGCAAAAAGAAAAGGAGTACTTGTGGCACCTTAAAAAGAAAAGGAGTACTTGTGACACCTTAGAGACTAACAAATTTATTTGAGCATAAGCTTTCGTGAGCTACAGCTCACAAATTTATTTGAGCATAAGCTTGGTAACTGTTCAGACCCTAGGCAAAGTAAGGAAATAATTACTCAGATGTAACCTTTCATATAGCTCCTTCCCTTCCATCTACAGATTTGCTACGCTTGAATAACCTGACAACTATTCTGTCCTTGACTCTGTCATCTTCCCTACAGGTTTTCAGAATCAGACTGTGAAGGTAGATTCTCTGGTTTCAATGAAATGATTTGGGAATCTACTACATGACTCATAAATAGAGTCTGCCAGAGGCTGACCATTCCATTTCCCAAAGACTTTTGAGGTTCCTAAATTTGTTTTTTTTCTACATCAGCACATAACCCCAAACTCTTTGAAAGCTTTTGTGAGATGGAATTTTAACAACATGTCCATTTTCAGAGTGAAAAGGTCAGGTTTGGATTCAGGTCTCTACCTCTTTGGAATTGATCAGAGTCTATGCTGGATCTCAGGAACATTTTCATCAAAATTGATACATCTCCATAACATATTTTAGTTTTGATGAAACAGCATTTTCCAACACAAACAAGTTGCATAAAAAATGTTCAGCTTTATTAATGGATTAATTAATGTCTGTACCGTGCTTTAAAGAAGTAAAACTCTATGTGGCATTATTATAGTTAATTATTAGAGACAAGTAAACTTTTTTTAATGTTGAAACTGGAAAGCAACTTTTTAAAATAAGATTTTTATTAGGCATGTAATACTAAATTAATGCTTCAAACAACACCATACTAAATATATACCCAAGAAAAACTCTCTCTCAAAATTTCACACACTCTCATAACTACATATCCCTCATGCTGGACCAAAGGACCTGTTCCGATGGTCTGTTCATGAAGGACAAATACTTCTTATGCTGACTATACAGTTTCTCCTAACCAGAATAACATTGGTCCTTTTGATTAAAGGTTGGTGTCTATCATTTGTGATTTAAACTTTCAGTCGGGGGACCAGCCTCAACCTCCCACTGCTATTAGAAGAACAGGTATCTGCTACAACCAGGTCAGCATTTTTTCATCTCTTAATGGTCAGGAGATTATGCCCATTTCTTTTGGATGTGGCCCTTGCAACCATTATCCTTTGTGACCTCCAAATCAGGCTTTTCTAAATCACCCTCCATGGGGCTACACCTTAAATTAATCTGGGATTGAAGCTGATGCAGAATTTAGCTTCCCACTTAAGCAGTGTGCCATTTTGTGAGCCCATTAAATCAGTGCTCTACGATTTGCACTTGCTGCCTGTTGGTTTCTGGGCAGATTTTTAAAAAAAAAATTTCCCACTAGTAAAGCCTAAGATCTACCTCTCTTTTCATAAGATGCAGCCACAGTAATGGTCAGTGGAGGCACCTGAGCTACCATTCCACTGGAAAAAAAGGAAGGGGCTACTGGCAGGGCATTCTCTAGGCTGGTCTCTACTACGGGAAGATGGACGTATCACTTATGCAGGTCTAGTGAAAACCCACTAAATCAATGGCAGAGCGCTCTCCGGTCAACCCTGATACTCCAGCTCTCCAAGAAGAATAAGGCAAGTTGACTGTAGAGGGTCTCCTGTTGACTCAGTGCAGTGAATTGTTGAATTTATTATGTCTTAACTGTACTTTTAAGAGTTTGTCATGGATGGCCAGATCCTGGGATGGACATGCTTTTATGTCACTAGTACAAACCTCAGATAAGTAAATAAATAAATACATTGTATAGCTAGATTTCATTTAGCAGGTTTTATATATTTGGGTGGTTACATATATCATCTCAAAGACCAAACCAAAACATCTGGAGTCAAATCCAGAAATATTAGTCAGCGTTTTTGTTCAGTCGGCTTTTTATTTTAGTCAGGCAAACTTCTATTGACTTCAGTAGGAGTTTGCATGAATAAAGCTGAATGAACATTGAATAGAACCTGAATAAAGACCTTAGGACTTGACCTTAGCAGCAGCAGCGGCGGCGGCGGTGGTGGCGGCAGCACGGGCTGGCCATGCTGAATACAAACCTGTCTGAACCCCCTGAGGACATACTTGGCATGTCTAGCCTGTGCTTCCACTGCCACTGTCCGGGCTACCTCAGATACGCTATCGCTTTTAACACACTAGCTTAGATGAGAGCTAGCACAAGTATATCTATGCAGGCTAGATGTAGAATGAGTTCTGGTGTTTTTAGAATGAGAAAATATTACATAAATTAAAGTCTTAACAGTTGTAAAAATTACAGTCAGGCCTGGATAATCTGCGCTAGGTTTATCCATGTGTCTAAGCATCTAAAAAAGACTTAGGTGGTAACCAATCCCACAGCATTTGTATATATTTGAAAATAATTTGGTAAGCTGGTACTTTTCAATTTGAATGCAAGACATTTGCAAATTGATTGAGATTGATTATTCCTGAGGCATACAGTCTCTACGGAGTTGCAACAAATGAAAAGAAGATCTCAGGCGTGAAATCACACAAGATTTTACGTGCTTTTATAGAAATTATTTTTACAATTTATGCTTGTCAAATCACATTTCTGAAATTATATGTAACCATCAAGTTAGTATAATCTATATGTTCCTTGCCTGGCCTGAATGTTATCTGTGTGTCATGTTATCTGCACAATATTTTCTGTTGTATTATCACAGTTGTAACAATAAAATGATTCTTTTATCCATGCTATTTTTAACAACTGTGAAAGATTGTGTGATCAACCTTTGTTTTTAATTGGTCAGAGATTCATAATGTAAGTAATTGGATTTTTAATTGGTTCCTTCGACTTTCTATTTTTGGAGTTCCTTGCAAATAACCAGTAGCTATACTGACATTGTGATGGAATCCAATTGTAATTAACATTAAAATTTCTGGCCCCATGCACTGGAACTATGGTTCATGTCCTGGCATTTATGGTGACCCTTGGAAATAATGTGATAAAGCGCTCAGGAGTGTTCAGCCAATTAGAGTGCATGGATGACTGAACATTCCATGCCATCTAATTTTAGAAAGCGGGTACCTCATGCTGTGGAATGTTGTCTCTCCAATGTCTCCTAGAAGACCCTTGCTCCACTAGATTTTGGGACCAAGGCAGAAAATTGCAATACAAATATACTCTACTGAAATGAAAGTGTGTTCGTCAGTTCAAGAAAAAGGATGTTATAGATGAAGAAGCATGAGTGTATTGTCTGTTCCAGTAGTATTCTGATTGTGGGTGTCTGATTTGCATAATTCTGACACTCTTATAGTATATGTGCACTCTGATTAACTGACCAATCAGAGTATAAAGGTTTGCGCAATCACTCTATGGTTATTTCTCAGTTATTGCACTGGGGACGTTCACCTCTGTGCAGAGGGACCAGCACAAAGTTTACTCACCATTTACCTTGTCTAGCCTGAGCTTTAGAGCTGGTCAAAATTTTCTGAATTTCACGTTTTTAAAAATTGTACTTTTTATGGAAAAATTTTTCAGCAAAAACTTTTGCAGAAATTCTGATGAGCTATAAACCTAGTTGGAAATCGTGGGTGATTTGGGAAGAAAAGTCAACATTTTTCCAAAGTTCAAGAAACAGTGAAAATGTTTGACAAAAATCAGTGAAATTTGTTTACTGATTTTTCCACCCAGCTCTACTATTTTGAGGACTTAAACAGGACATAACATAGGCCTTGTGCTGGGCCTCTGTTCAGCGGTGAATTTCACCCACTGTAAATATGTAAGTATCACTACTGGATTCTATATCAATTAAGTACTGACCATGTATTAGTAGAGGATACCGGTATTAAGGCACTTCACTGCCCCGAAGAGTTTTAAAATCTAGAAGTCTCATGCAAAAGGCAAGACTCACTGGGAGATCCAGGAGAAGATACTTTAGATAATCTTTTTTTAATTAATAAAAAACCACATCCTGGGCTTCATCAGAGTTACACCAGGGATGAATTTGGACCAATAATACACATTAGAGCTGGTTGAAATGCTGTGATCAAAATGATGAAAAAAGTTCCTTTTTTGTTTTTTTTATGAAAAACATTTTAGTTGTTCTAAGTTTTCAGCAACTGAAATATTTCTTGATATTTTTTTAGCATAAAAAAACCTGTAAAACATTTTTTGGGGGGGAAATAGTTTATTTTGAGTATTTTAAAGAAAATACCATTTGCTGACCAGCTGTAATAACTTACTGATCTTGCAGAAGTTTTCTGAACTTAATTCATTAATGTTTTTAAATGGTGTTGAGATCCTGGGATAGAAAGTGCTAGAGATGTTCAAAATACTGTTATGCTTACATATGCATACTGTGTCACCCTGTTTGTATTTTAGGTAACAAAATTGCTCAACTCTGCTTTCTATAGTGGACATATGCATTGGTCCTGCTCTGCTCAGGTATATCCCAGCTACAAAGTGATTGATTGGAGTCACTGAATTTCTAGATCTCTGTTTGTCCATGCATGGAGAGGACAGGTATCATTTTCATGTGCTAAGAAGAAAAATAACACTGGAGAAGAGGAATGAAATGAATTGTCTCAGCATGTGCTGAGTGGAAGGAACTTTTCATTGGCTCCATAATAATAGTGTGGTTGGAAAGTCCCAGTCTGCTCAATTTCCAATCATATAACTTTCTTACTTTCCAACTACAACATATATGTTAACTTTTCTGAACCAGCTGAACTCTTTAGCCTCTCTATTTCTTATAGTGTCTGAAATATAGACACGCTCTGTAGGTTGCACAAAGCAGTGTCTATTAATGTCTGTTTGCTCACATCTGAAGGGAATAAGACACAAGATCGGGCATGATTCCTTGAAGTGTCAAGATTAAAGTTAATAAGTCATAAAGTAGGAGGTGCAACCAGAATTTTCATGTTAAAGAGATATAAATGTTAAACTTGTAGAGTGCATTTACAAAAGGCTGACAAACTTTTGTTTTGTTCCCCCAAGAGAATAAATTGTGGGTACAAATCTGAGTACTGGTGCCTCTTATTAACTCACTTGCACCCACAATTAAATTGAAGGTGTAAACTGAAGAGAGACATTTTTCAGGGGTAAATGGTGCTTGTCAGGAAAAAAAGAAGAGGCTACTCTTTTGAAAGCCAGACCCACAGTGTTCATTGTTTAATGTGCCTTTAACTTAAGCATGCATTCACATTCTCCTTTAAAAAGAAAGCCAGGGGAAAAGGTCAACTCATAAGAAATAATTGTGTGGGCCTGTGATGTGATTTACCAACATGTTCCACAGCACAATGGATTTTTTTAAATAGTTCTTTGTCCCTTAGCTTGGGTAACAGTATCCCTAGCAGGGGGCAAATTCAGTGATCATCTTCTTCTTCAACAGTTAGCTGAACGCTCGGCCATAGTGATCTTTCACCATTTGATCCATTCCTGTGTGGCCGCAAGGGCTTGACAGGCCGAAAAAGCAACATCAGAACAGACTTCATGCACACAGGTAATAGGGGGTGTGCCTTTGGGCTGCCTCCACCCCTCAGTTGGTGGAATTTTATCCCAGATGTTACAAGCCATCTGGAGAACTTGCGGCATTCTGGCAACATGTCCAAAAAGCATAAGACGCCAGCTGCGGATAATGGCCCCTGTAGTCTGTAGATCGGAGCAACCGTAAATGTCTACATTACAAATGAAGTCATTCCACTTTATGCCCAATATCCGATGTTGGCATTTTGTGTGGAAAGCCTCCAGCTTTGCCCAGTCTGAGCAGCATAGTGTCTGTTTCGCAACCATACAGGAGTATGGAGAATATTGAGCTCAAATAGATCCTGAACTTGGTTACCGTGCCAAGATGATATTGATTCCATATTTTTGGCAAATGACCCATGGCAGATGCCAATCCAGTGAAGAACCTCCAAATGAGAGTTGGAGGAACTGGTGAGTATTGAGCCCAAATAGCAAAAGCTGGAGACTGCTTCAACTGTTTCATTATTCAAAGAGACTGGAGTCATGAGTAGACTTTATCCTAGGTTTTCCAACTTTGTCTTTGACCACAAGCTCCTCCTCCATTTGCTGGAGTACCTCGCAAAACCTGTCAGGGCTTTGTACTAGAAGAACAACAACATCCGCATAGTCATGGTCTGATGGAATACTACATTATGAAATCCATTGCCTGACAAAAGAGTGCAAGGGCCAAGACACAGCCCTGCCTGATACCACATACTTCTTTAAAAGGTCCCGACATCGGATTCCCGAGACACACCCTGGCAGTTGTTCCATTATGCAACTTGCTAATCAAGTCTGGCAGAGTGGTTGGGACACCTACATACTTGAAGGCTTTCCATAGTGCTACTCTGTCAACTGAATCAAACCCAGCCTTAAGATTGACATATGCTATGTACAGAAGCTTCTTGAACTCACTGTGTATCTCGGACAGCAAACGGGGCCAAAATGGTATCTGATGTGGACCTGTTCCTCATAGAGCCTGACTGTTGGGGACAATGCTTCTGATGTAGCATGGGCTCCAAATGCACCAGCAGAACATATGCAAACACCTTCCCTGACACGGACAACAAGGTGATAGACCTGTAGCTCTTACATTTGCTGTGCGGTCCCTTGCCCTTATAAAGTGACATCACAATATTGTCCTTCCAACTCTCCACACCAGGCAAAAGATGACCAAAAGTGATTCTGCACACATTAGCAGTTCTAGGGGGATGGCATCAGCATCAGCTGCATGTCCGTTTTCCAGTTTGCAAGTGGCGCGTTTCGCTTCATCCAGCATTGGTGCATCAGTACAAGTGTCTGGGTCCGAAACCACCATGGCTGCCAAATCTTCAAGCTCAGAGCAAAGTGGTTCAATGATGGGGAAAGTCATTTCCAATTCTAATTTTGCTTTCTATAGTCTCCCCTCACTGCTGCAATTTTCAGTTGGGCATAAACTACGAAGGAAGCTGGGGTGAGGCAATGCAGAGGGCCAAGGCAATTGTGCAGCATCTTTCTTCTTCCATGTAATCACCCCTCTGCAAAAGATATTGTACGGGAAAAGGGGGCCTGGCCATGGGAAGAGACAGACTTAAAAGTATTTTCTCCTCCACAATAAGAGGGACATAATGCTAATGTTGCTTCAAACAATGTTACCTGCCTTGTGCACTCTGTCACCCCCATTAGTGGAGTCTTAGATTGCCATCATGGGTCAACAGCCAATGGCAGAATGCTACTGGCCCAGTTTTGTTGACACAGTTGGGGGACAGGTGGCAAGGAGAATGCAGTCGTAGATTCAGTGTAAATGGCTAACTAGAGATCCACAGCTTTGGGGCCACTGATATCCAGAGGGTTCCAGCCTTTGGTTCCTTTGCTGATCCTGACGCTACTCATTCCACACTCCCTGCCAGCCCTGCAGACCAAACTCAATAAATGTGCAGAATGTTTGTATTAATATGTATTTGTGCAAAGGAGGAACATATGGGTGTGTAATCCTGCTTTAATCCTCCTTATCAATTCTGGGAAGGTCTCCTCTTTGATCAACACTGAAGTTGTCTATTGCATATGCTACACTGAGTAAGTGCGGAATATGCCACTGATACATACCCATATTGCAAAGAAAAGATCTGGAGCACAGATCAAAGAGGAGAATTTTGCTTTTGGCTGATCAATGTTTATGTTCTATTTGTTCTATTTCTTCAAAAAAGTCTTTGGCTAACTAGAGCCTTAGAAACAGTCTGGCATAGCAAGCTCCCTCTGGAAAGTTCACTTTTTTCCACTCATGCAGCTTTAGTTTCACAATACTAGACATTCAGAAACTCAGCTTGCAGCCTTTTTAACTTTCTACCTTTCCTAATCCAGTCACAATACAATACTAAAAGAGCAGCATAAAAAACCTTATCCACACAGGGAACATCTCATAGCATTATGTTCAACTTGCTTTGAGCCATGGGATTCTCATTCCTAAGTACCTACCTTAGGTATTTACATGGCCCCCATAAACTTATTGTCAGATCACCTCATAGTCTTTACTGTATTTATCCTCACAGTACCCCTATAAGGGAGGGGAAGTACAATTATGGGGAATCAAGGTTAGTAAAGGAATTTCATATGCCCCCTTATTGCGCTCTACGGCCGCACAGCGATCATAGCTGAGTCCTTTCTTATTTAATATTGTGCACAATGTAGGTATCTAAGCCCTTGACCCTGCAAATTGTTATGCACATGCTTAATGTTACATGCATGTTGTTTCACATGCATAACTTTAAGCAGATGGGTGGTCCCACTGAAGTCAAGCATGTGTGTAAGTTAAGCACAGGCAGAACTGCAGGATCATGGGCTAAGATGGTGCATGAATTTTATGATAAAAGAGACCCAGGAATCTGGGGAAGAAAAGCAAAGGAGCACCAAAAATCCATTGGAAAAGAATGTAAAAAGGAGGTCAAAACATCAGGAAGGAATTGAGCTGAGTAGAAGGGTCTTGCACTGAATTTTCAAAGTAGCGATGGAAGGACTGACTGACACAGTTGGGGACAGAGTACCAGAAATGAGGCCCCTGAAATGCAAGAAAGGATTGGCCAGTGGTTAGGGTACTAACCTAGCACTCCAGAGACATGAGCTTCCCACATCCTGGGGAGAACAGGAACCAGCAGGCTGCTACTCTCTGACAGGGTTGTTGGACGGGAGTTGGCCCAGAGGAGGAAGTAATCTACACTTGAAAAATAGCTGGTACAGATTGCTTTCCCCTTACTTCAGGGTTAAAGTATAAATTAAACTCTGACTCAGAATTATGCACTACCCCATACTTGGTCTGACTTGTAGGGTTAGCTCAGCCCACAATAAATAGCCCAATAGGAAACGTACCTTTGTTGATGTTTGTGTGGTCAGAAATGACTATTCTTAGATATGTTTTTTCTGCAATTAAGGGGAATTAAACTGAGACAAAGGGGCATAGAACAAAATATGTATCTTTTCAATTCTATTATGCAATTCTGAAATAGGATCTTATAGCATGCCTATCACCATGTCTGAACACCTTTGGCTGTTTAAAATTATTTCTGCAAAGCACCCTGTTGAAATAGCTTCTTGCTTAGATCACCAGTGGTAAGTGGCAAGAGGCTAACTGGATTCCAGTGGTTTTTTACTTCTATTGGGAATAACTGGTCAGCATTTGTAAGGAGGGGCTCTATGCATAATCACCACCTTTGGCTAAGCATATTTCATTTTTCTCCAAGCACTTTGTAACTGTTTGATACAGAAACAATTCAGTATATTGGAGGTACTGCTTCCCCAAGCTTCTGGGTCTTTGCCCAGTTGCAATCTCAGCAATGTTATTGCAGTTCCTTCCTGTCCCTTTGATGTAGCATTTGCTTTTTAAATTCCTTTTGGTTTCACTCATTTTTCTCACTCTGCTTTTTGGCTTGATTTCTGAAGGTAGTGGGGCTCTTTCAGGGAGCAGGCTTTATCAGAGAGGGTATGCCTCTCCCCTCTGTTTCATGAACTCATAGTGTTACAGTCGGATAGATTTATTAAGCATTAACTGTCCCCAGGAATACTGGGAAGGACTACATCAAACAGACCATACATCGCATTGTGCTTGGAAAAATCCGCTGCAATAACAAATGAGAAAGTGAACACTGTTTATTTCCAAATTGATCTCCTTTCTGCTCACAGGGCCCCAAACTTCCCTGTGAGTAGGAGTCCAGCACCTCCAAGGATGTATTCAGTGCCTTGCTGGATAAGTCTTCTAAGTGCCTAGCTCCCAGCAGCACTGAGAGTCTGGAAATGTAAGACTATATAAACTATACTAAGGGGGACTTCATTTCTTCTTTCTCATGGTGGCAGCAGAAAGAGACCCAAAAAGCAAACAGAAAATAAATACTGGAACGTAAATTGGATATTTAAAATTCTTTCAGTTTTAATCACCCAAGGTGCTATTAGTTACATAGGTAAGAACATTTGTTTCTTACAATATTTGTTTTTAAGTTCACAGTGTGCTTTCAACTCAGCACAGTTACTAAGGACATTAATATATCAGGGGGGAATAGACATTTTGTGCTCTGTACAGGTGGGGAAAAAAGAGGTAAAAATCTTGTCATTTCCAAAAAGAACATGCCAACTATACTATTTTCCCACTAAAATTAAGTGTCTAAAATATAGTTAATTATCCCTCTGGGCAAACTAAGAGGTGCCCCGGTCTATATTCAGCATTTTTAATGCCTACAGAATTTACCATACTTGTGGTTCATTTAAAAAAGATGGACCTACCATTTTGTCATATATAAAATGCAGGTTTGAGTAGCTCAGGATTTTATCATCAGTTAGAAATCCAATTGATAATGGGCTCCAGGGAAATATTTCTCACTCAAATAGGCATTGTGGTTTAATGGACTGAGCAAAGAACTAGCAGTGAGGAACTCCTGAGTTCTATTACCTGTCTAGCCTTTGGGCAAGTCACTTAACTTCTACATGTCTCAGAATCTATCTGCAAAATGGGGATGATAAATATTTGCTTTCCTGCTTCACATTCTTCTTCACATAAGGGCTTGATCCAGCTCCACTGAAGTCAATGGGAGTTTCACCATTTCCCTTCAGTGGGAGCAGGATCAGGCCTTAATTATACACTACTTTTGAAGTGTTGAGCCAAATTCTACCCTCAGTTACAGCTTATTGACTTTAATGGGATTGTTCGGGTGCCACTGCAGGCAGAATTATTCTATCACCATAGCATCTCAGTGCCTACCAGGATTAAGAATAAACAAGATTAGTGTCTGTCATGAAGTTTTCTCTCCATTCCTCCCCGAGAGGGAAAAGTTAAGTGGATGTAGTGTGGGAGGATGTTGTTTTTAAAAATGTTATATGTGTGTATAGTGAAAGAGAGAGACAGAGAGATTCATATATGCTATGTGCTGCTTATTGGGAAAGTAAATTGAAGGTGATAACTTCGCATTTGGACTGGAAAGTAATGAGGCTTGTTACCATTCTAAGATCCTGTTCTATGAGCTAGATTTTCAAACACCAGTCTGTTTTTGCTCACATAATCTTGCAAGAACAAAAATTGAAGTCTGGTTAAGGCAGGACTGAAAATGTGGCCTCTAAACTGTATACATTTAGAAAGGAGAAGAAATGAACACTCAAAGCCTTGAAATATGAAAACATTTTAAGCATCCACATTTTTTCTGAAGAGTTACAGCCAACCTTTTTTTTTTTTTTTTTTGATAAAAGGAAAAATGATAACCTTGAAGACATTTTCATGTTCTCCAGCACGGGCCATCATCTCATTCTTTGCACCCACAGCTGAACTGCAGGTACAAATCTAAGTATGAGCATTTCTAACCATACATCTAGGTAGGTAGAATTGCAAGTACTCAGGGCAAATCCTTAGCTGGTGTTAGCTGTCATGACTTCATTGAAGTCAACAGCAGTTCACACCAGCTGAGGGCTCTGCCCCTCAGCTTTTTGTATGCAGTTAATTCTGCAGGCCAGGGAAGATTCTGTGGGTAAGCAAAAGCAGCCTAATGTCACAGAAGGAGAAGGAGATCTTCGCACTGAGATAGTCCTGGTGGGACACTGTGAACATTCCCACCCCCGGGCACACCAGCACAGATAATGTCGTATCTCGGAGTTATGCTCTCCAAACAGGTCTTCTTGTGTAAGAGAAATGCAGTAATTTTTTAACAGGGCACACGACATCACCTACTTATGTTGAGATGTCATTTTCTCAGTCAGTCAGAGGGCAGGGATGCTGAACAGTTACTGAAGCAAAATCATACAGTTTTATTGCAAGTTATGCAACCTGAACTAGGGTTGGTTTGGAATTTCAATAACCATACCAAATGCCAAACTTTTGAGTGTGTTGATGCCCACTTTTAGCCAGTCATAGGAAGAGACTGGCACAGTTATTGCTCAATAACCATCCTGTAAATATGTAGAGCTATCTATTTGGATGGCCTCTTTTAACCACTCTGCTTTGGCTGGTTCCTGCACTCGGACTTTTCAAGCTTTCTGTCTGCAATGATGATGACACCTCTGCTTCAAAATCCCTTGGGCTAGAGAACAAAACCCTCCAAAATGAACTAGAACAAGAGTTTAAAACAAAAAAATGGATTGTGGAACCGCTGCAATGGGAATAGTTTTAGACGGGGTTACAAACCTTTTCACTCATTTACCTCCTGTGCCTCCCTTCCCTCCTCACACGGCAGCCAGGCTGTCATTCCCACAAGCACTGTTAGATAATTGTGGTGTTGTCATTGCCTGTGAACACTAGACGACCCCCAGCCCTTCCCTCCTAATTTTGAAACAAAATTCTGCTGCCAGTTAGAGCCATGTAAATCCAGAGCAATCCTATTGGAGTCAGGGGGAGTTTTGCTTGAGTAAGGAATGCCAGGAGTGCTGGAACAATTTTTCTAGTGGGGATGCTGAAAGGCATTAAACAAAACGGTAAGCCCTGTTTCGGATGGAGGCCATGCATTCAGTTATTATTGTTATTGCACCCCGCAGTACACCTAGTGCCAGTGGCCCTAAGGAATGCTGAATAAGACCTGGAGTGAAATCTTTGGATCCATCTGAAGTCAATGGCAAAATTCCCATTGAGTTCACTGGAGGCAGGATTTTACCCTTTGTATTTTATGCTAGAAAAATGGATCCAACATCACTTTATGCTTTTTTCACTATTATTTTCCACCTTGCCCCCATTAGAGGAATTTGTCCTGCATTTGGCCCTCAACATATTGAAAGGTCTGGCCATGGCTAAGGGGCTGTGGTAGGTAAAACTTTCCTGTCAGCTCCTGCACACACATGCAGAGTATCCAGTGCTGCACAAACTCTTACAAACAACATTCTAACAGCCTTTGTCACCAGAAAACTCAGACATATTACCCCATATTGCGTTCCACAATAGCACACAGTCTAACAAACAACCTCTAAAAGATTCCATCCCAGATGCCTGTTGATGACAAGGTCAAGCTTGGTTATAAGGAAGCTGAGGATACTGAGCCTGTCCATATATGAAAAAGGTTTGAAATGCAGGATGACTTCTAAATGACTAGATCTCATTCTAGTTACTTTCAGGTGTAAAAAGTCATTGATAAAGGAGCTAGTCCACCCTCAAGGGACCAAATCCTGTTCTCAGTTGCCCTTGTTTAAAACTGAAATGTCTCCACTGAAGTCAACAGGGTTACTTTAAAATGACACTGGTGAAATTGAAAGTTCAGTTGGTTCAATACACAGCAATCCATTAAAGCAATGGCTTGGCCACTTGCTTTAGTTATTTTATGAGCATATTTTCTCCTGAAGCTTGCAGCAGTGAAGGTACTGCTGCATATGTATCTGGATCAGTGTGTGCATGCACAATATGATTTGGTTTATTTTTTCCTGTAGCCAGTGACTACATATACCTTGTAGATGCTGTTTCTTTCTGTAGCACTGTATGACAGTGTGGCAAAGAGAGCAGAAGTTATTTTAAAAATGCAGGTGATGCTTATGTTTGCCTTTTCTTCCTATCAGCGATGTTACCAAGCTGGTGCCAAGGGAGAAAGGATTTTATTGTTTTGTTTTAAAAACATGTTGCCCTTCTGAGCACCCCTCCTTCGGCAATATCCCTCCACGCTGGGGCTTTGTGAGAAAATTAACTGGTTGTACACTTCTGCCCACAAGCTCTAAAACTGGTTCTGTGAACCATGTCTGGAACTGAGTTACCATGGTGTAATCCTGTGTTAACTCTGTGAAACTCGAGGGAGTTTCTTTAGATTTACACCAGAAATCAAACTGGGGCCAAGATTTTCTAAGGTAGCAAGTGATTTTGGGTGCCTCCGCTTCAGGGCAATCAACTTGAGATGCCTTAAAGGAACTTGATTGTCAGAAAGTACAAAGCAGACCCCCTCTCTAAAAATCAGGCCCTTTATGGTATCTCAAGCTGGGCAGCCAGAAACCTAAGGCACTCTAAATCACTGGTCACTTTGGAAAATTTTAGCTTATATCTCAGCACGTCGACTTTGCCTTCCTCTGACAACACATGAGTCATGAGTAACTGCCTAGACCTTTAAATAACAGTTGGTCAATGGAATAGATGCATTGCAATCTAAGATGCTCTGTTATTATTTTATCGTGCACTTTGATTTAATTCATAAAATAGTACATACAAATTCCTTGTAGTGCTCTTTAGCAGCTATGGGGCTTTTTTGGCTAGAGGGTGACATTTTAAAATAGTCAATTTTCAGAGTAAATTTGCTCTTTAAGTTCTGGTCTCTTGTCTTCTGGATGTGGCAGGTACTGAAATGCTCCTAACAGATAAACAACAATAATAATTCTTTTCTAAAGGAACATCCCATTATTTCTTTATTTTCTCTGCAGTCTTTTGCAGGACAACTTGGGCTACATCTCATTTACTGAAACATTAATCTTCAGACAGGGCTGGCAAACAAGCCATTGATCTGAAGAGCCAGGATTTTATGCTATGCAAAAACTGGATTCACTACCTCCTCCATATATAAGGTTATATTGCTATCTTCATTTGCTTCTAGACTAATTAAAGTTGTTAACCCGTTGTGTTTCATTGATGAAAAAAAAACTTTAGACCAGATTTTGCTCTCATATAGTCATGAAACTCCCTCTGAAGTTAGTAGTTGTGTATTAATATCTAAAACACAGTTTGGCCTTTGTGTAGTATGTCATTCTGTGTAATATTATTGTTAGCACTTCTGTGAATTATAGATAAGTCCATCAGATGGCATAATGTTAAATAACTGAGCTCACTGTGAACTTTTATAGCTATAATTTACACAGTGCAGTAGATGAGCATGGTCCTTTACAAAACAAAGAAGGAGTCTCTGCCCCAAGGAGCTGACCATTTTAAAAAAATGCCAGAAGGAGAGAACAAATACAGGGAAAGTTTGTGAGAAGAGGAGGAAGGTGAAAACAGTAAGTGTATATGGCTGCTTAGATGCGTGTGGCATGCATCGTTGGGGTTCTTGTTTTGTTTAAATTACTATGTAAGGACTGTAGTTTACAAACCTCTTTGGAGAAATGGGTTTTGAGAAGGATGGAAGGAGGAAGTGGAGGCGTGGTGAGCTGAGCCCTCATGTCCAGGCACAGAAGGCTTATTAAAAGGAGATATACAGGTGAATGTGGAAGGACAACATGAAGGACACAATCAAACCATATGTTGATGTTTAGTCTGATACCAGTGTCGTTGTCATCTGGAAAGTGATATTTTCTTCCCTGACAAGAAATAATATGTGTAGAGTGAACAGGTTGACATGTCTAAAGAACCCTAAACATGCCACCAACTAACCCCATGACACCCTATTGCCTTTGCAGGGAACAAGGAATGATACCCCCCTGCCTCTGCCTCTCTCCCACTTTGTTGTATCTGTTCAGTGTGGGGAAAGCACTGGGTTTTTCACTATCTGCATCACGCTAATAAAAACAAGAAAGAATGAGCACATGCTAAATCTGCCCAAAAGAGACAATTCCAACTAATGGGATAAGCAGCTCATTAACCCACAAATTAGGTACCCTACCAGCTTCTTGAACATATGTGTCTTTACTGCCAGGGGGTCTGTTCAGAATGCTTCAGATACAGCCCACTGTAAACTGTACGTTTCCCAGATTTTTGGAGTTTAGTTCTCCTTAATATGAGCTGTTCTTTGAGAGTCTGGTAGTGATTCAAAGTATTTCTTGTCCTCAGAGATCAAGCACGTTGCCTCCACGCTGGTCCTCTCCTAGAAAGCAAGACAAGTTTGGGAGTAAAATTCAGAAGTCTTGTCCAGTAGCCAAGTGTGAAGCTGCAAAACTACTCATTTAAATTGTCACTGGTTGGCAGTGTTAAGTGTACATGGCTGCAGTCTCCGTGCTGGGTTCTGGGTTTAGTTCATTTTGCTGAAGCGGAAGGCCGCTCTTACTCTGTTTGTTAAATAGTGAAGAGGGAAGTACCAGCATTTCACAAGGACTTGCTGGGATAGTGGCCAATATGATGAAGATTCAGAAGGGTTGGCCAAAAGATAGCAGCACAAAGAAAAGGTATCAAATAAATTAGAAAATAAGCAAGGGCCACAACAAACTTGTTGAAAACATAATGAGAATACGAGGAGTCGCAGAGACTCCATAATGAACAGGAAAGGGTGCACTTTCAAAGCAACTTGTTACTGAATTATGCCTATTTCCCTATCCTCTGCTCTGCCACTCTGCGAGAAGCACAGGTAGCACTCCTGGACTGAACTCAGCACAGCCAAACCACAGTGGCTAGCTACTCCTTGGACTGAGGAGAGGTAGCGTAGTATATGTGATACTATTCAGGCATTGCTAGCCACATACACCACATACAGATAAGCCTCCATCTGCCCCATTCCACTCTCCAATGGGAGTGATGGGATCCTCATCCAGAAGTGGCCCGGGGTGGATTTAGGAGGCAGTCTAGCTCCTTGCAGCAGACAGATTGAGCGGCATGTTTGCAAGCTCCCAGGGGCTGCACTGAGCTCAGAGGTAGAGCTGGCTGGGAAACTGACGTATTTGCCTTTAGAAATTTCAAATAGAAAACTGAGGGGGGGGGGGGGGTCAAAAAATTCAGTTTTCCAGCAGGAAATTTCAAACCAAAACAAAAATTTTCTGTTTTGAATAGACATTTTGAAACAAAATGATAACTTTTATTTAGTTTACATAAAAGGTTGATTTGTTTTGGTTTCTTTACACCAAAAAGGCAAAACAAAACTTTTCACAAAAACATCTGTTTTGACAGTTCCCTTGGGAAAATAGACATTTTTAATCAGTATTGATTTCCATTTAAACAAATTTTTGGTTACATACAACACAGGCAAATTGTTCAGTGGAAAAACTTCTTACATGAAAAATTTCAAGCAGCTCTACTCAGAAGCCCCTGGGAAATGTTTACAGTCTGTCCCGGGGGAGCAACCTACTGCTTTAGAGTCATTGTCCTGTCATAATGTATATAAACAAGAAGAAAGAGTTAGTCACTGCAGGAAAACTAACTTTGTGTGTCCTGATCTTTTGCAATACAAGTTTGAACCTTAATATACATCGAATGCCATTTGTAGAAGATAGAGCATGACAATTTTTGCATAGTAACTTCCTGGGTTCAGAACAATGATTACGATAAACGTACTTGAAGGTACATTGTCAAAAATGATAATCGTCAACACTTCAACTTTAAAAATGACATGTTTTGTTTTAAAATGTGTCTCTGGTAGGTTTAAATAGCAGCATTTTCCCAAAAAAGGGCATAATGAAAAATCCCATCTCCTATGCTGAGTTGGTTGGGATGGTGGCACTGTGCTTGAATATCATGCAACCATGTATGTCATGACATATCTGTCCCCTTTTCCTCTCAGCTCTATTTCTATGAGATGCCATGGGACTGAAATTGACAAGAATCCTGTCTCAAGTGCGCAGAGAATGAAAATTACTTCCATTTGTAAGCCTCTCACAAGCGTAAATCTGGCACAGACAGCAGCAGGAGAGCACCGCATTCACATCTGCAAAATTTGTTGTCTATTGCCCACTTTAGGAGCTCTGTTTTAAGTCTGCTGAGTTCTTGCTTTGGAAGGACTGATGGGTTTCATTGTAATGTCTTTTATTAGAATAATATTTTAAAATAGAAAATACCATGTTTTGGAAATGCAAATGTTGAGCTTGTCAACCTGAACAGTGTCCATAATCAATTGTTCTTACATCATAAAAACATAATCTATTGATCTGACATCAGGACAACTGATTGTCTTTTTCCAGACAGACAAGTCATCATAAAAAGCTGATAATTGCCAACTAAATAACTGACTCCAATAGTGGTTGAAAACCCCTCAACATTTTTTAAAGTTCCAGCTGTTATTATCACACTTGTATTGACAAACATTTAAAATATCATAATTTCTTTAAAAATATTGTATTTCTAGTAAAGGTAGACAGGTTATTGGTGTCAGATAAAATAGCCAAAGAATGTACCTTCTTTTCCCGTTTGTTAATTATTTGGCCAGGCACCCTGCAGATGTATTGGTTACTCACAAATATCTGATGAATTGTTTAAGAGGACAAATGTTAGCCTAGTGGGGTGTCCATTCACACAGAGTTCTCTTTTTATTTGGGCTCAGTGATTAGTTAGCAAAGTCATGTGATTTTGTTTCTACTCTGATTAGATAAACTTTTTTAAGAAGAGGCATTCACTAGTAACAAACAGCAAATATTGAATAGTGAGTATCAAACAGAGAATACGCTTGTTTGCTATGAATAACCTTGCTCACATGCAAATAGAATTTTTTGCAGACAGAACAACTGTTCTCCAAACACTTGCGCAGAGAAAACCCATTGGCACAAATGTTCTTGGATAGTGAATGATGAACATGGGCAGACCAAACAGTTAAGCTATTTTTCTTCTATTGTCCGGTTCTAATTCATATAGGTAAGCCCTGTGGCCTGAAGCTCTAGAGAAGGTAGGGAGCTCTCTGCTCCCATCTATTGGTGAACAGGGAGAAGTATAGCTACAGTCAGAGCTTCAAAGTATAAGCTTTCAACCCAGCATCCTTCCACTGGCTCATTTGGGAGTCACCATAAGAGTATGCAGATTCAGAATTGGTCAGGTAATGGAACTGAAAAAGAGAAAGGGGAAGAAGACTTCTACTTTACAGCAAGGGGATTCATCTTCAGTGTCAAGGAGTCTGCTCAAGTGTTCTATGTGACTCTGGTTCCCATCCATTAAGGATCCTGTGCTATGGGAATACACAGGCAACGATACAGAAGCAGCTCCTCAAAAAGGTATAGTTGAAGAGGACTCTTTACTGAAACCCAGCAGAAAGAGGTGACTCTGGTGAGTAAGCCCCACCCCCTACACACACGTTCTCTAACCTCTACATAAAGCTGAAATCACTGAATCTGAGTTGGGTAGTGGAGCCTCAAGACAGGACAAGGCAGCACTTACCAAGGGACTGGAGACAGGCCTGCTGCCCATGTACACCTCGGGACTCTGGGACCACACTACCACTGACCCCAAACTGTGAGTAGGGTTTAGCAGATGGGGAGGTGACATGGTAAAGGGACACTTGCCAATTGAATGATCATGCCAATAGGTGAGTAACAGAGTTAATGAACAATTGCCAAAGGTACTCTGGGGGAGTATTTATTTATCATTCATACAGATACTGTTGCTACTTTTTCCTCAAAGTAATGCTATGTTGCCTTTTCCCCTAGTAAAGTTCTCCTTGTTCCATACGCAGACTCAGTGATTATAGACAGGGAAATATTGTCCTTTGGGGATATTCAGGGAAGATATTTAATGATCCCAGAAATTCAAGGTGAGGGCTCAAGCCAGTAGCACTTATTTAAGAACCTGGCTCTTGTTGCTGTTGACAACACCTGGCAAAACGGTAACATATATTGTGGGAAATAATTGGGTGGTGGGTTGGGGCGGAGGAATGGGCTGAAGTTAGTTACTGGATATGAAGTTAGATTTGTCTCATCATCGTAGGCTTTTCATTTCCATTCAAGTTCTGTTCTCATGGTTGATATATCACCCTTAGGTGAAATAAAATAACTTGCTTTACTCCACCTACAAGACTTCAAATGAAATTTATGCTTGTTTTTAGAGATGGTCCAATCACTTTTTTTCTTTTGTATTCTCTATCTTCAAATATTTGGGTTTCTTTTAAGTTTAATCTTTGAATTTTCTGAGTTTCCTCAGGTTGTCTTGTTTTGTTTTGTTTGTCACTGCCATGTTCTTCTGAGGTTCCTCCCCAGTGAATTACCAGTTTGTACTCTCAACTATAACTCCAGTTTAATAAAGTCCATTGGGAGCATGAACACATAATATTAAGTAGAAATAAAACTGTGTATAAAGCAGGAGTGGCCAAACTTACTGACCCTCTGAGCTGCACGCAATAATCTTCAGAAGTTTGAGAGTTGCAAGACACTCACAACTTGCCCCTTGGGGTAGTGCCTGCCAGGATTCAGGGCTTCTGCCCTGATGCCCCCTCCCACTGGACTAAAGCCCTTAGACCCCACCCCCTGCAGGGCAGAAGCCGGTAGTCCCACCACCCCCACAGGGCAGAAGCCCTGAGCTGCCCCCTGCCCAGTCTTGTAGGCGGAGAATGGGAGGATCTCTGGGGGGCTCCGGGAGCCGCACTTGAACTGTAAAAGAGCTGCATGCAGCTCACGAGCCACAGTTTGGCCTCACCTGGTGTAAAGGTTTACTGCAAGTACATCCCTCCCTCAGTTTCCCCTAGTGGACTTTCAATAAGTCTAATGAGGCTTACTTATACTGAACAGTGCCCCTTCAGGGGTATAGTTTATTAAACCCAAAGGTGGAATGTTACACAAACAGGTTTCCACTCCAGTGCCCTAGCTGCAGGGGAATGGGGCTGAGTTAACCGCAGTCCATCAACCTGACTTATGTCCAGGTCCCTTATCAGTGAGGCCCTCTTGAGCCAATATCCTCTTCTGGAGCCAGGGCTTCTTATCACCTGGGAAAGGGTCTCTCCTCTTGGAACCAGGTCCCCCACAGAGGTCAAACTGCAACAACCCTTCCTATGATCTGGGGCTTCTGCTGCTACCTGGTGAAGCCCTTCCATGGGGCTTGGCATTCATAGCTCCTTCCTTTCAGAGCCTCTCCCACCTCGGAACTTTCTTCCTTCGTTTCCTTTTCTGGTGAACCCCCTTCACCAGGCTCCCCCTGAGAAGCCCTTCCCTTGGGAACTTCCTCTTTCTAGGGACAGTTCCTCTCCCCAGGAGCCTCAGTTCTCTAGGGAGACCCCACTGGGAGCAGCTTCCTAGCCAGCTCCCCTGAGGAGTTATTTCCTCAGGCTCTTCTTCTCTTGTGTTTTCTCTTGCCTGAGCCCACATAACCCTTTATAAGGCCCAGGTGTTCCTTAACTAATTAAGTAGTTAGGCCCAGATCCTTAGATAATCATTTATCCTCAGAAGGATCTGGGCTGACTCATTCCCTTTGGCAGAGCCTGTCATAGGAAGGCTGAGAGTCTGACCATCCTCAGGGGCCAGCTCTCCTGTGACAGACCCGCATTAATAAAAAATTCAAAGCATGTGCTTAGGTCTACCCCATTCAGAAAAAATCCTTTAAGCATGTGCTTAAATCCCATTGACTTCAACAGGAGTTAAGCACACTCATATATTATAAGGTCAGAAGGCCATTGTGAACATCTTAGTCTGATATTCTATATAACACAAGCCATAGAACGTTCCTCAATTAATTCCTGTTTGAACTAGTGTGCATCTTGTAGAAAAACATCTAATCTTGATATTAAAATTGCCAGTGATGGAGAATTCACCACAAACCTTGATAAACTTGTTCCAATGGATAATTACCCTAACTGTGAAAAAACTTGTGCCTTATTTCCATTCTGAATTTGTCTAGTATCAACTTCCAGCCATTGGATTTTTTTATACTTTTGCCTGCTAGACTGAAGAGCTCATCATCAAATATTTGTTCCCCATGTAGTTAATGCACTTATAAACTGTGATCAAATGACACCCCTCCCCCGTCCCCCAGACTTCTCTTTGTTAATCTATATAGATTGAGCTCCTTCCTCTATCACAGTAAGGCATGTTTTCTAATCCTTTAATCATTCTCATGGGTCTGCTCTGAACCCTCTCCAATGTATTAACATCCATCTTGTATTCTGGACACCAGAACCGGACACAGTATTCCCACAGAGGTCGCACATGCCCCAAATACAGAGGCAATATAACCTTTCTACCCCTACTCGGTATTCTCCTGTTTATACATCCAAGATCTCATGACACCATTTGGCCACAGCATCACACTGGAAGCTCATGTTCAGCTGATTATCCACCATGACCCCCAACTCTCCATGACCCCCAACTCTTTTTCAGAGTCACTGCTTCCCAGGATAAAAAGAAAAGGAGTACTTGTGGCACCTTAGAGACTAACCAGTTTATTTGAGCATGAGCTTTCGTGAGCTACAGCTCACTTCATCGGATGCATAGCATATCGTGGAAACTGCAGAAGACATTATATACACACAGAGACCATGAAACAAAACTTCCTCCCACCTCACTCCCCCGCTGGCAACAGCTTATCTAAAGTGATCCTCAAGTAGAGCCATTTCCAGCACAAATCCAGGTTTTCTCACCCTTCCCCCCCACACACACACATACAAACTCACTCTCCTGCTGGCAACAGTCCATCCCCCTTTGAAACCCCTCTTTATAATGAGGGGTTTGAAACCCCTCATTATAAAGAGGGGTTTCAAAGGGGGATGGGCTGTTGCCAGCAGGAGAGTGAGTTTGTATGTGTCCCCTCATTATAAAGAGGGGTTTCAAAGGGGGATGGGCTGTTGCCAGCAGGAGAGTGAGTTTGTATGTGTGTGGGGGGGGGGTGGGTGGGGGGGAAGGGTGAGAAAACCTGGATTTGTGCTGGAAATGGCTCTACTTGAGGATCACTTTAGATAAGCTGTTGCCAGCGGGGGAGTGAGGTGGGAGGAAGTTTTGTTTCATGGTCTCTGTGTGTATATAATGTCTTCTGCAGTTTCTACGATATGCTATGCATCCGATGAAGTGAGCTGTAGCTCACGAAAGCTCATGCTCAAATAAACTGGTTAGTCTCTAAGGTGCCACAAGTACTCCTTTTCTTTTTACGAATACAGACTAACACGGCTGTTACTCTGAAACCTTCCCAGGATAGAGTCCCCAGTCCTGCATTCTTTGTTGTTTACATTTGGCCATATTGAAATGCATATTATTTTCTTATGTCCAGTTTACCAAGCGATCCAGATCGCTCTGTATCAGTGACCTGTCCTCTTTTTATTATTTGCCACTTCCCTGATCTTTGTGTCATATGCATACTTTATCAGTGATGATTTTGTTTTCTTCCAGGCACTGATAAAAATGTTAAACAGAGTAGGCCCAAGAACTGATCCCTGCAGGACCCCACTAGAAACACACCCACTCAGTGATGATTCCCTGTTACAGTTATATTTTGAGACCTGTCAGTTAGCCACTTTTAATGTAAGCCATGTTAGCTGTATATTGCTCTAGTTTTTTAATCAACATGTCATGCGTACCAAGTCAAATGCCTTGCAGAAGTCTAAGTACATTCCATCAGCACTATTACCTTAAAGGTAGGCATGTGCTTTAGGTATTTCTTGAGTATACTTGGGCCAAATTCTGAAATCCTTATTCATTTTTTTACTCGGTTCTTACTCAGACAAAACCTTAATGAGTTTTGAATCATGACATTAGTATTTGTCCAGTTATCTTTAAAAGTAATTAGGGATGAAACAATAATGGATTCTCACACTGGTGACAGAGCATGTAAATTATTTAGACCTCAGTGGGGAAAGCCATATGACCCAGAAACAATCTGCCCAGACTTCCAGAGGAAATTAAGTGAATCCAGAGTGTGACGTTCTTTAGAAAATGGCCAAGAATGATGTTCACCCCACTGACAGCGCTTTCTATCCTAAAAATTCCACCCAACAAAGAAAAAAGCCTGAAACAAACCAGCAGATTAATACATATTTTTAAAAAATCTAATTCCTATCCCAAGCAGAGTTTTTATGCCATAAAGGGAGAATTGCCAGAAACCCCATGAAGTCCGCTAGAAACACCACGATTGCTACTGATTTTACAAGAAAGGTGCTCACATATTCTGGTTATGGGAAGCAGTATAAAATTGACAGACAGAAAAAATACCCATAATCCTTGAAAACAGTGTCAGGATGTAAACAGGTCACGGGCAACATCCTGAGATGCCAGCTACCAATGTTTTACATGAAGTTTACAATAAGGCTATACTGGTACTTTTGGAATTATCACAGCTCTTTTTTAATCCTTTGGCTAGTAGATGGTATCTACAACATTAGCATCTTTCAGCTGTTGCGATGCTGTGTCTTACTCCCAAACATTAAAGAGAAGTAAGGTTATATAATTGGTCCATGCTTCAATTATTTCTTTCAGTTATTGATTTTATACTACACTGAAAGCAGTGTTGTGGGCATTAACAAAAGTCACAGCTTTCTGATCCAGGTCAAGATTTTATCTTTTCAGGTGTCTTTCTAGCATAATCATCATTGATCTTTGCCATTTTTGGGGTACTGAAGATGGTTATATTTATTTTGCTTCCTAAGAGGGCTAGTAGACAAAACAATAACTTGGGTGTTCTCATCATTTGCCATCATTCACTGACTAAAATGTTTCTAATTCTAAAATGTAAAAGAAAATCAAATACACTGTATGAATACTTCAGAGTGCCACAGAAGTTCAAAAACCAAAACCCCTGATTATGGGGGGGGGGGGTTAGAGAAAATAATCCCATAGATGTTTCATAAACATGGAAAGGGAGTCATGGAAGGGGCTTTAGGGTACTGAGGTATGTGGGACTGGATAGGATATGAAAGGAGGAAGGAAGAGGGGACATAGAAATGAGGACAGGTGAGATGAGGGCCTGAAAGAGAAGTCATGGAATGGAGTGCAGGGGACTGCAAGAGTCATGAAAATAAGTAGTCAGTGATCTAAAGTAAGATAAAGAGAGTGAATGGACAAGACTGGGATGTATGGAGGGAAGATCAGGAGACCACAGGAGGTGAGGGTATGTGTACATGGAACCAGGGTAGATACAGATGGATGGGTTTGCTAGAGACTGGGAGGCATAAAAGGAGACATAGAAAGGTGAAGTATTTCAGTCACACCAAAACTGTCAACACTTCAGATTTTCCAGATATAAAACTTGAAGCCATGGAAGTTTTCTCTGCAGATATGTGGATAAAAGCTCCCCCTCCATTTCCCTCCACTGTCCATTACCCCAGAGACAACCTGTGCAAATTGGGGTGGGCGGGCGGGAAATGACCCCACAACCCCCGCCCTCCATGTGTTGCCTCTGCATGACCACCACCTCCACCAAGGCATAACTTCTGTCATCACACATACCTACTATGAGCCTGCCAAGTCTGCAGCTGGGGAACCTTGCTTTGATAGCTTCAAAATACCTGTCAGAGCAGGGATCCCCTCCTGAGAAACTTATAAGCAAACCTGATTTAGGCTCCAGTTCAGGAAATCACATGCATTTAAGTCTCGTTGATTTCTGTGGACGTAAGAATGAACTCGTAGCTTCCCAGGCCAGAAGGGATTACTTAATCTGACCTCTTGTAATACAAATCATAGAACTTCCCCAAAATAATTCCTAGATCATATATTGTAGACAAGCATCCAATCTTAAGTTAAAAATAGTCTGTGATTGTGGTCAGTCTTGGCAAAGATCGACAGTAGTTAAAGCATAAACCTTTTTAGGCAGTGGTCCTGCGTTATTGATGAGCGGACAATCTGCTGTGCGGACTCCCTTTAGCCCTTACAAAGTACAGCTATCCTATCTCTGTCATCTTAATCAATTTAAATACAGCCATGTGAGGACAGGCAGGAATGTAGAGGATTGCAGAGCTATGTGCATGGTCTAATTGCACTGAATCCCAGGGCCTGCTCCTGGCAGGTGCTGAGCACTCTTTTCCCACTGAAAGTGGAGTTAAGGGTGCTCAGCACCTAACAGGAGCAGCTTTGAGTAGGGGAAATGTGGACGAGTGTAGAGCCACCACTCTGGCCTCTGCACTGGCTATTACTTCTGTTCCTGCCCTGACGTTGGAGAAGGATGTCGCTTTTCCTTGGCCATGTGCAGCAAGCTGATGATTCTGGGCCATTGGAAGAGGCCCTGGGAGTGACTGGGATTGGGTGGCAGCCCTTGCTAAATTATTCCAATGGTTAATTACTTTCACTGTTAAAAATTTACACCTTAGTTCCAGTCTGAATTTGTCTAGCTTCAACTTCCTGCCATTGGATCATGTTATATCTTTCTCTGCTCAACTGCAGAACCCGTTATTAAGTATTTGTTCCCTATGTAAGTACTTCTAGACTGTAATCAAGCCATCCCTTAACCTTCTCTTTTTGTTAAGCTAAATAGATCGAGCTCATTGAGACTATCACTATAAGGTAAATTTTCTGATCTGTTAATTATTCTTGTGCCTCTTTCTGAACCCTCTCCAATTTATCAACATGCATCTCGATATGCTTAACTTCAAAGTTAGGCATATGCTTAAGAGTTTCTCCTAAACAGGATGCTTTCCTCAAATGAAGCCTTAAAATTGTGTTGCTCATTAAAAAATATAGGACGATCTTAAAAAAAAAAAAAGCTTTTATTTAAAAATAACATTACAGTTGAACATATGCTTCAATGGAATCCAGCGAACACCCCCAAAACAATATTACTTTCTTTATGAAAATTATTCAGATTCACATACTCTCACATTAAGAATCCTGAATATGAACAAATATGGAATGCAGACAGTTCCCACTGTCCCATCATTCTTTGCCGCTCACTAGTACTATCAATCCTATTGACTCCCAAAACGTAATGAAACCTACATTTCCCTCCCAAAACAGCAAATAAGAAAATCCCCATTCTCTATTCAAGGGACTTCATGGTGGAGGAGAAAGAATCCACAATTGGCAAATCCTGTTGGTACTGGTGTTCTGAAGAATATACTCAGCTAAAGTTCCCTAAACATGGGATTAGTGAGAAATGAGTAGGTGTTGTCATAGGAAAATACATATTCTAATCAACCTCCTCTTCACTCTCCCATCACTTGCACACGTGTGTCCGTGCACACAAACACACACTTATTTTGAGTAGTAAAGCTATCTTCTCCTTCCTGAGTTTTCCATATGGATCCCTACTCTTAAGAATAAGCAAATCCCAATGCACAAACTCATCATCTTCGCAAAAGCAGTGACTCTTGTTCCATCCCCTCAGTCATGGATCTTAAGGTATAAAAAGGGTGTAGCTTCACCTGCCCCTTTCTTCCTTCTGACCATTGCAGTTCAACCTGGAGCACATGCAGTACCCAGGACACTTCAAATATCAGCTTTTCTGCTTGTTTGGGTACTTTGTTTGTTTGTTTTGTTTTAATGTAGGCCAAAATTGTCAAACTTAAATACATAAAGTTAGGTGCCTGCATCCTTATTTAGGCATCTAAGTGGCCTGATTTTAGAGGTGCTGAGCATTGACTCTGATTAACTTCAGCCCTCATCATTAGGAGCTTGAAGTGCCTCTTCCCAGAATTCAGGAACAGAGGCATATGATTACTATAGTTGTAGATTTAATCTGTAATTTGACTATAGTTAGTCAGTTTTTTATTGTAAAAGGAAACAAAGTGTTTGATGCTTATGCTGTTGTGAGGCTAGTCCTCCTGGGCTGCTTACCTTTCCTTTATTTCAGCTGTGTTAAGACCTCGCCAGTATTTTTAACACTGTTCCACCACAAGACTTTGGGATCTAGATTATCTGGTGGACTCAGAAAAGCTGCATAGACATTAAAACTGGGAAGCGGGGGGAGGGGTGTGTGTGAGAGAGATATGCAACCAAAAATTATCTGGATCCAGCAGGGTAGAGGTGCCAAATTAAAGGTTTTACACTTCCTTACACCATGATGTGTTGGGGAACAGTTTGTTTTGGTTGGCTAGTAGAAAGAACACTTGTTTTCAATTTTGATGTTAGAATTTCTGGATTTGTGACAAGATTCAGTAGGATCTAGTTGTCAGATCTGAGCTATTGTGGGGCTATTGCACTGGAACACATCAGGGGCCGGATTTTGTAAGGTGCAGCAAAAATGACTAAATGTGTCCTCTGTTTAGGCAGTGGAATTTGAAAGTTTGGCAAAAAGTTGGCAGGATCCAGATTTTTGTATCACTGTTCCACAGGGTGAATCATGGTCTTGGTTTTGTCTTTGCACACTGGTTGTCTATTGAGGCATTAGCACTTGGGTGCATGGAATTCAAAAGTTATCCAGATGTTTTTTGTGTCACTTGTATTGGGCTGCATCAGGGTCTGGGTGGTCTTTTCTGTGTGTGCAGTCGGAGCAGCTCAACCTTTTGTCGCTGTGGCTAGTCCAGTTTGGAAGTTAAGGTACAAAAACAAGCAGGATCCAGATGGAGCTAGCTGTTACCTTTCTCCCCTCTGGCTGTATTTATCCATGGGACACAAGGTGGCTGAGGTAATATTTTTTTATAGTGGGACTATTAACTTCGGTATTTATCCATGACATTTATTTCCATTTCAGAACCAGAAAAGGAGGCGCCTGTCCCAAGCTGCCCCTGCTCTCCACACAAAGCACAGCTGGAATGAGTGAGGTGGCCAGCGCCCCACTGGCGCACAGCCCCAGCTCACTCCTCCCCAGAGCCAGGTGATTTAAAAACCCATCGCCAGAGATCGAGTCTCCCTCCCCAAAGCAGCCATGTTTGGCTGGAGACTCATTCCTAGAGCCCTAGGACCACGAGCACCGCTTCTCCCAGTGCATGCCCTGGGGACCACTCCCTCCTCGGGGCTCTTTGCCTGGCCCCTTGCTCTCCGCCAGCCCGCTGCGGCCAAGCTCCCCGGGGAGGAAGCGGAGGCAGGGGACTGGGAGTGAGTCACGCCGGGGAGAAGCGGGGAAACTCCAGCTGCTCGGCCGGGTCCAGCGCGAGTGGCAGGGCGCATGTGCGCTCGCTCCCTGCCTCCCTTCTCCTCCCTCCCCGCTCTCTCTCCCTGCAGGCTGGGTGCTGAAGTTGGGCGGATGGCAGCAAACCAGCTCCGCTAGGGACCAGCCGCACGAGCCCTTCCCCGGGATCGCTCAGTGCCAAGCACACGCAGCCAGGCGGGGGTGGGTAAGCCAGACCGCTGTGGTGTTTTTTATCATTATTTTGAACCTGAACCTTGTTAAATGGCACCAACATGTCTGCTGTATCCTGGTGCCTGGCTTAGAGAGACGGGGTGGGGTGGGGGTGGGGGGCGGCGGGGGGGAGAGGGAGTACAACTGCAAATGCATTCACACGGGGGGTGGGGGAGGAAGGTGTGTGTGTGTGTGTGTGTGTAGCGGGGCGGGGGGGGGGGGGGACAGGCGCGGTGACCCGGGGGCTAAGCTGCAAGGTGGGGTCCGAGCGAGTGTCGCTCCTCTCCAGTGATGCACAAAGGGGTGGGGAAAGGGAGCGCGGTGGCTCCACTGGGCTCCCCAGATATTGGCTCCTGGGCTGTGGCTCTGTGGAGCGATGCTGCTGCTGCTGGGCATCGGCTGCATCAAGGAATCCTGATCCGTCCGGGCCGGGGGTTCCTACCATGTTGGGGGAAAGGAGGGGGAATATCGTTTGCAGATATGTTTGGGGGGTTGTTGGGGAAGGCGGGGGGGGGGGGGTCGTACCTTTCCTCCTGACCTTCTCCTCTGGCTCCCTTAAGGCAGCTTCTCTTCTGGGCAGGGGAGTGGGGACGATGCACCCTTGCGTTTTGCACTGATTTGAAACCATCGGAGACCGTGGCCTTGTAGAAACCACACGCACCGTTTGTCTGGGTTCCTTGGAAATGGAAGTGATTCCCTGTAAGAGCTGAACAGAGGCATGTAATACAGTGCAGACTGCTGGCTGAGGGAAAGGGGGGAGGACGATAATAAAATAATAATAAATAATAAAAGGACGAGGCCCCCACTAAGTCTGTAGAAGCTGTTTCGGTGCAGGGCAAACGGAGAGGTGGCTCACAGGCACCATCCTTGCTGTTCATTATTCTGATGAGTTATGGATTTTCTTTCCACTCTCTCCATAGTCTTTCATGTCACCCACCCATCCTCCCCCCTCATTATTCTGCGGCATCAGCAGGGAGCTGGGGTTTGGCCGGGTTCTGCTCCCCCTGCCTTTCTCTCTGTGTGTGTGTGTGTGTTTGTGTGTGTGTGTGTGTGTGTGTGTGAAAATGTCGGAGGCTGGAGGAAGGACGGAGCCTATGGGGAAAAGCAGGCGGCTACAGATGGTTTAGAATGAGGCTCAGGAAGCAGGAGGCTGGTTAGTGGCGGCTAGCAATAGCGGATCCTTCCCGGCTGGCACCAAGTTATGAACAGCGCAGCGCGCTCAGCAGAGGGGCGCTCACAAGCCAACTCTCTGGCAAAGGAGATCAAGCCCACCGCCCTGAGCCCCTGGCGAGGACTTTCTCTGACACAGGACAGACACTGTACAGGTGCCCAGCTTCCTAAGGAAGAGAGCGCAAGAAAGACCCTGTCTGGAATGGTTCCTTTCCATTCGACATTGTTTTTGAGGGATTTGATTGTATTTAGCTCCTAAAATCCGGGATTAAAAACCATGAGGTCTTAACTTTATCACCAATAAAATCGCTAGAATATGAAGAAAACCAACAAGCTCTAGTTTATCTAGTTTATTTCCAGAGCGCTCATCACCATACTATCTGAGTACTGCATTATAATGAGCTTAGAACTGGCATCCCTATGTGTTAGGGTTTCCAGTATTGAGAGGGGATCCTTATCTTCCGCATTGCTAAGGATTTGGGCTAACCTGTCATCAGCTTTGCAGCTGGGATGCATATTATTATATTTACCAATACATACATACATAAACCTTGTTTTTTGTTTAGTTTATCAAGTGTTGGGCAAATGGATGAAATCCCAAATGCAATAATAGATTGCATTATTTTTAAAAAGCTGGAAAATATAAGTAGGTAAATTTATTAGCTGTTGATAGGTTTTATAGAGAAATAATAAATAACTCTGCAAAATGAATGCATACTACTGTCTATTTTTACAAGTTTTTAAAAGGAAGTTAATTCCTTATTCACATCAATGGAAGCTAGTGTCATCAGCCACATTATAAGATACATAATTAGTGTCATCATGAAAAATTGGCATCTATGTAAGTAAATGAATGGGAATAATCCATTGTTTGAGGTTTGTAAGAAACATTGTTACCTAAGATATTATTATTGCTAATAATTATTTATTTGAATTTCATCAGCACCCAAATGCGCAAGGCACCATCTATATATACAGGAAGACACAGTCCCAGCCCTGAGAAGTAAGATGCTTCTGAGCAGCAGAAATGGAAAATGTGTACTTAAAATATACATTAAGTGATTGTTGTGTTTATAAAAGGTGCTGGGTTGACAGCACTAGAGCCTAGCAGTGTCCTCTCCTTATAGATGCAAAGGCAATTCAGTCTCCCACTCTGCCAGTCCTTGGTCTTGCTGCTGAGACTACAAATAAGAATTGCAGTGATGAGGGCTTGATTGTGTGTGTGTGTGTGAGAGAGAGAGAGAGAGAGAGAGAGATGGACACAGAGAACTCACCTGAAATCATCAACTCCGTTCATAAAGTCTACTGAGCAGTCATTCAGTGGTAATAACTTTCCTTCTCTAATGATTAGACCAAATTTAGACCTGGCATCCTGGTAAAAAATCCCTATCCTATTCCTGTTATCTGAACCACCTGGTTCCTGGGAGCCTTGGGGAGGAGGGGGAGCGCATTGTTCTCCAACTATTGTTTTTGGTTTGGTTTGGTTTGGTTTTTCTCAAAAACTAATTTAAATGCAACATACAAGCTATATGGACATGGCTTTGTTGCTGATTGCCTTAAGTTATGGTTCATTGTGTGTAATGTGCATTGTTTGAAAAGTACGATAGAACTCTCTTACCAAAAGCAAGACAGCAGTGAAAGCCCTCTGACCTAATTGCTTCTACCAGAGAGTAGGACTTGAGTGAGGATCATGCATAAAGAGCAGTAGAATTGATCAGGCTTGCTTAGGAAAATGCTTGCCAATCTTGCGATAGGATCACAAGTAGGGGTGCTTCAATTTATCTCTCAGGAACTGTAGAGGAACAGGGACATCATGACCTACTGCCACATTATTGGAAAAGCGCTGTCAGCAGCAGTGTCCACATGACACTGGAACATGACTGTCGGCAGAAACAACATGGATGAGGCGCAAGGTAGTATAGCAGAAACTCATCTGAATGGAGGGTCCCTCCATAACAAATAAAACATTGATGCAGGATGCTGGAATACTCCTCTCCCAAGAGCTGAAGAGGAGATTAAAGCAAACTGCACACTAAGACATAGGAGAGAAGATACCACCTGATCTGAAAGTAAAGCCAGCTAGACACCAGTGTGGCCTGCCACTTCAGCAATAGCATCTGCATGTAAACTTTTCTTCAAGGTAAATATGGTGGCTTGAAAAAAATTCAGTGCTCCCTCTACAATCATCTAACATTAGCCTCTCCCCACTTCTATAACAAGCAAATAGGGCCTTGTCATTTATCTACTTTGCAGAGATCTTTGAATGTGAAAAATGTGGAAATACTTGTGTTATAAAAGTGTACCCAGTGAAACAATGTTAGTTAGTATGGAAGTGCAGTTATTACACCGTAGTTAAGGCAGAGGTATATTTAGTACTTAAAGCAAGGACTCAACTTCTTTTTCATATGAACAATACAACATATCCTCCCCATATTTACAGTGTTTTCTCTTTGAGTGTAGAATGAATTTTCTGAGAATTTACAAATCAATCTGTTAATTAGGTTGAGTTAAAATTCATTAAAAACTAGGTCCTTTAAGAAATTTCACATCTCATGTCGATCTTTTCTTTCTGCTGAATTATCTTAATAATGAAATAACACAGGCACTTCAAACTTTCCATATTGTTAGAATTAATCGGAAGCTTTTGCATAGGCTATATCTGAGGAAATTAAATTGCAATTAAGATAACAATTAGATGCAACTGTTAATAACTTATGAATATATAGGCTGCAGACAGGTGCAGGTCAACAGCTCAGGTAACTCTTAAGGGGGGCCATCGTGACTCTAGAGGTAACTCAACCAATCATCACCCTCCCTCTGCTGCAAATTTGCATGGAACAATTCTATTGGTTGTAGTGAGTCATCAGTATGAGGGAGACTGGATGCATGTGTCAGGAGTCCTCACTGGTAGCTTACTTGATTCAGCTGTCACTGTTCTTTAAAGATTTAATGTCTGCATGCTAGTTTGGGCATCAGAACTTGAACAGCTTCCTATCTGCAGTACTGCAATCTCAGCTCCTCTGTGCACAGAGGCAGCACTGATGGGGTGGTAACTGGGGCAGGAGTCCAGGGTAAGATGATAAACTGCACCAACATTGAGTCTCAGGGCATGGGTTCTCTTTGAGCATTCTTTTTGGGTTTCCTGTTTAGTTTTCATATATGAAATTTTTAATAATTTCTTAAAAATAAGAAAATGACCATACAAAAAAAATCAGTGTTAAGATAGAGTTAAAGTTGAGAGTATGTATCAGAAACCAACAGGTAAAAAACATTACGGGCCTATTGTAATCATCCCCAGATCAAGCATTACAAATCCAGGAACATACATAATTAAGGTTACACTTAAAAGAAATCTAAACATGTTAAGGTAAGAAATGCACAGTTATAGTACTTAAACAACCTTAACTATGCCTTGTTGTGATAACAGGAAGGGGAAAACATATGAAAACCTCTAATATGTCTAAAAATCAGTTGGAACTAATATGAGACCACAAATACTACAATAGCTTAATCATAACTGTATGGTTATTGCATGACATCAGTACAGGGCAGAGTTAAGTTTGTTTGGGTACCTTAATTGTGCATTTCTCACCTTACTATGTCTGGATTTCTTTTAAGTGTAACCTTAATTATGCAGTTCTTGGGTTTGTAATGCTTGGCTTCGGGGTGATGACAACATCCCTGTAATGTTTTTTTTTTACCCTTAAGTTACCAAGACATGCTCTCAACTGTAACTCTATAGAAATGCATATTTTTTGGTCTGGGAATTAGTAGTAGTTGGCAGTCACTAAGAGGGGAATCAGGAGAGAAATGTCTTCATGCTACCTCGTTTATTATAACAATTATATATTGGACAGTCCAGGGACCTCTAATGCCCATACACCTGGGCATTTTTTCTCAATTTCTGTAAAACGTTGAAAAATGAAGGTGAAACGTTCACTGGGCCTGATTCTTTGCTGTGCTGTTTCTGGTGATCGCAGCAGAGTGGGGGGACAATATCTCAGCCCTAATGCTGGCACAGATGAGAGCAGCCTGGGGGCCATTCTAACTTGTGCTGGCTGGAATTGGTCCCCAAAGGATTATCCACAAGCTGGGGTTAGCAGAAACACTGTGTGCTCTGGCCACTCCTCATCACTGATACACCTCTTCCCACCCTGGACTTCCCCCCTATGCTAGGGCGCAACTGTGGGGAGGGAAGGACAAGTGTCAACTATACCAGCTCTGTTCCCACTGAGCCTCCATCATGCCGGGGTATGTCCAGCTGGGGATTTATGTGCAGTCTCACTCCTTTGGCATCACCTGGTCAGAGCAAAAAGTGTGGAGCGGACCAGAAAAACCGGCCCACTCTGTTTAAAGAAAAACTATGGATCCGTTACGAAACAGTTGATACTGCTGTGAAACTTACTGAATATTCCCCCTCCTTCCGGATCGTTATTTGAATATGATTCTATGCAGGCCTTCACTTTCATTTGACTTTAGGAAAATAGAATATGGCTGGATCTCTGATAGAGACAGATTTGTTATTTTGTGTGAGACTCATTTTTAATTTTAAAAAAAGAAAACATGATAAAACTGGCATAGTCAGTGCCACACTGTATAAATAGGTCTAGCCTAGGGTATAGCAAAAGCTGTTTATCACTGAATAGTGTCAGTAAAATAACATTAAAGAGTCTGAGACAGAGTAGCTAAACTACATAAATTATGGCTGAAGGCTGCACGGTATCCTTAACTCAGCACCTACATGCCTAGGTATTGCAGTTCAGAGGGCTCCTATCAGGGGATCTCAAAGCACAGGACGTTCTGATATATAACCTGTTCTGCCATTCTGTGACAGAGTGCTGGGCAAAGACAGCTGTACCAGCACTCTGATCACTGGATCATCAATTAAATCGCCCTGGACTAAATCTGGGGGGCCAAACTGTGCCTAACTTATAGATTGGTATAGGCTGAGGAGAGCCCCAAAGGCTAATTAGCCCAGAAAGTAGAAAAGACACAGGAAGGAAGTGGTCAAAGGAAAGAGAGAGAGACAGGCAAGCTTTTGAGAGTCAGAGCCAGGAGAGAGCTCTCAGGGGGAATCCTAGGATCACAGGGTTAGAAAAGACTGCAAGGGTCATCTAGTATAATGTCCCTGCCATGATGCAGGATTTGTTGTGTCTAAACCATCCAAGCCAGATGGCGATCCAGCCTCCTTTTGAGAACCTCCAGCGAAGCAGCTTCCACCACCTCCTGAGGCATCTGTTCCATTGTCCTACTGTTCTTACAGTTAGGAAGTTTTTCCTGAAGATCACTGTCTCCCCCACTCCTTGGCTGAATGAGTTAAGGTTTGCATGTTTATAAATACAGAGCTGCACAAGTTTGTAAAGGTGGTGGGGAGAGCACTGTGAATACATTGCACAAGGCATTTGACCAGAAGGTCTCCGAGCAGTTTGTGTCTAGAAAAGAGACAGGAGTAGGATGATGCCTTGTCACACATTCCTTGGCACACAGCAGGCTTGAGGCAAGAAGGCTTACCAAGAAGTCCCTGTATTTCTTGCTTTGTTTCTGACCAATAAAAACGTTACCTAAATATTGATCTGAGCACTTCCATGAGAGAAAAGGTATAATGAATGACAAATTTCATGGTCATTGCCTAGTGGTTGTATTACTCTGTTGACATCACTTTCTGAAATGATGAACTCCTCATCCAGTGTAAAGTTCACATTATTGCAAAATCATTATAGGCTAGATTCTGCCATCTTTACTCACATTGGGCCAGATATTCAGCTACTGTAAATGGTTGTCAAATCAATGTTCTATGCCAACTGTCTCAGCTGGGGATCTAGCCCACTGCATAATATCTTACACCATGAGTAGCCCCATTAAATTGAACATAAGTAAGGTGGTAAATGTAGTCCTACTTACTCAGCACCTGCTAGTTACTTTTGTAAGTCTGTTGTTTTAGTTTATTCAGAAATGGCAAAACATTAATAACAATCAGCAACTTGCAAAAGTTATCATTGCGTGGGAACAGACATGTAAGGTATTTTTTGCCACTCAGTCACACACTGGTTTAAAAATGGGTACAAAAATATTTGTGCACCTAGATTCAAACCAATAGGATTTAATGTGTCTGTAATATAGCAGCCTGAACATCTGGTAATAATACTTCGTATTTATGTAGTGTGTTAAATGTGTTCAGAACATTTTACAAATCTAACTAATCTTCCTAATATAAGAAACTGGGGCTAAGAAATTCTGACAGATCTTTAACTGTAAAAGTAAGCAGCATACAAGAACAGAGCAGAGGATAATGACTATCAAACATTAGATTGGATTATTTTACACTTAAGGCCAAATCCTGGAATTTTCCACCACATCCAAATAAATGTGTTTTATGGAGGTTAACCCTCCACACACTGGCTAGAGCAATGGTGCAGCCATTTCACAAATGTGAATGCTGTCGTAGTGGCAACTGTGCTCAGTAACTTCATGCAGGAGTGGGAGTTGGGTTGGTCCGTGGATTAATGTATTTGAAAACTCATTGGCCGTGCCCACTGATGAGCTGCCAAAATCTTAACAACCGGTTCCCTATAAAAAGTTCTGATTTAAGGGATGTGCCCCAGTATGTATTTTTTGTACCAACAGGGTTACCATACCGCTGTATTTTCCCGGGAGGAATTTTTAAAATTCAAAAATTCCTCCCAGACAGCAATTTAAGAACCAAAACGCCTGACCTGTCCGGGAAAATACGGATGTATGTTAACCCTGCCTAAAGTTCTTTTTTTAAAAAGATGGGCCTGAACTAGAAATGAGCTCCGTTTCACATGTGTGGGTCCCCGCCACTCCCTGGGGGTGTGCTAGGGTGACCAGATGTCCCGATTTTATAGGGACAGTCCCGATTTTGGGGTCTTTTTCTTATATAGGCTCCTATTACCCCCCACCACCTCTCCTGATTTTTCACACTTGCTGTCTGGTCACCCTAGGGTGTGCACGTGTGGGTCCTAGCTGCTCCCTGCCCCCCTCATTGAAGCAGGTGTGCAGGGTTACTGCCTTGGGAACTGCAGGGCACCAGTGGATGTGGGGCCAGCTGCAGACAGGGGCATGGGGCAGGGCTAGCTGGAGGCAGGGGGTGCGGGGCTGGCTGCGGGCAGGGCAGGGGATGCGGAGCTGGCTGGAGACAGGAGGGTGCGGTGTTGGCTGCGGGCAGGGCAGGGGGTGCGGCAGAGGCTGGCTGCAGGCAGGGAGTGCGGGGGTGGCTGGAGGCAGGGCAGGGGGTGCAGGGGCTGGCTGCAGGCAGGGGGTGCAGGGGTGGCTGGAGGCAGGGCAGGGGGTGCAGGGGCTGGCTGCGGGCAAGGCTTGCAGGGGCTGGCTGCAGGCAGGGGCTGGCTGCAGGCAGGGGGTTCGGGGGTGGCTGGAGGCAGGGGCTGGCTGCGGGCAGGGTGGTGGGTGCTCACGGGGAGAGCAGCAGGACGCAGCCCAGGCCCAGCAGAGCAGCCGGGGACCCACCAGGCAGCAGTGGGAGCCCCAGGGCCAGGGGAGCAGCAGCAGCAACAGGGCTGGTGCCCAGGGCCAGGCGGCAGCCCACATGGCTTCCGCAGTGCAGCGCCCCAGGCGGCTGGAGGAGGAATTACATCACTTCCCGGCCAGAGCCCATCAAAGCCTCAGCGCCCCCTGCAGGGAAGCAGGTTAACAACCGGTTCTAAAACTGCTTCAAAATTTAACAACCGGTTCGCGCGAACTGGTGTGAACCGCCTCCAGCTCACCACTGGCCATGCCCATATCACTCCCTTGCTCCAAGCCCCATCTGCATAGTTGTAGAGAGAACCACTGAGATGCTCATATGCCATGATGAGGAGCACAGAGTAGATCTGCTCTGTTGCAACACGGGTAGAGCAAGTCCCTCTACTCAGCCTCTCCCCAGTTTACCCTCTGTGGAGTGGAAACACAGCAGTTCTTCTTCCTTTAGATCATCTACATGCCCATTAAAAGTGGGCAGTATTTGTCCCTTTTTGTCCTTTTGTATTTTAGGTCTTAATATTCTTGACTTCCAAATGACAACAGATTTGGTTTCTCAGCTGATTATGACAGATGTTTGTAATGCTAATCCCTTTTTGTAGCCACAACAATTTTTAAGAAATGGTTATGCTTTTATGTTCTGTCTTCTCCGTCCTTCATATAATACAGCAGAGAGAATTGTTTAAGCATATTCACCAGGACAGCATTATAGTTTAGGATTAGGGAGTGACATATTATATGTGTGTGATGCAATGTGAAAATCAAGCTAGTATACTTTATGTGCCCTTACTTCCACTGGTGGTTTTCTGGGTCAGGCATTTCATTCCACGACAAAACACAGTGACCTGTTTTCAGTCTGATTAACAAACAAAAGGAATCCTAATGATATTGTATGAGATATATTATATATAAAACTTAGTAGTATTTCATGAGGGCTTGAGAAAAGCTACAGAGAACCCAAAAAAATGGAGACCAAAACAGCAATAGGAAAATATCAGTGACAGAACAAAAGGAAAAAATATTTATCCCCAGAGGAAAGGAGCTTTGTTCTAGAGAGTGCAGTAATCTTGAACATATAGACAATTTAGTAAATACTGAGAACAATTACAAAATAAATAATCCAATTGGCCATTATTATTAGTAGTAGTAGTAGCAGTAGTATTTATTATTTATTATCTTTATAGGTATTGGTTTGTTGTTTCAGAATTAACATAATGTATTAGTATAATAATACCAGAAGACTTTGCCCATAAGTATCACCTTTTCATCAAAGAATCCCAAAGCACTTTTCAAACATTAATTACTCCTCACAGCACTCTGGGACACAGTAAACAGCTTTGTGTTTATTTGACAGATGGGTAAAATCAGTCCCAGAACAGTTAAGCGATTGTCCAGGATCACAGAGCAAAGCAATGGCAGAGTGAGGAATAAAATCCTGGGGTGAAATCCTGGCCCCAGTGAAGTCAGTGACAAAGCTCTCATTGATTTAGCTGGAGACAGGATTTCACCTCAAGAGTCTTGACTGCCAGTCTCACTAGACAGCACTCCCTGTGGAGAAATACCACCAAACACTCCCTGTATAAAAACACTGTCGATAGCTGAAGATACGTAAAAGGTCCAGTTAAAAACAAAGCAAGACGATTTCCAGCGAAGTAAACACGGTTGGTCTCTCCATTCACTCCATTGTTTCAATAATTTTGAAAATAACTAGAACAAAACACCAACCATTTTCATTCAGTATATTTATTCCTTTTTTCATCTGATCATGTAACCTGAATATCAACTTGAAAAAATGATTATAAATTTGCAATTGAAAAACTATATTAACATCAAAATCCATAGTGAGTAGGTGACTTACAAAATTTGGAGGCTCGGGATCACTTATAACAATGTCTCTCTAAATTTTGTTATGTAGGAATTAAGCTATAAATACTGAAAATTTTACAGTAGACAGCCTGATACTTGCTGTGTTTGTGTCAAAATATTCAGCTTCTCTTTGATCACTTCTTTAACACAATCTGCCTCTTTGGGGATTCATTAAAACTTAGCCTGTTGATCTCCCTCTTTTTTATGCAGACAACACCAAGACAGTTAAAGTTAGTTAAATAAGATCTGTCCTAGCTTTGGCAAATTTATGTATAAAATAATATGCTGCAAATTTCCTTTGTCTTCATTGTTAGCTTTTGTGATAGAATATCCCATAATATTGCAGTCACTATATATATATATGGCACAGCTAGAAATGTGTGCAATTGATTACAATAGACAGGAGTAACAGATTGATCTATGGCTAAGTTCTAGCAATTAATATATAAAACAACTGCTGTAAGAAGGCTAGATGTATTTTATCTGGATGTGTGACCCATTGAAGACACAACTGTAGCTTGTGTGTAATTATTTTAAAAACTGCACCCATAAGGCTAGCTGGTGTTTTGAAAGTCCATATGGGGCCTGATCCAACTCCCATTAAAGTCTACAGGAGTCTTTCCATTGACATCAGTGGAGTGGGACTAGACCACGATGAAAAAAGTCTCCCTCTACACAGTATAAGTCACCAATTATGTTATACATTTAGCTTTATAATTACAAAAGTATATCTGATCTCCCTGTAGGCAGCAGCCACATTGCTGAAAAGTAACATCATTTGTGACAACAAATGAGTGGGAGCCCAGATGTTACTTAATGCAAACTGTTTTTCTTCCTCTTATAGGGTCCAGTGCTGTAAGGTGCTGAGCACCAGCAACCCCCAGCACAGTTAGTGAAGCTGAGGGTGCACAGCACTTTGCTGGCCAGGGGACTTAATGTGGGTCTAACAAGCAGAAGGCAGAACTTTTATGGTTTTCGTTTAACCAAGACACATAATGTTTAAACAGCTAAAGTTTGGTTTTTCTGTGTTAAACCCAAAGGCAAGCAGGTTAGTGACTGATTTAGAGCATGCTACAGTGTGCCTGTTAGGGTAGGTCTACACAGGGATAAAAGACCTATAGCCTGGACACAGATTGCAGCTTGAGGGGCTCGGGCTGTGGGGCTAAAAATCAGTGTAGACTTTTGGGCTGGGACTGGAGCCCAAGCTCTGGAACCCTGCGACAGTGGAGGGCCCCAGAGCTCGGACTCCAGCCCCAGCCCAAACATCTACACAGCGATTTTTTGGAATGCCGGAGCCCAAGCCCCTCAAGCCTGAGTCAGCTGACCCAGGCCAACTTTGGGATTTTTTGTAGAGGTAGCCATAGACTATGTTAGGACCAAGTCCTGCAAGGTACTGAGTGTATCCAGTGAGGTGCTGAATGATTCAGCTCTTATTGAATTCAGCCTCACAAGGCTGACAGCATCTCAATGGATTAGATCACTTCTGATGTACATGCCCACCTCCAACGGATGGCCTAGAAAGGCACTTTAGATAACATTTGGCCCAGTTGTACTTCTGAGATCCACGGATGGAATGAAACCTCTGTGGTGCAGCCCTCCCCTTCTTACACAGACAGTTGGCTCAGACCCCTCGATAGCAGCATCCCTTCTCCCCACCTAACCATGAAAAAGGCCCTCAGTGGATGAAGTTCCTCAGGTGATTGTGGGGAGAGGGGTTGGGGAAGGGATGTGATGCAAGAGAGAGGCTATATCATTCCCTCACCTGGGCCCAGTGGCACTCACAATGAAAGTTTAATAGGCTGTGTTACATTTCCACAGGTCTCTCCCCACCCCCTTTTACATAGTGAGGATCCATTTTTAAGACGCTTTCTAGGGCAGCTGTCATGTGAGGAAATCTCCCTGGCTAGAACTGTGCTGACACGGGTTGGGGGGTTGGGACGCAGAACTATCATAGGGGTACAGGCTTCCTGCTGATCCCCCAGGGTCACAGAAGCATAGAAGATTAGTGTTGGAAGAGACTACAGGAAGTCATCTAGTCCAACCCCCTGCTCAAAGCAGGACCAATCCGAACTAAATCATCCCAGCCAGGGCTTTGGGGATCCCAGAGGATCCATGAGGTTTGTAGTTGAGCCTGTTGTACCTACCTGCAAAGAAACAATTATGGGGGAAAGTCTCTGCAAGAAGAGATTTCTTCCATGTTAGCTGCCTCCCACAGGTTTTTCCACAGGAGTAGTAATTGGGCCCTTTCTGTTCACTTAAAGCTAGGCTGTGGAACCCTTCCTCAAATTGTGCATTTACTCACATGAATAGTGACACTGAATTAAATGAGACTACTCAGGTAAGAGAGTGCACACCAATGTGAGTGAGGACTGCAGTCTAGCCCTAAATTAGAGCCATATTCTGCCACTCTTACTTGGAGTAGTAACTTATTCCGTGAATAATCCAATTGACTACTATTTATGTGAATGTCATTACTTAACATGAGTAAAGGTGGCAGAATCTGGCACATAATCAATGTAATTACTAATTACATCATATAAAATACAAAGAAACACAACAATAGGACACTTACCATTGCCTGGTAGAAAAGAAATAAATGACAGTATCTTCTGTTTTGTATATGGTTTCCCAGCTATGCAACAATAAAGTTCCAAATAAACAAAAAGAGAAATAAAAAAGAAATGGAACTTTAAACAAACTGGGAGGATATTTCGATATAACACAGACAAACAGGATTTAATCAATCTATGAAATTTACTTATGCAAGCAAACTACTGCTGGCTTCATGAAAGTTGGATAGATCAAATTTCTTAAACAGCCATCAGAGTTGTTTTAAAGATATTGCAAAGCTAATAAAGAGAGCAACAAAACAGGGTCTTACTAAGTTAACAGCTAAAAATCTGTTGTGATGAAATTCTGGATAAGGTTGCCCAAAGAATCCAGAGTTTCTTCTTGATGGCAAGTGGATTTATTACAGTCTAAAGATTCTTTCCCTTGTCACCCCAAAAACAATAGTTAATGCTTTCCAAGATGACACACTTAAGGCAAAAATTAATGATGCTTCAACATCAATATGAAAAATTTATTTTTCAATAAATCTAGTCTTCTTCATAAGCTACTCATAAGAGACTTTTGTCTCTCCTGTGCTCAGCACCACACTATCTATGTGAGAACCTTACAGCACTAGATAAATCAGATAAGTAGACATAACCTAGGTAGAAATTAGGACCATATGCTCTTTGCCAACGGGATCATGATCCCAGCAATAATGACTGTGTGAGACAACTGTGTTGGCTTCACCTACATCAACTGAAGACAAACAAGGATAGACAAGGTGTCACTCTCTTTGATCTGAGGCTATTCAGATCCCCTTCTTAGTAAAAAATCAAATCACATAGATGGTGGACAAATTCAGGCTCCTTGGATGAATCACCAAATCATTCACCTGGGAGCGAGGCCTTCTTTAGAGCTGGGCAGCAAACAATTATTCCATCCCACAAGAGTTGAGCTTTACAAAAAAAAATTGCATCCTGAATCAGGGTGAAAAGTCAAACTTTCTTAATTTTTCTTGAACTGATAATCCAAAAAAAAAAAAAATAGTATCAGGTCAATTGAAACATTTCATTTTGATAATTTCAAAATATTTGGTTTCAATTTCAACTAAAACAAAGTTGTTCTGAATCGAAAACAAAACTCTTTTGTTTTGAAAATGTCAAAATGGACATTTCAACAATTTTTTAAAAATTAAAAAATTGAACTGGGAGATGAGTCAACACAACCTTTCCCACAATCAGTTTAGGTTGTGACAAATAAGCATTTTCTGATTGAAAATGATCATCTGGGAGTCTAACTTGTTAACGAGAACTCTAAATTGCTAACTCAGTTGACAAACAGAGACACAGACCCTTAATCAAAGTGACCTTTCACATATCTTATGGTTGATTCCACTGTCCTACTAACATCAGCTCAGTCTTTTCTGGGATGACTCTCAACCAGGTTGTGGTCATCCATGCCCCAACCACAACTATACAATGAGACAAACTTAACCACACCTCTGAGAAGGATGAAATGGAGAGATAAAGCTTAGCACCATCAGCATATGGAAAGCACTTCACCTTATGCCTCCTTGATACCCCTTCCTATGGCCAACATACAGGGAGGTTGACAAGATGGAACTCTGCATGTGAGAGAGCCCTTGGGACCGAAAAGTAGTTACCCTCTGGGGGTCTCTTGGAGAGACAAGAAGGAAGTGTCCACAAAGCAGCCCTTTGTTAGGTCTTCACACAACTCAGCAACACTTCAGGATCAACAGTTTCTAAAGGTAGCTTATAGATCTAATAATGTCAGCAAGGACATCTGATCTTTATCAGTCACTCTGAAGAGATCATCAGCCAGAGTTACCATGACAGGCTTAATGCCATAATCAGGTGTGAAGTCAGACCAACAAGGCGCTAGGAGATCTGAGGCAACTAGATAGGATGAGACATGTCTCACAACAACTGTCTCCATAGTTTTGCCTGGAAGTGGAAGGTTAGAGATAGGCATGTAGTTGGCTAGATTGTCAGTGTCAAGAGAGAGTTTCTTAAGTGACAGGTTTCAGAGTAACAGCCATGTTAGTCTGTATTTGCAAAAAGAAAAGGAGTACTTGTTGCACCTTAGAGACTAACCAATTTATTTGAGCATAAGCTTTCGTGAGCTACAGCTCCGTTGAAGTGAGCTGTAGCTCATGAAAGCTTATGCTCAAATAAATTGGTTAGTCTCTAGGGTGCCACAAGTACTCCTTTTCTTTTTTCTTAAGTGAAGGGCACATACTTCCTTAAGAATGCTTATCACACTCTGTTCTCCTTAAATGAAGCATTGAGAATCTCCACTGAAAAATGATCCCAAGCCTTCAACAGGGAGGAAGTATATGGGCCCAAAGCAAAAATTACAGAACAAACTTCTTCCAGCATTTCCAGAACCTCCATAAGCAACACAAACCTAAACTGAAGCAGAGGAGCCTCTGTCCCCTCAAGATCCTCCGCTGCTACCATAGTTGAAAACAGTTGATCTGAGCCTGAAATTGACCAATGTTCTCCGAAAAATAACAAGAAATTTCCTGACAGCGGGAAATACTTGAATCAGCTCCCAGGAGAATGCAGCTTGAATTAAGCAGGCTGTTCATTAAATGGGATAAATCTTTTATTCGAGATTTTGCAGATGCTTCCTTCTTTGTCTCCTGCATAGCCATACCATATGAGCTTGGAAAATGTTTATGTCACAATTGGTCACACTCAGACAGGGCCTTCTGCCTCTGTCTCTCCAGCAGTCTTCCAGCTCACATCCTGAGGCAAGAGTTGCTGAACTGGAGGAGCAGAGAGTCTGAATTATTTATAGAGACAACCTACAGGGAGATTGTCTAGTGGGCCCACCTCAGAACTGGCTGCCCCAGTTCTCCAGTTGAGCAAGCAATTCCACGCTTAAGGGGCAGTGTGTAAAAGGGCATATATTTAGGAAAGGTGGACGGAAATGGAAGGAGTATTAAGGCAAGTGGATGTGGCAGAGCATGGGATGTGTGAAGGAAAAGAGTAGAGTCCAGGGTGGAAAGTTGGGCAGGATAATTTGAAGGGTCTAAAAAGTGATCTTTTCTTTGCTATTTTACAATGAATTTCACTGAACCAAAGTATAACCTTTACACAGGTGTGTAGAAATGTCTATGTCTGCTACAGCCCTGGCTGGTTTTGTCCCAGCCCTCCTCCTTATACTTGCCATTACTGAACATGCGGCACTAAGTTATATCTGCAGAAGCCTCACCAGAGCAATAACTCTTCTCTAAGCCATGGGCAGAGCTGGCTGAATAGCAAGTGTGGCTCAGAAATAATAGCACTGGATTCAATTTGATTCATGAGGCTGGGAGAATTTTGGCAACTGCATTTGAAAACTCCTTCTAGAAGCTTGTTGGTGGTTCTCATGTTTAAACTTTCCCACTGAACTGGAGAGCCTAAACAACAAGATGCACCTTGGATTATCGCACATAATAATGCGATTAATACACACTGAGTAGCTGCAGCAAACAATCTGCAGAGACCCAGGGCCTGCAAATGGCTTGTCCAAACTATTAGGCCAATAATAACTAATGAATATCTTTCAAGAAAATCAGGACTGAGTCTCTAGCTAGAATAAAAGCTAAATTCATGATGAATATTATTGGACACAAATAGTTGATGAGCTCTCTCTGTGGGGACTGAAGTTGTTATCTAAGTGGGCTCTCACCCTGGCCAGACAGCCAAAAAGGTATCCTTCCTTACTTGGAAGTTCTGTAGCTATTTGGTCATCTCAGGCTCCCAATAAATAGTAATTCCCCCCTTTTTTTGAATGTGTGTGATCCTCATCAAATACTGGTGCTTCAGTTGGATGTTGTCCATGGCTACAAAATAGGTAAATTGGCCAATGAGGGCAGGCCTCACATCCTGAGAATTTCCCAGGACACAGAGCATGGGGGGATGGCTTCTTTCTGGGCTTGTCATAGATTTGTATCCCATAACAGCAATTCTGAGATTCTTGCTTTCCTCTGAATCTGTCTGCCACTTCTAACCCTCAGCTGTCCTGTGACTCTTCCCATGCCAGAAAAACTGACTTGTTTTCCAATGTTAAGAACCATGTGTTAAGAGAGGTCCATGCTGGCAACTGTAAAGTACCTGGAGGTTTTAGGATCCTTACAGGGAATTCTACAAAATATTTGAAAATTCTCCATCAGCCCCTGCTCCAGAGAGCTATGGTGGTGACGACAGGTGTTTGCTTCAGTTGTCCCAGAACACACTAGAATAACACATGCTGTATTTGGATGCTCCAAACCATTTTTTTTAAGTTCCTATTTGGACAGGCTACAGTGTTGCAGCCAATGACTGACTACAGTCTATATCTCTGCAATGTGCATGCTTAGTGTAGACGTGGCAGCTAGTGTGGTACACAGCAGCTGTAGAGGGGATGTTTTCTGAACTGAGAACAACTTCCTTGTCCCTGTAGCTCAAATCTCCAGCCCAGTAGCCAAGGATGCTGACTTGGCCTTGTTCATTAAATAAAATAGGTAGTCCTCTATGGTTTGCAGAGCACTTAAAGTCATTATTTTTTGTGAAATTTAAACTTTTCATTTAAAAAGTGTGTCTTATCTGACAAACTGGTAAATGTGAATCATAGCAGTATTGCCTTCTGGAGCATGTAGACAAAGTGAAAGAATAGCTCTAAGGGATATGAAGTGCCCTCATTCATATCAATGGGGATATTTCGCAAAGCCTAGTTATTTTAAATGTAAACACTAATTCTTGTGCAGCCCGATTCTCCAGAAAGAAATAGCCACCAAATGAGCTTATACACTGTTGGATTTAAGGGAGTGGAAGGGGAGAGAAGAGGAAATGGGCACTGGAAGACAAACTGGAAAAAGATGCACCATGATCTATAGTAGGAAAGAGAAGGTGGAGTGAATTCAGAAAGGGAACAACAGTAAAACAAAGAAAGAGACTTAATGAGCTACAGCTCTTAAGTAAAATTTTAATTGCCAGTGTCACAATTGGAGCACAGAACTCTTATTCCTTTACATAAAAGGCATGATATGATGGCAGAGGTCTTTCACCCTGGCTAATGGGCTTTGGTAAATTTTTCAAGCTTCCTGTGCAAGTGACACAAACGCACAAAACCAGGAATAAACTAATCAAGTGGGGAAGGAATATCCCCTTCCCATTGCACGCAATATGTTTGGTGAAAAATAGCATGGAAAAGAAAATGGCAATAAATAAATATCTATTTATTTAGTACTATGTTCGTCTTGTGCTTGAAGCTATAAAAGCTAGAAATTCCCGGGATAGGTGTTCTGTGTCCTTTTGAGTGGAGGAGCTTTCAGAAGACAAATTCCTACATTTTGCTATGTGTGTCAAGTGAATAAAATGCTTCTAATGGATTTTAGGGGCTGGTTCTTGAAAGAAGCAGCATAAAGTTGATTATGGTAAAACTAGAAAAACAGAGCATCTGTCTTGAATAGAGCCATGTCAACCCTGTTATACCAGAGATACCATTAGGGGTGAACTTACTTTCACTAAAATGAGGCCTGTTTCACTTTCCAAACTGACCAGGAAAAGTTGCCAGACCTGCCTAAAAATGACTAACTGTCAGAGTGTTTCAGCATATGGTCCTGCATCCGTTGCTGGTCTGACTTCCTGTGATAGTTTTAAATTTTTTGTATCATTTGGAGGCTAATACATAACCCATTAGATTTGACAAAAACAGATTTTTATCTTAGGTATCTTAGAAAGTAGTGCATCTTGTGAGTCAGTATAATTATTTATTGAAGGAAAGTCTTGGATTAGCTAACCTAGACTTCAGGGACTCTGCCTTCCAAGAAGCTGTACTTTATTTTTATTTTTTTTAAAAAAGTCTTTCACTAGTTATCTTTCCTCAGACTGGCATAAAGAAATAACTAGTGTAATTATAAAATCATTAATATTTGTCTGGACAGAATTAACTGCAGAAAACACCTAAAAGAACACTATTGTACAAGCAGAAATGGACTGGAAGACCTTAGATCTCTTCCATCTCAGTTCTATGATAGACTTTATCTGGGTAGTAAGGACCATGGTGTTCTCCATCTAAGTGCAGAGTAGGCTCCATAAATTCACTTGAGCTAATGAACTTGGCAAGAACTCAGCTACTAGAAGGATAAAATGCTGCTGCAGGGAACCACATTGAGGAATAATTTCTTAGATAGCTAACTTAAAAATGACTCAAAACCTGTAGGCTGGACTGTCAAAGAAACTACATTGCTTTAGAATTTCAATTACTCAGTGATTTCTTGACTAGCAGGGTAAACACAGCTCCACTTTCCCTTTACTGACTGGCTGTGAATTATTCACTAGAACCTCAGTGGGTGTGTCTGTGAGTGGAACATGAGCACTGACTGAGATGATGTGGTGGGATTAGATGGAGGTTGTGGGATGGGGGAAGGAAGAAGAAGACAATGTCTTTGAAAATGGAAAACAAATTCCACAAAGGCACACTCCCAGGCCTGGGCATGGGCTGACAGTTTGAGCAAGGGGTGGTGCACACTTCACACTGCTCTGCATCTCCCCAGGAGTGACCCTGAGGGACTTCTGAATCACAGTGCCCCCCAGGCATCTACCTTCCTCTCAGTAGGAGTAGTAGTCGTGCTGCTGGTCTATATAGCAGCATGCCCCATGCTGGTTCATCCACACTGGCAAGGCAGTGAAGAGTGCAGACCCACGGCTCTGTGCACTCCCCTTTTCCACAGGCAAGGAAGCAGGCATGGGTGGTCCATTCTACGGTATAGAGTAACAGCCGTGTTAGTCTGTATTCGCAAAAAGAAAAGGAGGACTTGTGGCACCTTACAGACTAACCAATTTATTTATTTATTTATTTATTTATTTATATTATATACAGCTCACTTCAAGCTGTAGCTCACGAAAGCTTATGCTCAAATAAATTGGTTAGTCTCTAAGGTGCCACAAGTCCTCCTTTTCTTTTTGCGAATACAGACTAACACGGCTGTTACTCTGAAACCTATGGTATAGAGGGGGTTCTTGTTGCCCCTCATTCCTTTGCATCATCAAAACCACAGTCTAGCCCTCGTTTTGTGTATGGAATTCTCTCTCTTTTCAGTAATGAACATCAACTGCGTGGAACCGTCACTTGACAAATTGCTAAAAGGCAATGTGGCCTAGTGATCAGAGAAGAGAACTGGAAGCCAGGATCTTATTCTTGGCTAAGCTATAGGCTCACTGTGTGACCTTGCCTAAAAACAAAAAAACTTTACCTCTTTTCCACAATTTACCCATCTGCATGTGAGAATTGAGGGACGTAAGATTTGCCATCCTTGCAGGGCTCTTGTGAGACTTGATTCATTAATGTTTTTGAAATGCTCTGAGGCTGATGAAAGTGGCTAGGTAAGTGCAAAGTCTTATTATTGCGTAAAAGATACTAGATGGAGTACAGTGTGTAATGCTGTTTTCTTACAGAACAAAGAGCTGTACTACAATAGCTCAAACAGATATAAACCAGGAAACCTACCGAACAGTAAAGAAAGTGAGTTTAAATGATGTATCTCTATACCAGATCACACATGGAACGCTCCTCACTGGTTAGTCGTGTCATTTTTTAAGCCCCTTGTTCTGATAGCCTGTCCAGCATAATACTTACTACAGGGAGGACAAATTGGCTGGTAAAACATTTAGTATTTGTGGTTCAAGGTTTATTTCCAACTTTAAAAAAAGCAGCAATGCTAACAATAGACATGTATCTCTTATTAAATAAAAATGAGAGTTCTTTCTTTCTTCTTTCCCTGAACTATAACTTTCAGGAGACCATCCCTGCAGATCACTCATACTTGCTGTAGAATAGTGTCCTGACAGGAATATTGTTAGACAGCTTAAACAAATTTAAATCCAGAAAAAAACAATCTCATGATATCTTCAGTAAACTGTCATAACCTCTACAGATCCGATAGAAGGAAGTAGCCATATGTCCAGTTACTCTATTTGCATGGGAGAGACATCTACACAGACATGTTAGTCAACTCTTGGTTACACTATGTAAAGTGTGTCTGTAAACTTAAACAGGCCGGTAAGCAGCAACTATCCTGGGGGATAAAAAAAAGCTCTTAATGAATTTCTAGCACTTTGTGCAGTATAGGTACTAGAGCTAGGGGTTCTGCGGGTGCAACCCCCTGGTTTGAAACGATTTCAGTCATACACAGGGTTTACAGTTTGGTTCAATGGCTCTCAGCACCCCCACTATAGAAATCGTTCCAGTGCCCCTGCTAGGCAGGTGCCAGGTTGATGGGGAAATTGAGCCTCTTCACAGTCATGCAATATAAAGCACAGGTAGTAACACTGCAAGCCTTTGTGTGCAGCCCTGTCAATGTCTGCTCTAGAGTGAGCATGTCCAGGAATAAGTGTTTAGTCTCCAGGTCCATTCAATGTCTGGCTTGTCTGCTATATAGACTACTAGAGAGCTTACCATTTGATACCAAATGCAGAGGTGGTGGCAGCCAGTAACAATATGGCTTTATAGCCTCTCTGTAGGTTGGCCACTAGAGACCACGATAATCACAAACTTCTGAGCAAGCCTTATCTCATCCAAGAGAAAGCAGTCGTCTGTTATATATTCAGGATGCATGCAAAATCAACCTGCCACCTCTTTCATTATCACATCAAGGGAAAGAACTAACAAAATTTTACTTGCCCATAACTTGCCTCTTCCAAGTGGGAGTAGAACTCTGCAGGGCTCTACTTGCTAGTACGTTAGAAAGTTGACAATCTTCTCACATTTTAGAAGATTCTTAGAATCTTCTCACATTCTCACTTCTCACCATACTAGTGACCCTTCGGGGTAAAGGAAATGGGTCCTCTTATTTCCTCCAGCTTCTCCATTGACATCTTTATAATCTGGAATGGATGTAAATTCACAGGAGGCAAACTTTGTGTTTAAGACTAAAGCATGTTGCCACATTAAATGCCTAGTTCAGACCATGGTGGATTAAGCTGTCTTGAGGGGAAAGCAAAAGGCATCTGCTAAAGGTTATATTCCATGCCATGCACTCACCTTATATGGAGTGGAGAGGATTAGAAAGACCTATTACCAGGCTCTATGGTATCCTCTTGCTGCTTCCATCCCCCAAAACGGTATCCTGGGGTATTGCTGTTAGTGTGTAGAAGACATCTGACACAAGCAGGGATGTGTATAGCCACACATCCATTTACCTTACACTGACATTCTTTTGAGAAACAAGGTGAGTGAGGTAATATCTTTTATTGGACCAACTTCTGTTAGTGAGAGAGAGACAAGCTTTTGAGTTATACAGAGCTCTTCAGGTCTCTTCTTCAGAGCTGCAGAAGAGCTCTGTGTGGCTAGAAAGGTCTTCTCTCTCACCAACAGATGTTGGTCCAATAAAAGATATTACCTCACCCACCTTGTCTCTCTAATATCCCTAGGACTGACATGGCTAAAACTACACAGCATACCTTCTTTTGAGAACACAGTAACCACCAAACTGGAACAGAGCAATAGCTGATCTACGGTAGTCTGGAATCCTGTTGCCAAGGCTGCTGCTAGATGCCTTTAGCAAAAGAGTTGAAATAATTGTAATGCCCCTAAATATGTAAGTTATGGTGCTATTAATGTACAGAAAAAACTCCTCCTACTTGGAGTTCAAGGACCAGTTTCTAGTTCACCACACTATCAGAGGCTTGTTCACCTGCACATCTACCAATGTGATATATGCCATCATGTGCCAGCAATGTCCCTCTGCCATGGACATTGGTCAAACTGGACAGTCTCTACGTAGAAGAATAAATGGACACAAATCAGACATCAAGAATTATAACATTCGAAAACCAGTCAGAGAACACTTCAATCTCTCTGGTCACTCGATTACAGACCTAAAAGTGGCAATACTTCAACAAAAAAACTTCAAAAACAGACTCCAGCGAGAGACTGCTGAATTGGATTAATTTGCAAACTGGATACAATTAACTCAGGCTTGAATAGAGACTTGGAGTGGATGGGTCATTACACAAAATAAAACTATTTCCCCATGTTTATTTCCCCCCCCACCCCCCCCCACTGTTCCTCAGACGTTCTTGTCAACTGCTGGAAATGGCCCACCTTGATTATCACTACAAAAGGTTCCCCCCGCCCCCCCGCTCTCCTGCTGGTAATAGCTCACTCTGGTTACAGTGTGTATGGTAACACCCATTGTTTCATGTTCTCTATGTATATAAATCTCCCCACTGTATTTTCCACTGAATGCATCCGATGAAGTAAGCTGTAGCTCATGCAAGCTTATGCTCAAATAAATTTGTTAGTCTCTAAGGTGCCACAAGTACTCCTTTTCTTTTTGGTTCACCATTGTAAATCTGAAGTAACTAATTTGCTTCACTAGCTACTACAGATTTGCCTGCAACTGAGAAAAGAGTACAACTTTGTGTGTAGTTCATCATTCAGTAGTAATGATTTTATTAGCTGGAGAAACTTTGATAACATGAGAAGCTGTTATTTGTATTTGACTTAAAATAAATAACTGGCTATTAGGCAATGCTTTGTACCTGGTTATCTATAAATAGCATTTCAAAACAGTAGCAGTCACTTAATTACAACCAGGTTGGCAGTGTTTGTTCATTTCTCAAGAAACCCAGGATATTGACACACTAGGAAGGCACTCAGTTAATAATAATAAATGTATGTATTTGCCTTTTCGCAGCCAAATATTTATGGATACTGCTGCTCAGGATCTGATTTTCCTTTCAGTTGTCTTCTCCTGTTTAATCATGCCACAGCAGTCCTCCTCCCCACTTCCACGTGAACCTTCAAGGTATTTTTATCACAGCTGCATGAAAAAAAGGTAAATTGGGCTGGGAGAAGGGGGAGGAATATGGCTGGAACTAGAGAGTTATAGGCAGATGAGAAACAAATCTTATCTTAAGAGTATTTTATCCTAGTTCTAATCTACCATAGACCCTGACAACTGGTTCATACGCAGTCTGGCTCCATGTCCAGACTGATATAGGATATGGTTGGCAGCTGGACCCTGTGCTAAGGAAACATGATATTTGGGCAGCTGGGAGTTGAAAAGGAAGCTGGAGGCTGAGGGCATAACCGTTAAGGTGATGTAACATAAAGGAGCTTCTTTTCCCACTAAGATTTCATAGGGAACTCAGACCATTACTGATTTCTCTTATATGTGGTGACAGCAAGGGGACCAAATGGGTGGAGTTTGCCTCAGCCCAATAGGTCTGTATTGGGGGCAGAGGGAAAATTGTGCTTCTTAGTATGCTCTATTCTCCCCCATTTTGCCTGAGAGTCAGTCACAATCCAGTATTCATTGTGCTTCATAAAATATCCCCCGTGAATGAGGCAAGGCCCGCTAAACACCTTACATGCTGCATGTTACAACGTTGCAGGAAGGCTGCAGGGGACCATGTAGTCAGACTGCATTGTACAGCTTAATTGTCACAACATAATATTTAATGGAATTACCTAGGCCTTTTTAAAGGGGGGAGAATTCTATACTCTGGAACTCTTGACTAGAAACTACAAAACACCTTGCCCCCCGTGAGTGCACAATGCATGAAGGAAGATACTGCTTATGTAGGGACTTCAGTCTTCAAATCCTTCAGACTGTCCAATCAAAACAAATTTTTTGTCACCAGAATGTAGCAAGGTAACACTGACAACTATTTCCTTCTGAATCCCCAGCCATTTTGGGTAGTAGATAATTAATGTTAATGAGACCACTGTACTTGAGAGTACATGAGAGATACACATTCTCTGAGGAAGAGAGCTTGAGTGAGAGAGCCTAAAGCTCTCTTCCTCAGAAGATATCTGTGAGGGATTTATTCAGCACTACAAATTGCTCAGTTTGAACATGCAAATAGGTACACAGGAAAATATTGAATGAATCTTCATTAAAAAACCCCCTCTAGGAACAAGCTCTTCATGAGAGGGAGTGTACCATATCTAAATTAAGGAGAAAGATCGATAGACTGGACAGAACTCCTTTTGAGACTCAGTCTGCTAGAACAATAGGGGCTGCAGCACAAGATTTGTATGGTGTAAATGAGACAGAAACCAAATCTCTGGTTCTTTAACAAGGTGGCATGAGAACCCCTTCCTTCACCAATGAAACTAGAAATACAGCACTCTCGTTGGCATAGCTCTTCGTGTTGTTATTGAGAGCTATGTGCCCTCATCCAGGGGAGGCTAGATCACATTGTATATGTGTATCACACTTAACTTGCAGAGAGTAAACAAGGGTATACAAACTGCTTTTATTGAGGCCAGAAAGACGTGGAGACTACAGGGTCCACTGGGGCCTCAAGTCAGCCCTGGCTTTATTTACGTTGGATACACTAATGCCTAGAAGATGGACAATCAAAGAAAAGTATACTGTGGTCTTCTCACTACTGAATGAAAGTCTGGAGGGTACATAGTTAAAGGGTCTTCTGCAACTGTACTGCTGTAATAACGTTATAGTGGTCAAATCTGTTGGTCGATACATTACATGGGAGGAAATCCATGCTCGCTTACACCAGTACTAGAGCTGCTCCCAATTTGCAAAGTTAATGAAGTCACTCCAAATTTACCCCAGTGTAAGTGAGATTAGAATCTGGCCCAGTGTCCTTACTACTACAATTCATGAAAGTAAAGTATTCACTTCAATAAAGGCAACTAAAATGATGGAGAGCTATACTGTTCCTATTGTGAGGGTGGAGAACCTACAAAAGCAATAGTTTGCAGACGAGAGTGACTGGGGAAAGACTGCAGAAGTGGAATAGGTGTCAACAGAAACTTTCATCCTCTCCTCTGGATCTGACATAATCAGAAGTGGAGCTAAGCAGAAATCAGAATTTCCATCCCATCCCATGGGAAATTCTGATATATTTCAACATTTGTTTGTTTTGAATTGGGATGAAAACCTGGAAGAGCAATTTTTGCAGAACAAAAAGCGTTTGAACTTTAAGTGTCAATGCTTCTTTTTGACATCCCCAAATTGAAATGTTTCAAATTAGTTCATTGTTAAATGGAATCTTCACTTGGTGCCTCATTCTCCCCTCTGGGACAGGTTCTCTGCCTGGACTACATTTCTCATGATGTACCATGTGGCCTGGTCACAGGGGAGATCACAGTGCATCATGGAAGATATAGTGAAGGAGCCCAGCCCATAGGGGAGAATGAGGTAACAGGCACCATAAGCAGATGCTGCTTAATATTGAAGGTTTATCTACTGTCACATCAATAGTTAAACTTCTCTAGTGATTGTCTAACCTAGATTTATTATGATGGGGAAGACTTTTGTGGAGGCATTTGCGCATATTAATAGACAATCACAACTTCTTCAGAAGTGTGAAAAGTGGACTGGGAATCTGCAAGCACAGGAGAATAGGATAAATATAGAATTCATAAGAGACTGAATAATTAATACAGTCTGAGTAAGTAAAACAGCCACCTACAGTGTCTACATAACTTATCAGAGGCCTTTAATGTTCATTTGTGGTATCTCTTCAGTGATGCAGTATACTATCCTATAAAGACACTACAAGTACTGGCTTGTGTGCGGTAACACTTTGCCTAATTATAGTCAGATTAGGGGTAGAATTAATCAACTTGACTAAATTGTCTGAAAACATGCATTTAATTACTTCCTGTTTGGTGCCTCATTGTAAACATTCCTTTCTTCATATGAAAGAAGGATGGTAGATGTATTTACAGACAAATATCTCCCTTATTTTGTCACTTTCTCTGATTATAAGACCAGTTTGTTCAATTGATATTCCTGTTCTCACAGTCCTGTACTCATGTGAGTCATGCTTACTCAGACAGTCCCACTGACTGTGTGTGAGTAACTTACCCTGAAAAATGGGGTAGTCTCACTGAAGACATGAGTATAGAAGACTCGTGTGAGTAAGGGATTGCAGAATCTGGCCTTCTCTATGGTGTCTGAAAAGGGTAAGATAAATCAAAGGAAATATTAGCGGAGTCCACTGCAGGAAGGATGTGAGGAACAGTTATATAGTGCAACTGCATGAAAGTCAGTGGCCAAGGGGATCCTGGATGAGACCACTAATAAGTAGGAAAGTACCATCATAAGTATTTCAGTATATTTCCCACTGGGGTTTTCCCTCAGCAACACACTGTCCACCTATCTTGACAGACTTCCAGTAAATCACTGTGATATTGCAGTGTAAACTGCTTGCTTCTGCAGATACTGTCCCCTAAGAGCACTCGTAGATTGGCACTTTCTGTAGAATGTTTGTACAATAGGCATCCTTTAACAGCACTTGGAGGCAAACAAAACATGGGTATAGTGTAAAGAAGCAAAAGAATATTTGTCTTCATCAATCGTCTCAGTCTTCTCAGACATACAATCTGTTGTTGTTATCTTAAATGTGCTCTTTCCAAGACTTGTCCTCTTCTTCAGTCCTGTGGGGAGGGAGTGGAGAGGGGAAGAATGGAGATGCTAGAGAGCTTGACAACACAGATTTGGCTAGATAGTGAAAGTGGTGGGTGAAATTCCCTGGCCTGTGTTATGCAGGAAGTCAGACTTGGTTATCATAATGGTCCCTTCTGCCCTCAGTCTGTCCCATGATCATAATACTTGGGATCTTAAATAGTAAATGGACAGCTGTTTATAATAGTGCCTGAGAGATACGGTTTAACCCAACCCCCCACCCACCCACCCCCCCAAAAAAACCCCTCCAAAAACTAAAGTGGAGATAGAGCACAACAGTTATTCCAGTGGGCATGGTTGGTGGGCATTCTCCAAACTCAGATCTACTGCAGTCTGGAAATGTGTTCTTGCCTACAACACCAGGCCTAAAAGGGTTTGAATTACATCAGCTAGATTCTGATCTTGGGTACAGTTGTCATTCCAGACTAAATTCAGAATCTGGTTCCATATTGCAGTTGAATATTGTATTTATAGTTAAACCAAAATTCTTCTTTGCATTGCACTGGCCCTCTTATGTTCAAACCATTCACCTGAATATTATCCTCATCGGGTTAGGCTGTGACGCTAACTATAAACAAACAGTGCAGAATGGATAGCTCATTTGTAAATAACTGCTATAACCAATCTAAAATGATTAGAAGAGTTAAAAAAATGTATGGCATTTTGACAGGCTAATAGCAATTTTCCAATATTAGCAAATAAAAAACAGCTGAGTTATTTTTAACATGCCTATTTCTGGAATTCCTCAGCAATACTAACTTATTCTGCTCCCATGAAATGACCTTCATTCTCATTCACGCACATGTGCAATAGCGGACCATCGTTGAAAATATTCTGACTTAGTCTATTTTCAATTACTTTTGAATGTCTGGTCTTTTTCTGTGCTTGTTAGTAGGTCTGGCTCCACTACCTGGCTCTTGGCTCCTGTGATGTTGCCTAGGCAACTGGGCTCAGAACCTCTACTCCGCCTGTGTGCCTGGGAAGTGGGGAACTTGGAGATGGCCTCAGTTGCTGTGTTGTTCGTCAGGCTGGCCAGTCTATGCTTCTACGTGCCCTAATCTCTGGCTGCATGTTGGGCTCCAGCTCAGGCTCCCAGATTCCCTGCTGCCTAGCTCCATGAAACAGGGCAGTGGTCACGCACTGTAATACAATTAACTTCCCTTTCTGGGGAAATCGAGATCTAGCTGCAAGCAGGTCCTAGCAGGGCAGGGAGATGGGGAAACCATGTCAATACCTGGCTAGAGCCAAATGAAGTTCTGTAGCAAAAAAAAAAAAAAAGCCATGGCATGTTGGAAGAATGCCAGGATGCAGAATTGGAGTCCATAGGGGCCTGTCCATAATACTAATAACTTGATTTAAAGATTTAAATCTACACTTTCTAGTTTACTTTGTTCGGGAGATATTGCTTCTCAAGGGACTATAAACACAAAGGTCCATTCCAGCGCAAAGCAAGTCTGTTCTCCACACCACAGGAAATTCCTCCATCAAGAATTAAAGTTGTTTCTCATAACTTACGCTCCCTCTAGTGGACTCTCCCCTAAGGTACAGGTGGCTTCAAATTAAGATGCAGCATACAACTCTCTGCCACCAGTCTCAGTACATCAGCGAGTAGCTTACATTTTCAGTATTTACCATGTATGTGAGCACTGCTGTGCATCAAGTGGCAGTTGCTTTCAGCAAGTCATCTCATAGCACGTAAGCCACAAACTCTAGTGGTTTCAGAGTGGTAGCCGTGTTAGTCTGTATCAGCAAAAGGAACGAGGAGTACTTGTGGCACCTTAGAGACTAACAAATTTATTTGGGCATAAGCTTTCATGGGCTAAAACCCACTTCATCAGATGCATGCAGTGGAAAATACAGTAGGAAGATATATAGAGAGAGAGAGAGAACATGAAAAAATGGGGGTTGCCATACCAACTCTAATGAGACTAATCGATTAAAGTGGGCTATTATCAGCAGGAGAAAGAAAAACTTTTGTAGTGATAATCAGGATGGCCTATTTCAAACAGTTGACAAGAAGGTATGAGTAACAGTAGGGGAAAAAATTAGCATGGGGAAATAGTTTTACTTTGTGTAATGACCCATCCACTCCCAGTCTTTATTCAAGCCTAATTTAATGGCGTCCAGTTTGCAAATTAATTCCAATTCTGCAGTTTCTCATTGGAGTCTGTTTTTGAAGTTTTTCTGTTGAAGAATTGCGAATTTTAGGTCTGTAATTGAGTGTCCAGGGAGATTGAAGTGTTCTCCCACTGGTTTTTGAATGTTATAATTCTTGACATCTGATTTGTGTCCATTTATTCTTTTGCATAGAGACACAAAGTAAAAACTATTTCCCCATGCTATTTTTTCCCCTACTGTTACTCACACCTTCTTGTCAACTGTTGGAAATGGGCCATCCTGATTATCACTACAACATTTTTTTTTTCTCCTGCCGATAATAGCCCACCTTAATTGATTAGTCTTGTTAGAGTTGGTATGGCAACCCCCATTTTTTCATGTTCTCTCTCTCTCTATGTATATCTTCCTACTGTATTTTCCACTGCATGCATCCGATGAAGTGGGTTTTAGCCCACGAAAGCTTATGCCCAAATAAATTTGTTAGTCTCTAAACTCTAGAGGAACTTCTTTATTAGTACTGTCTTTTCAAATGGCTTCCTTCCACACAGGAGAGCTTTAGTGGAACTCTATTAGCAAAGAATGGCAGATTGGAGTTAGGCAGACTGATTTGTGTCAAACATGTTAGGAAAAAGCACAGAGTTTGGCTTTTCAGTTGTGCATTTACTGAATATGCCAGAACTCTGTAAGAGGAATGAGTCAAATACAGTGGTGCAAGTGGAATCAATTTCTTACTGGTACGGGGGGGAGGGGAGCAGCTAACAAGGGACACGTGACCTCCTCACGTGAGCCTCCATGTGACTCCACCCCACCCTCAGCCTGGGGCCCCCTCGCTCTCCTTGTCCCCTCTCCGTGATCCACCCCCTTTACCTGGTGGGGAGCTCTGTCCTCCTCCTGCTGCACAAAAGACTCAGGAACGGCAGCGGTGAAAGAAACAGAACGTGGAGCCACCAGGTGGCTCCATGCTGCAGCTCCTCTGGCGGGGCTGCTGTACAGACGGAGGAGACCCTGCGTGGAAGGGCAGGGAGCGGTACAGCTGCACTGGAGGAGCTCCCGTTCTGCTCCTCCTGTGTCTTTCCGGTACACCATACCAACTATAAATATCTTGCTGGTATGGCGGACCGGACCGGACAGCCCTACTTGTACTGCTGGTCAAATATAAAACATAATACTAAGTCATCACTTGGCTCAAGTGTTTTGAAGCAAAACAGTGGCCTCTTTTATTGATAAACACAATGTTTATGTCCTTTTATAAAAACCTTTGCCCATATTTAAAGTCTGCACTCTAACAGGGCATAGCCATGGAAAGAGAATTACAGTAGATCCCTGATGCAGCACATGGCTGTGCCATACTTCTGAGTTTCTGCCACATAGGAAAAGGCAAAAGTAATTTCCATTAGCTGTATGAAGGCATAGTGTTATCTATTGCTCAGTGAGTGGTTGTCCAAAATAGCCTTTTACTTTAAATTAGAGCACTAAAGGAGTCATTGATCAGCATTATAGTACTTAAAGGCATATGTTATAATCAGTCATCCCCATAAGTGGGTTTAGTATTGTGTTTTAACACATGTAGGTCTCCAGCTGGTGAAGTGAATCCTATGCAGTTCACTGTGTTTAGATCTCTTATTTTAAAGCTCTCATCCAAAAGTCCCCTTTGTCCTGCACAAACATTAAAGGTGGGATTTTAAAAAGCACTTAACATTGCTCCTATTGGATTTAATGGAAGTAGTTTTTTATCATTTCACTCAGCATAGGCAGAGGTGGCTGAATGGTTCTTAAATACATACATAACTTGTAAAGTGCTTTGGGATGAAAGGTACTAAAGCAGGCCTTTTAGTTTAAAACTGCAGAGTCACTGTTGGTCTCTTGTAAAATATATATGACTACAGAAAATGAGAATCCAGAGATAAATGCAAGTCTACCAACTCTCCCTGTCACTAAATAGACAAATCATCTTTTATAGCCTGATCAAGCTCTCATAGACTTAAATTAAAGTTGTATGGGGCACTAAGCAGAGAGCTTTAGATATGACTTTGGCTAGTAATGGGGGCAAGACCATATCTAAAAGGGCTCTATTTCAAGCCGTCTGTGTTTGTGTCAAAAATGGACTAAAGTAGTACTAAGCCTACTCCTTAGCCCACATAACTGGGCTAGATACTGGGAACCCCACCCCTACCCAATACCACTACACCTAAAGCAACAGAACAGCTGTGTACTCAATAGCTGGACTAAAAACTTGCACAGATCCCACCCTTGTAGGGAATATAACCATGCAGCTGCAGGGTTGATCGGAGCCACATGGGGCTGTGCGTATTCAGCTGGCTTGTGATCTTTCACCGGTGTAAATCAAGAGTGTCACAACTGACTATGGAGTTACTTGGTTATAACTGAGCAGAACTTCGTCCTTATACATGCATCTTCTCCACCAGACTCATTAGCTACATTGCCAGCAGAGACTCCTCCACCAGGGAGGTGTCTGCATCTGGTCCAAATTGTATATCCATTCTGTCATTAAACTTTTCAATGGCAGGGGTTCTTTTGTTTGGGGAGTGGGGGCAGGGCAGGGGAGGGGTTGGTAAGGCACTGCTTGGTGGCTGGCTCACCAAACTGAGTTGTGTTCCTATTTTCGTATTTTTGTAATGCTAATGTTAAAACATTAAATTGTCAGGGTACCTAAAGCTCTTGTATAGGTGTCTCAGTTATGTATATTATATGGTCCTCTTCTTATTCTTTAACTTAATCTTCTAAAATTCAGCACGTAAACATCCATGTTTCATTGGCTCAAGGAAATAGTTCTGTATGCCAGGGGTTCTCAACATTTTTCTTTCTGAGGCCCCCACAACATGCTATAAAAACTCCACGGCCCACCTGTGCCACCACAACTGGTTTTCTGCATATCAAAGCCAGGGCTGGCATTAGGGGGTAGCAAATAGGACAATTGCCTGGGACCCCACGCCACAGCGGACCCCGCACAGGTAAGTTGCTCAGGCTTCAACTTCAGCCCCAGGTGGCAGGGCTTAGGGCCCCAGGCTTCAGCTCTGAACAGTGGGGCTTCAGCTTTCTCCAGTGAGTGTAACTCTGGCCCTGCTTGGTGGACTGCCAAAAACCTGCTCGCGGCCCCCACAGGGGGCCCCAGACCCCTGGTTGAGAACTGCTGCTGTATGCAACTCTTCTTCTACTTTAAAGCAGTTTAGGTAAAGTAGTTTAGATGACAGGGCGCTGATGAACTTCCCTCAGGAAGCTCATAGTCTATGCAGCAGTAAATAAGGATATCAAACAAGCAGCAATTGCCCAGGAACACAATTTATAGGAAGATCTGTGGCAGATATGCATGTCAAGCTTTGTTCAGTAATCTATAAAGACCACGTTCTAAGAGGTTTCATCTGCTGATCACTGGGGACCTGTTTATCAAAATTAAATGTGTTCACAGTATTCCATTGCATAGTTGAATGGAAGAACTACTTAATGGTTTGCTGCATGTTAATACAGCTAAGGGATTAGCACAATTTACAATGCTTAGGATAAGATTAGAGAACTGGGAAACATACAGATCTGACTAAGCAAACATTGTCACACTCAAATTTAAATGTACCCAAAGGATTTTGAAAGACTATGTTTCAAGTTTGAGAGCATGTTCTTCCTTCTTTGCCTCTGAACATTAAACTATTTAATACTGGTACAATATATAGAAATGGATTCTGATATATCAAAACTGGTATCACTGAAAAGTAGCTTCAAGTTCTCTCTGTTAAACTTCATCGAAAGTGAGATGTTACATAAAAATGTCTGTTTATAATTCTCTTATAAATGGTCTTCAAAATATTCCTGCCTTAGATATTTTCACTGTCTAGATATCAAATTTCTCACCTTTTTCAAAAACATCACTACCAAATCCTGCCCTCAATTCTACCTGTGCAACAAACTGTGTGTTGAATATGGTGCCTTAAAAGGAAGTAGGGACAAACGTGGCTCCATGAATATCATTCTCTCATATGGATAATTGTGCTTATTCTGTATTTTTTTAAAAAATGTGTTCCCTAAAAGAAGAGATTTGATTTTCTACCTGAATATGTCTTTTAAAATGCAAACAAAATGCTGTATGAGTAACCCTAAATACTTGGGAAGTTATCAAATATGACCATTTTCAAAGCTTTCCATAGTAAGACATCTATTGCTTTCTCTGGGAAGATATGTTTTGGTCTTAGTTATTGGTGAGAAGCAAAGAAATGAGTAAATACTTGATCTGCCAGCTAAGAATTTTTCATTTAGTTCTGGTTGGAAATCTCAAATTTTTTGCAAAAATGTGATGAAAAATGGTGTGGGGCAGGGTATAATGACAGCTACTATGGGTTTTTTTCTTCTTCTTCTTCTTTCATTTTATGACTAGTTTTAGGCCCTTTTGAAAATTGCTATTCCTAGTCTCCATGTCCCTCTGATTTTTTCCAGTGCCAAAATCTCTCACTAAATCTCAATCTGGCCATGTTAATTTATGAAATCTAGTTTGATTATGCCTGTATCCTTGCATCATCCTTCATGTTAAGGGCAGAGGGAGTGGCACATGGGTGTCTGCCCCTAAACAGGACAGTTAAGGACCATCAACAATTAAATAATCTTGCATTAGCAGGACAATGCCTAGGAATTTACCAGCTCACCAGGAAGAAAGGGATCCAAGCAACAGATTACCTGGCCAGGGACTTGAATTCACCAAGGTGATCTGACAAAGGGAATTGCAACTTCATAAAAAGAACTTACTCAAGCCAGGGGAGCAGGCCAGGACCAGAAGCAAACAAGGCTGAGAAGAAGAGGAATCCAGGACTCCCTGAACAGACACTGACCAAACCCCAAAGGGCATTTGGAGTGGTGAGGAAAGAGGGGCAGGGATTTGCATGCAAGTTTTGTTTTTCCCATAGATCTGTAGATCTCTTGTGCTGCTACATCGCTTTGTGTTTAGAAATTCCTTGTCGAGCCTGTGTTACTTGTTTTCACTGTCATAATCCCTGAAGAGGGAAACAATAAATCCACAGATTTGGTGGAACTCTGGGAATGTGTAGTAGTGACCAGGGAGGCTTGGGAAATCCAGCTCTGGTTTCAGGGCCTACAAAAGTGGACCACAGGGTCCCCAGAACCAAGAGCAGTGTCAGACACAGAATCTGCACCTGGAGTGAGAGTCTAGGTGCCCAGGGCCAAAGAAATAGTACCTAAACTCTGCCTGGCCCCAACAAGCCAATAGTATGTGGGACATGAAGGTTGGATCCAGTAGTGCAACCTGGTAAGTGTTTACCAGGGACCTCACCCAGGGTTTGTAACACTTAAACTCCTAGATTTTCAAAAGTCATCTAAGCACTTTTGAAAAAACTTTACCCTAAGTCTCCAGCAAATTCCTGTAGGAGTAAGCCAAATATTTGCAACCCCTTCCCCAATATTTGACTAATAAATGAAGAGTGTTCTTAAAGCAGCGCCCATATTGAAAGAATTGAAGAGAAATCAGGAGAAGGAGGCAAACTGACTTCTTCCTAATTTATACCCATGTGAAAATTTACCTCTCCAATTCTGCCAGTGTTGGCTTTCCCCTGTATTCATACTTTCTGCTCTTCCTTTTTCTCACCCAGCTGAGCATTTCTGAAGAAGGTCTGGGTATGCTTTAAATACTTAGTGACTTTCCATGGTTTTCAACTCTACCTTTCTAAACAGTATTTATTCATCATCCTTTGCCTCCATAGGCCAGGAGCATGAGGTTTACTTGCTGTGCTTTGACTTGTCATGAAAGCTGGTTGTTTTCTCCAGCCACACTTTTGACCAAAACAAACCTTTTTTTTTTTTTTTTTTTTTTTTTTTTTTTAGAAAGTGTTTATTTGGGAAGGTGGGGCTGGGATTGTAGCATAACAAACCCAGAAACTTCCAAATTATCAACCAGCCCCACTTGCTGTCTGTGCCTTGTCCATTGTTAATTCCCTGACAAAGGTGAGTCATTACCTTCTCTAGCTAGATCTAAGGATATCTTCTTTATCCTCATCCTTTGATGTCTGCTGCCCTTTCATTTTCTTGATGATGTCACTATTTGATTTCTATGCCTTTGCTTTCTTTGAGGCTTGGTGTTTGCTCCTTAACAGGGAAAGTGAGGGGAGAAGAGAACTCACCTCAAGCCTGTGCTGCTGTCATGGTTCTGACTAACTCCGATGTCTGACCTTTCATCAATGTCTCTGATTGTATAACCCTTGTCTGTGCCCATAGTCTGTAGCAACCTGCATGGAGTTTAGGAGGTGTACAGGTTGCAGGAGCGAAGAGTATGAGGGAGGCATTAGTTAGTCGGTCTGCATGCACATGGTTTGAATGCTAGCTACAGTTGCAATGCCACTTTAAATAATTCTCTTAATAAAGAGCCAATTTAGTTTTAGAAGGATGGAGTCCTTCCATGTTATCCATCATGCAGCACATGAAACATGGTGGCAGCGATCAGTGTAGCAAGACCCATGGCCAGGAAGCATAATTAACAGGTAAACAAAGCAGCGACTAGAAGCAGAGCATGGAAGAACTCAGACCACAACGAATACTGGGTTTCCAGACAAATCCCTTCAATAATTATAGAAGCAAGAACTGAGTCTGCATACAAAGCTGACCATTAGGGATAAAGATGAAAAATAAGAGTAAAGCTTGTTTACTACCTCATTTGAGGGGATGAGAAGTGAGTGAGATGCTGTTGCCAGAAATAATGCCGGAAACACTGGAACAGCTGATAAGTGTTTCAATACTGTGACTCCAGATAGAATGAGACCATAGATACTGTTTTTGTTTTGTTTTTTGTTTTGTTTTTTGCCTGAAACCAAGAAACAGAAGAGGAAATAAATACTTACATTAGAGCTGAGAACTCTGATAACTACGATCCATAACTAGAGACAAAATCTTTTTTTTTCATAGATTCATAGATATTAAGGTCAGAAGGGACCATTATGATCATCTAGTCTGACCCCCTGCACAACGCAGGCCACAGAATCTCACCCACCCACTCCTTTGATAAACCTCTCACCTATGTCTGAGCTATTGAAGTCCTCAGATCATGGTTTAAAGACTTCAAGGTGCAGAGAATCCTCCAGCAAGTGACCCGTGCCCTATGCTACAGAGGAAGGCGAAAAGCCCCCAGGGCCTCTTCCAATCTGCCCTGGAGGAAAATTTGTGGGACGCTGTTCATTGAACCGTCTCTAGAAGTGCTTATATTGTGGATTGACATCTTCTAATGTTACTCTGAACAAATCAAATGCCTAGCACCTGAGACTTTAACTCTCATTGTATAAAAAGTATGGCCCCCTCAATTGGTTTGAGAGTTTGTTGTCCCATTGATATTCCTTCCCAAAGCATGCTTTGATTTTGCAGTCTGTTTACTGTTGTATAGTGTACTTAAATCTCTCTAAATGAAAGATGTGTGTAGTTATCTGATTAAAATTCTATATCTACACAAATTTGCTGTTACTTCTGGTAGCTTACCAAAATGGCTCTCTATGCTGCAGAGATTGTGCATCAGTGTTTTTAAAAAAAATTATCTTGAACAAATATCTTGCTTTCCTTACTCTAGTCAAAATTCTTTGACTGACCTACTTATTCTAATTGTAAAATTTCTGATTAAATTGTACAGGATCTATGCAGGTCACAAAGCAGTAAAATAAGTAGAACTGTGAAATGAGATCTGGCTTTTTTAGTGCACTGAGAATCTAATGCTTATGCAGGAGCTACAACAGTGGTGGCTTCAGTAAAGCTACTTGCTTTCTGTGTCATTCAAGGCTCCCATGAGTAAACTCTCAGTGGAGTACATTATACACTTGACCAAAGATGTTTATGTCAGGATCTGCAAGCCCTCTCTGGAGGGAGAATAACTTTTTCACCAGTTGCAACCAACGGCTTCACTTGGCAAAGTCAGCTGCACTCATACTAGCCAGAGAAACAGGATAGATAAGTGAAGCACCAAATGGGAATCTCCGATGCTGTGCCACACATACAAATATAAAATATGCTTCGGAAATATGGAAGGCTTCCAGGTGAGTTTTACATCCTGCACTTATAAAATGCTCCTGAAGGCTGCAGAGTGCTTCTCATAATTTTAGCACGGCTTGTTTAATGTTTTAAGCTTCCTTTTAAACACTGAAGCAAAAAACTGTGCATGTACCCATCTCAAACTTTTAAATAAGTCATTACTGTCAGGCTTAATCTTTAGTAGCTGGGTAATATTGTCTGATTTAGAAGCATTAATCCATAGCTGCACTGTAATGTAGAGACTTAAGTGGGGCGTCGTAAGGATACTCAGTTCACTATAAAATGATAACAAGACATGTCAGTCAGCCTTCTCAACCATGAAGGCTGTCTGGCAGATTCATAAAAAGAGATTGTTGTACACGGAGCAAGGTCTCTGCAGTGTCCAAACAAATTACACAAGCTGGTTTTGGTAGGGCTGAGTTAGCATTCCCAGATAGTCCAATAAAATATTAAATATTTGAACAGCTTCTATGTAATTTCTTAATATCCTAGGAGGCTTTGTCTTCGCTCCTGGACACAAGGGGTCCTGTTCTGAAAAGAGGCTGCATATGCCTACTTCATGTGGCTAGCATTTAGGGAAACAGCTTTGTTTTTGTTTTTTCAAAAGATTGACTTGTTTAGGATGTGACCAAATGATAACTCTCTGAGAGCAATTCTTCCTCTCCCTACAATTCCACTTATTATATTCAGTGATTCACAGATTGAAAAATGCTTGCTCCTATAACAGAGGAAACAGACAAAAATGTATGAAGAGTAGACTTTTAAATGCAAGAGTTTGCAGGGCTTGTGTACCAGAGCAGGCTAGGACCAATTTAAAGTAGGGGCCAAAGATCAGGCATTCTAGACTGATGTAGGAGCCGGCTCTAGAAACGGTATGGCTGCCAGTGAAAACTGATGCAATGTGATGCATGAAAGCAAAACTACTCTGCTTTTGAGAATATCTAACGCTGAAATGAATTACTGCCAGGGAGTTTCTGTGTGACCTCAGATTGTTGTATGACCATGTTCCAACCAGTTTTTAAAAAGCCAGGATGAAGGGCCAAACATATCCAGAATAGAAGGGTCTGACATAAGAAAGATGTTCTATGTGTGGAAAACTCATATGTCTTGGAGTTCATTTGGGCAAGGGTTAGGTGCAGCAAGAGCAGCTGCAGTCAAAACTTATCATCATGGGGAGGCAATAAGACTTATTATGAAGCTACTTGAGAGCTCCACCTTCAGAAGAAAAGTTAGTCGGCGGAGCAGTAGTCTGCTCTCAGAGACAAGCAAGTATTTTACAACATAGAACTGTAAAAGGGATGGACCCAGAGGAGGCTTAGACCTGTCATTCATAATGGAGAAGAGGTAATTTGGGGGAGTACAAGTATTTGAGGCAGGATGAGGTATTTACATGACCCCGCTGAAAACTAAAGAAAAGCATGGCTTCATAATATGATGGCTGTCATCTTTGCAAACACTGAGAGGCCTTCAAAGTATAAAACATTAGTCTCCAGGACTTAGCTAGAAAGCCTGTCTCTCTAGCTCAAGAGCTATCACATACACATCCTCTGGACTGACCTCTCCTGTTCTATGTTAACACGCTGACAGGTACGTTACATTAACACTGTATATTATGTAGTTGCCGCTTGTAACTCCATAGCTCAAGCAGTTAATTTTGCACTTAAAGCAGGGATTCAACCTCTTGGTTTGTGAGTGAGGGGGTTAGTACAAAATAGTGTATCCTCAAATGTACAGAACTTATGGAGTGTGGAATGAATTTCTGGAGAACTTACAAGTAAATGTGTTAATCAGTTTGAGTTGCAATTTAAAGAGGTCCTTTAAGAAACTTGGCATCTGTCAGTCTCTTCTTCCCAAATGATCTTAACTAGGGCATAATGTAAACACTTTCTATATAATTACAATGCATTTAAATCTTATGCATAATTGATATTTTAAGAAACTAAGTGGCAGTTAAGCTAAGTTAATTGCTTCTAACTTCTAGGCTGAGATAACTCAAGTGGGGCCATTGTGACATAGAAGGTAATTCAACCAACAACGCTTCCTCTACAACTAACTTGCAAAGTCTATTGGTTGTAATGAGTTGGTGTGAGGGAGACTGGACACAAGTCTAGAGTTCTCGATGGTAGATTACTTGAGCCAACTGTCACTGCTCTTTAAAAATTCTGTAGCTGCATGCTAGCTTGGGCATCAGTGCTTGAAAGGTTCCCCATGGCATGCGGCCTTGGCTCCACTGTGCATTGAGGCAGCACTGCTAGTGGAAAGGAGGCAGGAGTGCAGGGACAGACACTAGGACTGTATTCTTCCTGCCTGCCTTCACTTAGCACTGGTCTCACTAACACAGCCCCCTAAAAACATGACTACATTGTAAAGGAAGGGCCAGATCTGTTCTGCTTTGCATCACAAGAGCAGCGCAAGCTGCTGTAAACCAGCTTAACAGGCTGGTGCACTCTGGCAGGTTTGCACTGCTCTGATACACCAGTGGGTCCACCTTTAAATAAAACACTATTTTAAGACTGATGCTAGATAGCAAATAAATAGAAATATTGCATGCTGGCGTTCTCTGTTGGGTGTTTTGAGTAGTTAGTCATCATTTGTATGTCTCTTTAAAAAAAAATCCCAGGCAAACCGTTGTAATAGAGTTAAAGTTGAATACATATCAGTAACAAAATACTATTGGAATTTTGTAATTATCTCCAAATGAAGCATTATAAAATAATTCTGCCCTGTGGTGATGTCATGAAGAGGGAAGTGGACATGTGGAAAATATAAATGTTTTTTCTTTAAGGCTTGACTTTATTCTGAGACCACAAACCCTAAAATGCCTCATTCATTGAATGGGTATTGCATGCCGTCACTATAGGGTAGGGCATTAATGTTGGCTGGGTGTCGTAACTATGCACACTTTTTATCTTTATATGCATCTTAATGCTTGGTTTTTGGGAGAACTACAATATCCCTCATGTTATGAAATACACACAGATTAGCAAGAGTGGTATCTAGAGAATATGAAATAGGCCAGAATAATAATCTGAAGTGTGGCTATAAGAAATGTATAGAACCACATCCTTGGCTGGTACTAACTGGCATTGCTCTGAAGTCAGTGGAGCTGTGTTAACTTAATCAGCTGAGGATTTGATCCTTTATTGGTAAAGTTAAAGGAAGCAGAGCAGTGGAGAAGAGCTGGTGTGCCAGGTCATTCAAAGAAAATATTTTTAAGGGCTAAGGATGTGACTCTGCAAAGATCTGAGCACCCTCAACATCCTTTGAACATCCCTAATTTGCTACCTGTCTCATTCTTTTTTTCCCCCTCAGCATCTTGAAAAAGGCATGTTACTTAGACTGACTCTGTGGCAATCCTATCCTGAAAGCTGCAATGTTTTGCTCATAATTTACCACAAAAGAAGGATCATTCACTGCCTATTCCACAGAAAAGTGACTTGGTTGTCAGCTCCTCCACATGTCGTAAGGGCCTCTCCAAAATAGACATTGGAGGGGAGAGTGTCTGCTGCACTTCTGAGAGCTACAGCACAGAATTCTCAGCCCAGGGCAGAATGGGGATAGGTGACTTTAAAATATCTTTGTGCCCTCCTTATCCTGGGCTGCTCCAAGGGCTGAAGAGGCCCCCAATATAGTGTAGATACCCCATGACCACCAGAAATATCTAAGTTATGGCAAACTCCCTGGGACTGCCCAAGGGGCCCACTGCACAGCCCAGAATCTCTGCAGTGTAGTTTGCTGGTGCCCTGCTCCAGAATGACCCTCCTGCCCACTACATGCCTCATGTTCCAGAGTTGTAAGGTGGTCCTTGGGAGGCAGCTGTACAGCTGTTTTCTGCAGTACCTGAGTTAGGGGAAATCCTTCCCAAGCTGGCTCCAGGGCTCTCAGGGCCCCTTTATACTTCTCTAGACCTTTTATGAGGCGTAAAGGGGCTGGAGCAGGGGTTCCATCCGTGATCTATGCCCTTAGGAACTCTGGTAAATTAGACAATAATGAGAGAGAATCAAGACACAATGGGGTAGGGAAGGTTGGGGTAACATCACTAAAATTATAGAATCATAGGACTGGAAGGGACTTCGAGAGGTCATCTAGTCCAGTCCCCTACACTCATGGCAGGACTAAGTATTATCTAGACCATTCCTGACAGGTGTTTGTCCAACCTGCTCTTAAAAACCTCCAATGATAGAGATTCCACAGCATCCCTAGGCAATTTTTTCCAGTGCTTAACCACCATGACAGTTAGGAAGTTTTTCCTCTGTCCAACCTAAACCTCCCTCAAACACTGCCTCAAACAAGGACTATTTCACTGCATGATGGAATAAAGAGGGTGGATTTTATTTGACTAAATGGATGTCTTGGTTAACTTCTTGTAAATGTTGCAGCAGTGGGGTGATGGGGGACAGACTTAAATGAGGTGTGAGGGTTGGGGAAGGGGGGGAAGTTTGCAAATCAGGAAGGACTTTCCAATGTAAGGGGAAGTGTGGAAGAAAGTGCAGGGACACTTATAGGAGTTGCAGGTAAATGGGGTATCAAAACAGTTGATGGGGGACGAGACAATATAAAAAAAAACAGCTCAGATACGAGGAGGGGCTGTTCTGTGTGGCTTTGAAGCACGGACAAGAAGCTTGATCTTGATGTGTCGGAGGAGAGGAGCCAAGAGAGCAACTGAGTTGATGTGGCCTGGGTCTGGTGCAATGTCCAAAAGGCAGGAGAGTGAAGAATGCTGTATCTTGGGGATTTCTGGGGAAGAGATTTAAGAACTTAAGTGAAAGCCCCATGTGAGATGGTGGGGGACAGGAATGTGAAAGGGGTTGTGAAGGATCTTCTCTTCATCCTCTAGGATGAACCATTTGGGGTTTGAACTCCTCAGTCAATATCCATTATGCTTTCTCAGTTGTAAGGTGTGTAATGAAGCAAATGTTATTTAATATATTCCCTTCATTTTGAGGTCTCTTCCCAAGATATTGCTCTGTGTGCTAGAGGATTTCTGTGCTAATTACAGTGAAGTTTTTGGTAATTATGTCTTAAATATGTCCGTAGGAGACTTGGAGTCAGGCTCATTGTCAGTTGTATGGAGTTGACTGCACTAAGTTTTACAGGGTTTGTTCATTTCATCTTAAACGAATATGGGTCTCACTGCACACAAAGGATACATACATTTCTCTTGCTTTGCTGCTTTAAAAATTTATGTACATGTTACTCAGTTACTTAATCTACCCTGTACCACACTTTTGCATCTGTAAGATGGGGATAGTTCTTTCCTGCCTAACAGGGGCACTGTGAGGATAAAATCCATTGATTATTATGAGATGCTCAGATGCTATGGTGATGAGGGCCAGAGTACCTAGATAACCCCTAGAAAGTGAACTGAACCTCTTGTGTAAAATGGAGCCAGATTCTGATCTCACAAATTGGAAGTCATAAAATTGAAGCAAATGGAAATATCCAGATGTAAAACAGTGAGAAGGGAATTGGGCCCACGGTGTGCTGCCTGGTACAGGAGAGTCTATCTAATGTCCTTTGTAGTGCTCAGAAGAGATGCTGCTTCTATTGGGGAGATGGACTTTTGCCCCTTATTTCCACAGTGTTCATGCCCAGCACAGAGCTAATTTCACTCTGGGATCTCAGGAAGAGTGAGACCTTTCAAAAGCTAAAATGCAAACTCAAAATTTGTAATTCCAGCTTTGCATCACTATCACAGAATCTCTGTTCAAAATCAGGTCGCATAATTTTGGATCTCCATTGTCATTCCCTTACATTTGGTTCCAGTCAAACCATCATATCACTAGATTGATCTGAGTTTAGAATTCTAAACTTCATTTTCATAACCTGGATCAGACAAAAGGCATCCCCATCATATGACTAAGTCACTGTTTACATTCCATAGCTCAATCACTGAATATATCCAAAGAATGAGTTTGATAATCCCTCTCCTACAGCCTAAACACTTAATGAATCAATGGGAGTTTTGTCAGAGAAGACAATAGGATCAGGTCTGATATTTGCAAATACAGTAGTTAACAGCCAAAGCAAGCAAAGACGAAAAGCTTGACTCCTGCTCACCCCCGCACCACTGTGCTCAGTAAATGAATGTCTGGCTTGCACCACCACCCTTGGGATTTGCTGACTGCTTGTAGACTTTCCCTTATAGGAACTGAATGTCATGCTCACAGAAGTGTAGGACTGATAGCATTGACTTGAGCCAGGTGCTGTGTAAGCTCTGTAAATGCACCTCAGTCAGTGGGAACAACACCCTCTGCTATTCTAGTCTTGAGCGTCGATAGAGCAGACAGCCAATCACTTCAAATTAAAGCAATGTTTTGTATTTTCAGATAAACATACTGTAAAATGAGGTTGAGGCTCCAAACTTGTATCAACTGTGACCAAAAATGAACTTGATGGGGTTGCAGAGGGCAAATAGTGCCCTAACCCTCTGTGCCACCAAGATCCCTGCACATTATATTGGACTATAAAGACACAAGTGTGGTCAATCTACCATGCTCTCGGCCCCCTGCAAAACACAAGCCTTGTATTAGTCCAAATCACTTGTATTAAATAATAGTGTAGGCCAGGGGTTCTCAACCTTTTTCTTTCTGAGCCCCCCAAACATGCAAGAAAAACTCCACAGCCCACCTGTGCCTCAATAACTGTTTTTCTGCGTATAAAAGCCAGGGCCGGAGTTAGGGGGTAGGAAGCAGGGCAATTGCCTGTGACCCCATGCCATGGGGGCCCCCCGTGAAGCTAAGCGAAACTGCTCAGGCTTCGGCTTCAGCTGCAGTTGGTGGACTTAGAGTCCTGGACTTAAGCCCTGCGCGGAAGGGCTTCGGCTTTCTGCCCTGGGTCCCAGTGAGTCTACTGCCAGTCCTGCTTGGCAGACCCCCTGACATCTGCTTGTAGCCCCCTCAGGGAGCCCCAGACCTCTGGTTTAAACAGCTGGTGTAGACAATTGTGGGGTTGGGGGGGGGGGATTGGGAGAGGGGATGGAGCTTGTGAGTAACTCACTTAAGAAAGGTACAAGAGTCTGTAAGCACATCGATTCTGGCAAAAAACTGAAATGGTTCCAAGTCCCAGTCTCTCAACCTGACTCGATGTAATTAATACCCCTGTCACATGACAGGTGGGAATGTGTGGCTGTATAACTACAGACTCCCTTAGCTACTGTTATGAAATGTAGTGCTGAAAATACTTCAGTGATTTTAGAAAGAAGCCATTTAAGATTTAACTTTCACTGCTGCTGTTTTGGTGTATGCAAACTGAGTCATATTGTGTGCACCAGTGGAAAAAAATCCCTTAATAAAATCTAAAATCCCTTTACTCTTATTCTCCTCATTTGAAAAGTTCAGCTAATACATGGAATATTAATTCCATCTGGAATAAGTACAAACCACTGGAAGGAAAAAATAGCTTGGTTTAAGAAAATCTGGGAAGTACTGGTGATGAGGGAAGGAAAAACTTGCCTAGCCAAAAAGCCTAACACTGGGAAAGATTTTGAAATGTTTACTTTTCCTTGGATGCACAGATAATTCCAGTAGCCAAACCCACGGTAATGCTAATCTGGACTAATTAATGGTAAATAATAGGTATTGGCCCTGACTGACGCAGCGCATTAGTTGTAATGTTCCAGTTCAGACTTCAGGGCAGTTTAATTCTAGCTTACACTGGAATAACAAAGATCAAAGCCAGGCTCATGTTTTAAGTGAATTACCATCTTGCAATAATTTTAGAGAGATGGAAAAAACAAAAAAAAGTTGAATAGTCATATCGTTGTTGATATTTTAAGGGCTAACAAAGTGCTATACAATTGGTGAGGTGTGTGCTAGTGATTGTAAGGCTAACAAGCAGCCTCTTATTTTACTCAAAGTGACAAGAACAGGCGCAACCCTAAAGTACTGTAGCATAAGCATGTCACTGGAATATAGTGTTTTAGCAAAATGTTTGTATTGTAAAATTACTACTTAGGCAGCACAGATGATGGGTTTTTGTCTTCATTGCCAAAAGTTTTTGAGAGACTTAATACAATTAATGTAGAAAATGTGATTGTACTTTATGTTTGTCTGTAGTAATTCTATAAATCTCTTATGTCTGTGTTCTTGTAGCCGCTTGGGTACTGAAGTAGCTGAAATGAGAAAAAGGCAGCAGTCACAAAATGAAGGAACATCTGCCGTGTCTCAAGCACCTGGAAACCAAAGGCCCAACAACACATGTTGCTTTTGTTGGTGCTGTTGTTGCAGCTGCTCATGGTATGTCCCGTAGTGTACTTGGTATCATATCCAACACAGGTAAACAAAGAGAGTGAAAACTGCCAGTTGCTGGGAATGTATGGAATTCTCTGAGAGTCGCACTGCTGAAAGTCAGACTTTATTTTTCGACACAAGAATTTTATTAAATAGTTCTCTGCTCTTTCTGGACCGCTTGTGTTACAGATGAGGGAGTGGGCATTGAAAATACGACTTTAATTTTGCCCCCTCTCCAAAGTTACTATCATAAAATGAGGAAGTAGCAGGTGTAAAACTCAGATGGGCAGATGATCTTGAAAATGTCTTAATTTTACATTTAAGACACTCTTGTTTCAGTTTGCATTTTTTAGTATTTAAATTGTTCCCTCTAAACTATAACAAATGTTTCAGAACACTTTGTCTTTGCATTCATTGGGCGGTAAATGGGCAGAAATGAGAACTATATAGAGCTGCAGCAATTTAGTTGTTCAATTAATAAATTGTTAACTAAATTCTCTAGTCTGAGAACATTAAAAAAATGGATTTCCACTGTGATCTTTCAACTAGCAAAAAGCACTGTTTTAGCAGGGAAAGTCATTGCTACTCAGCTATTCTTAAAGGAAGAGTTGGATTGCGGAGTTTGAAGCTTAAGTCTATGAAGTAACTTCAGTTAATCATTTCGCTGCGCTGTATGTCTAAGGTGTCTGTTGCCGTAATATAGAAGGCTCCAATTTATATACATGCTTAACTTTACGCACATGGCTAGTCCTAATGTAGCATAAAGCTACTCTCAGAATTGTTCAGGGCCTATGCAAAGATATAATCATCTGAGTCTTTTTGGAGTGGCCATTCTGTGTACATCTCTCCTATTTTACACTTAAGTCAGCCATTTGCTCCTTTTCCTGCATCTAAAAATGCACATCAGAGGGTACCAAATATCACAATGGCACAGCCTCTTCTGAACCTCTTCCCTGCCACGTCCTCCTCTTTGCCACAGGAGCAGGAACAGAACGGCACAAACTTCCAGTTCTCACAGAACCAGAGGATCCATGGGAACAAGAAAGAGTGAGTGAGGACATGCTATTAGGAAGCTATCCTGCTTCTTGCTATATGCTCACTCCATACAACACAGAGAGGCTTGAAGGGTCTTAAATGTGAAGACAAGCACTGAGCTGCCTCTGCTCTCCTCTGGCCTGTGTAAAGGGTATGCGGGGCTATAAGTATCAACTTTGCTTATGGATCTTTATAGGCTGCACTGGGATAGATATTTGAATAATCAGTTCTCCTCACACATCCTTAGAGCTTTGTTTCCCTTGGAGAGCCTTCAGGGTAGTATGCAGTTCCCATACATTTGAACAGCTTGTGCATAGTCAATCTAGATATGATCCATCGTTGCATTACAATGTTGGGTGTACTCTCAACTGCTTTTGTAGAAGTGTTTATTGCTGATCATATCCTGACGTTTTTTCTGAATGTGGACTTGATTGTGCATGAAGAGCCCTGTCTGGGTAAGCCTAGTTTCCATCTTAAAAGTAAAGTCTAACAGGCTAGCTTGAGGGATGTAGTGGAAATGCCATTGCTTGTGATTCTTAAAACTAACCTGGACAATATAATGGTGAAAATAAATCCTGCACGGGCAGAATGATGACCTAATGGGTCTCCCATCTCTAACTTCTGAATCTGTGATTGAAGCCCAAAGAAGGTGTGGGAGGGGTTGAGGGGGAGTCATTTCTGAAAGGCAGTTTTGGCCCTTTTAGAACTTGAGTCAAAATGAAATATTTGTTTTGGTGTGGAATTTGTCTTGTGAGCTTGTTTATGGCTACAAGGAGCCAGCATGCTACTTCCTTTCTCTCACTCACTGTCTCTAATAGCTTTTATATATATAAAAGAAACCATGAGAAACCTGACTTGCTGATTATCGTTGCAGGCAAGAAATTCTCTGGAGCCATATTATGCAGGAAGTCATATTAGATTATCATAACAGACTATACTGGCCTTAAACCTACCCAGACTCTCCCCAGTTCCATCAGTTCTTATATCTGGAGTATTATGAATCTCACCAGATGGCTTTATGGAGACATTGTTGGGTTCATTACTGGTGACAATGCTCTAATTGAATCTGCCATACTGATGCTGTTGGCTATTTCCAGCTCTGCCAGCAACACGTGTGACGTTAGACAATTCAGATCGCTTACCCTCTCTGTGCCTCAATCTCCTTGCTGTTAAAAAATAAGTACAATACTTGCCCACCTCGGAGCATGGCTTGCGCAGCTTATAATGAATGCTTTCACTTTTGTCAATAACAAGGCTGTATCTGTTCAAGGTGCTAGTTCATTAGCTGGCAGCTCTGGACAAGTCATTACAGTTCTAAAAATATCCTAGCGAGTCATGTGATATTTCAGTTTTCTTTCATTCCACCCAGTGGTAAAGTCAAATGAGGATTAAGACTCTGTTTACATAGCAACTTAGTCAAATACCCACACCTTTGTTTGTGGAAATAATATCTTTCCTAATAGAGAACTTGTTAGCAGCATTAGGTCTTTATTCAGAAAGCTATTCCGTGTACCTTATGAGAATGATTAGTTATGTTGTGGGTTATATTTTTTAAACTATGTATTTTTTAAATAAGTGGCTCCTGTTAATTTTGGAAGCTATTTCCAATAGCACTGGAAGTCTAGTGGTAGTAAGCATTAGCAATTTAAAAGGTGCTGGTCATAGGGGCAGGAATTAGAGGTGCGGGGAGTGCTGAAGCACCCCCAGGGGCTCTGCTCCTGGCCCTGCCCGGGGCTCCACGCCCAGCTGCTGGCCCCCTGCCCGGGGCTCCACTTCCGGCCGCTGGCCCCATGCTGCCCCCAGCTGTGGCCCCAGCCTCAGCCCCCTTGCCCCTATCTGCATCCTCCCCTCATGGAGCCATGGCCCACTCCTGGCCCCAGCTCTGGGGGACTGGGGCGCAGACAGGGTAAAGGGGGGCATGAGTAAAAAGTTTGGGGACCATTGCTTTACAGTTAGCTGACTCTCTGCACCCCCACTATAAAAAGTTTTCCAGCGCCATTGGTGTGGGTTGTCAATGCTGGCTGTTACAGGGAGAGGTGGGAGAGAAACTGTCCCTTTCCATTAACCATTTCACTCCAAGTAAAAACACATTCCTAGAGTGCAAGGCTGGAATGGACCACTGTGATCATCTCGTTTCGCTTCCTGTGTAATACGGGCCATAGAACTTCCCCAAAATAATTCCTCTTGAACTTGAGCATCTCTTAAAAAAAAAAATCCAATGTTGATTTGAAAATTGCCAGTGATGGAGAATCCAGCACAACCCTTGGTAAATAGTTCCAGTGGTTAATTATTCTCACCGTTAAAAATGTGTGCTTTATTTCCATTCTGAATTTGTCTAGCTTCAGCTTCCAGGCATTGGATCGTATTATACCTGTCTCTGCTAGATTAAAGAGCCTATCATTAAACATCTATACCCCATGTAGGTACTTGTAGACTGTAACCAAGTCACCCCTTACCTCCTTGAATCTACCACTGGAAGGTATCTTTTCTAATCATTTAAGACCCCTGCATTCTCAGGGCTCTTCTCAGAACCTCCTCTAACCTACCAACGTCCTTCAATTGTGGACACCAGAAATGGACACAGTATTCCAGCAGCAGTAGCACCAATGCCCAACAGAGGTAAGGTAACCTCTCTGCTTCTACTTGGAGTTCCCCTGTTTATGCATCCAAGGATTGCATTAGCCCTTTTGGCCACAGTGTCTCACTGGGAGCTCATGTACAGCTGATTTATCCAGCGTGACCCCCAAGTCTCTTTCAGTCACTCTTTCACCTCCATCATGTAAGTACGGTCTATGTTCTTTCACTCTAGATGGATGCATTTACAGTTAGCCATATTCAAATGTGTAGTTTGCTTACATAGAGCTTACCAGGCAATCCAGATCGCTCTGTATCAGTGACCTGTCCTCTGAAATATTTACCACTCTCAATTTTTGTGTCATCTGCAACCTTTAGCAGTGGTGATTTTATGTTTTCTTCCGGGTCACTGATAAAAATTTTAAATAGTGCAGGGCCAAGAACTGATCCCTGGGGGATCCCACTAGAAGTAAACCCACTCGATGATGATTCCCCATTTACAATTGCATTTTGAGAGCTATCAGCTAGCCAATTTTTAAACTATTTAACATGCACCACGTTAATTTGGTGTTTGTTGTAATTTTTTAATAAAAATGTTGCACAGTACCCAGTCAAACGCCTTGCAGAAGTCTGAGTATATTACATCACCACGGTTACTTTTATCAACTGAACTTGTAATATCATTAAAAAAATACCAAGTTCGTTGGACAAGACCCACTTCATATAAAACAATGTTGATTGGCACCAGCTCTATTACCCTCCTTTACTCTATTAATCGAGTCCCGTATCAGCCACTCCATTATCTTGCCCCGGATCGATGTCAGACTGACGAGCCTATAATTACCAGGTATCCCATTTACCCTTCACAATATAGGTGCAACATTCATTTTTTTCCTGTCTTTTGGAATTTCCCCAGTGTTCCAAGACTTAGTGAAAATCAACATTAGTGGTCCAATGAGATCCTCAGCCAACTCTTTTTAAAATTCTTGAATGCAAGTTACCTAGGTGCAATTATTTTAAAATGTCTAACATTAGTAGCTGCTGTTTAATGTCCTCCAGAGTTACTATTGGAATGGAAAGAATCTTATCCTATGATATGACTACATCTTCTGTTTTTTCCCCAAATACACAACATAAATATTTATTGAACAGTTCTGCCTTTTCAGTATTATTATTGATAATTCTACCATTTCCATCTAATAATGGACCAATACAATTGTTAGGATTCTTTCAGTTCACAATATACTTAAAATCTCCTTCTTATTGTCATTAATTCTGCTGACAATCAAATTCTCCTTGTATCTCTTTGATTCCCATATGAATTTTCTACAATTCCTGGCGTCTGATTTACATTCATTACTACCAACTTCCCCTTTCATCCATTTGTTATATACATATATATGTTATTGAGTTGTTTGGTTGGTTGGTTGATCACTGCATTTGCGTCTCCTCTAAACCAGTAAGGTGTTTTTAACCAGTATGACCTTCTTCCTTGATTGTGGAATTATAGCTTTTGGGGCATCTAGTAAAGTGTTCTTGAATAATTCACAATTATCACACACACTTTTTCTGGTTTAAATTCTTCCTCTAAGTTGATTTCTCTCATAATTAATTTCAGCTTTGTGAAATTGGCCATTTTAAAGTCCCAAATGTATATAATTAGTTTGGACTTTATTCTTTTTGCACTTTAGAAATGTGATCAAATTATGATCATTTGTACCTAAACTACCATTAATGTTTGGTTCTGTAATCAATTTCTCTTTCTCTGTCAAGACAAGGTCTAATATAGAAATCACAGATGTTGGCTACAAAGCTTTTTGAGTTAGGAAATAGTCATCTATAACACTCAGAAATTCCAAGGATGTTTTAATACTGGCAGCATGAGATCCCCATATGTCACTCAAATTGAAATCCCACCTCCCCAATCACTCAGCTTTTTTCCCCTACGCTTGATAGTTAGGTGGGCAAGCAGGCGGTCATCCTGTTCCCTAGCGTGATTTGATGGTCTGTAACAGACACCAATTACTACCCTATCTTGTGCTTTATCTGTTAGGATATTGATCCATAAGCATTCAAGAACATTTTCTTCTGAGTTAGCAATGACTTGGAAACAGATGATGCCACTTTTGACATAGTGTCGTTCCTCCTCTTGATCCTTTTACCCACTTGATCCTTCCTAAAGCGGTTAAAATCAATGGCTATAACATTCCAGTCATGTGACTCATCCCTCTAGGTTTTGGTGAAACTACCTAGATCAAACTTATATTCATAAATGAGCAATTCCTCTCGTTTGCTATCCAGGCTCTTCATACTGGTGTGAACATAATTAAAGAATTTATTCTCTTCATATCCTTTGGTTCCTTGATTAATTTTGTTCTCAAATCTCATTTTTGTGCTAATTGAGCGCTCATACCTTTCTGCCTTTTACCGTCCCCTTTTACTGTTAATTTAACACCCTCCTGACTATCTAGCCAGCCTGTCCCCAAGGAGATTGGTCCACCTTCTATGGGGAGATGGGACTGTATAGTTTGGATGGCCTGCACCTCAGCAGGAGGGGAAACCAATGTTCCACAAAACCAAAACTCTCCACCCTACACCACTTACCTAACCAGTGGTTCACTTCCAGAATCTTCTGCCTTCTGTCTTCATTCACTCACAGGACAGGAAGGATCTCCCTGAAGATTGTTTGAATATGATTTTTTTTCAGCACCCTTCCCTGAAGTCATCTGTTGCCTGAAGTCATCCAAGATGTACTGTCATTAGTGCTGATAAGAACCATCACAAATGGATCCTTTCCCATCAACTTCAAAAGCTCATCCAATCTTAGAGTGATATCTCGTGTCTTGGCTCCAGGAAAAGAGCACATCATCCTAGTGCATGCCTGTCTCTTGCAGAATGTTCATTTGATTCTTCTTAGTATAGAATCCCCAGCAAGGATAGTCTGTCTTCTTGGATAGTTAAAGATTCTTTGTGGGCAAACTTGCTGTATTGTCAAATGTACAGTAGCTAGAATGTCTTAATGCTCTATGGAATGGTGGTAGCACAGCAAGAAACCTGGAGAACCAGAAATGAAAGGCTTAGCCAACATAAACCACTTCATTTGTTTGACTGGCCCTAGAGATGCAAAACTTACAACAAGTAAAGACTGAGGATGATTAACTTACCCTGTCAGGAGATTAACTTTTTTGGTGTTGCCTCCACGCTGTGGGAACTGCATGCCTAGCTCTTATACTAACTAATCATTTTTAGCTATAGTTGGCAGTTAGGGTATTGGATCCTTATATGCCAATAAATACACATACTCGTTACATACCTACTTTCTTTAACAGTCCCTTGTTTCCACTTAACACCTAGCAGAGCAGTCACAGAGCCAACTCCTTTCTGTCATGTTAGTATAAATATTTGTAAATTGCATAGTTCAAAACATTATAAATCTGAACACATATACAGAAGTTAGCTGTCTTTCTACTTTTAGTTGGTTTCTGCTGAGGTTTTACCCAAGTTGGCAGGTGCATCTAAAGGATTTTAAAAGGTGTTCCTCGTGAATTTAGCAGGACAACTTGCACCTTTGAAAGATACTCTGCCAAAGTATGATGTCTGCAAATCCCTCTTCCTTCAACACCAAAACCAAAAGATTTGGTCCAAGATCTGCTCCTGCAAGAGAACCTGCTAACATGAGTTTGGGAGACCTTCTAAGATGGCTTCCCCAGGAAAGAGTAAGCTAGCCACAAAGCCTTCCTTGGTCCTGAAGCCTGATACAAATTCCCAGGCTGAAAGGCCTTATCTGTTTTTTAAAGCCTTCATTCAAACAGCTTCTGAAGGTATCTCCCGAGCCCTCCTCTTCTGGAAAATGGAAAGGCACCACTCATGTCAACGTTTCTGACTTTGGAGATTTAGAATGGAAAAGAAATTTGGACACTACTCCATTTTATTACACTATGGGGGTGGGAGGGGAACGGGGAGAAGTCGATTTTTAAAAAAAAATGTTGAATAGAAATTGTTCCATTTCAGACCCTGCTAAACAAACTCAGAATAGTTCACAGTTCTTTTTTTCCATTTTTTGATCAGGTCTAATACCTTGATGGAAACATCACCTCTCTTCCATGGGAATTAATTCATTCTAGGTCACAATGGGCTTAGCTGGTTCAGTTCATGCCTCTTACCTCCATGGGCCAGTCTTGTTAGATCTGTGTCAGAGTAACTATAAGGGAGTGCACCTGAGCTTCCCTTCTCAAGCAAAATTCCCAATGAAACCAGTAAAATCTGAATAAAACTCACAATCTGGGCCTAATTCTCACACTATGCAGAAAATGTTCTTGTGCAGACAATCTTCTAAATTATCTTCTCTTTGGATCCATTAACTCAAAGTTTCTAGGTCGCGAGACAGAGCTGTCTAGCAAACATTCTCTTTTTGCATCACAAGACTTGGGGGACAGGGCAGAGATTTAACTACTTGAAACACCTGAAAACTGGCCCCACTCAAGGTTCTCCAAACTACTTAAAATGGGAAAACTTAACTTTCAGCTTTTGGACAACCAAAAAGAAGACATTCTGACTGTTAGAGTACTCTTTTCATGCCTTAATTGGTTAAATTAATGGTACTTAAACAATACTCCAAACACTTGTCCTAAGAAAGAAAGAAAGAAAGAAAGAAAGAAAGAAAGAAAGCTGGTACCACAACAGGGTACAGGGTACCACAAAGGGAAACAGCAGAGGGGGGAAAAACATGTATAATCCTAGAGTGTAACATTAAAAATAAACATGCTCACTCTTCAATCATCATTCAGCAGGGGCAAGGATTTTTCCTTCTGATTTTACTGGAGCCTTATGAATATTTAGTGCTTGTAACAAGGCTAGAAACAGGTGGCTCTGTGCACACTGTTTACACAACTCTCCCAGGGCATCGCAATCTGCCTTGCAAACCTTTGGACCTGGGCCCTGCCTGATATACTGTGCCAGAATGTGTTCTGGTTTAATGAGAAGGGCAAACTTCCAGCAATTAGTAGCCTGAGATTAACAAACACTTCTCATGTGTGATTTAAGCAAGAGAGAGATCTGGGCTGAAGAACTTCAAAGATAACACCCAAGAAACTGACAGATCATTGCCCAGCACCTTATTGTCACTTACACCAGTGCAATGTGGGTGTAAAATGGTACTATTCTGACTGGTAGTACTTCATACCCACTCTGTGCTTGTGTAAATGATTACACAAGGTAGGGATGGGTGTTCAGTTGGGTACCAAGTGCATTACTTAACTACTTAAGTAACTATTCCACCATAACTTCAGAACAAGAGTGAGTTATTTGATTTCGGGTTTTTGGAGACGGGGGGGTGGGAGGCATTTAAAGCCATTCCAGTTGTGAATTTGAGTTTTGATTCAGATGAATTGGAGAATCCAGAATAGGAATCTAATATATAGGAATATAGAAGAGACACTATAATGCAGTACTCTAGGAAATTGTTGCACTGTTATTGGCCAGTTGTTAGGGTAGTGGGGGGAAGGGGTGTGTTTCTGAAACTGTAACCTAATTTTTTTGACCTCAAAAGTTCACGTTAGTTCTGAGATGCATTGAGGTTTGTGTCTGTATTTACTGTGACTTGTCCATCTGTGGTAACCCAAGAAGGATGGGCTGAGGGGAAAAACCTAAATGTATGGAATTAGCAGGTAGTCCATAACTTAAACTGAAGTGTCATAAAACAAAATGGAAAAACCTTTACGTACACAATAGTGCTAAATTCAGAACCCCCATCATTCTGATAGCAAAGTCCCAGAAAATAAGAGGGAGAGTTGAAATCCCCCACAATGAAAATCTGATGGGCCCCATTTGAAACCAACAATTGGAAATTGCTGGGAAAATTGGGGTGCAAAAAATCAGACCCCCTGATTTGAAGAGTAAATACGTGGGGTCACATGACCCTTAATCTTATTCAGCGACACCTAAGCTGCTGGCAGTAGTTTCTTAGAAGGAGAGCTAAGACTAAACCGAGTTAATTTTAGAAAATGATCTTGATTCCAGCCTGTTGCAGCATCACTTATGCATGTAGGGGTAACTGACCTTGAGGAGAAATGCAACCCTGAGAGGAAGGCAAGGAGTGGAGGTACCCTCTCCATCAGAAGAGGGTAGCTTGAAGACCCTCAGGGAGAGTGCTGATTCAGCACATCTTGCTGGCCTCCTAGCCCTCCCTCTTCACATCCAACCTCACCTACCTTCTGGGCAATGCCATTCAGCTCTAGGACTGGGCAGTACGGGCTGTGGGAGGCTTGAAGTGTTATAGTCCTGCCACGGGTGGACTTTCTGCCACCAGGACAGATGAGCAAAGCTGTGTTGCTGGAAAAGAAACTGGAGAGCTAGGGCACCTGAGTCCTGCTCACATTGCAGTTCGTGTGAATTTCAGGGGGTAGGAGTGTTGGCCCCATGTCAGTCCAGAACATATTGTGAAGAAGCTTTGTCTTCTCCTTTCACATCTGACTTTTATATAGCTACACAAAGGTGCATTGACTTTAGACCCTGGAAAAAACACAAAACTGCTGCAAGGGGAGAGGCTTAACATAGGCCTAAGTTGAAAATAAAATGGGAACTAGGATACTCTGTATGGTACCTTAAAGGAGCAAGGGGAATTTTTGTAAGTTTTCCATTTTATTCAACAGTGGCATATAACAGGACATTAAATATTTAAGTTTTATCAGGAGCAATTCTTATCCAAATAAGACACTGGTTCCTAACTGAAAGGGAAAAGGTACTGGCTCCAGTCAATTCGTTAGCAGCATAGCTTCCAACTGGTAAAGGTTTATCATGTAACTATGTATTATTCCAAATCGGTTTAAAATGTCAGTTGAAACAGGAATAAATGTCTAGGGCTTTTAAATAAAAAATGAGGATAGATCATGGAAATGAATCTTTGCAGGCTAACTCCTAGTAGATAAAACCCAGAAGATGAAGAATCTTCTGTTAAAAGTAGGCCAGTTACTCATCAAGGCAGAAAAAAGGAGATGACAGTCTTATCTAATCATCTTAATATGATTCAAAAATACAAACGCATGGCCAGATGGCAGCATTCGTGGTTATAAACTAGGTACTGGTACTACCACCCTCCATTGGGTGCCCTCAACTCCCTTTGATGTCTCTGTGTTGGGAGCACATGCTGGCTCAAAGATTGGGCCCTTCGCTCTATGGAAAATTTGAAAAATAGCAATTAAAGTTCATTGTGAAACAGTGCAAACTTCTGTCTATATCCATACAGACTTCTGTGATGATCACAACCTAGCAGTGTGTTTAAAAATAAATAAAAAATGAACGGTTGAATGAAAATGAAGGGGTAACATCCCTAATTTGCCTTGAAAAGAGTATAGGCAGGTGTATAAACACTCATACTTAACTCTGCCAATGCACCTCAGTCCTAAATAGCAACACCTCTGCTTTTATCCGGTCTTGAACCTCTCTCTCTTGCTAGAGACTATCTGTACTAAATTGTGTGGTGGCTATTTTATATGCTCCTCTCTGTAGGTGACCTACGGGAGGTTTCAATATGTATCTCTGGAAGTGGAAGACTGAAAGTCTATCTTAACCATTTAATCTGTTATTTCAAAATCATAACAAAATAGAATGCAATGCTGTGCAAAATCAGTTTAATCCTATTTAATTTATTAAGGAAGTATGTTCTTCAATATCATAATAGGAATCTTTATAAAAACGTAGACTCCCTAAGCTAAAAACTTAATAATGCTTTTGAATAAAACTATGAGAGCTTAGCAGGAACATTCCTGTCATATCTCCCCATTGTGAAAGAAGCAACAAGAGTGTAACAAGCTGGTGGCCTTAGCAAAGCTAACTCTCGTCATGCGCTTGGCAACTTGCTAATGGGCTCCAATTCTCCACTGCCTTATACCTTGGATAGTCACTCACCCTGTGCAAAGCAAATGTAAGTGGCTATACAAAGTGTAAGGCAGCAGAGACCTGAGACCCAGTGTGCACTTGTTGGAATAGCGTTGGAATCACTAAAGTCACCTGCCAAAAGACTACTCCAAACCACTCTGATGGTGAAGCTTCTGTTCACCTCGTGTCCCTTTAAATTAGTATCCTTTCTAGTTCTCTGGGACCTAGACGACAGGTGCCTTTATGCCTTTCAAATACACTAATCACTTGTAGAATAGCTGCAGTCAGTACTAAGATCTCTGGGGCATGTCTAGAAACTACACATACCCACTGTATGCAACAGAATATAAAAAGCAACAATATTTTGAAGGAAGAAATGAAACTGACAGGGAGACGAGTGGACTGATTTGGTGAGTTGGTGGGACGGAGATCAGAGTATGGTAAGGGCACCCCAAGTCCAATATTTGCCTAAGGCATGAACCAGAGGCCAGCCCTGCTGTAGTGAAATAGAACCAGAATAATTCCATTAAAAATCAGTGATAAGAGGATTTAGCACACCAGATTGCGGTAGTGGATTTCTTAAAGTGCACTCGACATTTGAGACTAAAATAGGACGCTTTTTCTGAGAGAAGACTAAAAGTTTCCAAAATATTGATTTAATAGCTTCTGCTGTAAATACCATATGAAAGCAGTGCGATTTCTTTATGATGGAGGTCTGTTGAAAATTTTTTCCTTCCATCAGTGTTCACTATGAAATTCTGGGAGGAGAAAGACAACTAGGAAATAAGCAGGGTTTAGTAAAGCCCCCTTGTGGACAGTGTTGTATCACTAGACCTTTTAAAATGCTTGTGTGCTTTTGTATGTCCTCAAGTTCACACTTGTCATCAATGACCTCAAAATGTATCTCCCACCATTACCCAGGAGAAACAGGTATTTCTTAATTTAAATTTTGTTAAAATGGCTCCCAAACTGTACCATTTAACTCAAATCTTTCTCTATAAACATGATCATAGTGACTGTAAATTACCTGAAAAAGACTAAACTCTCAATCTGAATTTTTATTAAAGCTAATGTTAAAATTATATAATGCACAGGTTGAGGGAATTGCATTGGTACATCTGGGTATAGGGCTTAAATTATTCAAAAGTGCAAAGTGTGCTTTAAAAATCATAAAATACATATAGTACATAATCAACAATAACCCAAATGTAGATTGATAAATTTAATTATACAGTTTAGGTGTCAGCATCCAAATATTAGGATACATCAGTCATGAAAAGTTTTACAGAGAGTTGGTTGTAGAAAGCAAATATAGCAATGAGTGGAGATTGTCCCTCAGTCATTGAACATTTAGGACTGGTTGTCCCTCAGTAAATACAGTACATCAGAGAAGTATTTATCTACGTATTGCCCTTAGCCAGAAGTCCAAGAAGTAATAATATACTGGCACATATGGAAAAACAACGTCAAAACCTGAAAATAAGTGCATATTTCTAAGTAGAACAAACTATTAGGATGCTGTACCACATCGGCACTTAGGCTCATACCTGACAGCATGGTACCAAGTTGAGTGTAGAGGTGCCATACTACAGAGAAAGGGGTCCCTTCTCCACATCTTTAGCTATCTTGGCAGCAGAGAGATTCCAGAGCACATTCAGAGCTGAGGTGGGAAGAGATAGAATTTCAGAGTTTTGATCAAAGTTCCTTAGTAAAATACAGTCTAATACTACGGCTGCTGACTGTAGCTTCGTGCATAATGTTTGCTGTGTCTGCCTCCATGGCAGCAGCACCACCAGCATCTAATGACATCTTAATGGATTTGAGATGCTGAGAGTATGAAAGGCTCCACTTAAAACCAGATTTTCTCATAATATAAATTTCTGTTATCTAATTAGGAAAATGCATATGAATGTACAGAGCAATATATTCTTCCCTACACTCTTATTAAACTCATATTCTATAGAAGTACATAGATTGTATACTGCAATAACAAATATATGGTACCAACACGACTTCATATTAAAACTAAAACACTGTCTAAATCAAGGAAATTCACAATAAAGGCTAAAACTCTCTCCTCTATTAATTCCATTGTAACTAGTTTATTGAAAGACTTGCAGAATCTCATGCAAGGCCACATTACCCCTCCCTACCCCCAGGTTTAGGAAGACAATTCAACAAAACTTCTTGCTTTTGTGGGTTCTGTTAGGGTGAGGAGGTATCCAATAGAGACTATACTTCAGTTTGACATGTAGAAATAAAAGGCATGATCCTACTCTCCTTGAAGCCAATTGCCAATCTCTCACTATCCTCAATGGGAAGAGAAGAGTAAGTCAAATTATATTTGAGAGCTTGCTCAGGGAACATGAGCCAAAACTAATTGCATGCTAATACAATGAAACCTGCCTCAAGCTACCTGCTAGGTTTTGCCTAGTAGGAGGTGACCTTTAAAGTTTATAAAACTTTTCTAAAAATCATGGAGACTCTTAACTGCATGCTGAAGACTGACTTGCCTGTTCATGGTGATGTGCATATTCATGCATATTTCACTGTCTGAATTGCTGTCTTCTAGCAGGTGGCCAACAAGCCTTTTTGAATAATACACTAGTGATTGTGGAAGACAAAACATATATGTACAAAACTACAACAAGCCACAGACCCAAGTGATCATGGACATCAGTGTTTGGCCCTTGAATGTACATTAAGGGGTAGTATCCTGACTGGTAACCTCATGTTAAGAGGGAAGAAGCTGAACAGCTTAAATATATAACCTGTAAAGAGACCTTCCTGAGAAGAATTAAGCAAAAATAACTGATCAGGAGTGAAATACATGACACTTTGTTTTAAAAAATGCTTTGCTCAGCTATCCTCCTAGTGAGTGAGTGAAGTTTCATAGAATCATAGAATCATAGAATATCAGGGTTGGAAGGGACCCCAGAAGGTCATCTAGTCCAACCCCCTGCTCAAAGCAGGACCAAGTCCCAGTTAAATCATCCCAGCCAGGGCTTTGTCAAGCCTGACCTTAAAAACCTGTAAGGAAGGAGATTCTACCACCTCCCTAGGTAATGCATTCCAGTGTTTCACCACCCTCTTAGTGAAAAAGTTTTTCCTAATATCCAATCTAAACCTCCCCCATTGCAACTTGAGACCATTACTCCTCGTTCTGTCATCTGCTACCATTGAGAACAGTCTAGAGCCATCCTCTTTGGAACCCCCTTTCAGGTAGTTGAAAGCAGCTATCAAATCCCCCCTCATTCTTCTCTTCTGCAGACTAAACAATCCCAGCTCCCTCAGCCTCTCCTCATAAGTCATGTGCTCTAGACCCCTAATCATTTTTGTTGCCCTTCGCTGGACTCTTTCCAATTTATCCACATCCTTCTTGTAGTGTGGGGCCCAAAACTGGACACAGTACTCCAGATGAGGCCTCACCAGTGTCGAATAGAGGGGAACGATCACGTCCCTCGATCTGCTCGCTATGCCCCTACTTATACATCCCAAAATGCCATTGGCCTTCTTGGCAACAAGGGCACACTGCTGACTCATATCCAGCTTCTCGTCCACTGTCACCCCTAGGTCCTTTTCCGCAGAACTGCTGCCTAGCCATTCGGTCCCTAGTCTGTAGCGGTGCATTGGGTTCTTCCGTCCTAAGTGCAGGACCCTGCACTTATCCTTATTGAACCTCATCAGATTTCTTTTGGCCCAATCCTCCAATTTGTCTAGGTCCTTCTGTATCCTATCCCTCCCCTCCAGCGTATCTACCACTCCTCCCAGTTTAGTATCATCCGCAAATTTGCTGAGAGTGCAATCCACACCATCCTCCAGATCATTTATGAAGATATTGAACAAAACCGGCCCCAGGACCGACCCCTGGGGCACTCCACTTGACACCGGCTGCCAACTAGACATAGAGCCATTGATCACTACCCGTTGAGCCCGACAATCTAGCCAGCTTTCTACCCACCTTGTAGTGCATTCATCCAGCCCATACTTCCTTAACTTGCTGACAAGAATGCTGTGGGAGACCGTGTCAAAAGCTTTGCTAAAGTCAAGAAACAATACATCCACTGCTTTCCCTTCATCCACAGAACCAGTAATCTCATCATAAAAGGCGATTAGATTAGTCAGGCATGACCTTCCCTTGGTGAATCCATGCTGACTGTTCCTGATCACTTTCCTCTCCTCTAAGTGCTTCAGGATTGATTCTTTGAGGACCTGCTCCATGATTTTTCCAGGGACTGAGGTGAGGCTGACTGGCCTGTAGTTCCCAGGATCCTCCTTCTTCCCTTTTTTAAAGATGGGCACTACATTAGCCTTTTTCCAGTCATCCGGGACTTCCCCCGTTCGCCACGAGTTTTCAAAGATAATGGCCAAGGGCTCTGCAATCACAGCCGCCAATTCCTTCAGCACTCTCGGATGCAATTCGTCCGGCCCCATGGACTTGTGCACGTCCAGCTTTTCTAAGTAGTCCCTAACCACCTCTATCTCTACAGAGGGCTGGCCATCTCTTCCCCATTTTGTGATGCCCAGCGCAGCAGTCTGGGAGCTGACCTTGTTAGTGAAAACAGAGGCAAAAAAAGCATTGAGCACATTAGCTTTTTCCACATCCTCTGTCACTAGCTTGCCTCCCTCATTCAGTAAGGGGCCCACACTTTCCTTGGCTTTCTTCTTGTTGCCAACATACCTGAAGAAACCCTTCTTGTTACTCTTGACATCTCTTGCTAGCTGCAGCTCCAGGTGCGATTTGGCCCTCCTGATATCTTTCCTACATGCCCGAGCAATATTTTTATACTCTTCCCTGGTCATATGTCCAACCTTCCACTTCTTGTAAGCTTCTTTTTTATGTTTAAGATCCGCTAGGATTTCACCATTAAGCCAAGCTGGTCGCCTGCCATATTTACTATTCTTTCGACTCATCGGGATGGTTTGTCCCTGTAACCTCAACAGGGATTCCTTGAAATACAGCCAGCTCTCCTGGACTCCCTTCCCCTTCATGTTAGTCCCCCAGGGGATCCTGGCCATCTGTTCCCTGAGGGAGTCGAAGTCTGCTTTCCTGAAGTCCAGGGTCCGTATCCTGCTGCTTACCTTCCTTCCCTGCGTCAGGATCCTGAACTCAACCAACTCATGGTCACTGCCTCCCAGATTCCCATCCACTTTTGCTTCCCCCACTAATTCTACCTGGTTTGTGAGCAGCAGGTCAAGAAAAGCGCCCCCCCTAGTTGGCTCCCCTAGCACTTGCACCAGGAAATTGTCCCCTACGCTTTCCAAAAACTTCCTGGATTGTCTATGCACCGCTGTATTGCTCTCCCAGCAGATATCAGGAAAATTAAAGTCACCCATGAGAATCAGGGCATGCGATCTAGTAGCTTCCGTGAGTTGCCGGAAGAAAGCCTCATCCACCTCATCCCCCTGGTCCGGTGGTCTATAGCAGACTCCCACCACTACATCAGTTTCCTAGTTTAGTTTAGTTTCCTAGTTTAGTTTTCAGACTATTAAAATCCAGCAGATTTGTTTGCAGTCTCCAGAGCAGCAACTACAGGAGAAGACCCGCTCAGCCCAGGATGGTGCATGCACAGTCTGGTCAGCAAGTGGGATCTGTCAGGAGCTGGATCATGCTCAGTGCAGATAGGCCCTCCAGAAAATTAAGCTGCTGAACTCTTAACAAGTCTTTACTGAGCATGTCTGAACTTAAATTTTCAGAGGCTCACAATTTGCCCAAAAGGGGGCATATTTTCAGAATGCAAAAGGCACATCCCTGGCACCAGAGGAATTTCCGACCATCAACACCCCACTAAACTTCTAGTTCCTGTTTCAACGTACCGAGGTGCCAGAGCTTCTCAGTGAAACGATTGTAGGATTTTTTTTTAACATGGGCAAATATATATTTTCCCCTGTAATTGTTTGGAGAAACTGTTTTTTGCTGAAACTTTCCAGGAAAAGTCAGTGTGAGGCAGACACTCAGAATGGAAAACTTCAGCTCGAATGGTTAAAGTTTACAGAGTTATAAGCAACTGAAAACAGGGGCAGGTTCTGAGAAGTATCTCTACATGCATCACCTAGATTAGAAGAGAATGTGAACTGCTCTAACATGAGCTTTCTGAAGCTGGCACCAGAGTAGCTGCACCATGCAGAGTTCTAAAAAACCACGTGGTGCACAATACAGAGAGTTGGCATTCAGCTGCTGCAGGCTTCATCAGTCCCATAAAAGCCAGCATGAGGATTTAACACTGCAGAGCCCAAAGTGCATGCATGAACTAACTTTAATTTCTAAATCTTGCTTAGAAACCTCTCTATACCCATAACCCCTCTATACCCAAAAAAACTAGAACTGGGTACCAATTCTTGTGAAGTTCAAATAAACATGGAGTCTCTAGGTCTGGGGAACTGAGACAAGCCAAAAAAGTTCAGAAAATATTAAATGAATTAAACCTAATACTGGTATTCTTATGGCCTCTCACTTTCAAAAGCAAAATATCCATCGCTGTATAAGATTGAGTGTGTGAAATTTCAAGCAGATAAGTTTATTTCTGGCAAAGATCAATAGGGAGGTAGGAGAGAGGTTTATTGACAAGCTAGGTTCTGTATAACATAGCTTGGAGGTTGCTTGGCTGTATCATTCATAGTTGTACAACTTTGTCAATGGATTTTACTGGTATTTCAGTGATCTTTTCATATAATAGAGCAACATTGTCATGCTTCTCTGCTCCTAAATAAACATTGTCCTGCCCAGTTTTCACTAGCCTATGGCTCAAAACTTCCAGCTGACTTACAAGTAAGGTGACAGACAACTTATTAATTCTCTTTTCTACTGTATAAAAAAAAAGTCAATAGTCATCTGCTCATATGCACTGCAATATCACGGCACTACATTAATCTCTAGCTCCAGTGGCTTCAGAATCTGGCCCCTAGTCACTTGTGAGATGTATTCAGTTTTGTCTCGATTTGGGGATGACCATTCCATCGCTACTGCTTGCTACAGGGCATAGTTCTTAGTCTCCCTGCCAATGCAGGAACTAGTAGCTAACTGGAGGACAAAGGTATAAGAAGATCCTCCGTCGGGAAGCTGAGACTAGAAAAAATCAAACTAGAAATAAGGTGCAATATTTTAAACAGTGAGGGTAACTAACCATTGGAGAAACATAGCAAGGGTTGTGGTGTATTCTCTATTACTGTGATTTTTGTAATTAAAAGTGGATGTTTTTTCCAACAGATATGCTCTAGTTCAACCACAGCTATTGGACTTGAAGTGGAAATTAATTCAGGGCCTGTGTTTTACAGGAGGTCAGACTAGATGATCACAATGGTCCCGTCTGTCTTTAAAATATATATATCTATGACCTTACCGTCTTTTTTTCCCAGTCTCTTAATTCTGTGATAATTAGACTTCCCAGCAGCAGGAAGTGTCTGTGAATACTATGAATTTTAACCCCAGTGAAACAGACACTACCTGAGAACAAACAGGTTACAGAGAAACATGTCAGAATGTCTGTCTGCCCCCAGTAAGTTTAGCCGAGAATATACATTATTCTTGATACTAAATGTATACAACACTGATTTCTAGTTTTAGGGTTAAATTCTGTCCTTGGATGCATGTAAGTTCCATCAGCTTCATCTGGTCCTTAGGCCGCAGTGAGGATAAATTTCTTGTTTATGTTACAGCAGTGTCCAGAGGTCCCACCAAGATCAGGGTCTCATTTTGCTACTCATACAGATGCATAGTAAGAGACAGCCCCTGCCATGAAAAGCCTACACTCTAAACATACAACACAAAGGATGAGATGGAAACAGGTGCAGAGAGATGATAGGATTTTGCGCCAGGTTGCAGAACTGGGAATAAAATACGAATTTCTTGACACTCCAGTGCTTTTCCCACTAGACCAGTGGTGGACAACCTGCGTCCCATCACGGTAATCTGATGGAGGGCCATGACACATTTTGCTGACATTGACAATCCACAGGCACGGCCCCCCGCAGCTCCCAGTGGCCACGGATCACCGTTCCCGGCCAATGGGAGCTGTGGGAAGCAGCGGCCAGCACGTCCCTGAGGCCCGCCGCTTCACACAGCTCCCATTGGCCAGGAACAGCGAACCACAGCCACTGGGAGCTGCGGGGGGCCGTGCCTATGGATGGTCAACATCGGCAAAATGTCTTGTGATCCACAATCAGATTGCCCTGGTGGGCTGCATGCGGCCCATGGGCCGCAGGTTGCCCACCATGACACTAGACTATGCTCTCTTAGTTTGACTTCTACTTTCCATATACTCTGCAGCATACTGAATGACACCAGGGAAAGGGTTTTAATAACTTCCTTATTTTATGTTGATAGAGGTATAGAATGTGCATTGATGGGTATGTAGTGATTTCAAAAATACCTTAACTGTTTGGAGGTGATAACTGAGATCATGCATGTATAAATACTAATTGATGACAGCCATGAATGGGCAGGACATCAGCCTAATCACCTGGTTACAATAACATAGTAACAGTGCTCTTAGTTACACCTGTGTAAATCTGAAAAATATAGAGCTCCTGTCCCAGTTACTGCTCTGATAAATCACAGCTTTGGTGTCTAGGTTCCTATTTCTTTTTTGTACTCACTACCCTATTCATTTTTTTCCAACTTCAGTAGCCAGTCCTGATTCTCATGCTTCAGCAGAAGCTTTGCATGAGCAAAGCAAGCAGCATTTGACCCCAAATAACTACTTAAACTAAGTACAATCTTACACCTCTCGGCTAAGAAACCTAGAGCCCCATTTAAAATCTGGGATGTGGGTGGTTTGGAGTGGCTCAGCCCTGAGGCAGGCTGAAGAGCTCAGTGCAGTTTAACAGCTGCTCACATCGCAGAAGAAAAAAGACGGGTCATTTCCTTCTCTTTGGCCTGAATTTTCCTCGTCTTACCCATCACGAGAGCGCTCCCATTAAAACTGCATGAATAAGATGAGTAGGATGTGGTGAATCATAATGCTTTAACTATTTTTAAAAAACTGTTTGCAATCATAAATTAATAAGGGCTTGATGTACCTAGCAAGCAGGATTATGTCTGTGATGCAAAGCTATATTGTCCCCGGGGCAGCTTTGGGAAGGATTGTGCCTTGGGTACAATCCCTCACAGAAGCACAAAACAGAGCACATCTGTTATACGATCCTTTTGTGCTCCCACCCTACGCCAATCAGTGGAGTTCTCTGGGAGCTGCCAGTTGCCTTTCTGTATCTCCTCCATGGAGTGACTTGTGACCACAGGGGCACTGAAGTCCCTGGGATCTAGAGGAGTGTAGGGGCCATGACAGAGGGAGGGAAGCTTTTTGTGACATCTTCTCCCACCCCCAATAAACCTTTGTGCTCTAACCAGGTACAAACTGACCCCAAGCAGTTACACGTGTGGACTTAAAGATTACAAGATGTAAAAAGTGGATGGTCCATATTCTGTTCTTGTTCTATACATGGAACTCCCATTGGCTTCGGTGGGTGCTCCCTTTATAGAATGACAGGAAATGGGTCAAAAGGAGATGGAAAAGGCTTTTTACCTGCCAACCCCAGAGTTCAGGATGTGTTGTTTCTCCTGCAGCAGTTGATGACATCCTAACACCTTAAGCAGCACAGGAGCTGCATTCCTACGCTGTAACAGGGGAAGCAGAACCAAGGGCCTGAACTCAGGTCTTGGCAGGTAAGTGAAGAAGCAACTGATTTCAAGCAGCTTTGTTTGAAAGTGTATATCTTTGTAATGTTTAAGTCTTAATATGTAATCTGCAATATTTGGAATTTTGGATTTTGGATTTTTAAAGGAGCCCTTGAGTTCACCTATAAGCGCTGCCAAACTGATGATAAAAGTGTTGATCACGCACCTGAGTGAAGAAGGGGTGGAGGGAAACCTTATTTACAGTTAGAGTGACTCAGAGTTGGATTTCTCTTTCAGTGTGAGTGGAAGGTACTCAATTCAGTCGAAGAGGGAGAAACTTTTTTGTTTAAACTTTTTATACTTGCAGCTATATAAGATGATCAGGGGCATTGTGGATAGTTGATATTCAAAATCTGAGCTACATTGGTTGGGGTTTTTTTTCCATTGGACAAACTGTTCATGTGGTATGTTCCAGTTCCCAAGCCTAACTCTTACAATCAGAGTTCCCATGCAAATATTGATGCCATTCAAAATTTGCTTCCTGTAAGCATCTTCCAGTATTCAATTCATTGTTTCTATAAATGTTCCTGCTCATAATTTCACCTGCTAGTATGTTCATAGAAAGTAAAGAAAAATGAAGCAAATGGGATTCAAAACAGGAACAAATATTTGAAGATTTTTTTTTACATTTTCATCTAGCTTTGAAGATGTATTTATTTATTTATTTTAGAAAAGGAAAGTCATTCTTCTCTCAGCTCCTAGTTACAGAAGGCTAACGGAAGTCTTTCTGCTGAAAAACCAATACATTTTATCGGTTTGAAAAACTAATAGTACTTGGCATATGGACAAAAGGGCTTACCACTTAATGAAGTGTGATCCATTTAGCACACTATTTGCTAAGTTGGCAGTACATTAAAAATAAAAGTCAGTTTTCAAAGTAATGTGTCCAGGAGTCCTCACAAATTTGGTTAAAGAGGAAAGGATTCCTATGGGACAGCTACATGCTAAATCTTGTAATTGAAATCACACAACATAATCTTAATGTAGGGGAAATCTTGTTCTTCAAAGAATGAATGAATCCCCAGCATTGCTGGGGCATTTTTGTAAGTGCCCAATAAAGTCTCTCTCCCTTTTCTTTTTTTTCTTCCTTTCCTCTTACTTGTTACCAGTATTATTCTGACTCCACTTGGGGCAATCTTTCCAAAAGTGACCTCTAAATTTATGCCAGTCTTTGGGAGCACAACTATGAACTTATAGTAAATTGCATATGGAAATAGCATCTTCACCTCCTAATCTGAGTTCTGGGGCATGCAAAAATTTGTGACCAAAAAACTCTCCCAAAACTGGGTTCATATTTAGAAGCTGGAGTGAAATCACTTTGGAAAACGTAGTCCTAAATATATACATACCCCATTCATTGGAGCATTGCTACAGTCATTATTTTAAATTAACTTTCTCTAGACAAAATAAAGTGTTGTACTACATTGCAGCCTCACTGTTAGGAATGAAGATAGAGGGGACAATGCAGGACGGCCAACACATACAACCAAAATGGAGAGTATCCAAGTCATAGAGGAATGGTAAGTTTGTCACGTTAAGTCTTCCAGTGCTCACAATAGCTATCCAGTAAATCAAATGTCTGTATTTCTAACTTGGCTGTAAGTAATATCAGAACCTCACTTGATCTGAGGCTTCTAGGAACTTATCTGATGTTCCCTTCTTAAATCTTTGGATAAAAGGCAGTAAAATCGGACATGATGATGAAATGCGAGTAAAGGCATTCCAAGTCCTATCTTACCTACAAAAATAACTGTTTAAATAACGGTTGTGAAACGTTGTTGCCCAAACATGTGGAGAGGAGAGAAGATGGGAGTGGAGGAACTGTCACTACATAGTTTCTGGCCCTCCTTCCATATACACAAATTCAAGGGTCATGCAGTTGCTGCTCCAACTTGGAGTGCAACTGCTGCTGTTCCAAGACCTTGGGGAGCGGGAATTTTTCTCCTTCCCTCTGCAAAATTCCCTAGCATCCAGCTGAGTTATTTGGAATAGATGCTGAAGAAAGGATTTTAGCTTTAACTTACTGAACTTGAGATTCTGCTTATTATTCTCTTCTTAAATTAATGTAACTCTGGGGCATAGTGCCATCTTGCTCAAATATCTTCACCAGACTGTAATATTCACAAAGCAAGGAGTGTCCAATTTTAGAGCAATGAGTTAATGGTTACAAAAAAGGAACGTAATGGATGAAACCAGATTCAATGCTCTACTCAATCCCTAAAGTCTGAATAAATTCCAGACTCTCTATCCTACTTCTACCTGTTTCTGTACTTCCTGGAAGTGCTGTCTTGTGGACACTGCATGTATCCATGCCACAAACTCCTTTAGCTTTAGTGGAGTTGCTTCTTATTTTCACCATTCTGAGAAGAGAATCCTGGCCTCTGAGTCCAAGAAATTATCACTGACTGACAGAACAGAAAATATGGAGTCTGTATTACTTAACTAAAAAGTTATACCCATTTTGCTCAGGATAGCTTTCTGGAAGTATAAATATTATATAACTTGTGTATCCTGTATTGCTTGTAAAATAAAGGTTGAGTAAATGGATTTGAGCATGAGACATATGGTTGAATACTGCTTATTGTGTGACACGTATACTCAAAAGTTCTTAAACACTGGAACTTTCAGAGGCTTCCATCGTGCAGGAAGGACAGGATGAGTACCCAGTATTAAATTTAACTAAATTTAATAGTAGTTAAATAACTTGAACGACTTAACCCTCAAGTTTATAATTTATATATTAAACAATGTAGTCTTCTGATCTCCTGTCCAGTGCTTAAAGTGTAACAAACTGGGAATAGCTTTCTTCTAAAGGTGGGAATGGTTTGGGTTTTTTTCCCCTTCTTCTGTATCCAATTTTGCCAGTAGCATCTGGTGTTACCCATCAAATCGTGTACTAATAGATTATCGTTCAGATCAGTAGCACCAAGCAAAGGGAAGCTTACCAACTCTTAGGTACTAGAGACATATGCTAATTTAAAATATCTCTCAATTGGTATTTTGTTGGGCCTCATTAGTATGACCTTGGCTGTCAAGGGCCTCTTTGTTCTTCTCAGCCCTGCTGAACCAAATAATGCAGCTGCACCTGATTGTCCTAGCATCTTCAGAAGCAAGCAGTGACATCAGATGTCATCTAAACCAGCCTTGAAAGAGAATCCATTATCAACCATTCAGAATCCAATCTCCTTGAAGTACAGAGGCAGTAATTAAATTCTGCTGTGTCTTTGCAGTATGTCACTTTATTCTTGAGTTTTATGGATAACAAATAACATTAGCAAAAAATCAATAGAAAACCAGGGTACCCTGCCTCTTAAAATAAGACAAATTTAATTGCTATTGGGATTATGAATACAGAAGTGAACACAGTGCAAAACTTTATAGTTATGAATGAAGCCCCATTGCTTTCATAGTTCTTGACTACAGTGTAACTGAGGAGAATTTGGCCCAATGTATGTAAACACTGTTACAACAACAGAAGCATATTCTAATGATACTTTCTTTTTGCAGCCAAAACCCTACTGCAGATGAAATTATGTCTTGGGCTCAGAATTTTGACAAGATGATGAAAACACCAGCTGGTAGGAACCTTTTCAGAGAGTTTCTTCGAACAGAGTACAGCGAAGAGAACCTGCTTTTCTGGCTTGCGTGTGAAGACCTAAAGAAGGAACAGAACAAGAAAGTTATTGAAGAAAAGGCGAGGCTTATATATGAAGATTATATTTCTATACTTTCACCAAAAGAGGTAAAGCTGGAAATACTGAACTTTCATTTGCTGTAATCAAGGATGGCAGGGCTACAGGTTCATGTGGTGGGGTCAGAAAACATACCTGACGTGCTAGATCAGACAGATTCTTCACACTGAGGCTCTCCAGCCAATGAAAAGGGGCCAGGGTTGGGGTTGGGGACATTTGGCACCATTCACTCCAGCTTCTCAAATCTCTGGGTAAAGAAGCAAGGCTCAGTGATCACAAGGCCAGCAGTGGTATGTTGTTCTCTGCTTTTGTAGTGGAAAATTCCTTTTAGAGATAGGGAGTAAGCCAGGGAAGAAGGCTTGAGGAGATGGTGCCAATTAACAACTGTGACATCCCAGACCTGGTGTTTAATTGGAAATGGAGCCATGGGACATGTTCATGAATAATCTCTAATAATACTTAAAAAGTTGTGTGTGGAGTGATGTCCTGCAATCACTGTTGGGGTTTGTTTGTTTTTTCTCAATATTTTAGATAAATGCTTGGATCGTGTCAAGTACAATTAGTTCCTTTACTTTCCCTACACTTTGAACAAGATCCTCAGCTTTTGTAAACCATTCTAGCTCTAAGCCAATGGAGCTATATTGATTTATACCAGCTGAGGACTCGGCCCTATACATTTATCCTCCAAGATGGTTTCTAGAGGTAATTGCTTCCATTGTCATTATCTTGCCTTTCTTCTGTCTTGTAGTATGTTATGTTGTTTTTGAGTGATACGACTGTCAGTATAGTAAGCTAATAACGTTTTTCTCTTTCACTTATTAATACTCAGATGGCTTTCTAAGCCATCATGTAGCACACAGCTCTCTCCAGCTTTTAGGTTTGCTGTAGCATTTGAGTTTCATCATGCTTAATAGCTCAAAAGTGGTGACAAATTTCATGCTCTGTGTACATAAAGTTTTCCATGCAGATCCCCTTCAGTTTCAATGGCTATCCCAAATCATCTCCTGTCATTACTGTAGATCTTAAGAGGCAAGCAGGGGACCTCTTGAAATCACTTAGACAGGGGCATGTGGGCTGGGAACCTTTGCCCCAGCTACTATGCACCCTTTTCCCTATGCTGATATGGGTTTGTCTGAACTATAGCTGTTTACAAACCACTTTAGTGCAAAAGTTGTGTAGACCAGTGTGATGTTCCCCTGGTGTTATCTGGACCGGTGATTTGCTGGGTCACTCCAATCCTCAACTCTGGGAGCCAGACTTACCCTACTCTGCTGTGAGAACCCCCACTCCTGGGCTGTTCACGCACAGCCTCTGGCATGTAAGCTGCTTGGACTGTGCAACTGAATAACACTAACCAATATCTCTGGTCCCAGACACAACCCTAGGAACCTCCATCTTGCAGTGTCCAGTTATGCCCACTTGCTGATGCAAACTTATATGAGTTCGTCAATTTAACAAAGAAATTGATATGTACCAGGCTTGTTATCCCAACAGGAGTCTCTGACACACTTCAAACCAAACGCATTGTTTCAGGTAGAATAAACAAACAAATTTGTTAACTACAAAAGATAGATTTTAAGTGATTATAAGTCAAAACACAACAAAATGGATTTGGTCAAATGAAATAAAAGCAAAACGCATTCTAAGCTGATCTTAACTTTTTCAGTGCCCTTACATACTTAGATGCATCTCACCACAGGCTGGCTGTTTGCTCTTCAGCCAGGCTCTCCCCTTTGATCAGCACTTCAGTTGCTTGGTGGTGATGTCTGTAGATGGAGGTGGAAGAGAGAGGAAGAGCATGGCAAACATCTCTCCCTTTTATCATGTTCTTTCTTCCCTCTTGGCTTTGTCCCTTCCCCCCCCCCCCCACTTCGGGACCAGGTGAGCATTACCTCATCATAGTCCCTGACTGACCAAGGGAAGGGGGGTGACTCCCTCGAGAGTCCAACAGATCCTTTGTTGCTGCGTAGGCCAGTGTCCTTTGTTCCTGTGAGGCTGGGCTGAGTTTGTCCCATACATGCCCTGATGAGGTGTGAACTGCCCCTCTGTTCCTGGAGAGTTTTGCCTGGGCTTGTTTTAAGCCAGGAGGACACATTTTCAGCCTCATAACTGTATACATGAAATTACAACCTATAATATTACTATAACAACAATGCTCAGTGCATCATGAGCCTTCTGAAGACACCCAACATGACAAACTTTGCATTGGATACCACACAATCATATGAATGTGGAGGTGCAGGGTTTTCCCCCAAGATACAGAGTGTCACAGCCAGCAATCAGTTATCCATACAAACTGCAGTCATCTTTGCCTGCACACTTTACAGGGTGATTGAGAAAATTCTAGACAAACTAGACTACAGGTATGAAAGGTGGCTCTTTTTTAAAATTCTATAAACTCAACCAATTTTCACCAGAACACTCACCATCAAATATCTTCAATAAGGACTACTTGATGCCACTTTCTCTAACAAAGAGGATTAATCTGCTATCGGCATAAAATGAGACCCTAACGCTGTTAACTTCATGCACTCAAAGGCAAATCACCCAAAGGAAAATCACTTAAAGCTAAGAATTTCAAGTCTAGGATAGAGAAGTACAGTTGGTCAGGAGTTGAAATCTGCCCCAAGCAAATTCCAAGGCTGCAATATTGCCCTTTGCAGCTGCTTCTTCAGTACTATAATTCAATACACTATCTTGTCTACAGCTTTAGCTATGCATGTTGCATCACAAAGTGCTGTGTGCATGATAGGAGAGAGTTCACAACAGCCATTTATATGAAAGTACATAGTAAACAAGACAAAATATTCTCCAGAGTAAATAAATTAAGTAATAGGAAAAACTTGCTGGCATACATAGGAATCTGATATTTGCAGTTAAGCTGGCATCATAATAGTGCCTTGTGATTAACAAATGATTAGACTACAGAATGCATTTTGGAGAAGAGGACTTACTCTATACAAAGATTAAGCCAATCAAGATGTATTAGACTATTATGACAATAGTACAAGCACACAAAAAAATGGAAAAAATACAAGGTGCTACATGTAGCTCGTAAGGCTGTAAAGAAAACTTGCTTACTGTCTTAACTATTCCAGTATTGTATTTGGTAATATATTTAAAGACTTTATTGCAGTGCATATGCAATATTCATTCCTGATTTTTTTTTAATGCTTAACCATACACCTTTAACGGTCTTCTAACATCAGGGTGTCGCTGCTGCTTTTGGGTTTATATGGACTAAATATATTTGGACAATATAATTTTTTTTAATATGGGTAAAGTGCAGATATATAGAGCCAGATCCTCAGCTGATCTAAATAGCATAGGTCCGTTGAAGTTCATTGCGTGGCTCAAATAGAAGGATCAAAGCAACGAATTGTTCTTGGCTCTTCCATATCCATGGTCTATCTTTTTTCTCCACAACTAATATTTTCCTAACTGGACCCGTTTAGTTTTCCCTATTGTAGCCATATTTTATTTAATCTGATATAAATCTTGTGTTTTACTAGAATATCAGGGGCAATGTGCTTCTGTCCTTCCTAGTTGTCAGAGTTCATTACAAAAGGAATATGTCAGAAATTCAAGTGGAAATTGCAAAATTGCTACCAAGTTAAATATGACTATAAAATTGCCTAAAAGAGGAAATTACCAGAATCTAAAAGGCCTTGAATGGAAGAAAAAAAATGAGACTTAAGACTAATAGCAACATTACAACAACAAACAATAAAAAAACCAAAACATTTTTGGCAATTTGTGACTAGTAAGTATAGTGTCAAAAATAAAACAAAAAACCCCAACAACCATGGTACAGTAAGCAGAAAATTTCAGAAGACTGAACAAAAGCAACTAGGAGAAAGCATTTCAGCCACTTAATGAGTCATCCAGTATTTCCCAGGATGAATATCTTTAAGTTTGGAAAAACTAAGTAAAATGATCAATGTAAAATGAAATATATATGGAGAGATCCGTGTTAATGTATAGCTTTAACTGCCCTGCATTTTTGCTGTGAGATATGGCACCTTTGTCTCATAATGCCTCATGTGAACACAAACAGCAGGGCAAATCAAAATGTGTTTGGTAGGCTCAGACTGTAGTTTTACTCAGACTTGTATAAAATTGACTTTTGAAGAAGCCGAGTACACAAAAAATATAACTGACAAAAGGAAACTAAGCTCTTGGTGTGCTGTAGATTTTTTTTTGAAGATCTATGAAATATAGATATTTATATGGCCCTTTCCAAATCTGTTGTTTAACAGACATCTCTTTCTATTCTCTTCAGGTTAGTCTTGATTCTCGGGTGCGAGAAGTGATCAACAGAAACTTGTTGGATCCCAGTCCACACATGTATGAAGATGCCCAACTTCAGATATACACCTTAATGCACAGAGACTCTTTCCCAAGGTTTTTGAACTCTCAGATGTACAAGTCTCTCATCGAAAGTACTGTAGGCTCTACTTCTGAAGCTTAGTTCTAATTTTTGGATGAAATAATTTGGGTTTTTTTGTGGTGGGTGGGAGGGAATAAAAGTAGTTTAATAACATCTGGCGCTGAGTTCCTGGAGAACTACAGTTTAGCACTACTCAGGCTACTGTGAAGAAAACAAATACATATTATGGTCTCTGTCTACATTTTTACCAAGGTCCTCCTTGCTTGAGTTTGCGGGGGAGGGGAACGATGGATTTGCCAAAAATACGTTTGTTTCACACTCCTTTCACTTAACTGCAGTCAAGATTGCAATGATGTATTTGTAGTTTTATGAACAGTCTCCTTGTGTATCCTCACACTGCATGTGCAAGATAAAATTGCTTCACATACCAATTATTTGTTGCAATATTTAATTCAATAACATAAATTATATCTGTATTTAAGAACTTTTTTGTGCAATACAGTCTTATGGTACATAGAAATAATTGCAGCAAACCAGGAAGGGGCTTGCATTTTTTTTTTAACATCACTAACACAGAAAAAAGCCAATTTTTCACATGTAGCATTATTCAACATGCTCTACTGAGTACAATACACTGACTTTTTGAAGCCAACATTTCTGTATAGGAAAAAGAGCTATTTATCACTGTTTATTTAAAATAAATCAAAGTGGGGATTCCTCTGGTTATTCACTGCCAAAACTGGCATTTTCATTAGCGTCTGCAATGTCAAAAAAAAGAAAAAAAAGAAAGCACAAACCACTTAAAGGGATCCATGTCTGGGTGACACGATTTATGCGCTGATATTAATTGTTATAAGAACAAAGTTTTTCAATGTACACTTCAGATGTCAGATACTGTAATTGATTTATTAAAGACTGGCGATCCAGTTCTAACACTGTTGTCTAATGTTATGTACTTCAGCAAAAAAAAAAAAAGTTTATAATTTAGTTTTTGAATAAAGAAGTTTAATAAAAGATTGCCTACATGTAGCATTTTAGAGCATTTTAGAACATTTTGAGGAATTGCATCTGTCCTGTAAGATATTTTTCTTTTAAAGAGAAATCCAGTGAAAAGATGTTGTTTTTTTTAAAAGTAGTATTTTACAAAGGGGGAGAGGGGCTAAGGAAGACTTATCTCCGCTTGTAGTCTCTTTGATTTTAAAAAACTCCTTGAAAACAAGGGGTTGTGGAGATTAATGTTCAAGGGCTTGTGATCTTACACTCCTTACCCAGGCAAAACTGTTGAAGTTAACAGGTGTCTTTCCTGGGTAAAGAATTCTGAATATTAAGGGCCCAGTACAATCAGAACTAAGAAGGCAGCACAGTGCTCAAATCACCTTGCTGCCAGGCTATTTTTTGCAGATGTCTGGCTTGGCCTTTTTTAAAAAAAATTGTCCTATTTTGATATGCACTTTGATGTTTAAAGATACCATAACTTGTAACTTACAAAACATCATCTTCATACTTACAGCACACTAAACTATATTCTGAGTGCTAGCATCCCCTGCAAACTATCCTGAAAGATAAATGATAGAATGGCTTTGAATAGAAGTTTAAAATGCCCTTATTACTGGGAACATCGTCCTTATACTAAGGCTTAGAGAGAGGCAAGAGTCTTCTCCCTTACGTGCATATAAATATGGAGTAACTCCATTAACTTTGGAGTTGACAGATTATACCGTTTTGTAATGGAGCAGAATCTGGCCCTGAAATGTTGAGCCCTCCCTCCCAGTCTGTAAATTACTTCTGATGGGCCGACCTCTGTAAAGAGCCCTATTGAAGTCAATGGGACTCATACAGGCACAGGGATCTGCTTGCATGGAATAACTTGCAGGATTTGGAGATGTTTATTTTCTGGGGGTTACTTTTTTCCCTTTTTTTACTACCTCTCTCTCACACTTATTAATTATTATTATTATTTTATTTATAGAATATGTTTCAAATAGCCGGTTTGGGGAATTTTTTAAATTATTATTTTTACTTGAAATCTGTGTGTTTTTTTCTGGATGAATATGAACAATTTGAAGAATTGTTTCTTAAACTCATTTGGTTTTGTACCTTATATAGAATTCAGGATATTATTAAAAGGGCTATTCTTTATTCCCTATGCAAATATTTTAAATGTTGTAGTGTATGACAAAATGGGATTTTAAACAAATTCTGCAAGGCAGAAAACAAAATTCTGTTTACAGTGGCGTTGCTGACTATCCTACTATATTCAGCACTTTTAAATGTTGTTTATGAAAATGTAGTTTAAAATGCAAGACATAATATTTATAAACATTTCTTTTAATAAATACCTGTTTTGTCTGAAAGTGTTGTTGTGTTATGACATACTTTATTCATGTTGGTTAGCTATTTACCATTATGAATAAAATATTCAATTATATTGATATAGTAATAGCTATGATGTTTACAAAAAAACTTTTCTTCCTGAAGGGGAGGATGGAATTCAACAAGGAAGAATTGCCTCCTTCTACTGTGAAATACAATTTTAAAAATGAATTTAAGATGCTTTTTCTTAATTAGAATGAAATTTGGTCCTACATATCTATTGTGCCATTTAGTTAGAATGATATTTACTATGGTACTATACATATATAGCATCATATATATATTTATATGGTATGATTTTAGGTTTGCTAGTGTTTGAGGCACAATGCATTTTGGTGCAAACAACTAGACAATGTGTAACAAGACAATACTGCATGTATAAGCCTTTAAAAATGTAGACTTGAATATTCTTGATGTTACCATTTCATGGTGACCTGCTAGCCATAAGCTATCTTTATAAGATACTTTAGACAAGTAGATGTTCTTGTCAAAACAGACAGTTCATCCTTTAGGACACTTCTCACTAAAGATAAAGGCCCTAAAATACATGTTGATTTCTAGCATAGGCATTCCAGAAATCTATATCTGGAAACTGTTACATCATTTGAAGAAATATTACATGGGTCTTCAGTGTAATATTGCAATGAGATTATGTTCTAAATCCCCTATTTTCAGGGATTTATAAACTGACCATCATTTATGACATAGAAACTTTCTTCCAAGGAGTAAATATTAATATAATTACTGTTAATATAAACTTCAATAATTGGGGTTTTCAAAATTATATGAATAGTCAGCTACAGTCCATGTCAACTTATTGGATATCTCAAACTGTTTAAATTTCTGAAATTGATATTGACAACAAATTAGGTCATAACACAATCTCATTGCTTTTGGTACAGTATTTTGAAAAAAATGTAAACAGACGCTATTAAACTTGAAAACTGATTTACTTGCACATATAATGTACAATACAATTTTTAAACTGCCCAATCTGCTTACTCTATAGACTGGAATAACAAATATGTATATACCTTGCCACTTCTGGTCTCATGAAAAACTGAAATGCAAGTACAAAATATAAACATGAGCTTTAAAAAAGAAAAAAAGAAGCTTAAATGCAGATACATCATAGCGCCTAATCCTGCAGACACCTTTGCATGGCCCTGAATAAGCAAAGCATTTAGGCATATGCCTAAATCCCATTGGCTTCAAAGAAACTAAACATGGGCTTTGCTGAATTGGGGAACACGTGAATAACTTAGGGTTGCCCAAATAGTCTTATTGAAGCCAATAAATGGTTCTGTTTAAATTACTCACATGCGTAAGTGGTTTGTACTCTAAGTCAACAGTATGCAGGAAGCTACCCCCATTTTTCAGGTTAAATAAATATGGTCCAAATTCTGACTTGGAGCCATCTTTGCTCCCCCTGGCACAGGATGTCTACACAGATAGCACCTACCTGTGAAGGTAGGTGCAATGGAGGGGATGCTCTCCCTGGGAGAGCAAGTGGATAGAACTGCTGCCATACATCAGGCTGTGGGGCCATAGAGGGGAAAGCAGCTTCAAATTACAGTAAGAGCTTCCTATAAGGCTTGTTTTGCAGAGGCTGACTAGGACATGTGTTCAATGAGCCTGATTCAAAGCCCGCTGAAATTGTTAGACTATTTTCTTCAATGGCCTTTGAATCAGAATCCATGTCCCACAAGGAGTAAGGCCTGCAGTTATCAATGGCTGTAGTAACCCTTCTCCTTGCAGAATTAACACAGCCAAGGACTCACAGCGGGCATCCTGCTGATGGAACCTGGTGACTGAATGGATTTAGACTTTACATACTTGAATAACCAAAATGTCAGTTTCAACTTGCTTGTTCCTCTCTGGCTACCAACCCCAAAATAAGGCTCCCTTCAAATGCAAGTTGCTACTGTTCTGCAGATTCTCTGCAGACAAAACATTTGATGTGGGGCTTATGAGACCCGTGTTTTTAATATATATGCCCACTGACATATATATTAAATATAACATATATGCCCAAGTACGCTAGCTTGGAGATGCCTGGAGTCAGAAATTGACCCTACTTATCCCATAAACTAAGATATCAACACAAAAACTTTCCCTGCAATTTAAAATTGTGATACAAGCCAGATAATTCAACTGCTGACAGTAAGTCATTAATTCATGCTGGCTTTTTTCCCTCACAAGCTTTAATTTACACTATATCATCATATATTCTAAATTTCCTGGCTTTTGACTATTTGTCACAAAGCGTGTTTAATTATACATAGTAGTTATGAATTTCATAAATTCTAACATTCATAGGAACTCAACTATTTGGTCCTGTGAAATCCATAAAACTTCATCATTTTTCATTTCTCCCTTTGACAGAGATGCTTACTGTATTAAATTATCCATCATACTTAAGTGAACTCCACTGACAGATACCAGTGGATCACAAAGAAGCTTTGCATGCATGAATAAGGTTTCAGAGGCAGTGCTTTAGGCTATTTCTTAATGCCAGACTAACTTCAAAGACAGTACATTCGCTACATATCCTCTAAGTCTAATTTTCTTCTTTTAAAAATATTGCTGTTACAATGTATTTTGTCAATCCAATTGTACACAGCGACAGACTTGCTGAAAATGGTTTTCTAAACATTGCAGAATTACCATTTTTAATCAGCCTTTCATTTTAATATCCAAAACCATCTTCTCATGTTGAATGTATTTCCTGTGGATTTCCAAAATGGATCTGGATTACAAGTTTTCTTTCTGACTGTTTTGGCAACTTTACATGCATATGCATTACATTAACTTTTTTTTAAAAAATAAATCTTTTGAAATGACAACTCACTAATGTAAGCTTGGGAGAAGTTACTGTTACTCTACTGGTGTATGTTAATTTAGTTGTAAAGTATGCTTATTTACTTCTGTTAATTTAAGATGTGAACATGAAAGGAAGAACAGAATACTTCAATTTGATTCCTTCCAATGGCTGTACTATAAGTTTATTGCTTAATACAATTTTACGGATAATTTCACCTTTTTACAACATAATAAAGTATATTCTTTAAACTACTTATGTTTTGAGTTTAGCTGAGAGTCTTACTTCTGATGTCATCCAAAACAAAGTGACTTTATTGCAAACTGTTTGCACACAAGGAGATATCAGAAGGGATGAACTGATAATACCAGACAGCAAAAATAAAGTTATCCCACAATCTTTTATCACACCACAGCCTACTAAATGACTTCTTTGTATATCTTTTACATTTCCAATGCAATTGAGCATTAAAATGCGTTTAGCAGAGCTGTGTTTTAGAAACTGGTATCCACTGAGCTTTTACTTCAGTAATTCTTGAAAACTACCCTTATCTCTTTCTTACAAAACATTTTAGTTCTGCTTTTACTCTGAATGTTCAATTTTTGCATGTGCTGTAACTACAGGATACATATGCAAAGATGCCTAAACTATTTTAAGGAAGTTCTTTCACCACTATATTTTTGAGGACTCCTTATAGCAGGAGGAGTGGCCAAGAACTCTGAAATTATACTTAACAGGAGCCCAATCCTAGTACAGCTTTTACATAGTATTACAAACACTTCATACCTGTGCTTACCAGCGCCTCAATAAACTGATTTGGGCCTTATTTATCCTTTTTAAAAATAACTTAAGGTATGAATCTAAACAAATATAGTTATACTAGTCTAAACATAGTTGTTGACTCTTATTCCAGTATGTCTTTTTCATGTTAGCTTATGTTGCTCAGGAAGGGGTTTAAGCTAAATAAAACACACAAAAATTCTTATACCTGAAAATGTGTAAACATAGGATTATACTGGAATAACTGTTAAAACTCTTCAATATTGAGAAGCCCCTATTTTGAGGCTAGTTGCTCTGATGTGAGTATGGGGCTGAAGTGACCCAGGTGGGATCCACAGTGTTTTTTGGGGGTCTTAGGCTCAGATCCTTGAAGGTACGTAGGTACCTAACCACCCTGGAGGATCCGGGCCTTTGTGCTTGGGCTCATCTACAGTATCCATCACCATATATCGAAGTCATTTCGAAGTCTGAGGAAATAAGATCCTTGTCCCTCAGATGTTTCACATTGTTTCTATGCTGGAATAATGGAGGTTCCTACTGTTACCCATATGGAACAGCAACAAAATGGAAGAAAGGGAGTGGGTTGGATCCCTGAGCTTGCCCCCAAAGGAGAAAAGAATGCCTTTACAAGGAAGAAATAGCTAGTGCTGATTGGGGAGATGGGGAGAATAGGATGACCTGTCTTCTTCCCTAGCTTCAGTCAAGGTGTGTTCTTGTGCAGTTCATCCTGGGAAGAAATCCTCCCTGCTACTTCCAGAGTCAACCTCAGTACATGCACAAAAGCTTCTCGTCGTTATTCACAGAAGGGTAGAGTAAGCCGGTGGTCCTTCCATCACTATGCAAGTGGTGTGGCAGCGTTTGAGGGAAATTCCACACCCTGTGCCATGCAGGTCAGGCTAGATGATCACTATGGTTCCTTCCAGTCTTAAAATCTTCCAACAGAGTAAGCCTGGCTGTGGAGTTCCAGCAGCCTTCCCACTGCCACTGAGTGCACGAGTGAAGCATTAGAGACAATGAGATGATACTTACCTTAGTGAAACAACATTTGACAGCTCGTGTATGTATGTGAAGATGTACTTACTAGTAAAGAAATGGTTCAATCTATCTCCCAGTGGACAAAAGTCATGTGTCAAAATCACTGCCACAATTCATACTCTTGTTGTTAGTCTCCGCATTAAAGACAAAAAATTCGGAAGGAATGGAGAATGAACTGTCATTATCCCATAGATATAGGGCTTCAAGGTCAGGACTGTGGACATATTGCTGGAAGCTTGCACTACTACTGCCACCGAACATGGTTTGTGGAGAACCGGAAAAGGTTACATCATCAGTGCTGACTAACTGTGGCATCTCTAGTGGGCTTCTGATAAAGCCAGGGTAAGCTTTCTAGTGCAGGTAAGGTTAAGCAAAGAGGTGAGTTTTCTATTTGCTTTTAACCTGGGTTTATAAACTTTTGGGGCTTGCTCCTGAAAAGGCCAAAGCAAACTAGCACAGGGCTGAGACTGCTCAGTACTGTGAATAACCTAGTCATTGGACTGAAACATGAAAAATAAAGTGTTCAAAGCCTCAACACTATGCAGGGACGGAAGTGATGTAGACAGGGGCAGAAGTGATGTACAGGAGGGAGATGTATTAGGCAGAAGCAATGTAGATAGGGGACTGAAGCAGTGCATGGATGGGAGGTGTAGAGGAGCTGAAGCCATGTACAGAAGGGAGGGTATAGAGCTGAAGCAATATATGTAGGTGACTGAAGTGCTATATGGATGGGAAGCATATGGGAGGTGCACAAGGGCTGTAGCAATGTAGTGTATGGGGCTGTAATGATGTATAGAGGGGCCGAGTACAGGGGCTATAGCAAGGTAGGGGAGAGAGGTGTACAGGAGCTGCAGAGATGTAGGAGAGGGAGGTGAAGAGCAGCTGCAGGGATGTAGATGAGGGAGGTGTACAGGGGCTTTAGCAATGTTTGGATGGGAGGGCTATACCAATCTATAGAGAGGTGGGGAATAGGGGCTGTGACAATGTATAGGAGGGAGGGTATAGGGGCTGTAGGGATGTATAGGGGCTATAGACGTATATAACTACAAGAGGTACAGGGGCTGAAGGCATGTATAGGGTCTGTAGGGATGTATAGCTACGAGGGGTACAGGGGCCGTAGGGCTGTATAGGGGCTGTAGGGCTGTATAGCTGGGAGGGGCGCAGGGGCTGTATAGGGGCTATAGGGCTATATAGCCAGGAGGAACGCAGGGACTGTAGGGATGTACAAGGGCAGTAGGACTGTATAGCTGGGAGGGGTGCAGGGGCTGTAGGGATGTATAGCTAGGAGTACTGCAAGGGCTGTAGGGTTGCATAGCTGGGAGGGGCATGGGGCTGTGTAGCTAGAAGGCTGTGGGGATGTATAGGTAGGAGGGGCTGTGTAGCTGGGAGGGGCTGTGGGGATGTATAGGAAGGAGGGGCTGTGTAGCTGGGAGGAGCTGGGGGGATGTATCGGAAGGAGGGGCTGTGTAGCTGGGAGGGGCTGCGGGGATGTATAGGTAGGAGGGACTGTGTGGCTGGGAGGGGCTGGGGGGATCTAGAGGAAGTAGGGACTGTGTAGCTGGGAGGGGCTGTGTGGCTGGGAGGGGCTCGGGGGATGTATAGGTAGGAGGGGCTGTGTGGCTGGGAGGGGCTGGGGGGATGTAGAGGAAGGAGGGGCTGTGTAGCTGGGAGGGGCTGTGGGGATGTATAGGAAGGGGGGGCTGTGTGGCTGGGAGGGGCTGTGGGGATGTAGAGGAAGGAGGGGCTGTGTAGCTGGGAGGGGCTGTGGGGATGTATAGGTAGGAGGGGCTGTGTGGCTGGGAGGGGCTGGGGGGATGTATAGGAAGGAGGGGCTGTGTGGCTGGGAGGGGCTGGGGGGATGTATAGGAAGGAGGGGCTGTGTAGCTGGGAGGGGCATGGGGCTGTGTAGCTAGAAGGGGCGCAGGGGCTATAGGGCTCGGTAGCTGGGAAGGGCGCAGGGGCTGTAGGAATGTATAGGCGGCTGCAGGGCTGTGTAGCTAGGAGGGAGGCAGGGGCTGTGGGGATGTATAGGAAGGAGCGGCTGTGTAGCTGAGAGGGGCTGTGGGATTGTATAGGTAGGAGGGGCTGTGGGGATGTAGAGGAAGGAGGGGCTGTGTACCTGGGAGGGGCTGTGGGGATGTATAGGTAGGAGGGGCTGTGTACCTGGGAGGGGCTGTGGGGATGTATAGGTAGGAGGGGCTGTGTAGCTGGGAGGGGCTGTGGGGATGTATAGGAAGGAGGGGCTGTGAAGCTGGGGGGATGTAGAGGTAGGAAGGGCTGTGGGGCTGGGAGGGGCTGTGGGGATGTATAGGTAGGAGGGGCTGTGTGGCTGGGAGGGGCTGTGGGGATGTATAGGTAGGAGGGGCTGTGTAGCTGGGAGGGGCTGTGGGGATGTATAGGAAGGAGGGGCTGTGAAGCTGGGGGGATGTAGAGGTAGGAAGGGCTGTGGGGCTGGGAGGGGCTGTGGGGATGTATAGGTAGGAGGGGCTGTGTGGCTGGGAGGGGCTGTGGGGATGTATAGGTAGGAGGGGCTGTGTGGCTGGGAGGGGCTGGGGGATGTAGAGGTAGGAAGGGCTGTGGGGATGTAGAGGAAGGAGGGCTGTGTAGCTGGGAGGGGCTGGGGGGATGTAGAGGTAGGAAGGGCTGTGTGGCTGGGAGGGGCTGTGGGGATGTAGAGGAAGGAGGGGCTGTGTGGCTGGGAGGGGCTGGGGGGATGTAGAGGTAGGAAGGGCTGTGGGGATGTATAGGTAGGAGGGGCTGTGTGGCTGGGAGGGGCTGGGGGGATGTATAGGTAGGAAGGGCTGTGTGGCTGGGGGGATGTAGAGGAAGGAGGGCTGTGTGGCTGGGAGGGGCTGGGGGGATGTAGAGGTAGGAAGGGCTGTGGGGCTGGGAGGGGCTGTGGGGATGTATAGGTAGGAGGGGCTGTGGGGCTGGGAGGGGCTGTGGGGATGTATAGGTAGGAGGGGCTGTGGGGATGTATAGGAAGGGGGGCCTGTGTAGCTGGGAGGGGCTGTGGGGATGTATAGGAAGGAGGGCTGTGTGGCTGGGAGGGGCTGGGGGATGTAGAGGTAGGAAGGGCTGTGGGGCTGGGAGGGGCTGTGGGGATGTAGAGGAAGGAGGGGGCTGTGGGGCTGGGAGGGGCTGTGGGGATGTAGAGGAAGGAGGGCTGTGTGGCTGGGAGGGGCTGGGGGGATGTATAGGAAGGAGGGGCTGTGAAGCTGGGAGGGGCTGGGGGGATGTATAGGAAGGAGGGGCTGCGTGGCTGGGAGGGGCTGGGGGGATGTATAGGTAGGAGGGGCTGTGTGGCTGGGAGGGGCTGGGGGGATGTAGAGGAAGGAGGGCTGTGTGGCTGGGAGGGGCTGGGGGGATGTAGAGGTAGGAGGGGCTGTGTGGCTGGGAGGGGCTGGGGGGATGTAGAGGTAGGAAGGGCTGTGGGGCTGGGAGGGGCTGTGGGGATGTAGAGGAAGGAGGGGGCTGCGTGGCTGGGAGGGGCTGGGGGGCTGGGAGGGGCTGTGGGGATGTATAGGTAGGAGGGGCTGCGTGGCTGGGAGGGGCTGGGGGGCTGTATAGGTAGGAGGGGCTGTGGGGATGTATAGGAAGGGGGGGCTGTGTAGCTGGGAGGGGCTGGGGGGATGTAGAGGAAGGAGGGCTGTGTGGCTGGGAGGGGCTGGGGGGATGTATAGGAAGGAGGGGCTGTGAAGCTGGGGGGATGTAGAGGTAGGAAGGGCTGTGTAGCTGGGAGGGGCTGTGGGGATGTATAGGTAGGAGGGGCTGTGTGGCTGGGAGGGGCTGGGGGGATGTATAGGAAGGAGGGCTCTGTGGCTGGGGGGATGCAGAGGTAGGAAGGGCTGTGGGGCTGGGAGGGGCTGTGGGGATGTATAGGAAGGAGGGGCTGTGTGGCTGGGAGGGGCTGGGGGGCTGTATAGGTAGGAGGGGTTGTGGGGATGTATAGGAAGGGGGGGCTGTGTAGCTGGGAGGGGCTGGGGGGATGTAGAGGAAGGAGGGCTGTGTGGCTGGGAGGGGCTGGGGGGATGTAGAGGTAGGAAGGGCTGTGGGGCTGGGAGGGGCTGTGGGGATGTATAGGAAGGGGGACTGTGTAGCTGGGAGGGGCTGTGTGGCTGGGAGGGGCTGGGGGGATGTATAGGAAGGAGGGCTGTGTAGCTGGGAGGGGCTGGGGGGATGTAGAGGTAGGAAGGGCTGTGTGGCTGGGAGGGGCTGTGGGGATGTAGAGGAAGGAGGGGCTGTGTAGCTGGGAGGGGCTGTGGGGATGTATAGGTAGGAGGGGCTGTGTGGCTGGGAGGGGCTGTGGGGATGTATAGGAAGGAGGGGCTGCGTGGCCGGGAGGGGCTGGGGGGATGTATAGGTAGGAAGGGCTGTGGGGCTGGGAGGGGCTGTGGGGATGTATAGGAAGGAGGGCTCTGTGGCTGGGGGGATGTAGAGGTAGGAAGGGCTGTGGGGCTGGGAGGGGCTGTGGGGATGTAGAGGAAGGAGGGGGCTGTGGGGCTGGGAGGGCCTGTGGGGATGTATAGGAAGGAGGGCTCTGTGGCTGGGGGGATGTAGAGGTAGGAAGGGCTGTGGGGCTGGGAGGGGCTGTGGGGATGTAGAGGAAGGAGGGGCTGCGTGGCTGGGGGGATGTATAGGTAGGAGGGGCTGCGTGGCTGGGAGGGGCTGGGGGGACGTGTAGGTAGGAGGGGTGCAGAGGCCGTAGAGACGCAGGGTGATGATCACGGGTGGCTCTGGCTGGCTGGGACCTTCCCTGGGTCTTGCCCAGCCTCTGGCGAAGGCTCCGGCCGCCGCCTGCTGGGGCGAGCTAGGACCCGGCGGCTCAGACACGCCGCGTCAGTGGCGGGGCCTGGGTCTGTCTCCGCCCCGCCCCCTTCTCCTGGCCGTCCAGTCCGATCCCTTGTCGGCTGTTTCCGAAGCTGGTGGGGAGCCGAGCGCCTTCGGCAGTTTCCGGGATTCAAGGGGAGCCACCCGAACGTTTCCGGCCATTCCCGAAGAGGCCGCGGCCGGAGACAGACTCGAGCCTCTTCGCTCCTTTCCGCCGCGGGTCGCTCGCGTGGGACATGCGGCTGCTCGCGCGGACTCTCCTCGCGGGGCAATGGCTGCGCGCGGCCCCGCCCCCGGCTCGGAGCTGCCGCGGGGCCGCCGCCGGGGCCTGTCTGGGCGGGGGACGTGCCGCGCAGCCGCCGCGGCGCCCGCTGAGCTCCTGGCCTGGGCTGGAGGCGCTGTTCGCCGCGCCCGGGCTGCGCCGCTTCCTGGAGGAGCAGGCGCAGGGCCGAGCCGGCCCCGAGCTGGGAGCGCGGATCCAGCGGCTGTGGGCCAAGGAGCAGGAGTTGCGGGACACGCAAGAGCTGGCACGAGGAGGTGAGAGACCGCCCAACCCCCACTAACAGCAGAGCGCGAATGGCCCCGCCCCCTCTTTCTGGCGCCGCCCACCCGCCCCGTGGGATACCGCCCGCGCGGACGCGCAACCCCAGGTGCTGTGACTGAGCTTGCTGTGTGTGCGCGCCTGCGCAGTGTGCGTGCCCGTGGCAGCTAACTCTGGGTTTGTCTACACGGGGAGTTAATTCCTGATTAAATCTGGAATTAAGAGTGCTCGGTGCTTTATTGCATTTTAGTTTAATACAATTCAGATTAAGGTGCTCCTGTTGCAGAATAAGAGCGTGCACACAAGGAGTTAATCAGCAATAGCTGTTCTGCTTTAAATTCACACTTTACCTTAACCTGAAATAATTTCCCCAGTATCAGTGAGTGTTAATTGGGCTTGTGCCCCTGACCGTCCTGTCTAGGCTAGGATTTAAATCCCCTTGGGGATCTGGGCCATAGTTCCTGCAATTGTTATTTTTTAGAGTGAGAATCACAGGTTTCATTTTTGAAAAAAGTTTCCAGCCTTCAGGGATGCAGAGAAAAAATTGCAAATGTGAACCCTACAGGCTCTATAACCAGAAAAAAAAAAAAAGATTACTTTTAGAAAAACTCATGTTCTCGAAAAAAGAAAAGGAGTACTTGTGGCACCTTAGAGACTAACAAATTTATTTGAGCATAAGCTTTCGTGACCTACAGCTCACTTCATCGGATGCATTCAGTGGAAAATACAGTGGGGAGATTTATATACATAGAGAACATGAAACAATGGGTGTTACCGTATACACTTAAGGTGAGCTATTACCAGCAGGAGAGCATTCTTACAACTATAATACCCACCTGCTAAAGTGAAGAAACAGATTGACAGAGCCAGAAGAGTACCCAGAAGTTGAGCTGTAGCTCACGAAAGCTTATGCTCAAATAAATTTGTTAGTCTCTAAGGTGCCACAAGTCCACCTTTTCTTTTTGCAAATACAGACTAACACGGCTGCTACTCTGAGACCTAAAAGTGGCAATTCTTCAATAAAAAACTTCAAAAACGGACTCCACCGAGAGACTGCTGAATTGGAATTAATTTGCAAACTGGATACAGTGAACTTTAGGCTTGAATAGAGACTGGGAGTGGATGGGTCATTACACAAAGTAAAACTATTTTCCCATGTTTATTCCCCCACCCCCCACTGTTCCTCAGATGTTCTTGTCAACTGCTGAAAATGGCCCACCTTGATTATCACTACAAAAGGTCGTCCCCCCCCTCCCCCCCCGCTCTCCTGCTGGTAATAGCTCACCTTAAGTGTGTATGGTAACACCCATTGTTTCATGTTCTCTATGTATATAAATCTCCCCACTGTATTTTCCACTGAATGCATCCGATGAAGTGAACTGTAGCTCATGAAAGCTTATGTTCAAATAAATTTGTTAGTCTCTAAGGTGCCACAAGTACTCCTCCTTTTCTTTTTGCGAATACAGACTAACACGGCTGCTACTCTGAAACCTGTCATGTTTTTGAGGGGCCTGACTCATGATTTTTTAATGTTTGCATGTTGGCAGTATTGAAGTTTTGTGTTAATATGTGTTAGCCAATGCATTCTAAAAACACTTATCTTATCCTAGTGTGCGCAGGCCCAAAATTAATATTTTCTAACATGGTATATTTTCCCCAGACCATAAAAGATCATAACTGTCACTTTGGAAATAGATGACGGACTAAAATTTGCTTGTATAGGCTCTTCATGGAACAATTACAGATGAAAAGATTGAAATAGAAATAATTCTACCACTTCCACCTGGCAATCATTTGACTTTTTACTCATCAGCTATGTCTATGCTATGGGGACTATAGTGGCATAGTTCGGGCACAATAGCTATGCCTGTATAACCTCACAGTGTGTAGACACAGCCTACAGTGATGGAACAGGTTTTTTCAGTTGCTGCAGAAACACTTCCTTCCCAAGCAACAATTGCTAGATCGACACAAGTATTTTTCCATCAACCTAGCTGCGTCTAGACGGGGGATTAGGTTGGCATAACGACAGTGCTCAGTTGTGTGGATATTTCACAGCCCTGAGCTCTGTAACTATGTAGAAATAAGTTTTAGTGTAGCTCAGGCCTTAGATTGTTTTTTGTTGTTGTTGTTCTCAGATTGTTTTGGTTGCATTAGTTATTTCACTGCAGTGAAGATATAGCCTTAGACCTCATTGTCACTAGGAAAAAGATGTATATTAACATGTTAAAATCCTAGTGTAGACAAGCAGTTGTACTTTTAACACATTAGCTGATTGAGGTAAACCATAGTGGGGAGCCTACAGTTTACTTGACCAGCTAAGATTTTAAAACTAAAAATAATTTTGACTACACCAGGGTTTTAACACATATTAAATTAATTTGTTAAAAGCATACCTTCTTTCCTAGTGATGGTAAGGCCTAACAGGGCTTTTGGATGTTCTAAGCTAACTTGATTAAGCTAACTTAATTCAAAACTTCACCTTTTTTTTTCCCATTAAGATATGGCCCTATAATTTACAACGGGTAATAGATTTATTAATTTTATTAAGATAATGTTGAAGTAAAAAGAAAACGGTACAGAGTTTAGGCATAGAAGTTTCTGGTTATCGGGGAATAAGGTACAGATTATCAAGGGATGCGAAATTCGGTTTAGGAGCGGGTGGCGTAAGGAATACATAATCTGCAATTTCCCCCATTTGGGGTAAAAGTTTAACGGGTCAAAGTACAGACATTGAATTATGGGGGGGTGTTGTCCATTTAATGGCTATATTCAGGTGTGGAGTATAATGAGCGGATACAATGATGAGGATGGATCTATCCTCATTTGGTGGGATTTAATGTTCAGTGAGTTTATGGTTCCAGTTCATATGATCCAACGGAAAAAGTCTCTCAGTCCCTTTCCCATAGTTGATGCATGATGTTGCACTGGCTTACACCTCCTGGTACTGTCCGTGGCCGGTGATGTGTTCGATGTAGATGTCCTCGGACCATCGGATGGTGTCCGAGACCATGAAGCTATTACATTACCCACACTGGCTCTCTAATAGCCTGGGACTGACACGGCTACTACGCTACATCTAATGGGTAATATTGAATTTAGTGAAGAGTGCCCAATCAAGGTTTTACACACTTCTCAAGCCTCTAACATGAGGCTTACATGGTGCTGAGAGCCTGTCTGTAAATGCAGATCACCAGCTTTATTTAATGATCTGCCCATAAACATACTTGCAGGTCAATTTAGAATTGAGCGTGTGTGGGAAATAATGCAGCCCCAGTAACTGGACAGTGCACAGCATTTTCCTTCTAGATAGAGGAGGAAAAATGAGATACAGTACAGCTACTGTCTTAATCACAATAAAAAATCATGTATTGCAAATCAGTTTTGAGTCCACCCATCCTTATTTAGAGCATCATCTGGTCTTTTGAGTGTGCATGACAATTTATGCTTCTAACATGTATTAGCATATATAGCAAATAGGCAAACACCACCTTCTGCACTCTTTACCAGTGTTCCCTCGGAGGATATTTTTATTTGCCTGAGGCTGGCAATGTAGCAGAGCATCTTTTTTATGTTGCTCTAGGCTTGTTGTGTCAAAAGTTTAATTCAGACTTAAATTTGGAAACCAACAGAAGTAGCAGGGGAGTGAAAGGCTCTCAGCAAAGAGTACCAGTGCAGCCCAAGCAATGAAGTGTAGAGAGCAGACTCATTGAAAGAGCTGCTCTATATCTACTAACTGAACTGGGAGGGAAGGCGTGTGTGTGTGTGTAACGCACACCTGCTTAATCCATGCTGATACTGTTTCCTTATCCCTCACTGCATTCAAGCAGCAGACACTTGAGGGTATATTTACACAGGTGTAATTGTAGCCCAGGCAGGCATACCCACGCTAATCTACCTAGCATGGATAACAACAGTAATGAAGATGTGGTGACATGGACTTCAGTGCAGGCTACTCACCTGAGAACAAGCCCACCAAGGACCCTGGCTACATACTTGAGCTAACCTACACTGAAGTCCTTGCTGCCATGTCTTCACTACTATTGTTATCTGTGCTAGCTGGATTAAAGCTAGGTGGATATGCCTACCTGCACTCCAGTCACACCTTCATTTTCTGAGTAGACTGTACACAAGGAGCCTTTGCCTTTCAGTGGGGTCATAGTGTTTTCTTAAGAGATTGTCTTGGGTGTGGTGTTTTGTTGTAGGTAAAATTATATTTGGTAGCCTAAGGGCATGTCTACACTGACAAAGTTACAGCGCCGGTAGTTACAGCTCTGCTCAGAGAGCGCTGAAAGGAAACTGCTCTTGTGTTTTCACACCGTCAACTGCCTGTGCAATAGTGTGTTCACACTTGCAGCGGTATTCGGAGCAGTGCACTCTGGGCAGCTATCCCACAGAGCACCTCTTCTGCTGCTAAGACTTGTGGGAAGGCAGAGGGGGTTGCGGGGCATCCTGGGTCCTGTCCCAATGCATCGTGATGCATTGCTTCGCATCCCAGAAATCCCTGAGCTTCTGGCCACCTTTGGCGCAATCTTTCAGTGGTTTCTGTACTGCGTGCCCTGCCTCTTCGGGCTGCAGGAATGGATCCTGAACTGCTCACTAGTAGGGACACCATCACAGGGCCTAATAACGTCAGCCACACTGTCAGAGACTCGTTCACCTGCACATCCACCAATGTGATACATGAAATCATGTGCCAGCAATGCCCCTCTGCCATGTACATTGGTCAAACTGGACAGTCTCTACGTAAAAGAATAAATGGACACAAATCAGATGTCAAGAATTATAACATTCATAAACCAGTCGGAGAACACTTCAATCTCTCTGGTCACGCGATTACAGACATGAAAGTTGTGATATTACAACAAAAAAACTTCAAATCCAGACTCCAGCGAGAGACTGTTGAATTGGAATTCATTTGCAAATTGGATACAATTAACTTAGGCTTGAATAGAGACTGGGAGTGGCTAAGTCATTATGCAAGGTAACCTATTTCCCCTTGTTTTTTCCTACTCCCCCTCCCCCAGACGTTCTTGTTAAACCCTGGATTTGTGCTGGAAATGGCCCACCTTGATTATCATACACATTGTAAGGAGAGTGTTCACTTTAGATAAGCTATTACCAGCAGGAGAGTGGGGTAGGGGGAGGTATTTTTTCATGCTTTGTGTGTATAAAAAGATCTTCTACACTTTCCACAGTATGCATCCGATGAAGTAAGCTGTAGCTCACAAAAGCTTATGCTCAAATAAATTGGTTAGTCTCTAAGGTGCCACAAGTACTCCTTTTCTTTTTGCAAATACAGACTAACACGGCTGTTACTCTGAAACCTGCTCACTAGTATGCTGCTTGCTCTGACAACACGTCATGAGTGGCAGTGGAGTTATTCCTTAAACTACAAAGGCAAGAGGAGTGCGACATTGATCTCGCCACACGTAGAAGCTACGACACAAGATTGCTTGTGGCATTCGCAGAGGTGCTGACCACGGTGGAATGCCGCTTTTGGGCTCGGGAAACAATCACTGAGTGGTGGGATCACACCGTCATGCACGTCTGGGATGACGAGCAGTGGCTGCAGAACTTTCGGATGAGGAAAGCCACATTCATGGGACTGTGTGATGAGCTCACCCCAGCCCTGTGGTGCAAGGACACGAGAATGAGAGCTCAGCTGCCCTGCCATTGGAGAAGTGTGGGGCGATTGCACTGTGGAAGTTGGCTACTCCAGACTGCCACCGATCAGCCACTAACCAGTTTGGAGTCGGAAGGTCGACTGTTGGACTCGTGTTGATGGAAGTGTGCAGGGCCATTAATCGCATCCTGCTCCAAAAGACCGTGACTCTGGGCAACGTGCGTGACATTGTGGATGGCTTTGCAGAAATGGGCTTCCCTAAGTGCGGAGAGGCGATAGTTGGCACGCATATTCCAATTCTGGCACCCGACCACCTAGCCACTGAGTACATTAATTGCAAGGGGTATTTCTCAATGGTTCTCCAGGCACTTGTGGACCACCGTGGGCATTTCACAGACATTAAGGCAGGCTGGTCCAGAAAGGTGCATGACTCACACATCTTTTGGGAACTCTGGCCTGTTCAAGAAGCTAAGCTGCAAGCAGGGACTTTCTTCCCGGACCAGAAGATCATTGTAGGGGAAGTTGAAATGCCCATTGTGATCCTGGGAGACCCCACCTACCCCTTAATGCCGTGGCTTATGAAGCCATACATGGGGCCACGTGCTGTACGCCCCATAGTATTTGTGAAGGGAAGGGTGAAAGCTTCACTCAGGGCTGAACCGTAGAGGCTCAGCACCTAGAGGCTGAGTTTGAACAGCCAGAGACCAGGGCTATTAGAAGGGCACAGCCCGGGGCCATAAGGATGAGGGATGCCTTGAGGCAGCAATTTGAAGCTGAAAGCCACTAATATTTGTTGCTATGCTCGGGAGTGCAGCGTTTGTAATGCTGGGAGGTGATTGGTGCACATGATGCAATAAAGGGGTTTAACATAATTGTATGTTGCTTTGCAGTGCTCTTTTTGCTTTCAATTGATAGAATAAAGATTGCTTTCAAATCAACACAATTCTTTTATTAAAAGACAACAATCAGAGGAGAGAGTCAAACAAAAAAATACATCCTCAGGGAGGGGGATGGGAAGATCTCAGGGGGAGGAGGGGTCCCGGGATGCCTAAAGATTTGTGTATGTCCAGGGATCATATCCAACCTTCTGCTTTGGTGTATAATGCGGGTACTGTACTTCAGCAGGGCCAAACTGCTGAGGGAATGGTGTTGAGTGCAGTGGGAGTCCATAGTGCTGGACTGTGAGGAGGGAGGAGTGGAATGCTGCGGGTAGAGACTGGAGCCAGGAGGTTGATAAGAATGTGGGGGGGGGGGAGGGGGGAGGGATATGCATGGGAAAGAGTTTTGCGACAGCAGCTGCAGGGGGAGGGCGGGCACAGAGCTGCTCAGTTTGAAGAGCTAGTATCACCTGGATCGTGTCTGCTTGGCACTCCATAACGTTTAAGAGCTGCTCTGTGGCTTCGTTCTCACGTGCTGTGTTCTCCTTTCGGTCCCTCTTCTCGCTGTCCCTCCACTCCTTCAATTCCTGTTTCTCGGCAGCGGAGTACATCATAACCCCACGCAGAAAGTCCTCCTTAGTTCTTCTTGGCCACTTTCTAATTCTGCGCAGCCGTTCAGCCGCCGATAACAAAGAGGGAGGCTGGGCTCCCAAGGTCATCTCTGTGAAGTTTAAATGCAACGTTTTACAGAAGCAGTATTCTTTGCAACACAGACAACACTGATTCAGTGCTTTAAAACACAGCCAGTACTCTCACACCTGTCACTAACTGGCTGATCCCAGGCAAGCACACATGAGCCACAAGACCCCCAAAATGGTGAGTAGCCTCAGGGGCAGGGTAAATCACTCTTCCTGGACCCTGCTGTACAGTGGGGACATGGCTCTTTGCGAGAGCCAGCACTGTTGGGGGGGCCTGATAATCATTCCTGTCCCCACACTTTCCACAGGATGTGATCATTATGGAAGATATCTTGCTGCTGAGGGTGAGCAGGGAATCAGGGGAGGGTCTTCTCCAAGCCTTTGGCTTCCATCCTGGCCCCTATGTGGCTCACCTGTGTGCAGCAATGTTCCCCCTCTTCCCCCCCCATGATAGCACAGTGGTATGGGAAAGTTACCGTTAATGGGGCAAGAAACAAAGCAGCTCTGCCGAAGAACCTGCAACAGTGGATTGCCCAGTATCTCCACAAGAGTTTCCTGGAGATCTCTGAGGGAGATTCCTGTGAAGTGAGGGAGTCAATCAACAGCCTGTTCCGCCGCTCAGAGTAGGCATGCGGTGGGAGACAAGCCTGCTTTCTGCCACCCTCCTGCCCCCAACAACTCGTTTCAGCAATTCCCAAAATCAAATCCACTTACCAGGGGCTTCCTCTCCTGTTTGCGCTTCACCAGTCTCCGACAGCTGTGACTGGCTAGGCTCCTTCAGGGTAGAAAAGAATGGCTGCATGCATCTCTGGCCTCTGAGTCATCCTCTGCTTCTGGGTCCCCCACCACTTCCTCATCCAAGATTACGTCCTTCTGGCTCAGTACCCTCTCAACTAGCACGCGAGCCAACAAAGTATCCACAGAGGCCTTCGCAGTGGAGGTGGGATCACTGCCGAGTTTCGTGTCCAGCTCTTTGTAGAACCGGCAGCTTGTGGGGACAGCACTGAAGTGGCTGTTTGCTTCCCGCGCCTTGTGGTAGGCATTCCGCAGCTCCTTCACTTTGACCTTACATTGTAATGTATCCTGGTCATGGCCCCTTTCTGTCATGCATCGTGAAATCTCTCAGTCGGTATCATTCTTCCTACCGATGGAGAGCAGCTGGGACTGGACAGCCTCCTCTCCCCAAATACTGATGAGGTCCAGTAGCTTGGCATTGCTCCAAGCGGGGGATCGCCTGGTGCATGGAGCAGACATGGCCACCTGGAAAGATGCGCGGACGCTATTGCACACATCACCAAGCAAACAGGAAGGAGACTTTCAAATTTCCAAAGGAATTTACGGGGTGGGGATGACGGTTGGTCACCTGAGGGCAGGGCAGAAGAGTTCAAACCGATGACCAGAGAGGCGAGAACAGGCATCGTGGGACAGCTCCCGGAGGCCAATCGCAGCGCTGTAATCGCCACGGTGTCAACACTGGCATTGCAGCGCTGTAGCCCCAGCGCAGAAAGCTGTACGCCTCTTGTCGGGGTGTGGTTTTTTGTTTTGTTTAATTAAATCGCTACAGATGCACAGTTTCTGCACACTACGTGGCCTGGCAGTGTGTACACCTTGGGAGTTATAGCACAGAAAGCTGCTTTACTGGAGAGAAACTTGCCAATGTAGGCAAGGCTTAAGACTAGGTAACAACGTCTTGCTGGCATAGCTCTGACCAGCCCAGCAATACTGGCAAAATCCTGTGTAGACATAGTGATATCAGCAAAAGAGTCCTTTTGCTGGAATAGCTTTTGTCATTTGGGAAGTTGTTTAACTATACCTGCAGAGACCTCCTTATGCCCGTATAAATTGCATCTCCAATTGGGGCTCTGCTGATATAGCTATACCAATATAGCTGTATCGGCAAAGCCTTTCTAGTGTAGACTGGTCCTAAAATAAGCTTGTGTACAAATATTGGTAGTATCTAAAATCAAGCATGGTCAGGAATTTTTCAGTGAAACACTATTCCAGTAAACTTTTTAATGATAGGTACGCAATAGTTTTCAACTTTCAACATTAAATGTAATTTTTTTCAGCTATTCTACATCAAAAGTGTTTGATTTTACATTGAAAAAAAAACCTATTGTTTAGAACTCTATGCTTTGAAAACATTTTTATGAGGTGACTGATAATGGGATATAAGGCCTTCAACTTCTGGGTTACCATTCAGAATCCAGTCAAGGTCAGAAGTGGCCAAGAATTACTGCAATATGATGACCGGTTTGGCCTGTGTGCTAGATAAATATACGTAGTATTTTTAGTTCAGTGTCCCGTGGACTGGTGTAAGCTTCACAAAAACTACCACCACATTGGCACCATTCTTGATAATTGCAGAAGAACGATCAAGGATTGAATGGGCATGACAAATATAACAGTCCCCTTCATTGCTAGAAGTGATAACTGCAGGTTGTTTAAAAGTCTGTCTGGGCTGGATTAATTTATTTTAAGAATTGCTTGTAATATTCAAGAAATGTTATCTGTGCTGAGGGGTGGGGTAGAGGTGAGAATGTTGTGATACAGCCAAACCCTTAGGTAAATAGAGAATTTTAAGATTAACTCCTAGGGCTTGTCTACACTTACATTGTATAGCGCTCTAACTTGCTGGCTCAGGGGTGTGAAAAATCACCCCCCTGAGCGCAGCAAGTCTGAGCACTTTAAAGCGCTAGTGTAGACAGGCTGTGCTCCCAGCACTTAGAGCTAATCCCCTCATGGAGGTGGATTACCAGGAGCGCTGGGAGAGCTCTCTCCCAGTGCTTGCACACGACCACACTTGCACTTCAAAGGACTGCCGTGGGAGCATTTTGAAGTTTCCAGTGTAGCCATGCCCCTAGTTAGTTTTCATATTTCTTTCTGGATAGAATAAAGAGATATTGAATAGAGTGGATCTCCCCATATCTAATCTAGACAATACTAGAAAATACTATTAAAAATAATTATTCAACTCTATCATGTATCATGGCAAATGTTAGGGTAGCCCAATGTGCAGCAAAGCACGGGATGGTCTAAGGTAATTGCATATCATATTTTTCAACTTTTAATGACATGCAAAATATATTTTTATTCAGTAAGAAGTGTGGTTTATCATATAGCTATTGTGGAGGGAGGATTAATGAGACTGTGTAAATCATAGCTCTTGAGGATTAACACACTCCGATATTGCAGATGAGAATGAAGATTTGCAGAAGCTTGCAGAAGAAGAAATAGTTTCCTGTCAGGAAGAGATAACTGAATTGAAACGCCAGGTATAGTCCTTTGTAAAGTAACGTCATATGTCCGTCTACTATCCAAAGTTAAATGAGCACTAGCCAAATCCTGTCCTTATTTATAACCATACAACTTCATTCAAATTAGTTTTTCATTTTTTATAGTTGATAGAGTGAAACACCATCCCATGTTTGAAGTGAAGAACTGCAAAGTTGACATATTATAAAATCACAGAAATACAGGGCTGGGGAAGGGACCTTGAGAGGTAATCTAGTCCATCCCTCCATGGACCAAATATCCTTAGACCATTCCTGAAACCTGAAAAGCATTTATTTGTATTTATAGAGCAACTATGTGAGCACTTCTCAAGAATGTCAAACTATAAATGCTAATAAGGCTTCCTCCTTTCTCTGTCTGCAAGAGAAACAGTTAATTAGTTTTACTGCTTATATATGTGCCCAGGGCCTTTATCAACTGATAAGGGCAAATACACATAGGATCACTGTGAGAGCAGGCTATTGCTTTTACAAAAGACATTTGTAAACTATGTAATTAGTTCCCACTTGTGCTAGTAACTATGTAACTAGTCCCCATCTGCATAGTAGTAACTTTCATCAAAATCATTCCCTCTGGAATGTGCATGATAACAAGTTAAAAAAGTTATTGCTTTTTTCTAAATCTGATCTGTTAAAGAAAATTGATTAATTTTGCCACATGCTCATCCAGCACCAAAATGACAGTTGGTTTATATGCTTATTTTTTTGTAAACATACAAAAATGTATAGATTTACAGGAAGAATAGATAGGACAAAGATATTGATATAGAGAAACTTTACTCAGTACAAGCAAGCAGTAATGGGTGAAAACATTACAGGGAAGTGTTTGAAGCAAGCTTGGTCCAATGTGTAAAATTGTTTTATAAAGGCTATTAATGATGTATTTTCAGGTTTTAATTTCAGGGCATTTTTAATTTGTGACTCAATACAAATTCACATCTCTCCTGATTTAAAAGAAATAAAATAAAACAAAACAAAACAAAAATCCTCAACAGCTCCATGACGCACTTCCGAACTTTTTCAGTCATAGAGCTACTTAGCTGATAAGCTAGTACTGAGTTAAAAGAAGATCTGTTTAAAAAAGACTTTCCATTTCCAGATGTTGGTCAATGATTTCTGTAGTCTCCAGAAGCAGAGGCCTCTTCTGGCTGATGGAAATCTGCGCAAGGTTTTGTTGGTCATCTTGAAGGGAGCCTTTCACCATCACAAACACAAAAAAGCCTTTTCTCAACAAACGCACACTTGACTCCAGTTAGTCTTCAGGGAGGTAGTGTATTAACAAAAAGGGCATTAGACTGGAAGTCAGGAGATTTGGGTTCTATTCCTAGGACTTCCATTGACCTGCTGTATGACTTTGGGCAGGTTATTTCGCCTATACAATGAGCATAATGATACTTACCTTCCTTGAAGTCTACTGATAAATGCTAGTAAGTACTATATATTCATGTATTAATGGGAGTTGCCTGGGGAAAATTATAGTACAAAAATGTAGGCTGAGCTTAAAACGCTGAGTATGGAGAAAGAGCATTAAGAAAACTACCTACTTGGAGAATGTCAAGGAGCTACTGTAACAGACTGCAAAATAAAACGATTGCCAGCTTGCATGACATTTTCATACCATCTGAACATACTGAAATATTTCAAAAAGAAAAGGAGTACTTGTGGCACCTTAGAGACTAACCAATTTATTTGAGCATAAGCTTTCGTGAGCTACAGCTCGCTTCATCGGATGCATTCATCAGATGAAGCGAACTGTAGCTCACAAAAGCTTATGCTCAAATAAATTGGTTAGTCTCTAAGGTGCCACAAGTACTCCTTTTCTTTTTGCGAATACAGACTAACATGGCTGTTACTCTAAAACCTGAAATATTTCAAGTATGCATTGAGATGTCAGGGGAAGAAAATCTTAGGGTATGTCTACACTGGCAAGTTTCTGCACCACAAGTTATACCACTTTTATTAAAACACTGGAATTAAACCGCTGTTGGGTGTCCACACGGTGCTCCTTGTGATACTGGAGCACATCCACATTAGCAGCTCTTGCAACGGCAAAGACAGCAGTGCATTGTGGTATCTATCCCACTGTGCAGCTGGCCACAGGGTGCTTTGGGGAGGGTTTGCAATGCCTCATGGGGCAGGCACACGATGCAGGTTTCCCAATCCCATTGTTCCATGGGCTTCCTACTCCATTGCCAGCTGCTTTTCAACTGAAGTGAGGGGGTAGCGGAAGAGAGTGAGTATGTGTGAGTGTATGGGGTGGTGGGGGAGAGACTGTGTTTTGGGGGACAGAGAATGTATCAGCATGCTGTCTTGTAAGTTCAGACAGCAGCAGGAAGCAACCAGTCCTGAGGCAGGAGGAGAGGGAAACCCCAACAGCAGCCCTTGCCTTCTCCCTGGGCTCACACACACACCCCCTCTGTGTTCAACAGCAGGAGCATTCCACATTAATGGTTTGCTTTGTGTCCCAGAGCAGATCAGCACAGCACGCAAGGGGTGTCAGAAACAGTGCTTTGAAAGGCGAGGGGCGCGTGTCTCCAGGGCAGCCGAGTTCAAAACAATGAGCAGAGTGGTCACTTGAGGCATTATGGGACAGCTCTGGAGGCCAATTACAGGGCAGAAAGCAATCTAGCGTTCACACTGGCAATAGAGCACTGGAGCCTCTGTGCAAATAGCCTTACGACTCTCCTGGTGGTGGTTTTTTGCAGTGCTGCAACTGAGGAGTTTCTGCGCACAAAGTGGCTTGACAGTGTGTAAATGTCTGCAGTTTGAGTCCAAAAAGCTCCTTTACTGCGCAGAAACTTGCCAGTCTAGACAAGCCCTTAAACAGGTAAAAATGTGTGTTACTTTTTGTATTTACAGATAGTATTGTATTTGATTCCTTCAGAAGAAACAGACAAGAGTGATTTGGTCATGGAAGTAACTGCTGGCGTTGGTGGACAGGAAGCCATGCTGTTCACTGCAGAGATATTTGATATGTATCAACAATATGCTGCATATAAAAACTGGAGATTTGAAATACTGGAATATTTTCCGAGTGAAATAGGTTAGTAATTAATGCTCTAATAACTAGAATAGAAAAGTTATATAGTTAAAAGCAATTTACTTATATGAGGGTTTTGTTGCTTGCCTACCTACAACTTCACTTCCAAATTTAAACAGAATCAGTGAAGCTGTTTTAATATATAAACAAGATTTTACTCAATTTTCACTGTGAGAATGAAATGGCATTTCTAATGTTTCACAAAGAATGAAGATCTATAGCTTCACACAATGTAGTTGGCGTAGCTTGAGAAAAATAAATATTAATTGACGTTACGTGTTTGGGGTGAAGATATCTGCACAGTGGTACATTTATATATTCTCAAGTATATTTTTTATTGATTTGGACACAGTTGTTTTATATAGCTGTTTAATATTCTTGTTTTTATAATACCTTCATTCTGTTGTATTCTGAATGTTTGTTCATTGCTCTGGGTGCTTTGACACAGAGAGGGGCGCTATTTAATTAAAATTATGTTCAGTGACTAAGCTGAAATATCTTGAATTTATCTGAAATGTTGTCTTCTGCCAAATATTTTCTCATCCATTTTAAGTTTTTTGTTTCAGTAAAAATGTTCAATAAAACCTCACTAGTCTGCACCAAAAATGTGATATTTCTCAATATCACACACGTGCTCAATTGTAAATTCACCTGGACAGTAAGTTTAAAGGTTGAACCATTCCATAAACCTGATGATCTCCATATAACCATATAACTCTTATGATAAAGGCTTAAATAGTGTGAAAGACCTTGCCCTGGCACTCTTCACTGAAATGAATATTACCCTTTGGGAATTATAGGGCCATATCTTAATGGGCAAACCTTACAAGTACACATATATTGGTTGTTGCATGCATTTGTACTTCTGAAAATATAGATCTGGTTCCTTTGTGAAACCCATCCTCTTGGTAAGCTAGACTGGTGGTCACTTTCTGACTATCATAAAATGATCCTTGTGACTCCATCTTAATGAAGATAGGCTTTATTCATTTGTATCTTTTATTCAATCTAGTAAAGTTTAAATTGTGTAACAGGATTTTTTTTTAAAGCAGAAAAATTCAAATATGTAAAACTGGTCTATGCTACAGTCTTCTTCAGTTCTTTTCTCATCAGCTGACCAATTTGGACTGCTAGTTGCTAATGACCATGATGAGCTCAAATTTTCTATTATTTCAGAATTTCCTTCTAGAGATGTTATTGTTAACTGGATTAATCAATTCCCCATGTGCTAATTCTTAAACATGCCAAGATTTATAGTTCAAGGACATCCATCAGGTAGACTAACTCTATCACAAGTAAACTGATTGTTATGGTCAAGCATACCCAGTTTGCCAGTAAATTAGCTTGCCAAGTCACAGTACAGCTGGTATCAGGCGTTCCTGTGGGTGTGCCTTAGGTGTGGTGGTAGTACTTTGTCTCTTAATCAAGTTAATTAATGTCCATTCTTGTTTTTGTTTGTTTTATTTCCACTTGCTGTGGTAGCTTCTGATTAAATACAAATGGTTTACTAAAGCAGATTAACTCCCTAAAACATTTCACAAAAGACATAAATGTAGGTTCACCAAATGGTAAACAAATAAGATGTTTGACCTGTATAGCTCTTACATCTATTTTGGAAACATAAAAACTTTTGGGACAAGGCATGGGAAATGTAGGGGAAAAGCTGAATCACTAGAATCCACTAGAAACTGACTTAATAATCACTAATACCATAGCACTGTGCCTTTTCAAAGTATTTTTACTGTGATCATCAGCCAGCTTCCTCTTCAACTAGCTAAGTAGAAGAGATACTTTAGTTAGCTTTTTAATTAGAATAAACGTGCTTAAGCATTAATATTATAGTAAGCCTAAATTCTATGTAATTGAGCAAGAATCCTTGAATATACAGCAATAAATCTTTAGCTCAGTCTGATGATGGCCATATTTATACAATTGAAAGATTTCACAAGAATTGTTAGCATGGAGAGCATATGTTAAACTGTCAGATTTCTTTGGCAGCCATTCTTATTTAACAGACATATCCAAATTGTATCTTGGAAGAGCTGTATTTATTAGTGTTAAGTGGTGGATTTAATGTATAGCATTAACATAATAAACTGATACATGCTGACAAATCACTTAAGCTATAAAGTTTGTTTAATTATGCATTGAGGTAACAAAGTGATACACTTACAAATTCATATAAAACCCTATTTTATTGACAAGTATGGGCAACATTTTTAAAAAATCACCAGGATAGGTCAAATGGCTTTGTAAGGGAGCAGGGAGGGAAATGATAAGGTTGGCATACAGACTTTCTAAAAAAAAATTTGGTGTCCCTACAGACTGACTTAATGGAATCAAAACTTACTTCTTTTTTGTGAGAAAATGTTAATAGAATATTAAGAGTCTGCGGAGAACAGCAATATTTGCAAAACCCTTAATTACAGTTGTCAAACACCAGTCCCACAGTGTGGATCCGGCCTGCTAGATGTATTTTTGGTGGCCTAGATTGCATAGTCAGATTTCTACACTGTTTTGGCTTTCATTTTAGAAAGCTTCTATCTAGACCTTGAAGAGACAACCTAACGTATACTGACAGGTGTCAGAGTAGCAGCCGTGTTAGTCTGTATTCGCAAAAAGAAAAGGAGTACTTGTGGCACCTTAGAGACTAACCAATTTATTTGAGCATAAGCTTTCGTGAGCTAAAGCTCACTTCATTGGATGCATTCAGTAGAAAATACAGTGGGGAGATGTATGTACATAGAGAACATGAAACAATGGGTGTTACCATACACACTGTAAGGAGTGTGATCACTTAAGGTGAGCTATTACCAGCAGGAGAGTGGGGGGAGGAGGGTGGAACCTTTTGTAGTGATAATCAAGGTGGGCCATTTCCAGCAGTTGACAAGAATGTCTGAGGAACAGTTGGGGGGGGGGGGTGGAGGGGGGAATAAACATGGGGAAATTGTTTACTTTGTTTAATGACCCATTCACTCCCAGTCTCTATTCAAGCCTAAGTTAATTGTATCCAGTTTGCAAATTAATTCCAATTCAGCAGTCTCTCGTTGGATGTGCACGGGCTGAAATTGTGGAAAAGCAGCATCACTTGCCCCATAACCTCAGCCGTGCAGAACACAATGCCATCCACAGCCTCAGAAACAACTCTGACATCATAATCAAAAAGGCTGACAAAGGAGGTGCTGTTGTCATCATGAATAGGTCGGAATATGAACAAGAGGCTGCTAGGAAGCTCTCCAACACCAATTTATACAAGCCATTACCCTCTGATCCCACTGAGGGTTACCAAAAGAAACTACAGCATTTGCTCAAGAAACTCCCTGAAAAAGCACAAGAACAAATCCACACAGACACACCTCTGGAACCCCGACCTGGGGTATTCTATCTGCTACCCAAGATCCATAAACCTGGAAATCCTGGACGCCCCATCATCTCAGGCATTGGCACCCTGACAGCAGGATTATCTGGCTATGTATACTCCCTCCTCAGGCCCTATGCTACCAGTACTCCCAGCTATCTTGGAGACACCACTGACTTCCTGAGGAAACTGCAATCCATCGGTGATCTTCCTGAAAACACCATCCTGGCCACTATGGATGTAGAAGCCCTCTACATCAACATTCCACACGAAGATGGACTACAAGCCGTCAGAAACGGTATCCCCAATAATGTCACGGCAAACCTGGTGGCTGAACTTTGTGACTTTGTCCTAACCCATAACTATTTTACATTTGGGGACAATGTATACCTTCAGATCAGCGGCACTGCTATGGATACCCGCATGGCCCCACAGTATGCCAACATTTCTATGCCTGACTCAGAACAATGCTTCCTCAGCTCTCGTCCCCTAATGCCCCTACTCTACTTGCGCTACATTGATGACATCTTCATCATTTGGACCCATGGAAAAAAAGCCTTTGAGGAATTCCACCATGATTTCAACCATTTCCATCCCACCATCAACCTCAGCCTGCACCAGTCCACACAAGAGATCCACTTCCTGGACACTACAGTGCTAATAAGCGATGGCCACATAAACACTACCCTATACTGGAAACCTACTGACCGCTATTCCTACCTACATGCCTCCAGCTTTCATCCAGACCACACCACACGACCCATTGTCTACAGCCAAGTTCTACGATACAACCTCATTTGCTCCAACCCCTCAGACAGAGACAAACATCTACAAGATCTCTATCAAGCGTTCTTAAAACTACAATACCCACCTGCTGAAGTGAAGAAACAGATTGACAGAGCCAGAAGAGTACCCAGAAGTCACCTATTACAGGACAGGCCCAGCAAAGAAAATAACAGAATGCCACTACCTATCACCTTCAGCCCCCAACTAAAACCTCTCCAACGCATCATTAAGGATCTACAACCTATCCTGAAGGATGACCCATCACTCTCACAGATCTTGGGAGACAGGCCAGTTCTTGCTTACAGTCAGCCCCCCCAACCTGAAGCAAATACTCACCAGCAACCACACAACAGAACCACTAACCCAGGAACCTATCCTTGCAACAAACCCCTTTGCCAACTGTGTCCACATATCTATTCAGGGGACACCATCATAGGGCCTAATCACATCAGCCACACTATCAGAGACTTATTCACCTGCACATCTACCAAAGTGATTTTTGCCATCATGTGCCAGCAATGCCCCTCTGCCATGGACATTGGCCAAACTGGACAGTCTCTACGTAAAAGAATAAATGGACACAAATCAGACGTCAAGAATTATAACATTCAAAAACCAGTCGGAGAACACTTCAGTCTCTTTGGTCACTCGATTACAGACCTAAAAGTGGCAATTCTTCAACAAAAAAACTTCAAAACCAGACTCCAACGAGAGACTGCTGAATTGGAATTAATTTGCAAACCGGATACAGTTAACTTAGGCTTGAATAGAGACTGGGAGTGGATGGGTCATTACACAAAGTAAAACTATTTCCCCATGTTTATTCCCCCCCCCCCCCCCCCCCAGCTGTTCCTCAGATGTTCTTGTCAACTGCTGGAAATGACCACCTTGATTATCACTATAAAAGGTTCCCTCCACTCCCCCCGCCCTCCTCCTGCTGGTAATAGCTCACCTTAAGTGATCACTCTCCTTACAGTGTGTATGGTAACACCCATTGTTTCATGTTCTCTATGTATATAAATCTCCCCACTGTATTTTCTACTGAATGCATCCAGTGAAGTGAGCTGTAGCTCACGAAAGCTTATGCTCAAATAAATTTGTTAGTCTCTAAGGTGCCACAAGTACTCCTTTTCTTCTAACGTATACTGTTGCAGGAATGGCTTTTAGTGATCTGAACCTTCCCACTCCTATTAATCTCTTTGGGTTTAACTCCAAATTCCAGGTGTGACACTTTTTGTCAGCATTAACTATTCCATTGCTGATAATTTTAGTGACTGGAAAGGGGTGGTTGGGAATTGAAGATTTTTCCTCCCTCTCAGCAGGAAAGGGAATGCAGAGAAAGAAGAAAGGAAGAGAAATACAAAAACAGGGGAAAGGGACTAAAGGTGGGTGGGAAAGAGACACAAAGAACAAAAATAGTCGTGGTCCTAAAGTTGAGCAAATTTTTCCATTGGGTGATGCTGAATATGGCAAGATACTAACAAATAATAAGTAAGTTTGTTACTATACAGAGACCATATTCTGCTCATGATCTTTGTGTAAACTTCTCATTGACATCAGTGGGAGTTCCATGAATGGAGGGAGCTACGTAGTTGTAAATATATATCATGGCCCATAGACGTAATTTAAAATGGCATTTGGCCTCCTCCACAGAATGAATTTGACACGTCTCCCTTTAACAAACAACCTGCAGGGAATTTCTGTTCTTGGAGGTTTTTTGCATCATTGGGTATTAAACCTGACTAAAGATATTAGTTTAAAACATTTTTCCTTGTTAACTGCTTGTTTAAAAAAAAAAATAGAAGATAATTCCTATGGAAATTTCCTAGTGGAACACTTAGCCAAGAAGGGACACTGCCTGCCTCTTCATTGTGTAATCAGCAATCTTGATTTTCCCCAACACCAAAAGCTACATGAGAAAACATATAGAAAGCAAGAGTGCTGCAGAATGTTGAGGAATGGAACACAGGTTGGCTGGTGAGGAGGTACTTGATAATTAAGTAAAGCCTGATTCAGACTACACATAAGTTACTCGATAAATTATTCCTAACTTCTTCCCAACAACAAGTGTCAGTATCATCTAAATAAAATATTTCAAATTGTAATAGGATAGTTATAGTAAGACTGTTTTCTCTTTGTCTTTAAGGTGGCCTGAGACATGCAGCTGCCAGTATAGCAGGTCTTGAAGCATACAAGCACATGAAGTTTGAAGGAGGAGTGCATCGTGTTCAGCGAGTGCCAAAGACAGAAAAGCAAGGCCGTGTTCACACCAGTACAATGACTATCGCAATATTACCCCAACCCATGGAAGTAAGATGTATTTAAATATAACTAATCGTCCCATGAACAACCCCCTTACCTGCCGTCTTGAAGACATCTTTCCTTTTTCAATCTTTTGACCGCTCCCTGAAAAACCCCAAGTCATGTTGTGTCTAGTGACCATATTTATGTCCGGAGAGGCTAGAGAGCACTGGCACACTTAAGTGTGTGTGTTTGTGGATTTCTTCACATTCCTGCCTCACAACGTTTTCCCACCAACAAACTGTTGTGAGTTCAATAGGATTTTCCCTTACATAGCTTGTGGAGAATTACTTTGTATGGAGTAAGATCTCTTTAGCTTCTATATTTTATTTACACAAAGTGTTTCCTAAGCATGAAAAATGTTCCATTCAAAAACAACGTTTTAGAACCAAAGTCTGTTTACAATTTCAGAGGAATGCTTTAGTGTATGGAAAGTGGGAATACAAATTGGTCACAGGAGGTGTTTGTGTGGGGGAAAAATGTCTCAGGAATCCCTCATCCAAATATTGGCTCTTCTTAGCTGGACTTCACCAGAGGCATGTCAAAGGGGGACTTGTATCCCTGACACAGTGACAAAAGAACTGGGACCAAAAAATGTGGAATTTAGAGATTTTTGTTTACATATGCATTATCTATAAATTCCATATTTTTCTCCCCCTAAAAAGATTTGCTGAGAATTTTGTTCTCATCAGGGATTTGCTGAGCTAACACCCTTGAACTAGCTGAGAATTAAAGCTTTGTATTGATCTTTGCCTCAGAGGAGCTTGCACTGCAGTCTGATCAACAGGACTGTATTGTGCTTTCTGTAACTGTTTGGCTGTTTCATCACACTCCTCATCAACTTGAAATGGTTTTGATCTCCTACTGAAATATACTGTTTAAAAAAATATCCAAACGTTTGTATTAAAAATAACTGTCATTTGTATAGAAAGGAGAAACAAAGATGTGTGTGGGTTTTTTTTTGGTTTGGTTTGGTTTTTTTTGTTCTATCTTCCCTATCACAGATCAATCTGATAATTAATCCCAAAGATTTACAAATTGAAACTAAGCGAGCCAGTGGAGCTGGGGGCCAGCATGTAAATACAACAGACAGCGCTGTACGGATAGTTCATATTCCAACAGGTACCTAAATGTTACTCTTAATAAAGGATCTACAATGTGAAACTATTGGCATAACTAAAATGCAGATATCTTATCAGGTTGAAAGATCAAAAAGCTAAATAATTCTACTTCTTCTTCAGTCGCTTTGTAAGAACAATTGTCAGTACTGGGAGACAAAAATTCATGTAATTTAATATTGTAAAATCCTTATGGGATAAGGGTTTTGGAAAGGGTTAGTGAAATAACTATTCATTTCTACAAACTTTATAAAATTACATCCAAATTTAGATCTCAGTGGACAGTTCTCCACATCACAAAACCACTATCCCTCTTGGCAAACCTGGTGGCTTCTGTTTCATGGGTCCAGTACTAAATTATTAGTGTTGGAACTGAAGATTGAGGTGCACTGGGATACATGTCTGTTTTCAGGGGGTAGCCTGTAATCCTCTTGATTACAATTTATCGCTTTCCATGTTTGTTAAATTTCACATATAAAGAGAAGTAGTGCTTAAAAGCAGGTCAGACTATTAGGACAATGATTTCCTTGAGCGTGGAAGTACTCTATACTTGGAGTTTTGCCTCTTCTTAGTTAGCAATGATGATTTTATCACACAAATCAATTTCTGTTGCTTTTGATACAACTCTAGATTATTCTGAAACCTTGAAGACAATAAAGTTCCATTCTCAAATGTTTTCATAGCTCATTAATGTCTTGTCAAGCACTTCTTCCCCCATTCACAGTTTTGCAGACCACCTCCTTTTACAATCCAGTTCATTAAACCATCTCCCTTTTTATTCACAATAACATCCTTGAGACAACTACAGCAGTTGCATAGATGGAAGATTTATATTTTTAGTTTTTTAATGCAATTTAGCAGCTGAAAAAAGGACGAGAGGCAGTAGCAGACAGATCTTCAGGAGCCAGCTTGAGACCCACTGAACAATTGTGTTTGGTGGTTCTCCCCTTTCCTCCACAGCATCTGGAGAACAGGGTATCTCCTTTTCTACTTAGCATTACAATGTTAGCTCTTTGAAGCAGGCAGTGTCTTTCTCAATTTAACATGGTTCTTATTGCTGTGGGGCCCCGCTCCTAATTGAAGTGTATTGATGCTACCTTAATGCAGGTAACTGCAACTCCTCCACCTGTCTCCTTGATCCCATTCTCAGCCTTTGACTTTCATCTGTCTTCTGGCTCCTTCCTCATAGCATACAAGCATACTCTCATTTCTTCATCCTCAAAAATTAAAAAAACAAACAAACAAAAAAAAAACCCTTAAATGCCACCCACTTCCAAATGCCATACAATCTTCTTTCTACTCACTTCTGAGCTCTTTCAGTGTGCCATCTACAACAGCTGCCTTGACTTCCCCTCATCCAGCTTCCTTTTGGACCCCTTCTTATTTAGCTTCCACTCTTCACCTCCACCAAAACTGCTGTCATCAACATTTCCGACATATCATCAGAGCCAAATTCCAGAATCTCTATTATCTCTTTCTGCAGCCTCAGTATTGCTGATCACTCCAGTGTTCAACACCTTGTTTTCCCTTGGTTCTTATAGCCGTGATAGGTCCAGATTCTCCTCAGACCTCTCAGATATCTCTTTCAAAGGCTCCATTCTTCTCTCATTATGTTGGCATCCCCTTTTATTTGAGCTCACTCTATTCTCCCATTGCCATTAGTTTTGCAACATCAGAGTCATCTCTTATGCCGCCTTCTCCCAACATATCCAGAATGTTACCACTTATTTTACAGAGATGATCACTATTACTCGGTTCTGGTTACTAAAATACTTGTCCCATCTAGCAGTGGGCATTTTAGATCTTCTTGAGCCTCCCTTCATCTTCCACTGAACGATGGAACGCCCACATAGGAAGCCAAGTCCCCGCAGAGCATTAAATATCCCATCTCCCTTGGGAACCAGGGCAGCAGCAGCACATATTTATAATCACAGTTTTCTTAATGATAGACGGACACTCCAAGATGGTGGACTTCAGCAACCAATTACATTTGTTGCTATATGAGCTTATGAACTGTTCTCTGATCTGCCTACTATGCCATGCTTCATCTCTTGACCTTTTCCTATACCATTTTATTTCTTCTTTCCTCTTGTGCCTGTCTCCATCACACCCCCTCCTTTTACGTTCCTGTTCTCCCACTTCCATTATTCCTATTGTATCCGCTCCATTCACACTCCCTTATGGTTACAGAGGGAAAAAAAGTTTTTAAACTATATAAACAATCAGTATTAAAAACACAACCTTATAGAGCCAGCAAGGTATATAAACAAATCCTAGAAATTATATGAAATTGCTTTGTAACCCCTGTATTCCCATCAGTTTGTTTATCTTCCCGGTATTCATTACTCACACTTCTTGCTCTTTGGGGTAGTGACCATATTTTTTTTTATAGCGGAAGAGTTTAGCGCATGTTTGTGTGGTGCTATAATAATAATTGTCCACACCCTGATTCTCCCACAGTGATTACTGCAGGCTCCTCTTCTCTGGCCTCCCTAATTCCTAAATTTCTTTAATCAAGATCATGCAAAACATAGATGCTAAGATTATCTTCCACACCTGTGAATCAGATCACATCACTCATCTCTTCTTCCACAGACTCCCTGTAGCGTATCGTATTCAATTATAAATGTAAACATCTTGTGTATGTGGTAAAGGACCTGTGCAATTCAACCCAGAATTTCAGGCTAAACTTTTACTATGGATACAATTTTGTATGGTAAAATTAAGCAAAATTCACAGGACTGTCCTGGTACAAAAAGGAAAAAAATCAGTGTATGGTTACAGCGGGACTGAAGCCTAAGCTGGAGTGGGGCTGAATCTGAAGCCGAAGAAGTCACGGAACTCTGTTAAAATCACAGAATCCGTGACCTCCGTGATTAAATCGCATCCTTAACTATTACAGATTTTGGATTTTATTTTTTTGCCTCCCTTAACGTGGTAAAGAAAGTAGTAGCTTGTTTTTACTTTTAACATAAAAATAATCTCCATTGAAGATGGAATCACAACAATATTTTTGTACGTATTCTTATTAAACATTAAATCTGATTATATTTTTGCTGTAATCAGGTGTAGTGTCTGAATGTCAACAAGAGAGATCTCAAATCAGAAATAAAGAGAAAGCTATGCAAATGCTTCGTGCTAAACTATACAGCATCAAACTAGAAGAAGAGACAAGAAAGAGATACAATGCCAGAAAGATTCAGGTAGGATTTACTTTGCAAACGAATAGCTCTATGCGTATGGGACTGCTGAGAGCAAGTTACGTTTTAAAATTAGATTAAAAAGAAAGTTAATTGCGATATATTAAAGTTAAATGCAGTGCACAAATGTCTTATTCCAGGGGTTCTCAAACTTAATTGCACAGCGACCCCCTTCTGACAACAAAAATTAAGTGACACCAGGAGGGTGGACTGAAACTTAAGCTCAGCTGCCCCGGGTAGCAGGGCCAAAGCCCAAGCCCCACCGTCTCGCCTGTAACCTGAGCCCCCCACCCAGGGCTGAAGCCTTTGGGCTTTGGCTTTAGTCCCGGGTGGTGGAGCTCGGGCTTTGGCCCCGGCCACAAGAAGTCTAAGCCAGCCCTGGTGACCGCATTAAAATGGGGTCCCAACCCACAGTTTGAGAACCGCTGTCTTATTCCATTAAATTGCAGTGCATAAGGCTTGGGTAGGGCTTGGTGGCACAGCTATTTTTCACCCTGGCTAGTAATCTTACACATTGAGCTAGCTGTCATACACAGGGATTGAAAAAAACTTATCTACCATGCATGTAATGTCAATAGCAGCATGATCACGCATTCTGCACTTTTGACTACTTATCTAGTTCCATCAGGACATAGTACTACCCACATTAAGCCTCTGAATAGCTTTCAAACCGCTGACTTTGTTTTTTAAATTAACCTGTCTGAAAAATATCTCGGGTACATGATGGACAATATTCAGTCCTGGGTCAGTGACAGGGTAAAGGGCTGATGTCTGATAACCTCCTAGAAACTATGTACCATTAGAAAGGAAAGACTTATGGCTTTGCAGTAGGATAGAGCATACGTTTCTAAACCTGATAATTTATTAAATATTTGACCTTTAAGTGTGAAATGACATACACAAAACATGTATTCTAGTTCAGTGTCAAACTTTGTATTCTAGCTATATTTCATACACAGTGCTATACAAGATCTATAGACCTAATGAGACAGGTGAAACAAAACAACTGCTGAGTACAGTAACCAGAATACTAGAGACAGTACAAGTTTTTAATTCACATATACATTTATTATCCAGTGATTGCTACTCTAGCACTTCATATAGGTTTGTAATAACTAAAAGAACACTACAGTTCTTCATATATATATGATCTAAGAACTCTAGGAACTTGTTATTCTTAGCCATAGCTGTAGTGAACAGGTCTGTAGGTTAGTAGTATTACTATATCTCTGTCATGAATATTGTGTATTTCTAGTAGGAAGTAAAAAACTGACGTTCAAATGCTTAACCAGTATATTATTCTATGCTTAAAAAGAATACCATGATAATAAACTGATTCTTCTTATGTGATAGATTGGGACCAAAGGAAGATCTGAGAAGATCAGAACATACAACTTTCCACAGGATCGTGTTACTGACCACAGGATAAACAGAACTGTGCATCATATTGAAAGTTTTATGTTAGGGGAAGAACTGTTAGATGAAATGATAACATCCCTGATGGAATGTGCTGATTATGAAACTTTAATGGAAATTATTTCAGAAAATGTAAAAACAAATCTGACCTGAACTTTGTTCTTTGCTAAGACCTGTAATGACAGATATGGCTACCCTGGCACAAATTAGCTGCATGACTGTTTGCTGGAGCATCACACAGGAGGTGTAAACTGCATTTCAAATCACCAAAAAGAATTAATTTATCTCCTCATGACTGCTAAACAGTTTTTTTTCCTACTTGCTGGAGTAGAAGACTGTTGACTTTTGTATGAGATGACTACAGTGTAGAAAATCTAAAGTAAATATGATTGAGTTTGAAGTGATTGCAGTTTTTACTTTCTCACCTGGACATTGCTGCTCTACTTTCAAAAGGTATGCAGAAAAACGGAGTTGCTTCTAGTTCTAGGCTTCATTTGAGCTTAAAAATCTGTTCCATACAGTATAAAGCCAACGATGCAGGGAGCCTCCCTTTTATAACATTTAGGCTAGTGGTTAGGGTGCTCAGCAGTGAGTGGGCTACTCTTACCTCTCAGGTGAGTGACCTAGCCACCTGACTACACAATGACTCTGTTTCTGTCTCTGGCCCAATTAATATTTAATTATCTTATTAAAGTAGAATGAATTCAACAAGAGAGATTGAGAGAGACCTACATCAGAATATCCCATAGTCCCGTGGCTAAGGTACTCACCTTAGAGGTTACACACCCCTATTCAAATCCCTTCTCATCAGGCAAAGGGGGGAATTTAAACTAGGATCTCCCATATCTCAGCTGAGTACCTCATGCACTGAGCTAAAGATTAGAAGGGAGACCCCCTCTTCCCCACAGCCATTTTGTGTGGCGTGAGACAGACACCTAAACTGTTTGTTTCTTGTGAAAATGACTTAGGCACCTAAGTCACCTGACTCCAAGAGAGGGGTTCCTGGTTGTGGATCACAAGCAGAAATAGGTGCCTCCCTGCAGACCAGATTTAGGCACCGAACTTTAACAGACACCTGAGATGACCGGGATTTAGGACACATCTTTCCCATCAGCATCTTCCACCTGCTAGCTTAGGCAGCTGCATGCCTAACTTGCTGATCTTTGTGTATCCCATTTTACGGTGCGCTCTCTGTTCCCATGCATTGTATAGGGAGCCTATGCATCTAACATAGGCTTTGTGGATTCCTGTGATTTTCAAGGCATCTGAAGCTAGGCTCGTTGCAATGCCCAAGTTCCTTTGTGGATTTTGGATGTACTCTCTTGAAGCCTGAACTTCAGGTCTTCTATTTCTTGCTTTCCTCTTTTTATCAGTTATATCAAGGTTATATGCTATTAGAAAACTAGTGGTGACTAGACTATTTTCTGTAACCTTCAGCAAGATGCTAATCTCATCTGTAAAGGTGGAGTTTTTATTGTCTGTATACATTGTTGTATTGACTAATCATGGCTGTGTAAGAGTTGCATTAGCAGCCCTGGAGATCTGAAGTCCTTTACTCAGAATGGTCCAGCCTGGGGATGGCAGTGCAAATTGTCCTGCCAGTGTCATTAAAGATGGCAGTTCTTGCAGGAGTAGGGCAAACGCTAATTAAATATAAAGTATCTTAGCTAATAACAAAAATACCTATTCTCTCCAGCTGCTGTACTGGAGGGTAGCAATTATATTTGAATCTGTCTTTCTAAAGGTGGTATAGGTAATCCTGGAAATTACAGACCAGAGAATCTTATTTCAGTACCAGATAATAGGGACAAATCAGCATGATTTATGTAAAGGAAAATTCTGCCTCTCTGATCTGCTGGTGATCTTTTTTGTGTGGTTAAAACAGAGGGTAAATGAGAAACATTACATTTATATTTGGGTATGCAAAACACTGAAAGCAATTGTGACTGTCCACACACACAAAGTGATGAGCACAATCTTTATACCAGACCATACTATAATATATTGCATATATAATAAAATCTGTAGAGCAACAAATGATTCATATAATGAGGAAAAATTTTGCTATGGGTAAAAATGTTTACTTCTGATTTCTATTTAACAAAATCACCAAAACATATTAGAATAAAAATAAGTTAGTATGTGTGACAAACTTTGCAGGAGTTTGCTTATAAACATAATTTCAGTAAAGTACATACAAAATGTAATGTGTTGTAAACAATTAAGGAATGCAATTATAAAACTAAACAAAATTTATATCTACATTCCATTATCTTACATTTACTCGCTTCTCTAGTTTGAACCAGGAAATATACAAGTCCTTTGTATACAAGTAAGTGCTCATTTAAGCTTGGCTTTCTAGAGGCTATTTTGTTTCCTAAAATGATCCTGTATGCTGGCCTTAGTACTAAGCTCTATTCTGTAAAGCAGTGATGCACAAGCTTAACTTTATCCATGAAAGTAGTTCCTTTGAAGTGATGGGAGTACTTACACTCAAAGTTAGGTATCTGCACCACTTTTTGCAAGAATGGAGCCTTACTCGTCACAATTTTGGTATATTTATATGCAGAATCAGAAGCGTAAGGTCATATTGTGTATCTGTAAGTGCAACCCCCCTTCCCTTCAAGTTCTTGAGTTCTTAAAATCACCTCTCTGTTCCATGTTAGTTTTGATGGAGGGACTGTTTTCTCAACAACTCTGGGGCTTCAGGGACACTACTCCTGTGTTGATACAACTCCGCTGAGATGTGAGATGACTGTATTGTGCTCCCACTGGAGCTGATTTTAAGAACGTGAAGGAATGGGGGTTGCACTAACAGACACATAATAGCTTCTGATTTTGCATATAAATGATACCAAAATTATAGTGTAAAGGCGCCACTCTTGGAAACAGTGATCCATATACCTAACTTTGAGTATAAGTACTCCCATGACTTCAGTGGAACTACTTTCATGGGTGAAATTAAGCATGCATCACTGCTCTACAGAATGGAGCTTAGTACGAAGGCCAAAATACAGGATCACTTAGGGAACAAAATGGCTGCTGGAAAGAGAAGGGCTTATTTAAACCTAAATAGCTGCCTATTTCTAAACCTGGATTCTTGTCTTGTGCAGATGGTGGACTTAATCCTGAATTCCCTCTTCACTGCAACTGAGCATCTTATAGACAAGAAGTATTTAAAGGAATAAGCATTGCCATTGTTCTAATAGCCTTGGAAATTTATTTAGTAGCCAGGCAAGCGGAGTCTAAAGTGAGTGGATTGTTGGTTTTATTATGGGGGCAGCAGGGGAACCTGTTCCGTCCTCTCCTTTCTCCAAATAAAGTAAATCCCATGTTGCTGACATGGAGGATACTTGTTAAACATTTTGCACAGCCACGCCAGTGCTGAGATAGGATTCTGCCTGCTAAACTCTGTTCCACTATTGTCTAGGTGACACTGAATATTTGGGGGTACTGAAGAACTTTGGTCAGCTAACCACTGGGGGTGAGGGAGAAGGTTGGACTCTGACAGCCAGGCCTAAACCAAACTGCAGCAGAAGGTAAGTGAAACTCCTGTAGTTCAAGGGAATAATTAAATGGTACAATAACATATAAAAGGGGAGGAGACATTAATTTACAGAGACAATTACTCCTGGGGGAATTCTGCACACAATATTCTAAAATTCAGCATATCTTATGTGTCAGAATAACACAACATCATCATGCTCCAGCTGTCAGCCCCAGGCTGTCTGGCTGCAGGAGCACCTGTCGCCCTTGCTAGGGAGTGCTGGGAGGGGGGAAATAAATTCTGCTGGAAAAAATAAAATTTTGCAGAGAATATTAATTCTGCATTGTGCAGAATTCCAGCAGGAGCAGACTCTTCTGCAGCTTATGGTTAACGTGAGCCTGTTCTACTTTGGTTAGCATATGGGAGTGATCTGCATTTCCATGTCTCCCTTGGTATGATCCCAAGGAGTTTACATCGGTGTTAAGCCACCCTCCAGGCTGCCAATGGGGTACAACAGATTGGGGAAACTGCGCCACAAAGGTGAGGGAATGATTTACCCATGGTCAGAGAACTTACAAATAAACCTCAGGTTTCAGAGTAACGGCTGCGTTAGTCTGTATTAGAAAAAAGAAAAGGAGGACTTGTGGCACCTTGGAGACTAACAAATTTATTTGAGCAGAAGCTTTCGTGAGCTACAAGCTCCCTTCGTTGGCTGCGTCGGATGAAGTGAGCTCACGAAAGTCTATGCTCAAATAACTTTGTTAGTCTCCAAGGTGCCACAAGTCCTCCTTTTCTTTTAGCAAATAAACCTCAGTAGCTACCACATGTCCCAGTCCTCTGCAGTAAATACTTTTCCCTTAAAAAGGGATCTAAGCTGCCTGGCACAGCCAGGGTAGAGAACCCAGGCGCGGGGTGACTGCATGAAGCAGCGCTTACTGATGGCGCGAGCGCTGGGACCCAGAGAGGCAATCAGGACGTTCAGAAAAGCCGCCTCTGCTGGCGGCGCCGCATTCTGTCTCCCGCGCTCCACGTGTCCACCCCGGAGAGCGCGCGCTGCCAGCCTCCCTCCCTGCTTTTGGACACGCCCATGGGCGCGAGCGCGGGCTCGCGCTTGCCTCGCCCCTCTCCTTCAGAAGAGGGAAAATGCGAGGGAGGAGGGGCTCCTCCTCGCGAGGCCCGGGATTGGCTGCCGTTTACAACCTCCCCGCCATTGGCGGCCGGGCTCGTGGGGCGGCACCTGATTGGCCGCCGGGATTTTGGATACCAAATTCAAAGTTTTTAAAAGTACCCGGCAAGCGCGGCAGCCGCCCAGAGTCATTCACCGGCCGCGGTTCGCGCGGAGGGAGCAGCGTCCCAGGTACTGTGGCCGGGCGGGGGGGACGGGGCTGAGGAGCCGCCGCAGCGGCGGGAGGTTTGACTTGTCCCGGTCTCAGAGGCGGTGGGGCTGTGACGCGTCCCGGGTCACGGCGGGCTCGGTGCCCGGGCGTCCGTGCCCGGGCTGGGGCGCCCCGGCCCCGGGCTCTGGAGGGTGGATGGCGGGAGCGGGGCTCTGGCTGCGTGCCTCGGTTCTTGTGCTGGGGAAACCGAACGTGCCTCGGGGCGGGGGTTTCCCCAGGGCGGCCGCCGAGTGGCTCAGACCCGGCAGGTAGCCCGGGGGTCCCTCGGGGGCCGCCGGCCTCCCATCACCCCCCCACCCTCTCCCCAGGGCCTTGCAGCCACTTCCCCCCCCGGTCACTCCTCTCGGTCTCCCGCCCTGCGGCGGGATGGCGGGCCCCGGGCTGCTCCCCCCAAGCGAGGGAAGCGCCAGCCCCGGGGGTCTTGGCGGGCGGGAGGAAGGCTGAGGAGCAGCCGCGCAGCCCCGTCTCCCGCCCGTCCAGGCCATGCCGCCGGGAGAGGACACCGCCTAAACTGGCGGCAGATTGGCCCCGCGGCCCTCTTTGGGGGGGCGGTGATTAAAAATGAGGGAAAGAGGAGGCAAGACCTGTCTCAGTGTGAGGATGGCAGAGCTGGGGGCTCTTCTGTCGGCAGCGGCCCAGCTCAGGCACTGGGTGCTGGGAATGGAAATACACTGACAGCTCTCAGATCCTGCAATGTACTAACCACGCTAGGAACAGATGCACGGAGCTGATGTAGCTTTAGAGACCGCAGAAGGAGGCCAGGAACTTATTTGTGCTGCAAACAAGGCCATTAGGGGCACCTTCTCTAACCACAGCCCAGAGGGGGTCACCTTCACTGATTCAGCTATACAAGAACCACATCTTTGCCCCATTCACAGTACACAGAGAGAACCAATTATTTTTATTTCACTCCAAAAAGATATGCATCACCCTAAATATACAGGGGACACTTCTTCCCTCCACCTCAAACATTTATGGAACACCCTTTTCCCCAAACTCCTGGAAATGCCTATGACTGTAGCCCCTTAAAAATCCTGGGGACTCCTCAGTCTCCGCAAACACAGGAGTTGGTTTTGCCTTTGTACTATGACCACATGGAAGGACACTTCTCAGGCTATTCCCAGTGTGCAGGAGATCACATCTCTTCCCCACACTATTAACACATAGGAGAAATATCCATCAGGGCAAACATGGGGTACCCTCCTATTTCACCACTAACATATGTGAAGGGATATCTCCATTAACATTAAGGGATACTTCTTAGCTTTCCAAACATGCCCTGCCCCGAGTCAGCAAAATTGTGCCTGGGGGTGGCTTCTCCCCCCCCCAATCACCACTTCCTCCCCTTCGTGGTGGGGGTTGGGACACCTCCGCCTTGCCTCTGAAGTGTACTTTGGCCTGGTACCCTGTGCAGGAGCCCCTATCCTGGTTCTGCCTGGTGGCAAATTAATATCCAAGAAGCAGCATGTCCAGTTCCGTGACTGCCCGCCAATTGTCCTCCTTAAGTCATGGAACCCTCTCACTAACACTGTTCCTTCTAGAGCAGTGGTTTTCAAACTTTTTTCTGGCGACCCAGTTGAAGAAAATTGTTGATGCCCATGACCTAGCGGAGCTGGGATGAGGGATTTGGGGGTGTGGGGGGGGCTCAGGGCTGGGGCAGGGGGTTGGGGTGCAGGAGGGAGTTTGGCCTGGTGGGTGCAGGCACTGAGGTGGGGCTGGGGATGACGGGGGAGGGATAGCTCAGTGGTTTGAGCATTGGCCTGCTAAACCCAGGGTTGTGAGTTCAATCCTTGAGGGGGCCATTTAGGGATCGGGGGAAAAATTGGGGATTGGTCCTGCTTTGAGCAGGGGGTTGGACTAGATGACCTCCTGAGATCCCTTCCAACCCTGATATTCTATGATTCTATGAGGGGGTTGGGGTGCAGGAAGGGGCTCTGGGTTGGGGGAGGCTCAGGGCAGGGGGTTGGGGTGCAGGCTTACCTCGGGCAGCTCCCAGTCAGCAGCGCAGCAGGGGTGCTAAGGCAGGCTTCCTGATTGTCCTGGAAGCGCGCTGTGCCCCGGAAGTGGTCCGGCTCTTGCCTGCAAGCACTGCCCCCCATTGTTCCCATTGGCCGAGGACCAGCCAATGGGAGTGCGGAGTCAGCGCTCGGGGTGGGGGCAGCGCACAGAGCCCAGTGGCACTCCCGCCTAGGAGTCGGACCTGCTGCTGGCTGCTTTCAGGGCACAGCGAGGTGTCAGAATAGGTAGAGTCTAGCCAGGCAGCACCGCTGATGGGACTTTTAACAGCCTGATTGGCGGTGCTGACCACAGCTGCCCTGACCCAGTGCCTTACATTCCGCGACCCAGTACTGGGTCGCCACCCGCAGTTTGAAAAGCACTGTTCTAGGGGCCACTTGGAAATACATTGAATGCACTATGGTGTTTAAGACAGGAAGTGAGGATGCCATTATATCCATCATAAAAAGCAGAAAAAAAAGTTAGTGAATTATTTTTGGCACAATTATATCCAGGGTAACACTCTATTCTTATGAAAAGGTGCTGTTGGAATTTTAATGATCGCTGATTGGGACCTGAAAGGCATGCACTCAAGTAGTAGAGTGCCCTAACTCCATGCTGGAGTATAGATTCAGGACTATCTCTGTGGAGAGAGTGCCACATTTTGAATACTTGACTTCCTACAGCACTGGGTTGTTTTCCGCTTCCAGGATCTCCTTCAAGTACTGACTTGGCCGAACTGTGCTTGGCTTTTGAAAACTGGCAAGATACATTTTTTTAGTACTATTTTCAATAACTACTGTTTTGTGTGGATTTGGAGAAGAGCTACCTATTCATAATAAGATCTGATGGCACTTCTTGCAAGACTTAAAAGTGATGCCTGTATGGTATCCAAATTACAATTGGGAAATTGCATTCTGCCCACTAACCCACCCTCCTACATATTCAGTTGGAGAAGTTACTCAGTTTCGTTCTGAAAAATGTATAGTGGAGTTGGTATAAAACAGCTTTTGCATTTCATTTCAAGTTGGCTGCAGTTAAGTGGAGGAGACGTTCAAATGTGCTGTGAATGTTACTTTTGTAAATGATAGACTGAATTCCCCGTTACAGAATTTGGGTCTTTGTGGAGCCCCATTGAAAGAACTGGCTCTGACTAAATTCAGACAGTATAAGTAGAACTTCAGCTCAGGACACATGCTCACTCAATCAGTGCAGGATAGCTGGCTGACTAGTTGGTCCAAGATATCCTAGAGCTTCATGTCAGCAGGAGAGAAATAGGGAAACTATAAAATGGAGCTTATCCACCATGAAAAGAAATGAAGCGGAGCTATGTGATACCTTTCCCTCCCTCACAGCATTTTTTTTTGTAAGAATAGAGAGGAAAGCTCCCCCCTCGCACCTACGCTATCTAGCAGCCAGTGAGAAGGTAGAACTCTCCATCCCAGACATCTCAGAAAGTATAAGAATAGGCATGTATTCTGTGGAAAACTGGAAATTTATACAAATTGTCCATTAGTATAAGACGTATGGTGAAACATTAAAATATGTGGTTTTTTTACTGGGTCTTTCATTAAAAAGATCACCATAATCTATTCTGTAGTATTCAGTTTGATACAAACATTTATTTGAATGTTTTTCTTTAAGATTAAAGGTCTGTTGGGAAAGGACGAAAGTCTTGTATTGATGGGTTCTTAGAGCATTTCCATATAGGATGAATTTTAAATGGACAGGTGAGCCCAGAAGTTTGGCAGGTTGTCCTGGTATGTATCTGATGGTAAATGTCTTCCAACTTAAACATTTTCTTCTTGGTATTGTGTGCTTTTAGCATAGGGATTAGGGACATACGACTGGAAGGGACCTCCTGGTTCATAGAGTACAGTCACAGGGAAACCTGTTTTCACAGGGAATCTCATCACTTAAGTGGAAACCTACAATACTTGTTTGCCATAGAGAAATTTGGTTTAACTGTGCAACTGACTTGCTCTGGCTAGAGCTGTTTTGGATTAATACTTTGTTGTTTTGTTGCAGGATACAAACCAGAAAATAATGAAAGCAAACCTTAACCACTCCACGAAAATGAAATGTGATTTTAATTGTAACCATGTCCGCTCTGGACTCGCACAATTAAAGACTGATGCAGTAAAGGCAAGACTAGAAGAATCCTCTACCTCGAATTATGAGGAAGGGTCTTGTAAAGACTGTGTTAAAGAATATCAGAGGCTATTGCATAGTGAACTGCAGAATGCAACCCCCAGGAATTTTGACCCCAAAGCTGAAGGAAGGCTTGTACATAACAAAGAAAACCAGCAAGTATTGTACAGATTTGGTGAAGGTGCCTGTGAAATGGAGGCATTAGAAAACAGTAGGTTTAATGAGGAGAGTGGTTACTCCTCTATGTTGAGCAGCGAGTACAATGATCCAACAGAACATGAGGACAGTATATTACTGGCGGGAAATATATATGGCACACCAAATCACTGTCTCATGAACCAAAGCCAAGCACAGCTTTCCAAAAAAACCTTGTTACCAGTTACCTATTTTGAAGAACTGGTTTGCTCAACTTTGAAAAAAAGTGGTAAAAGAAATCTTAAATCATGGGCTATTGTGGACAGAATTGTTTCCCGGGGAAGCGCTGGACTTAGGAATCTAATTGGCAGAAAAATGGGATTAGATGGAATAGACATTCTTGGTGAACTCTTCCAAAGGCACCTCAGACATCTTTTAGCAAACATCTTAAGACATCTTGATGAGATGGACTTAATAAAGTAAGTTTACTAACCTTGTGGGAGTTTGTCATTGGGAAAGTGATAGTGCTAGTGGGAACCAGAAGGGATGCTGCTCTGTGCATATGAGCTTGACTTCTGCACATTGTTTAGTATTATGATACAACTTCAAAAGTATCCTAAAAAGTTGCATTACTCAACATGATGCATGTTGCTATATAGGAGTGATGTGCATCTTTCATAGAAAACGTATAATACTTCAGTTCTACAAAACTACCATGAAAATCTACCAAAATTCACTCATTTGCCCTTACCATGACACAATGTTTATTTGCCTGTTCAAAATTTTAAAAATTTCTCTTGTCCATTCATATGGTAAGCTCACTGGGACAGGCACCCTCTCACGTTTTATATTTGCACAAGTCTAGCACATTTTGAGTACTGCCAGATATAAATAGAAAAGAGGTGATGGAATAGCCTGCCTCTTGAAGGGGGTGGGAGGGTGTGGACTCAGTCTCTTGAGGACACTTACACTAGTGGACTAGATCTTGGACATATTTTTGAGCAACAAGTTTATTTTTTACTTTCAGAAGTTGTTAAGGTGTTTGTGTTTTCACTACAGTGTGGCTAAAGTGAGTCCAACATGGAAGAAAATTCTAAAGGAAGACAAATGGGCTTTCAAAGTGTATAGTAAAGCGGTGAAAAGCCTTTCTGTAAGTTCCTGCATTTGATAACTTTAAATTTGAATCAGTGATCTACAACCTGTTGCTTGAGGGCTAGCTGTGGCTCTTGAGGATGAAGATCAAAAAAATTATTTGATTATATATTGAAAATATGTTCTCTGAGCTGGGCCCTGTGATATTTAAACTGAGGTGTTTAAATCCTGTTAAGTTTGACATCCTTTTTTTAACCTGAAGTGCAAACCTGGAAAATCTGGACTAAAAGTTCAGTTCTTGGTGGAAAAGAGACAAACATTCCTATTCATCATGACAAAATATTGATGAAAAAATTGTTTTGTTTTAAAATTTTGCTGTTGACTCAATTGCATGATTTGTCTAAATGGTTAAAAATTGTGGTAACTTGGAAATAATGTTCAGCATAATTGAAGATTATTGAAGTTAATGGTGGCCTAAACCATGTTGTCCCACAGATGTTTAAAAGAGGGCTATCCATGAATTGCATTTAACTCAAGCAATTAACTCAAAACAAATTAACTCGATTAAAAAAATTAATCACAGTTTTAATCCCACTGTTAAACAATAATAGATACCAATGTAAATTTATAATTGTTTGTGGATGTTTTTCTACATTTTCAAATATATTCATTTCACTTACAATACAGAATACAAAGTGTGCAGTGCTCACTTGCACTGTAAAAAAGAAACGAAAGAAATAGTATTTTTCAGTTCTGCAGTGCGATCTCTTTATTGTGAAAGTACAACTTACAAATGTAGAATTATTTTTTTACATAACTGTTTTGTTTTGAGTGCAGAATGAAACGTTAGAGCCTACAAGTCCACTCAGTCCTACTTCTTGTTCAGCCAATTGCTAAGACAAACAAGTTTGTTTATATTTATGGGATGTAGTGCTGTCCGTTTCTTATTTACAGTGTCACCTGAAAGTGAGAATAGGTGTTTGCATGGCACTGTTGTAGCTGGCATTGCAAGATATTTACGTGCCAGATATGCTGAATACTCCTATGCCCCTTCATGCTTCGATTTGTAGATCGCACTATCTTTTGCATTTTCACGATAAAAAGATTGTACTACAGTATGAGGTGAACTGAAAAATACTATTTTTTTTGGTTTATCATTTTTTCAGTGCAAATATTTGTAATAAAAAATAATATAAAGTGAGCACTCTACACTTTGTATTCTGCGTTGTAATTGAAATGAATAGATTTGAAAATGTAGAAAAACATCCAAAAATATTTCTAGTAAATTTAAATTGGTATTCTATTGTTTAACCGTGTGATTAATCACCTTTTTTAAATCTTGCGATTAATTGTAATTAATATTTTAATCGTTTAACAGCCCTCCTTTAAAATAGTAACGAGAATAGCTACTTACACCAAAAGTACAGGTAAAATGAAAGCCACATAGCTTACTATCAAGGTTTGAAAAAATTACCATAAACTTCCTTGCCAAAGAAAAGTTTACAAAGAAAACCTCAATACTTTATTTTAAAGATACACAGCTACTTTACATCAAAGTTAAATTTTTATACTGACAGTTACTTAGAGGAGCCTTGTTAAATCTTAACCTCATTTTACCTCTTGACAGGATGGTAGTGTACAGCCCTCAGGACATACTGTAACAAGGGAATATGTTCTATATCGAGCAGCTTTAGCTTCTGTTCAGACAGCAGCCCCTCCAAACAGCTCATCCAAAAAAGCATCCAGATCCAAATCATCCAACCAGAGCAATCAGAATGGTTCTTACAGCCGACACATGGAGTTTTCTGAGGTAATATTGATGTTTTTATTCCTCTTTAACTACTAATGTGCTGTCAAGAATAGCACGTGAACAGTTTGTAACTCATGTTTCTAAAATGAACACCACAATTTTAACCACTGGTAACACTTTCCAAGCATAACTGACAAATTTAGATTATGGAACCTATTTTTGCTGTATGTATAAAACTGGGTGGGGAGTTATATGATACAATGGGATGGTCTTCATTGAATAAGGCTGTGAGAAGAATACTTGGGTGTAAATCTTAGCTCAGGGCACAAGTGAAAAGTAATTTTGTGGCTTCCCCCTGATTGCCATCTGTGTGCAGTGAGTTTTCCAAACGTACAGTCCCTGCCCTCAAAGAACTGTCTCACTTTGTAATATAACATGACTAGCAGTGTCTACTCAAGAAAAGCCAATGACTAACAGGCCTGTACTAGCTTATTTTTAAAGATTGACACATATCAACACAACTGTGGAAGGAAATCTGTATATTGCCTGCCCATGCTATGCTTCTCTTACTTCAAGTTGTATGGCATTGAAAAAAGGCTCTTTTTCCAAAAATGTACATGCTAGCTCGCCTCAGAATGAGACTGCTGAAGTTTTGTTTTGTATTCTTAGCCCCTTTACTCACCCAAGAGTAAGGCCTCACATACTCTGCAACCTTCGTTGAAGAAGCCTGTCATAAAACAGTTCATCTTGTATAGAAGGGATCATAGCCATGCCTCTAAAACTAGGCTGAATCTGTGTTTTCAGGAAACTTCTTGACAACAATGTTTTAAATGTTGTTCCCTAACACAATAGCATTGGACAACCAGATGGTGAAATTGACTAAACTGACCAGTCTATCTCCCAAGGAGCATAAATGGTGAAAAGATAGAATTCTGATTACTCTGTGTTTTGGACCCCTCTTGTTTGCCTGTCATAGGGCTTATCTAGAAAGTATTGTTGTTGTACACATTAAAGATGAATTGTAAATACATGTGCTGAATCCCCACCCCCAATCAAATTGTATGGAACATTCAGCACAGATTTGTGTGGTTTCTTTGGTAAATTGTATCTCTTGCTTTGGCTTTATAGTTTGCCTCAAAATTAAGACTAATCTTTTCCTACTTTGGCCACAAGACTGTTGTCCTTGATGTGCTGAATCTGCACTTTGGGACCAATGGCTTTTGCTGTTCAACAATTTACTAACCTCCAAATTTTCCAGTTCAGTTCATTTGCCTGGTGTCTTTCAAATCAGAGTAGTTTCTGACTTCATTTTAGTTGGGTGTGTTGCTTGGCTAATAGCTGCTGCAAATTCAGTGTTTTACCTGTTTAGAGATGATTATGAGGTTAAACAAGTGCTTCATAGTTGGAATAAGTTACAAATATTACAGTCCACAGCAAAGTATCCAGGTTAGGCAGATCTGTTACTTCATCTGATAATACATTCAATACTGACTTCACGAAGACAAACAAGTATAAAGTTTCTGTAAACCCACATTCATTGCTGTTCTTTGGCTGCTGCTTTTAGCCATTCCACATCAAACTCTAGTATGTTTTCCATGAAATCCATAAGACTAAAATGGAAATGTAATCTGAGTGTACTGATTAGTGATTTTTGACTGCCTCTGTTTGAGTGCCCAACTTGAGGCGTCTTTTTTGGGGTGGGGGGAGAGTAGGGGGGCTGATTTTCAGAGAGTGGGTGCTCACCACTTCTGAAAATTAGTTCTATTTATAGTGTTTTAAGTTGAATGTAATTCTAAATGGATGGTAGTCCCTTATGAAAGTAAATGTAGTTGAGGTCCATCATATATGTTCTTTAGATGAGGGCTGAGGGATCCAGGCCTTATTTGCAGTTACTTACATATTTATTACTCCGCAATGAGAGACTTAGTCCAATGTTCTGGTTACCCTTGACAATGTTTTAGAAAGCGTCTTAGAGCTGTTTCCATAAAACCGTACATATCCAATAGCTCATCAACAGTATAACTCTAGTAAGTTGATTAACCTCACCACAGAATCTCCACCAGAGTTCCATACCACCACTCTCCAGCTCTTTCACTCATCCTTAGAGAGAAGGGTGAAAAGAAGAGTCTTGCAACATTCCCTGGAGACTAACAAAGTCAGGCTCTTATAAAACAAGGGGGAAGACTTGGTGTTTTTGTATTTACTTGTTCCAGTGATTATTTCACTAAAAATAAATGTATATTTTCCCACTAGGCTGCCAAGACCTTGAAAAACACTGAAAATCTTAAGGTTTGTAGTCGCTGCAGCTCACCTGCAAAATATGACTCCTATCTACAGAGGGCAACATGCAGCCGTGAAAGCTGTAGCTTTGACTTTTGCACCAAGTGCCTGTGCTGCTACCACAATTCCAGAGACTGTGCAAGTGGCAAACCTGTGAAATCAAGCTCTCAGCTAGGACTTCTTCCTGGCACCAAAAAGAGCAAACAGAATTTGCGGAGATTGTGATCTGTTGTGCTGTCAGCACCTGCTATTCTATCACAGAGGTTAATTCAGAGATGAAAGTTATCCTAAAGAAAAGTGAATGTGGGAGTGGTTCTTAGTAAATATCTGTTTTTAAAATAAGTTGAATGTATTCTAGATCCATTTCTCAGCTGTAGTCAATTTTTAAAAAACTTTTGAGAATTTTCAGAAATTTGTCCATACCCAAACATGTTTTTTTACTGATTTATAAAATTTAAAAGAAAAATTTGGATACGAATTCTACAGTATCTTTTAAAGAATGTTCTTAACTATTAACTTAAATTAAAAAAAAAAGCAAGGTTAAATGATCATTTTTGGCAAGTATTCCTACGTGTCTGAAGCTAGCATTTTTCAATGGGGGGGTGGAAGAAGAATTGTTTTAAGGATTGAATTTTGTTTTAATTAAGTAATATTTGATTTTATTGTTCCAGAAAAGTCTTTTAAATGAGTTTACAGTGGAAATTTGAATTGGAGTGTGCATATTAATGAGGTCCTTTTATATACAAAAAGTTGTGGGACTCTTTGTTTTAGAGTACATGCTTTGCATTTGAGCCTCATCAGTCTAAAATTGGAACTTTAAGTTAAATTTTCAAAACACTAGCTGGTCTGATGATTTACCTGAAATTAATCTTGGATTTGACTGGTGTTTCTTCATTCCTCCCTTGCTGGTATGATCAAGGAGCTACAAACTGACCTAGGACTCTTGCCATACTGACTCCATTCCAAAAAAGTGTGTGTAAAAAAAAAAAAAAAAAAAAAGTATATAGTGACATTGCTAAAGAAATGATTTGTCACTTTTCTTCAAATTGTATGTTAAATTTTAGATGTTTGTATATATGTAAATATGACTTTAAATATTTGTCAGTCTAACTTTTATACTGTAAATGTGAAAATAAATTAAAATGTTTTCAACAGAATTTAATGTAGATGCTCTGTAGTTCTTGATTTTGTTACATCATAATATCAGTTCTAACATTAGTCCACATCTAACATTTTTTGGGATTTCCAATCCCTAAAAGTTTAATTATAAAAAAAAAAATTCTACCTTCCCTTTTTGTGTAAAACTCGCATTGAATCTGTTCCTGAGGTTCAGGCCATCTGCAATTCCCATGAAAGATAATGAGAGGTGAGTGCTCATCACTCCAAGAACAAGCCCATTATCAGTGAAGATCTACTGTGGACTCAGTAGTTTGTGGTTCTAATTTTCTGGATCCAGTCCACAGACAACTTGTCACTACTGTTCTGTGGTGTTTAAAGGCAGGCTCTGAAACAGAAGACTCTGAAACGACTGCTGCCAGATGTAACTACCTGAGTATTGGCAACCGCTGTGGCCCCTACAGCCTTGGTAGGTAGATTTCAGACAACGAGAGAGCAGCACAGTAGGTCGTATTGACTTCCTGTTCTTAGTGCTTGTTCTTATTATTCTGTCAGAATGCTCCATCCTGGCTTTGTCTGCTCAGCTTTTTTCTTAATTTTGCAACCAAGTTGGGAATAGTAGTGCAGACCAACCTCTATCATGTTAATCACTGTCTTAACATCGGTTAGTGCAGACCTAAATGTGGTTAAAATGCCAGTGTGTGCCTGAGCCTTGTCTATACTAGTGCTCCAACAAGTGGCGCTATAATGGTAAGACTATTTCTAAGTCTAATGCAGACGTGCTCTTCTGGCCGGGGAAGAATAGTGTTTGCAAGGGAGATGGCCCTGAGGATGGGGAAAATGGTGTCCAGTGCCATTTGCCGGGAACTGGAAAAGATAAGGTTACTTTAGTGATTGCTTTTTCATATAGTTGTAAGGTGATACATTGAGCTCATTACAAAGATTTATAGGTTAACAAGCTTATGGATTGTAAAATATATTTTGTTGTATCCATCATGTCTCACAGTTGTAACACTTTCTGCGGAACAGACATTTTGGTTGGGGCCGTAGGACTTCCCCTTCTTCTATACATCTCTGCCAACAGAGCCAAGCATTAAGTCTCGGACCTTTTTGGCAGAACATTCAGATGTCTTAACTCAAAACTTTTCTATGCCTGCTTTGGAACTTAGGTTTATTTAGCCAGCAAATTTGCTTTTTTGGAGCAGGTCAGACTAAGTAGGGGAACACCTATCTTGCCAGCAGGACCTAGATCTGTAGATGTGCTCTAATGCAGGCCACTGATAGGCTGGGTGCAGGACAGCACTCAAGAAGACAGCCAGGAAACAGGGAAACATAGGCAATCATGAGGTGTTGTGAATGAGCAGGTGCCATGCAGTTTTGGCTATTAGACATGGGCTACCTAAGCGGCTGACCTGGCTCAGATGTCTAATTCCAGGAGAAGTTCACAGCTGAGGATTCCAAGTGGAGTGCAGTGCTTATCTAGCCCACAAACCAGGTCAGTCAGCTGTTTAGGTGCCTACACCCTTCTCAGCATTTTATTCATGGCTAGTTTGGGCAGCTCCCTGCTCAGCTTGCTGGCTTCTGAGGATTCCTTTGTTAGGGCTTGTCTACACTGTTAGTGCCCACCAACTTGGGTGTGAATTCTAGTGAATACCAGCGTGTTGTGTGCCAATATGGCCATGTGGAGCCTGCTGGTTTCCATTAAAAGTTCCTAGTGTGTGTTGACGTAGTTCAGTTTCACAGTGCTAGGTCAGTACACACTGGGAAACTTTTCATATGAGCCAGCAGGGTCCATATGGACAAGTGAGTGTACGACATGCTGGTGTGCACTAGAATTTACCACTCAGCTGGTGTGCACTAACGCATCATGTAAACAAGTCCTTAGAGACCTAACCCTCACCGTGAATTGTTTGGGAAGCATGAGTGCCTAGCTTGTGGCTGAGGATTCTACTAGACAACAGGCCATGTAGCAGGCAGGCATTGCAACATTGAACTGGTCAATGTCTAAGCCACGGGTTTTCAAACATTTTTTTCTGGTGACCCAGTTGAAGAAAATTGATGCCCTCGACCCAACAGACCTGGAGATGAGGGGTTTGGGGTGTGGGAGGGGCTCAGGGCTGGGGCCGGGAATGAGGGGCTCAGGGTGTGGGACAGGCAGATCTGGGAGTGCAGGCTCAGGTGGGGATAAGGGGTGCAGGGGGCGCTTAAGGCTGGGGCAGGGTGTTGAGGTGCAGGAGGGAGTCAGGGCTCTGGGCTGGGTGTGCAGGAAGGGGCTCTGGGTTTGGGGGGGCTTAGGCTGGGGAAGGGGATTGGGGCACAGGCTTACCTCAAATGGCTCCTAGTCAGTGGCTCAGCAGGGGTGCTAAGGCAGGCTTCCTGCCTGTCCTGGCATCGTGGACCTTGCTGCACCCTGGAAGCAGCCAGCAGCAGGACCGACTCCTAGGCAGAGGCGCAGGGCTCTTGCCCACAGGCACTGTCCCGCGCCTCCCGCCAGCTACTATTGGCCAGGAACCAGCCAATAGGAGTACGGGGCCGGTGCTCGGGGCAGGGGCAGCGCATGGAGCCCTGTGCCCCCCTCCCCCCCAACTAGGACCTGGATCTGCTGCTGGCTGCTTCCAAAGCACAGCGTGGTGTCGGAACAGGTAGGGACTAGCCTGCTTTAGCACCGCCGACGGGACTTTTAACGGCCTGGTTGGCAGTGCTGACCAGAGCCACTGCGACCCAGCACCTTACATTCCGCAGCCCAGTACTGGGTCACGATCCACAGTTTGAAAACCACGGGTCTAAGCACCTTTGAGGATTTGGGCCAATGTGTCTTCTGTTCTCCAGCACCGCTATATCTAGAGCAGGGGTTCCCAAACTTGGTTCGCAGCTTGCTCAGGGTAAGCCCCTGGCAGGCCACGAGACGTTATGTTTACCTGAGCATCCGTAGGTTCGGCCACTTGCAGCTCCCAGGGACCGTGGTTCGCTGTTCCCAGCCAATGGGAGCTGCAGGAAGTGGTGGCGCGGGCCACGCCACTTCCCGCAGCTCCCATTGGCCGGGAACGGCGAACCGCGGCCACTCGGAGCTGCGAGCGGCCGTACCTATGGACGCTCAGGTAAACAAAGCTTCTCGCGGCCTGCCAGGGGCTTACCCTGAGCAAGCTGCGAACCAAGTTTGGGAACCCCAGTCTAAAGACCATTACATCCCAATTCATGGGATGTTGCTTCTATGGCTTCTATTGCCGTCCAAGGTTCCCAGCCTCAATCCCAGATTGCCAGTTGTCAGAATCGACCTGAAAGGGCTGAGAACCACAATCCTCAGTCAGATGGATGTTCAGCCTGTCCCAAAGAAGTAAACCAAAAAGAAAAACGCCTCCCATGAGTTTCACTTATCCCCAGAACTCACCCCACCCCAACATTAAAGATCTAATAATAGGAATAAAAAGAATAGACAGATAATCTTGTGCCCTAATTCTGCTTTTGACCCAGACTAGCCTCTTAAAATTAGAAAGGGTTTTTAATCCCTAGACCTTTGCAATCCAAAGAAGTCACTTACCTCAAGACAAGTCTCAGAAATCAAAAAGCAAGAAAAGGCTTTGTCACTTAGTTTATTGTTCCCAAAAGAAGAGGGAACTGTCCCAGTGAGATTGAGGAAGATGACACTCCAGGAGACTTCTCCTGTACCTCTAACCTCAGCAGCCAGAGGTAAACAAAAACTCCAAACAAAAGCATATTGCCTCAGAATCTAAGCTATCAGTGTAATCCACCTGTGAGGAATGGCCTCTCCTGCAGTGGAGGAAACATAAGAGAAAATCTTACCTGATCAATTTGGGTTTTGGACCCTTCATGTTTCACAACCTATTCTGACCCTCACTTGGTAGATTGTCTAAGAAATTGCAGAATTAAGCTATACTTCAGTCATGATGCCAGTAGCTGAAGGCTCAGTTACAAATGGTTGAAATTTTACATGCTGAAGTATTTTGGTTAACAAAAAAAAATTAATCTTTCATAGTTTTGGAAATTATCATTCTGGGAAAGGTTCAAAGGCAGTATGCTCCAATCAGGACCAAAGGTTTTGTCTGCCTGTCAAATCACATAACAGGAGAAGAAACCCATGTGAGACTGTGGGATATGAAGAGTCCAAGAAAGGAAACTCTCGGATAAGACTAGAATTTCCCTTCCTGGCAATTATACTATATTGAAGCATTCTTAAAGCTAAAATGTGCCATGCAAAAGGAAAACCACAAGATGGTGCTCTTGAAACATTGCACAAAGTCAGTTTCATAAACTTCCTTTTGCTGGCATCATCAGGAATCTCTTAATCCATTTTCCTTGCATATAGACTGATGGCATTGAAACTGATCATTAACTTGATATGGATTTTGCAGTCAAAAATTAGTGTTCAGAGTATTAATTTTAAATCAATAGCTAAAACAAACAAACAAACAAACAAACTTGAATTTAAGCTCTGATTTTAATCTTTGGTTCCAAAAGTAATGTTCATTCTCAACTGTTGATAGCAGAGGCAATCCTGTTTTGTTATCTCTATTTGATAAAGTGTAGGCTACCTACCTAAAAGGCTAATAGTGCTGTAGGCTACCTACGTAAAAGGCTAATAGTGCTGTTTGGTAAAATGTGTGCATCTTATTCAAGCAGTGACTTGCTCTACTAAAATTAAATTTCTTCAGAAACTTCATTGTTACCACAAAAGTTACTAAATGTTATGGGCCAAGTCCTGGCCCCCAGCTCTGTGCCCTTTGTACCACTCTGAAGACACAAAGGGAGTGAAAAGCTCAGAAGGGCGTGGGAATAATAAAGAATTGGCCCAACACGGCTGACTCCCTACTAGAGTTGTGCAAAGAACTGATTTTTCACCAAACCAAAACTTTTTTTAAATGTTTTTTATGAAGGGGAAGGCGGGGAGTGGAGGGTCAAACAAAATGTTTTCTTCAGTCTGAAATGAAATGGCTCATTTTGCTTTTGAGGTTTTAAAAACATCCTTAAGATAAAACTGAAGTAAATTTAAAAACAAAATCCATTTTGAATAGAAAAATTAAAATGTTTCATTTGGAAATGTCAAAGCAAAATGTTTCAATTTTTCTAACATTTGTGCTTGATCGTTTTTTATCAAAACAAGTTGTAAAATTCAAAAGTTTGGGGCTAAACATTTCACCCAGCTCTGCTCACCGTCTTTTGCACAGTGGGTGTTTGGGGACAAGCAGGGGGAAGGATCATTAGGCTGCTGTATCTTATGCTGTGTGCCAAACTGGCTCCTTCCCTGCCCCATTTCATGTCCCACAGCAAGTGCAGCTTGGCCAGGCCTGGGGTCCAACTGAATATCTCTATTTTATTTGGCTTTCACTCATTCAACGTTCACGTAAGCTATATAATAGCATTACACTGGCTGTTTCTGAGTGATGTCGGAAGTGTTAGTTTTGACCGAAAAAGCCCTAAATGGCTAAGGAGGGCTGACAGAGTTCCTCTCTCTTTGTGCCGTACTGCCATAGATGAAATCAGCAGAGACACTTGAACCAAAGGCTCACGTGGTATGTACAAAAAGGTGCTGTGGATTGGGCAGACTCTGTGATGTGCATGTGCTCTCAGGTTTGGAAATCAGTCCCCACCCACAGTGCAACATAGACTGAATCAGATGGCCTGTGGGGTATGAAGAAAAGCTCTTCCCTGCCCCCACAAGGCACTTAAAAATGGTAAGGAGGGGGAATTTATAAAGGTGGGGAATTGATGGAAGGGGAAAAGGAGTTGAGCTTTTGCCGTCTTTGTTGCTCGGAGTGGGTTATATTGAATTGTACCGATGCACTTTACTTATGTTCAGGTATTAATTCTGTTGTACTTTTAAGTTATGTCAAGGGCACGGATAGCACATGGATAGACATTCTTATTTAGTATGTATATATAGCCCTAAATAAACAAACAAGTTAAAACAAACAAAATCTGTAAAAGGCACATGTTAGAAGATGTGGATTTTTTTTTACAGTTACCTTTATTAGGGTTTTATACTCTCAATAACAAAATATTCCACATAGCTACATCGTCATATGGATTTTTTTCAAACAGCAAACACTTTTTATCCCATGAAGATGGTTTCTGCTTCCTTGGAATATTCCTTTCTTTCACTGATTTTTGTAAAATACTACATTGAAATCAAAACTTGTTGATGTGCTGTATAATAAAAGTCAATAAGTTGCTGGTAAAGTACGTTTCACTAATAAACTGAATAAGCAAGTAATTGAGAGATTTTTCCAGGATACAGTATCTTCATTTGCTACCTTAATTTTGTTCACTGCTTAACAGAGGAAGACTAGTTTTCTGCTTTCCCTACATAGTTTCTTGAATTAGAATGAAATAGTTCAACTTTAGGTTTCAGAGTAGCAGCCGTGTTAGTCTGTATCTGCAAAAAGGAAAGGAGGACTTGTGGCACCTTAGAGACTAACAAATTTATTTGAGCATAAGCTTTCGTGAGCTACAGCTCACTTCATCGGAATGCATCCAATGAAGTGAGCTGTAGCTCACGAAAGCTTATGCTCAAATAAATTTGTTAGTCTCTAAGGTGCCACAAGTCCTCCTTTTCTTAGTTCAACTTTAGAAAGTATTCTTTTTATACTAGAAGTAGAGGTTACTGCAGAAGTTAGCTGGTTTATTAATTTCTAGGAACTCTATATTGATAGGGCTGATCAGCAATTTTCATCAGTGCTGTTTACCTTTCCAGATATCTTCAGCAGCAAATATATTTTTGAATAATTCTCCAGCCCTGAAGCATATCATGGTGGGCATGACTGATGGTTGATCTGTAGTTACCCATGTCATTGCAGCATCCAACTTATTTGTACTTGAACATGTGTTTGAGGTGCGAATGTGGGTAAAATATGAGGTGGAGTAAGTGCTTGCTGATCAGTTTTTTCACTGCTTGCAATGTAACTTTGTCCTTATGTATTCTTTTCTGTAGTGGTTCCTAAAATTCCTTCCAAATTTCAGCCCCAGCAACAATGTAACTGCTTGTCTGGTTGCAGTTAGATGGAAGCAATTGAAATGGGTTTCCATGAATTGAGCATGTCTCCTACATTTCTCTCCCAGTGCTTTGTTTACTTCTTGGCAGTGATGGTGCTATCTGTTTTGTCATAATTTCAGTCACAAAGTATCATCATGATAGGCCAGTTCTTAACAAAGTGATCAAAACAAACAGCCACCAGATTCCACTCTACATCTTGGGGTAGGAAATTTTTGACCCTCTGGCTGTTTTATAGAAGCTGATGCAGACTGGTTATTCCAAAGTATTTTACAATTTCAACAATGTTTTCTTTTATTTCTGGGACACTTCAGTCTTTGGGTAAAAGAGGCATCAGGTGATACTGCAACCTTAGCCAATAAGTTTCAAAAGCAGAAAGGATTCTCCTATCACCACATGGGCTATTTAAGAGTCTGGCAGAATTGCAATCTGCACTCAAAGGAAGGGAGTCTGCTGGACCCCAGATGGGGATAATAGTGTGTGTGCACTCTCTCTGCACATGAAGAAGCTCAGGGACACAGTCTGCTTTCCTGATACAAAATGCCTCCTGACAATCCCTCCAGGGTGGTGCTTCTCTCTATGGGCTACAACCAGTGTGCACTGTTTGTTCAATCTAACCCAGAGGGATTCTCCAGCTGTTTTCAGGAGTTTGAATTAAATCAGTTTCTACAAAAACAAACAGAAGTCCTAGTTTTGTGTATTCTGGCTACATACACATCCTTTTTCCTCTTAGCTGAGGTTGGAGAAACAGCAGCTCAGACGTCACTCAATTCATCATTATCCCTCTCTTGTAGTTCTCCAGTCTACCAGAGAGCACTGTAGCAAAGGCAGAAAAGTCAAGAGCTGATATTTGTAACATAAAACAAAATAAGCAGAGGATCTTTGATCCTGTCTTTACACGTAAAGAAGCAGTAAAAGGCACAGCACAAGCAAAGGCTTGGGTCCTAAGATGGTGTCAACTATAGCTCTCTGGAAGTCAATAGAGCCTTTATTACGCTTTCTTATGGTTAGAGATAGTTCCTCCTAGGATTACTGTATTAGTATATTTCTTAGGACAACATTGTTGCCTGATTGCAATATTTTTGTTACAAATTTTAAGTTTTTCTCACTTATTTTTCTTAGTTCCATTGTATTGGTACATACTCGTTTATAATTCTGTGCATTAAAATATACTCTTGGAAGAGTGAGTTTTGTGTTGGATAATAGGAGTTTAATATTTCATAACAAAAATATGGAGGCGGGCAAGAGGAAGTAAGCTGATGTCCAAACCACAGCCAGCTTGTGCACACATGTTCTGTATCAAAATGCCATCTTATGGACACCGCAGCTATGAAAGAGGAAGTAGGCTGGACAGAGCCATGGAGGCAGATTAAGATAAGCACTTCTTAGAATAACATACTGAATTCAGATTCATTCATTATGCTGTTGATGTAATTGTTAAACAAAAGTAATTCACCTGAGATTGCCTGCTTCCTCAAGAATACTACATGATGTATTTCAGATGATGTTTCTGAAATACTAACCAGCCAATATTTCTGGAGGTCTGTGAGGGAAAGATTTGTGTAAGATCTGAGCTCTTCCTAGCAAACTGCAGTTTATACCATATTTGCTACCTTCGTCCCCCTTTTTCAGAATTCCATAGTTTTATTTGTTCAAATCTCCCATGATGCAACCACTTCCCTCCACCAGGAGGAGAGACTGTGAAGATGGGAGATGTAGTCTGCCCAGGAAGCCCATCATACAGAGCAGAATGAGAGCATAAAGACACCCCAACTATAATTCCCACAAGACACCAAGGCAGCAGTTCAGACCTGAAATGTTTTGGCTTTCAACTTTTAATTGAAAAATGTTCATTTTCTGAGCTGCTCGAATCATCACTAAATTAGAGCATAGATTATTAGATAGGGCTAATTTTCATATCTTATTATATCACAGTACTTAAATCAAGGGAACTTGTGTGTACCCTTTGATCAAGTCAATCAGTTATAGTGTGAGGAAGAAATCATTTTCCTTTGATAGGACTAAGGAAGAGGATAAAACAAATCATTTGACTCCTCAAGTTAACGTACTGCCTTTGTGTAATTTTCTAATCAGGGAATTTACCCCAAACACTGGTGTATCATTCCCTTAACCAAGTTTAGCGTGTAATTTGTATTTTCTGTCTGCCTTTGCATTTAAGCATTTCAAAAGTGCCTATCATCATGCATTGCCAAAGTCTTGAGCACTGTCTTTTATTTTATGTTGTTTTTACTTAATAGATTATTGTATGGAAAGAGCAATGAATATTGTAACCTTCTATATAACTGCTTAGTATGATAATTGTTGTTACTTGTTGAAACTCTGGATTTCTGTGCTCATTTTTTTCTTTTTCCACTAGAGGTCGCAGTAACACCTTTTCAATAAACTACGTGAGTGACGAACTCTCATCCAAGGGACTATAAGGTAGCTTTATAGAGCATGAATCATAATGCAAACAGTATGATTCAAGGCCTGTGAGAGACACCTTGTACATTTAATGTCCGTTTATGAAAGTCTATCTCTGTTTAGCTAATTGCATTATGCTACAGTTTTTCCTTAGTCATACTTAGAACTCATTTTCAAGCTTGTCCCAGGACACCAAATTACTAGGGAAGAAATCAGTTGCAATTTGCTTACAAATATATTTTAAACACCAGCTGCTTGCAAAAGAACATACAAATTATTTCAGATCAGAATGCTTTGCATTGCCCAAACCAAAACATATTTACATTAAGACAGTGGAATAATGTAGCACTAGCTCCCTCTGATACATTTACTTGGTGTGACCAGGTGCTGACATGAAAATGAAAGACTCTCCCTATGGCTCATATATCTCTGCCATTCTCTACTGCACTTAATGACTGTGTAATGGGTCATTACATAAATTATAGCGAGAAAAGCTTGCTCTGGTGGGGAGAAACAATCTGATGGCAGAGTTGTTATATGTTGAAGGAAAACAAAGCAATGAAAATAAAGCAAGATTTCCTGTGTCACAACATAGATTCTAGATAGCTATTTTGAACAGCAATCCGTTGCTAATAATTCTAGTCTCCCCTTCTCATGTTAAGGTAACACTTTACTTTCACTTAAATTGTGTGTGTGTGAATTTAATGCATGTGACAGTTGCCTGACTGACAGTCCTAAAGACTGAAGTCCAGTATTTATTGTAGAGTTACAGCATGGGCAGAATCTGTACAAGTTTCCATGCTTGTGTGCCTCAATCTTAAACTACCAGGATCTCCTCTAGATGCGAGAAGCGAGTATTATCTTATAGATGTACTGCGGTTCGCTGCTCCCGGCCAATGGGAGCTGCTGGAAGCGGCATGGGCTGAGGGACGTACTGGCAGCTGCTTCCAACAGCTCCCATTGGCCTAGAGCAGCGAATCGCAGCCACTGGGAGCCGCGATCGGCCGAATCTGTGGACGCGGCCGGTGAACAAACTGGCCTGGCCCACCAGGGGCTTTCCCTGCACAAGTGGTGGAACAAGTTTGGGGACCACTGAGTTAAAGCATTGGAAAAATAAAGTATTAAATCAGGCTTACATTTTAACATCCCTTTAGCTGGAGAGTTTTAGAAGGAAAAAGCCCCTTGTTTGACCATCTTAGATGGTATCAAAGATGGTAATAACTGTGCTCTGTGAGGAAAAAAGAAGTTAGTTGAGATGGGCTGGATCTATTATTGTTGCTGTTGTTGTTTACGTCTCACCCCATTTCCTAAGAAGATAAAACAAGACAAACACATATATGTGAGGAGAGAAAAGAACAGCAAAGATAGAAAATGCAGCTTCTGTCTCTGGTATTGACTTACACTTGCAACCTCACTGCTGGAAAAACACAGGCAAGGCACAGTCTTATCAGCCACTCTAAGACTTGGCAAATTTGGACCAGCATTGGGCTGTTTAGGGCATTGCTTTCATTTGCCCCTCTCTGATCATAGTCTTATAGCAAGACAGCAAAATATGTAATCCTGCCTGGCTAAGCCGGACTCTTATTAGACAGAAGGAAAACAACAGGGCAAGGAGAAATAAGGCAGGATTGAAAAGGACACACGGTGGGAGGGAAACAAAGCCTCATATCCCAGTTGGTGTTTGGGATTCAACTGGCGCTGGTGGAGATAGCAATGTCATTTGGGTCCTTCTCTCTGGCCAGGTCTGGTCAAGACATCTCTCAGGATCAAGAAAGTCTGTGGTCCCAGGAGATGGTGGAGGTTGTAGCCATGATGGCAAAGCTCACTCCAGTAGCCAATTTTTCTCCCCAAAGTCTGTTTCTTTAATGACCTACAAAGGGAGTGATGGATGGAATAGCCTATTCCCTGATTATTTTGTCCACCAGTTAGGCCTAGTTTCTGACACACCAATTTTGGTTCACTGATTTCTGGTTCCACACTTTTTTACTCTTTTGTTTACTGACTTAACACAGTCCCCGGTTATATCAGTGGGCCTTTTTATTTGGACTAATTCAGTCTTTCTGTCTCCCTTTCATACCTTTTCCCATCCCCATTTGTTACTATAGGTTATTGTGACATCTTATGACATTTTGCATACTTTTTCAGTTGAGGGCACAATTAGGGTAAATTTGTAGACTCGATTATTACAACACTACTGACATGCCACAGCATTATTGCTGTTCGTGTTGGGAAGACTGTGCATGCCACAGTAAATATTTATTGTGGACCTAAATATTTTTGTGTAAGACTCTACCATAGAAGTGTGAGACATCACAATGTAAAAAAAAAAATCTTTTATAACACTTTTTCTCAGTGGATCTCAAAGCACTTTACAAAGGAGGTCAGTGCCACTATCCCCATTTTACAGATAGGGAAACTGAGGTACTGAGCATTGACCTGATTTGCCCTAAATCACCCAGCTACAGAGCCAGTGATAGAATGCAGGTTTCCTGAGTCCCAGTCCAGTGCTCTATCTGCTACCATGCATGACCTGAGACATTGTGAGAGTCTGCCAGAAAAACCAGGCTCGACATTCAGAATATTTTTAAGGTAAAATCCAGAATGGAAAACCTTTTTAGGCTTTCTTTTTACACCATAAAGAAAAAGAAGGGGACACAAATCAGATTTTTAGAAAATCCTGTGTAGGTGACCTCTAAGTTCTGAGTAAAAATGTAGGCCCTGATCTCCCCCAACCCCCCCCCCCCCACACTTAACTTCATACAGCCAACTAACCCATTCCCCAGCCTAATTTGTTTTTTTATTTAAATAGCAAAAACTGGGAAATCAGGAAGGTAGCTGATGTACAAAATAAAAGCATTTTACACACTCCTTACATATCACTTGTCTGTCATTTACTGACAAGTTAATATGAAAAAATAAGGTTACTTTTTCAGGTCAAACTTTAAGGGGTTGGTTCACAAAACGTGGATGTGTGGGGTTTTGGATGGTCAGTTTTGTTCTATATTTTTACATTAGTTATTTTTTCCATGTGTTTTCTGTAGCTCCCCATTGTCTCACATACTGTATTCCAAGTGTGCAAAAACAGTTAAGTAGCTCACATTTGCACTCCACTAGATTCCAATTCAGAGAAGCCCTTTGCGTGCATTTAACTTGTTTTATACATTGTCTCCTCCTGCCCCCCACCCTTTCCCTGGGAATGTCATATTTAGAAATAATTCAAAATAAAGACATGTCCTCTTTAATGAACCAACCCCCTGATCCACTGAAGATTCAGTGTGAATATCTAGCATTCTTAGTGCTCAGTGCAACCACCAAAGTCATATCACTGCTATGAGATAATCATGAAACAGAACACTCATGGTACAGATGTGGGAATGGGTAGCAAGAGGGTACACTTCTTGTGATCATTTGCATGTTAATACCCAGAATGCTCTTCCAAGTCAGAGTGCTCTCATGGTAGTGTCGTAACTCTAGAATAAAAAATGGAAAGGTTTGGCTGCTGTTTTGGATGCACAGAGTCACTTTTTGGGTGCTCTGCTAACCAAAACTGAGAAACGGTTTGCTCCACTTTTAGCCTCCATTCCTGTAATGAGTGTGGACTGCAGTGGACCTACTCAGCTTTGTCTTCAGAAGAATAGATTTCCTTACAATTCTTCTCATCTATGGTAGGTTAAAATGGTTGTTTATATGCCAGGATTGGGCAAGGCTGACTTTAAAGTACTTTGTACCATTACATGATTCTGATGTAAAGTGAGATACTTTACCAGTTCATTTCCTTGCCAATACCCAGAAAGCTGGTATCTAAAATCAAAACTAAGTTTAAGGCATATTTTTAAGTAGTTATAGCAAAAAAAAATATACAAAATATTTAAGGAGCAAACAGCTGTTGTATATGAATAAACAGTAGTGAAAAGTATTGAAGTGCTAAGTGAAATGATGACAAACTCTGGTACTATTAAAAAACATTGGCTGGTAGGAGAGTTAGCACATTCAATTACAGCTTCATCCTGGGCAGACAATTTGTTTGAAGATTAGAGCAGGACTAATTTACAGTGAGTCTGTGTCTTTTGCTTGCAGTGGGAAATTATAAAACCCATACTCCCTCAGCACCCAGTGAGTGCCCATAGTAAGCTAGATAGACCCTGGAGTGCTGTGAAACCTGTCCAGAGAAAGCATTTTAAAATAACTTTATTTTATTTGTGTTAAGCCTTAGACTTCAGACAGCTTTGGATCAGGCTTCAAATGGGTAGAAGAGGACAGCAGGTGTTTTACTGTGAGTCTTTCTCTCTTGTGTAGTCCCTGGGAATCAATGAAATGTCTTAATTCTAAATGTAAGGAAGACCTGTCTCATTCTCCATCTAAGAAACAACTAGGATAATCGGTGACAGATTTCTAGTTCAAATTTATAACACTCTTTGGATTAACCAGTCATATGGAAGTGCAAAGAGATCTTCAGAGAAATACACTTATAAAGAAAGGTGGTCATAACATGGAAAAGAAAGTGTGTAAATGTTTTTGAACATTTTCTTTTCAGTTTTCATTGAAATTTCGTTCTTTTTAAAAAATATTCCAGCCAACTCTACTTATTACTTCAGGTTAAAGAATTGTTCTTTTCCAGGGGTTTCTATATAGGCATCTGTCACTGTTCCTGTTCCTTTGAAGATCTCTTACTCAAGGCTAATACATATATTATATCAGTCACAATCCTCCACTATAAGTTGTGATTAGAGCTAAATGAAATACGGGGGAAATATTTTGCAGACTCTTTTTGAAATTTTGCAGTTGTTTCCATTTATCAGTGTTCAAAATGGATCCATTTTCCACATTTTGTGACATTTTCCATATTTTAATCCTCATTTTTATCAAGATTTTCAATTTTTTACCCAAAAAAGAACAGCATGTTTTGATTAAAACGAACTTTCTAATATGGTTTTGATATACATACTTGTAAAATATGCAGTTAAAATCACAGAAAATATTGAAACAAATAGAAAATTACCATAATGTTGACAAGTTTTGGCAACAGGTTTCATTTTTGACCAAAAAAAGGAAAAAATGTGACCCACTTTAGTTTTGATCTTTCTTTCATCTTTGATCATTTAAGTCTGAATTCCGGTAAAATTGTCATAGAGCTAAAATGAAAGCCCATTTGTCAAAGACAATGGGATTAGACAGATGATAGACACAGTATAAGAACTGCACTTTAAATTCTTCAGAAATTCATGGAACTATCACAGAAGTGCTCAATACAGCATGTCACATTCCAGATCAAAAAGATGCATAACTAAAACGTGTGTTTAATTAAAAGCACAGTATTTCCTTATAAGACAGCACGAATCTCATGATTTCCTGGTAGCAAGCACTATACCTGGTAATGCTTGCAGAATCAGAAGAAAGTAGGTCACAACTTCAGTTCTTTTCACATTGATAAACCTTCATAAAACATACCTTTGAAAGTTACTTAAACCCAGCAAGTGAGGGTGTCTGTTTAAAGTTTAACATAACAAGAGGGTCAACCCCAAAAGCCTGTCCCAAGCATGTCTTTCGGGGGCCTGCATATAGCTCATTGCAGGATTGAGATGCAAAACATTAAGGACTGTGAACCTAAATGTGAGAAAATCAAAAAACTCTGTCACAAACCTCTGCAAACCCAAACTGCCAATTATGACATATAGAATATGCCAGAGAGCTAGCCAATGTAAAGGTAGCTCGGGAAAATGAAGGGCCAAATCCTTCCCTGGTGCACCACCAGTGTACTCAGTAGTGTCACACGAGAGATGAATTTCTCGGAGAGTTTGCTGCACTGCTGTGTGAGACAGTTACAAAGAACCAGTCGCCCTCAGATTCTAACGTTAGCACTATTCGACTCTTTTGAAGTTAGAGCCATTTTTTCAAATTGATGAGTGTTGGTTCTCTGGGTGAGATGAAAGCATCACTTTCATTTCACATTACAACTTAGATGGCGTCAATTTTGAATTCAGAATAAAAATAGGACTTTTGCTTCAGATTAAACTGAACGAATAGAAAAAAGAGAATAAAATTCCCTCCAGTAAGTGTAATTGGATATAGTTGGATATTTAGTTAAGGGAAGGAAGACTTGATAATGGAAGATGTCATCTAGTTTGCTTAGCTTTATTGTGTACCTTATAAAATCTTAAATTCTATTGTCAGTTTAGGGCTTTGTATAATTTTAATACAACTTTTTGTGTTTTAATCCCTGATCCCCATCATCTTATTCCCATCATGCTGCTGATATGGCAGGTTTAAACACTTTCCAGGGCCTTTCATGAGCTTTCACGTTAAGACCCTCTGAATCAGCAGACTTGACCTCTGAAAAGGTCCTCTTAGTCAGTGGCCACCGGGCGCCAAGTACAAAAGAGTCAGACTACTTTTTAAAAAAGAGTTTACTAAACCTTCCTACACTCCTGGTTTTTATTCCTCTAGAATCTGAGGATGAAACAGAACTAAAAGATACAGCTGGGCAGTTTGCTGTCAATCCCAGTGCTGGAAGAGTTAATGAAACATCTGTTGGTTTGGTATTGCTAAGTCTGAAGTAGATGAAGATCTCTTGATAAAGTTACTTTCTTTGGTTTATTATTTGTTTGCTCCTTGGTTTATCTGTCCTGGAGCTCTCCTTCTCTAGACCAACTATTATTATTTATATTGTGGTAACACTTAGAGGACCCGAAATTCTTACCACTGTATATACATACAGTAAGAGACAGTCCCTGCCCGAAGGAGCTTAGGATCTAGAGATACTAAAGGTGGGAGGGGAAACAGAGGACCAGAGATTTTTCCAAATCTCTGCAAACCCAAGATCAGTGGCAGAACCAGAACTAGAACCAATGCCATATCCACTAGTCCATACTGCCTTAATTCTATTTACTGTACAGGCTTAGCCTGTAGGTTGAATTCTAAGGACTAACATTGAGTTTCTATAAAAAGGACACGCGCGAGTTGCCGAACAGATAGCATTTCATTGTTCCAAGTTAACACATGCAAAATTAAAAATATATATGATAGGTGAGAAATTTAAATATAGAAGTTTTGTTTTGTTAGAAGACATTGGGTTTATCAACATTAATAAAAGTTGCACTGGTGTATTTATGTCAATGGAGCTACACCAGTGCAAAGCCCTAATGTAGACATGATATATTGGCACAAAGTGGGGCTTAACCAGGATAGCATAATGTGTCATGTCCTAGTTTAGACAGGGTCATTGTCCACTGGCATGTCCTGCAATTCCTTTTTCACAAAGATAGTCCTCGCTGATTCAAGTTGCTCCATTGACCAAGTTGCAACCATGAGTAAAAACAATTAGCATGGATTAGTGCTTGCAGGGTCCAGGAAAAAAATAGAAAAAAAGGACTGTAAAACTGATTACTGATCACTTGCTGAATTAAACTGCCCCATTGTAAGCCCCCATTTGCACTGGTTCAGCACCCCTACATTAGGGGTTTGCACTAGTGTAAGTGCCCCTGGGTAGTTACACCAGTGAGAATTTTCATAATGTAGACAAGACCATTTATGCCTGTGCAAAGTGAGTATGCAGCACTACCATTCTGATCTGGTAACATTTCACACCCACTTTGCACTGGGGTAAATGACCACACAAAGTACAAGCCATCTGAGACTCAGATCCCTTATTGGTAGTTTCAGCAGAGACCAAGCATTAGGTGGGCATGCAGAGCCTGATTCTTGGCTCTGGTTAGGGAGTGTTCGGAGCAATGTGTGGAGGAGGATAAAAATAAAGATTGAAAGCATCTTTGCACTTCCCTGCTCCTGGCCATTCTGCACCAGACTGATACCCCAGAGCAAGTTAGAGCAGCAAGAAGGTCCCTCTGACTTACAGCAGCTGCAAATGGCCCCCAAGGGCCATTATAACAATCAAGATCACAACGCACATGAATGCATAAAAGGTATTTAAAAAACAAAAACAAATTGCAGTGCTAGGTCATCAGTGTTACAAGCCTTTTGCCTATTCTTTTCCTCAGTTCTGCAAATGCTAACTTGTGTTAGTGATGTTCTTTACTTCTGGTTGCACTGAAACCAGTGGGACCACTTGAATCAGTAAGGACTCCTTGCATGAGCCCTGGCTTGCAGAATCAGGCTCATAGACAATATGGCCTTGAGGCATGGTTGCCCTGCACCTTGTGGTGTCCTTTACACTGCTGTAAACTGGGTGTAAAAAGCTACCAAATCAGAACTGTTTTGCACCAGCATTGCACTCACTTTGCACAGGTGTCAATGATGATTAGACAGAGTGCAGAGTCACAGTGAATCAGGCCTAATCTTAATAATCATGGCAATTTGGGGGATCACAATAAAGATGCCAATAGCCTGATGTACATGCAAAGCAAATGTCCTCCAGAGCTGGAGAAAAGGCAGGCACAGGGAGACAAAAAACGTCTTTATTAAATAAAACAAGAGCCAGGAACTTCTACTTTACATCAGAGATTTAACAAAAAAGATTATCATTTGGCTTCCATGTTGGGCTGAATTCCAGCACAGAGCTTCTGTGTCATGGATAATTATTCATTTCCAAAACTTTTTTTAAATGTTTTTTATGAAGGGGAAGGCGGGGAGTGGAGGGTCAAACAAAATGTTTTCTTCAGTCTGAAATGAAATGGCTCATTTTGCTTTTGAGGTTTTAAAAACATCCTTAAGATAAAACTGAAGTAAATTTAAAAACAAAATCCATTTTGAATAGAAAAATTAAAATGTTTCATTTGGAAATGTCAAAGCAAAATGTTTCAATTTTTCTAACATTTGTGCTTGATCGTTTTTTATCAAAACAAGTTGTAAAATTCAAAAGTTTGGGGCTAAACATTTCACCCAGCTCTGCTCACCGTCTTTTGCACAGTGGGTGTTTGGGGACAAGCAGGGGGAAGGATCATTAGGCTGCTGTATCTTATGCTGTGTGCCAAACTGGCTCCTTCCCTGCCCCATTTCATGTCCCACAGCAAGTGCAGCTTGGCCAGGCCTGGGGTCCAACTGAATATCTCTATTTTATTTGGCTTTCACTCATTCAACGTTCACGTAAGCTATATAATAGCATTACACTGGCTGTTTCTGAGTGATGTCGGAAGTGTTAGTTTTGACCGAAAAAGCCCTAAATGGCTAAGGAGGGCTGACAGAGTTCCTCTCTCTTTGTGCCGTACTGCCATAGATGAAATCAGCAGAGACACTTGAACCAAAGGCTCACGTGGTATGTACAAAAAGGTGCTGTGGATTGGGCAGACTCTGTGATGTGCATGTGCTCTCAGGTTTGGAAATCAGTCCCCACCCACAGTGCAACATAGACTGAATCAGATGGCCTGTGGGGTATGAAGAAAAGCTCTTCCCTGCCCCCACAAGGCACTTAAAAATGGTAAGGAGGGGGAATTTATAAAGGTGGGGAATTGATGGAAGGGGAAAAGGAGTTGAGCTTTTGCCGTCTTTGTTGCTCGGAGTGGGTTATATTGAATTGTACCGATGCACTTTACTTATGTTCAGGTATTAATTCTGTTGTACTTTTAAGTTATGTCAAGGGCACGGATAGCACATGGATAGACATTCTTATTTAGTATGTATATATAGCCCTAAATAAACAAACAAGTTAAAACAAACAAAATCTGTAAAAGGCACATGTTAGAAGATGTGGATTTTTTTTTACAGTTACCTTTATTAGGGTTTTATACTCTCAATAACAAAATATTCCACATAGCTACATCGTCATATGGATTTTTTTCAAACAGCAAACACTTTTTATCCCATGAAGATGGTTTCTGCTTCCTTGGAATATTCCTTTCTTTCACTGATTTTTGTAAAATACTACATTGAAATCAAAACTTGTTGATGTGCTGTATAATAAAAGTCAATAAGTTGCTGGTAAAGTACGTTTCACTAATAAACTGAATAAGCAAGTAATTGAGAGATTTTTCCAGGATACAGTATCTTCATTTGCAACCTTAATTTTGTTCACTGCTTAACAGAGGAAGACTAGTTTTCTGCTTTCCCTACATAGTTTCTTGAATTAGAATGAAATAGTTCAACTTTAGGTTTCAGAGTAGCAGCCGTGTTAGTCTGTATCTGCAAAAAGGAAAGGAGGACTTGTGGCACCTTAGAGACTAACAAATTTATTTGAGCATAAGCTTTCGTGAGCTACATCCGATGAAGTGAGCTGTAGCTCACGAAAGCTTATGCTCAAATAAATTTGTTAGTCTCTAAGGTGCCACAAGTCCTCCTTTTCTTAGTTCAACTTTAGAAAGTATTCTTTTTATACTAGAAGTAGAGGTTACTGCAGAAGTTAGCTGGTTTATTAATTTCTAGGAACTCTATATTGATAGGGCTGATCAGCAATTTTCATCAGTGCTGTTTACCTTTCCAGATATCTTCAGCAGCAAATATATTTTTGAATAATTCTCCAGCCCTGAAGCGTATCATGGTGGGCATGACTGATGGTTGATCTGTAGTTACCCATGTCATTGCAGCATCCAACTTATTTGTACTTGAACATGTGTTTGAGGTGCGAATGTGGGTAAAATATGAGGTGGAGTAAGTGCTTGCTGATCAGTTTTTTCACTGCTTGCAATGTAACTTTGTCCTTATGTATTCTTTTCTGTAGTGGTTCCTAAAATTCCTTCCAAATTTCAGCCCCAGCAACAATGTAACTGCTTGTCTGGTTGCAGTTAGATGGAAGCAATTGAAATGGGTTTCCATGAATTGAGCATGTCTCCTACATTTCTCTCCCAGTGCTTTGTTTACTTCTTGGCAGTGATGGTGCTATCTGTTTTGTCATAATTTCAGTCACAAAGTATCATCATGATAGGCCAGTTCTTAACAAAGTGATCAAAACAAACAGCCACCAGATTCCACTCTACATCTTGGGGTAGGAAATTTTTGACCCTCTGGCTGTTTTATAGAAGCTGATGCAGACTGGTTATTCCAAAGTATTTTACAATTTCAACAATGTTTTCTTTTATTTCTGGGACACTTCAGTCTTTGGGTAAAAGAGGCATCAGGTGATACTGCAACCTTAGCCAATAAGTTTCAAAAGCAGAAAGGATTCTCCTATCACCACATGGGCTATTTAAGAGTCTGGCAGAATTGCAATCTGCACTCAAAGGAAGGGAGTCTGCTGGACCCCAGATGGGGATAATAGTGTGTGTGCACTCTCTCTGCACATGAAGAAGCTCAGGGACACAGTCTGCTTTCCTGATACAAAATGCCTCCTGACAATCCCTCCAGGGTGGTGCTTCTCTCTATGGGCTACAACCAGTGTGCACTGTTTGTTCAATCTAACCCAGAGGGATTCTCCAGCTGTTTTCAGGAGTTTGAATTAAATCAGTTTCTACAAAAACAAACAGAAGTCCTAGTTTTGTGTATTCTGGCTACATACACATCCTTTTTCCTCTTAGCTGAGGTTGGAGAAACAGCAGCTCAGACGTCACTCAATTCATCATTATCCCTCTCTTGTAGTTCTCCAGTCTACCAGAGAGCACTGTAGCAAAGGCAGAAAAGTCAAGAGCTGATATTTGTAACATAAAACAAAATAAGCAGAGGATCTTTGATCCTGTCTTTACACGTAAAGAAGCAGTAAAAGGCACAGCACAAGCAAAGGCTTGGGTCCTAAGATGGTGTCAACTATAGCTCTCTGGAAGTCAATAGAGCCTTTATTACGCTTTCTTATGGTTAGAGATAGTTCCTCCTAGGATTACTGTATTAGTATATTTCTTAGGACAACATTGTTGCCTGATTGCAATATTTTTGTTACAAATTTTAAGTTTTTCTCACTTATTTTTCTTAGTTCCATTGTATTGGTACATACTCGTTTATAATTCTGTGCATTAAAATATACTCTTGGAAGAGTGAGTTTTGTGTTGGATAATAGGAGTTTAATATTTCATAACAAAAATATGGAGGCGGGCAAGAGGAAGTAAGCTGATGTCCAAACCACAGCCAGCTTGTGCACACATGTTCTGTATCAAAATGCCATCTTATGGACACCGCAGCTATGAAAGAGGAAGTAGGCTGGACAGAGCCATGGAGGCAGATTAAGATAAGCACTTCTTAGAATAACATACTGAATTCAGATTCATTCATTATGCTGTTGATGTAATTGTTAAACAAAAGTAATTCACCTGAGATTGCCTGCTTCCTCAAGAATACTACATGATGTATTTCAGATGATGTTTCTGAAATACTAACCAGCCAATATTTCTGGAGGTCTGTGAGGGAAAGATTTGTGTAAGATCTGAGCTCTTCCTAGCAAACTGCAGTTTATACCATATTTGCTACCTTCGTCCCCCTTTTTCAGAATTCCATAGTTTTATTTGTTCAAATCTCCCATGATGCAACCACTTCCCTCCACCAGGAGGAGAGACTGTGAAGATGGGAGATGTAGTCTGCCCAGGAAGCCCATCATACAGAGCAGAATGAGAGCATAAAGACACCCCAACTATAATTCCCACAAGACACCAAGGCAGCAGTTCAGACCTGAAATGTTTTGGCTTTCAACTTTTAATTGAAAAATGTTCATTTTCTGAGCTGCTCGAATCATCACTAAATTAGAGCATAGATTATTAGATAGGGCTAATTTTCATATCTTATTATATCACAGTACTTAAATCAAGGGAACTTGTGTGTACCCTTTGATCAAGTCAATCAGTTATAGTGTGAGGAAGAAATCATTTTCCTTTGATAGGACTAAGGAAGAGGATAAAAC